>NC_139525.1:0-1200000 GCF_947247035.1 Vipera ursinii | reverse complement strand
TTTAAGATCAAACATTGGCCAGTGGGCCGATAAGGCCAGCCTGGCTAAGCAGATGGGGCACCCATCCTCCGTCCGTTCTCTCCCTTTGTGACGTGTCTTCCTGTGGAATTGGCAAAACAAGTCTGCAAAATCTGTCCTGAGAGCAGGGGGCTAAATTTTGCTGGGATTCAGAGAGTGGATTCAAAACTCACCCTGAACAAACCCGCTGCGTAAAATCCAAGCATACGTTTCCCCTTTGGCCACAGCGCTGACCTTTAAACGGTTCAATTACTGTCGGACCGAGTCTGTGCAGGCATGGCTGTGGGCACTGCCCCAAAGAGGAGACACACACCCTGTAAAATGATCATGTTACTCAGAATGTGTGCCTGTTAACCCACGAACGGCTTCACTAACTGAATATCCCTTCTGTTCATCTTTTCCACGCTTCACTGCATGACGTGCAGGGTCTGTGCTGTGCATGGCACCCGCAGCAAACGTCGGTAGGTTTTTCTCCACAACCTTTTCCTAATGCAAATGAGGCCTTTGGCTCAGTGGGGTCACTGGTGGGGAGGGAGGGGAGGAGAGTGGGAAGGTTTTTTGTGTGTATGTGTGTGTGTAGCAGTGTCCCATGATATGTCGGGCTGAAAATTCACTCTCCCTGTAAAGGCTGAAATGGTTGTGCTCTTCTGTAGTGTGGCAATTGTGATGATGCAATCAGCGGAGCTGAGCTTAGATGAGCGTTAAAAACCAACCCTCTCCCTCTTCGTTTTCCTTCAGCGGTCCCCGTGGCAGCGTTTCCGTGGCCCCTTCTCATCTCCCTTACTTGCCTTTGTTCAGCTCTTAATTTCCTCCTGAGATAACCAAATTATTTTGGCTACAAGCTGGCACGATGTCATCAAATCCATTCCATGATCCTTGCCCTTAGACCCTTGGTGACATCTCCCTGTAGCCCAGTCTGATGGGCTACGTAGTGCTGTGATGTCATCTCTGATGTGATTCCGGCTGGACTACAGCCATCCTGTGTCCTAATCCAGAAAGGAGCAGGAAGTAGAAGGGGAAAGTGGGCTAACAAAGGGGGTATCTTAAGAGCAGGGAGCTTTTGTATTTCCCTGCCCGTGGGAGTATTTTGGTATTTAGGATTCCCAGACATATTTCCTCTCCTCTGAAAGTTAACACTTATTTCACTTGCTTACTGGGAGAACATTGGGTGGTGCTGTAAAAGGATGAAGCTATAGCATTTCTGCTGGTTCTGTGAGGAGGAGCTTTAATCAAGCTTAGCCTTACGCTTGTGTGCCATCCATTACAACCGCTGTTTCCTTCATGTCCGTTTGCTTTCAGTGCAGACATTTTTCCCCCCTGGATATTCCCCCCCCCCTTGACTAACCTTGATGAGGGAGAACAGAAGGCGGGCTGTGGAAGTTGACAAACAAGTTCAACGGAGAATGTAAAATTGGGTCACTGAACGCAGCTTCCTTCCTCCAGACCACAAGGGGGAATGTTAGTCAATTGAGCCAGCCGTGACTTGCCCTACTCTAAACCACTTTGAAACTAGTTCCAGATGGCTTTGGGGCTGTTGATGTCCCTCCAACCTAACCTGGGATAAGTAATTTGGTGAAGATGTGGTTCCAAGACGCCCAAGGTCCTTTTTAGGCTCTGAAGTCTGTGGCGACCTGATTTTTCTACCTAGTTTGCTCCTTGGGGTAGGAGGTGAGCCTTGAGTTTTCAGCCAGGGCTTGGCGTTTCTGCAAGGGGCTTCCTGGGATCCAAAAACCAACCCTAGTATTTGTCCTCACCTCTCAGACCCCTCACCCTGTGGGCCAGAGAGAGACTCAAGGTTGGGGCCCTCATCCCTTGTAGACATCTCAGGACACCCCCCCTTTCCTTGGTCTTCCCAAATTGCAGCCCTCCTTATGCCTTACCTTGAAAAACCCTCAGAAGCAAAGACCAGAGTCCCGTGTTCCATTCAGATCCCCAGGCCGCTTTTAGTCTTCCTGTTTTGTTATCTTTGAAAGCTGTCACAGGCTTTGGGGTTTTCCCCCTCTCCTGTATTCTACTTCTGGGAGAAATTGGGGTGGGAAAATATACGGAGAGCTGAAATGGGCTTCATCAGCACCCACAGCACCACTGGGACAGAACCAGCAGAAGTTTCCCCTGAGGCTTATGGGGTGACTGGAAAGAACGCCAAGGGAATCACCAGAGGGTGCACAGAGGCAAACGAGGTCCATGAAGACCCTTACTCACGAGTCAACTGTAGATTGCTGTTTTTTAAGATCGCTTGGGGTCCTGTATGCCTGTAATTGCTATTTCTCCTTATTAGTTGCAGACAACAGACCCGCTTATATTGCCCCTCCCCCCTCGAGAAAACGTGGTTTGGTGATTCGTTCCTTTTCCACCCATCTCTGGAAATTTTGACCCCCACCCCCACCCCGAGTTCTCTATACATCTGCTTATAAATGTTTACTGAGTGTTGAGAATATTTTAGTTTTTTTCCTTAATTATAATTGTAATTGGCCTTTTCCCCTTTTTTCTCTTATTATTTTCTTGTTCTCTTCCCCTATCCCCGATGCTGTTTTGCTTTGCTCTGTGGTTGCATGCCGCATCCTGGTGTCTCCCTCCATGATGTCACCACGGCTTGTTGCTGTGACTCCCGACACGCCCCCCACCGTGTTCCATAAACGCTCCACCCTCCTGTTTTGTTGCTTCCATGGTTCCCTACCGAAAAGTTCCCATGATGCACGGTGCTACGCCCACCACTGTTTCTGCAGCAACTACACCCGCCACCAGCGTTCCTTTCGCTGCAACTGCAACAGCCAATCAGGTTTGCCCCCTTTCGATAGCTTTTTTTCATGGGGTCGGAGGGGCCAGGAGCTGGCCCAGGCCCACGTGGGGCCGGGGCTTTTTGCCAGTGGTCACGGAGAGGTGGGGACAATAAGGGTGCTGCCCAAACCCAGCTCGGTCAGGGGCTGCTCCTCCTGATGCTCACGTTGAGGCCGCTGGACCGGTCTGGAAACACTCTGCCAACTGGTGTGTAGGGGGTGGGTGGTGTCCATTCACAAGGGCACCTCCCTAAACCCGTGTGCACCCCCACCCTCCCTTTATGAGCCATGAGGAGAGGCCAGTGCCTGCATCCCATGAAGGAAGACGGGTCCTCGGAGATGCTGTGGATCTGCCATGGGGCAAAGGCCTTCTTCATGGATGTGGGTGGCATCACTTTGAAGCAAGGGATCGGGAAGTGCAGAGGATCCAGAAGGATCACACTTCTACACCAGCTTTCCCCTCTAGATGTGCTGGGGCAGCGGTTCCCAGACCTGGCAGGCTAGGAGCAGCTGTTCAGGGGGCTCAAGTTTACTGATGAGGAGAAGAGATTTCTGCCAGCTCATCGCATGAAGGTGGCGTCCTTCCTTGGAAGTGGCTCTCTTCCACCGCAGAAGGAATGGAGTCCCCGCAAGGGTCAGAACAGGAAAGAGGACTGCTCTTCCCCTAGCCTTGAACTCTCTGCCTCTGTTCATACCTTTTAAAAAGGGCAGTGGGCTCCTTCCCTGGTGCAGCCTTTCCCAGCCAGTTGCTCTGCCCTTGGGGTGCCAGTCTTACAAGGGGGGGGGCTCTTCCCAGGCTTTTGCTGGCACAGGGAAGCTAACCATCCTGTAAGAATTAGCCAGAGACAAGATGCCAAGCACTGAACTTGGGGCCATGCAAAATATATTGATTAGGAAAGATCAGCTCACAACCCATAACCAGCTTTCCTGGCAGTCTGCCAAAGCTTGTTGCTATGATGCAATGTTTTCGTGGAAGTGAAAGGGAACGAGGATAAATCTGAAATCTCCCCAGTGTGTTTTTAGCTCATTTAAATTTAAGATGAAGGTTTCTCCCCCCACACACACACTGCTGGCCCTGGTCGTGCCCTGGAGGTGTGAGCAAAGCTCCTTGATCTTTCCTAGGGATCAGTAGCTGTCTGGAGGCACCCAGTGCCCGGGCAGGGGCAAGGACCAGATTCAATCTGCTAAGATGATGGTGGTTTCGCACTTAATATTCCTGAAATTACTTGATGGCTCCCTTGCACCATTAATGTTATAGCCAGGGCAGGGTTTCTCCACTTCAACCACTTTAAGAGGTGAAGACCTCAACTCTCAGAATCCCCCAGCCAGCATAGCTAGCTGGTGAATTCTGGGAGATAAAGTCCCCACATCGTAAAGTTGATACAGTTGGGAAAGGCTGCATTAAAAGGGACGCCCAGCAACTGTAAAGCAATGCTTCCTTCAAGGGTTGTGATCCGAAAAGGCCCCCGGCCCTCTCTTTCCCCACCATCTAAGCCAGCCGGCTGTGCGTGAACCGTGGAGAGCGGAGGAAGAAGAGGGGCCATGAGGTCAGAGCAACATCACGTGCATTGTGATGTCACTGCACAAACGGTGCCGTGGTGTAATGGCAGCCGAGAGGATTAGCAGTGTGGCACCCAGAGGGCGGCTTACCTCCCCTGCCGTAGAATTTCTGAGGGGTCTGGAACTTAGCGGAGAGCATTAACCGTGGAGGGCCTGTTTTAACGGGACTCCCTTCCTTCCCCCTTTGTTTTACTGCAGATCTCCCAGTTATCGGTCGATGAACTGAACAGCAGCATGTTTGTGTCACAGATGTAGAAGCCACACAACAGTAAGTGACGCTTCAGCTGTTTTTGGCATGGCTTGCTTGTCTTTGCCAAATGTCCCTGTTGTCACTCTTTTCTTTTCTCCCCTTTTCCCAGCGTGCTGTTGGCCTCCTGAAGCAAAAACGGCGGAATTCCCTGTGCATTTTGTTTCCCCTCCTCTCTTGGTGGGAAGCTGGAGTGGGCTGTCTGTGCTTTCTGCCCCCGCTTCTCCTCCTCTCCAGCGTCGACCGTAATCCTACGGCAGCATCCATGTTAACCAAAAACTGATCTGTGGGAATGTCAAAACAATTTTTTTAAAAAAAGCACTATATAAAAAGAAACAAGTAAGAAAACAGTACTCTGTTATATGAGACATAGAAGTAGAGAACTATAAAATAGACTTTTATAACACCTTACTTTAACACACTTTTCAAAAAGTGGGGTTTTTTTTCCTGTCTACCATCAAGACAAAGTGCTCTTGCACAGTGGACTTAACTAGGTTAATTGTTCTATTGTCAATGGATAAATGTTTGTCTGTTTTTCAAAGTGTTATCTTAATGTTTTGTTTACATCCTAGTCTATATTGACTTTATTTGGAGAGACAAAAAGTTGTACATCATTATCAAGTATATTCCACACCATTTTTTCATGATCATGATATCTTTTCATAGAGGACAGTTATTATCAATTTCCCTTTCCCTCCCCCTTTTTCAAACGATATGCTAAAAAGGTTACAATGGGAAACAGGAAGGAGTTGCTTTCAAAAAAGACAACAGAAGATCTGAAGAAATTCAGACAGGCTGCAGATGATTTCTAATCCATTTCTGATTAGATTGATTTCTAAACATTGTAAATAATGCAAAAAACAACAACAAACTTGTCCAGAAAGAGACCATGAAGTAAAATGGACCAGGGACTCAATGCTGAAGAATTTTCACTGGAGCACAGAAAATACTGGCCAAAAAAAAATCACTTTTCAGTTACAATTTTCTGCAGTATGTGGCCCTCAGCTTCTTAATCCTTTAGTGACCAGGTTTTAAAGAAATCATGTTGAAGAAGATTGATTCTTTTTTTATTTTAAAAAGGGGCCCTTTTTTACCCTCAAAATCAAAAGTTAATTGTAATATATACAGAACAAAAGAAAGAAAGAAAAGAAACTTCAAACATGCATAACCCAGCTCCATATCTTAGATCAGATAAGCAGCACCAAGCAGATGCCTCAGTTCTCCATTAGCTACTTCTCTTGCCAATAATAGTGTTCATTAACTAAAGGGCACTTCGAAAGTCTGCACATTTCTATCTGTCCATGGCAAAAGGCCACCCTGCTTGGGACCGCATGTGTACATGATGACATCCCAGCTCCTTGGGAAGATCTTGAAGGCCAGCATCAGCTAAAGAGCTGGCAGCTGAGATTTCACATCGCTGTGTATATAATAATGCATTTCCTTGCCTCCAATCATGTAGAGAAGCAAAACAAGTGTTAACAGCTTTCCCCCCCAAAAATCATTTTTTAAAATAGGTTAACACTTTCCTGTCTAAGCTACTGATTTACAATTTAGGATTTAGGCTCAGGAAGTAATTCTGGATGCATTAGCCCTCAGAGCTTGCTTGGTTTATTGGTGCTCAGTTCTGAAGCATGAGAGACTTTGGCCGTTTTTACTTTCAGGTGTAAATTGGGGATATCCAATCTTGGCAACTTTAAGATTTGTGGACTTCAATTCCCAGAATTCCCAAACTCCCAGGCTGGGGAATTCTGGTGGTTGAAGTCCAGAGGTCTTAAAGTTGCCATGACTGGACACCCCTGGTGTAAGTTGAGATGTCTTTCCAAAGTTGGAACCGCATAAAATCCAAAAACAAGGGCAGCCCATCTTGGATGACACCCTTAATTGATGGAAACATGGAGATAAGCTTCCAGAGAACTAAGATCTCTGGTGCTACTTTGAAGGCTTATCGAAATATTTATCCAGCCCCTTGAATTTGGCATCCTTGCCCGTCTGAATGTCCTTCAGTCCTGGTTGCAGACTTTCTGTTTCCCGGCTTTGTAACTGTTAATGGAGAAAAACAGGATTTGAATTACTCCTTAGGTGCAGATAGTTGTATATTTAAAAGATGGTGGCAGTGGTGATGATGGTGATGATATGGGATTTGCACAACCTGTGGCAGTGCCTCTACAGAGAATATCCCTGATCTCTAGTTGGAAAGATTAGACACATGCACACACAGACACACACACACACACATGCACACACACACACACTTGTGTACACACACCGGTGTTAGCTTTATGGTCTTCAAGCAAGGAGGTGGAGCATCTGTTTTCAGTCCTATCTGTGTAGATGGAGATTTGTGTAATCTTGTCACTTTGATGTAACTCTCTCTCTCCGGTTTTCTCTGAACGATGTTGAGAAAAAAAGAATTCTTGCGTAGATGTGCACAGAATGTAAGCCTAACACACTTCCACAGCATTCAATTTCACAGCTTTTAAAGTGTGCAAAAAACCGAATATCGGGGGTGCAATTTTTTTTCTTTTTCTTTTTCTTTTTTCTTTTGGCAAAATGTAGGAGCCAACACACACACACACACACACACACAAAAGTAGGAAAACGTGACTCCTAGCTGTCATACGTACTCCTGCAACAGACCACATTGAAACTGATTATATGGCCACACACATAGCACATCACACACACAAACACACACACACACACATACACACACACTTTATATGGCGATCCAGTGATAGGTGTGTCAGGGTAACTTTTCTAGGTGCCACAAGAATTTTTTTCTTCTTGTTTTTTAATATCAACTTTGCAAATTTAGTGTTTGTTTGTAAGAGAAAAAAAGTTTTGAGGGGGGAAAAAGAGCAAAGCTTGAAGCTTTGGAAACTTCACCAAATTTCAACCTGAGGGTGGGAATAGAAATTTCATTTGTGAGGGTAGCACTATTAAAGATTGTTGTGCAATGACTTCTTTATTCAAGAAAGAAAGAAAGACAACACAGTCGGCAGACTATAAATTCCTTAGGAGGAGCTGCATTCTGTCTACAAAGTCGCTGAGCTATTATTGGTGACTCTAAATCAAATCTCCCAAACCCGGATTCAGGTGTGAACTTGATTCCAGAGTTGTCTATAAAGATTGTTCAAATCTGTGTGAGTTTTAACGACTTTTTACAAGCCGGTGCAGGTTGATCCAAACCTGTGTGTTCCTTTTAATTTATCCAAAGTTCTTTCTCTCAAAAGTATGCATGTGGTGTACGTGTGCCCATTTTCTCTCAGCCTTATGCAAATAATATGCAAGAAATGCAGAAACTTGAATAAAACGGGTCATTGCAGAGGGAAAACGGAAAAGCTGATTGGTCGTTTTTGAGGGGGGAAATTTGTTAGCCATTCCATTAAAAAAAAAAGACCTAAACCTTGAACATACATGCACAAAAACAGAGAAGGATTTAGAAGTCGGTGGATCTGTAAAATTATAATTCTTATCTTAAAGTACAGTGTTCTGATGGATTAGATTATTTTTTCATAACCCCGTTCGGTTTCTTTGTTTTTACAAAAATTGTTTAGCATAAAGGGATTTTTTTTTGTAAAGTGGTGTAATTTGCAATACTGTGTGAAATTCTCTCCCCCCCCCCCCGTTCTCCCTCCCCCCCTTTCCCAGAGCCAGCCCATCCCTGAACAGCCTTTCAGGGTCAACGGGGCGCATTCTGGCATTCTGCGCTTGAGGAATGTCTTGCTAAGCAGTTTCCACTCTTTGCAAAAGAGATCCCAAGTCTTGGCCTGGCCAGGATTGCTCCAGATCCCCCCCTTTCTATTTTTCAGTCTTGCTAGTCAGCCTGCCGTTATCCTGGCAAAGCCAGCGAAGAGATTTGATAAGTGAGCCAAGAAATCACAAGAAATGTGATTTATTTTATTCTCTATTCCTTCCCCCGTGCATTGCCCCTTCCTCATACAGGCAGCCCTTGATGACCTCAATCGACCCCAAATTTCGGTTCCTAAGTGAGCCAGTTGTTAAGTGAACGTTGGCCCATTTGACGACTTTTCTTGCCACAGTTGTTAAGTGAGTCTGGTTGCTGCATTGACTTTGCTTGACGGAAGGTCACAAAAGGGGGTCACGTGACCCCCCGGGATGCTGTGCAACCGTCATAACTATGAGTCAGTTGCCAAGTGTCTGGATTTTGATCACATGACCAGGGGGATGCTGCAATGGTCGTAAGTGTGAAAAACGGTCCTAAGCCACTTCGTTCACTGCCATTGTAACTTTGAACAAACTGTTGCAAGTCGAGGACTGCATGTATAATGTCAGGAGAGGACTTGAAAAGTCCATTTCTGAATTTGCAGCCAGGTTGAAACGCTGTGTGGAGTAAGGTAGTTTTCCAACAGGGGCAGATGCATTTTTTTTTTAACCGTAGCCTGTCCTTGCTTGTAAGCCGCCTAGACCCACTGTAGTGAGGATACAGCCGTATAAATTTCCTAAATAAATTCCAAAATAAAACTGGCTTCCTCCCAAATCTTTTTTTATTCTTCCGAAGGGGACAAACTGTTTGTCCACCAGGAGCTCTGCAGACTGACTTCTCAACCCTGTTTACTTGGAGAGCAAGCAGCTGTTGCCTTAGCAAGATATTTGAGCCGTGATGTTTTTTTCATCCCGTCAGGCACTGGGGGAAAATACGTGGGAGCTAGTTATTGCTAGGGGAGGAAGAAAAACCTTAGAAATTAGGTTTATACCCTCTCTTGAAGGGGGCTTGCAGAGAAGCCACACCTGCAATCCTGGCCTTTCAAAGTGAGACCGGGGACCTCCAAACCTGGCAACTTTAAGACTGGTAGACTTCAACGCTCGGAATTCTGGGAGTTGAAGTCTATAAGTCGTAAAGTTGCCAAGTTTGGAGACCCCTGCACTAGATAGTTAGAGAAACAGAGTGAAGCAATCTCCTGTATTAATACACAAAGTTTTAAAAACTGGAGTTTCTTCCCCCCCCCCTTCTTTTTTTTTTAAAAAAATCCAAAATACATTTCACTTACAATGGGAAAAAAAAAGTGAACCATATGAGGAAAAGTCTTAAATTTCCCCTGAAAGGACGTCCCGAAATTATTTTTACCATGTTGCCTGATCAAGGCCTTAGAATATATTGTATGTTTAAGACTGTAGTAATTTTTTAAAGGAAAAAATACCTATTATTAGTTGATAGCCTAAAAATAATTGTAAATAGAATTTAAAAGACATTGTTAATAGGCTACAACAAGTTAATTCATGTTGCATTACTTTCATTTATTTTATTGTTCGTTTTAACAGATTTTATTATTGCTTTCATATATATATATATATATATGTGTATATATATATATGCACACAAACGTGCATGTATACATATATAAATATATAACCTTTAGTAACTAATGGATTTAATTTTTGAAGGAGAGTTAGAGAATGTTAAGATTTTTAAATACATGTATTCAACTCTTTTAGTTATCTTCTAAAAACAACAACACTGAAGCGCATGCCAAGATATAGAAAACAGAAAAATACAGTCCATAATTAGTTTGTATAGTTTACAGTTTAAGAACAAACAGAAGAATTAACTTTGTATGTAACTCCTTACAATGATAGATTCATTGTTAACTAATTATAATTAAGTTGTTGTTGCTATGGCAACAAAACTACAACATGGCTACCTTTGTATACATTATTTGTGAAATTTTCACATGTAAATTAAAAAAAAAGTAATGTGTAACAGTATGGGTTTGTCTAAGGTACAGTTCAATACTGTCGGAGAAATATATGACTGAATATTTTTAAAATCCCAAAGTCCCATGTGAATGCTGGATTTGTGTCTTTGATGTCACTTTTTCAGTCAAAAGTTTACAACACATGGATTTAGAGTCAGGTTTTATAGCTTGTAGAAATTGTTGTGTGGGTTGGGTTATTCCACAGTATTTTTCTCTTGGTGATCAAAATTAGAGAAAGGGTTGCCACGCTGTAGCGTTCGAAATGTTAGTTTCATTTCCAAATAGTAGATATTTTGGAAAGGTGAATACAGGATTTGGTCAACAGATTCCCAGAAGGTCCGAGCAAAATCAAGGGAATTCTGCAAAATTGAGTCCTTTGCTTTCAGTTGGACGTAATATCATTAAGTCTGCATTGAATTTTGCAAGCAGTCGCCTTTTTTGTCCCTTTGTGAGGGATTTTCCTAAGGAGAAACCCAACAGCTTTTCCCATTCTTGATGTTTTAAACCTCATCTGTCAATGTTCTAAGCCTATGAAGTAATGATGTCCAAATCAGGACCAGGGAAGAAAGAGAAATCTATATTTTTGTTTATAAGCAGAAAGAGGAAGAGTAAAATATGTATGAGAGACCACAAAAAAAAATACCGTGGAATAACTCTGTGACAGTGTTGAAGAAACCAATATGCTGCAGTTAAACTGATTCAGTTGGTGTACGAATGTGTGAGACATGTCTTTTTGCACTTATGTACATAGTCCACGAAAGAAATCCTTGGAACTTATTTTGAATATATTAAAAAAAAGTCTGTAATAATACAAGGTAAAGTTTGTAAAAGAGATTACTAAGGCTTTGAAAAGGAAGAGATTTTTTGCTATAAAACTTATCTGAACGCATGAAGTTGCTTTGCTGTTCTCCAAGCTTTGTAGTTTGCCATATAGTTTATAACCCAGCGGACTGGTCACTTCAACCTGCAGCTCAGAAGAAAGGTCAACATGGGAAACAAAGGCTTGACATCAAAATCAGGGTCACCAGCAAAAGTTCTTCAAAGATTTTCTAGCCAGCCCTTTGGGCCTCCCAAGAGAAGAACCTGCTCCAAAGCTGAGCCTTTTCCTAATTCATTCCAGGCCAGAGTTTGAAATAGCAGATCTTGCTGCTGGATAGATCTGTCCCAGCCTATCCAGGCTGCCTCTTCTGCTTCACCCTTAGCCAAGTCCAAATTGTGGGCCTGGCTCACTTGACCCTCTCAACTAAGGCCTCCGAAGGTCCAGTAGGGTCGTGCCAGCTGAGGAATTCTGAGAGTTGAAGTCCACAAGTCTTAAAAGTTGCCAAATTTGGAAACCTCTGGCCTAGAGCTGGGAGGTTCTCCTCCTAACCCCAAAGTCCTAAGAATGGCTTTGCACAGAATGTGGAGGGGAGGGAGTTGAACCCACGAGCCAGGTCCAGTTTTTAAGAAAAGGGAACTTGTGCATAGGCATGTAACAATCTCAGAGATAGATACAACATGCGTGGATGTGCGCAATGTTTACTTAAGAATCTGGAAAGATGCGCAGATGAGTATGAATGCATGTGCTAGCCAAAAATTGATAGATCACAGTGGGCTTAATACAGATTTAAAATGAAAAGGCCCTCTAAACTAGGGATTGGGGGGAAAATAAATCTTGTTTCAAGCTGAGATGTGAAGTAAGGCTTTATGTGTGAGTTGGGCAGCTATCTAACTTTATTTAATAAATAATGAAATAAAACGTGCCATTGAGCCCTCACCGCCAGTGCCCGATATTAACCTCAGCACTGGGCTTTAAAAGTAAAAGAAACTTTGGCCAACTTAACACCCTCCAGTTGGGTTGACTTTCAACATTCAGAAGCGGAAACTCGGCTGGTTGGGGATTAATGTAGAAGAGCTGAAGTCCCACCTAATCAAAGGAGGACAGGCATCTCTTTAAGGTCTCTTCCCACAGCCAAAGGCCCATCTGAAGGTCCCACAGTTGGGGAAAGAGGCCTGTCTTGCGGGTGGGTGTTCTTTGATTGTAAATGGAGGGAGAGAAGCTGAACTTGTAGCCCAGGAAACCTTTGCTGGTGACCCTCGTAGTCACGTGTCCTACAATCAGAAGCTTCACGCCTTCCAAAGAAGGCAATTGGAAACGCAAAATAATCCCCCAAACTGCCAACAGATAATAACAATTGAAATGTCAAAAAGTGGTCTTTTCCAAACACACAACAGAGAGAAATCACCTGACGTAGAATTTACATGGTTTCAGATCTTTGTTACTGTACACAGATGCTATTTGATAGTTGTGGAAGCCAAATGATTTTGTTGCCATGGCTCTTGGTATCCAAACAGCTGAGGGGCTGACTTGTTCTCTTGTCTAATATGGGAAGGGGGGAAGACTGGGGAGCGGAGGATATTCCTGTTAAATTTTGCTTTGTTTTAGTTACCGGGACCAAAAATAAAATCTTCCAAAATTCAGAATGCCAAATTAACCTATTAACGTGGTGAGGGTGATTTTTAGGAAGGCCCTTTAGCAGCAGAAGAAAAAAAAATGGAAAGCAGAATTGAAGATTTTAGTGCAGAAATGTGAATTCTGCTCTAAGGAAATCCATAATCAACAGATTTTTTTTCAAGCCAGAAAAACTCAATCTTTGCCCTGGTTTCAAATGCTTAATTCAGACTTTTGCACTAAATCAAGGGGGGGGGGGAATTGGATCCTAAAGTGTAACTTTGTAATGATTGTATTTGAATTTATTTGACTTGGGTCTTTCCCCCCCCCCAAAAAAAAACACCCCCAACCCTCCAATTTTGAATATTTGAAAATCCATAGTTAATAAAGAAAAGGCTAAAACGGTTGAGTAAAAATATAATCTTGCAGGGACCAAAAGGAAACTCAGTAGAAACCAGTTCATTCACTTTCAAATCCCGATTAGTCCAGTCTGTTAGTTCAAGGCCAACAAGAGATCACTCACTCCCTCAGTTGCTATGGAGGAAATATATGCTTTGATGTTTTTTTTCCCTTTTTGCCACATTTATATCGCTAGAGTTGCTTGTTTGTGCTTTCTAGAAACTTGCATAATGCAACTCATTTTACTATGTTACTTCTATATTGTTATTGTTTATTTTTCCCCCGGATCTTTTAATAAAGTGTATAAAATTCTCTCTTTATGTTTTTTTATGAATCTATATAAACACATTTAATAAATAGGACTTTACTTTTTAAGTGTCTGGTTGATTAGTCACAACCTCGAAATGGCTGTTCAATCACTTCATATTGTAGAAGATTTTTTATTTTTTTGTTTTAAAAAAAAAAGACTAATGCTGTTTGGTGGTTGCCATGTAAATTAAATAGGACAGCTAAGCTCCATTACTCCCCTCTTTGTGAAGGGAGGAAAAATATTCAGTGCTTTGGCTTTTAATCTGATACATTTTTTTATTTTAACTGGGTTTTTTATTATTGATGGAGGTTTTTGCATTTCAATTGTATAAATGGAAAAACGAAAGAATTTTGAGCATATTAAATTTCAGTGGGGTGTGACAGCAAAGAGACCATTTAGCTGATGGGCTTGATATCCATCTGACAAAGGAAAAACCCTCCCGCATTGTCCTTTGTGTACAAATTAGATTTTGAGACAGTGATATTATTATGTTTCCTTCTTCATGTGCAAAGCCCTGTTTTGAGTAAAGTCTTCCAATCAGGCTAATTGGCCCGTTCTAACCACCCACTTTTTAACCTTTTTTTTTTTTTGCTAAAAGGATGCTCTAACCATATTGCACATTGAACAAAATGCAAGGTCACAGTCTAAAATGGTGAATCTGTTTACTTGACAAGCTAGAGTTTTTCTCCAGAAGATTCCATTTAATGTTACAAAGTGCTAGCGAGAGCTTTCATTGAGGAAAACCAAGAGAATCTTGCAAGTAAATAGAGCAAGAAAAGAAGGATAAAGTGACGCTAGAAGAATGTTGAGTAAACCCTTGGAACTGTTGACAGACTCCTAGAACCTTTAAATTTGTTGAATGGTCTTAATAAAAGGGAGCTTCAGTTTTATTTCAGTTTTTCAACCAAAGCATCTGCAGGACCTCGGAAAAAGTACAGGATCAGCTACTGCAGCATAAATGGTGTCTGGCTCCAATTTCTGAATTGTGCAGCCAGAAAGTTACTGCACCAGTGGCTCCAGAAAAAATACTTCTGCTGCTGACGTTTTCCTCCTAACAATCTGAAAAGAGCAGCCAAGAAAATGCACCATTATCTCGTTTCCTCTTTGAGGTGGGGAAAAAACTGCCCATTAATTGATCCTGTTCTTGGGGATGAATCTGCCAAATGCAAGCTAAAATCAGCCCAAAAACTGAATTGAAATGCCGAGGTGTATCGTTGCGATCCTTTATTCATGCCTTAGATTTTAGATGAGAGTGCTGGAGATTGAAAGGAGATTTAGACTTCCGGGTGCTGACAGTACCATTAGAAAATTCAGTGCCCCCTTCTCCACATCTTCATCTCTGATGGCCAGTTCCAGAGTTCCGTAGAGGTTTTTCCACCATAGACTTCTAGGTAAGGATTGGTTGTTTCCTCTCACACTGGACCGGTGACTGGAAAGTGACAGGATTGTAGGAGAAACAGACCAGGCCAACTTTCCCAACTTCTTCACACCCCAATTTGCCTTGGAGGGGGAATGTTTTTGCTCAGGGTTGCTGGAAAGGCTCTGCTTGTTCCAGAGTCACAAATTGCAACCTATTTTTTACCTCTTGAAATCTTGCAGGGCCCAGTCTGCCTGCAGGGTCACAAACGTGGCACTCCTCGGCACAGCTGCTTGGAGGTGTTGAGACTTTGGAACCAACCTTGACCCGAAGATGGAGAAGAAACGCTGGCATTGTTCACACCAAACAATCCTAATTCTTGCAGTGCAGTGGGGTGAAATTGTAGGTTGATTTAGATCAACTGTTGGCTGAATCAAACCATGTCTGAACCCAGGGCAGAGACTGTCACGGAACATCTGTAAGGATTGATCCATGGAATCGAGGTCAATCGGAGTTTATCTGTTTCTGTTTTTGGGCTGGCCAGTGACCGTCCCCTCTCTGCCAGCAGGGCTCAGTTACAAGAAATCCTATAAGCTTCCTGCGTTCGTGCATTATTTAAACTCGACTGTGTCAGGATTTGGCAGGGCACAATAAGCAAGGTGTCTTGTTCAATCAAGGTAGCCTTCAAGGCAGGGAATTGGACAATGGCTGCCAGGGAAGAAATGTAACTAACCACAAGGCCCCAGCCATGCTCAGAAGGATTAGAGGGAAAGTTGAAAAATTAGTTGGGTCAGGAAACCTCCCCATGTCATTCTCCAGGGAGGAATTCTTTCTGAGCAAAACATCCCCCCCCCAGGTTCCCAGGGTGGGATCTGCAGGAGAGAAGGTTCCCCCCACTTGTGTGCAATGCCCTCTACCAGAGGGGCCCCTGTACTGGATTTTTTTAATTTATTTTTTGCAGAAGAGAAGGGAAATTATTAAAGATATGGAGAGCAACTCTTTTACTTAGCAAAGCCAATAAACGGCTGGGTCTTGTGATTTAGTGTTATTCAGATATGGAAGAGATACTGCAGCTGTGTCTCTTGTAAACTTGCTCTGCTTGTTTGGTGGCTTTTCTGCTTTCTGTGATCTGCAAATCCAACCTGCTTAGCTTATGATTCGCTGTGATGAAGATTTGTAGAAAATGCATCCGATCAATACAGTAACTGGGTTAAGTGAAATTGTGTGAACCCAGCTCTACAACAGCTCTAATAAAGAGCAAGTCATCTGAAATTTGAACATAATCAAATCTAGAAATCAGCACATTTGGCCTCTGGGATTAGGACTCCTGTCAAGTAGTAGCCAAATTCAATTTAAACTGCATCCTAAACAAAATTTGCTATAGTCTTGGCCCCAGTCGCTGCTTCACCCTGACCAGTATGACAGGCTCTGATCTGTTCTTGGAGAAAAACGGTCTCTTCCCTGAGCAGAGAAGCTGGGCTGGTGACACTGCTCTGAGTAATTCCAGCCACTCCCAGCTAAAAATTGATTCATCCACGCCCTGCAACTCTCTGCCAGCCATTCTGTTTTGACAAGCTGATGGATGCCTTTGCAAGGGGGGGGGGGGGGGTAACGGCTTCACTTTGCACACCAGTCCCCTAAAGAAAAAAATCCCTGATTGTTTTTAGTCCAACAGAGGGGTGGGTGGGGTTGGAGATAAACAATGCATGACCCGACATCTGCATTGGGTCACCGGCTTCCAAAATAACTCCAAGCCTGCCCCGAAAGCCTGCAACCCTTGCTCGTCTGCTCCATTACTTTGCTTTGCTTGCATAGTTAAGCAGTCATTAGAGGATGAACTGAAGTGACCCCCCCACAATCTGTTAGCATAACCTTTCTCGGAAGTGCTCCTTTCTCCCCCCTCAACTTTGCTGGTCACTATCATTCATGCTTGCGTCAGGGCTAAAATTATATGATAAGCTTGTCCAGATGGGACTCTGGACAATCACTTCCTTGGCCTCCTTGAAGCTTATTTGTCCTGCTAATGTTCTCCCTGTACATGCTTCAGGCTCAGTTGTGTGGCTGTTGGAAAGAATAAAAGTTTTCCAGGAGCTTAGCAGTGACCAAGTCCCCTTAAGGAAAAATTAGGAATGATTTAACAATATGGTATAGCTACTAAGAAAAGCACCTTGTGCGTGCGTGCAGAACATGCTCTTAATTTCACTGTTTTCAAGTGAATCTCTTGCTGTGTTTCCATGTTCCTAGTGGAACTCCTGTACCTTTTATAAATGTATTTATAGCACATAAGTGAATCGTTTGTACCATTTCTACTTTGGCCTCATCCTTGGAGGAACATCCGGTAACATTCAATGAGTCCCAGGTATGGAACAGTAATAGGCTTATTGCAGTAATTTACAAACACCCCTAAAGCTCTGACCTGCCTAAAGAGGTTTTTAGTATTATTTTGGAGGGTGTGTGTGAAAGCAGTCTTCTTCCCACCAAGTGACAAAAAGGTTTATTATGCCCTTAGAGCAAAGCTGAGCACACAAACCAGAATGGAGAGAAAAAGGAGTCACATATTTTCAGAAATTCACCAGCTTAACAAAAAATCTGGCCAGAGGCATTTAAGGTCATGACGGAGGCAGGTCTTGAGGCCAGGAGGAAACCCAGGTAGGAAGCAGGACTGTCAGGTATGCTTATTGTCACGACCATGTTTTTTAAAAGGAATAACCATATAGTAATAATAATACGGTTATAGAAGGTCAGCAGGAAGGATGGGGCAAAGCAAAGAGAAACACGGGGGACGATTAAATGGATTTTCAGGAGCAAGAGCTCCCGAACGTTTTAAAGCCGCACAGCGCTCCCAGGGACATCACAATCCCGGGATGTGCTGCTGCCTCGCGGGGCGATGGGAGAATCGGCTTAACCCCCTCACGGCCTGTCGCAGAGCGGTCCAGCCACTGGATGAGCAGCAGCCTGACTCAGTTTCCCTTCTGGGAAGGGCAGCAAAGGACCAGCGATGCGGAGGAAGGGGAGAGGGGACTCTTCACGGAACGGCCAGGCTCCACGGTCGCCGCGGGGAGGGAAAACGAGGAAAGGCTCTTCGTTCTAGAGGACTGCCCTGGGATCTCCTCTTGGCCTCCCATCCCTCAGCCTTCCTCCTGCCTCTGCGTCCGCAGTCCCTCTGGGCCTGCACAGCGGCCTCTCCCTGCCAGGGCACCGCTTCTCCTCAAACGGGGCGCGGAAAGCCGGACGGTCCGAGCCGCCCGGAGATGATGCGCTCCGCCCGTCCCACCCCCCGGTTTGAAAGTGCCCCCCCATCGGTCAAGCATTTCCGGGAGAGATCGAAATGCCGCTCTGGCCGTAGCGTCTTCATGGTCGTCGAAGTCGTCGCTCTGTCCCCCTCCCTCCCCGCTCCCAGTCCCACTTCCTTTCATCGGAAGCTCTTCGATCCCATCCCGGAAGGAGCGGCCGCCTGCCCGCGTCTCCGGCCCCGCCCCCGTCAGCCAACATCCTTTGTTCGAGCTTGGGGCCTGGAGAGGCGTAGAGAAACCCCGCGGAGGGCTAGAGCGGCCCAGCGGGGACGAGCCCTGCGCGATTCGCGGCCTCGCCGGGCGGCGGGGCGCAGGCGCCGCGCGGCCCTCCCGATTGGGCGCCCTTCCCCCACGCCCGGAAGTGGCGTCGGCGGGGCCGCTTCCGCACTCTTCCGGGCGGGCGGTTCCCCAGCCCGGCCGTGGAGCGAGGCGGCGGCGGCGGCGGCGGCGGCGGCGGGCGGGGCCGGGCGAGGGTCGGTCGGTCGGTCGGGGGGGCGCGCGAGGCCGGTCGGGGGGGCGAGGCCCGGTCGAGCCCCCTCCGCCCCCCTCCGCCGCGCGGCCATGCGGGAGTACAAGGTGGTGGTGCTGGGCTCGGGCGGGGTGGGCAAGTCGGCGCTGACGGTGCAGTTCGTGACGGGCACCTTCATCGAGAAGTACGACCCCACCATCGAGGACTTCTACCGCAAGGAGATCGAGGTGGACTGCTCGCCCTCCGTGCTGGAGATCCTGGACACGGCCGGCACCGAGCAGTTCGCCTCCATGCGCGACCTCTACATCAAGAACGGGCAGGGCTTCATCCTGGTCTACAGCCTGGTCAACCAGCAGTCCTTCCAGGTGAGCCTCCCTGGCGGGCCCCCCCCGGCCCTGGCGATGCCGCCTAGCTGGGCTGTGGAACTCGGAGGGCGCCCGGGACCCCGCAGTCCAACCCTGAGCTACAAATCTTCCCTTTCGGTTAGAATGTCTTCTAGCGAGTGTGGCTGCCTTAAACTGCCCTTTGGGACCTATCGAGCCTGGCCGGCTTTCCGTAAGATGCTCTGCGGGGCCCCCTGGGGAAAAAGACACGTTCTTTGGCCCAGTGTGTTAGCCTTGCAGACGCGGTGAGCCCCGCTCTGCTCTTGCGCCGCCCCTCGAAGTATGGAGAGCATTCACCGCTTTTGATTTCTTCCCCAGGACATCAAGCCGATGAGGGACCAAATTGTCCGTGTGAAGCGATACGAAAAGGTTCCTCTCATCCTGGTGGGGAATAAGGTCGACCTGGAATCGGAGAGGGAAGTTTTGTCAGCGGAAGGCCGAGCGCTGGCCCAGGAGTGGGGCTGCCCCTTCATGGAGACCTCTGCGAAGAGCAAGACCATGGTGGATGAACTCTTTGCCGAGATTGTGCGACAAATGAACTATGCATCCCTGCCTGAAAAGCAAGAGCAGTGTTGTACAACTTGTGTTGTCCAGTGAGGGAGAAAGCAAACTCTCCATCATGGCCATGCAGAGCAAGTAAGTGCCCCCCCCCCCCCCGAGAGACACAGACAGAAGAGCCTCTCGGCTTGGGATTGGGCTTGCAGCAGCGCCCAGAGTCTGTGCTTGAAGAGCAGCCCTTGGGCTCCCTGGCTGAGTTGGGGGCTGATGGGCGCTGCACTTGGGTTCCTCAAGGACAGCCTCCCCCGCCCCTTTGGTTCTTGCTGCCTGAATAGAGAGAACCAGAATCTGCCAGCTGTCCTGCTGGCTTAACTTTGGCGGACGCCTCCAAAAGACATCAGGCCAGAAGCCTTTTGTGAATTGGTTGCGATTGAGCTGGCAACAGCTCTCTTGAGTTCTTAGACTTTTCTTCTACCCTTCTGCCAAAATAATCTGAATCCAGGACCTGTTGCATTGTGGTGCTTGGTCCCAAAAAACATGGTGGATTTGCCAAGTAGCAGGGCAAACAGTTAAACCTGCCTTAAATCCTCCTGGCTCAACATCTGATGCCCACAAGCCAGCTTCTCCAGTCTTTGGTAGAGAAAGTTCTATCGTGAGATAAAAAGGGGTCTTCCTCTTGGCCATCTCTTCTCAGATTCTACTGCAAATCTAAGTAGGCCTGCTATAGTCGATCCTTCCCTGACGCCTTGTAGATAAATGTTGATTTTCTTGCAAGGGCAATTTCCTATTCTGAAACAGGCAAACTGCTTTGTTTCTTTTGAAGAAGGGGGAAAGCTAATGGTTGATGACAAGCCTTGCTTCTTAATCTGAAACGGCCTATTGGCTCTAATGGAGCGGGAGGTTGTGAAAGTGTGGTCGTGTGTCAGCTGTCATTGAATTTTCCAGGCGCTGCAAACATGTTCAGCAAAAGAAGTCGGGTCACAGCCCACACGGGTTGCATGAAATGAAAATAAAACGGAAGCAATGAAGTTTTTTTTCCAATTATTTTCAGCCTTCCCTCTTTTGAGAGGCTGAAAAGCTTCCATCTCAGTTTTTCCCAGTTCCTCTACCACGTAGCTGCCATCTTTTGAATTGCCTGCTTCAGTCACCAAGATGGAGAACTTCATCAGCTCATCAAAGCATTAAATTGTTGAGGAGTAACAGGAGAGGGAAAAAATCCCTTTCTGTAATAGACTGAGTCACAAGCTGTTCCCCCCCCCCCCAGCTGCATTACGTAACAAATCTTGTTCGGGGTCTACTGGATTTAATTTTAAAAAACAAACCCTGCTACTTCACTCTGTTCTGCTTGTATTTTCACAGAACAGGATCTCTGTGTGGCTTGGAATAATTTGTTTTCTCTAGCAGGTCCCCAGGAAAAGCTGTAAAAAAATCTGCAGGTCAAAAATAAAACACTGTTGGGGTTTTGGGGTGATGGGAAAGTGGGTCCTCGTATTTGGTGATGCCATCGAAACAGCTTCTTGTGCCCCAGGAGGACCTGAGGCTCCCTGACAGATTCTTTGTCTTGCTTGCAGATAAAACTCAGAGGAAATTTGCACAGATGCTGCGTTGGAGAACTCTTTTAAGCCCAGGTTGCCGAACAGAGCCTTGCTCAGTCTCGTCTCTGTCTTCAGAGCACGTTTTCCAGGCATCCGGTGTGAAACAGGCAAGGAGCAGCCAGAGAGAGAGAGGCAGGGCCTGCTACAAACACTTAGCATGTTTACCATTTGATTTGGGAATCTGTTCTTGATCTCTTTGGGTGTTTTTTTATAGCTTTCTAAGTTCCTATTAATGGCTAATATGCAAAAGTTCATTTTAAACTATTTTATTTCTTTAATTGATTTCTAAATCTTGTATTTATTAAACTTTAAACTCAGTATTACCTACTCAATGCCTTTTTTAAGAGAAAAAAATAATGGAGAATAAAAGTGAGCCTTAAACACAAATGGTTACTTCTGTATATTACCTCACATTCGTGCTTGATTTGCAAAAAGAGAGTGAGAGAGAGAGAAAGAGAATGAAAACAAGGTTTCTTC
This sequence comes from Vipera ursinii, assembly GCF_947247035.1. NCBI lineage: Eukaryota > Metazoa > Chordata > Lepidosauria > Squamata > Viperidae > Vipera > Vipera ursinii. The sequence continues at coordinate 1,178,469 of NC_139525.1, read as the reverse complement.
TCCTCTAAAACGTCATTGATGGGAACTTTGAAACATTCTGTTTACATGTGATGGTGTCATAGAAGGATGTTTTAAGAATTGCCTGATACGTGAGGACATGGCATCCCTTTATCTCAGCAGCTGTGATTGGCCTGATGGGAAAGCTTGTTGGGAGGGGACTGGAGGCATCCAGCAATTTGTACGTGTGTTCTCTGTTGTTATATGGTATTCGGGTTTGGTTTTTTGAAAGACAAGGCTGTGTTGAAAATCACTTGTTCATCTTCTTATTGCATTCATCTTCCAAATGCTGAAAAATCTTTTCTTGGGAAACGGGCAGCGTGTCTTCTTAGGTTGTGTTCCAAAGCAAACGGGAACTTGAGATTCCCTGACAGGATTTAAGGTGACTTTGGCAAAGGAAAAAAAAAACACTTTATGCTACTGTTTAACTATTGTCTCTGTCCAAGAACATTGAAATGATATATGAGCTGGCCTGGCCTGCTGCTCCGTTGCTTGCCTGTCATTTTCTCTGGGATGCAGCCGTGGTTGGCTTACTAAGCCAAGAGACAAGGCAACAGGAGCCTTGTCGCCCTGGCCTTCCACGGCCTGCGTCTCACCAAAACGGCAGTTTAGCTAATTGTGGTCTTTGAAGAGCAACACAGATTTTGAGCAGAACGAAGAGTGCATGAGTGGAAATGTTAGCACCACAACTGCTGTAGGCATTGGAGACCTTTTCCTAGCACTGATGTAAAAAGTGTCTTTTTTTCCCCCTCCAGGGAGGGAATGAACCTGCACCAGGTTTAAAAGCCCACCTGGAGTCATTTGACCATACATCTAATAAATGTTGACTTCCCTAGCAGCCCAAAACTTAGTGTTGACCAAATTTCATCCTTAAATCATCTGGGTTGGCAGATGGCACTAGCATGCTGTGCCTGAGCCTTCCCAGCGTTTTGATCTCTAAATTCAAAATTTGCAGTGAAGTAAAGGTTAGGCTTGCACTTTAATAGAAGTCTCCAAATGTAAAACCCCGTTTTGCAGTGCTTTTTACATTGGCCAAGTATCAGATGTGCCAAGGGAATGCAGAATTCACACAGTGACTGTACCTTATTTCTTCAGTGGTAGACATGTGTTAACTTCTAAACTTCTCTGTTGGTTGACCTTTTTTTAAAAAAAAATTAAATCCATTCTTTCTCAATTGGAGTTGGGAGCGGCAAAGAGTTTGCCATCTGACCTGCTTCAGCGCAACTTGGAACAAGGAGCTGGCCGTTTAAAAGAGGTGGCCTTCCAAGGTTCAGATTCAGGCAGCCTTTGCGCTGTAGGCCTCCCCGCCTGCTTGCCTGCTTCAGAAGGACTCTGGAGCTGCACAAGGCCTCTTCTGGTCCAGCTGAGAAGGTGCTGGTACACTTGTCCCACTGACCTGGTTGAATCATGCAGCCCTTGGGCCAGCTTGCCAGGTGATTAATCAGAGGAAGAGGGAGGGCCTGGTTCTGGGGCAAACCCCACTCCAAATGCCTCTTTCTCCACATTGCACAATGGGAAGCCAGACGGTGCTCCAGGGGGGTGGGGGCGGCCATCCAGGTGCACAATCCCAGCCATTGTCAGGAGTAATTACTTTCCAGGGCTACTCGTGGCATCTCCTTCCTGGATGTGGCACCACAGCCCCGTTCTGCCTGAATGTTCTCGCAATTTAGTTCAGTGTATCAAATGTACTGTACCTCTTTCTTGGGGAAAAGTAAAAAAAAAAAAGTCTGGAAATTTGGCAAGTGCAAAACTAGGACAATGATCAAATGCTTTGTAAAGGTGAACCACCATTTTTTTCTCTCCAGTTTCATTCATTCTTATTTTGTAAGACAGCCCTTACAGTCCAGCTGTTTGTAACTTTTTTAATAAAATAGATACTGTATTACCAAAAGTGCTTTCCTCTCTTTCCTGACTTATCTACTGTGGAAGAGTGGTTTTGTGGCTTTTGCTGTAATGTGTATTAGCTTCTGTGCAGTATAATACAGCTGTGGGGAACACGCCCATGTTGTCCTTCAGCTAATGCAGCAATTGCTTGCGTCCCTGTTGCACAATTTCAGCTTCTTGAATTGTGTGAACCCCTCAGAAGTTGTTACAAATTTTACTTTAGGGAAAAGAAGGGGAAAATGATGAAATAATCTGGGAGTAATTCGATTAAATGTTAATCAAGTCTTTAACTCACCTTTTCCCTGGCCCTGTCTACTTTGGGGATGTGACCCACGAGAATGACACAAAAATCTTCTGTTGCCTGATTATTATTTGCAAAGAAGACGAGGGTAGAGCTAAATATGGTTTGGGCCTCGTCCTGAAGGGATTCTGCAGTCTAGACCTCTCCTTCTAAGGCTTCCCAGCTACACTGTTCTGACACCCCAAGACAGCGTGGCGGCCAAGCTTTATCCCTCCATTGTGACGAGAGGAGGAACCGAGCAGCTTGGCTGTGGCTGTATGATCTGCACTTTAGATCTGCAAAAGATGAAGAGAGGGATCAGGCTGACTACCAAACGGAAATGTCATTTCCTTTGTCGCTTCTAAAAAAACCCCCATCTTCAACTTGTTCTTTTTCTGAGATCTCACACAAGCTCTGTGCCTTCATCTGGCTTAGCTTCACACCAGTCCTGTGAGATTGCCAGTGATCCACCCGAGTTTCTCCATCGTGAGTGAAATGGGGAGAAAAGACCTGCAAATGAGGAAAAAAAGATCTGAAAGGAATAAAACCTTTGATAGGATCCTTGCACTTAATCTCCCCATTGTACCAGAACTGACAAGGCCTTCCTGTCATGTCTACCACCCGGTGTCAAAACACAGATTATAGCAAACCATAATCCTTTTGCAAGCAAGCAGGAATTCCCTCGCACCACCAACAAAATTGTACTGAGCTGCTGTTGCAAACTGGCAGCTGGGACAATCCTAGCCTTGCAGCCGAGAGGCCCGTAGCTTAGGCTCTGGGCCACAAGGACCATGCGTGTCATTTTTCACGTGCTCGAAGGATTATAAAAAATGTAATCATTCTATGTACTGCATTACTTATTCTCAATTAGGTTAGAGGATGCTTATTTCTGCTCTTTGCTTCTGAAGTGGCGGGGTCCCTGCTTGGCCACCCAAACCCCCTCAAAGGCTGCAGGGCTCTTAGAGGTCAGTGGCAGCTCACATGGCCTGGGTGGGGAGGAGTCATCTGTAACACCCCCCCCCCGTGGTTGCTACAAGAGAGAGAAGCACCCTCCTGGGTTGTCTCCCGTCTTATCTGGATTGTGGTTCCTCTCCAACCTGCCAGGAAATGGGCACTGACTGCCTTTGCTCCCTGGTGGGGCAGGGCCCAGGGTGGCCTGCCTCCTGCAGAGCAGAGAAAGTGGCATGCAAGGCTTTCTCTTCTATCAAGTGAACTTTAGATCTGCAAAGAGGAGGCAGAGTGGGCGCAACCTGCCTGCAAAACAGAAACGTGATTTCCTTTATCGCTTCTTCTAAAAAAGCCATCTTCAGCTAGTTCTTCTTCCAGACCACAGGCCAGCTCTGGGCGTAGATCCGGCTCATCCTCACAACCGCCCTGTGAGATAGCAAGGGCCCCACCTGATGGGTTTCGTGGCTGATTTAAGGCCTGATTCTGAAACTTCCTCTGGTAGGGCCAGGAAGCCAGGGCTGCATTATTCTGATTCTTGAGATGGAAGCGGAAGGAAATGGTGCTCACCGTAAGAAAGAAGGGGAGATCTCTGCCAGTCGATCCAAGAATTGCCCTGCTTTCTTGAACTTTGATATCGTTGAGTGACATCCATAGAATTACTTCAGCAGAGATAACAAATCTGCCAGCTGAACTTGATGGGCACGTTCATGAGGAGTTCTTAGCAAGGATAAGAAAATGGTTTGCTAGTGATTTTTTTAAAAAATTCTTGGCCTCACCAATAACCCCAATCCCCAGCAGGCCCAGTAACTCCCCTCCATGTGCTAACTGGGACAGGTCCTGTTGAGCTTCTGAGGACCCTCAAGGGTGATCGCATGTTGCCCCCTGAACTGCCAAAGGTATCCGACACCTTGGCGTTAGCTCAGTTCCTGGTGAGACAAGGCGATCCCTCTGGGCCACAGTGCAGAAGTGGTTTGCCATTGCCTTCTTCCAGTCTAGCCTTCAGCTCTCGCATCCCCCCTGGTTTGTTACCCAGGGACCAACAACTTCACTGTGGAGCTGTTGTAATAAAGAACATGGTTGGTGTTCAAGCTCTGGAGGAGGAATTTGCCTCGTTACAGTTGGGTCAACCCTGTGAACTTGGTGCTATTAATAAACGCGGGTAGGGAAAATATTTCTTCCCAAAGTTTCCTTGAATGTGGGAAAAGCCACATCAGAATGAAAGCCCTTCGGACTTTTCAGGACTGGCTCGTTCTTCTACAAACCGCCCTTTTCCTCAGTCAATGGCTGGCTGCCTTTCCCTGGCATATAATAACAGCAGACCAAGCCGGTTAGGTACAAGTGTTGTCCCAGCCAGCGCGCAACTCAATCGCTGTTCAACACGACTGAAATGGAAAGGCCACCAGGAGATGGCGCTGTTTCCAAGCCAACGAGGGCCGTTCCGCCTCCAGGTGAACCGAGTGGGGGGGATCTTGGCCTCCTCGTCCGCCAGAAAAGACAAAAGCATTCTGGGAAGGAATTGATGAATGTTACGATTTTCCTTGATAAAAGCAAAACCTTTCCAGGAAAGACGTGGACCCGCTTTCAGGTAAGGAAGACACCTTTGCACGACATCTGGCTTTCTGTAGGTGTGTATACAGGTGGTCCTCAACTTACCACCACAATTGAGCCAACATTTTTGTGGCTAAGTAAGACATTTGTGAATTTTGCCCCATTTTACAACCTTTCTTGCCACAATTGTTAAGTGAATCGCTGCAGTCGTTAAGTTAGTAAGATGATCGTTAGTGAATCTGCCTTCCCCATTGACTTTGCTTGTCAGAAGGTCGCAAAAGGGAGGCACTGCGACCGTCATAAATATGAGTCAGTGGCCAAGTGTCTGAATTTAGATCACGCGACCAGGGGGATGCTGCAATGGTTATAAGTGTAAAAAACGCTTTTTCACTTTTTCCCAAGCCGTTATAACTTTGAATGGTCACTAAATCAACTGTTATAAGTTGGGGACTGCAAGAGAAAAGGCTCATTTCCATAATCTTTTTGTAAAGATGCTTCGATCCTCCTGACTGATCTAATCACGAGGTTCAAGGATGTAACGGCAGGCTGAAGTTTGGCCAAAATGATGACCCAATTTTGTGACCCAAAATTATTTCAAAAAACATTTTTCAGCTTAGGAGCAATATCTCAGAGCAATACTACATCCCTGGACCTTCTGCATACATGGTTTTCTCTTCCTCTGGGGAAGTGAAATTAGATTTTGTACAGCTAAGGGTTTTGAGATTCCTTCCCCCCCCAAAAAAAAAACAATTGTTAAAACCATGAAGTGAAATGCACCGCAGATATTGGGAGCGGATCCATTCCAACCACCAGCTGGATTGCAGGCATTGGTAGGCCCAATTGACGGGAAACCAAAAGCGAATAAGAAAGGAAGAACGCCTCTTACTAAGAACCCATTTGGATACGTAGAGATGGTTCTCCAAGGGGATTCCTACACTCGGCCCTGCCCTATTTGACCGCACACTGACCTAAATTTCTGGGGGACCCTTTTAAGACAGTGAAAATGCAAAAACCCTGAACCTTCTGAACCAAGAGCCCTGTACTTTAAAAATGGAGAGAGAAGGTCATTCCGGTCCCTTGCCGTTGCTTGAGCAAAGTCTTTTCATCTTGAGTACCGATGGAGCAGGGCAGACCAGCTCTGGAGAAAACCCGGGTCTGGGTCTCACGCAAAGCAATTTCTATTTCTTTGTTCCGGGGAGAATTTTAGCCTCTCCGCAAGGAGGAACCTGGAAAAGAGGTGAACACAGAAAAAGGCATGAACAAAAGAGAACTTTTTCCGGTTTTGTGATGGTTGACAGGGACACGTATCTGCTCCATCTTCCCTGTCGGTCTTATGCGCCTTTGCAAAAATCTGCACTCGAGGCTCCTGTTCTTATCCAACCAAGAATAAAATTCTGTCTGATTCGTAAGACGCCCTCCTTCTCTTCAGACTGCACAGAGCCTCATCCTGCCTGGCTGCTGAGCCACTCACCTAAGGATGCTACATCTCAAAGTCCAGTTTTTGGATGACTCTCAGAAGATCTTTGTGGTTGATGTAAGTATATTCACGGCTTCTTGTCTATTATTTTGCCTGCTGGAATATGTTTGAACTTCTTGGAGAGGGTGATGTTTTAATTTCAGTATTGTTCTGTTTCTTTTCAATCTAATTAGATGCCTGCATCTCCCCACATTTGAACAATTGCTAATTCACAGTGAGGACTTGACTGTTTCTAAATATTCCTTGAACGAGACGCTTTCTGAGAAAGGTTTTATCTGACAAGAAGAGAAGTCATTTAAATGTTTAAAGAGCGTGTCCACAACCAAGTCTTCATCTTGAATTGTAATCACCAAATTGTTAAGAATTTTAAAAATAATTATTTTATAAATTAGCCCCTGCATCATTTGTTCTATGAAATTAATGTTCCAAAGAATGAATTAGATGCAGGTGCTGAAAAAACAGGCTTCCTGACAGCTAAAATCACAGAATTGTAGTGAGTCAAAATGATAGTTACCATTGAGACAACTTATCATTTGGGTAAATTTAGCATTGCTGCACTTTATACAGATCGTATTTGCCTTGTAGTTAAAAGTGGATTACCCAATATCTTTATCTAAAGGACAGATGTTTCTGTCAGAGAGAAATATCTATCAGAAGATAAAGGTGTCTGTTTCAAAATGAAATCTTCCAGGCAACAAAAACATACATTTTGGAATCAGAGTGCAGCTGAATTTTTGCTACATCCACGTGGATGTGTCTTTGTTTTTAAAGAAGCAACATAGTAAAAACAGCACAACAATATGGATGGTTTCAGTTGTAAAAGTACCCAGGATGGAGCATAGGTGCAACATTTAGCTTTTTTTAAAAAAAAACAACCCCTCATTGTTTAATTTCCATCTTGATAGGCTGTTCTTGATGCCAGATTTATAGTTCAGAAGCCCTTGGAGACTCATTGCAGAGACAGAGACACATTAAGTCTACCTTGAAACTAGGATTTCTGGTTTGTAATCACGAAGCCCTTCTTTTGTGGAATTATCTCCAGCGCTGAGTTTCCCCCTTTTTTATTTTTTTTATTCTTATTTCCTTCCTTTCCAAGCCCCCCCCCCTCTTTGCTTCTCAGCTGTAGCTTTGTAGGCCATCCTGCTTGCAAGAAAGGAGTGCATTAGAGCCCAGGGAGGGGCTTCCTTTTCAAAACCTCCAGAAAGCCTTCGGGGCATAGGGTGCATTTGATGTCCAATAGTCACAATAATGTCCTGGAATTAAAAAAAAAAAAGAGGGGGAGGAGAAAGAGAAAGAGAGACAGCCTGGGGGTCCTTTTCCAATGGCTTCTCTTAGACAGGGGGGGCTCTTGCTAGTAGAAGCAGAGGGATGAGCTGGAAGTCTTCTAGATGGATTTCAGGGTCAGTAAGCAGAAGGGAGTCTAAATGAATTCTGCACGGAGAGGGCGAAAAGCAGAGGGACAATTGTGCCCCTTTTTTACCTTAATGATATGAAGGGGTTCAGGTATAGCCCCACGAGGAGGTCTGGGTGCTTCAAACACTCGTGCACAAAATACAAAAAAATATGTTGCATGAAGGCAGGTTTGGATCTGAATGGCAGGCAGGAAAAACGTCCTAAAGTTGCAGGACAAGAATGGAACCAGGGACCCAGAGAAGGGCAGGGTCCCCTCTGGTTAGAGTTGAAGATGGGTGGACTTCAACTCCCAGAATTCCCCAGCGTCCCTCAACCTTGGCGACTTGAAGATGGGTGGATTTCTGGGAATTGAAGTCCTCCCATCTTCAAGCTGCCAAGACTGAGAAACCCCCCCCCCCCGAGCACTCAGGAGCCACAAACATTAATGCATAATAATAATAATAATAATAATAATAATAATAATAATAATAATAATAATAATAATAATAATAATAATAATAATAATAATAATAATAATAATAATTTATTTGTATACCGCCCTTCTCCCGAAGGATTCAGGGTGGTGAACAGGGCAAACATATAAAAACTACAAGAATACAAACATTAAAAGAGATTAAACAGGTGCCCAGAATCTAAGAACAATGAATTAAAAAATAAATCTAAACCCATCACCCATCAGGCCAGGCCGGCTTGTTCAAACAAGTAGGTCTTCAGATCGCGTCGGAAGGAGCGAAGGTCGGGCGCCGTCCGGAGCTCAACTGGCAAACGGTTCCACAATTCCAGCACGCCCACAGAGAAGGATCTCCCCCTGGGGGCCACCAGGCAACATTCTCTAACCGGTGGCACCCTGAGGAGGCCCTCTCTGTGGGAGCGCACAGGGCGGAGGGAAGTTGATGCCGGCAGCAGGTGATCCCTAAGGTACTCCGGACCCATGCCATGAAGGGCTTTAAAGACCATTACCATCACCTTGAATCTCACCCGGAAGACAACTGGTAGCCAATGCAGCTCACGGAGCAAAGGTGTAACGTGGGAGTATCGGGAGACTCCCAACACGACTCTCGCGGCTGCATTTTGTACCAGTTGGAGCCTCCGAGTGGTCCTCAAGGGCAGCCCCATGTAGAGAGCGTTGCAGTAGTCTAAACGAGAAGTCACGAGCGCATGAGTGACCGTACGTAGGGCATCCCGGTCTAGATAGGGCCGCAACTGCATGCCTTGGATGGTGCAAACAATCAGGAGGAACAGCTGCAGTTTGTGCACTTTCCTCTCTTCGAATAAAGTGTGTTAATCAGAAAGGTGCTTCCAGACTCTGCCGCCTGATTTGGGCCTACCCTCACCTGACACCTGCAACACCTTGAATGGTGGCAGCACCTCCAAGGGCTTGAAAAGAGCATCCTTCCCAGGCAAGGAAGCACCATCGCCTTAATTCAGGCTGTTTCTTTCCTCTGGGAAAAAGTCCCTGGCTCCCAAAACCTGCAGCAGGAGGAATAAACAGCGATAATTGCTTTAATTGCTGTTGCCACTCAGCTGTTTGTAAGGAAATAGGAGCCCCCCCTTCCCCCCTGCAGAAAAGGCAGTGGTTACCCTGTCATTTCCCTAGTTGCCTCTTTGGTACCAGGGTAGCAATTTAAGCCTCCGTGACTGCAACAAGGGATTATCTGTAAGATGTTAGCATGCACGCTTCACACCGAGCACAATGCGCCGCGTGTCAGCAACCCCTCAATTTCCTTGGCAGACCAAAGTCAGAGGACAGGTGCGTCTGGATGGATGCCAGGAGCAATTTGCCCACCAGCCGGTCCAGCCAGAAACTCCACTGGCTTTTCAAGAGTTGCTGGGGCTTAGTTTCCTGAGTCTGGCTCAGCCCTGCAGAGGAGTTTAATCTTTATAAAACATCATTTCTAGTTCTAGTGTGGAACAGAAATGTGCAAATCTATTTTGATTCCACTCAGATTTTTTTTTTTGCAACTCTGACAATTTCAGGGTATCAGTTTTGCAAATTTCCCAGTGGTTGGCTCTCCTCTCTCTCCTTTGTGAGTCTGAGATATTTTTAAAAAGTTTGCATTAAAATGCATATATAATGTACTGCACACTTCTTTCAACCTTTTAATTTTATTTAAAAGCTGCCCCTCTTACAACCACTGAATATCGTCTCATACCGCAAGATGCACAGCACATAAATTCGATAAATAGAATAACCAACTGGGCAGCTCCCAATTATTTATTTACTTATTTAAAGTGTTTATGTTTGTTATCAATTTTGTATAATGTACACAACAATCTTTGGAAATAAGCTTCTTCAATAGAATACCTCGCTTATACTTTTCCCAAACAGTACCTTTGTACAGTATAGACTTTTGCCTAAGATACTTAGGTGTATTTTTTTATTTTATATTTTCTCCCATTTGAAATCTGGAAACAGAAATGAGTAGCATGAAACTAATTAAAGTGAAATGCCAATATAATTTAATAAGTGTTTAAAAGTGGACAGCATTGGCTTGGGGAGGGGCTGCAAGCATGCAACTCCAGTATAAACAGGAATTCTTGTATCTAAATAAAACCTACTCCAACTTGGGGGACTTTAGGTATGTCCTAAGCATTCCCACCTTTGCAATTTTGGAAGCTGCAACATGCCTGGAAAACAGGGTTGGGAAGATGGTGCCACTGGTTTATCAAGGATTGAAATGTTTATAGTTCTGAAATTGCTCCCAAATTTCAAAAACTCAAGAACAATTGAGTATTTAACTTTGTCACTTTTCCAGCTTATTGCTGTTTAATTAGCTTTAATTACTAATGGGTTTGTGTTGCTTAATTAAGATTGCCCTGGCTTTTTCCCACACTGGCTCATGTCATCTGAGAGGCCAGGACTGAATGCAAGATGGCAGAACTGAGTTAACAAAGACTTCTTGGTCAATTTTGGGCATCTGGCAATTCAGCAAATAAACTGGTTGAATCCAGGCTTGTTTCAAAAATCCAACTCTTGCAAGTATCTCTCAAGTTTAAAGACACAACTCACGCTATAATTAGCTCACTCTTGATGAAGTCACTTGGGAATGGTCTCTGCCCCACCACCAATCTTTAAGAGCTCCATAAGGAGACATCTGCTAGGAGTTTGGGTTCCCTCCCAGGGATTTCATACACCTGTTCATATCATTTTCTGGGCATCCCCTTTTCACCCCAACCCTTCTCAAACTCAAGACCCTGAGCAAACTGAACAATGCAGAGCCTGTGGAAATAGGAGACATGACGCTTGTGCCTTTTTCTTTGGCAAAGAGCTCTGTTTATCTCTCTGCCTCTCTCTCTCTCTCTTTCTCTCTCTCCATTATTCCTTCCTTCTGTCAAGTTTCCAACGTTCTAATGTTATTGCTTGACACCTTCCTTCCTTCCTTCCTTCCTTCCTTCCTTCCTTCCTTCCTTCCTTCCTTCCTTCCTTCCTTCCTTCCTTCCTTCTCTTCCTTCCCCTTTTTGGCCCTTTAGCAAAAGTCCTCTGGGAAAACATTATTTAACCTGAGCTGCCACCACTTGAACCTGGCAGAAAAGGAATATTTTGGACTGGAGTTCTGGAGCCCTGCGGGGCATGCTGTAAGTTTGGGAGGGGGAATGGCCACCTCTGGGGGTGGGGGTGGGGGTTGTATAAGAATGCTACATGGACTAGGCTGTGGGGAGTGAAAGTGCATTAAGCTTGCTTTAGACACAGCCGTTTCCACGGGTCTCCCCCTCTGCAAGGGGGCAGAAGCTGAACCCCGGCAATGTCGCTCAGGTGGGCAGAAGCTAAAGGCTCGGGGAGGGGGGTCTCCTGGCTTTTAGCGGGCTTTGTCTTCCCCAAAGGACCCAATCCAGTTTTTGTGGGGGGGGAGCTCCTGGCTCAGTCAAGGTTCTGCAAGAGAAATTCTGAGAAGTTCCTGGTTCAGTCAAGGTTGCGCAAAAAGGGGTGTCTTCTGTTAGGTGGGCAAGAGGCCCCAAATTGACCTCTTTATCTCCCGCAGACCCTCCCGGCCTTTTGCTAGCATCCCTCCGATACATTAGGCTGCCCTTGCTCTCTTTGCAGGCCTGGCTGGAACTTCTCAAGCCCATCTCCAAGCAGATTAAAAGTAAGTACCTTGGAGAAGGCGGCGGGGGGGGGAGGTCCCATCCCCTTTTATGCCCCTCTGTAGAAAGCAAGGAGGGTTAGAAGCTGCTTTCCGGCCTGGGAACCAACCAGTCTTCCTGGCTGCTGGTTGAGGGGGTGATGCCCCCACCCCACCCCTCGTAGGGCAGGAGGGGCTCCTGAAGACTGGCTGGGGAATTCTGGGAGGTGAAGCCTTCAAGTCTTAAAGTTGCCGAGTTTGGAGATCCCTGCAATAAAGGATCCAGGGAAGAATGGGTGGAAACGGCTGGTCTGGTCTCTAGCACAAGGGCCGTTTTCCAAATGAAAAGATGTGTGTAAATGTTCCCGACAGACTTTTGAAACCAAACTTATGAAGATGTTGTGTTTTAAGATCCTAAGGACATTCTTTTCAAATTTATGGTGAAATTTTTCCCAGTGGATCCGGGTCATCTGAAAGAAGAGTTGACGAGGTAGGCTGCACGTTACTTTTCATTTCATTTCATTGTTTTTATGCACTTTTGTGCTCATCTTCTAAGGCATTCCTTTTAAAATAAATGAATATCTTTTTTTTGAATATCTGTTTAAAAAGAAGGCTAACAAGATAAAATGCAGCTCTCTCTGCTGAAATTGTTTGTATACAACTCAGCATCCATGCAAAGAAGTTTATTATTCTTACTGCTGTGTCAACAACAGGAGGCAGGAAGTATTTAAAGGCATTAAGTATATCTAACAGGGCATATATAAACTAAACGAATAATACAATAAAAACAAGGGGACATTTTTGATACAGAATCCATGTCCCTAGAGAACAAACAATGCAGGACTCAGACTGGATTCAGCAATTTCAAGAAACTGTTTCTCTCCCATTCATACCAGTCCTTTTAAATTCAAGTTTCTAGTCCTTAAAGCTGGCAATGATCAGAGAGGAGCAGAAAGAAGCATGTTTGTAAGTCCTCGACTTACAGCTGTTTGTTCAGTGACCGTTCAAAGTCACAATGGCACTGGAAAAGCGACTTACAACCGGAATTCACACTTACAACCGTCACACCATCCCCATGGTCAGGTATATTTGCCACAGTTGATACGGCCACTCAGGATCTTCCCAGCCGGCGTCCAACAAGCAAAGTGGGAAGCTGTATTCCCTTAGCAATTGTGGCAAAACTGCTGCAAAATTGGGCGCAACTCAGTTAATGACTGCTTGCTCGGCAGTGGAAATTCCAGTCCCAATTGTGGTCGTAAACCGAGGACTCCCTGTGTTGCTTCTCCAGAGGGAGGGGAGCCCGGTGAGAGTCCTGACAATGTCTTTCAGGTACCTCTTCACCCTTCAGATCAAGAAGGACCTGGCCGGCGGGAAGCTCCCTTGCAGCAGCAACAGTGCGGCTCTGATGGTGTCGCATCTCCTCCAATGTACGTCCCCCGTCCTGCGACTCGGAGCTTCTTTCGGCAGGAGAGGAAGAGGATGGCCACCCACGGGGCAAGGACGTGGCTGGGTCTCAGGGAGGGTAACACAGCTGCACCGCGCCATGTGGTGGGAAAAGACATTTCTTGCCCCCTCCGTGGCAATCCTTCCTGCCACGGGATCTGTGCTGGCCCTGATTTTGCTCCTGGCTTTTGTTGATGGACCGGGCTATGTGTGCCCCAAAGGAAACTGATTCCATTGACCAGAAGCATCTTAATTGTGTCGCTTGTTCCTGCAGCTGCACTTGGCGATTTCCACGAAGAAATGGACGGAAAACACTTGGAAACACACAAATACTTGCTGAACCAAGAGGATCTGAGGAACAGCATCATGTGCTATCATAAGAAGCACATGTAAGTCGCCGATCCTCTCCACATGGCTCTTTTTAATTTTTTAGGGCTACTTGGTGCTCTCTGAGCTTGGCTGTTTTCTTGCAGACGTTTCATTACCCAACTAGGTAACATCATCAGTGCTAGACTTTTTACTTTTGCTCAGGATCCCTTGGAGTGAGAGCTTAAATGAAATTAAAACTTCCGTGTGCGGAAAGTTCCATTTCACGTGACTTTCTGAAATTGAAATCAGAAAGTTGAGAAGAGACAGTTTTCCAGTTTCCAAACTGGGAGCAACAGAACTGAGAGGGACACATACTGGTTGAGTGCAAAGGCAGGGGTCCGCAGCCTAGCCTTTCTCTCTGCCTCAGTTGCTGACCCCCCCAGTTTTCTTTCAGGGGCAAAACTCCTGCTGAATCCGATGTGCAGCTCCTGGACATAGCAAGGAAGCTGGAGATGTACGGCATCCGCCCCCACCCTGCGAGTGACGGAGAAGGCACCCAGATCAACTTGGCGGTCACCCACATGGGAGTCCTGGTGCTGCGGGTAAAATGATTTTTTCTTATGACACCTTTCCAAGGAAGATACCCAGGAGGTGAAGGTGTCAATGTGACCTCACAAGCATGAATTCTTTGGGCGGGCAGCACCCTGGTGCCCTCGCCATTAAAGCAGAGTTGTGTAGAGCCCTTTTGGCAGCTGTCAATCATTATAGATGGACCTCTTTGATAATGGAATGGAGCCTTTGGAAGCCAGCGGCTGATCAGCAAAAGTCCTTTCTAATGTTAATTAAAAGCTTCCTGCTTTAAGTACAGCCTGGGGAATTGCCTCAGGGGAAACCAGGCTGGGTATTTGAGAAAAATCTCCTGGGGACTGTTAGGTCCTTTGCCATTTGTGGTTTCGCCCAGCACCCTCTGATGTGGGCGCCTCAACTCCTGTCTTTCCTTGCTAAACCAAACTGCTGCCATGTCAGATCGCGGCGTTGCACAGTAGGGAGACAACTCTTGACCGTATAATTTTCTGCCGAGAATAGCAGTCTCATTTTTGTGGCAATTACATGGTTCTGCAGCTCCCCGGCTTTGGTGAGCCTGTGCTGGGAAACGTGGGCGACGTGCTCCTCAACAGCCTTACCCTTCAGCTGGGGAAGAAGCGAGGGAAAAGGGGGTGGGACGCTGTGTTTTCTGGGTGCAAAAATGAGGCTTTTCTCCAGCAAAACTGTAGGGGGAAAGTGGAACGAGACCACAGATTTAACTCTGCAAGCACTAAGCAGTTGGTTAAAAGGGACCTCTAATTTTCACGTTCCACTGCTGCAAAAGAGGCAGTTAAGAAGAGGACTAAGCAGCAGTCAGGAGATCCCTAAAATGAACAGAATATTTTATTTAAAAAATTATAATCCCCGCTTGGTGCTGGACGTCGAGAGGCCTCACGCCAAGCAACTGAAAATGGCTCTCCATGAGCCACCTTCCACAACTTGTCGTGTTCCTGGTGGTGTGTCTTCATTTACCTTGGTCGCTTTAAGATCTGTGGACTTCAACTCCCAGAATTCCCCAGACAGCATGGCTGGCTCAGGCATTCTGGGAGCTGAAGTCCACAAGGCTTAAAGTGGCCAAGATTAGAGATCCCTGATCTATTTGCTTATCGGCTCTTAATTTTGCAGGGCAACACCAAGATTAATACCTTCAACTGGTCCAAAATCCGGAAACTGAGTTTCAAACGGAAGCATTTCTTGATCAAGCTCCATGCCAACGTTTCGGTACCTGGGGGTGGGGGAATTGGGATGTATGTGTTTGTGTCTGTGTGTGTCAGTGTCTGTGTGGGGGTTGGGTTGGGTGATATTTCTCTGCTCTAAGGCACACTCCTTGCAGAAATGATCCATCGAGGCAGCAGGCTAGCTGGCAGACCATCGCTGCAAGCAAGGCTTCGAAGTTCCAAATTGTTTGAGTGGATTTCAGGAAGAAAAAGGAAGGGTTTGCGGGGCCCTCCTGCATTCAGAGAAGAGCCACAAGCAAAGATGATTAGGGGGCTGGAGGCTAGAGCATACGAAGAACGGTTGCTGGGATAGGGGATGCCGAGCTTAATGAAAAGAAGGACTAGGGGAGACAGGATAGCAGTGTTCAGATATCTCAGGGGCTGCCCCAAAGAAGAGGAGAATCAATTTATTCTCCAAAGCGCCTGAAGGCAGGACAAAAAGCAACGGCTAGAAATTAATCAAGGAGAGAAGCACCCTGAAACTAAGGAGAAACTTCCTAACAGCGAGAGCAATTAATCAGGGGAACGGCTCATCTCCAGAAATTGTGGGTGCTCCATTACTGGAGCTTTTAAAGAAGAAATTGGACAGCCATTTGTCTGAAATCTTATTTGGTCTCCTGCTTGAGCAGCGGGTTGGACTAGAAGACCTCCAAGGTCCCTTCCAACTCTGTTAACAACATTCTGCTATTCCCTAGCCTCATTTTCCAGAAATATTGGATGCTGGCTGACCTTGAAAAGTTAAGCAGAGCATGGATGAGTGTCAGCGATGAAATTCCAGGCTGTAGGCTAGACTGAAAATGAAGAATTCTGGGAATGGCAGTCTACCTGTCTTAAAGCTGCCAAGGTTGAGAGACACTGGACTGGACCAATGCACCTTCCTTCTCCATCCCCAACAGGCTCTCTGCAAAGATACCCTGGAGTTCACCATGGCGAGTCGCGACACCTGTAAGGCTTTTTGGAAGACCTGCGTGGAGTATCATGCCTTCTTCCGCCTCTCCGCCGAGCCAAAGTCAAAACCCAAAGCTTTTCTCTGCAGCAAAGGCTCCAGTTTCCGTTACAGGTAACTTAGGGGGAGCAAGCCAGCCAGCCACCTTCTCTAGTCTGGTGGCCTGCAGTTGGCTCTGTCCAGCACAAGTTCTTCCTCTTGATTTCCTGTCTTTTCCGGGTGTGAACTATTAAGCTGGGGACCGTTTCTCCCCAAGGGACAGCCTCAAACGTTTTGGTGGGTGCAGTTTGGGGTGCCTTTGGTGGGTACTGCAGAGGCAACCCTCTTTAACCACCTCTCTCTCTTTGCAACCACAGTGGGAGAACTCAGAGGCAGCTGCTGGAACATGGGACCAAAGGGAAGCAGAAGAGTCTGCCGTTCGAGAGGTATTACTTGTTGAAAGCACAGGCGATTCTCCCTGTCCCAGGATAATGTTGCAGGATCCCATCTGGGTCAATCGCCAGGACTAGAGGTTTGGTCTTCCAAGCTTCCAGACTGGTGCTGGAGCCATCCTCAGGGAACTTCTTTCTCACCAGAATGGGTTCTTTGGGCTGTTCTGTACACCCTCATATTGATGTGGTGGCTGGTTGGGTGTGGCTTTTTATTTGTTGATTGGGGTGTCAATTAAGTCATTAACATTTTTCCTCCAGTCATCCCTCCTTCACAGGTTGCTGCTGGCCTCCTCTGTCTTCTCCAAAAAAAGCCTTGCAAGCTACTCTCAGGTACTCTGAGATTTTTCAAGTGAAAGGGCAAGACACAAATAGATTACCTGGTTGAAGAAACAGCTAAGCTTTCTCCAGAATTAACTGCATGAACAGCCCAGCAGAAATGTGCTCCCCTGCTCACTAATGAAGTCCCCAATCTTTGGTGTCGAGTCACAACTTGCTGGGCTAATAATCCCGCTGCAAACGTCTCTTTGCAGGATATAGAAGGAGAAGTCGCTGACCAGAATGTTGGAGAAGCTTCAGAAATGGAAAAGAGTTTAAAATACGGGCCACAGGTTTTTTGGTTTTCTCTTTCAGGAAACACTATTCCTCTCGCTACCATGACAGGCAATGCCGATCATCCCCGGATCTGCTGACGGATGTTTCCAAACAAGTACGTAATTTGAGTCAGGGGGATCTGTTGGGGAGGGGTGATGGAATTGTATGAAATAAAGACCAGGGATGATGTAGTCACAAATGAGTCTCACCTTTGTGCACCCATGTATTTTCCCATGCCTCCGCTCTTGGCCTACGTTGGACCTCAGGTCCCATAATTGCCATTGAGCATGGCTGGGGATTGTGGGCTTCGAAGTCAAAAACATCCGGACGTCTCCCATTATGAGGAGAGGTGCTCCAACTGCATGACAAAGGACAGGATCTTCACACGATGTCCTTAAATTCTGTCCTCCTTTGAAAGAATTGCTTCATCAAATTGAACAATTTCAGCCCATTTTCCTGGATCTGGTGTGGTTGAAAGGATGGAGCAAGTGCAGTTTGCATGGATTCCTCAAGATCCAGCCCAAACAAGCCTAAAATGAGTTGTCACCTCTGGGTGAAAAAGCACCATCATAAATGGCCTCCTGAGGCCTCAAGAAGGCAGGCTAAACCTAGCTATACATTCAAGCATCTTAGCTTAAGCATTGATGCCTCACTTTTCCCACAGATGGAGGACCTGCGGCTTGTCTACGGCACCATGGGCGGCGGCTACTATGGCGCAAATGGCATCCACACTTCTGAACCCACACTAGACAATCGACGGAGGAACTCGGCAGTGGAAGTCATCTTTGCTGACGAACTGGAGCGGTCGAAACCAGAAGCAGACCCAACATTGCTGCTGCTCCATTCCCAAAGCAGCTCTGCCTTCCCAGTTGTCTACACGGAGCTGGGCCATGAGTGGGAACCAGCCAGCATCTACGGGCCAAGAAGCCCCCTGACCTCTTTCCAGCCCAGCTCCAAGCTTGATGTCACCGGCAAGAGCCCCCCTCTGAGCAACGTGAGAGACAGGAGTCCAAGGCAGCAGCTGACGTACACAGATGTCCCCTACATGGCAGCATCCAGTCAGCCATTGGAGGTGGCTTCTCCTCCAGTTTTCTTCTACGTGGACCGGCCACCTCAGTACCCCAAAAGCCCTACCACTGACCGTGCTGAGGAAAGAGTTCTGGAGGTCAGCACCTGCGAGGCACCCATGAAGCCACAAAGGAATCCAGGCGCAGCCCACTCCAAGCTGATGGAGCCCCCGGCCACCTACGTGACCCACCTTAGTATGGAGGAAGAGGACGACGAGAGCGTCTTTGACTACGGTGTTCAGGAGGTCCCCAAAAGGTCTTGGAGCCAATCGGACGTCAAAGCCACCAGATTCCCTTGTGGCTCAGAGTTCCGCCCTCTTGGGCCTTGTCCTGTCTTGACCAGCAGAAAGATTGACCTCTTGCAGTGCGTGCTCACCCAGCCACCCTTCCCAGAACCTCCGCAAGTCCAGCGAACCACAGAGCACTACGTGGGCAGTGGGACCGAATCCAGTGACTCCGATTCAGACCTCCTCCCGGACTACTATGCCCTCTATGGGCGGGTTCTCAAAAGACCCCGGGTGCGAATTCACCTCTCCTCAGGGAGCCTCCAGCTGGAGGGAGAGGAAGCTCTGGTTCCTGCCCCCATTGAAGATCCCAATTATTTTATGTAGGCAGCAGAACGACGGCACCGGTCAAAAGTAGGTGGCCCATTGCCGATTTGTGACTTGCCTCCTGGTCTGATCCCTGGCTCAGGTGTTTGGTGGGACACAATCACACAATGACCACAGAAGATTATAGAACTTAAATATTTATTTCTTTTTTTTTCAAACCATTTGACTTTTTGGGTCCCCCTTCCTCAAAAGTGTGTGAAAGAAGCTTAATCTATAAACAGATTTACAGAACTAAGAGACGCTGGGAAGAAGGAGCGCGACGGTTCTGCTCGGATGATATGGTTATTTTGTAAAGCTTCGGATCAACTCTATTTACAATTTGTACGGCTTCTACATTTATAAAAATATTTTATTTAATCCGTAACATTATTGTTTTCAAAAACTATGTCCAGACGTTCCCCACCCCCCTCAGATATAAATTTCTAATGGTGTTTCAGGTATATAAGCAATGAAACAATTTTTTTAAACAAACGTTTCTTTAAAATTAAAACAAAGGAGTTAAAATTTCTTTGTGATTTTTTTTTACAGTGTAGGCACCATTGAAACTAATTGCCCTTGGCATTTCTATCCACCATCTCTTGCCAGTGTCTTTATATCATTTTGTTTTTTTCCTTAAAAAGAAAAGGTTGTAATGGCAACTATTAATCACAATGACAGCAAAAAAATCACTGCTTGTTTGCACTCTTATATAATAATTCAGTTCAATATTTGGCTGATATACTCAAATTCTTTAAAATGAATGTTGTGCAAAACCAAAAAAAATGTGCAGATCTGAACTATAAAATTAAACATATCCAGACTTCTTATCAAAAATAAATTTACACCCACACTTCCACAACTAACGACTGAAATACAATAAACTTCAGTAGCATAATATACATACTGGGTTGAAAAGGAAAAGGGAGAGAACCCATCTCAACAGTACCATAAATATATAATCGAAAGCAAGTTTATAATTTCTTCTACCTTTTCTGGAAAAAAAAATAACTCTGTACTGCACAGTACTATCTTTTTCGTGAAAGAATATCTATAACTCAATTATTTGCATATTAACTGGTAAATAGATATTTAAAAAATACACTTTGAGATGGAAGGGGAAATTAAACAGTTGTGGATGCCTGTAAAGGACTTCAAGAACGTAAGTCTTATCAATATCTTACAAGGAAAAAAACACCCCCCCCCAAAAAGGCTGGTGTCACAATTTCAACCTGCCTGGGAGGTACTGATCAGAAGCCCCCCAAGACCGAACAGGTTCTCCTTTTTCTCCAAAAGAAACAACTCGGTCGAATTGGGCCCATTATTGCCAAACCCCACCCCCACCCCAACACCTTTTAACAATATTGCTCTGGAATTTCTTACCACGGTGAAAGTTTCTTTTATAGGGGGGCATAAGGGGATCAAGAGAACCGAAATGGCAGCTGCGTCCATCCAACTGCAGCCCACCCCTTTGTGTGCAATGCTATATGTTTGAAGGAGGAAAAAAAAAGAGGAGTGGGCTTCAGAGAGAATGGCCCCGGCTGCCATCTTGGCTTTCTTTGACACCCAGCCCCCTTCCCCTCTTGCTGCGGCTGCGATAGGTTGCTCTACAAAGGAATCCATAGAAGCCGCACACGGAGTTACAGGACAACTCGCCAAGCCACTGACGTATTGCTTTCAGACGGAGGCGACCCCAAATGCCCAATTTCAAGCGGGCCGGTTCCTCCCGCTCAACACGGGCCGTAAGAGGCGATGGGGCCCAAACGGCGCCAGAGCGGCATCCTACGGGCGAAGCGCTTCCGCACAGCCTCCGTTTCTAAAAGGGATTTGCCAAGTCTGACTTTTAGGGGCTTCAGGAGACCTGCGACAAAGTGCTCCTGAAACGCGTTTTCTACGAACTCGAGTAGAAAGGCTGCCCATCCACTGGTTTGTGGAGGAGGCCGATCCACCCTTGGCAACTGCTTCTAGAAGGAAACAGCACAAACTTTTTTGTCTCATTTGAGCTGGGTTAAAGAAGTGGGAGCTAAAATATTAAAAGTCGCTCTGTACAAAAAGGAGGAGGAGGAGGAAAAAAAAGCAAGTCCCGAAGTTACAAAAAGAAAAGCAAAAAGCACGTCTGCCGTTTACAAAAGGGTGGAGTTGAATCCTTTCCGATCCACGATCACCAAAATCTATTGCGATGATCCCAAAAGGCACCAGGAACTCAGGAAAACGAGCACAGCCGAGCCGAGGAGGGTGGGTGGACTGCGGGGAGGTCCATGCGGGGCAGCACCCGGGCACCTTCCTCAGGACTCACCGGCAGAGAACCTGGAGGGGGGGGGAAGAGAAAGGCCGGGAGGAGAGGCTCCGTCAGGGCATCAGAGCAGACGCTGATCCTAAGCGAAGGACCCCCAGTAATTGAAAACCAAATAATAATAATCCCACAGCCTACTTCTGAAATTTCTCCATCAGCTTCTTCACCATCTTGTCCGTGATGCCCGGGCTGGCGGCTTCAGCCAGGCTGATGCTCTTCTCCAGCTCTTCGATGGCCTGCCTCTTGCCGGCGCTGTTGGCGTCTTGCTGCTTCAGCTGAGCAGGAGGAGGCGAAGGGGAGAGGGTGAGGGGCTGCAGCCGTAGCTGCGCAGGGCTTTGAAGGGGTCTGAAGGGGCCAAGAGACTCACCTCTGCAAACACGGGATTGATTATCAGGGTTAAACAGCCCAAGGTTTTCATGAGATCTTGGTCCTGGAAAGTTAGAAGGGAGGTTTTCAGACATGCTTTGAACCTCAAGGGAATGTCGATCCAAAGCATCACCAGGTGAGTAATTCCAGCTGGGAAAGCAGGTAAGTCCAGGCTGCTTCTTTGGAGACCTCGTGCCCACAAACGACTGGCATGTCTGTCTTAATTTGGGTATATTTTAATGGGAATGGTGGCATGGTTTTAAGGGTTATTTGAATATATTCTTTGGACTGAGGTGCAAATAATTTGGAGATGTATAACTGACAGTATGCAATAAATAAACCTCAGAGGCTCGTTCTCTCATCTAATAAAATTCAAATAAATCCCTTTCATCACAGCCCCTTTTGAAGTATACATGCTGACTAAACCTACTGTCCCATTCTGCACTTTCTTGGCGTCCGGCTTCTTCCGCACGGTGGTAAAACTCCATTCGGGGTGGGAATTGTTCTCCTTGTTGCTAGACTCGCTAAGAGGCAAGAGGAGGGAAAAGGCAAAATCAGCCAATAAATTAGAGAACCCGGCTAGGTGGGCTTGTTAAAAGGTTTACAAGAGTGCCCAGGCCTTTCTGATCTGGACCACCTTGGTGCATTGAGACCCTCTGGGTCCATCTGCCCTCGCAGCCCCCTCCCCACCATCCGGACTCACGAATCCGAGCCGTCCGAGTCCGTTTCATCGCTGCTGTGTCCTTCTGCTTTCCATCTTTTGAACCTGTCGATCAGCTCTGTCAGGTACGAAGTCTTCTTGGCGTTTTTCAGGATGAATTTGTGCTTCAGCAGCTCCTTGGCCGTGGGACGCTGGAAAAGATAGCAAGCGTCAATTCATTTTCCAGAAGAACCTCAAAGCGCTGGAGATGATGAGGGCAGGAGATCAAAACGATGGCCTCCTTCCACTAAGATCTGCTTATCAAATTCTCTTCCTCATCAACCATGGAAGGAAAGGCCTCCCTCTGGAGAAGAGGAGCTCTCCAGAACCCATTCAAGATATGGCATCTTGGGCAGCCTTCTAGTTGACTCCTGATCTTCCAAGCCCACCTTACTTTTCCTGCAGTTGTTTACCTTTCATTCTGCAAAATTCATTCAGCATCCCAAGTAACATACAAAAATTAAAAGTTGATGCTAACCACTATTCCAGAAGTTCAGATCCCAACCTTAGAATGCCTTGAGATCTAAACAAGTCTACTGTTCGCGCACTTCAGAGCAATGACCCAATCGTTTTTGGCCTGAACAGTAAATTCTCCAACAGCAACGATTAGAATAAACTTTGTAATGTTCTTTCGCTGGCATTCATGAGTCAACACATGTTTTCTTGTGATCTTCAACAGCCGTCCACCTACATTAGCTTCCGAGTAATACTTGAGCTTTACAAATCCAACCACAGTCACTACAAAACTTCTACTACGTGTTTCATCTAGAATCTGACTCAAAGTTAAGCTTCAACCACCTCTGATTCATTCTTTGGCATGCTCCAAACATCCTGTGTGGTTTGAAACATCCTAGGTCAAGCCACAAAAATAACAAAATGCCTAAAAGTTATCCTGCTGTGTTTTGGGTGCAGAGAAGACTACATCCTTCAAAATCCTGCAAGCATAATGAGGCATCATGATCCATTTGCCTTTTTTTTTAAGAAGGCTGGCCACAAGATGGGCCTCCCTCCAGATCCAAGGGCTGGGAATAGCCAAAAGCACACTCACAAACATCGGGTCCTTGTTCAGACAGGCGTCAATAAACTCTTTGAAGGGTTTGCTGAAGTCTCCGGCCAGGGTGGGGGGGTTGTTTTTAGGGATGAGGAAGAGGACTCGCATTGGGTGCATGTCTGAATTCGGAGGTTCCCCTTTGGCTAGTTCGATGGTGGTGATTCCAAGAGACCAGATATCAGCCTGCAGAGAAGAGAAAGGACAGAGAACCTGCCTGGCTATTTTGAACGAGGTCAAGAGTCCCCTCCACACAAACTGTGGGTTTTAACCTGAACTGGGTGATGTGGGTCAACGCTCTTTCATGTTTCAGGAACACCTTTATATTCTTACTACTCTTTCAGTTCTACCCTTGGCAGTCAGGCTTATGAGAAACTCTGGCAACGTTTGCTCCCGGGGAAGAACAAGCCGAGCTGATGGACGCCAAGGAGGTTATGGGAAAATGAGATCAACAGGAGGCCTGGAAAATGCACTATTACGACTCTGCTCTGGAGGAGGAGGAGGAAGGCCTCGCTCACTGCACGGGGAGAACTGTAAACCATCCTCTTGGTCCTATACCAGACTGGCTTTTCGAGAGGAGATCCAGTTCTTCTTCTTCTTCTAAAAGCTTTAAGGCATGGATGGCAGAAAAAGCCGAACCTCACTGAACGTAAGACAACAGCCAGAAGATGGAATGGGCATCTGGGCTTCCTTGGCACTTGATGTTGCCACCCTGTTAGTCAGTCCCATCAACCATTTATTTATTATTTGTGTAACAATCACTAGGATGGGCAATTTCCTCTTAAGATTTAAGAGATATACAGGTAGTCCTCGGCTGACGACCACAACTGAGTCCAAAATTTCTGTTGTCAAGTGTGACGTTTGTTAAGTGAGTTTTGCCCCATTTTACAGCCTTTCCTGCAACCGTTGTTAAGCGAATCACTGCAGTTGATAAGTCAGTAACACGGTTGTTAAATGAACCCGGCCTTCCCCATGAACTTTGCTTGTGGGAAGGTCGCAAAAGGGGATCACGCGACCCCGGGACACTGTGACCGTCGTAAATACGAAGCGGTTGCCAAGCGTCTCAAGTTTGATCACGAGACCCTGGGGAACGCCCCAACGGTCGTCCCTTTTCTCCAGTGCCACTTTAACTCTGAACTAAATGGACTGTTGTTAAGTCGAGGACTGTCCTGTTAAAAAAAAATCTCACTACGAAATGAACTAGCATTCTGGACTGCAGCCACCAAGCTCTCCCCTTGTTCCTGCATGAATTGAAGCAACCCTTCAAGGCCTACAAAGGACCTTACTTTTGAGTCGTAGGCCGACTGCTGGATGACTTCGGGGGCCATCCAGAAGGGCGTCCCCACGAAAGTGTTCCTCTTGATCTGGGTATCAGTCAGTTGCCCAGCCACTCCAAAATCCGCAAGCTTCACGTCTCCTTGCTCAGACAGCAACACGTTGGCAGCTGGTTGGGGGGAGGCGGGGGGAAGAGAAGAAAAACTTCATTTGACAACAAAAGGAACCTGGGCTCCCAGAGAAGCATCTTCCCTCCTTCTTTGTACCCACCTTTGATATCTCTGTGGATTTTCTTTTCAGAGTGCAGGTAATCCAGCCCTTTGAGGATCTCCTTGAGCATCGTAGCAATCTGGAATTCGTCAAAGGGGCCAGCACGGAGCTTGAGAGGAAATAAGCAGAGTTTATACGCTTTAACGAAACCCCAAGTGCCTTGGAAGGCACTCACGTTGAAACACCCCTTTCGTTTTCTTTTTAAAGATCTTCGGACAATAGAAAGATTCAAGCTGTATTTCTATTTCACCAGAAACGGCTCTTCATCAAAAGTTCTAAAGATACCTGGAAAGGGAGCCAGGCCTTTTTCACAAATACATCTGGGTGTTGTAACATGCTAGTTTCCTCAACTCATATCTTATCTCTTATCTTACTTTGTTACCAAGAAAACCTCTGAACTTGTCAAGATCAGGGGAAGCACTCAACATACAGTTGGTGTGCAAGACTTGGGAACCAGATCAGACTTCAAGGCAAGAATCTGTTGTCCACAAACCACGTCTGTCCCCAGGTGAGCTTCTCTTGGCACTGAAGCCTATCAGAAGCTCCAGATTCAGAGCAAAACACACCAGGAAACATTCTCAGGATTCAGGGATTACTCCGTGGTGCATGCCGGATCCTGCCCATAGGAGAAATGAGTCCTTGGGGCTACAGTCTTCGGCTCTCTTCACATCAGTTCCTCCAGCTCAGGGCTCTCCAAGCTCGACAACTGTAAGACTTGTGGACTTCAACTCCCAGAATTCTTCAACCAGCCATTTCTCAACTTCAGCTATTGTAAGAGAGGTGGACTTCAACTCCCAGAATCCTCCATGCTGGCTGAGGAATTCTGGGAGTTGAAGTCCAGAAGTCTTAAAAGTTGCAAAGTTTGGAGACTCCTGCCAGCCCAATGTTTCTCAACCTGTGGACTTCAACTCCCAGAATTCCCTAGCCAGCATGGAGGATTCTGGAAGTTGAAGTCCACATCTCTTAAAGCTGCTGATTTTGAGAAACGCTGCTCTAGTCTACGTGAGCAGGTCTCTGCTTTCCTGGGTGCCAACCAAGAGCTGAACTGGGCTGCAACAGCAACGCCAAGCGTAAGCAGTTGCTGACGTCCTCAGGAGACACAAGCAGGCTTCAAACCCCACATTTCAGGACCTCCTAGATGTAACTACTCTAGCAGAATTATCTCAGAGGAAAAGGGTGGGGTCTCCCGGTGAGGCCTGTGGTCAAGCTGGCCTGGGGGGATAAGGGAAAACCAGACATCCCATTCATGGCCCTCTGCTTTCTCAGCCCCTCCTAAGCTGCAGCCACTTTGAAGGCCGCGTCTCTCATCAGCAACAGGCCCTTTCAGGTTTTAAGTTTACAGGAACTCAAAATGGAAACGCCAGCTCAGTTTTAGCACTAAATATTAGCTGTGTTTGCTTCCACAGCAAGCTCTCCGAATCTCCTTCCAACAGAAACAACTCTGTGTGTTGAAAGTTTTTTTTAAGTCCACTTTTCAATTTATTAACTGCAGTGGGTAGTTTTTCATAACTGCAAAGCTTCCTTTTCCTAAAAAGCGAAGCAACACACTCTTTATTCGAATAGATGTTTTTTGCGGCCTTTCACGAGACTCACAAGGGAGCCACTGAGGTCCCTGCAGAAAAACCTGCCCTAACACAAAACAGCTTTGACTTGGGCGAAGGAATTCCGCTCCCTGCCGAAGGACTGAGTCACAAAGGAAGCTCAGTCAAGATTTTCACACCCTCCCTCTGGGCCTCAGTGGCAAAGAGAAGCCAGCCTTATTTGTTTCTGCAAGAGGTGAGCACTTATTGGCCCCGGGGCTTTGTGATGGACCGCAACCACGACAAGGCCTCTCCCCGGAGGTCCTGCAGTCTGGAGAAAGTGGCATAAAACAGTGGACAGCGAAAGCCTGTTACAATCTGCCATGAACAGAGCTTGAAAGACATCAGGTGTTTCCAAACTGCAAATAACCAGATGTATCTTTTAGTGCAGCACACATTTGGAAATGACCTCTTCACTCAAACATGAATTATATTTAGACTGCCTGAAATCAAAAGTATCTTCACCAAAAAGGCCTCGTAGAGTGACTCGGGCTGACTAGCAATTCCAAAATTACGAAATGACACCACCCATAAAAATGGGAAAGCTTACAATGCAAATCAACACAATTCATACCGTAACAGGAATACTTACCAAGTCCAGGGCTGATCCCCCACCTAAATATTCCATTATAATCCACAACTTTGTGCCCTAAAAGGAAATGCAGGTGAAGAGTTAGCTTTTTCCTCTTGATTTCTCTGGATCAGGGAAAGGGGTAGGAACAGTGTGGAATTTGGGGAGCTACAGTGGTAATATATCTGGAAGCAGCATTAAGCTGGGGAACAACGGGACAAATGATCCACTGTGACCACAAAAAGAACAATCTGTGGGGTCCTTGGGGCTCTCTGAGCTGGACTGTTTGCTTGCAGACGTTTCATTACCCAACTAGGTAACCTCATCAGGGCTAGTGAGAGAGGAACCACACTAAGCCTGGCAGAGTATAAACAGGGACTAAACCCTGCACTCCCTTGCACTGGTGATGTTACCTAGTCTGGCCATGAAATATCTGCAAGCAAGCAAGCAACCAACCAACCAGAGTCGGAAGAGATCCTGGAGGTCTTCTAGTCCAACCCCCTGCTTAAGCATGACACCCTGCGCCATTCCAGACAAGTGGCTGTCCCTGCAGTGATGGAGCACCCACAACCTCTGGAGGAAAGCCGTTCCACTGATTAATTGTAACGGAGCTTGAGACCAGGTGTCTGCAACCTTGGGAGACCCAGGGATTTCTCCTCTGAAATTGCCTGCCAGCTAAAACAGGTTTGGGCTCCTGTTTGGGCCACATCACCAAGGCCGACGGGCCTTTTATTTGCACGTTAGTTTTGCTACCCCACTTTGGCTCTCACCACTCTTGTTAATACTTTAAATGGCAGTTACGTGTTCTAAGCTGCCAGTTTTAGAAAGTGGTGCTTATTTGTACTGGGACGTTTTATTGGTTATATTGTATGATTTTTATAATTATATCTGGTGTTTTCAGAAGAACCACATGAAGCACCGACACAATAATTTTTGAGCCCTCTGTCGTTTGAACCAACTTGAAGAAAACCTTTGTGTACATTCCAGAAAGCTGCTCTGTGACTGGGGGTTATTTGTATTAAAAAGGTACTTTCAACTTTCCAAACAATGCGGTGATCCCAAGAAAGAGTTTCACCACTCAAGTATTTAGATCAGCAGCCAACCATGATATTTATAGCTGGGAACTTATCAGCCTCCCACTTTCCATTTAGAGATGAAGACAGCCGAGTTTCAGAAAAGGGGACTTCGGTCGTAAGCTAAACACCAATCCAAACATCTGGGTAAGCAGTCCATGGGGGCTGTTACGCTTCCCCTAGCCAAGAGGCTGCCAATCAAGGCCTTACAACAGGGATGGGGAACTACGGTATGGCCCCCTTTATAACTTGTGGACTTCAACTCCCAGAATTCTGGGAGTTGAAGTCTAAAAGTCATAAAGGGGCCATAGTTCTCCACCTCTGCCTTTGAAGGAGAGGCCTCTGGGTGGAGGGGCTTGTAAGGCCCCCTACAGACAAGATGTCTCCCCCCCGCCCCCATTAACAGAAAGCCCACCCTTCCTTTGTACCGTTTGCTCCCTGAAGCCAACAAATAATGCCAATTGGAAGATTTAAGTCAGTTTTCAACCCAGAGCCTCCATTACAGATGAGTTTTAACCCAACAGCATTTCCTCATGACGGATCGAAATCCAGGCACCGCCAAATGAGGCATGTTGTGGCAGACTGAAGCCCAGCTCCGGAACAGAGCACACTTTGTTAGACAAACACACACTGCATTTACAAGTCAGAGGTTGGAAACTGAGATGTGAGGTACGTGTGCTACTTCTAGCACCTTCCATAAAGCTCATCTGTGCTAGTAGGGAAAACTGGAAACAGACACTCATTCTTTCACCTGGCTGTTGGCTTCACGGAGGCCTTTGGTGGCTCCAGGCTGACTTAGAAGGCCTGCACGGAAAATGCCTCTGAGAATTTGCCAGTGTAAACCGTAACTGGGTGTGGACCATTTGCCCCTTGGCACCCAACAAGCCACTTGGCTAACCGTTACAGACCAAGTATGTTTAATGCAGGAAGAAAGTAGGACATGTTTAGTCTTTGGAGGAGGAGGAGGAGGAGATGCGTTAGTCTATCATTCAGAAGCCTCTGAACAATTTCTGTTGGTCAGAAAAGGTGCAAAAATGGCTTATCCTCCTGATTTTTACAATCACAGTCTTGAATCCACAGCAGAACTCAGATGCAATTCTGATTATGTTTTGGCGAGGATGACAAAACTTAGGCGTTAAACTCTTTGTATTGCAATTCCTGTGGAATCTGGAGACTGTGATAATCTAGACTGCAAGCTCATACATAAACTCTTCCAGACAGGGTTTTGGATGGGTCATGTCTGGACTGAAACGTGCATGTTTAGACCATACCTGGAATAAAACAGGGCGAGAGAAAACGCTTGCCAGCTTCCGAGTTAGAAGGTAAAGTATTCGTGCTCACTCCTAACACAACCAACCGAAGGTGAACGGGGTGTACCACGTTCCACACTATCCATGGCTCCCATGTGCGCCTGGACCCCCCAACTTCACCCCTCCCTTGCAAAACCATCCATGTTCAACAGTCTCTGTTACCTTCAAATAGGAGCCGTAGTACTTGGTGACGTAAGGGCTGTCGCACTGGCTGAGCACCGTGATCTCCTGCTGGATGTCTTCAATTTCATCCTCGGCCTCTTCAAGGTCGATGATTTTAATGGCCACCACGTGCTGCGTCCGGTTATCAATGCCTTTAAAGACTTCTCCGAAGGAGCCTTTCCCGATGCGCTCCAGTTTGGTGAAAAGCTCCTCGGGATCTGCTCGGTGGTTCTGGAAGGGGCCAAGAGGACAAGCTCGGCTGAAGAGGTCAGGGACACCACTTCAAGGGGGATGTCACCGGAAATAAGGGGGTCTCTTCCTGAAAATTTGCAGGGGAGCTACTCCTAATCCTGGGGAAAATTCCCTGGCCAATCTCGTAATTTGTATCCAAGTGTGCAACTGCACATTTTTTAGTATGTTCAGTTTTATTTTACTCCTTAGAAGTTCGGAAGATAGACATACCCTGGGGTGGAGGAGAACAGGTCAGGTAAGATATGCTTTCAGTTTCTCTTTCTAGGTGTCACCACACAAATTACTCTTTTAATTGGCTCTCCCTAATTAGCCACGGGGCGATTGGTAGATCTGGATCCCAGCCACAGCCCTGAGGGCACCGCACGCCTGCAACTTCCTTGACACCCACTGCAATGGTGGTTCCAGCTGACATTTTCAGCATTCAGAAAGTAGGTTGTCATTAACCAGAGGTGACCTTAGTCAACGGCAAAGTCGGGCACAAAGGACCATCCGTAAGACTGAGCTCCAGGCAGTCCTCAACTTACAAGAGTTCATTTAGTGACTGGAAAAAGTGACCTATGGACGTTTTTCACGCTTATGACTGTTGCAGCATCCCTAGGGTCACTTGATCAAAATTCAGATACCTGGCAACTCATATTTATGGTGGCTGCGGTGTCCCCAGGGTCATGCAATCCCCTTTTGTGACCTTCTGAAAAGAAAAGTCAACGGGAAAGACCAACTCAGTTAACAACCATGTGCCCAACTTAACAACTGCAGTGATTCACTTACCAACTGCGGCAAGAAAGGTTATAAAATGGAGCAAAACTCACTTAATAAATACCTCACTTAGCAATGTAAGTTTTGGGCTCAATTGTGGCCATAAGCTGAGGACTCCCTGAGTAGATGATTTATTCAAGCCTATGTACAAGAATGTGACCCATTAAAGTTCAACACCAGATAAGGGTCGATGGAATTCAAGAGGGGTTGTGGGAAAGCAACAAATGGCTTGTATCGCTGGCCTTTGCCAACATGTCCGTTTCCAAGCATGCCTCAAAACAGAAATGGTGGATGGTGGCAATTAAGACTCGCTTGCCCAGAAAAAGGACAAAAGAAAGCAAGGATCTTGATAAGGACTGTAAGGTCACAGGTCTGGGGATACTGAGTTGGGGGCCCAGTCTGAGATCACGTTCCAAATCGCAGAAAAGGATGGCTAGGCTCGAAGAACAGAATGGCCCACCAGGCAGTCCAGAGGAATTCAGAAGCTGCTATGTTAGTTAAACCTATTCCAAGTAAGTTTTAAGTTGCTGTTTGAGTCTAAGGCAGGGCACTCCAACCTTGGCTGGCTGAGGAATTCTGGGAGTTGAAGTCTACAAGTCTTAAAGTTGCCAAGGCTGGAGACTCCTGGTCTAAGGTACTAGCCAAGGACCATGAGGGTTGTGGTCTACTCTATCCAGCTCTATTTTGGCTGACGACTGGGGGTCTACTGGTGATCCCACAGTGTTTGCAGAAGATGGATGGGCCTTGATGTTCTGCAGCTCAGGGCTTCTACAAAGCCTCAGGGATCCAGCCTTGCCGAAAAGAGCCGCTTTCCCAGAACAAGTTCTAAATTGTCCTTTTCGTGCACAAGCACCAATGGTTGTGCAAAATTTCCCGCTTGCCTAATTGTCTCTCTTAAGAAACCAGCCAATAATTACATAGGCAGCAGCCTTCCTTTCTCGCTGGAAAAGCCCAATATCCTCATGGAAACTTCCATTTCTACATCTTGGGCTTTGGCTCCGCACTACTGGCCAAGGCTACTCACTGGACACAAACAGGCCATTGCAAGATGTTCTGACAGAGCACCTCAAACATCTGAGAAACAAGCACATTCTTCCAAGGCAACATCACCCCCCTTCTTTCTTTCCTTTCTTCTGAAGCAAGTCAGGAGGTGTCAATGCCCTGGGTTCCAGGCATTTGGAAGTCAAGCAGGAATTTCCAGAACCTGATGTATTTTTAGAACAGCTGTCCCTGAAAATCCTGTTTAAAAGCGCAACAGCAGCTCTATGCAAAGATTGCTCCAGTTGAAAGAAACATAAGCACATGAACTAATCCAGCATTCAGACCAGACCGGATCTTGGAAGCATTTACACATTTGCACATTTGCACATTTGCATTTCTAAAGCTCTCCCAAGGCCCTTGGGACTCTGAGAAAAGAGTCAAACTGAGAGAGAAAGCAAGAGGAGTGATGGTGCTCTTGTTCTACAACAGGGGTGCCCAATCTTGGCAACTTTAAGACCTGTGGACTTCAAGTCCCAGAATTCCCCAGCCAGTCAGCCAAAACTTATCCTCTACCATTCTACACCCATGATGTCTGAATTGATGGTTTGGTTCATGCAATGTATTGATTACCCCGTATGATGAACCAGTTATTACCAAACCCTGGGTTAACCTTCTTTAGCATACTGTGTGAACCAGTTCTTGAATTTCATTGCCGTGCACCGTCTGGGTCACCTATAAAATCTTCAGGATTAATTAGATCGTTTATCGTTACCTCTGGCCCTGCAGAGAAACAACTGAACAATTTCATTAAGTCGCATCACTTGTTTAAAACTCTCCGGTTTAAAAACAGAAGTCTGACATGCACAGAAGTTCCTCCTCTGTTTTGGGTCTTCAAAACAGAAGGATTGTTAGCTGTAACTGCGCAGCCTACGCAAAATCAAGTTGGGCTCTGAAATTTAACATGCTAACAAGTCTCAGGATTACAGTGCCATCCATCAAACTAACATCAGACTGGCTGCTTCAGAGGCCAAACCGGAGCATAAAGCTGCTTTTCAGGGCTTGAAGTCGAGAACAAGGCGTTGTGTTTTCCAAGCTCTCTCTGTCTTTTGTAAAGACACACTTTAATCAACAGTGTTTGATCCTCCCAGTTATAAACGCAAAGTAATCTGGAACTCAAGAGGAAAAGTGCCTTTTTTTCCTGACAAAGCTTCATCGAGATGACAACAAAGCAAGCACAACAAGAAGAATCTTGTTCTTATAAAATGTACAACAAATCGTTGCCCTTCATTAAAACAGCGCCCAGAGACTGCAAACTTAGATAAACAGGGATCTCTCCGCCACTTAAGATTCTTGAGAAACTGTTAAAACACTATTTGGCTTTCCACCGTTAGTGGATTTTAGTGGGATCCATTTCTGAGTACTACTTTGTTTGTCAATGAAATGTCTTGGAATCTCAACAACAGAGACAAGAAAGGAAAGTGCTGAAGGCAACTAAATGGTCTCTGCAAACTGAAAATAGAAATGTTTACAATCAACCTGTGTGAAAGGAATGAATCAGTGGCTTGTTTTGTGATCATTTCTGCCTGAAGGTGCACGGTGGTGCAGGCTGAAAGTCCTAATGTCTGCTCACTCACATTTTTCCCACAGGGGAACTATTAAGGGATCTTGAATTTCAGATCAGTTTACGCTTCCTGAAAACAAGCCACAGGGACTTCAACACCATCCAGAACAAAGTAACAGGATAAGCAAACAAGCTTCAATAATGGTAATAATTAGAAGTGGCCAAATCCTTTCCTATCTTTTAATCATATAATGGTCCCTTTCTTTATTAGGAGCGTGGAGGAAGAAAGAGGGCATAAGGAACAATTTAAAAACTTGGAAGAAGGGATTATCATCTGCCTTCCTTTTAATTAATAATCCAATCTACGTTAAGGATCTAATGACAACAAACAAGGAGATGTTTCACTAATAGTATTTTGTTATCTTCTTAGTTATGGCAGAATGCTTTGAAGGAAACCACCAAGTTATTCCAGAAATTCAGAAGAGCGCAAAAATAAAAATAATTCGAAAAGGGAAAGTTTGGGCAAAACAGATCAGATTTTAAAATCTGAACATCAAAGGGGTGCCCTGAAACTGTATTTATGCACTGGCAAATCCAGGAGGTAAACAGGAAAATGGGGTTTTCCCCCCCTTCACCCATTCTTTTTTCATGTTGCGATACTGCCACAATCTTTTAAGCTAAAAGAATTTGTAATGAGCTATTCATTTTCTCGCACATTAAAAATTAATTGAATTACACATCTGATTTTATATAAATGTAAATGTACATATAGATATACACACATATATGTGTAAATTACTAACAAAGAATTTAGGGAGGCTGATATGCATTTCGGACTCATTAGTCCTCATCAGTCAGTTATACCCTTCTGAGATTCGAACCTGGGCTGCTTGCACGTTAGGCAGTGTTTTTACTTCTTGAGCCACAGGTTCTCTCTCGCTTTGTTAGCCTTTTTGCAAGGGGAGGAATATGTGTCATATGTTAACTCTTAGATTACCTTGCTAGGCCCCAAACATGGGGCAAATCTTTATTTCCTGTTTTCAGCCTTATCTCAAAGGCCTAGCAAGGTAATCTAAGAGTTAACATATGACACATATTTCTCCCCTTGCAAAAAGGCTAACAAAGCAAGAGAGAACCTGTGGCTCAAGAAGTAAAAACACTGCCTAACGTGCAAGCAGCCCAGGTTCGAATCTCAGAAGGGTATAACTGACTGATGAGGACTAATGAGTCCGAAATGCATATCAGCCTCCCTAAATTCTTTGTTAGTAATTTACACAAATATATGAACTGTCCGGTGTGACTACAGCCTGTTCGATGGCCTTTGAGATAAGGCTGAAAACAGGAAATAAAGATTTGCCCCATGTTTGGGGCCTAGCAAGGTAATCTAAGAGTTAACATATGACACATACACACACATATATATATACACACACATATATATGTATATATATATAATGCTTTTTTGGGAAAGGGGAGAGAAATTTCAAGGAGAATATGAGCTTAATATCAGCCTGATCAAGTGACCTTGTCTGTGTCAAGTTCCCATATTCCTCAGTGTACATTTTAAGATTACAAAAACGTATTTTAACTGAATTACCTGGCTAATGCCGAACGCTGCACACACGGAAAAGAGCTTTATACAGCACCAACATAAGACGGACTGAGCCTCAGCATAGCTGATAATCAAGTTAGACTTCATCTGAGATGTCACACCATACATTACTCATATGTTAGTACATTCTTCCTAAAAAGGTACATAGTTCTAAGGAACTGGTGGGGGAAACCTGGGGGAGAAACATCGTGGCTCGCCAATCAATCTTGGTTATAATTAAAAGGGGCCGTATAATTGCTGTCTACATGTCAGAAAGCTCTACACCACTCTCCATTTCTCCAACTTTGATAACCCAAGCTTTG
The DNA here is from genome assembly GCF_947247035.1 of Vipera ursinii. Lineage (NCBI taxonomy): Eukaryota > Metazoa > Chordata > Lepidosauria > Squamata > Viperidae > Vipera > Vipera ursinii. The sequence continues at coordinate 1,143,573 of NC_139525.1, read as the reverse complement.
CAATTCCAGACTCTAATCCATCAGCACGGCCAAGTGGAACTGCAGAACTGGGCAGAAGCAGGCCACAAATCAATGGGGCACCTGGTAGCTTCACCTTGGGGGACAGGTGGTGCGTAGAAGGCAAAGCTAAGTTGTGCAAAACTCAACATGCGCAACCAAGATTAACCCTGATAAGACAAGTGGAAGCACAGAGATCAGCCTGCCCCGACTTGAACCGAAACGTCTACAAGTTAAAACAGGGATGTAAATATAGCCATGACATAAACCACCGCTCTCTCCCTAAAGGATCACGGAGCCCTACAAAATGAAGGCTTTAATGTTCCACAGAAAGCAATGAAGAAAATGTCTGTTTCAACACCTAATTCTCTGTGGTTGTTCCAGATCCTCCTGGTGGATCTCATGTCAAACGTTGCCCGCTGGAAAAGTTCTTGAGTGCTCAACGTTTGTGGCATCTGAGCAGGGCTGGGCACTCGGCACAATCGCTTCTAATCAGCAGCTTCAAAGGCCCTAATTCTCGGCAGAGAAGAAAACTGACGGGCCTTTTCTCAGTATTTGGCGCTTATGGCGTGCTACTTTGAACAAACAGAGAGCCGAATTGAGCTACACTTCCTGCACGCAGGGCTGTGATAAACTTGTGGCCAGCTCACAGGAGCCAGGAACATGGGGGGAGATACTGTAAGGCATAGATAACCTTCATTAAATACACGGTGGCTAACGGAGTAGAGAAGTATCCCATTCACCAGGAAGGCAGGGCGATTAATTTTATACATAACTTCAAAAATACTGGAAACACTCTTTTCAAAACAACATTAGGCTATGGAAAACAGGAGCCACAAACCAAGATTGGAAAGCTGGCAAGTCACTCCCTAAAGTTCACATCTATTCAAAGTAGAGCAAGTACACTGATGTTTGGTGAATTCACATGAAAAACCAAACCAGACTGGGTTTCACTCATCCACTTCCTGCATTCGGATGAGACACTTTTGCTTTGTGTTGTGTTGGAGACGTCTTTGCCTTTAGAAGAGGGATCCTGAAACATGCACCAATTCCTAAGAAGAGTGGAGCAGATCAGCCAATGATCTACCAAACTAAGAAGCAGCTTGCAAACTTTAACAGGGGTTTGTTTAGAGCAGATCCTGACAGGATCTGAACTTTATTTCAAGTCTTGATTCAGTAACTGAGCCATAGTAGATTGTTCCACATTTCTTAGACCTGATGCATATCTTCATCCGAGCAAAACCTCTGGCAAAACATACTGCATCGCTGGATTTATCAAACTAGATAAGCATTGGCTGGGTGGTATGCAAATTAAGTGAACAGTTAGGTCAAAAAGCACTCTTCATTAATCCTTCTTCCTCAGACCAGAAGGAAATACCATGTGAGATACCAAAAGGTTAAGTCTCAGGCTGTGCGCATTCTTATTAATCGCATGAAGGAACTGGAGGGAGAATACTTATCATATTTTTGATAACACAAAATTGAGGGAAGTAAGTAGTATCTTATTAGACCATAGCAATAAAATTCAGAATGATCTTGACAGAAAAGAGAAAGGGCCTCAAGATGCAAACATGAAATTTAACAAAGACCCTGCTCCAAGTTAAGAAAATTGAAAATCAAAAGCACAGGTAGAGAAAAAGGGACACCGTACTGGATGTCACTTGTGGAAAATGTCTAGGAAAAGGGGTGGTTTACAGACTTGAGTATGAGGAAGTGATGTGGTATGGCTACAAAAAAGGCAGATGGAATTTTAGACGGCCTCAACAGAAGAGCAGTTTTGAAAACACAGGAAGTCACTCTTTACGCTGCATTAATCAGACTCCATGTTGATCACTGCGTTCAGTTTTCAGCGACACACATAGGAAGGGTTCGGATCAACTGGAGTAGATCCAGAAATGGCCAAGAGAATAACCACGGAACTGGGAAATAAGACAGAAGAAGGGAGGCCCTAGAAATGTTTAACCTTGAGAGGAGAAGAACAAAGAGCAATTTAGCAGCAGCTATCAGGGTGTCACAAAGGGTATCAAATCATCTCCCCAAAGGAAATCAAAGCCTGTTCTCGGATCATCCCAGAACGCAGAACCCAGAATAACGGCCCGAAGAGACAGGTAAGCAGACCCCAAGTAAATATCCTGGAAAACAGTAGCGACTTCCCAAGAGACTGACAGTGGAGCCAACTATCAAGAAAGATCACGGACTTCCCTGCACTGGATGAGCTCAAGCAGAAGGAGGCCAACCATCTGTCAGAGGTGGTTTAATCTGAATTTCTGCACAGAGCAGGTCCTTGGCCTAGGTGGTTAAAGCTCCCAGTAGCAAATTATTATTTATAGGATGAAGAAATGATCTGGAACCTAAAGGCTGAAGAAGGGGAAGAGGAGGAAAGAAAATGTGACTTGAGGCCTCATCATGGCATGCCATGTATAGTGAAGAGTCCCTGACCTGGAAATGTCTAAATGCACTCCCTTAATTCTACCCCAGGCTAGCCGGGATAATGATAGTTTCTTTCCTGCCTTATTATAAACAATGGTTAATTCAGCTGTCCATCCCTTAAGAATCCTGTGGATTAAAGATGTATAAAAGGCTCCTAAACAAACTAATAAATACATTTCTGGTGCTGGGTTGCATGCAAAAACTAAAAAGCATGAGGAAAAATCCCTGTTCTTTCCTGCCTAAGCATCTGATCCCGTTTCATAATAATAGGATGCGAAACAAGACGGAATTAAGCGAGGATGAGAAGAATGAAACGTGACATTAAATGATTTAAACAACCTTTAACACCCAAGTTTAGAAATTAGCCTTGGGAGAATGCAATGTCTGGTTAAAAACAAATTCTGCAGGAGATCCAAAACAATCTGGAAAAGTACCAAAGTCTGAACTGCATCAAAACACTTTTGGGAGAGTTTCCAGCTATATTTCCAGGGTCCTTTTTGCTCATCAGCCCTTTTTTGGGGTGGGGGATGGGGTGAGGTGGGGCAACGGAGAAAATAAAACTCACCTGAAGGTTTATTGTGCTTTTGAGCAAGGGCAGATTTGGAAGTCAGGAAGGACCCAAGGCGGCCTTTGGCTTGGCTTTCCAAGAAGCCCCCAATTCTTTCCAGGGGAGAAAGAAACCCCCCCCTCCCCAAAGCACCAGCTGCATTCGGGCTCTGCCAGTTTCCCTCCGGCCCTTCCCCGGACACCTGGCCCTTGCCCAGCGCGCCCCGAGGAAACGGGGGCGGGCCATGTGGGACCTCTCAACGGAGGGGGAGGGAGTCCGGCCCCGGGGCCCCCTCGCCCCCCCCGCCCTGCCAGCCCAGCCCCCCGTCCGTGGGGACCCCAGCCCCCCTCCGGGCAGCACAGGCCCCGACAGGGCAGGCGACCCCCGCGGGTGGGCCCAGAGCCCGGCCAGCCCCCTGCGGCCCCGCTCACCTGCATGCCGGGCACCTGCACGGCCACGGGCGAGAGGGCCATGGCGGCTCCGGGGCGGCGGCGGCGGAGGAGGAGGAGGAAGGCGGCTCAGCTGCAACGGGGCCTGCGGGGGAGGCGGCGGGAGAAGCAGGCTGGGGGGGCTCCGCGGAGGCCCCGCCCGCCCAGGCCCACCCCGGGCCCGCCCTCCGCCACTCCAGAGCCCATCCTCCTCGCCCGGCGGGCCCGCCGCCCGCCCTGCCCGGCGGGGCGGCGGCTCCCAGGCAAGGAGGGCCTCGCCGGGCCCCGGGCCTGCTCCCAGGGCGGGGGGCGCCGAGGCCGACCCCCGCCGTCCTCGGGGGGCGCCCGCCCGCCGCCGCCGCCGCCGCCCCGGCCGGCCAGCCCGCCCGCCCGCGCTCACCTTTCCGCCGCGCAGGGGAGCCGGCTCCCGCCGAACTACATCTCCCAGCGGCCCCCGCGCGGCCCCCGCCGTCTTTGCCGCAGGGGCTGCCGGGAGTTGTGGTGCGGACGAGGCAGCCGGCACTCGCAAGCGTCGCCCGGAGGGCTCGCCAAGCGGACTCAGCGGCTCTGAGGGGGCGGGAGTTATAAAATCAACGAGACAGAGAGAGTGTGAAAAAGAAGCTGTTTTCATTGAAATCAACTTTTGTGACACGCTCTGTATCTCAGCAATGGGCCTCGCAAGAAGGAAATGTAAAAAAAAAGAAACAGAGAATTCCCGAGAACTGCCTGGTCAATTCCAGGCCCCCATACCTGGCACGAACCCAGGCAGAGCCAGCTGTCTCCCCTGAGCCCAAAAGGAGAATGACAAGGATGCCAGCCTGGCTAAAAAATAGCATGAAAAGTGCTAATTGGTTCTGCCGACTTCAGGGGGGTTTTAGCACCTTAACAACTGCCCACAGTAAAGGTGGGGCGACCGTCACAAGTACGAGCCAGTTGCCAAGCATCAGAATTTGATCAGGTGACCATGGGGACGCTGCAAGGGTCGTAAGTGTGAAAAACAGTCATATGTAACTTTGAACAGTCTATAAATGAACTGTTGTAAGTTGAGGACTATCTGGGTTTATGAAGACAGAATGTTTCAAGTTTCAAATTCTGGAAACCTGAGAAGATCCGAGGTGCAGAAAGAGTCCTTCATCTTAAAAGTGAAACGTTGGGAGTTTCTCTGCAAGGCTCCACCAGGACAGCGATGGTAGACCCATGACACACGTGTGATAGACCATAACGTGTTGGGTGACATGTCAGCGTTCACCAACACCCAACATTATCAGTGGCTGTGAACATGTATGGAATTGTTTCCCTTTTGCTGTGTGTGTGTGTGTGTGTGTGTGTGTGTATGTGAGACACAGCAGCACAGTCAAGCGTTTCCTGAATTTTTGACATGCGGAGCCCAGAAGGTTCGCCATCCGTGCTCCAGGACGTTTCCTCCTGCTCTCTCCAGCGCCCAGAGGTCTCCGCGGAAGGGTCTTCGTAGTAGCCTCATTTTCCCTGGAAAGAGATTGGGCCGCTCTAGCGTGGGCACGCTGCTTATGCCCCTGGGGTTGGTCGCATAATGGAAATAATGCCATAAACTTGGATTTGGGCATCTGTGCATCAACAGCTGTGGTGGCTACTCAGCTGGCTGCTTTGAATTAATCAAGGCTTCATCGGAACAGAACGGGGCAACCCACCACGGTCAACTGGCCATGGTCAACTCGCTCCAGGATGACTTCTTCCTGGCCAACTCATTGTGGGAAAACTCGCCATGGGATTCATCTGGTTTCTTTCTGTTTTGTTGACCATGTTTTGGTCAGAATTATTTTATCTTTTATATCAAAGGAAGACACTCCTATGACTACCAGATTTTGTGATGCTCTGATGAATAATAAAAGGAACTAATCCCGCATTGAATTGTCCTGCGGTGAGCTGGCCATGGTGAATTGGCTGCGGTGAGTTGCCAGCAGTCTCTGCAACTCAACAGGGTGTAATTCAGGGCAGTGATTGATCCAAGGGTACCTGAGGCCCAGGTGTTTCTTCCCTGTTTATCAGGCAGAAATCCAACAGGGAGTGTCTTTGCCCATCTGAACTTGTCTTGCTAGAAAACAGCATGCTGGTCGCTTTTCAAACAACTTCCTGAATCCTTCCCCCCCCCCCCCCCCCGCACAAGAGGTTTCTAAGTATGTGTAAGAGAGAGATTGGTTTAGTCATATGGGACTTCCTGCCTGCTTTCTCTGCTTCCTTTCATGAAAGCTTCACCTTCGTTCATCCGCTGCCTTTTGACCATCAGGGCATTTCTGAGTCACAGTAGTTACACTGACTTCCCTCTCCGCAGAGCAGATCACGAGAGATGCTTGTGAGGAATAATCCACCCTGTCTGGGATCCAGTTTGATGCTTAAAAAAATTAGCCTTTTGTGAACTGATTGGCAACATCAGCTGCCCTTTGGAACTCTTCCCATGCCAGTTTTTATAATATGCGCTCCCTCCTCTGTTAGTTCAATTTCTTATAGATTATGACAACATCTGCTCTCATAATTGTTAAGAATTCCTCTTTTCGGCCCAATGTCCATCATAAAAATAGTTTCTGAAGGCGGGATTGTTTTTGTCATATGCATGCAAGATTTTTTTTAAAAAAAATCATTAACAGGCAAGATATGTTGTTTCACATGCAAGATAAAGTTTGCAAGATCTTAAAAAGATGCTGTAGCACTTTGCATCGCCCTTGCTAAACATTCTTTCGTTTGGAAGTTCTCCACTCATAATAAGTACGGGTTGGTGGGGAAGCAGTGTCCATTACTAATGGCTCCGTTCTGCCCCCTGGCGTCTGATGTTATTCCTATAAAATTTATATTTTAGGCCATGAATCTCTGCTGCTGGCTTCTCACAGTTAGCTAACAGGTAGTAAGTGGCGACTTTCCAACTTCATCACTTGTACAAAGCTAACAACATACAATATTGTAGCTCTTTCACAGAGATGGTTCAAAAGGGTTGAGAAATTACCTCTTTTTGACACCCTTATTCAACCAATCAGATTTTAGGTTGTCCTTCATTTTTTGCACAAGATGCTGTTTTTATTATCTGCAATCCATCCTGTGCAGATCTCCCAAAATTGCACATACGTTTTGGAATTAAAAAGAAAAAAGCCCTTCCAAAGTCTTCTTGAGGTTTCAACATCTCAGGATTCCCCAACATTTTTCATTTATCTGTTGTTTAGGATTGGAGCAATTAGTTGATCCTGTGCCAGATGCTGCTATTCCATTGGTATGTGACAGACTGCCTTGTTACCATATTTGGAAGCTGGATACAGATGGAAAACAAACTCCAAAAATAAACGAATAAATAAATAAATGGGATCATGTGGGAATGCACTGTGCATGACACCTCTTTCTTATAAAAAACCCCTTTGGGTTAGAAGTGGTGTGGGGAAAGATATAAGCTGCTCCAGTTCCTGGCAAGTAGGAATCACGCTTCTCGAAAGAAAAAAAGAAAAAGAAACCATAATGTGATTTGTACAGTTTTGACTTTGCCAGCTCTGTGAACCAGCCATGTTTACACCATGGTTTATGGCTGAGTATGTGATAGAGGTAATTACCTGTAGCTCGGGTATAGGATGAGGGTGGAGGTTGTGGGTTGGTTTCCGAACATTTTGTTACCAGGCTAGGTAACGTTTTCGGTGGGAATTTAGGAAATATATTCCCTAAATTTATTCCCTAAATTCTGCTGAAGATGTTACCTAGCCCGGTAATGAAACATTTGGAAACCAACCCAGAAGCTCGGAGAATGAACCTCCACCCTCATGCTGAGCGTGTTAGGGAAATCCAGCCTATTGTGATATATTCAGCAAATCATGGTCAAGAAAACCAGGACATCACATGACTTGTGACTCAACCTGCATATCGCTCTGTGCGTAACTATGTTAAAGATGGGGATGTACACTGAACAATTTAGCAACCCCGTGGTGTTTCCATCTTCATCCACCTCAAAACACAACGCCTGAAAGAAGAAGAAGTATCAGGCGTAAATTCAGCCTGGCAGGTTTATGAAACAGGAAGGGGTCTAGAAGAAGCAGCAAGCAGAAATCAGAAAGAGGAAGTTACAGGAAATAGGTGAGTTTTGAGCTGGTGTTTCAACACTTGCTAAGCTATGGAGCAAACCTGTTGTAGGAGAGCTGGATTAGCCCATCTACAGCAGCCAAAAGCCAAAGTCCGGTAGTAAAAGGCTTTGTTTTTAGATTTTTCTCCTGCCTTTTTAAAAAATAAATATCCCAAGATGGTAAACATACCTGACACATACCTGGTACGTGTTCTTCCTCCTCCTCTTCCCGCAACCAACCCTGAGAGATAAGTTGGGTCAAGAGGGAGCACAAAGTCACCCAGCCAGTTTTTCAAGCCTCTGGTGAGACTAGAAAGATGATAAGAAGGTGGATAAAGTACATCGGCTGGCAAAACAGCTACTTGGCTCCTCCTGATTTTGAGCAGTACCAAGAATCCTGTTTCAGACTGAAAATCATAACACTAAGCCATTTGATTACAGATAGTCCTCGACTTATAGCTGTTCCTTTAGTGACAATTTGAAATTATGACCATGTTGAAGACAGTGACTTACAATCGGGCCTCCTGCTGATAATTGCCAATGTCACATAATCAAAATTTGGGTGTTTGGCAACCGCCTATATTTCGGATGCTTGCAGGAACCCAAGGTCAGGTGGTCCCCATTGTGACCTTCCCTTTCAACAAGCACCTGTCATCATACAGATCTGAAGCCCAAACTGGAATCAGGGAGTGGGCCTTGAAGACCCTTGGAAAGCGAGAGACGTCAGAATTGCCTTGAGCCACAAGATGGGCAGCAAATAAATTTGATAAATAAAATAAAGCCAAAAAGGGAGCAATCTAACCATCTTGGGACTTTCCAGAATCCTTTCCTGAGTGTTCCTGCCATGTTCTGGATCAACAGCCGCTTGGTGCCTACGTCTTTATCCATCAAGGCCCTGAACTACCGTTGATGGCTGTTCAGCAGACTATCGTTTGCGAATGTGTTAAAAGAAAAGCGAGGGAGGGCACCACTTTGTTTACTGAGACACATTAGATAACTATTGTCAAAACCCACCACAAAAACCAACCCTTGCTGGCTGGCCTATGAACTCGAGAACAAATCAATGGAAAAAAAGGCTCACCAACCCCTGGGGGCCGTAACACAAGTGCTAACCCGCAAAGTATATCAGAAAATGAAAGTAGTTTCTTTTATTAGAAAAAAGTATTGTAAATACTTTACATAAAATGGTTCACGCATAACAAACTTTTTATAGAACCTGAAAGACATACATAAAAAACATAGTCTCAAGCCTTTTCAGAGTTTTCTAGGAAAAGAAAAGTTTGCTGGCAAAGATACATTCAGCAGTCAAAACCACCACTGTAAACATGGATTTGGACACGCACGCAAGTCCTTGAGCGTAATTTGCTGGCTTGGGCAATTCCTCAGCATTTGGGTTCCAGCCAAGCTGACAATGACCTTGTTCAGCTTCAGATTTGTGGTGTCATCTTATCATTTCCAGTGGTCCGAGTGGGCTTATCACTGCTATGGCATCAAAACCTAACTTAGGCAATTAAGATACTGTATGCATGAACCCCTTCCTAAACTTTCATGTACTTGTAACAAGCAAGAGACACGAAAACCAGAGAAAAAGGATGATAATAATAACAATGGATGCAAGCATCACAAGTTTTGTCTGCTATTTTGTCTCCTCTTGAGAAATTCTGGATTTATCCTGATGGGGCTAAGTTGCTACCACACCGTTTGTGTAAGGCTAAAAGAGAAGTCAAGCTTTGCCAGTTGGATTGCAGACAACCGTGTGGCTGTTGAACTGACACATTTGTATAAAACCACCAGTCCTTTAGAGCCAATGTTACTTCACAGAAGCTACCGTGTGGCTTGAAATTCAGTTTTTGATAACGTTGGTGACAAAGAGGAAGTTGACGGTGAAGATTGAATTTCCACTTCTCCTTTCTTTAAGTGAAGGCGTGCAAAGGTGCTTCTCCAAAGATGCTGTCCGTCAATCAGTCCCTGCCCTGCAGTGTGGAGCTTGCTTGGTTTACATTCAAAAGTCATTTAATATAAAGACAGCAACCCGATTTTCTCGTTTCCTGTAGGCATTGCGAGTAGAAGCACACGGTTTTCCTTGGCTAGGTCATCTTGTGGTCTGTTTCTAGAACAAGAGACAAACACAAGGCCGATGAACGGGACAAGAGGTCCTGGCAGCAGGCAGAAGGACAACGGAAGATTCCTCAACTGCCCTCAAGTGCATGATAGCCCAACCACAGCCTTGAGGAACTAATTTCTGCTTAGGAGTAAACCTGATTAGATTCCCTCAAAGGTTGTTCTTGAAGATACTGGGTGGGACAGGCTGGGTCATGAAACAGACTCCATAAGGACCACTCTATTTATTACACTCTCTTAACTCTACTGTTAAGGGATAATTATTAAACAGTTTTGAAAGCCTAACAGAGTTTCTTCTTCTCTCCTCTTATACTTGAGAAAATGAAGGGGGTGGTCAACCTTGTGTTTCTTTCTTCTCTTTCAGGGCTAAGCTGGTGTCGATGTAACCGCTCTTGCATACTGTATTCAAGGTTATCTCTGTGTTTCTATACACTAACAGTTATAATTACACAAAGTACTAAGCTTGCCTAATATTACTTCAGTTTTGTGTTTCTGTGGCTTAGCACATTGAATGAAACCAGCCCTTAGGCTTCATTTCTGGGCCAGTGTCTTCTGTGAAATGGATTGAGGGACCAGTTGTTCAACTTTCAAAGGTCAGTGTATTCCACAAAGAAACCCAGACCACCATCCCCACTGATACCCCTCGCCATATTTTTTAGTCTACCTACTGATGGTATCGGGTTTAATGAGTTCAGTTGAATAGTCAGCGGGCAAATACTCCTCTCTTTGTTCTTCAAACATTCGTTTTAGAACTTTTTCAGGGTCAGGAATTTTTGGGAAGATCAACAGCTGAATTCTGCAGAGTGGAGAGAACAGAATAATTAGAATGTTCCAGATTGGAAGGTTTGGGTTTTTCCATCTCTTTTCCATGGGCTGGGCAAAGTGATGTAGGTCTTTAACAAAAGCCTTCATTTTTTCCGGCTTCATCACAAACGCCCAGCAACAATGCAGATTCAGCAGAAGGAAAGTCTCTAAATGTCCGCAGTAAGTTTCTTACCTCTTCAGATAAACGAGGAGAATGATAGTCAAGATTGCAGCACATAATGGAATCATGACAAACAAAACAATGTTCAATGTTTCAGACTTGTCCCGGTCATCTAAAAAGGCAAGGACAGCAACACTGTTTCTAAATGAAGCTAGAATGATGCGAGAACAGCCCCCCGTTGCTCCCCTCCCGTGCTAAACCATTTCCTTCACAACAGTCAAGGAAGACTGTGGAAACTTCACCGGGAACTCCAATTGAGAGTTCTGGTCAAGAAAACAGAGATGTCCTCAAAGGATGTGGTTGATGCTTCGCAGAGCTAGAAAAGGACATCTGGCAACATCCTGGGTTTGGAGGATGGACGCTCAGCGGATCCCTCAGTGGATCCTGGGGGTGGGGTGGGGAGTTTGCCACAGCAGCTCTCCCTGCTGACAATCCAAATAATCAGTTGGGTGTGTCCAAGCAGCCATGTGCATATATGCAGCTCTGATTTGCAAAGGACAAACTATAGTGAAAGAAGACAAGATTCTTATGCTGAAAGCATTTCCAATTAGAAGAGCTGGGAAGTAGTTAACGTGGAAAAACCTGTTTCCACCCAGTGACAGATTACAGGGAGGAGTAAACCAGATCAGAATCTACAAGCTCAGAGATGCGATGCCCAGTTCCTCACTCTCATCCTAACGACCACTCCGAGGTCAGATTCCTTTGAGGAACCAACGGCTTTCATGGTAGGTGACCTCAGCAAAGACAACACAGGTGAGGACCAAAGAAAACAAACTCACCCCAGGACACCGGCTTGCTCCATTCACTCCAGAGACCTCGTACGTCTTTGCACTGAGTGCTGAGAACGCCCAGCACAGCCCTGACTCTGAGAACGTGATACTTCTTGGGCTCAAGGGGGATGGTTACGTTGGTACTGTCTTCTTTAGGCTTTAGAAGAAACGTGTACAGGTTTTCATTGTCTACCCATCAATCACTAGTATGTTGTTTCTCAAACTCAGCAGCTTTAAAATGGGTGGATCTCAACTCCCAGAATTACCCACCCAGCCATGGCTGCTGGGGAATTCTGGGAGTTGAGGCCCGCTCATCTTAAAGTTGCTGAGCTTGAGAAACGCTGCCCTAGAAGTTTAAATGGATTTGACAGAAAAGGGTCTTCGCATCTGTCATTGAGGAAGAGGCGGAAGAATGAACCCACAAATCCGTAACCTGACTCCTTTGTGTGAAATAGGACTTTTGTCAAGGAACAGGATTAGGCTGCTTGAAAAAGAGACATTCACCATCTCTCAGGCCATCTTTTTCTTTAAAGGAGAAGAGATCTTTTCCCTCATGAATAGTTAGAGTAGGGTCCCATTAGGTCCCATTTTATATACCAAGAGCTTTATGGTGCAGGGACCCCTTCCCTGGATCAGGACAGAAGGTCTTCTCCACCTGAATCAAACCTGGTTCTCTCCATTTCTGTTGGGGATATTGACACCAAGAATTCCTTAAGCAGAATAGCCCAAAGGAATTCTGGAAATTTCAGAGAGGATTAGAAGAAACCACCATGCATGATCCACGTTCCCCACGGTCTTCAGGGAGGATATTCCACCAAGGCTCTATTTTCAGTCTTCCTGAGTGGGATCTCCCTGGATGAGGTTGGTGATCAGACTGTTGTGGTCATTACCATCGTCACATCATCTAATCTATGTTTATATTGCTTCCTACAGAAACCACAACATCACCACCTACAATTCGCCTCCCAATGTTCTTAATTTCTTGCAGCATAAACCAATCTAAGGTGGCAGAAATTTTCTATCCAGGATAAATGTTATCCTCGCTTTTGCCATCCTGACTGGGAATTATGGGGATTGGAGTCCCAACCCCTCTGGAGTGGTCACGATTAAATCCTTGTGGTTTAATTGTACCAGAGATGGTGCCTTAAAGCAGTTTGTAGACAACTCAAATGCCAAGATAATTACATGCAAGATATTTCAATGCTGCTTTAAAAAAAGAAAAGAAATAAACACAAAGGCAACTTACCTCTTGTTTAATGCCATTGATTTCTACCTGATAGCATATGCCATTCCAGCTGCTCGGACGATGCCATGTTAGGAAATAAACGTTACTGCTCTGCATGACTTTCAGATTTATTGGTGGGTCAAGTTTTACTGGATAATCTGAAGGAAAACAGACAACCAGGTGCTGCAGTCTTGTTTAAATGCCATATTTATCATTCCTACAAATACATGATCAATCAGCTGTAATTTCCATTTCACTCTCTTCTAATTTTCTGCTGACCTGAAGTTTCATGGGTCTGTTTCTGTTCAATTATCCATTTGAATGTGCATCTCTCCTAAGATAAGGGGTTAATACACATTTATGCATCTCACCTAGAAATGCTCAGCTTTGTGTGGGCTCTCCTCAGAAGATACGTGTTTTTGTGCCTTCAAACACAGGGCCACCTTGGCAAACAGCAAGCACTCGGTGCCCAAATTCAGAAGAGTTTGCAAACCGTGACGGGAATGAACTCATCTCCCAGTCCCATGTAGTTTCGGTTTTCGGTAAAACTTCACCGGTAATGAAGCATTGATTGGCTTAACGATCACCGCAAGAAAGGTAATAAAATACTGTTGGCCAACCTCTTTTTAGGACAATTACAGAATGCAGCCATAATGAGCAGGCTTCATTACTATGTTGAAGACTACCTGTAAAATGTACATCACAGGGTCTTCCAAAGGGTCCTGCACACCTTGTAAAGTGCCAAGTGTAAAGATTTCCTCATGTTGTGGTGGGACACTTCAAAGGTTAAAGAAGGGGGCTGAGGACGGTCCTCTGCCGGATGGCCCCAGTTCTGAAGGAATGTCTCCTTCAAGCTCATCTTTATGGTTCTAACTCTAAAGGTTAGAATTGGGACCGTCAGGATGGGCTAGAAGGAGACCTTCCTTTAGAACTGGGAGCCTCCAGCAGAAGACCGTCCTCACCTCCCTTCGTTTCCTTACAGAGGCTGGACCACACCAACCTACCAGACTCTTCTCTACCTTCTTTTGTAAACATGCACACTGGCTGGACGTCTTCAGAATCACTACGGACAGAGAGAACGATGGTGCGTAATCCGGAACAGTTGATCGGAAAGATGCATTGGAAGGTGTCTCCATTGATGCTGTGATTTGTGCACGGCTGCCTTTTTTCCATGTCCTCGTGCCTGAGGGTAGGAGGAAAAACAGAAGTGAGCAAGTTGATCTGTTCTTGCTGATCAGAGAGGATAGACAGAAGCAACGACAAAGTGCAACGGGAGGAACTGAGAAAGGAGATGCTCACTCCATGGGGTTTTCCCCAATTTTTGGACCAGCAGATGTAGCCACAGAGTGTTAGCTTGGGTGATGCAGAGAGTCAGGAAGATGATCTTGACAGAGACATGTGGGAACTCTTGCCTAGACAAAGGGGACTGAACCTTCTTCTTAAGACCAAAGCGACAAGATAATATCCAGAAGCCTTTATAATAGAGCTGTAGCAATATTTGTCAGCACTGTTTCTTTAAAATCTGCGGAATTCTGGAAGTTGAAGTCCACCCATCATAAGGTTGCCAAGATTGAGAAACATTGAACTACTACAAGGAGGAGGAGGAGAGCAGCACAGTCAGACTTGCAAGATTGTGCGAGTACAGTCAGTCTAAACCAAAAGGGTTTATTAGCCTTCTAACACCAGGCATTTGTCTTTTACAGCTAAAAATCTATCACAACAGCAAACATAAATAATATTCTAATATCCCCATTTTCTCCAGTATGGTTCAAAAATAAGATAAATCTTTGAGAAATATTATGAATTACTAAAACATCTGGAACGCAGATGTTCTATTAGAGGCAATTCTTCAGAAATGCTATTCTGAAATCTAGCAACTCGCACTTTGGACAAGCTGTGGAGATTGGCTGTCTGTTTGAAGACATACAAACAAAATTTTGACACATCATTAACTTTCCCTTAAATAAATAATGTCATCATTTCATTTAAATTTATCCAAGAGATGAATCTGCAGCATAATTTTAAGGACTGGGACAGGGCAGAAAACAAAGCAAAAATTTAAACCAGATTTTTTTAAAAAAACTTGAAGATGAAGCTGGCCGCCTCTGGCAGATGTGAAGTGTTGTGTTGGGAATCAGCTTGGAGGGAGTCACTAACAGTCCCAAGCTGCAGAAAGAGAGGACGTGTTTTAATGCAATCTCTCCCTTGATTTAATCTGCCTCTTAATGGTGAAAAGCTTGGCTATTCCTGGATCTTCTTTCAGTTTCCACTCGAGCGTCCAAATGGATTTCAAGAGCGATAAACACTAGATTAAAACCTTTTTCAGTTCTGTCCTGGAACTTTGGAGTGTGGAAAAAAGCAAAAGCCTATTGAGTACAGGTAGTCCTTGATTTACAACACTTCATTTAGTGACCGTTTGAAGTTGTAAGAGCACTGGAAAAAGTGATCAAAATTTGAACACTTGGCAACGGACTCACATTTATGACGGTCGCAGCGTCCTGAGGTCAGGTGATCACTTTTTGCAACCCTCTGACAAAGAAGGTCAATGGGGAAGCCGGGTTTACTTAACAACCGTGTTACTAACAACTGCAGTGATTCACTTAACAACTCTGGCAAGAAAGGTCATAAAGTAGGGCAAAATTTACTTAACAACCATCTCTTTTAGCAACTGAAATTTTCACCCCAATTACAGTTGTAAGTCAAGGACTCCCTGTGGATTAAGATGGCTCCCTTTAGGGCTAAGAGAAGAACAGGAATTTGAAATACAAACCCGAAGTACAGGCGGTAGTTGGTGTCACGAGGCGCTTTCCTTCCTCGCTTCCAGGAACAGGACATCCATTTCAGGTTATGACAAACGCAACTGATATTCGTGGCCCCCGTCTCGGCGGTGCCTGCAAAGGGCAAACCGAGAAGAACGGTCTATCCCTCTGCTTATAAATTCCCACCTGCCCAAAAGCAAGGAGGAAAAGCCTTAACGTTCCCCGGTTCTGAGATTCCCAGCTTAAGCCCAGATTAAATTCACCTGCCCAAATGGCCTTTGCTGTATTCATTCATTCTAAGGCAGGGGTCTCCAACCTTGGCAACCTTATGCCTTGTGGACTTCAGGTAGGGAAACAGCAATTCCCCAAATCCCCACTCCCACCCCCGGAGTTTTCTACTAGCAGAGACCGGATCTGTGCAGGGCAAAGCATTTGCACCAGCATCCAAGTACGTGTGGGGGTCTTGCTTGTGCTCCTGTCAAGGCAGCGTGCAAAACGAACCTGATCTCTGATCCCTCGAAGCAAGCCAGGGGGGGGGGCTGCAGTTGCTTTAAGGAGGCTCCCAGACTCTTCCCCACCCCCACCCCAGGCTCTCATCCGGCACCCTCCCAAACTCCCTCGTGCCTTTGACCCTCAGGAGCTGCCCAGCCCAGTTCAAAGGCCCCCAGCCTCGCAGCAGCTCCTTTCTCGGAAAGTGGTCTGGGATGTTTACATCTGAGGAGGCTGGTGCGATTGCTGGAGACATCAATCTTACAGGAACATCTGCGTAAACCCAGCCGCTGAAGATTTACCATTTTGTGCCAGTGGGATCTTAAACCATTCTCCTTTGTACTTGTCATTGTCACAAGACGTCTGTAGCCCAAAAAACATATTTCTCCCTAGAAAGACCGCCATTTTCCTGGACAGCTCTTGGTTCCAACACTAAAGATGGAAAAAGAACATTCAGTTGTAACAGGATGATCCCAACTCAGGAGTTCCCTGCCCCGTTATGCCTCTTCTTTCCTTTCTTTCCCTCTCAGCTTCAACAGGAACCGCTAGATTAGGGGTGCTGTATGTGGGGTACTGGTGGTCCTTGACTCACAGCCATTGAAAGCCGGGCGCAGCCCTTCCCTGTGGCAGCATCCCCAGGGTCAGGGGACCAACCTCTGGGCCTTGGCAGCCGGCTGGGCTTACGGCCAGTTGTGAAATCAAGCGCAACTCACTTAGAAAGGGAAATTGTGGTCCTGATTGTGGTCATAAGGTGAGGACCAGTGTAAGCTATTCACCAGAGAGGGGCCACTCTGAAGAAGGCCCTGCTGGGGGACCTGGGGAGCTCCTCGTTCCCCTCAGGAAATTCCTTCTCGGATCTTACCAGAGGGGCCCACTCCCTCCCTCCCACCCCAGTAGCCGGGCCTCTTGTGGACCCTCAGCCTCTGCCCCACTGACCCGATTTCCCCCGAGACCCGAGGAACAAGAAGGCTCACCTCTTCGACCCACGTTGTGCCATTGAACAGACCAGTGTGATATTCCATCTCCTTAGAGCAATTCCCGCGGGAACTGGCTGGGTCCCACTGGATGCTTAAGATGCAGCTGCTCTCATCCAAGATGTAACTGATGTTTTCCGGGGGAGGAAGGTTTGGCTGAACTCCTAGACCTAGAAGAAAGGGGAAGTGAGAAGGAAAGACATGCCAGGGCTCGCTTGCCACAGGGACCCTCTCTTCTCCTTCCTTCCTTCCTTCCTTCCTTCCTTCCTTCCTTCCTTCCTTCCTTCCTTCCTTCCTTCCTTCCTTCCTTCCTCCCTTTGCCTTTGCCTTTGCCTTTGCCTCCCCGCCCCCATTAAAAGGCAAGGCAGGGACCGTGACTCAGAGCGGAGTGATTCAGAGGCTTTGGTTTACCAGAAATCTCCATGAGGATCAACTTCAGAGACCTGATCTTAGAGGATTCTGCCACAGGATGGGTGGCAGGAAGGGCTGAATCCTCCAAGCTGAGGGGTGGGAGTGTCAATCCAGAAAAGCTCAGCAGAGCTGGGTGGGTGGGCTCTGGAATTGGGGAAGGGAGTGGGGTGAGGGGAAGTCCCCTTTCTGCTTACATGGAACCAGGAAAATTAACCACCTTGAAAATATCCCCCCCCACACACACACAAACCACCATTAAAATAAGTTTAGTTTAGCAAGCTAGGTGAGTTTGTCCTATGAATCTCTCTGGTGACCACTTTCTAAGGTTAGGATCAAACAGCATCCAAGCCTAATTATAACTCTGTAATAAAAATTTACCTCCTGCCTTTCTGCCCAGGTCCTCTACACTCTGCATGCAAGAGAGCTGCTCTCCACGTAAACCCCAAGATAACTGGCGGCTGGGTGAGCCCCAGAGTTGTGCCCTTGGCCAGAGCAGAGGCCGCCCGGGACAGGAGCCAGGCCGATGCCAGGAAGGATGGGCAGGGGGCCTGGCAGGGATACCCAGCTCCTGCATCGCCTCCGGGACCCCCGAGGGGCTCCAGCCCTGCCTTTCCCATTCTGAGCCAGAGGATGACCCTTCTTATACAGGCAGTCCTCAACTTGCGTCCACAAGGGAGACGAAAATTCCTGTTGTTAAGTGAGACATTTGTTTAAGTGAGTTTTGCCCCATTTTACAACCTTAAGTGAATCGCTGCAGTTGACAAGTTAGTAACCCCATTGTTAAGTGAATCTGGCTGCCCCATTTGCTTGGCAGAAGGTCACAAAAAGGGACACGGCAACCGTCATAAATATGAACCGGTTGCCAAGCGGCTGAATTTTGATGGTGTGACCAAAAGGGGAGGCTGCAACGGTTGTAACCGTGAAAAAGGATCACGTCTCTTTTTTTCCTGTGCTGTTTGAACGGTCATTAAACGAGCTGCTGTAAGTTGAGAACTACCTGCCGTTGCTGTCGGGTGAAGCTGAAGCCCCTTTGGGGGCAGCTCCTGCAGGGGCACCACTTGGGAAGGTCCACAGCCAGGTGAAGCCTTTGCAAGAGCCAACTTGGGCACCAGCAACGAAAGGCTTTGCCCGGTGGCACCAGGGCCAGGGGGCCGTGTTTGCTGACTGCTGGAGGGGAGGGTCCTTCCCTCCCCCGCTTCTGGGAAAGAAGGGCAGGGAAGAACTGGGTGCCCTCCACGTCCCATCACCCCCATCAGGGCATCCGGGGACAGACTCCAACACACCCAGACGGCATCAAATTGGAGATGCCTCCCTCGCTCTCCCTTCCTTCCTTCCTCCCTCGTTTTCTTGATAGCCAGTATTTGCAGGATCCTCCCCACAAACGAAGCAAGAAGGGGGAGAGAGGAGCCCCCAAGGGTTCTCCGGGATGGGGGAGAGTCGCAGCCCTGCTCAGGAGCCGCTTCTTGTCTTTATTAATTTCCTCAATTTATTTGTCCTATTTCTGTAGCTCCCCCCCATCCCATTGCTTCAGGTTGGCAAACAGGATCACAATAATTAATGCCATAAAACCAGCTCCAGCCCATCAAAATGAGTCTGTTCAGGGAAAGACACCTTTGCACTCTGGTCCCTCCCATCCCGTCAGCCGGACATTGGACTACACCACCCATCATTTGGGAGAGTGGCCAGAGGCTAGCTTCCCTGGGGCTGTTTAGAGGGTGGGGTGGGGGGTTCTCCGGGGAGGGGTGGTTAACTCTTCTGTACTGCTCTAAACTGATTTGCCATGATATTGTTATTGTCATTACTGTTATATTACTTATATTATTACTACTACTATTACTACCACCGTAGTACTGGAATTACGTCCTAGGGCAGCACTGAAACACACCCCTAGTAAATAAAATTACAGTAAGCTAAACCAGTCTTTGAGCGCCTTGGTTTTACTTCTGGGAAGCAGCGCACTTCAAGTGGACGCCTGGCGAGAAAAGGATGGGCTTTGTAGTCTAACCTCCAGCCCCGAGGACGCTAAGCTGAGCAAGGCTGAGCTGGACGCCAATTCAGGGAAGGCAGGGGATTATGGGAGATGCGCTCTCTCCCCCGAGACAGGCGGAGCCCGGAGGCGCCCCCCCCCCGCCCTCCAAGCCCCTCACCTGCGGCCAGCATCACCCCGGCCAGGTGAGCCAGCAGCTGCGGCTGCCACGGGACCCCCATCGGCGCGCCCGGAGCTCCTGCCGGATGGCTCGTTCGCTCTGGGCTTTCGGGGCGGGTTCAGACGGGAAGGCTGCGGAGATGGGGCCGCCCCGGCCCGCCCCAGCCGAGGTGGGGCTTCGTTGCTCGGGGCGGCTTCCCCAGGAAGGGCTGCGAAGCCTCTGAGGGCGCCCCCCTCCCTCCCCCCGGCAAGCCCGCCCTTGGGGCGCCCCAGGACAAGCGGCCGGGCCGGGCCGGGGACCCCTCCCGCGCCGGGTCTGCGGGGGACGGAGGCTGCAGAGCGAGGCAGCCCCGAAGCCTGGAGCCGCCGGCCGGGTCCCTGGCCCACCTCTTTCTTCGTGGTAACTTTGTTTAAAATTGCAATTAAAAAGCTACAAACGAATGCAAACTAATCGAAAACAAAAGAATCAAGAGAAAAACACAAACGGTAGAAAAGAAAAAAAACATTATAATAAAGAGAAATAAACATGTATAGAATGTTATTCTCCTTCCTCTGGAGCATAAACAATTTTAGTAATTTATCAGCTTTCCTTGAAATACAGCAAAGGGCCTCTTCTTCCAATATGCCATCTTTGCTTTTATATAAAAGCAAATCTTTCAATCCCGATCAGTGAAAGTCCACTAGGAATTACCAGAGACAACCTGCTTTAACCTTGATCTAATAAACCAACTTTACGTTCCTTCTTTTTTACTTTTAACAATTATCTTTGATCCCTTCAAATAATTTCTTTTTCTTTGTCTCTTCTCACAAAATTCTTCAAAGCTTTAACAAGTCTCTTTTGTAAACCCAATTAGAAGAGTTATCCAGATCACACTTTTGATTTATCTGTGCATCACTTTTAATTATTAAGACTTCCGCTGGTTTCACTTGTGCATCCAGTATTGCATCTGTTGCCTGTCATTTTAAATTTACTTTTGCATAAATCTTAGACTTGTCCAGCGAAATTTGTTCCTCTTCCTTAATATCTTTGAAGCTTAGTCTATCTATAGAGGCAGAAATTTAAATTTTGGGTCTGTTGTTTAAACATAACCTTCAACATGTCCATTGTTAAGGTGTTTTGCTCTACTCTGCATTTGTCAATCAAACTTAAGTATTCTTCTCCTTTAATTGTACTGTGTAGTTCCTTCTGTTTCCCTCTGTGTTCAAAGTCCCATCCTCCTATTTTATTTTTTTAAAAAAGAATTCAAAACATGCTTATAACTAATTCCAGAATCTTATTTCAAATTCATCTGGTCTGTTTGTAACTTTCCAAAAGGAAAGTTCTGATCACCCTTTGGCTGCTTATTTCAAAAGAAAACAACTTTCCAATCCTTAAATTTGCGTTTAAAACTTCTTTTGTTAAGGATTGAAAGAAACTCACCTGGTGTCAAACCTATTGATTGAAGGGCTCCCCATAGTTGTAAAGCAATTAAGTAATTTCCGAAAATCATTAGAAAAAGAAGTGGGAGAACTAGTGTCCTTCAAAAGACACAGACCACAGGTAAAATGAAAAGGTGGTTTTCCCTCCCCTCCAAAGGCTCTAAAGATGCCTGATGCTGCTGCATTGCAGACTCCTGCTGGGGAGATTCTGTCTGGAGCAGTTGTGGTCCATCTCAAGCCCTCTCCCTATCCGGAGAGGAATTGTGTAGGTCCAATCTATTTACTAACTCTTTATTCTGCTGTGGTCATCAGCTCCACTTTTACTGATCGGTCTTCACCAATTTCTCTACCTGGGGTGCCCTTGAAGACCCCCCAAGGAGCATCTGCCAGACCAGACCGCAATGGCAGGGCAGTGATGGTCAGGTTGCACCCCTGCGGCCCAGTTGCTGGTTGGCCTCCAGGTGCCATCGAGGAGGTGTTTTATCAAGCAGAGTTGGCACGTCCTGGGTTCTGTCTCTAAAATTGTGCCATCTGATGGTACTCCAAAATGGGCTTCTCCAGAACAGCATCCCGCCAGGGATCTGTGCAGCTCCCACCTGCCTTCATAGTAAAGGTCCTTTAAAAAACAGCTTTTCCCCAGGTCATGGATTTTCTATGCTGAAAACCGTTCTGCTTTTACAGGCCTCCTTTCATGTTGATTGCTGTTAATGGGGCAGGCAGCCTTACGAAGCTTACGAACCCATATGTGCCTGCGAGGGACCCACTTCCATATGACCAAAGGGAAACATGGAAAGGACAAATGGCCAGGCCCCGCTGGTTGCTGAAGCTCCCATGAATCATCTAAGGGGTTTTGCAGAAGTGAAGCTCTTCAGGAAACCCACCCACACACTTCAACAAAAACAACTCTTGTTACAGAGCTGTCACGAAATGTCAGGATAACCCCCCCAAATGGTGGTGTCTTCTGCATAACAGTCCTGGAAAACTCTTTCTGTGTGGCCTTTGGGAAAGGCTGCTTCAGGGGCATTTTCCCACACAGGACACGGCAGGTTGCACCGACTTTAGTGGGTGAAGTGTTCCACTGCAGAATAACTTCTGCCTACCTCACAGCTTAGCTGGAGGCCCCTCTTTCTTTCCCAGAAACCCCCACCCACCTTAGATTGCAACCAGAAGGCAAATACATCATTGTTATCAACTTAAAAACAAAGGTCAGCACATTGAAGTGCCAAAGGAAACTAGAGAGGGACAACTTCCCGAAAGACAATATATTCTTGGCAGCACATTGCGTTGCTGATCCTAAATGCAAACTCAGGACCTCGTCTACAGCCGGACAAACCCTGGCTCCCCAATTTCAGTTGGGCCTGCACTGACTTTGGCAGAATTGGGAACAACAGGCAAGGAGAAAAGAAAGCATGGGAATAAGAGAAGACCTGGAAAAACCATAAGCTAATTAGTAATGACACTTCGAGGAATCTCCAAACTCGTTTAGCCTGCAAGAAAACCACACATTTCAGGATACCTCCCCAGCTTACTGGTGTTCTGTAAAACCTCAAAAGTATCTGTCTTGTACTGATACACTTTCTCATAACAATTCTCCCCTCTTGAGTTGCTCTGCTGTGTAGGAAGAGAGGGGCCGGTCTGCTCCTTTGGGGCTAGGAAATTTCTCTCTGTTCTGCTTCTCTCTTCCTAATCTTGATAGCTGGGAATTCCCAGCCTCGCAGGCAAAAAGTACTCTGCACGTGCTCAGAAGCTGCTTGTTTTTTCCCCCAGGACCATTCTGGCAGGGAGAAGTTGCTGTAAATTAAGTCAGATGTGGCTCTACCCTTTTGTACCTGCTGGCCCTGAACTTCTCAATCTCTTTATGTTCTGTGGCAGGGGTCTCCAAAGTAGGCAACTTTGAGACGTGTGGAATTCAACTCCCAGCATTCCTCAGCCACCAGTCTTTAAGTTGCCGAGGTTGGAGACCCCTGTGCTATGGCATAATAAGCTTGTTTGCCATCACGCTACTCTTTCAACTGCAATAGAGATGATATTATTATTATTATTATTATCATCATCATCGTCATCGTCATCTCCATCACAATCTTCATCTCTTCAAGAAAGTGAATCCAGGCACCCTTGTGCAAGACCAGTATGGGCTTTCCGACATTGGCTTAGCTGGCTGGGCACGCCTAATCATTGGGGTTTAGGACTCCGTCCAAAGTGTAAGCCAGCCAACTCTGACCTGCGATAAACCTTGGTTAAACAATTAGGTAAACCAAGCAGGGTGTAAATATCGTAGCTGTGGTTTTGCCCAGTACTTTTTACTTTTCATAATGACGATGTTATCTTCATCCCAACTGTGATAACACTTCCTGCATTTGACAACATACGGCCTCTGTGAGTTTACATAATACCACATAAGCTGTTTTAAAGATGTCACGAATGATCTTTGCTGCTTTGGGGGACAAATCGTGTGATATTTCTTACTTCAATCGTGCAGAATGGGAAGGAGAAAAAATTAGTGTAGATTTCACACATTCTAGGCTGATTTCAGAGCATGGACGTGACCTGGGGACGTTTCCCTCTGTCTTGATGAAGGATACCTGGGCACTGGTGCAACAGGTGCCAGGAGTAAATCTTTCCTCTCTTTTAGCCTTTTAAAACTTTCCTTTCCCATTTTAAAACCAGTGAGGAAAAAAGTCGGAGAGCCCAACAAATGGCTGAGCTAGCCCAATATTTTTCAAACATGGCAACTTTAAAATGTGTGGGCTTCCAATCCCAGATTCCTGGCTGTGGCTGAGTTGAAATCTTCATATCTCAAAGTTGGCAAGATTGAAAAACATTGAATAGCTGCTAGGCAAAAGGTTCAAAGCCAAACATGGCAAGGAAGGAGTTTGGTGAGCTATTCTTGGGCAAGAATTCCACCTCACCTTACAAACATGTTTTGCTGCCTTTGTTTTTCTCATTTTTGACTTAAATTTTATTTCGCAGGAAGGTCCTCCCCGAAAGCTGGACTTTTTAATATGTTCATGATTTTAACATGTTAAAATCAAGAGTGCCCACAATCTCAGAGAGGGTGAGGCCAATTTCCCCCAATGTTCCTGGATTGAGCACAGTCACTTCTTGTTATTCGTGTGCTGGGTTTTGACAGGGTGTTTGATACAACCCAGGGCTGCCCCCGGGCTGCAGAGGAACTGATTCATTTGTACCAGGAAGTGAAGTCCCTCTGCCCCTTTACTTGAATAATCAGCTTTGGAACAAAAGAGCAGAAGAAAAAAGAATGCCCTGTTGACTTGACAGAAAGCGCAAGGCTTTTGTATACAGCAAGTTGTGGAAAAGCAGGGAGGTGCGATAGATCCAGCAACCCAGGAGGAGAGAACTTGGCAAGGCTTCTGAATTAAAATGTGGGTTGTCAGGCTAAAACTTCTCAAGAGCCACCTTGTCCTAGGGAAAAAATGCGTCTCCCTGGGTGGGCGTCTTTCTCTGATTATTTCTGGAGGGTTTTGTTTTTCTGAGCTGAGTTTTGAAGGCGAGGAGAGGAGGCTCATTCTGCTGCATCGCTCTTTCTCTCTCTTTCCTAACCTTTTAAGGACCAAGTCGTTCCTAAAAGGAGACCCTTCCCAATGTCTTTTTTGGGAACTGGACAGCAATGGGGACACTCACACAGGCTGCAAATTTTGGAAGGTTGCTCTGGTGAAAGATGGGATGTGCAAGGCTGCACCTTCGTCCATCCCCAATCTCTGGTCCTTTGAAGCATGTTTCAAAAGCAAACAGAGGAGAAGTAGAGGAGGAAAGCCAGAGATGTTTTCAGCCCAAGGTTGTTTTATTCAGGTTGGCTGAAGGAGTCACAATGGCTGGATCCATGGAGGGAGGGGAGGCTACCAAGATGCTCCCCTCTCTGGCCTGGGAAAGCCTTGGACCTGACAGCCAGGAAGACGTGCTGAAGTCCAGTAAAGAGGCACCGACCAACCTTGCCGCAAGCTAAATCTTCCACCTGTTCTTGGAGTCATAGTAGGTTTTCTGTAGAACTGCCAACTGTTTGACAGTTTGACCTAAGCACACCATCAAGGCATGGCATTTCACAACCGGTGCTGGCTTTGCTGGTGCAAACAACTTTCAGCTGCAAAAACACCATGAAGTAACAGGCAGCAATTGTGCTTTGCAACACATCCATGTTGGAAAACAAAAAGGCTGACCTTTAGAGCAGTGGTCCCCAACCTTTTGGGCACCAGGGACCAGTTCTGTGAAGAGAGGTTTTTCTGGAATGGAGGGTGTGTGGTTTTGTGCGCTGCCTGCATCTCACGGATGGGGCTTTGCTTGTTTGTGCGGCCTGGTTGCTGGCATGCCGCGGCCAGGTGCCGGTCCGCAGACCAGAGGTTGAGGACCCCTGCTTTAGAGGAATGCATGGACTAGCGTACCCTGAAGTGGATTGGTTTGGGGGACAGAATTTGATGTCCTCCAGTTGGTCAAGAAATGCCCCCTTTGCAGAACTGAAGGAGGGGAACGGGTTTGAGCAACTGTGGGACTAAAGGAAGAGGCGAGGAATGCAAAGCAGTGGCACAAAGACTTCTAAAAGGGGACTTCCTAAAACAAACTGCACAAATTGTTGGCTTAATACAGCAGTTGATCTTCAGAGACAATTCTGCCCATTGAAAAGTAGGAGAAACGAAGCCAGACATTTATTTTCTTGGTTGTTTTTCTAATCAATTTAGATAATTTTTGAATTCTGGGGCGATGAGGTCATAGCTGCAGGTCTGTACTCATCTCATTCTCTCATGCATATTAAAATGTAATTGCAGTTGGCAGCATTTGGAAGCCACTGGCATAGTTGAAGTATGACGACTTCACTTGTGCGTGTACACACCTAGCAGTGGCAGTTGTGCAACGGGGCAGGCTTGATTTAGTCTTTCGGCTTAGTTTATGGGCCAATCTTGGATGCGAAACCAGGACATGAGCTAAGCAAGGAAAAGGTGAAATGCACTGAGTCATCCCAAAATAATTGGATTTCCTGGAAATAATTAACAAGGAATTAATTGCAGAGTAAGATCCGTCAAGGTTGGATAGATGTGGACGATGATTCCACATTGAAGAAGCGTCAGAGAGAACTAAGAGCCGTTAGTCACAGACTCTCCTGGCCCAAAATACCTGGCACTGCGATGCCCACGGAGCAGCTTTGCGTGGGATGGTCAGAAGAGAGGAAGAGGCACTATCTGGCCTTCATTTGGTTTGGAATGCTTTTACACAGTTCAAAAGTCCCAACACACACACACACACACACACACACACACCCCTTCCTGTTTTTTTGCAGCTACAACTTGGTTTAGTTGAAGACGCTGGCCTACGAATCAGGCGACGGCGAGTTCTAGTCATGCCTTAGGCATGAAAGCCAGGTGGGTATCTTTGGACCAGGTGCCCTCTTAGCCCCCAGTGCCAGGCTCTGGCAACAAGCCAGCTTGTCAAGGTTGGACACCCCTGCCTTAAGGCAATTGGGTGGTTTTGCCTTTGCGTGTTTTCCTTTTCAAACAGGGGGTTACAGATTCAGGCCTGATGCGAACCTAATTAACCAAGGCTTATTAAAAAAAAGTTAACTAACCTGGATAAGGAAACCACAGCTCAATGGCAGCCAGGCTAGGCCTTGCGGCACCATCCAATTCCCTCTGAAGGAAAAGGCTGGTTTTGTGGGGGCTTCTCTGGCTGAGCTTTCTCTCCTTTGTGGGCTAATCCCCCATTTCAGGGCTCCAGTCCGGAGAGCAAAGCCCTTGGTGGCAAAGCAAAACAACTACGCCGGTCGTAGACGTCAAGGCAGCCTCACCACTCTGGCTGGAAACCAAATTGGCGACTTCAGCATTCCTGGCTGTGTGGGTTCGATTCTGTGGCTGCACAACACTCAAGTCGAGACAAGAGCCCGGTTCCTCCCCAGCCTCCTCCCACCTCCAGGATTCATCTAAAGGAATCGTCCAATTGTCAAGCTGCCTGGGCTGACATCCAGGGCCAGATGCTGCTTGGGGGGTAAACAGAACAGCAGAATTCCCCTTGCTGGCGTCTCCCCCTCACTTTGAGATTAAAAAACACACTTTTCATAACCAGGCATGTATGCGGAGAGGGGAATCCCTTGCCTGCTGCATCCAGTCCTGCAAATATCCAGAAATTTTGCTGAGTGGATTAAAGTCTCTCCAAAGCCGCCATCTACGGAGCAGCAAGCATGCCAGCAAAAGTTACTTTCATTTCTCAATTTTTTCTCTCTTTCATTTTCTCTTCCTCCTTAAAGTCAGGGAGGCTGAGCAGGGAATGGGGCCAAAGCAATTCAGGGCAAGCAACCAGGAACGTGGATGGCCATAGGTGCATTTGCAGATGTTTTAAAACTGGTCTTGCTAAATAAACCCCAAACCTGCTTAGCTCCAGGCCATACTTTGTTCTCAAGCACAACCACAAAAAAAATACTGTTTAACCTCACGAACAGACAGTTACGTTCCAACATCTCCTCCCCCCCCCTTTTAAGCAACCAGAGTAGGCAGGTTGAGCAAACGCAGGAAACGGTGAGAAACCTACTCAGGGCCACGTTCTGTGAGATCCTCTCTACGTTTGGGGACCATCACGGTTTCTGCTTTCTCCAGGAGAAGTGGAGGCTTCCAACCCCAAGAGCTGATTACAAAAACAGCTTCCCACTTTATTATATTCCATTGTACAGCTTTACAGGGCAGGAGGATCTGGAGTGGAACAGGGTCTGATCCATGCTTTCGAGGCATGTTGAGCACAATGCAACGAAGGACGGTACAAAAGAGAAGCAGGAGGCACTTTCCCGGTTCAGATAAGTACCCTGTGAGGAAGAGGGGTGGAGAGGCCCCCGGTTAGGCATTGGAGGTTCCCCGGTTTCAGAATATTCCTGAGAAAGGTCTGGCAAGGGTCGAGAAGTTCTCTGGGCCCCTCCTGAAGCTCCAGGCGGGCTCAGAAGGAGCCGTATCTTTCTCCGGAAGTCCCGCTAATGGCACAGAAGACATGTAGGGTGTTCGGCAACCAGGATGGATGCCCGGAGTCTTCTTGGTAGATCTGAAAAGGGGAGCTGAGTTAGCACAGGCGTCTGCATCTCCGAAAAGGAGAAAAACATTTGCTTAACCGAAATGAAAACAGTGTGCTGTTACCCCACCTGGTCTTCAGAGCTGTTATGGCAAGGGCAGCATGGAGAAGGAAAGAAAGAGAAGGGAAGGGAAGTTATTGAAGGAATGAGACAGACTCTTCAAGGCCTGGGAGGTGGATTTCTAAATCCAGAAGGAGAAAAGAGAAAAGTTTCCGCTGGGGTCGCTTTGGGATCAAAAGGAAGGAAGGCGTCTCCATGAAAAGCAACCCAGAAGGAACAGCTGCGTTTCAGCCGTGAAGAAGCAGCTTCTCCAAGGCTGGTTGGCTCCTTCTGGAGGACGTGGCTTGAAAACACATTTCTGAACACAGTCCGCTCTCTGATTCATCATGCATATGCACACACATAAACACACACATGGACATTGTTTGCTACTTGAAGACTTTGTGTTGGCTTTCCTACTGCTTCGTTGTTCTTCACGGGGTGGATATTTTGCAAGGCCAGGAGAAGAAATCTGGAGGGTTTACAGCAGAGGTGTCCAATCGTGGCCACTTTGAGTCCTGTGGACTTCAACTCCCGAATTCCCCAGCCAGCTATGCATTGAACCACAAGTCTTAAAGTGGCCAAGGTTGGACACCCAAATTCGCAGCTTCCCAGCCCTTAATCAGACAGATCACCCTAAATTCTCACTAAGGCCATGATCTGCAACCCACTTCCTTGGCGTTCTGTCTCCTGGGTGTCTGCTCCTGGCACAATTGACCGTCAGCCACCTTTTCCGTCTCATTTCACAGGTGGGTCCTTGCTCAAATGGCACCCCGAACCTCCTTCAGAATTTCATCCAAGCCTTCTCTGGGCTGCTGCTCTGCTAGTTATTACCCTGGCCATCCTGTTTCCACTCCAGAGACACGTGAGGGTGGTGTGCAGAGCAGTGTCTGACGGGGAATTATGGGAGGGGGTGCCTGCTCTAAAGGCCCCTCATCGAAACATCTGCACAGGACAGCAGTCAGTCTAACCGTGTCCCATTTGGCACCAACTGGCTTTTTCCAAGGATTGTGAGGCTTGATTCCCTGGCAGACTGCCACACTCTGGAGTTCAGTTGTGAAAAACGAGCTCCTGCAGAACAAAGGTT
Source organism: Vipera ursinii (assembly GCF_947247035.1). NCBI lineage: Eukaryota > Metazoa > Chordata > Lepidosauria > Squamata > Viperidae > Vipera > Vipera ursinii. Next base: position 1,114,626 of record NC_139525.1, on the reverse strand, counting down.
TCTTTAAAAGATAGTTTCATGAAGACCAAAAAATGCTAACTTGCTGGAGGGTCAAAATCATTGCTGATTTCTGTAGTGGGTAATCCCCTGTGCGGTTTTACTCTCATTCTGTTTTTGCTTTTAATAAGGTTCCGCTCCTTCTGTTCGCTCCGAGGGACGGCAGATCCCTCCTAATTTTACAATCGAGATTTTAGAGGTGAACTCCACCCGTCTCACTTGAACAGCTGCAGATGGCAAAGCGGTGGTGATGGGGGGGCGGCTAGGAGAATATTGGGAGGCTGCCTGCAAAGCAGATAAGGCCCAGCCGTTTCTGAGCAGCTTTTTCATAGCTAGGAGTTCTGGTTGGCTTTAGGAGGGTTTGAAAATAAAAACTCTGTGTGGTGGGACTTCTCCTGCACTCATCCCCAGTCAAAAACCAGATTCTCTCTGCCAGATTTCTTCTGGATTTCAGCCCTAGCATTAATCTTGCAGATTTCCACAAAGTCCGAGAGAGATTCCTGCTACATGGGACGGGGGGAATGAGGCTTTCAGGATTCCATGGCCTGGTAATCTTTTATTGAGGAATACTGCTGAATTGTTTGGACTACTACTACTACTACTACTACTACTACTACTACTACTACTACTACTCATCTAGTCCACCCCCCCTGCTCAGGCAGGAAACTCTATACCATTCTGGACAAATGGCTGTCCAGTCTCTTCTTAAAAACTTCCAATGTTGGAGCATTCGCCGCTTCTGGAGGCAGCTTGTTCCATTCTTTGGCTCTTTAAATCTAGTTGGTGTAGGGTAGGATTGTAAGAGACTGACAATCAGTGGAGCTATAAATAGATAATGACTTAAAGGGCCTTGAAGAGGCTCCATCCTATAGCAGTGTTTTTAAAACTTAAAACCGGTGGACTTCGACTCCCAAAATTCTCCAGCCAGCTAAGCTGGTGGGGGAATTCTGGGAGTTGAAGTCTGCCTGTCTTAAAGTTGCCTGACTTCAGAAACATTCTCTGGAGAATTCCATCATCAACATAATGTTGTATAACTTATTTTTCTAAGCCCTGGAGAGTCACTGAAAGTGACATTATGGGATGTCCAGGCAACCCCGCCCTCCTCCCTGTGTCCCCTCCCATGACTTCATCCCACGGTTTCTGACTAAGATTACCAAAAGTCTTCAAAAAAGTGGACAGATCAAAGGAAGCGATTCTGGCCATCTGGGGCTTGGTCAACCCTGGAGAAGGCCCGTTGAGCCAGCCCAGCTTCCCCCCACCCCCAGAGCAAAAAGCAGGCGAGGAAGAGGAGCAGAACTGAAAAACTCTCAACCAGACCAGATCTTTCCCATTTGAATGGGAAGCTGCTGCAGTGGGGCCTTTGCCCCGTCTATGCAAATCCAGCCACAAGGGGGGAGGGCATGTACATTGGAAGGGTTTGGAGGTCCTCCCCCCATTGCAACAGAGAGATAAGCTTGTTTTGATCCTATTTCCAATGACCTCAAACCTGAGAGTTGTCTGCACAACACTAAGCTCTGAATCCCAGTTTCATAAGCAGCCGCATACAGGGAACCCGACTTACAACCGGGCATATAACACTGTAAGCTGCTCAGAGTTACTGTGTGGTAAGACGGGTGGTTAATAAATTTTATAAGCAAACAAATAAATGCATTTAGCGACTTTAAACACCTGCGTCTTACCTGTTCGTGCAGGATTTCCGAGAGCTCTTTCACCATCTCCCTGAAGTTGGACTTCAGCTCCTCGTGATATTCTAGTTGGTCCTCCTTTATCAGCCGTTCATTGAACTCCAGGGCGATTCCGCAGGCTTGGATAAATTTCCTGGGGGAAGTGGAGAGGGGGGTGGAAGTGAAGTTGAAAAGCCAGGCTTTTAAATTCAGGGTGGAAGAGCAGATTTGGCAAGGCAAGCGGGACATTGTAGCTGGCCAGATCCTTCTCTGTTCCTTCAGACAATTGAGACAGTTGCAAAACTGCCAGTTTTTTGGGGAAAGAAAGAAGAGCATCCCTGTGCCAGGGAGGGCACTCCTAAAGGTGGTAGGCCTTCCTGAAATTGACAGCTGTTCTCTTGGCCATCCCTCTGTTCCTTGGAGCAGACAGAGCAGGGCTTGGAGAGAAGAGATGAATTCCCATCTCTGATTCAGGATGAACTGCCCCCAAAAGCCTCTGGGGTTGAAATCCCAGCTGTCCCAACTCCTAGTTCAGCCACTTCCCTCCACATCCTTTGGGTTATCAGTGACATTCTAGGCCCTAGTTGGTCTAGTGCAGTATTTTTCAACCTTGGGAACTTGAAGATGGGTGGACTTCAACTCCCAGAATTCTCCAGCTAGCCATGTCCGTTTTCTCTCTCTGGAGTGGAGAGATTGCAGAAGGAGGGATTAGAAAAGAATAAGCAGGCATGCAACATCAAAAGGTATGCATTAATACCAGGGAATTCTGGGAGTTCAACTCCACCCATCTCCAAGCTGCCATGGGCGAGAAACACTGCTCTACTGAGAGGATGGCAGTCCGAGGGTCTTGGGGAGGTGACTCGCAGGATTCTTCACACTTGGGTATGTGCACCTGGCATTTCCCTTTAACAAACACAGTTCTGGGAAGAATGCGGTTCCTTATTTGCCTACTTTGCTTGAACAAATGCAAAAGGGCACCAATCTAGCTGGGCTGATGAAAAGAAAAGGAGAATGGGTTTGCTCAGCTGGACGTTGAGCTTCTTAAGCTTTCTACTTTTAATTTTCCCTTCCCATTTTCAAAAATTATGGAGGACCCCAAAAGAGATTATATTTGTATGGGTTTTATCTATCAACATTATTGTATTAAAAGTTTAAATGGATTGTTAAAATAATCATATGAACACCATTAGTAAAGTAAAGGTAAAGGTTCCCCCGCATCATTTTAAAATGTTTAAAATGAGTCCAGATGCTTCCATAAATCCTCTCCCCTTGATCTGCCACCATTAAAGGTAAAGGTAAAGGTTCCCCCGCACACGCGTGCTAGTCATTTCCAACTCTAGGGGCCGGTGCTCATCTCCGTTTCAAAGCCGAAGAGCCAGCGCTTGTCCAAGGACGTCCTGTGGTCATGTGGCCAGCATGACTAGATGCCAAAGGCGCACGGAACACTGTTACCTTCCCACCATAGCGGTCCCTATTTTTCTACTTGCATTTTTATGTGCTTTCAAACTGCTAGGTTGGCAGAAGCTGGGACGAGTAACAGGCGCTCACTCTGCTACACGGCACTCGGGATTCGACCCGCCAAACTGCCAACCTTCTAATCGACAAGCTCAGCGTCCTAACCCACTGAGCCACTGCGTCCCATGAATGCCATTAGATATTAACATAAAATAGGTTTTGTGGAAAAAAACCTGTATTTTTAACAAATAAAAAATAATGAGAAGACAGACAGGGTTTTTAAATTTGGCAAGTCTCTTCAAAATCTGTCAAATAATTTCAATTTTGTAGACCCCGTGAGAGGGTCTTGGGAAGATCTCCAGAGGTCCTGAGATACACTTGAAGCAATACTGAACTTGAGAAAAATGTGAACTCTGTTGGGCTCCTGTAGCGAAGTTGTGTTAATTTCCTTATCACAAATAGTTCTGGAACAATCATAAAATTCTAACTGGCTTATACAAATAATCAACTACAGCCCACTGTTAAAAGACGTCAAAGGAAGACAGCCAATAAACCTAAGACCAAGAGATGATAAAGCCTGGCGATGATAAGGAATGTTTCGCCACCTTTCCGTGAGTGCTAACAGGAAGTGGGAAGCAGCCATTATTACTTGGGGAAGGGGCTGCTTCTAGGGGCAGGGCTCAGAAGCACCCTTCCCAAATCCAGCTGCAGGAGAGATGACTTCAACCTGGAGCGGACGGTTCCTGAGGTAACCTAACCAGGGCCTTGAAGGACTTCATTGATAAAGTCCAGCATTTTGAACGGTACCCAGAAATTCAGGGATCTCTGGTGCAGCTGGTCTGGTTTTGGTCGGTGCCTGGGTGGGAGACCACCTGGAGTTCCATCGCCCAAGAAAGGTGCCAAAGTCCACGATACCAACCTGAACATGTCCTTGAGTTCGGTCACCTTCTTCATGGGATATTTGCTGGGAAGCTTGTCATCCAAGAATGCCCGGGCGTATGCCAGGGGACCAGCATTGACCTAATGCCATGTCCCCCACAACAGAGGTACAGTGACAGAGAGATCAGGCGAAGAGAAAGAGACAAATGAAGAAGCTGGAAGCTGGACCACAGCACAAAACCCAGGTACTCTGCAGTGCTGGGGATGCTTCAAGGAACGCCTCAGTGATCTTCAAAGCAACCGTGTCCCTCAGTGTCTTTATCCAGCAGCCCTAAGGGCAGGAAGCAAAGATTCTTCTTTCTACCCCCAGGAACTGGAGGAGCACCAGAGCTTAAAGATAAGCGACTGGGAGAAGAATGCTTAACTTTGAAAGGCTACATCTAGCCTTTTTTAGGCCCGACCCTGAAAGGGCAGGAATTGGTACCTCTGATTTTAAGCAGCCAAGGAATTCTAGGAGCTTCCTGTCCATCCAAAGGAGATTTGGGGTCTTCAGCTAACCCCCTTGCATTAAATCCATGAACACATACACATGGGGCAAACAGTGACACCTCAACAGATCTGCTATGATTCATGGAACAGCTGGGGAGGAATCCTAGGCCTTTTAGAGGAGTGAAAATTATAGGGTGGGCTTCTTGCCCATGAAAAATGTAAAGGAACTGGTTGTAACCCATGATTTATGGCTTATCTGTCATGTGAATCCTTTGTGGCTTATTCAGCAAACAATGTTTAAACTATTGGTAGTTTGCAGTGGAAAGACACCGAGGGCAGAACTAGAAGGAGCCTTCCAGCTAAAAGCTGTCAAATTTCCCTCCCCATTTCCAGCCAGGAAAATATTGACTTCCAGGGCAGATGTGCCCAGATGCTTACTTGCACTGAAACCGCCCCCTGCAGTTTCAACTGCAGCTGGATCATGTCCACCTCTGGCGAAGCACAAAGCTGCTGCAATTCGGAGGTCTTTCCTTTGATTTCATCCGTGGCCACGTCAATCGGCTTCAGGCTGACCTGCTGCTCGCTGCTGACGGGGATTCTTTTCTTAACATATGGGAAAGAGTTGCAAGCTAGGAGAAAGAAGCAAGCCACAGAAGCGCTGAGCAGGAGAATTACCAGTTCCCCACCTGCAAGCTCTAGCTCAAAAATAAATCTCTGCTTCTGAGAAAGGGAGCCCGGGAAGACCTAATCGGCCCCTTTGCTCTAACTTAATCTCATCTATCTTGAGGCAAAGAAAGAAAAGATGTCTCAACAGACCACAAACATTACAATAATGCTGACAAGGAAATTCAAAGTCCATGCAAACTTTTCTATAGAGTGAATAAAATGCCCAGAGGTCATGATTAGGCAACTTTTTGAGTGATGACTCCCTCTGATTGTGCAAGACAGCTAAATCTCCTAATTTTGGGGCATCTCACTCTCCAGTGTCCAAGATGATGGAAGCCTTGAGAAACTGTGTGAGGGCTTCCTGGGCGTTCACACAAAGGTTTGTGACTTGACCTCAGTCATGGTTCAAAAGGTCTGTAAGAAGAACTGCTAGTGGTTAGGGTGCCTCTTCCCACATGTAGTCAGAATACTTGGGGGCAAATCAACAGAGTTCTCATTTGAGCAGAAATGACCAGGCTATAATTGTCCTCCTTTGGAGACATTATAGGAAGGCCCAGCTCTGTGGGACAGACTCCAATGCTGGAAAAGGTGGAAGGAAAGAGCAGAGCATGATCAGGAGATGAAGATTGCACTGCCAATGGATACATCATTGGAAGACCAGATTAGGGACAGATGTTCCTGGAGAAAACCTCTGTAGTACCACCTTAGTAGTCAGGTAACAACTTGACTTGACGGGCTATAATCAATTACTGGATTTCTGGCTTAGGGGACATTGAGATCAAATAAGGACCACCTCCTCTGAAGAAGAGATTGTCTTCTCCTAGTTCTGAGTGGTTTGCTCTTGAGATAATTCATTTATTTATTGGCCTCCATTTCAGCAATGGTAGGTGGTCTTTCCTTTGAATTTCAGCAGTTGCAAAGCCTGTTTTCATATTTGTTTAACTAGATGGAGTCTTTATTTTTCAAACAAAGAATTAGGGAGAGGCGCAATCAGTCTCTGAATTACTTAATATAAAAAACCCATATACACCTATGCACCAAGACACACTCACTAGTGAGGATGGTCCGCCTCTTGCACTGCTCCTCCACATTTCCATGCTTCTTCCCAGACAAGGTGTACGGGGTCTCGAAGACAAACTGGTTGATGTTGTGGTTCCTTTCAAACTCCGTCTTCCTCTCTGAAAGCTCCTTCTCGTCAAAAAACGGCTTCAGGTAAGTCACCTGAATGTGAGCGTACTTGGCATCTAGATCTTTGGGGTTCACCTGCAGTAAGAAAATGGAAAGTTCAGAAAGGAACCAAAAGAAGATCAACCTAGTTGGATATTCAGGGATCTCTGGCCAAGAGACCAACCTTTCTGGATCCCAAGCCCATGACGTCCACTGGGGAACCTCTCGAGATGATGACAACTGGAAGGAAGTTCCCCACCATGACCCTGCAGCAAGGAGGGGTGTATGGGGCACCCCAAATTTCCCTCACTTGTCTCTTTGACTCAACACGGGCAGGCACCCCAAAGCCAGCCCAATGTTCAGCAGCGTCCTTTGAGCAAGTCAAGTCTTCCTTGGCAAAACTGCTCTAAGTCAACCAGTTCACCCAGCAAACACTTAGGTGAGACTCACCAAAACTGGCCATTCACCTGAATAAGTCAGAACTCAGAAGCCCTGAGTTGGAAATGCTGCCTGAGGCCATCTAGTCCAGCCCCTTGCTTGGGGTAGGAGCCCTAATTAAAGCCTCCCAGGCCAATGACTGTCCAGCTTCTCTTCAAATATACGCAGCAAAAGGAAGTCCAGGAAGCCGCTTGGTAATGCGGTTCTACTCTGCCAGAATCCGAGCCATCCTTTCAGATTACCTTGTTGGAATCCTGGATAATTTTGACACTTTCAGCTCCAAATTTCTCTCCGTAGAGTTTCAGCAGCCGGAAGGATATCTCCGAGAGGCCGGTTAATTTGGGCTCCTTGTAGATGTATTCTTTCCCATCCTCTTCTTCAAAGAAAGCCTGCAATGATTTTTAGAAAGGATTTGGGAGGGGGAGGACGAGAATAGGGTTTCCTGCCTGAGCAGGGAGTTGGACTAGATGACCTCCAAGTTCCCTTCCAACTTATTATTATTACTTCCACAGGGACACATCAGAAGGGATGAACAAGGAACCCAGTTCAAGAGATTGGCTTTTCTCTTGTTCAAGTTGATAGTCCTCATGGTTCTCTTGCTAGACTCGAAACGGTGTGCCCCCAAAGACGCTGAATTTGCAGAAGTCAGAGCAAGAGGTGAGTAAGACAGAGGTAGAAAACGATGCCCCCTTGTGGGTTTTAACTCCCAGAATTCCTGAGCTAGCCATGGAATAAGGTGTGTACTGGATGAGGAAGCGAGGCAGACAGACAGACAGACAGTGAAAAACAGATATAGACCGGAGTTCTATTTGGTATTATTGGAAGAGCTGTGGTGGCACAGTGGTTAGAATGAATATTGCAGGCTAACTCTGCCCACTGTCAGGAGTTTGATCCTGACCGAATCATAAGTATGAACCAGCTGCCAAGCGTCGGAGTTCTGACCACATGACCATGGGGGATGCTGCAATGGACGTAAGTGTGAAAACAGCCACAAGTCACTTTTTCCTATGCCCTTGTAATTTTGAACGGTCACTAAATTGTTGTAAGTCAAGGACTGCCTGCCTAGGTCTAAGTGCCAGTGCTACTCTGATAAAGGAGCAACAGCCAGGTGTCGGCCTTTGAGTCCCGTTGTCCGATTCTGCTTCCGGGACCTGGGCGCCCTTCCCACCCGCCGGGCTCCCCCTGGGGCTGCACTGGCTCTGCTGGGCTCTCCGTGCAGCCGGACCCGCAAGGCCTCTCTGGCCTGAACCTGGTGCTCAGCTGCCCTGCCTACGTCCCTTCTCTTTTACTGGCTTCTTTCGAGAGAGGGCGAGTCGTTTATTTTATGGGAGATCGTTTTATGTTGCTTTCATGCACTGCGCTGGACTCCTTCAGGAGGAAGGCCGGCATAAAGAAAGGAAACAGTAAAAAATGAATCATTGGTTACACAAATAAAGTCAAATATAGAATATGGAAGGAGGTTCTAGCCCAGGCAGGAAACCCTGTACCACTTTAGACAGAGGGTTGCGCAATCTCTTCTTAAAAACCTGCAGGGAAAGGAACGAGAAGGAAGAAGGCGAAGGAGGAAGGGAAGGAAAGGATAAAGTAAATATAAAGGGAAGTAAAGTAAAAATGGTAATAACAATAAATGCAGGCCGTATTTTAAGACCAAGAAAACACAAAACACCCTCAAGGGAAAAGGGCCCTTGAAAATAAAACATCGATCAATGATGCTTCTCGAGAAAATCATAGATTTGTGTCTGTCTTGCTTGCTCAGTCTCAGAAGATGGGAAACAGCTGGAGAACTAAGAGAGAGACAGAAATTGCCAGGAAACTGAAGAATTGGAATGTCCTAACCTCAAGCGAAATGGATTTAATGCTAAGAATTACATCTGGTCCAATGTCATTTCTAATTATGAAACGTGAATAGCATCCAAGGAGGCTGAGAATGTGGAGTTTTGAGGTGAATCTGGAGAGTCCTTTGGGGCCTCAAAAGATCAAAACTTGATAACTTCTCCAAAGTCTGGGAAAGCCTCTCCTAGAGGTGTCCAAAAGAAAAACCTCATGTCAGTGTTTTTCAGGATTGACCACTATAAGACCTGTGGACTACAGCTCCCACAATTCTCCAGGCAGCAGGAATTTTGGGCATTGAAGTCCACATGTCTTAAACTTGCCATGTTTGAAAAACACCGCTTTAGATGGTCCCTCCAACAAAGAAAATGGAACTGATGGAGCCACACATCCCAGACAGCTGCTTCAGAGGAAGGATTCTTGAAAGCATTGGGGGGGGAGGAAGGAGAAACTGGAGGCGCCAAAAACGCCCTTGGAGGAGCAGCAGACAAAGCAGCGCCTGGTAAGGGTGGCAAGGAAGTGGATGCCAACTGAAGTGAATCAAAGAAGAAACCAGGATACACAAAAAGGCTACTTTAAGGTCAAGACCCCATGATGGATTCACTCTCTGTGTCCATCATCCAAGCAATCCATGGGCTCACCTGTCCATAGAACGCGACTCGGAAGTAGGTGCCCAGAAGCCTCCTTTTGCTCTGCATCACCTCCAGGATTTTACTGTACGCCCCATGGAGAGTTCGGTACACCTGGGTCAATTTCTGTAATGGGCAGAGGGAGCAACCTTGAGGAACAGGAGGAAGAGCAGCGAGCAAGGCAACAATCAGATAAAAGAAAGCTGAGTCCAGAGCAGTGCTGTAATCCGAGGAAGCGTCTCGGAGCAGACCTGCCCTAGCACTGATGTTGTTACCTAGTTTGGGTAATGCAAACTAGGTAATGCAAATACCTAGTCTGCAAGAAAACAAGCAAACTCAGAGCACCCCAAGGACCCCTCATTCGCTTTTATTGAGACCTGCCCTAAGACAGGGAGGAGGGGGAGGACATTCAGGCTGCAACATTCTGTCATTATAATCTTATAAAAGTAGGGTTAGCATGCATAACTTGGGTTTTCTAGCCTGGTCTACCTTAAAATGCTGACCGTAAGGCTGACCGTTTCTGAAAATATAAAGAAGGCCGGAATGCTTTGGGGGAGCTGGAGGCCAAGGGTCAATCCACAAGACCCTCCCCGGCTGCCCCCAAGCCCCTGGGCTTGCTTCAGTCTCTGGATCAACCACTTTTCTCCTACTGGCTAATTGGGTTTTCCTCTTTCTCCCTGCAGGGTGGGGCAGAAATGCTCAGGCCAGCTTTCGATGGGCTACCTCAAACTCGCGCCGCTTCTCGTAGATGGGGATGATCATCTTGGCGACCTCAGCGATGACCTCGTATCTCTCGGCTTTCCACAAACCGTCGACACACTGCTCCAACAACTCCACCAGCACCTCCTGTGAGTTGAGTTGCACGAGAAAACAGTGGATCACGAGAGAGCCAGTTGGGTCTTGCGGTTGAAGCACCCGGCTAGAGAGCGGAAGACTCTAAGCCCGGATGATCCGCTGAAGTGGGTTGCAAGCAAAACATGTTTTGGTGATCTGAGTCATGAGTAACTTCTGGGACAAGACAAGAACGAGACATGGCAGGCAGTCCAGAAAGTTCCTTGTTGCAGTGATGGAGAATAAAAAACTCTGGAAAGTCTGTCCCCGTTTCTCTCTGTCCCATGTTACACCAAACAAAAGAGAGGATTCTCTTTCTGTCTCCAACTTCATCTTCAGGTCCACCCTTAAGGTCATATTCACGCCTCCTGCAAAATCCGGCCTACTTTCCTTTACAGCAGCTGAGATCAAAACTGCAAAGGTTTAGAGAATCCAACTTTCTCCATCTGACACCTTGCCCTGGGCCACTCTGACTACAGCTCTCAGCATTCCCAGCCTCCTTTAGCTACAGTAGCTGGGAATTCTGAGGGCTAGAGTCCCAATCATGGGTGCCAAAGGGGAAGAAGGCTGCCCAAAACAGTGAAGGAGCACATGTGAGAAGCAGTTGCAGGTGTTGGGAAGGGAGGGAGGGAGGGAGGGAGGGATAGTGGAGAGCCCACCCCTTCAGGATCTGCAAAAGTGACTCCTGGCCCTTTTATCTCCTCTTTGGACCACCTGAACAGCCTTGGGACCCACAAAAGCAGCTGGGCTGGGCTGCCCTGGCTGGGCGATCCATGAGCTTGCAAAAGAAAAACCGGTTAGGCCGGTTGAGCCCTTTCACCATATTTGTTTACCTACTAAAATCTTGGTGCAGGGCTTTCCCAGCTGCTCAGTGCAGCTTATCACAATGGGAAAGCACTCAAGGAAGTGAGGCCTTGGCTTGAATAGTGAGTCTGGAGAGATGCAGAAGACCTCAAGCAAATGCCAGTTTAAAAAAACAGTTGATATTTCCTGTCTCAAAGGAAATCAAAAAGTAGCTTTCCATTTTCAGAGCCTGTCTTGTCCTGACATGGTTTGGTAGAATTCCACTCTCCAAGAGTCAAGCTTCCGACATCTGGCCCTTCAGGAGCTTCCCTTACCTCAGTGTAATGGACATCCATCATCCCAGCATCTTCCTTCATCGCACCTTCTTCGTCAATGTTGGGTGTAATTTTCCTGAAAGATGAACATCCGGTAGGAAATAACTCTACAGACAGGAGGCAAGAAAGAGAGAAGGCCTTGGAGATCAGTGGGAGGTTGAAACGGTTACAAGCTTTCATTTTTAATTCCTGACAGGTTGGACCCCTTCATGTCTGTCACCTTATTCCTTGGGACAGCAAGGATTTTACATTCCAAAACTGAGTTCTAATCCTTATTAGAATGGAAAGTAGGACCTAAAACAAGAAGTAGGCATCAGCCTAAGGTTTTGGAGACCAGAGGGGCGGGCTAAGCTTTGGCTGAGCAACTCTGCCTTTTGAATTTCAGCAAGTAGTTTCCCCTTTTGTGGAAACTGTAGCATGCTTATATTTTTGAGGTGGAAAAGAGGAAAAGTGTCTGTAGAAGCAGAAAAGGTGGAAAGGAGAAGGAAGGAGGAGAACATCAACCTGAGTGTAAAATTCATCTCCATCTGCTGAACTTCCACGGAGATTATCTCCAGCTGATAAACAGCCAGTCTTGCCTCAGATTGACACCCCAATTCAGGATCCCCACTTCCTGAGAAAATAACCTGATGTTCAGGAATCCCTGGCTAATGACCGGATACGACCCAATGATTTGATGCAATCAGATTTCAGCTTATCGGAAAGCTTGTAGGAAGGCAGGCAGGCAGGCAAATTAATGCATAAAAACCGGATGATCAGAGGGTGAAAATCTGGGTTTCTCTGAACAAAATTAAGCTCTGCTGAAACGAAGCCAGGCTCTGACTTTCTAAGAGTGGGTTGAAGCATTTTTATCTACCATCAAAAATTTGCTGTCCAATTAAACTACCCTTGGAAGTCCATCTTAACTCAGCACAGCAACCAGCCACAAACCACAGCAGCATTGAGTTCCTTTTTTAGTTCAAATACATAACAAGTTTGGCCAGGTCAGCTGATACCAACAAATTCCACTTCTTGGTTTTAAAAAATAAAAGATGCAAAAGATATAAACACCTCCCAAAACAGAAGTCCTAAGCAAGCAACTGGAATAGCCTCATAAATCTTGTAGCAAGTTCACATTTCACTGGTTTCTCTTGCTCCTTCTGTCCATAAGGCTTAATCTGCCTCACTCACACACACACACACACACACACACACACACACACACACACACACCACAAATGTATCAGAACTGTAACTCCCAGTATTCCCATTCAGCCAGTGACCATTTGGACTGGGAATTCTGGTTGTTGAAGAACTTCTGAAGAACTTTTGCCAGGAAAAGACTGCTGGTTTTCTTCTGCTTTCATGCTGCTCTTTGCAGATAAATTAATGGATGCAGTTAAATTATTTCCTAAACCCTCTGCCTAAGTTGCTGCTTCCAAGTCCCCCAACAAGTTTATTTTGGGGGAAACCCCCCTGCGGAGGAATACTTGTCAACTCAACACAAAAATGCCAGTCAGCAGAATCCCTGACAATGCGGGCGTCAACAATTCTTCCCAGGCTGAGAGCTAGAGAGTCCGGGAAGGGACTCGTCCAGCCTCTGCTTCCTGGATCATCTGGGGAGAAAGTTCTTGGGAGTCCTGCTAGGTGGGGGAGGGCATTTTATGACAGCCTTGACTTGGCTTTTGTGGTTGAGGTTGAGCTTTCACCAGGTTTTCCATATAAAGGTTTTCTTCAAACGTACCACCATTTCTTTAGTGGTCCTTCAAAGTTACAACAACACCGAAAAAAGGGCTTATGAATGTTTTTCACACACTTAGCAGCATCCCGTGGCCATGTGATCAAAACTTGGATGCTTGGCAACTGGCGTGTACTTAAGACGGTTTCAGCGTCCTGGGGTCACGTGATCCTCTTTAGCAACCTTCCGACAAACAAAGTCAGTGGGGAAACCAGATTCACTTAACAACCATTTTACTAACTTAACAACTGCGCCGATTCACAACGACTGTGGCAAGAAAGGTTGATTTTGCTTAACGACCGTCTGGTTACAATTTTGGCCTCAGTAGTCGTTGTGAGTCAAGGACCATCTGTGCCCCTGCTCGGGGCTGCCAAGAGCGCCAGAAGCACAGAAACAGACCGACTTTTCTGGACAGCTACCCAGAGCCCTTAGGAAGGCCTGAAGGGTTGTTGCACCAGGCCAGCAAGGCACCATCTCCGCTTTCAGGGGCGAAAATGAGACATTTCCCATCAGAGAAGCTTTGCAGAACAGGAAGGAAGGCTTTCAAAATGAGTTCCCTGCCCCTCCCCACCCCCGGGCCTTCCCCACATCAAACACTCACTTTTTCTGTGAAGAAACTCTGCCACCAAGGCTGCGACGTGAACGTGGCACATGGCTGCCTGTGGGACGAGAGCAAAGGTGAGCGCGAGGCCCTCAGCACTTCCCGGATGGGGTCAAAGCGCCTGGCGCTGGCCAAACTCATTACCTCCGAGAAGTCCCCATTTTTGACATGGATCTTGGCCATGCTGTCCAGCCAGGTCTTCCGCAGCTCCGGAGTGCTGGCGTAAGACTTGGCCAAGCTGAAGTGCAGGTCAACCAGCATTTCAGGATCCTTCTCATGTTCTTTCATCTGCGCAGTGGCCATTAGCACCGTGCGGATCCTCTTGGTCAGATCTTTGACTTCGGAAGGGAACGTGGTCGCCTGTCACAGAAGAGGACAGCCCTTGAAAGGGACCCATCTCCCATCTCCCTTTGCCAGGAGGTTCCTCCAGCAGCTGAAGCCCAGAGGAGGGTGAAGAGGAGGCCTGGAGACTCTTCCCCACGAGCCCTGGTTGGGTGGGCTTCTCTCCTCCCCCCATGTGAAATCTTCCTCCACTAAACCAAGCCCACCTTCACCGGCCGGTCACTGTTGGCGAAGTTATTGATAATTGAGAGCGATTCCTGGAAGCGTGAGCTGCCACCCAGTGCCACATCGGCTATCTGCTGGCTCACCGCAATAATGATCTAGCAGAGAAACAGAGACATTTTTCAAAGTTAGGGAAGTGACAAGCTGACTAGCTGGGTTCTGGAACTCCAAAGAGTCCCACTTGACCCCTACAGTAACGACTTCGGATATCAGACTTCCTGGGAACCTAAATATTCGTCCACTACGACTTGTCTGCTAATAGCATCACCCTACGAACAGCCTCCAATGGAAATCAGATGATCTGACTGGGTTTTGATTCCACAGGGAAGAATCATTCTTTTGTCTCAAAGGAGTCTCACTTATTTGTGAATATCTCTGCGTGAGTCGCTGTTCTGGGCTGAACTTGCATTTAGTAAACATCCCCCAAACACTGGCTTAGTGAAAACTGGCAGTTAAATTTGTTCCCAGACAAGAGATGGAAATTCCCATGGACCCATGACATTTCCTTGGTGATTCAAGCCACGTTTCCCACAAATCACAAATGTGTCAACCAAGGAAGGCATGAAACATGGCAACTAACACAGCCCTCAACTCTGGAGAAACATCAGGATGAATTCTCAGATCTAGGACATCATGGAAGATGTTTTCAAAAAAGGAGCCACATTTCTCAAGAGGATGCAGTTTTGGTGAGATCATAGAGACACCACAGGAACACAGAACAGATTGTCCTCTTGCTTATTTCAAAAGGTACAGTGGATTCTGGTGTGTTTTCCCACCAAAAGTGGGGGGCGGAGATCACGGGCCTGCTTTACAGCTTTTAAAAAGGCTGCAAACTGGGTTCAGAGGACCAGCTTCAGCCCTGGAGTCATGTCCTGCACTGAAACGGCATGTGAGAATGACTTTGGGAGACTTTGGCCGCCTAGAAGAGAATGGTCAGATAAGAGAGACAGCCTGGCCCACGGCTGCTCAGCGGGTGGGGGAGAGACTCAGAAGGGACCCTCCCTACTTTCTCAGGGTGTATAGGAGACAGGAGGAGGTCTGTTCCTTAGCCGTAGAAGAAGGTAGAATTAGCTCATCTGCTCACGTGTCCTGTCTGGTCCGCCAGGTAAGGCTGACCTACAGCTTCTGGGGTCAAGCAGGGGATCGAAGTGAAATACAGACAATGCAGCGATCAAGAAAGAAATGAGTCCTCCTGCGTTTCTTCTTCCTCACTGTTTCAACCTTCCTCACGTTACCCCGTGGAGGTAACACATCCGGCATCTCTTGAAATAGCCTGCTCTATCCGTCAGGCTGGTCTGATGTTTATTAAATCTTTAAGGTAATAAGAGACCACGTCCCCCACTTTCCTTCCCTGCGCAAGGGAGGAATACTTCTAAGCGCCCCTTTCCTCACCCTCTTAGAGTGAGGAAGGAGCTTGTGAAGAAACAACCGCCAAGAGAGCCAGCAAAGGTGATTGTGCCAACTTGTTTTCTTCCTCTTTCACTGACCTGGAGGTGAGTCCTTAAGAAGGTCTTCCGCTTGGTGAACTCAAAGTTGTTCCTCATGAGGAGGTAGAGGAGGGCAGAGGCCTCGCTCCGCGTGGAGCTGAGCTTGGACGTGCAGCACTTCAGGACCTCGTAGCAGAAGGCAGAGCACATGTTCACCCTCCCCTTGAAGAAGGCGGCGGGGAACTGGAGGGGAAAGAGGAGGGGGAGGAGGAGGAGGAAGAGGGGGTGCCACCTGGTAAGGGCCTCTCCTTCAAACCTCCACCAGTGCCACCTTCTTGCCATCGTGCAGGAGGAGGCTGGGAGCCGGCAGACCCCGAGAAGCTTCAGGCTTGCAGGATCCCATCTGGGTCAGTCACCGGGACCAGAGCTTTCGGATTCGTGCTGGAGCCCATTCCCAGGGGGAACTCTGCCGGAGAGAGGTTCCCGGTGGATGGGCTCCAGTCCGACAGTGACCGACCTAGACGGGATCCTGCAACGTTATCCTGGGACCCGTAGAACGGCCTTTGTTCACGAGCTTCAGGCTTCACTAAATTGACATACAAAAGGCAGACGTTGTGAACAAGGACACCCTCCCTCCTCCCCCCCCTTGAAAGCACCGAAAGGAGGGGCGGAGAGCTCAAGCAAAATCGGCCTGGCTGAAATTAGTATTTTGCATAGTACACAGAATAGTAGTACATTATGAGGCCGTGCCCCAAACAGAAATTTTTCCACCCCTGTAAATAGAGCCGAACAGAGCGTCTTTGTGGGGGGGCTTGGAGACTTCTTGCCCTTTTTTCCTACCCTCCAACATGCTTGGTAAAAATCCAGGACATTTTTTTAAAAAAATAAATAAATAAACCTGACCATGAAGAGGAAGCAGATGCCTGTTGGATCACTGCCTAGAATTGGGGAAGTTATCTATTTCCATCCGAGCAGCAAGGGAAGCGAGAGACCAGAAAGATGAATGGGGCAGCCATGAAGGACTCCAAATTATTCCGCATCCCTAATTCGCTCACCTTGTTGATAAAAGCTCTCAGAGAGGCGAAGATGTGCTTCAGGGCCACCTCTGACTGCCCGTTTTTGAGGAAGGCCAGATGGACATCAAACACCTTTTTCATCAGCGGGTTGTGCCCATCATTGTTCGAAAGCTGATTCTAGGGAGAAGGGGGTCCAGGTGACTTTGGGTGCAAAATCCCCAAAGGAGCTCAAGATACAGAGAATTTGCTGGTTTTTTTTTTTAATGCCGGGCAAATCGCCAAGCTGGAATGGCCCCATCAAAGCAGCCCCAAACAACTGCAGAATGTTTGGGACAGGTAGTTCTCGTTTAGTGACCACAACTGGGACTGGCAACTTGATTGTTAAGTGAGACAGTCCCTCAGTGAAACCCTGATAGGGCTTATGGTCTGACTTCAGCTCTTCTTTCCTTTACAGACCGACAAACATTGTAAATGCAAGGATTGGTCGCAAAGTTATTTTTTGATCACCAAAAGTAGCTGCAAATGGTTGTTAAATGAGGCAGTTGCTAAATGAGAACTAAGACCTCAAGAGTAGGAGAGTAAATTCAAATGAGGATCACAAAAGTTGGTCTGAGGAAAAGTCAAAGCTGAAGGATCAGTCAACCCAGAGCCCAGAAGTGTCCGAGTTCAGCTCTTAAAGGGAGGACCTTCAACAGAAAGACGAGGGGCCGAGACGGACCTTGAAGCACTGGGTGAAGAAGGCGATGGTGTCCAGCACCGTCAGGGTCACTTCTGTGGCCAGGTTGCCTTCCAGCAGGGCCTGGTGGACAATGTCTGCCTCCGACGTGCTGGCACCTGAGATCAGAAAGCAAAGACTGACCTTTCTCGCCCTCAGATTACCTGGTGAGGAACGGCCGTGCAGAGCTCCTTCGGGGGCTGCAAAGCCGCAGGCCATCCTTGCTTGGTCGGCCTTGAGGAGCAGAAGACCACCCCCCAGGAGGTCCCCAGGGCCTCCCGACCTTCTGCCCGCCACCTACTGTGGTTCAGGGTGAAGGAGCTGTCCAGGCTGCTCAGGTGCTGAAGCCGGGCCTGCATGGTGCTTGCCCGACTGCGGAGGGCGGGCATCGTCTGGGATTTCCGGTCAACGCTCGCATGTTTGGACAGCCACCCGTCCTGGACCCTGCAGTGGAGAGATTTGCAGCTCAGCCTTCCACGCATGGGTCTAAACGCACCCCAAACCGCACTGGGGCAACTGCAGAACCCGCCGTGGTCAGCAACTCAGCGGCAGGCAGCACAGCCTCTCTGGGCTGGCCTGGGGCCCCTAAGGAGAAGCTGTGGCCGGAGGGGGTTGGTACCCTAACAGAGAAGGCGCCCCACCTTTCCCCTCCAAACCCTGGGGGTTTTGTTCTGCTTTTTGTAGTTTTAATCCATCTTTATGTTTATAATTGTTGAATGTTTGTTTTACCTTGAGGTAATCTGCCTGAACCATCAGATGGGCAGTAAATAAATTTCATAAATAGGCCTGCACTGTCCACAGGACCCAGATGGCATATACACCGAATGAACAGCCCTTCCACCCACCCCCCACAATACCTGGCAATGTTCCTTTTCCCCACATATCGGAAGTGGAATAGACAGACTCTGCAGCGGGAGAGAGAAAGAAATTAATCAAGGCTAGGATCCAGCGTGGCTTCTGTGGCACCACTCACACTGGTTCCTCTGACACCCTGGGTCGTATGTTTGGATTGCGACCTCAGTGGCTGTGAAGCCGCAGCCGGATTTCCATGACAGGTGAGGCCAAAAGATGTTGACAGCTGCCAAATTAGAAGATACAAAGGAGACTACTTTTAAGAGACTTCTTTTATAAAGAAGCTCAAAAGCAGCTCTGGAAAAATGTGCATTTAACAGTGCAGGAAGACATTTGAAAACTGTGTTCTGTAAGCTATTTTACCTCTACAGGGGGACCGGCACACGGATCTTTTTCCAGCAAAGAAAAATGCAGATTGGGACACCTGCTAGTCGCCTCCCTGCAAGGAACTCGCTTTTCAGTACTAGAAAAACATCCACTCCAGTGTTTCTCAACCTTGGCAACTTGAAAATGGGTAGACTTCAATTCCCAGAATTCCCCAGCCAGCTATGCTATGGAATTCTGAGAGTTGAAGTCCACTCATCTTCACATTGTCAAGGTTGAAAAACAGTGAGATCTGGAATCTTTCAGAACCTTTTTGGCTGTGACCAGCCCGTGAACTGTTGAAAGCCTTGTCCATGGGCAAAATGTGGCCATCGTGAATTTTTCTTCCTAGAAGTTTCAACACGTGATCCTTCTTCCTCCCTTGAATCTCTTAAAAAAGGGTGGATGTAAACTTACTCTAGGAGAACCAAGACGTTCATCAGCTCCTGGGGAGATATTTTGTTCCAGTAGGACAACAAGGTGTCTGCAATTGAAAGAAATCTGCATAAGACGCCTCCCGTCATCCCTCCAGCTCCCCCAGCCGAGGAAATGGGAAGGGAGATGGCTGACCTTCGGACAGCATCTTGACGACGTAAAGGTAGCAGACAAGGAGGCTGCGGATCTCGTACTGGTCCAGCCGCCCAAAGTGGGAAAGGCTGCTACGCGTGGAACTTTTCCGTATCTGCGTTGACCGAGAGGAGCCAAAAAAAAAAGAAAAGAAAAGGAGGTGGGAAGGGTAAGGAGGGGAGGAATCCAGGAAAATAAGGATATTAGCTTAATCTTTAAATATGGCCAGCCAGTTCTTCCCCCAGTCTAGCACAGTCCGACTTATGACTGATCACTTAGAGACTGTTCAAAATTCTGACAGACCCCACCCTCCCAAAGATACCTATGACCCGATTCCGAAGTTCTGATGGCTGCCCCCTCCCTGTGGTCAAAGGATCACATGTTGGGTGCTCAGCAACTGGCCACGTATGGCATCCTGTAGTTGTGTAACCCTGTTTTATCATGTCTTCGCAGAAAACCAGGATTTGCTGCCAGTTTTTGACAAAATGCCCCATGGTGAATGACGGGACTCTCAAGAGCTTATAGAGCCAAGCAGTCTGTTCCCCAACCTCTCTGGAAGTCTGAAAGAACAACTTTACATTTTCAGTGGAGGAAGGCTGATCGGGGGAGCCAGCAGTTCCTTCGGAAGCAAGGGACCCTCGCGAGTCTTCCCTTTTAAAAAAAAATCCATTCTGGAAGCCAGCGCCAGAAACTGCAAGAAAAGAGCCGAGGGCTTGCAACCAGTTGCACCAGAATGGGGGTCCCTGGCTGCAACTTGACCCAGAACGAGGATCGCCCCAATAGGGCTGTCCATGGGATTCCCTGCTAGTCAGTGGGGTCAGCCCTGAGATCCACAAGCTCTGAATCCCAGCAAGGTCTCCTTCCAGACTCAAAACTCTTCCACTAAGGTCTCGTCCCACTCTGTCGTTCTGTTATTCACCCCTAACCCGTGGCCAAGATTAGGGAGTGGGGGAAGGGTTCAAACCCAGCACTCCTTACGTGAGTCTTTGTCGACAATGAGGCTCGACCTGTTGGAAGGGGAGGTGAAGCTGGTCAGGAAGTCATCGCGCGAGGCCTGCTCAGAAGACAAAGAAAAGGGTTCAGGGAAGGGGGCAACTTGGCTCAAAGTCAAGCTCATGAGAATAACTAGAAGATGAGACAAGCTGGAAATCTTGCAACAGTTTGCCTCTGGATGCTGGGAAGAGTTAAAATCCACCCAGCTTAAAGTTCCTCAGCTTGGGAAACATTGAACTAGAATCAGGGACCTCTAAGCCTGGCAACCTTGAGACTTGTGGACTTCAGAATTCTGGGAGTTGAAGTCCACAAGCCTTAAAAGTTGCCAAGTTTGGAGACCCCCGGACTAGACCAGATGACCTTTCTGGTCCTACTGGCCTCATGGGTAAACCAGGTAGGAATCACAACTTGATCAGCCAATTCTGTTTTATTGTGAGGCTACCTTGACAGAATCTTGCAAACCTGAAAGCACAGGAGGACTCCTTGTCTCCTTCACCATCCAAGAGAGACGGTTCCTTCCGAGCCCCCTGCCCCGCCTAGTAGAAATCTGTGGCCTCTGTCCTCTCTCATCCGACCGTTCCCTTGGCTGCACCTCTTGACTCCGTGCCCCAAGCTCTTCCCCACATATCATCACAGGCGCCCTCCAACTTTATGTTTCAAGGCTCACCATTTTTCTAACCTTTTCCCTCCCAGCAGACTCTGTACGCCTGAACTGGGGAGCCTGTCCCACATCTGGAACGATGCAACTTCCTGCTTCAAAATTACTCACAGAGGTGGACATTGGGGCGCACAAGTACAGGTTGTCCGGGCTGGCCAACCTCTGGACGTTTTCCAAAAGGATCCCGGCAAGCGGTAAATACAGCTGGGCTATTTTGGCTTGCTGGTTCTGCAAGAGAGGAGGGGCAAATGAACCCCCAGATAGGAGGTGGTAAGATGAAAAGAAAACTTTGGATCCGAAAGCAAAGAGGGAGAGATCTGGTGCTTTTCTTCTGCCAGAAGAAGCATCAGCTTTGGGGGTTATTTTTCACTCTGGCCATGGAAGGACGTAGTCAACAGGAGTGCTAATTTACCCCCAGCCTAACAAGTACTTTGGGGGGGGGGCTTGGCAGCACAAGGAAACAACAGCCAATGACTTCATAGACAGCCATCAACACCCCAATCAACAACTAAAAAGCCACACACAACCAGGCACCACATAAATACTACACACAGAACAGCCCAAAGCACATGCTCTGCTGGAGAGAAGTTTCCCGAGGATGGGGGCTCCAGCAGAGTCCGAAACCTCGGAAGACAAAAACTCGGTGACCCACCCAGAATGGATCCTGCCATGTCCCTTTATCTCCAGCCCTCCATGCAAATCTGCACACAGTTGTTCTTGTTATTTGTTAGATTCCTAGCTCGTCTTTCCTGCAGGGATTCAAGGATTCCCCACCTCCACCACTTGGGAAGGTGGACTTCCCAGGCTGGGGTCCTGGGCCTCTCAGCCCCCCACTCCTTCACTGCAGCTCTAACATCGCAGTGGCCAGATGCAAAGATGTATCCTGTCACCATTTTTAAAGCAGAAATTGTAGCTACTGCCTGTGTAGTCTGCGTCCCAACTGAAAACCAGGGGAAGATGCCTTTGTCTTCCATTCCGATATTTTTAGAAATTTATGCTGCAATCAAGCGAGTCATTCCAGAAGATCAGGGTTACTTGCAAACTCCAAGCCTCTATCCTCACAACAGCCCTAACTTGCCAGCTCAGGGGAGGTGGGAGGAGACAGACAGAGAGACCCCTCCCCAGCTGTCTCTTTGCAGCTGAGGGCAGAGCTTCAGAGTAGCCTCCTTTATTCTTTACTTAAGGCATCAAACCCCTTCTGGGTTGGCACAGCCAATAGCTGCAAAAATAGCACAAAGGAAAAAAGCGCACAGTACAGAAGAGCACGCCTTAAAAGAGAGAAGAGCGAGCCACAGTTTTCAAAGCTCCAGCCCTGCTTGGCACCTCCCCAGCTCTCGGACAGTGGAAGCAGGAGCCCCTTCAAAGGCCAAGCAGGGGAGAGCCAGGCTCTGGAACGTGGGCAGAGGGAGGAGGGGGGCAGAGAAGTTCCCAGAAGTTCAGCTCCAGCCGAATGACGAGTTGGATACGTGCAGAACTGCAGAAAGGCCCGCGGAGCCTCAAGGGAGGCAGCCTGGCCAGCAGCCGCTTTGTCTTGGCTGGCTCCCAACTCTGGTAGTCATGAAAAGGGATCCCAGAACACATGAAAGAATCAGATGAAGAGGACGCTGCAGCCGACCGAGAGGAAGGCCATTGTTGGCTAAGCAACCAGCCAGCAGAAAGAAGGTCCAGAGCATGCAAGCTCCCGGTTATTTTGGCCCTCTCATCAGCCACAGTCAGCGACTCCACGGCATTAACCACTCCTGGCAGAGCAAAGTCAATCAATGTACATCCTATGACTTCTGACAATTGGTTGAGAGGCAGTTTGCACCTCATTTTGAACCAAACCCACATCTGTGGCCACGGCAGTTGGGTCCAGCTGAGCTAACCCACCACGCCATCTGTTTAGTTTTGGCTCAGTGTGTGATGTGAGCTATCCAGCAAGCAAACCCAGAGCAGTCACGCAGTCTATGAACCAAGTCAAGGCTGCCTCAAGCCCTTCTACCTTATGCTGGTATCTGTTGTCAAAGGCGTGCTTGATGAGAAGGCTTTTCAAGATGCTGATGGCCACGTATCGGGCGTCAGAGTTGTCCTTTAGCGCGGCGGCGGTCTCTCGCAGGAGCACTCCCACCAAGAAGTGGTGGCGGCAATACTCGTCGCTTAGACTGTACTCCAGGTTGATGTCTGTGGGGAAAAGGTTGGACAGGACTATTCTGACATTACCACAGTGACTCCGGTGACGAAGTCTTGGAGTCTCCCGCAGGATCGCTGAAGAGAAGGGGATGCTGAAGAACGGGCCCACCCCACCGGCTGAACCGTTTGGTCCTGCTAAGCTGGAGTTGGAGGCTGGGGGTCCAGGGAAATGAAAAAGACGGGGAAGAGCTGGGGGGAGATCTGCGGGGGGGGGGAGGAATCTGAAGATACTGAAATAAAGCAGAACTCCTAGCATCATAGCCCGGATTATTTATAGCAACCATTCAAGACGGTCAACTAAAATTTACTGCTGAGACTAAATTTCTGCTTCTGGAAATGCGAAACTGTAGTTGCATAAACAGATTGAGATCTTTTAATGTCAACGCAGACATTTTTACAAAGAGAAGGTTTGCAGGTGTCTCGGTTGGCTGTTCCAACTCTGTTTGTCTGCCTTTTCTGATGAAACAATTGCTAGCCTCTGCTGGTCTCAGAGGCAAATTCAGATCGGGACCCTGGGTGCTGAATGCGAGGGAGCAAATAAGGAAGCCCTATAAGAAGCGGTTGGATGAACATTTCCTGAGCCCAAATCCTGGCTTATTTTAAGAGCATTTGATCTGGCAGAAAACATTTTCCAGCCTTTATTTCTACCCTCCATCTAGCAAACCTTGCAGAGATGAAGGGGCCCAGGAAACAGGAAACAGAAAAGAATAGAATTAAATTAGTTGGATTACGTTAGGAGGGCACAAGTAATGGAAACAACTGATGGGCACCAGAAGAGGCACATTTATAAATATTTGAAGAGGCCCAGAGTTTTCTCATTTTGTCTTCACAGCTAAAACTTTCTGTTTCTGTCCATGGCAGTGAACGTGCTCCACTCTGTGGGTGTGTATATTTTATCCCTTTGCTCTGACTGGGGGGCAAACAGGAAAGACATTTTTAAAAGTGCTTTTTAAAGTAGGTATTATCTCCCAAGTTAACTGATTTCTCACCACAATGGTGCCAGTTCCGTTTTTAGCGAAGCCAACTCCTAATTATTAAAATACCTGCTGTTACTTAACCCTGCAAATTTTATTTGCAGCTTTGCTGAATTTCTCAGGAAGTTTTAAAATGGCGATTCCCTGTCTGAGCTCCCAGGCCAATACTGGCTTAAGAAACAGGCAGAGGAATAATCTGTTGTTAGCCACGGCCTACTGGGAGTGTGAATCGCACAGCATTTCACAGACCTTGCGTTCGCTGAAACTTTGGCTTGGCAAAATTCATTGGTAAATTCAGCGGAATATAGTGCTCATGGTTACAGATGGTCTGCAGAAACTCAAACTTATATTCCACCAAGAGCTGGATGTAGAGAAGAGAAAAAAAATAGGATTATACAGGCGGCCTCTGCTTTCTATCCTCTGCAATGGCTCTGGGAAGCTGAGTATTTTACCTTCGGGTCTTTGGGGCTGAACCCAGAAACGTAATCGTTGATCAAGTTGAAGACAAATCCTCGGTCCATGAAGGTCAAACATCGCTGTGGAAGGGGATAAAAGGTGAACCTCCTGCTTCACCTTGACTGAAGGTGCATTCAGTGGGTATGAATGCTATTGATGGGGTAACCCTTGGGTATTTGGGGGCTCCCATCGACAGAGTTTCAATCTAGAAGCGGTTCTCAATGTCGGCAGGCTGAGTCAGTCCAAGGGGAAGAAACATTTGGCCCTCTCTTTTGCTTTTAAACTAAAGATGGGGAAGGAAGGAGAGGAAGACTACACCACCTTCAAGAAGTTGGCCAAGGAGAAGTTGACATTTCTCGACTCTTCTGGGATTTCGCTGTAACGAATGTTCACATGTGGAATAATGGAGAGCAGCAAAGAATGCAGCGCGTGACCGTAGGACTCCGGGAACCGCTGTGGCCTGGGAAGCTGAAGGGGCAAGGTGTGAAGTCCAGCCCAAGCTCCTTGCATTCACACAAGACCCATGTGGCTTGCCCATGAAAGCCGCCTAGGGTGTGCTTCTGCCCTTACCTTAATCTTGTTTTCATCCAGAAGATAAAGAGCCATCGACTTCACCAGAATTTCAAAGAAAAACCACGAATACTGGAAGCAAGAGGAAGAGAAAAGAGAGGTGTCCCAGCCAGGTCAGGTCCCCACCTGTTCCCACAATGCAGGAGAAGCCACGATGTGCGTGAGGCCACCAAACGAGCAGTGTGTAGCCTTCCTCCATACCCTTGGCCTGATGGGCTTCAAACTTTGCAAGGGAGAGAGGTGGCCTTGAAGGGCTTCCCTTTCCATCTTTGGTCTCACCTTCAGCATCTTATTGATGGCCAAGAAATCTGCAGACTGCTTGAGAATTGTTGATATGGCTGCTGCCAAGATTTCGTGCGTCATTTTAGCCTGGGGCTGGCCGGGCTTCTCGGGCTGAAAGCAGTACTGCGGGGGAGAAGAGATGTTGGGCGCCCTGGACAGAGCCTATGGCCTAGAACGGAGTCTTTTCTCCAACTCACCTTGACGAATGTCCGCAAATAGTGGTCAAGACTCCCCTCGTGGCATCTGGATACGATGTAGAGAAGAACCCTGCAGGAAGGGGTGGAAAAGAAGATCAGAGGAGAGCACATCTCGCTGTTACACGGAAGAGTAGCCCCATCTCCACGATCGCAACTCGCTTTCCTATCAAGGCCCGGCTGGCTCGGCAGAGGTAGAACAATGCTCAGTGTCCCCCTGCCCATCTTGAGTCGTTTCACTCCAGGGCAGCCCTCTGGCCTGGTCATGACAGAGTCACACAAAGTTACGACGGCTGAAAAAATTGGCTGAGGACCCTTGCTCTCAGGACCGAGGCCGCATCCCCGTGGTCATGGGATTGCAATCATGTGCTTAGCAACCAGCCCGTATTTATGACAGTTGCAGCATCCCTTGGTCGGTCGGTCACCATTTGTGACCTTGATGTCCAGCAAGCAAAATCAGGGAGGGAAGCTGGATTCGCTTAATGGCAAAAAAGGGCTGTAAACTCAGGCATGGTCACGTGATGACTTGTTGACCACAGCCTCACTTACTGACGGAGGTTTTGGTGCCAACTGAGGTCATACGGCGAGGACTAGCGGTGTTTGGTTTTTCGCAGGGAGCAACTCCTTTGGAATTGCCCTGGGATAAATTTCTGTCTGAAAA
Source organism: Vipera ursinii (assembly GCF_947247035.1). Classification (NCBI taxonomy): domain Eukaryota; kingdom Metazoa; phylum Chordata; class Lepidosauria; order Squamata; family Viperidae; genus Vipera; species Vipera ursinii. The sequence goes on along the minus strand of NC_139525.1, from coordinate 1,088,684 downwards.
TCTCTCCTGCTTGAGCAGGGGGTTGGACCAGAAGACCTGCAAGCCCCTTCCAACTCCGTTATTCTGCTCTTCCGAGCTCACCAGGCGGGTGAGCTTCTGCAACTGACCCGGTCGTGCCACTGGGCTGCATCAGGTCGCCTGCGTGCTGAGAACATTCCCAAGGCAGAAAGGAAGTCAACCCGAAACAGGTCCATTGTCTGTGGCCAAACTCACATAGTGCTGTTGACGGCCACCTCTTCCTCTGCTGGGTGGCTGGTGAGGACCCGGAAGAGTTGCGTAAGAATCACAGGCAGAAACTGTATCATGACCTGGATCTCCATGGCGTGCAAACACTGAAATCAAGATCCGTGGTTAGACTTCAAGAAGGGGCAAAGAAGGTGGTGGTCTTGGGATCTTGGAGCCTTCGCTTGGTCCTTGTTTCCATGAAGGGGACCGCAGTTGCACTCCTTCTCCTTCTCCTCCCCCACCCACCGTCCAGTCTCAGCTCACCTTCAGATACTTCACAAGTTCTCCTGGCACTTCTTTGGCACCCCCCTGAATCGTCTGGCAATAGTGGAAGAATTTATGCAGGTGACGATCCTGGCGTGACAGAACAACCAAACCTTAAGAACAGAGCGAGCCGTTTCCACTCCTGCCTCACCTGAGCTCACTGGAATCTGGTAGATTCTTAGCTTGGGGGTGTCTTCTCCTCCAGGCCGGGCAACACACCTCCCTCCTCACCTGGGTTTTGTTTTCCTGAGGAGTGGTTGGGAGTGGGGTGGGGATGGTCATGGCTGCCCTGTTTGAAAGGCTTATTTCTATGGGGTTGCAAAAGGGCCCCTGTGAAGGCCGGTCTTCCTTCCATGTTCCTTTATTTAAGAAAACGTATATGGTCGCCAAATTATTCTCAATGACTCCAGGTGACTTACAAGAATAAAAGTCCAATGCAAGAACAATAGAAAAGCAATCACACACACACAAACACAAACACACAGACAGTGACAACAATCAAAGGAGCCACTTGATGGTCTCCATCCTACTCTAGGGTCTCCAGGCCTGTTGGCAGAACCAGATCTTCAGGGCCTTTTGAAAGAGCGTTGAAGTGGGAGCCGGTCTTATCTCCATGGGGATGATGTTCCACAGGGAGGGAGCTGCCACGGACAAGGCCCTTCTTCTTGGTCCCACCAGGTTGGACCTACTTGGGAGAGGGGACCCGTAACATACCTGGGTATATATGGTGGACTCCAAGTGTAGCCTTAGCTTGAAGAGGGCCTTGGCTCCATCCACCCACTTGAGGTCGGCATTTGGCTGGAGATCCAAAAGAAGAAAGAGACATCTTTGAAGCTTGGGGTTTACCTAAACTAGTCTGGGGTACCTGACCAGGCAGTTTGGCCCATCTGGGGATGAAGAGAGCCATTTAATCGGCCCACACATGAGAGAAAATGTTTCTGTTTTATGTGGAAAGAAAAGTATTTCTAAGTATACCAAAATCCCAGTTCCTCCAATTCTGCAGCCAAGAAGCCATCCGAACAACACAAACAAAGCTGTCCAGTTGTTTGTGGGGTTTGCAGAGCACATCTTGTTTACACGAACACAGTTTTCCAGGAACTGGGACAAATGCTTGGCAGCCTGGGCATTTGCAACAGGGGGGATAAGTTGTACTCCTTGGCAATGCGCCAATGGCACAGGGGCTTGGAACTGGCTAAGAAACCAGGGGTACCTGCCTGGTTGGGTGAAACCTCTGTGGATGTGCTCGGCTTGAAGGGTGAAAAATGGCGTATCCAAAACCACATGTGGGTTGTCCTCCTTATGACGAATCCATCTCACAGCAGCCTTACCTTTCGTGCCTCGGTATCTCCGGCGCCCAGGTAGCCAGCGGGCAGGTTGGCTGAGACTGGGAGCTGCTGCTCAGAGGTGACAATCAGCCCATCTTTCAGCAAAGGAAGCCAGGCAAAGCCGACTGTGGGGACAGAAGAGAGACTGGTCTGCAGAGCGGCAAAAGGTTCAAGTGGCACCTGCGGATCAGATCCTGCAATCCCAGCTGGTTCTGCAAGGACCTTCAGCTAGGACCCCAGAGGACAATTCCCAGCCTGTGCTGTTCATTTAGGAACCTGGGCAGTCGGGCAAGTCCAGAACCGGGGGAAGGAGGGGGTTGGGATACCTGTGGTCTCCACGGCGTCCTGTTTCTTCGCTGTCCCCTTTGTGTTAATTTCGCAGCTGATGTGATAGAAGGTGAACAGCAAGTGATGCTTCTGGTGGAGCTGGATCGGAAGCTGGATTTTGATCTGTGCAAGAGGAGGAGAAGGGAGGCTGAATTCTCGCATGATTTCATTTTTTTAAAAAGATGATCAGTATTTTGTTTTGTCTGGCTGGGGAATTCTGGGAATAGAAATCCACCCATCTTAAAGTTGCCAAGTTTGAAAACATTAAAAGGAGGATCCTAAGCAAACTTGAATTCCGTAAACAGAAAATAATCTATCTTCTCTCTAATGGAGCGGCTGGTTATTCTTTTCTCACCTCATCGTAAAAGTCGGGGCTCTGATTGTGGTGCAAGACACAGGCGTAGGCGTGCGAGGTGAACAGTGGCCCTCCGGGTTTGCCGTAGAAGCACTGCAGGATGAACAAGATCACAGTGAGGTTGAGAGGAAGAAGACTAAGAAGGCGCGATTATCTCCTTGGACCATCAAAGGTCCTTCCCTCACTTCCCCTGCAACCCTGCTCAGTTCAGCCTCATCGGAATTAGAAGGGGAGATGTTATCACACCGAATCCCACTGCCAGGATTCAGATGAGGGTGGAACAGATCTCCTGATTCCGGGCTAGCCAGGTTTAGGAGCCCAAGATTGAAGGGTTCCAACCTGGTCAACTGGCTCCCTCTAGTGGGAATTCTGGACAAGCTGATGGACCTTCTGTCTTCGTTCATATGGAACGGAGGCCCAATTGGGCCTCTTGGCCCAGATCTAAGCCCCCTCTGTGCCAAGCACTTGCAAAACGCAGTAAGCCCACCAATCAGCTGGCAGGTGGACAGAACCTCCCAAGGGGAAGGAGATCATTCATCTGGCCCAGAGTTTGGAACATAAAGGACAGGGAAGTTTTGGAGATGGAAACATCTCCAGAACGAGCCCCAGACGGCAGCAGAAACTCGACCTGGGGCCCCAGGAAGCCACCAGCCGCCTCAGCGCTAGGGGCCACAAGAGGCCAGAGGATTAGGACTGCCTTCTTGCGAGACGACCTTCTTCCTTGGGCCCGGCTCTGGAGTACCTTTAAGGCTTTGGCGTCTCCTTCATCCGAGTCCTTGAATTCCACCCGGATGGCGATGTTTCTTGCCTGGAAGAGTGACCCACGGTGGGGACAAGGGAACGTTGAGGCCCCCGTTTTTGCCAAGGAAGCTCTCCTCACCCTCCTGTGCGTCTCTGGCAGGAGAGGTCTCCCTGCTCACCTTGGCAAAAGTCTTCTGGCCGTCATACTTCAGGTGCAGAGGGTAGATGTAGAGCCGGTTTCTGTAGGTGGTGAACGGGCAGCAGTACTTGGCCACCTCGGGCACAAATTCGTCGACCTCGAGAGCCAGGCCGTCTCGCTGCTCCCATCCCTCAAAGGGTTTGATGGGGATGAAGGCCGCTGTGACACAGTCTGGCAGAGGAGGAGAGCCAAAGGCACCCGTGGAGACGGCGCTCCCTCTTTGGACAAGCCGAGCCAATGGGGGAGGGCAGACTCCCGCAACAACTGGAGCGGCAACATTGTAAAATCTGACACAACTCACTTAACAACCGTATCGCTTGGTGAAAGAAGTTCTGGCTGCAACTGTGGTCATAACATGAGGACTACCTGTACATTGGATTGGCAGCCTGAAGGGGATTGACATCTGTCCCATCTCCAGAATATGCCAAGTGGACTTTCAAACCATGGTTTTTGTTACTAGCCATGGTTAAGGCCAAAGTGATGGGTTACTCAGTAGCTCTCTCTCTTTCTCTGGAAGCAACTAATCGATCAACCGATCCATCATTTTGTGCAGGGGTCGGCAACCTTGGCTCTTTTATGACTCGTGGACTTCAACTCCTGAGCGAGCATAGCTGAAGTTGAAGTCCACGAGTCATAAAAGAGCCAAGGTTGCCGACCCCTGATTTTGTGGCTTAGAAACAAGGTTAAACAAGGGGAACTCAAGCCGATGGGTGCCAGAAAAAATGACAGTCTCGCGTTCCTCCATCTTTGTGCCCTGCCCTTACTTGAGAGCTCCAGGGGGACACACTCCAGCGTCACATTCAGTTGACCAGGGATCACTTGCAGCTTTGTCTTCTCCGGTCTGCACAGGAAACAAACAACAACTCAGAAGACCAAACCAGGCAGTCCAACTCAACAACTCTGGGATGAAAAAAATTGGGGCATCTATTTTCTCTCCACTCTCGGCAGCCCAAGGCCCTCTCCCGACCCCGTTGTGCAGAAGGACACTCCTGTCCCAGCAGCCTTACTTCTTATACTCTGCCAAGAACTTCAGCAGGTCCTCCGTGGAGAGTTTGCTGCTCTCTTGCTTATAAAGAGGAGAGAACTTCCCATCCAGGTCCAAGGTGCCTTGGGTGTCTTTGAAGACAGACCTGGAAAGAGAAAAGGGTGTACATTCGGGCAACGTTCCCACCTGCTCATGGAAACCTCACAGCCTCCCAGGTAAATACCCAAACATGGAATTTATGGAGCTCCAGGAATTTAGGCCAGGAAGCAGGTGCTGAAACACAACCAGGAAACAGAATGCAAAGAGTTGGCTTGCTGCTCTTCACATATAAGCCACCTTCCACCCTTCTTAGCCAGATTTCTTTCATTTTAACAGTTCAAGTCAAGAGATCAAATCAAGTTTGGAAGACCTGCAGGCCAAGGAATGGCATTTAGCATAGAACTGCCCTGACAAAATGAATCAAAGAAGAATCAAAGTCTGAGACAATGTCAAGGTCAATGTGCATTCAACCTTCTGGAGAATGTAAGCTAAAAAGGGAGACATGTTTCCTGGGGAAGTTGCTAGTGTTTCTTAGATGTGCTGACCAAAGAAAGTTGGTTTATCAAATACCAGTCACAGAGAAAATATTTCTCCAGCATTGTTCAGGGCTATCTGACATCTGGAGAGGTGTTTGGATGGCAAAGGAAGCACTCTGAAAGGCCAGTAAACTTCCAGGGATGGAGATTTCAACCAGGAAATGTCTGAGGAAGAGTAGTAGCAGCAGACTCCTGGAAGAGCAAGGTCAAAATAGAAGGTCTTCTATTTGAAGGTCCTTTGGAAAACCTTCAAATGCCATCTTCAAATGGCAGTTTGACCTGGTAGCTATGGGCAAACGACTTTAGAATAGAATAGAACTGGAAGGGACCTTGGAGGTCTTCTAGTCCAGCCTCCTGCTCAAGCAGGAAAACCTATATCATTTCAGTCAATGGATTGTCTAGTCTCCTCTTAAAAATCTCCACTGATGGAGCGCCCACGATTTCTGAAGGCAACTTCTGTTCCACTGGTTAATTGTCTCCACTGTTAGGAAGTTTCTCCTCCTGGCATCTTCCACTCATGTGAAGGGCAACATGTTGGCATTGGCCTCAGCACACAGAAGTAGCCTCACCTGACCGCCCAAGCAAAGGGCATCCGGTACTGTCCAAGACGGCTGCACACCACCTTCGCCAGCTTGTGGACCTTCTGCGCTGTCTGTGAAGGAAGGAAACAGATCAGATGTGGACAGCTGGTTGAAGTTGGAAGATGAATGTCATCTAAGAGTGGTGGTGGGCAGGCCAGGCGGAGCACCAATCTCAGATGTCAGCTAAGGCAAGTTCCTAAAACCGGAGGAGTGAGGTTCCCCCAAGATAGGCCCATAAATGTTCTAGGTGAGCACCGAGAACAATCACCAATTGTTGCTCAGCATCATTTTGCTCCTTTCCCTACCCAGGAAGAGTACAGGTGGGCAAAAGGGGGTATATGCAGCTCAGTAAGTAAATTCTGCCCCCTCTACACATCTCTATCCCCAATCCAAGAGATGCTGCATGTCTTGTCCATGTTCAACTCTCAATCTCTTAATAACTTGATGGGAACATTCATAAAATACCTTCACACATTGTGCTAAGATATGGCTCATTTGATTTGGGTACGTAAGTTCAATCTTTCTTATTTGCCAGCCATTAATGCCTCTTATGTGCTCAACCACCGTTGTTATCTCAACAGGATGTTTCCTGCCTTTCATGGTGTAACACAAACTGAAGGAGCTTTGTGGGATGGGAGGTCCCGCCTTAAGAACCCTCATCGCCTTCTTTCCCATCCCAATGCAAGACGAGTCCATCCCGTGGGATCTGCTGTACCTTTGCAGGATCTGAATTCTTGATGTATGGCTCCACACTGTGGGCAATGCTTCCTTGAAGCACCTTCTCCACCCGGGCAACGAGAAAAATTTCTGGGTGGGGGTTGGTCACAGAGAAGACCCCCTTTGTGTAAAAGAGAAGCAGAGCATCAGAACTTGCAAAGCTCCTAAAGATGGACAAGACAACGTGAAGGCCATCATTTGAGAGAGTCTCAGCTAGAAGCTCAGGCCTACACAAAAAGGAGAAGTGCAAAATATTTTAGGCCCTGTGGGTCTGTCCTTAGTTAAGAGAGAGTCCCAACTCCACCAACTCTCTCTTAAGCAAGGACGGAAGGCTCCTAGCAGGCAGGTGAGCTCACCTACAAAACGGGTGGGCTGTAAAATAGTTCCTCATCTCTGACTGACATAATCTGTATTTCCAGGATGTAACTAAAAATCTGATTCCTGCTGGCCAACCAGGTGTAGGAGTATCCACTGTAAGAAACGTCCCTGCCCTGGCTTTGCAATAGGATGCCATTTTTGTAAGAAGCTCCGCATTTGGATCCCCCCCCCCAAAACACAGACCAGTTGTTGGGAAGAAAGAATAAATCTGTGTTCCACTGTGTTTCCTCCAGCACACAGTTGTTTACTGAGAACTAAATAGTACATTGCTGCAGGTTAGGTTTAATTTAGCTCTTATTTCCTTCGGAGGCTTCGTTCCTGTTAAACCTGAGATCTGGTGGAATCCACAGAGCTTCTCACCTGCTTTATGTAGCGCAAGCTGGACTCCGCCATGCTGTGGAGGGAACGGCTGTTGTCGGGGCTGCTTCCAGGCGCTTGGTCGGAAGAGTCAGGAAGCATCTCCCGCACAGGGCCAGGATTTAAGTCCACGTGGAAATCTGCTGAGATCTTGCAACAGCTTTTCAGATCAAAGAGAGCCAGGCTGAGGAAGAAAGGTTCTACCTGGGAGCACAAAAGAAGATCCTTAGGTTAACATTAACTTGACATTCTACAGAAGGGAATAATGGATTTTGAAGAAGAAGAAGAAGAAAAAGAAGAAGAAGAAGAAGAAGAAGAAGAAGAAGAAGAAGAAGAAGAAGAAGAAGAAGAAGAAGAAGAAGAAGAAGAAGAAGAAGAAGAAGAAGAAGGGGCTACTTCAAACTTTGGCATTGGAAAAAGCAGGGTTCTCACTTGAGGCACAAATGACCAAATTATCCTACTTTGGACACGTGATGTGAAGACCCAGCTCGGTGGAGAAGGCTGTTAGGCTGGGAAAGGTGGAAGGAAAGAGAAGAAAAAGATGACTAGCAGTAAGGTGGAGGGACTGAGTTGCAGCAGTGATGAGTGTATTGGAAGGACCAGGTTGGGGACAGATCATCTGGGTGAAAATCTATCTCTATGGTTGTTAAGAGTGTCAACAATGACTTGTTGGCATAGAGTTAATGCCAAAGTGGGACTGCCTTGGGGGAGGCATCTTCTGGGAGACTGGTGGGCTTCCACGTGCTGCTGGTTGGCTGCCAGGAGAACATCTGCTGGACCAGAGAGCCAGGGGCCTGATCCAGCAGGACACGGCTGATGTTCTTACGACACATTGTAAGGACCAGGAAGCCCTTTGGGAGTGAGTAAATAAAAATGTGGGGAAGGCTCTGGCAACAAAAACACATAATGGGTGGGGGCCTACATTTGAAGGGGGGTCCTTGGCGCTGTCATTCAGTTGGGCCAGGAGGTTGAAGGTCAGGGAATGGCAGTTCAGCAGGAAGCGTGGCTGTCCCCTTTCCTCAAAGGGACCGATGTCCACCTCTAGTCCGGAGAAATCAAGTCTCTAGGAGAGAAAAAGGCAAAGGGGATTCTTTTCCCACCTGCATCAGGTGGAGAGAGGCTGAAGATCTTCGTATTTGGAAACGAGGGGCAAATGGCACATATTTCAAAAATATCTCCCTTCTCTCCCTTTTCTCTTTCTTCTTTTCTTTTCTTTCTTTCTTTCTCTTTCTTTCTTTCATTCCTTTCTTTTTCCTTTCTTTCTCTTTTCTTTCTTTTTCTCTTTCTCTTTCCTTCATTTCTTTTTCTTTCTTTCTTTCTTTCTTTCTTTCTTTCTTTCTTTCTTTCTTTCTTTCTTTCTTTCTTTCTTCCTTCCTTCCTTCCTTCCTACCTACCTGCCAGCCATGCTTTTTCACTGAGCCAAGAACCTCCAGCCCCAAAGGATCACCTGCACTTCTGGATCAAAGGAGAAGAGATTTTGCCTGCCTTCACTGCGGCTGAGTTTGCTGAGCTGCTCCGTTTCTCGGCCGTACTGAAAGAGAACAGACCCTGCGTGAGGCTGTGATCGGTGGAAACTGGGGGAAGCAAAATAGTGAAAACTTTGATAGAGAAAAGCTGGGAAGGGGGGGGCTCTGTGTGGCAGGACTGCCAAACCCATAGGTAACCACCTATGCTGAAACAATTCTCCCTCCTTGCAGTTTGAGCCTAAAACAGACTCAGATCTGGCTCTCATTGCTCAAATACGGGTAGGCCAAGATCTCCCGGAAGGGCTTTGCAAAGAGTGAGGTGGGCCGATCCAGCTGTTTCCCTGCTTCCTGGCAGAGAACGCCGAAGCCAAGGTTACCTTCATCAGCTCTGGATGCAGGCTTCTTCCTAAGCTTTCCAAGATGTTCTCCAACTTTCCATGGCTGCTGGAGTCATCATCTGCAAAGTCACAAAAAGCAGATGTTGCAGAGGTACCTGGCCAGAAGAGACAATGGCTTCCTCTGGAAGACCTGGGAAATTGGGACGAAGGGCCGGGAAGATGGCCGGGAATTTCCTCTCCCACCAGCAGGGTCACGATCCGGCGGCTCACCGATGCCAGGGCGCAACCTGGCCTTTCTCTTCAGCTTCACCCGCCTCTCTTCTGGGAACTGCCTTGGATGCAGCCCAGCAACCGCAACCCCCGAAGAGGCCGGGGAGGGAGGGAGGGAACGGATGCTGAACCAAACCAGTTTCAGTCAGGGAGGGGGACCTGTGCAGTTTTGGGCACGGTGACTCTGCTAAACCTGAAAGGATCCTGGGGAAAGCTTATCTTAAGCAAGCCTTGGAGGTGGGTGATTGAAAATAGAACGGGTGTACAAACAGTGCCAGATCTGAAGCAGCAACGGTGCAGCAAGAGATCCATCCACCCTCTTCTTCCTCTCTGTGTGTGCGTGTGTGTGTGTTTGTTTGTGTGCCTGCATGTGGTTGCATCAGGACCTGTCTCCATGGCGGGTCCTCACCAGGCACGAACTCCTCCTTCTTCTCTGGCCCCAAGCCCTCCGTGCTGGCCTGGAGGACCTTCCGCAGAGTGGCTAGCCAGTCTCCCATCTCCGACTCCGTTTCCGCAGCCAGGTAGTGGCTGTACTTGTCCAGCATCTTGAGCTCAAAGGCATTTCGACGCATCTTGGGGCACTGGGGGAGAAAGGCAGGGGACCTTTTGAGGCTGGGGGTGACACCACCCTGGACCCCCACTTTTCCTCCTAAAGCGCTCAAGCGGGGACAAAAGTTCCTTCCGAGACCGAGCAGGTGGCCTTTGACTTCCGGCCGCTGCTGAGCCCAACATTTCTGCTGCTAAGCGAAACAGCCGTTAAGTGAGTTTTGCCCAATTTTACAACTTTTCTCGCCACCGTCGTTAAGTGAATCACTAGTTGTTAAATTAGTCACACGGTCGCTAAGTGAATCCAGCTTCCCCCTTGACTTTGCTCGTCCAAACGTCACAAAAGGGGAATCACGTGACCCTGGGTTGCTGCGACCGTCACAAATACAAGCCAGTTGCTAAACGGCTGAATTTTGATTACGTGATGGGGGGGCCCTGCAACGGTTGTAAGTGTGAAAAATGGCCCTAAGTCGCTTTTTTCAGTGCCGTTGCAGCTTCGAAGGGTGACTAAATGAAGCGTTGTGAGCCGAGGGCTGCCTGCACTCTGCCCCTTCCCTCCTGGAGAGTCTAGGGCCCCCGGGGGTGCAGAGGCGGCCTCGGCCAGGCTGCGAGCCTGAATGCTGGAAGGGCCGTCAGAAGAAGGTGGCCCCCGATTCCCCCAGCAAGCAGCCCTCCTTCCGCTTCCCTCTCGGAGCGGCTCCCGAAGAGCCAGGCTGGCTGCAAAGCTGCAAGGTTTCCTCGCAGATTAATGTGGAAAGGAAAAAATATCTGAGATGTTCACTTGGAGTTTTGGTCGAGAGGTTCATTTTTCAAAATATAAACTAACCAACAAAACCCTTTGGTGGTTCGCAGTCCAAAGTAAAATAAGAAAAAATTAAGGAAGGAGAAAAGAGTAGTTGCACTCCAGCGAAGCTGAGAATCTATACGATTCTGGTTCATAAAACCAGCTGAGCGTTGCCAGTATTTTGTTCTTGCTTTCCTTTGCTTGAACTTTGGTTGAAAGTATTTCCCAATAACCAGTGAGAAATAAATTGACAGACGACAGACAGACAAAGAGTAGATCCATACTAGATCCTCTCCAGCAAGAATCTGCCTATGGGCTTGCAAATTCTCTAGCAAAACCTTTTGCAAATCCTCACCTGCACAACGTCTATGCAAGAATCCAGGAAGATGCATCCTTTGGATTCCTTGGAAATCTTCTCATCTTTGTAGGAATTGAGGATGTAAGAGCCATCTGGAAGCTGCGTCAGGTAGAAGTACCTTTTCTTGAACACCTGCTCAGAAAAAGAAAAAAAGCTCACCGTTAGAGATGGTTGATCTCCCGGTATGAATTCTGCTCCATTCTGCTCATTTCAACTTGAGACAGAATTCCAAAATCTTGAACTTTATGCAAAGTAGGTTGAAACCAGCAATTGTGGCATTTTCTATGCAGGGGGTGTATAGAAGCGAAACAGCCACGGCTGAGACACAGCATCTGTGGCAATGATTCTCAGTGTGGTCCACAGACCATCAACGATCCGTGTTCTGGGCCTCTAACTTCATCCATTCTCAAGCAGGCAAGCTCTTCCAGAAATTACAGAGGCATCTTTTCCACCCAAACAAACCTAGTTTGTTTTTCTCAGCTCCCTGCAAAATGAAATCAAAGTGCTCCGAGGAGTCTCTTACTTTCATGGTCACAGTGATGGTACTGTTGACGTTGGCCTTGTACAACCAGCCTTGCCTGATCACACCACCCTTTTGGGAGCACAGCGAGGAAGCGTCCTGGAAGAGAGGGGTATTCTGAGAGAAAATTATTGCAAGGAAAGGGGACCCAGCGATAGCTCGATTAAAGTTTCCATCCACAAATGTCTCCTATTTCAGTCGGGCAGGTGTGGCAAAGATGGGATATTTGTGTTGATAATCCTTATCCTCTCCACCAACCGGCTCTGCTCCTTTGCCCAAGGGCTTGTAGACCACAGAGGAACCCTTGGCCACACAGGGCAAGAATCCCAAGCTCCAAAGGATGAGAAAGCAGCCCCTTTGTGATCCTGTAGGTGCTTCAGATCCTCTATTCTGTGTGAGCCCTTCTAATCAAACAGCTCCCTTTCAAACGCTGAAAGAGGATTTTCTGTTGTGTGGGTGTGGCGGGTGCCTTTTGCTCCTGCACATCGACCCTGCCTAAGGCTGGGTTGGCAACCAGCACATGGCTCAAGCTGAAAATTAGATTATAAAGGCCGCTGGGCGGACACCTGCCAGAGGCAGGCCAGAGCCAGTGTTCTTCTCAAGAATGTTAAAACTAAAATCATAAAGACAAAACAGCAGTGCTATTTTCAGGTTTGGCCAACCGTCTGGCCTTCTTTCACCATCTCTGCAGGTGAGCTCCGTCTTCTAAACGAGGCTCAATATTTATTCTATGCTACAAACTTCTAGAAAGAAGGCAGGAGGATCCTGAAAATTAAGTGAACTTTGTGCAATTGCGTGAAGGAGGCTGCACTTTATTTCCTTGTGGCACCCAGTGGGAGCTCTTGTTGCACTTGGTGGGAACCTCTAGCACGTGCTCTCACCTCATCTTTATCAAAGTCTTCATCAATTTCAAAGACGTGGCTTGGGACCTTCTCTGGCCTGAAGGATTTGCTAAGTGAAGACAACACATTTTACTCAAGTTGCATCATAATTTTTTTAAAAAACCATAATACTAATAATTAGTAAACAAAAAGGGTCCTTGAAGACTATTTTGGGGGCCAACTCAACCACAGGGCACCACAACTTTAAGGAATCCTGCCCAAGGATTCCTCCCCCAAGCTCGGTTGTTGGGTGGTCCATGGATTATACTAAACCCTTAATTGTTTCATTAAATCACTAAGATTCTTGGAGGCCGAGGAAAACACCCTGGCCTGGCCCTGCAAAACGCAGTGTTGTAAGATCCCGTCCGACACACAAGCCTGGGCATGCAAGAAACACCCACCCTTGGAGAAAGAAATGCTTACCATGGTAACATTCGGAAATCACCAGAATATTCGTCATATTTGTAGTTCACAACGTACCAGTCTGAGCTGTATGCTTTAATGCACTGAAAAGAAAATTAAACCTGGCTTGTTCAAATCCGCGCAGAACGAATCAGAGCAGCAGCCGCAAAACTCAGCCTGAGTGGAACTGCAGACTGAAAACTCACTGAGGAGCAGCTAAGAAATTAGATGCATAAAGATGTGTGTGTGTGTGTGTTGGCATTCTCCACTGCCCCCTTGTTTGCTCAGTTGTGGCTGCCTCGCAGACAATGGCTAGACCTCTGGGGAAGGGGAGGCAGCTGCCTTGTGTCCCCTACTGAGATGGTGGATTCAGCTGGAAGACTTCGCCAAGGGGATGGTCCTTGACTTGCAATGGTTCATTTAACGACCGAAGTTATGACACTGAAAAAAAGTGACTTGTGACTGTTTCCCACACTTACAAGTGTTGCAGCATCCCGGGGTCACAGGATAAAAATTCGGACTCTTGGTAACCGGCTCGTATTTACGATGGTCACAGTGTGTCCCGGGGTGACGCGATCCCCTTTTATGACCTTCTGGCAAGCAAAGTCCACGGGGGAGCCGGATTCACTTAACAACCGTGTGACTAAGTTAACAACTGTGGCAAGGAAGGTCATCCAATAGGGCAAAACTCACTTAACAACTGACTCGCTTAGCAACAGAAATTTTGGGCTCAGTTGTGGTCATAAGTTGAGGACTCCCTGTCCTCTCCTGGGACTTGCAGAAATGATTTAAAGCTGCGGATCCCTCCCTTTGGACAAGGCAGGGCTATTTACGGACAGGATTTCCTCTGGAATTTCAATATTCAGGGTCTCCTAAGTGGGGCAGGTCACGGGGCCGCTTAAAACAGTAAAAAGGACAAGATGCCTTTAAAAGTAGCACAGGAAAGATAGCACACAATGTTGTAAATGCTGCCACGCAGAAAAATTGCGGTTTGTTTGGATTTGTTTTTGCCTTGAGAGTTACGCAAGCGAGGGAGTTTTTAAAGAAATGAAACGTGTGACTTGCTTCCTCTTTTGAAAACGCTGAAGAGTCGAAGCTGCCTTGCCAAAGCTGGTGCTTCCTCTAGAAAGACTAACTACAACTCCCATCCTCCTCCTCTAATGACCAATGGTCCAATCTAGGAGAAGAGAGTCGGGGGTCTCACCTCTTGGACAAAGAGACTCTGGGCCTTCTTCAAAGCATCTCCTGGCACGGAGGAATGGACAGTTCTCCTCTGGCGACTGATAACGGAGAGCTGGAAGGAAAGTGGGTTGGGGGTTCCAAAATGATTGAAGACCCTCCGGGTGGAAGGAAAGTTAGGGAGGGGTCTTCCCTTCCTGCCTGAGCAGGATCTTTCAGAAGCATCTAACTAGGCTTGGGGGGAGAGTAAATCCACCTTCTGAAGTTGTCTTATGGTTGGACTGGACAGGACCTCGCTTGGGGTGGCCCCAGGGCATGGGGACACCTCCTAAAGGAAGGCTGTTGAAAAAATCCCTGCCCCAAGAGCCTCCTGGGGTTTATCTGTGGGATCCTTCTGAGCTATCTCCACGGCCAAACACGGAACCAAACACGGTTCCAGAACAGCCACGTTTCTCCTGGCCCATTTCTTTGGTGTAGGAGGCCAGGTGAGCAGGTCGCAGCCTGAGAGGCCTCCCAGAAGGGAACTGGGTGGGGAGCGCCCGCCTGACACCCCCCTCCCCTAGTCATGGAGAGCAACTCACTGAGGCATCTTCCATGGGAAACATGAGCAGGTCTCGGAAGGGATCGCTGTAGATCTGCGCTTTCCGTTGGCTGATCACATTCTCGTAGTCCAAGGGTTGGCTCACCTTCGTTTTTTCCTGACGGGACACAGGGAAGAAGGCCTGGTCAGACCCACCAGAAGGGCCCCTGGGTGGGCGGCACCAACGCCACGCAGAGGAGAAAGCAGGAGAGGAACAGACCCAAACTATGTTCCTGAGAGGAAATACGGGCTGCTCCCAAATGCCACCATGGATGTAGGAGATGGGAGTTGTAGTCCAGACCTTGGGCCAGGAGGCTACAATGGTGGCCACATTTTCTTTCATCCAATACCATGAAGCCCCTTTGTGTCTACTCCATATAAATACATATTCTGTCTATAGTTGCCCTGCCTCCACCTGCTTTCTTTTCCTCCCTGTTTTCAGCAACTGGGTCCTCCTTGGGGCAGGGAATTGTGCCCTATTTTTTTGTTTTTGCAACGTGCCAGGCACTCTGATTAAGCCATGTTAAACCAACAAAGTGCATAGCAAGAATACTACGCCCTGATGCCGACAATTAGAATAATCTCCCATGGAAAAAGGAGCGGGTTCCTTGGTGAAGCAGGCTGAAAATTTTTATGCCAGGCACAAGGCAGGAAGAGGCCACCCCTTTGCCACCCGGCTGGTGCCCCTTCTGCTTTCCCCTTCTTAGATGTAACGTGATGCTTGCATTTCTTAAGGATAATAAATTTGCCAAAAAGCACTGGATTTGCCCATCCCGTGCCAACTGTGGGCCAATCCTCTTTCCCTTTTTTTGGACAGGTGCCAATGCCCTGGCTGCTGTCCACTCCTGGCAAAAGAACAGAGCTGACCATGAGATAAACAGCTGCTATTTTAGCCAGAACATGTGAATTAGCAGGACAAAGCAAAGGGAAAATTAGAGATAAACAAGAAGGGTGGAAGATAATTTGCTGAAAACCACCCTTTTCCAGCTGGGAGGTTTTTGAAAGTCTAGACCGGTATTTCTCAACCTTGGCGACTTTAAGAGATGTGGACTTTAACTCCCAGAATTCCCCAGCTACCAGCTGCTTGGCTGCTGGCTGGAGAATTCTGGGAGTTGAAGTCCACATATGGTCCCACCATTGCCAGCTAGAATGACTACTGGTGAAGTTCAAGGTCATCTGTTCAATATTCAGAAAATGATAGCAAGCAGATCCCTGGGAATTGCAGGGATAATCCTTGCCAGATGACAATTATACAGATGTTTTGAAAAGGCTCCATCAAGTGTCGGTCCTGGAACCTTTCACAATGAGGACTTTGGGGCTGGCCCTGGAGAACTGTCAGCCTGCGGTGGCCTCTGCCAGGATCACCTGTGCAGAGTTGCCTGCTTTCCGTTCTCCCCACAGCTCTTTGGAAGCCCTCAGGCCCTTCACAGGACATTGTTGGTCTAAACCTGTGTTTTTCAACCTCGGCAGCCTTCGGATGGGTGGATTTCAGCTCCCAGAATCCAATTAAAGTGGGCAAGGCTCCACTAAATGGAAATGATCATAATTCTTCCAATCTTCATTTTTCTTTTTCATTTTTTTTTGCTCACGATGCTCGAAGCGGAAATGCTTCAGGAAGTGGCCAATGACAAAGCATCTTCTGTGCCACAGGAACCGATTTCAAAAGTGCAGCTGCTCGTCTTTTCAGCTGCAGCTTTCCCTGCCTCTGAAGCCCTGGGCCTGCCTCTGCCTCGTCACGACCGCCCTTCTGACAGCATCAGCACCAAAGGCATTTTTAGTTCTCCACCACAAGCTTCCCAGCAGCCAATTAGTCCCTGTTGTCTGGAGCACAACCGAAAGATCCAGTTGCAGACCTCTGGGAGAAGAATGCTTTTACCGATCCATACCTGCATTTTTTTGCTTTAAGGAAAGGAGATGAGCTCATGCCTATCTTGGATCCAATGAGGGCACCTTCCACTTAATTCAGCCATGAGGGGAAGGCTGATCTGCGGCCATTAAGGTGACCTGGATCTCCTTAATTAGCCCTTGTGCTATGATGGAAATCAACCTCGCCTCTCCCCCTGCATCAAACGAGGCATCCATCAAACTCTTAAGTGGCGCTTTAGCTGCAGCACCTGAAAAGGTTCCTTTTTGATGCCTTTTGAGGCCGTGCAAGCTTTAAAAAAATAAAGCAGGTTGCATCGCAAAATCTCACTTCCATATCCTGCAAAGTTGCTTGAGCTCTGAGGAAAAAAAATGTGGAGGAAATGCAATGCAGAAATAATAAACATCTCAATAAATAGGGAGGCACTTTTAGCGGCCAATTATTCTCCACAAAAAGGATGCAACTCTGGTTCTTGAGGGAGGGAGGGAGGAAATGTATGAGCAAATCTAGAGGAGCGTGGATCCCATTTCTTTATGATCCATTCACAGACATCTCTTAAATTCCCACCTCGAGACCTCGCAAATACAAGCAGTCCTCAGCTTACATCCACTTGTTTAGTGACCAAAGTTACAACAGCACTAAAGAACTTAAGACCACTTTTCACAATTATGACTGTTGTGGCACCGCCCCCCCCAGGGTCACGTGATTAAAATTCAGACGCTTGGCAGCTGGCCCATAGTTATGGTGGTTGCAGCATCCGGGGTCATGTGATCCCCTTTTGCGACAAGCAAAGTCGCTGGGGAAGCCGGATCCTCTTAACCACTGTGTGACGGTGGCAAGAAAGGTAGTGAAATGGGGCAAAACACACTTAACAACCATCTCGTTTAGCAATTTTGGGCTCAGCTGTGGTTGTAAGTCAAGGACAACTATAGACTGAACCTAGCTGCCCCCCCAAGAGGAGGTCCCACCGGTGGATCCCCCACTGTGGGTCAAAAGAACTGCATCCAGGCAATAGGCACTGCCCTCCCCCCAAATCCTGGGTGGGTGGGTCTCCAGAGCCCCTCCAAACCATGATATTTGGCATGACCAAAAAAGCCACTTCTTCAATTCCGCTGAGCACGGCCCAGCAACTGCATCTCATTAACTCAGTTTCACTTCGTCTAAATTAACACCTGCTTTGCCACCCCTGTTCAGAACAATTAACTTCAAAGAACATCAAAGGGAATTCCACCCCAAAGTCATTGTGCAGCACACAGATCCCACCCCCACTTCCTCCTCCCCACAGCGCTGCCCAGACTTTGATTAAAGCAGAGACCAGCTGAAATTAAAGCAATTAGCAGCAATGGATTTCTCCCCAGAAACGGGGTGGGGAAGGATATTTGAAACCAGGATCCACCAAACATCCATAACAGTCTCAGCCATCCGGTCTTCCCCTTCTCAATAAGCGTTATGGGTCACAGCCAAGATAGGATGGATCGGGAGCAGTTTTGTAAACAGAAAGTCTTGGAGGGCTCAAAAAAGTGGCAGACCAGGTATTTCTTCCAAACCTGGAGGTGCAAAAGGGGGGCCTCAATTTCCCAGGCCAAAAAAAAAAAAAATACAAAAAGAGGTTCTTTGTGTTGGACACACCAGAAAAGTTTTTATCCTCTGCTCCCGTCTCCGGGGCAGCCATGTGCAAGGGAGGAAAGCTTTTCATTCAGAAGGCCAATTCTAGGTCAAAAGAGAAAGTTGGAAAGGGATATTAAGGGCGGGCTCTGGGCCAGAGAAAAGGAGTCATGGAACGGAAACGTGGGCGTTTTCTTCCTGTTCTAGAAATATGGTAATGCCAGAAAATGTATTTATTATTTCTGATTTATATAGCTGCTTCTCACAATGGAATGACTCTTGGTGGCTTACAAGAGTTAAAAACTGCAAAAAAGGACCAAAATCTTAAAACACATAAAGCCATAAAAAAAAGCTAGCAATAAAACCCACAGCTGAGTAACTACATTCCACACAACTGTTGTATAAGCTTAACTACACATTCAGATCCTCCAAACTCTGTCTATATACGTTTATGCGTGTTGTGTGTGTAAGCTCATCCTAATGTTAAGTGTGGCTAATACACAGTGCAAGCATCTGCTTTCAAACTCAGCCACATCTGTTTCATAAGCGGTCCTGGGAAAGCAAGACAAACTGCACCCCACATACCGTAGGATCTCTCTCTGAAACAAAGAAGTTCTCCCCTCCAGCTGCTGGTTGTTTCCAAAGGACTTCAAAGCCCATCATTTAGGCAGAGAAAAGAGCCTAAGGACCTCCCATATCATTCTAGCTGGGGAATTCTGGGAGTTGAAGTCTACAATTCTTAAAGTTGTCAGGTTTGAAACAGGCTGTTTTAGACCGTGCTTTGATCTGATTTCAACTGACCGGCATACATTCTAAAAAGACCCAATTTAAATGAAAGCGTTTTATTTCACACTGGTGCAAGCAAACCTCTCATTTCAGCTGCTTTCAGTTTACATAAACAATGTTCAAAACCTGTCCTCTCTTTTAGGACTGTGCTAGACAGTTTATCTAAAAATACTTGATGCTGTCTGGAATAGTCGCCAAAGGCAGACTTATTGATTACAAATCTTAAGCAGGTAACTTGGCTAAGTTCTTGGCAAGCCATCTGTTGTTTTCAAGTGATTTTATCGGAAAGGGGGGGGGGGAGATGACCGAGTGCAAGGCCAAAGAAACACCACCTGGTCCCCAAGTCAAGTTTGCAAGCATCTGCCCCATCAAGACAAGAGCTGGATTGAAACTTAAGTTTAGCTTTACTTAAATCCCACTAAGCGAAGCCTAGATTTATATAAGCATCCCTCAAGAGGAGTTTCTTTCATAGCATCTGCTTGGCACCCCAGGGGCACGTTGCCATCTGCCTCTCTGTTCCTCAGAGCCCAGCCGGGCCCTGACTCTGACTAAGATGCTAAATGCTCTCTGCACATGGACGTAGGCTCTCTTGCCCTGACTTTGCAGGATCAGAAAAGCTGGCTCTTTCAGAGAAGAAAGGCTGGGGGAGTACCCAATCCTTGCACCCACCCACTCTAAAAGCAGAAGCTTCTCTTCCCTGGTCCTGCTGGCAAAGGACAACAACCACCACCACAGCTAAAAAGTGCCAAGACTTCCCCACCCACCTCCTGGCATCTCTGCAGGAAACATTTTCCTGCTGCTTCTGGTCTGAATTCTTGTTTCTGGATGCTTTGGAAAAAAGAACCTGCTTCAGAAGATGGCCGTGGTGATGCCAGTACTACCAACGCCCCCCCCCCCACCCCAACAGCTGTGGCTACGTGATTCACTTCCTGCCTGGCAGAGCTGCAAGGGGACTGGCTTCGCTTTCGCAGGAACTCGGCCTAAAGGGAGCCCTGGGACTGGGCCTCCCCTGCCAGCTGGGAAGCCTTGTCCTCTCCGCTCTCAAGGCTCTCCCAGACACCCCGCTTAATTAGCTATTTGTGGGCTGGGGGTTGCCTCCCCTCCCCAAACCTGCCACGTGTCAGTGAGGAGCAGATGCTCTTCCGGGGCTGAGATGGTGCCCAAGCGGGGGTGTGTGTGTGTGTGTGTGTGTCATGGAGGAGGCCGGGCATCCTTGGAGGAGGCCGGGCATCCTCACCTGAGCACCTCCCTGGCCTGCCTGCCTCCCAAGTTCCCTTTTCCCCCTTGGAGAGGAAGGCCGGGAGGGCTCCGAAGCAGCACCAGATGCTGCAGGTAGGGGCGAAGGGGGGATTAGCAGGTGCATGAGGGGAGAGAGAGAGAGAGACCACCTCCCCGCCCACTACGAGTCCAGGTTGCTGCAGATCGCAACAGCTTCCAGGAAGTGC
Organism: Vipera ursinii; assembly: GCF_947247035.1. NCBI lineage: Eukaryota > Metazoa > Chordata > Lepidosauria > Squamata > Viperidae > Vipera > Vipera ursinii. Next base: position 1,068,631 of record NC_139525.1, on the reverse strand, counting down.
GCGGGGAGGGGGTGTCTTCCTGCATCCCTTTGGCTCCGGGATGCTCAGCGCCTCCAACGCTCCCGGCAGGGCTCCAACTGCTCGGACCCGGAGACGGGCCGGGGGGGGGCGGAGGCGCTCCGGGGAAGGAGGCTCCCAGGGAACGCGGCAGGCGGGGCGGGGGGCGAGAGGCGGGTTGTGTGTTTTTTTTGAGCTTTCCCACCCGCAGCGCCCGTGGGGGGGTCTCGGGGCATCCGCGGCGCCGGGCGCGGCGGCGCCTTCTTCGGCGGGCAGGGCGTCCGGCAGCGCGCTTCCTCCCTGCCTCCCTCCCGCCGTCCTCCCGCCGTCCAGGGCGCCTTTGGGCGCGCCCAGAGCGCCGGCTCTCCTCCCCGCCCGCTCCCGCCTCACCTGCGCCGGGGAGCCGCGCACCGCCTCGGAGACGCTGAGCCGCAGCTCGGCCGCCGTGCCCGGCTTGCTCAGCCGCTTGGTGAACTTGCGCACCTCCGCCGCGGCCATGGCCGGGCAGCCCGCGGGGACAAAGGCAGCGGCGGGCGGGGCGCCGCGGGGCCGGGAAGCGCCGCGGCTGCTCCGGGCGGAGGGCTCGGAGCGCCCCCTGCCTGCCTGCCCGACCCACCGACCGACCGACGCCCGCCCGGAGCTCCGCCGCTGCCCCGCCGCCGACCCCGCCCCGCCTGGCAGCCGGGCTCCGCGGGGCGGGGACGAGGAGGGGCGGCGCTGCGTTGAGCGGGTCTCCAAGCGGGCCGGCGGAGGCTGCGAGCCAGCCCGGGCGCCCCTCCCCGCCCCACAGCCGGGACTGCCCGCGAGGCTGTCGAGGGGCAGGTGGGGAGAGAGACCCCCCAACCCCGGCAGGTCTTTGCGCGGAGGCTGAAAGGGCCGGGGCGGCTATTGGGCGTTTCCCCGAAAGCAGCCGGGACCCCGAATCCGGACTTGGGCCGAGGCCGGGCCAGTTGAGGCTTCGGGGGAAACCCGCCCCTCCGAAGTCGGGGATGGAAAAGACGGAAGACCGCGGACCGACCGGCGCCAAGCGAAAACCTTCCCGCCGCTCCGCCTGTTGTGCGATTAAAAAACAACACCAACACCGACGTTTTTCTCAGCGTGACCCATTTTTAATAAGACATCCTGTTTTCTTAAGCAGCTGCCACCGTCAACAGCCTTTCTGCAGGTTAGGTCCCTGCAAAACGGTTGCGTCATTGGTATTATTTTACAAATATTTACATTTTAAATTCAGTTTTAACTCTAAACAAGGATAACAAAAACAAAACTTAAAACTACAATATTTTAAAAATATGTAAACAGTTTTATTTTACATCGTTGTAAAATATAAGAATTGTTCCTAATGCAGCTTAAGTTGCTTTAAAGTGAGCGTAGTATCCCTGTGCCTGGGATTAAGGAATGAGAAACTCTTTCGTAGAAATATTGTGCTCCGGTGTGCAAAAAGGGAACGGGACAGAATCGAGAGTGCACAACAGTGAGAAGACCACGTTATAAAACACCGAAACGAGGTTGCCGCTAATCCATCTGCGGGCCGCGGGGTTAGGAGTCAAAGAAGGAGCCATCTCACAGAACTTAACGGGTCTGGCCAGAAATGCAGCTCGGTGAAGAGAAATTAAAAGACAGACCAGCTTTGCAGTGGCCTCTGGGCAGAGGGCCTTTAACTTTGTGCAACTGCAAGGAATTACAGGCCTGCCCCTATTTGGGCACCACTGAATCGACTAAATTTTCACCTGTGCAAAACTGTTCCTAGGCGACCCCCGGAGGAGCATCTCTGCGCATAAATATCTCGCTATGCTTTTTGTGCAGGCTTGTGCTGCGTCCGGCGCATTACGCAGCAGCAGAATTATCCAGAAATTGCAAGGCTCATTTTTCTTCTTTTGAGCGCGGCTGCCGGCGGTCTGCCCTTTCTAATCTAAAAAGCGGAGGGGGGGGGGCTTAAGAGGGTGGGAGGTGCTGCTTTTTCGGGAGCTCCAGGACAGCAGCCTTAAAGGAAGGAGTTCAACGCTAAGCCGACCTCCAGCGCGAGATTATACTCTGCGTCACCAAGCACAAGATTCACACCTGGGTACCATGATTGCGATGCTACTGAGTTACTGGCGACTCTTCAACAGAGATTTTTCTTTTTGTTGATAAAGACTTTGATGGCTCCGGTGAAATCGGCAGAGAGAAGCACCTCGGCATGGTCCGCCTTCAAGGCTCCTTAAAAGACAGAAGCCGCAGCTTTAGAAAAAAGGGCCAGGAAGTGGGGGGTGGGTGGGTGGGTGGAGAAGAGGGGCGGCTTGCAAAAGACCCCCAGTCAGAAGCCTCTACCCGAGTGGCTGATTCTGCTTGGGATCAGACTAGGAACCGAAGAGCGAGCGAGCGAGTGATCCCCCTTCCACACACTTTGCCAACCCAGAGACTGCTGGGGGGGGGGGGGGGAAGGGACACGTGTGGCCAGATTTTCTATTTTTCTCCCTGGACTTTGGAGAAGTATTTTGGTCACAATTAGCGGCCTCCCATACCATCAACCATGGTCTCCCTCTGGACCAAATTTGGGAATTGGGGATGGGTGGCCCAGAGCTGTGCTGGTTCTCCTCCTTCCTTCGGAGTCGTTCTTGGTGTGGGGGGGAATAGGTTCAGGCTGGGGGTTCTTCTCTTGGGGGGGACTTGGAGGTCTTCCAGTCCAACCCCCTGCTCAGGCAGGAAGCCCTATACCATTCCAGACAAATGGCTGTCCAGTCTCTTCTTAAAACCTCCAGTGATGGAGCACCCACAACTTCTGGAGGCAAGTTGTTCCACTGGTTAATTGTTCTCACTGGAAATTCCTCCCTTAGTTCCAGGTTGTTTCTCTCATTGATTAGTTTCCATCCATGCTTCTTTTCCTGCCTTTGGGTGCTTTGGAGCAGAGGTCTCCAATCTAGACCACTTTAAAACTTGTGGACTTCAACTCCCAGAATTCCCCAGCCAGCACGAGTTGAACTCCATAAGTCTTAAAGTGGTCAAGTCTGGAGACCACTGCTTTGGAGAACAGGTTGGCCCTCAAATATTGGAACATTGTTATCATGTCACCTCTAGTCCTTCTTTTCATTAAACCCGACATATCCAATTCTAGCATTATCATTATTTAGTATTTCCAGAAGGTCAGAAGCTGCAGGGGCTGGAAAATTGGGGCTCCATGGCCATGTAGGTCCAATCATGTTTGTGGGACCTTCAGGGAAACTCTTCTGGCGCTGCTGAGAATTTGGGGTGCTGGACCCCCACCCCTGCAGAGGACCCCGGGCCAGAGAAGGCCACCTACCAGACGGAATGGGGTCTGCCGCCACCGACTCTTCACTTCTGCTTTCTCCCGGGGGCTTCTCGGCTGCTTCGGAGACCATCAGGCTGGGGTTCGGGGCAAAGATGGCGGAGGTGACCACAGCATTATGTGCTAGAAGGAGAAGGAAGCCTGTGAGGAGACGCAGGAGAAGAGAGTTCTGCGCAGTTGTGTGTCTTTGTGGACCGGATCCGAGGCAGAGAATCGGCAGCAGCAATTATGAGGGAGAGTTTTTGGCTGTGTTACTGTTGTGTACGGGGATTTTATTGTGTGTATCCTTTAGGGAGGGCATCTCAGAGGTATTTTGGGTGGCTATTAAGCTTCTGCAGAAAATTTGCATTTATGGAAAAATGCTGCAGCTCCCCTTTCCCCAAACACGTCCCCCACCAGCTGGTTCCATGGCTGGGTTTTTACAAGCCGATGGTTGCAAACTGTTTCTTGAGGCCCCTGGACGGTGATCAGCCAGCTGTCTCCCCCCGGCCCTACACCAAAACCCACCCTCCCCAGAGCAAATTCAGGGGGCCAAGGGGGTGTGTGCACGTCTGATTTACCTTTGACCCCCTCCCAGAAGTCATTGCGATCTCTCCTGACGGAGGAGAATTTGCTCAGGTCGTGGTATGTGCTCCAGATGTACACATACTTGTCTTCGGAGCCACTGACGATGTAGGTGAAGTCGTGGCTGAAGAGGGAAAGAGGGGACCCCTTTGCTTCAAGATGACGTCTGCCTCCCCTGCCCCATCGAGGTGAGCAGGTCGCAAATTCCGAATTTAGGAGATATTTCTTCCTGCCCTTCAACCAGGAGTTCTGAACCAGCCCCCTGTTGCCTCCCGCCGGTTCACTTTCCTGGGCCTTGAGCCCCCTTCCTCACCTGAAGCTGGCTTTGATTTGGCTGCTGCTGTTGACGTAGCCCTTGTACTTCATCGAAAGAGACAGGTCCCGCAGATCGTAGAGCCTGATGCGCGAGTCGTTGGAGGTTACGAGGATCTAGCAAGGCAAGGAGGCGTTTTCCTTCGTATTTTGACCCAGACTGGCAGATGCTCCCGTGCCACGCCTGGGATTAGCCATCATAGCTGTTATTCCGCTGCTCCCTGCCTACGGCATGCTTTGCCAGCTTGACATCAGCAAAGGCGAAAGGGGGAGAGATTGGAATGTGGGGGCTGGGGGGGGGGGTTGAAGCAGAGCCGGCCCCGATTGTGGGGAGCACCAATCAAGCGCAAGCTCAGCAAAAGGAATGTGGAGATGGGAAAGGCGCGAATGCAAGGTCCCTTTCCAAAACAACCCAAGGACTTTCAATTGGACATTGACCGATAATGGGGAGTGGGGGGGGGCGAGGGGAAAATAACTCCATCATTTTGGAACCAAGCCAACACTGCCTGCTCTAATCTGTAACCACTTTGTTCTCAGTAAAATATACTCGGGGTGGGGGGGGGGGAAAGAAATGAACCAGGGGCTTTTCTTTGAGATGGATGACATTAGCTTCAAAAAAAGGAGCCAGGTGCCTTCAGATTGGCCTGGGTTTTAAATGTTGTCATGGGTGTCCTCAGATTTATGGCCCAAATTCCACTGGGAAGTCGTGGGGTCTGGAGGCTGAGGCTCCTGCCTCTGGCGGTGGGCAAAGGCCCTGAAATCTCCTGCCTTTACTGCACCTAAAGCCACCCCATCCTCAGGAGGTCACCCCCCGAGAGTCAGCCCGGCCTGCTGCTACCTTGTTTTCACCCGGCAGGGGCTCGATCCCCGTGATCTTTCTCCCCACTCGATTCCGTCCTCTGGTCGACCGCACGTGGATCTGAGTGTGGTACTTGAGATGCTGAAGAGAAAGGTGGGAGAAGGGAGGAGACCCCCCTGAGACACAGAAGGCGGCCACAGCGGCCGGGGGAGGCCCTGCGGAGATCGGCAGGGGGAGCCGGAAGAGGCAGGCTTCTGGGGGCTGAAAGGTGGGGGGGTCCCAGGGGCTCACCTCAGTGTCGTAGAAGATACACCGGCCGTCGTAGGTACCAATCACGGCGTATTTGCCATTCTGGCAAAAGTTTGCTGCGGTGATCAGCTTGGTCTGCCCATCCACCTCGTTCCAGAGGGCCACCTTTTTGTCAGGAATGTTCCAGAGCCGAAGTTTGCCATCCAGCGAGCCGCTTAAGAAGTACCTGTCATCCTAAAAGGGGCCGGAAGAGCCCTTTTACCTCAGAACTGGGAGAGGCGTCTTGGCAGCCACCCTTGGCACCTGCCGGAGGACAATCCTGGGCCCGTCTGCTCCAAGGCCACGCCCGAGATGTCCTCAGCCACGTCTGGGCATGCTGGATCTCTCCTTCCCTCTCAGGGCATGCAAACCCACTTCCCGTGCAAACTGGGTTGAAAATGCGGCACAGAATTTAAGGAAGGGGCCACCGGCACTGACCCTGGGATGGAAGGCGATCGCCGTGACAAAGTCGATGTGCTGGAAACAGCACAAGCATTCCCGCCGGGATATGTGCCAGAGCCGGACGGTCTTATCCATGGATGAGGAGAGCAGGAAGTAATTCTGTGGAACATGAACCAAAGGGAGGAAATGGCACTTCTGGTGCACTAACTGAGAAGGGAGGATTCAAACCTGGTTTTGGAATCCCCAAAGTAATCAGGGTTGGAGGTAAACCACAACGGAACATTTTTGATGTCTCCCCCCTTTGGTTGGCGAAAAGGGAGGGTGCCTTGTCAGGATTTTATGGTGGTCCAGGTGTTTGCTGGTTATTTTCAGGAAGGACCACACAATACCCAAGTGCAATTCCCCAGCACCCGGGCATTGTAACTAGCTTAAAACATAAACAGCCGGAGGAAATGAGGCCCTTACTTTAGACCAGGACAAATCCAGGAGGTCGGCCGTGTGCCCTTTGTACTTGCAGAATGGCCGCTGCCGAAACGGCGTGCTCTTGTCGTCGGGGTCTTCATCGGTCCCGCTACAAACCTGAAAAGCAGATGTAAAAGAATGACAGTCCCAACCTCTTCCTGGATGCAGACAGAGAAAGCAGCGCCCCCCCCCAGGTGTTTTCACATTTGGGGGACATCAAGACCCTCCCCCGCTCCTGGCCATTCCCACTAAGGAAAACTGATTTGAGCCCCTGCAACTAGATGAGGGAAGTGTGGTGCACACTGAAGCCATTCCTCTAGGAAACCCTGTGTTGCTCGGCCATAGCAACTCGCAGAGGCAGGGGTTTCAACCCCAGAATTCCCCAGCCAGCAGAGCAAAGCTGAGCAACCTGCTGGCGACTGTGGGGGGCTGCAAAGAGCTATTTCAGGGGTGGACAGATAAGGATAGAAAACTCCAGGGGGACCCCCAGCCTCGTGGGCACAGCCTCCTGACTCACCCCCATATCGTTATCTGACTTGGCCGAGTTCAAACTCTCCTGAGATGGGGAGGGGGAGACGCGGCCTGCAAGGCAAGTGAGGAAAGCAGCTGAAGGGGGCTTCTCCGGAGAACTGCCCACTTCCTGCTCCAGCTGAGCAGGCCGGCTGCCCCACTGCCCAGGCCCAGAAGCTGGAGGTACCTTCCGAGTTGTACTTCATCCGCATGTTGTTGAAATAATCAAAAGCCGTCTTCAGCACCCAGATCCGCACGAGGTTGTCCTGGCCCGCAGAGGCCAGTAGCCGGCCGCAGTGCGAAAACTTCATGGTCCAGACAGCTCCCTGTCCGGAACGGCAATCCTGGTTAACGAGCCCTGCGCTAAAGGCCTGCATGCGCCGCCCCTCCAGCCAGGCCACAGGGAGGCAGCTCACCATGTGCTCTCCGCTGAGATCCTGCACGACTTTCACTTGCTCAAAGTCGTAGGGCCCCTTGAAGCCGTGGGCGGCTTTGAATTTCACCGGCCGGGTATACGGCATGCCTTCGTCATCGCTGGACGACGGATCGTCTTGATCGGTGTGGAAGACTGAGAAGGGAGAGCAGGCGAGGATCAGAGGCGTTTCCTTTTGGGCTTCTCACAATTACAGCCTCCAGAGGTAGCCAGAAGGCCAGCAAGAATGAAAACCTTTCACTCCCCTCCCCCCATCCGTAATCCTGCCTTTTATACAGCACTTTTTTGGAGAGCTAAATGCAATGGAGTGTAATTTTAACGCATGCTGATTAAAATAGAATGAAGATTCTATTCCATTTCGTTCCATTCACTTTGGATGCAAAGAAATGGTGAGAAGCTGTTCTTTCCCCCGTCTCGACTCCCGTTTTGACCCAGGAATACCAAGGGTGGAACCCTGGGGTGGAGGTGGGGGGTGGGCTTGCAAAATCAGCGGCGGACACTTTTAGCAACATTTCAGTCATTGCTACAGACTTTGGGCAGGATGGTTTTGTCTGTGCAGCAGCGGTCTGGATTGGAGGGAGCAAAGGCAGCAGAGCTCGTAAATTCAAGCCTTTTAGATCAGAGCCCTCCGCCTCACCCACCTTCGTCTCGCACGCTCTTCACTTTGTTGACGGCACGTTCTCCGTACTCTTCGGCCAGATGCCGAGCCCTCTTGACTGATTTGCCCAAGAATTTTTTCAGCTGCGTCCTTCAGAAGGCAGAGAAACAGCAAACGGTTTTCCTCAGCAAAGATCTCTGACAGTTACACTGATTTCAGAGGCGCCTCCCTAACATTTCCCACCCTACCAATGCCTGTTCAAACGTTTGATGGACAGGCAAGGCTAACTCTGGGGCGATTCGGACTGAAAACCTCGGTGTCCAACTTCTCTGCAATGGGATGAGTCCACGACTGCTTCGAAACCCTGTCCTGTTCGGCTGCTCTGGGAAAGGTGGGGGGCAGGGCTTGCAGGGTTTGGGGGGAGCTCTGGCTGGAAGGCCAGATAGGTCTCCTTGCATCCTTGAGACAAGTGGGGGACCTTCCAGAAATCTCCGAGAAAGAGGACAAGACAGGGGGAGCAAAACGGATCCCTAAAAACAGATATCCTGGTTTGTCTGCTGAAACCGTTTCTATCAGTCCTGACTTCCCCCCAAGCCCCACTGAAGATGAGCAGCCCCCCCTTCACCCTAAGAAGCGGCAGCCTCACGTTTTCTGCTTCAAGCGCCCTCCGTCGGTGTCGCTTTGCTGCAGCTGCATCTTGTCTTCGTCGTCCGACTGGGCCCCGTCGTTACTGTGCAAGGCAACCAGGAGGGTTCAGTGTCAGGGACTGAGGGCACCAAAGAGGAAGGCCGCCCTGTCTGTGCTGTGCCAGGCTCGGCCTTTGGAGGCACAGATGGCGCTAGTGGCCCAGACGCCCCTCTTGGCTGCAGTGAGTGGTACCAGGAGCTCCGAAGAGCCTCTCTCTGGCTCAGGCGCAGCAAGAGAAATTGGCAGGGCAGCACAGAAGCGACGCAGTGGAACCCCGCCTGGCTCCGTACCTGACATATTCCTTCGTCCGCCGCATGATGTGCAGCGTCAGGGGATTGATGCCTGTGGGCAGCTTTTCCTCCGCCAAGCTCAGGGGTATCTCCTCGCCCGTGTCCAGGTTCTTGATCATGACGCTGGCCAAGATCTCCTGCAAGGAAGGGCAGGAGAGACAACGGCGAGCGTCACCTTTCTGGATCCTTCCAGGGCTGCAGTCGAGGACCAGAGACGGACTCGGGTCAAGATGCAGCAAAGGGGCAAACTGGAGGGGCAGCTTTGTCAGAGAAGGGCCCCTTCTGCAGCCACAGCCGCCCTCTTTCGCCTGGAGGGGCTCCCAGCCGCTCCGGTGGGACAAAGCCACAGCTCAGCTCTGCAGAAGGACCGCTGGGAAGGGGCCTGCCTAAAGCCCAGCGCCAGCCACCTCCGAGGGGACAAGGAGGAGTACCTCATCTGTGAGTTCTCTGCCCGAATTAGACCGGGGTCTCTGGGGTCCAATCACTTCACCTGACACCACCTGGCCATCAGCCGATTTCCCGTTCTCCTGCAACAACAGGGTGTGTGTGTGTGTGTGTGTGTGTTTAAATACAAAACCGAAAGAGGCGGGAGACCCCAACCCACCTATTCTGCGGTGCTGCGCAGAGGATTGAGCCGGGGCCCAGACTAGAAAAGCTGTTTCCTGGGAGCAACAATTAATGCCTGCAATAAGGTTGCTACCCTCGCAGAGGGGCTGTAATTCTCCCCAGGCCAGGGAGCGAGCACCCCTAACCACCGAAGGTCTGACCTCTGACCCCGAGAGAGCATGCACAGGATTGCAAGATATGACTCTAGATTAACCCTTCCGGCGCGGGTTAAAGACCCATTTATTTGAGCAAGCTGGCCTGGCCTGATGGGGAATTACTTAGGGTTTTAATATTTATATATATTTTTTATTGTTTTTATTGTGGGCAATAATTTAATTCTTTTTTAACTTTTGTATTTTTGTAGTTTTAAGATATGCCCTGTTCACCGCCCTGAGTCCTTCGGGAGAAGGGCGGTATAGAAATTTAATTAAAATAAATAAATAAATAAATAAATAAATTAGAGCACTTTGTGTGTGGGGAGGGGGGGAGGGCGAGCCTGCTGGCATTCTCAGCTCAGTGCCCATAACGTGCAGCGTTCTCCAAAGACGCGCCTGGATCCAGCTGAGCACAGCAACAGCCTCAGCTATACTGGGGCCAGATCCCTCCCCGGAATGCTGGCTTGGCACACGCAAAGAACTCCTAGTCACTCCTAAGGGGAAAATGGGCTCTTAGTGACCCCCAGCTCGCTCCCCGAGGCAGCCGGTGCGCTCTGGTCAAACTCACCTGAGCAGTGACAACTTTGTCGCCGCTCGTGGCACTCGCCAAGTCCAAGGAAGGCTGAGAGTCTTTGGAGACAGAGTCGAGGGAGGCGTTGGGCGTCAGGAGGCCCCCCAGGGAAAAAGGCTCCCCAGGAACTGTGGAAGAAACACGGGAGTTGAAGGGGACCGGACTGATAGGGACACCTCCGGGAGGATTTGGCTAGGAATTGAAAACTTGCCTTCCAGGCCAGGAATTTTGCTGGTCTCGATTTCCGAGTCACTTTTTTTCTTCCTCGGTGGGGGGGCGGGCCGGGCAGGGGGTGGTGGCCTGGGGGGTGGGAGTCCCATGGGAGGCGGGGGCCGCGCTGGGCCAGATTTCTTTGTGCTGGCCACGATATCTGGCTCCATGGTCAGCTGTCGGGGGGGCTTAGCCGGAGGTGGCTCATCGGCAGCCGAGCAGCCTTGAGGGAGTGAGGGATCCGAGGACGGCGCCTGGTCCAATCCATCGGCGGTCTGGTGGCCTCCCTCCTCTGGCTGGTCTCCTCCGGCCGCTTTGCGCCCTCGGCTCTCACTTGGGCTTCCTGCAGAGACCGCAGCCTCTGCCCCCTCGTTGCTGGGAGGTGCCGAGGCCTCCTGGGGCGCCACCCCATTGGCCAGACCCGCAGGGGCTTCCGCGATTAAGAGTTCGGGAATGTGATGGAGGAGGTCTGCTCCGGAGACCCAAGCGTTTGCGTGTGATGAGGGGCTGGTCAGTTCCTTTGGGGAAGGAGCCAAGGGGTCATCCTCAAGCCGATGGGCTTTCTGGCTTTCTTCTATGATGTTGTCAATGATCTGGAGAGCAAATAAAGGCACAACTGCAATCAGACTGGTGAGTTCGCTTAATAACCACTGCAAAAAAGATCATATAATCAAGCTGGTCACATGAGTGATCCACTTTATGACTGTCATGACTTATGATGATAATGAGCAGGCTCTAAAATGACTGTAAGATGAGGACTGCCTGTATTGGTTTATAGTAGGTGGTTTCCAAACTTGGCAACTTTAAGACTTGTGGACTTTTAACTCCCAGAATTCCTGAGCCAGCTGGTCGGGGATTTCTGGGAGTTGAAGTCCACAAGTCTTAAAAGTCTATCCTGAAAAAAGTACTGCAAAACAAAACATAAACCATATCAACATCCGGGATTAAGAGGTGGTGAAACAGCCGTCCCGTATGTGGCTGAGAAAGGCTACTCAACAGTGCTCTGACATCTACTCATCAGCACTTTTAGGCCTGCAGAACAAACCTCTTTGGGGTCATCTTGCTTGATGTCCAGGTCTTTCCCTCCTTCACGGTCATCCACCAGAGAACCTCTGCCCGGCTCCTGGAAAACAGGATCACAGGTAACCAGGCCTCACCGTAAGAAGTCGGGAGAGCTGAAGTCCAGTGGATGGGCTGCCACAAACGATGGGAACTGCTGCCTCCAGCCGGAGGGAGGGACTAACTGGAGAAAATGAACGCTGATAATGCGGATATCCTAGAAGCAACTAAACACCTTGGCAGCGGCTGCAGCTTCTCAGAAAGTTAAAAGCAGAGAGTGGCATCTGGGATCCATAACAACAGCGGCTCTACACCAAGGTTTCTTAATCTTGGCAACTTTGCGTCAGGTGGATTTTAACTTCTGGGAGCTGAAGTCCACTGCTCTTAAAGTTGCTGAGGTTGAGAAACCCTGATCTAAGGCAGCATTGAAGGGGGTGAACCAGAGACAGACAACGCAGCCCCCCACCCCCTCTCACCCCACCCTGCCAGTCAGCAGGTTAGAGGACATCGGGTTGGGGAAGTTGAATTATGTGCTTTCAGAGAGGGAAGGAAGCACAGGCCGTTTCCTCTCTGCCTGTTGCCCTAGCTGGGTCGCAAACGGAGAGGTGGCTGCTGCACGGCACAAATATTGACACAAAGGGACACACCTTCAGTACTGATGGCTCCGTGACTTTGGTTGGCGACCTAGTGGGGAAAAACAAAGACACGGACCAGATAAGACCAGCAGTAAACCCCCACCAGCCATTTAAGAATTAAGCTTGCAAGATCCCTTCCCTCCTTCTTCTGGTCATGGCTCTTGCTTGTCCAGCCTATGCCGGGCCCTGTGGAAGATTACTGGAGTGTCCAGTCCATGACACGCCCCCCTCTGTGGTGGCCACAAACCCAAACGTCTCCCCTTCTTCCTTGGATCTTTTCCGGTAAGGTTCTGAAGGCCATTTTATTGGCTTCCATTTTGCTTTCACGTATTTTGTGAGCATAAGCCCCTGCCTTTCCCAAGTCCCTTGCCGTATGCATCCCAGCTGGCTGTCACCTCCGAGGCTCACACAGAGAGTCAGCCCCACTGCTTCCTTGCCCTGTTGGGGACAGAGCTGGAGGGGACCTTGCAGGTCTCCTAGTCCAAGCCCCTGCTCAAGCAGGAGACCCTACACCATTTCAGACAAGTGGTTGTCCAGTCTCTTCTTAAAGGCCTCCAGTGATGAAGAAACTACAACTTCTGGAGGCTAATTGTTCTCGCTGCCAGGAAGTTTCCCCTTAATTCCAAGTTGCTTCTCTCCTTGATTACTTTCCATCCATTGCTTCTCGTCTTGCCTTCTGGCGCTTTGGAAAATAAGTTCTGGCAGCCCCTCCTTTACTGGAATTTCCCTGCCCTGCATTAGGAGGACACAAGAGTCCAGACTGACTTCTGACTGCCCAATGCTGCCGGACCCAAGAGTGACCAGGCCTGACGCCATCCCAGCCTCTGGGAAGAGGTGATGTGGAACAATGCGGCCTTCTCTTGGCATGGATGGGAGTCTCTGACCGTAAAGAGCTATTTCAGAGATTAGATTTCCCTCAGCCCCTTTGGCAAAAGCAGCAGTAACAGAGCAGGCTTATTTGTGCACAAGGAGGCAAGAGAGCCCAGCCAAGAGAAGGGAGTTTTCCTGAACATCCAGGGGGAGCATTGCTACAGAGGATTCTAGGATCAGAATTACAAAGCCATGGGACCACGTGCCGCGCATTCATTCGTTCGTCCTCCAAATTGTATCCCATCTATTCAAATTAAACACTGAAATCTCTTCAGGAGACACCCATACAGTTTCTGGCTACATTACTGTACACAAATTCAGCTTTAACAAAACAAGCTGAAACGTTCGAAACAGAGTGTTAAAGTTACAAGTTATACACAATTCTATAAACACACATTTTATAAAACAGTGCCTTCAAGAAAAAAAAAGTCTTTTTTTTGCACCAAAACATGGAAATGCTTTCTCGTATACTTTTTCTCTCTGCACTCTTGGTTTTCACAAAAAAGAGACGTGGCCAGAAATGAGTGGGGCTCCCTCTAGCAGGAAGACGATCAGCAACAAATCAGGTTGCAGATCCTGAAGTCTACGATAAGGAAAGGCTCAGGAAAGAACCAGCCAGAGCAACAGCTTGCTGCAGAAAAGGGTTTGCCTTTTTTTTTTAGAAAGTGCATTTAGCTGCTGCTCTAATTTGGTTTAAGAGCTCTTTGAGAGATTAAAAAAAATGCTGATTTCAAATCTGCTGATTTCAAATATGAATCATTCCTCCTCTCCTGCACCCTGGAATTTTTGAGGCTGAAAGCAACAATTGTGTGTGGAAGAGGCTTATTCAGCACCACGCGACTTTCCATCGGACAGTCTAGTGCAGGGGTCTGCAACCTTGACAAATTTAAGACTTGTGGACTTCAGCTATGCTGGCTGAGGAATTCTGGGAGCTGAAGTCCACAAGTCACCCCTGGTCTAATGATAGACAAGGGCCCATCTTTGAGCTACCCACAGCTAATCCCTCCACATCCCCATCAGCAGCAGAGACTCTGATTCACTGATCCTGAGCAGCTCAACATGTTTACAATTTTTAATTTATTTTTAATTTTTAATTTTAATTTATTGTACAGATGACTTTAATTTTAATTTTATCTTAATTTCTGTATTTATTATATGTTATTGTTGTTAGCCGCTCTGAGTCCTTCGGGAGATAGGGCGGGATATAAGTCCCATTAATAAATAAATAAATAAATAAATAAATAAAAGTATCGGGCTGTTTTCCAATCACCCGCCAGAAGAAACTGACTTAACACAGAACAAAACACAGTGGGTATGGCGGGTTTGTTTATTTGCCCTTCTTGGGGGAAAATCTCTGGGTCGGAGAAAACATGAGTGCAACCAGGAAAAGGATAAAAAAGGAGGGTGGGATGGGTGCCTGGCTGAGGGATTCTGGGGACGGGCTCGTGTCCAGAGGTGTAACATGGAAAAGCAGAGAAAAAGGCAGAGGAAGAAGGGAAGCAGAAATGTAAGGAACGAAAAAGAGGGCTTGTGGAGCAAAAGCAGGTGCTGGGAAGTCTCAGGGTGTGTCTGCCCTGCCACAAAGAGGCCTGAAGGGACAGGAGGGAGGGGACACCTAAGGGCAACTGGAGCTCTGCTGGTAAAATGGAAGAGGAAGGAACAGTCAGATCTCAGGAACTAAGATGTGTGGACATAACACCCCAGTTTTACCCAGCCAGCTTGGGAATTCTGGGAGTTAAAAGTCCACATTTCTTAGATTATGTTAGGTTTGGAATCAAAGTCCACGTCCCTTCAAACTTGTTGCTCCCGAATTCTGGGAATTGAAATCCACGGTCTTAAAGCTCGCCCGCTGGGAAATCCTGGGAAATCCTTTTAAAGCTGCTGAGGCTGGTCGGGGAGTGACTCGGCCAAGGGAAGAAGGGTGCAAAGGGGGAAAGCGGGAGCCAGGAGGCCAGACCCCAAAAGGCAAAGGAGGGCTGCGGCTGGCTGGCGGCAACTGGCCTCTCTGCAGGGGCGAAGGCGCCGTCCAGCTGGCGATAGCGGGGCTGGGACCAAGAGGCGGCCAAGGGGGGAGGCCAGAGGTGCCGCAGGGCACAGAGCGGGGGAGGGGGGCCCTGGGGGCCGCTGCCCAGGTGGAGGTCTTCGGGGAGGACGGGGGGGGGAGAAGCAGGAAGGCCAGCCTACGCCTCCCAAGGTAAGGCGGCAGGGTCGGGCCCGGGGACCGGGGCTTTGGTCTTCCCAGCCTTCGGACTCGTGCTGGGAACTTCTCGGGCGGGGGGAAGACGGGAGATGGGTGGGAGCATCCCCCCCCCCCCGGGAAAGGCGGCCCAGGGCAGCCACGGCCCGAGGCCCCCGCCAGGGGTAGGGGGGCCCCACCCGCCCCCTTCGGCCGGGCTCTGCAGTGGGGAATTCCTGCCGGGGGGGCAGCCTGGAAGGAGATGGCTCCCGCGGGGCTGGGCAGGCCGGCCGCCCCAGAGACGCCGGGCGCCCCCCGGCCCCTGCCCCCCCCGGCCCTAGGGGCGGCCGACTCACGGCGCCGGGCTCCCGCCGTGCTGGGCCACGTCCTCGGGCGCGTCGTAGAAGAGCTCCTCGGTATCCGAGTCGGACGCCATCGCGGCGCCGTCGGGGAAGCGACAGCGGCGGACCGGGCTGGGCCGCGCGGAGATCTCGCGAGAGCCGGCGAGAAGGCGTGGCCGGAATCAGCCGGGCGAGACCGAGGAGCGGAAACGCCCGCCCACTAACTTCCGGCGAGGGCTGGGCCGCCGTTGCCGCTCTTGCCCGAGGCAGATGGGGGTGGGGGATGGGAAGAGAAACTGGCAGCGTGAGGCGAAGCTGAACGGAAAGCCAACTGAAGGGGCCGAGCGCCTGTCTCGCGGCTCATGTCGCTCGAGTTCCCCCGATTTTATTTCCAGCTCTCCCGAGCTTTTCGTTTCATGACACGGTTACAGGGCCCGTCCGTTTGAATCCCCCCCCGCTCTATCTTGTTACAGCGCTCCGTGGCGTCACGCTAGCCACGTGACTGCGAAAACGGCCTTGAAACGGAGAGGAGCAGCGCCCCCTGGAGTCGGCAACGGCTAGCGGAGCAAAATCCGCGGAGGCTCCTTTTCCTTCCCTTCTGAATGAAATTCTGATCTCCTTTGAATCCCGCGATTTGACTGCATTTGAATTCGAACCCGCAACCCCGCACCGGCGGTCCTCCTCCCTTCCCCTGCCTTCTCTGAGCCGCGCACGCGCAGTGCTGCATCCGAGCTCGCCATCTTGGTGACGCAAGGGGGCGGGGACCTGGAGAAGGGGGCGGGGCTCCTAATTCCGGCCTCGGGAGGACTTTTGAAAAGCTCCCGCAGCCGCCGCCGCTGAGCAAAAGAGCGGCTGGCCGGCGTCCTGCCTTCGGGTCGCGCCACTCCGGGGGCCTCGGACAGGAACGCCGGCGCGGCGGCTGCAGGTGAGGGGCGGCCGAAGGGGCCCCGGGGCGGCGGCGGGAGGCGCCTGTGGGGGGGGGGGGCGGCGGCGGCGGCGGCTTTGTGCTCCCTCAGTGACCGTCTGGGGGCGGGATCGCTGGCGCGGAGGGAGGAGCGCACGAGCGCGCCTCGCTGATTGGGCGCCGGGAGCGCGGCGGCGACGCCATTGGCTGGCGCGGGAGCATCGGGCGGGGTCAGGGGTGATGTGGAGCGAGGGTGCTCGCGCGCCTCTGCTTCGGCGCCGGGACGACTACAAAGCCCAGCACTCACAGCCCAGGCTGACCTGGCAGTTTAGGACATGGCGTAGGGGCCCAGGTAGGGATCCCCCAGGGGCTGGGCTTCGTTGGGGTGGGCGCTGCTCTGCTTGCCCGTTATGACCGATACCTCGTGGGGGGGGGTCTTCGTGAGGCCTGGGGCGGGCAGGGGGAAGAGGGAGGCTGGTTCCAAGGGACTTGGTGGACCATAGTGCTGTGCCCGGAGTCTGAGTGTGGTTGAGAGGCAGGAACGGAAAGTTCCCCCCACATCGCCCCCGCCCCAAAATAGGCTGCAGTTTCAAACGGGGTTTCTCAACTGAGGAGGAGGAGGAGGAGGAGGAGAAGCCCCCCAGCTAAATACGGGGAGTCCTCCACTTACGACCTCAATTGAGCCACAAAATTTAAGTGAGAAATTTGTTGAGTTTTGCCCCATTTTACGCCTTGTCTCACCCCGTTTGTTAAGTGAATCACTGCAATTCTTCAATTAGTCACACGGTTGTTAAGTGAATCTGGCTTCCCCATTGACTTTGCATGGCGGAAGGTCGCAAAATGGTCCTGGGACACTGCAACCGTCATAAATGTGAGTCAGTTGTCAAGCATCGAAACATAAATCACAGGACCATGGGGATGCTGCAAGTGTGAAAAACAGTCCTAAGTCACTTTTTAGTGCCGTTGTAACTTTGAACAGTCAGTAAGTAAACTTGTAAGTCTGGACTACCTTTATTATTTAATTTAATTTAATTTAATAACATTTATATACCGCCCTTCTCCCTGAGGACTCAGGGCGGTTCACAGGGCAGAATAAAATAACCAATACAAACATTAAAAACATATTAAACAATTGCCCTAGTTAAAACAATATGATACAACGCTAAAAACCCCCAGAAAAATTAAAAAACAAAAAATAAAACAACCCCAACACTCCCCCTCAGGCTAGGCCGGCTTGTACAAACAAAAATGTCTTGAGATCGCGGCGGAAGGAGCGAAGATCGGGCGCCATCCGGAGCTCTACCGGTAGCTGATTCCACAGCTCCGGAGCGCCCACAGAGAAGGATCTCCCCCTGGGGGCCACCAATCGACATTCTCTGATCGGTGGCACCCTGAGGAGGCCCTCTCTGTGGGAACGCACAGGGCGCAGGGAGCTTGATGCCGGCAGCAGATGTTCCCTGAGGTACTCCGGCCCCATGCCATGGAGTGCTTTGAATACCGTTACCAGTACCTTGAGACGAAGCACGCCTGTCCTTCCTCTTCCAGCCGACCCCAAATAAAGTTAAAATGCAAATGAAAAGTTCATTTTCCAGCCTTTATCCACATTTAAAAACCTCCTGTAAAGATAATGAATGTAAATAAAGGGATGGTGATTGTAAGCAAACTTCAGCAGCTGGATATGACTAAAGCCTGTTGCAAAGTTTGTATGTTAAATTTATTTGATCCTTTGGAGAAAGGAGAAAAGGGCTTTACTGTTATTAAAGAAGTTACTGTTGCCATGATTAATTGTGATTAATTGTCTTACTTTATAATCTGTGCTCTACATTCCGGATTTGGGGTGAGGGGATTATGGCTGAGAGAATGATTTCCAAAAAGCCAGGCTGTAGCTGAATTGCATATTTGATAAGAGATTTCTTGGGATAACCAAAGGTCAGTTTTGTTTATAAACTTTAGTTGGTTTAACTGTATCAGGCAGTCCATTCTGACTTATTCAATAAATTAAGGTAAAAACAAACTAACTTTAAGATGTTAATGGAAGCTTATTCTGTTAAACCGAGCTAGCCACTTCTCTGTGCTGAGGAAGTTTTCTTCCTTTAAAGTGTGTCTGTGTCTACACACACACACACACACACACCCATTAAGAAGCTGAGCAAAACCAGAATTGTGCATAGTAATTAAGCAAGCACTTGGAAAAGTAAGAATTGTGCATAGTAATTAAGCAAGCACTTGGAAAAGTATTAAATGGAGCTGCAGCCCTTTTGCCAAGTTCTAAAAAGTTGCTCAGCAACTTCACTTTCTCTTTGCCCCCCTCCTTCCCCCCTTCGAGGGTGGAGACAGAACTTTCCCGTTCAGTCTGTACTGGGGAATGTAATTCATTCCTTGACAGTCAGTTTACCTATGGGAGGTGGGGAAAGAACTGCATTTTGAACTTTCTTTCTTGAGAGAAAATCAGGAGGCTCTGTTGAATTCTTTCAGGGAATACTGCTCTGCTAGCCAGGATTTACTTCCTTACAGAGTTCACCCACACACAGACACACTTCCCCACGGATGGACTCTATATGCAGCCACAAATAAATAAAGTAGTAAATAAGGCAAGTAAATAAATATATAAGTGTAAAAGCTGTTGCCAAAGGGAGATAATGAAATGAACAAGCACACACTGTACCAAAATGAAAACAAAGAGAAGCTATTTTGCTGTCTTCCTGATTTTACATGCTGCCCTAGAGAATGTTGCCACATTTATTTATTTATTTATTTATTTAATTTATATACCGCCCTTCTCTCAAGAGACTCAGGGCGGTTAACAGGGCAATACATAAAAAACAGATACAAAAGTTAAAATTAATTAAAACATGATTAAACAATGCCCATAGTACAGATTTAAAATTAACGTCATAATAACAAAACCCACCCCGTCCCATCAGGCCAGGCCCGCTTCCTTAAAAAGATGGGTTTTAAGGTCGCGCCACATGATATGTTATGTCTTGTCAGACAGTAGAAGCAGCATGTAGAAATGCATGGGGTGACCTGGGAAATCTACTAGCAAGGGTGTGATATAATTGCTGCATGCATGGTTATAATATTGGCAAATCAGAAGTACATGGTAATTATAAACCTCTCCCCATCTCCAGGAGGGCACAATTGTACTGAATGGCGGGAGGGATTTAGTATCTCCTTCCTGGCACCGCTACAGAAAGGCCCCAACTTTTGTCAGAGTAAAAGCTTTTCTATGACCCACATAAACGAGTTATGTAAGGTCCTAGCAAACACCAGCATAGCATTGGAATGGTATAAAGGAAGCTTCTCAATAACCACGATTGAGGTAGTGGGCACCAGCACTGCAAGTGGGCTTTTAATATTTAAGAGGAAATAGTTGGCTTGTGGTTAATTACAGATGATGACTGTATTGCCTCATGATTGCTCAGTGTATTTGGTAGATTCCATAATGCAGTAATTTCTTAGAATCACCAGTTCCTCCTCCTCCTCCTCCTCCTCCTCCCCCTCCCCCTTCTAAAGCAGAAGACTTGTGCAATTAAAAGACTCTTTTATAAGAGGTACATTGGCTTTTTCTGATGGTATTGCACATGTCACTTTCTGAGTGGGGGCAGGTACTTGGGGCCCAGGAGGAAGACTCTCAAATACAGGTCTTTTTTGACATCCTAGCAACACAGAGCAGTTCTAATAGAGCTGATGCCAGCTGGCTGGTAGATCTTTCACTGCCAGAAATCGGAGCTTAAGTGTTCTGGCTGGAGTGCCCAATTTTCTCTTCCTAAATCGCCATTAATTGTTCTCTCTCGCTTCCCTTCTTTCATTTATTAGTGGATATTTTTTTCCTCCTCTTCCAGCACAGACCCCTACAGACATTTGCTTTGAAGATCCAAGGAGCAATTTGATGAGCCACAATATGAGGGTGATTTTGTCAGCACAGCAAGTTGTGGGTGCAAAGGTCTAATATCACTTGAAGGGAATTGGAGGAAATGTGGTCTCACGTGCTAGAGTGAAGTGATCCTACAATGTAATAGTTGGAAAGGAGCAGCTGCTCCATCCTCTGCCCAGTGTAGCTGATAAGGTGACAGAACCTTGATGAATTGTCTGGTCTTGTCAGCGCTGCACCATAGTGCCCACTTGGAAATCCAGCTGCAAGATCCTTGCATGGATAATTGTGTGTTGCGCGAGGAGCCAGGAGAGATTCTGTGCATCGTGCAGCAAGATCTGGCATCCTGGTGTTTCCGACATTGAAAGCTCCAGCCACCAAGGTTCCACTCCAAGACTCTGATTCTCTGGTGGCAGAGAATTCCTTTCCAAGTTTACTCCTCTCTTGCTGGCATCCTTCACTGCTTGCTACATGCAGCTCCTTTGAGGTACATTGTTCCTTTTAAAATGAGGGATGGTAAATCAATTGGCGGCATCCCCTTACAAGCTCTAAGCACACGAAAAAAAATAAGAGGCTGGAGGTTTCTCGGGGATCTCAGTGGAGACTCGTATCTCTTCCGCTGATACGGCAGGTGGCCGTTGTTTTTTGGTGTGTTTATTGCCATCATGTGTGGGGAAGAGGCAGGATTGGGAAAGAGAAGGCGAGGTGCCTGAGATGATAAAATATTGGTCTCAAGCCCCGTTTTGGGATTCCAGGAGTTCTGCCTCTCTTCCTGAACCTCTGCAAGGTCAAATCATCTCACTGTTTGACTGGGGAGCATAACCGGCGTATACATAATGCACATTGCTGTGCAGTATTTTGGGACTACGTGTGTGGATATCTAGCCAGCTTGTTCAGTCCTTATTTTGGAAATATATGGCAGAATATTGTTTATTTAACTCCTTTATGGTAGAATCTATTCCTCAAGGGCCTTTCCTGCAAAATCTGTTACCTTTTGAGAAACAGCTACGTTTTTAGCTGCAATGGGTTTCTCTGGGTGTTTTCCTCTCCTGTATGCAGTACTTCCAGTATTAAAGGGGTCCTTTAATTGGCACACCAGCTGGCCTCTGCTGCTGTGAGGCAGCTTGGGAGCTGGGCCTGTAACACAGCTCATAAACAGTTAGGGGGAAGGTACAGTAATGTTTGTAGCAGGAGACATTTGTTTGGGGCCAAGGGGAGGATCTCCTCTCTAGCCAAATAACAATAAGTATTGGAGGGGGGGTATTAGTGTTGTATCCGAGTAATCTTTAAAGAGCAGCCGGCAGTTGGTTGGCATTAAGCTGTGCGTCTGGCAATGGTAAAGCATTGCCTGTTACTCCAAAGCCTGTAATAATCTTCTGCCTTGGCATGAAGCTAGCTAGACTTGGGTAAAATCCTCGATTCTTTACACACGTAGTGTTAATCTTTCTCTCTTCTCCTGTGGATCTTTTCATAGTAGAAAAGATGGTCTGTGTCTGAACTCAAGTCTAATGCCTGATTTTGCGGATAGCGTTTTCGGGTGTCTTATTAAGATACTTGGAAGTTGATAGCTCAAAAATATAAATTATGCCAACATGTTCTGATTAGGAGGAACGATTGCAGCAAACGTATAAAGGACCCATTCCTGTCCTGGTTGCAAGAAGAGCAGCGAAAAATGTCTTTGTTGTGGGAAATTAATAAATCGGCCACTGATTCTTTCGAAAGCCGTTGAGTGTTCTTTAAAGATCAGCAAATATGCATCACTCCTCTTCAGTTTTCTCACCCAGTTTGTGGAGGGTAGAGAATTTGAGAGGGAAGCCATGTTCAGCAGGACAGTGATTAAATAACACTGTATTTGAAGTGTGCTTCTCTTTGTGGTTTCTGGACCTTCTTGGCTTATATGTAAGGACCATCTCTGAATGATACCCCAGAAAGGGTTCCTACTAAGAAGGAAACGTAAAGCAGCTGGCTTAAGGTATTGACTAGCTCCAGTTTTCCAGAAAAATAGCTAACTGGACAAATAAAATTCTCAGAGTGGAGTTTGATTGAACTTGAACAGCTGAGAAAGGTGGGGTGGTGAACACTTCAGTTTGTGATATTCCAAGGCTGTAGGTTGCACTGGGTGGTAGAAAAGATCTCTTAAAAGAAAACACTGTGATGGGGAGAAAAACCTCTGCTCCATTGAGTAGGAAATCCTCAAGGACGTGTCTCCAGGGTGTCACCAACAAACTATCCCCTTTTGTGAACATTGGAAGCCCAGGGCTCGGTCATTCTTGGCAAACGGGGGCAGCCAACTTTCACAAAATTGGATCATCTGAAGCTGCCCTAGAGTCTTTTTTCCTATATCTGTTTCTAGTATCCCATTATGTATAAATTAACCATATTAAAAGGCACACAGTCACTTAGGTAAATGGAGGGTATTTTAGCAGATCCAATGTGACTGTAGAGTGTGGCACACTTGTTTTTCAAAGTGCCTGCAGCTAACTTGTTTCAGGAACAAGTGCTCGTGAAATAATTGAAATGGCTGGCTGGGGATTAAGTTATCAAGCTAAAACTGTCCAGACCTGTTTTCTTTTGCCTTCCCACTTGACTGTAACAACTTGCTGTGCATGGAAGAGTTTGTTTCAGTGTTAAGATGACGCAGTTGGTGTCCTCCCAAGTGGGCTGCTTGGGGAGTTTCACGCAAGCTCTTCATGCAGAGAAACCCACCAAGCTGGCAAGAGTGGCTCTCTGTGCATTCAACATTGGTGGCGCATTTGTGAAATGTGCCACTCATCCCATAGTTAATGGCTCAATCGAGCCCTTAAAAGAGAGATCCAGATTCGTCCTCTGGCAGCTCATTTGGCTAGAAAATATTCAAGGAATACTTGCAAGAAACCTTTAAATTGCCCAGAAGGATCAGCTTAGAAGAAGCTGCGCGCACAACTCAGCCAGCATGTTCAGTATCTGTGCTCGTAGTTAGTGTGGTCCGAGACACCAAGAGGGGTTTTTAAGGTAGAAAACCTGATTTCGGCTCCTGGTGAACTCTCCGTTTCTACCAGTGTGGATAATATCTTTTGATCTTCTGTGTTTTGGGTGCTTTCTAGTCAATCTGGATTCCTGTCAAATCCATGGAGATTTGTTGGCAACTTTTGGGGAAATGGCTTGCCCTTGCCTTCTTAATCCAGGGCTTAAGAGACTGTGACTAGTCACCCAGGTGACTTCCACACTTAAGGCAGAACTAGAACTGGCAGTCTCCCAACTTCTAGTCAGCTGCCTTCAACCATAGTGCTGGACTGGCTTCCTTTCTCTCCCATCTCTTAATTGAGGGTGTAGCAGAAGTAGCTTTGAAAAGATCAGCCTGACAAGGAAGCTCCTTTAGTTCAGACTCCAGTGATGCACGCAGAGACCCTTCTGGGTACAGGTTTATTTGGACTTGGGTGAAAATGTAGAAGGGGGTTCCATGCTGGCCAATCTTGGCTCAAGGGGACAAAGCTCCATATGACGGAAGGGGGCTGGGGAGGTGAAGTGGCTCTTAGCAGAGCAGTCTGATTCCAAAGAGCCTGAACCGCCTACAACTTCCCAGTGGGATGGCTTGATGCCCTTTATATTCCTGATGGCTCCAGCCTCTCCCTGGAGATGTCTCTCCAAAGGGTTAAACGCTGCTGGAGGCACCCAGGAGTTGAGATTGGGCACTCTGGGAGGAGGGCAGATCCAGAAAAGCCAAGAGAGGCCTCCAGGCGGTTTTCCAAAGAAAGCCATTAATGAGATTTTCTATTTCTCGGTGTGTGTTTTTTCTTCCAACTTGCAGGTGCTCAGAGAGCCGAGAAGGCATTGTATTGTGTCAAAGATGATGTGGAGAGACAGTCTGTGAGTATTACATAAAATGGTGACTGTGTGAAACTGAAGTGCTTGGCTTTATCCTTATATTGCTAAGAAATTGCATGCATGGATTTTATTTATTTACAAAATTTATGTGCTGCCTGCTCTCAACAGCTTTAAGCTAAGGGCAGAGCAAGCCTGGATTGGATTTTATAAAATAGTGGGCTTTAGTTCTGCCTGTCTCATTCCAGCATAACGCATTTTAAGATGAAGATGGAACCTTTTGACATTAGATTCATTTTATATAATGCTGTGCAGCAAACTGCTCAACCCAGTTCAAAATACCCACAATACATTTCATTCCATATCAGCACATTAGTAAGATATTTTCAGTTACAAAACATTTCAGCAGAGTTTTGAATGAACTCGAGCAGTAGGTCAGCAGAAGATTTTCAAGTTTAGCGTTAAAGGTATCCAATTAAGTGTTCCTCTAGGGTAATTTTCTCAGCACAAACACAAGCTCAGCCCAGCGGTAGTGACCCCATGGCTTGTTTTGTGTATCCTTACTGTTTTTAATGACACATAATATGGTTTTCTGTTTTTATTGTCTGTTCTCACCATCCACAATATCCTTTTTTGGTAACCGCTGTTTGGGGTGATTTTCAGTAACAAAGCAACAATTGGAATTTGGTAACATTTACTGATAACTCTAAAAAAATTCTGCTAAGTGCTCTCTGAGCTTGGTTGTTTGCTCACAGACATTTTATTACCCAACTAAGGAACATCATCAGTGTGAGAGTGTGGGGTTTTCTCCCTGTTTATCTACAGTCGCTTGCCCTGCCAGTGTTGTGAGCGTATATTTTTCTCCTGGGCGGTTCCTTGATTAGGGCATTGTTTTCTGTCTGATTGTTTGTCTGCTGTTAATCCCTGCTTATCTGGGTGTTGGTTGCTGGAGGGGATGTCTTCTGGTCTTAAACAGAGCAAACCTGACATTCACCAGCACTCATGATTTCCCTACTGGTAGCTTATAGAATAAAACATCTGCAAGCAAACAACGAAGCTCAGATGGCAGCAAGGGCTTCACAGTTCAGCTCTGAGCTACAGATACCCCCTTTTCTTTAAAGCCAACAGTAGCTCTGAAGATGAAAGAAAAGCAGCAGCCAGATAAAGGAATTTGAGAATGACTGCACTTAGAAAATCTAACTTTTATCATTCCAGCACATCTTACACTTCACAAAATACAACCGCAGCCAGCCCAGAGGCAAATCCCATTGAACTCAGTGGAACTTCCTCTGAAGAGCTGTGCCTTGGTTTGTTCACTAAATAAATGGCTCTCTGCAACACGGTCTCCTTCTGTGTGTGTTCCTCACTGAATTGCTTTTCCTTTACATCAGATGGATTGTTTGGGGGATTGATTATGTCAATGAAATCAGCGAAGTTTTTGGCCAGTGAACTGCCCTGGTAAGGTCTGTGGCTGAAACACGTGGAAGGGCCTCTCCCCATAAGAGGGCAGATCTCTTGTGTTTAGGCAGTGAAATGACCCTATTTTAGCTCAGCCCTGGAAATGTTATGGCAGACTGAATGCAAATTGCTCTGCAGCAGCTGGGTTTGTCCAGAGCAGTTTTGAGATTAGAAGGTCCAGGGGGAGGAGAGGGCAGCATTCTCCTCTTCCTTCTTTGTTCGCCTTAAAAAGCTTCTGAATATTCTCTGTTGCCGGAAACATTCACTTACTTCACACACACACACACACACACACACACACACACACACACACACACACTTTTTACACACAGGACTAGTAGAGTTGCCCTGGAAAGGGCGTTGGTGGCAGACCTTGAAGGGCATTGTTTTACAAGCAGCACAAAAGCTCCTAGGAGCAAAGGAAATGCATTTCTGGTGCTTTTCCTGCAGTTTGTACTGGCCCTCAAAAGCCTTTTCTGTAACAGTTTCTTCTTCTTCGAATGAGACGGGAAGATGGAGAGGCAGTGACACCCTCGTCTCCCTCCTCTTTGAAATTCAGATCCACTCGCTAATCAGATTAGCAGCCAGCTATGAAAAGCAGCTTCAGTCCTGCCTGGACGGCCTCCAAATTGCCGGTGGATAAAAACGGGGTTCTTGGGTTTGGGGCAGAATGCACAGCCAGTCCGAGAAGGGATGCGTCCCGTCCTAAAGAACCAGCGTGGTGCTGGAGGGGCTCTGTTCACAAGGCCTTTCCAGAAACAAAGCCGGCGATCATCCCAGAGGTCACCGCAGCAGACAGGGAGCCTAAGCAAAGCTCCTTAAGCTGCTTTGACGCGGGGATGTTGGGTGCTGCCCAGGGATGACAGTTTTTTCCCTAAGTGGCTCCCCCACCCCACCCGCAGGGACATCTCCTCTTGGAAGTCCGCTCATGTGCCGGGCTGCCATAATGCAGAGGGAGCCCTCTGCCCTTTTAGTGGCCAGAGCCCGTGCGAGCATGTCAAGAGGAGGAGGAGGAGGAGGAGGAGCAGAGAAGGAGATACAGTCGTGGCTTCCCAGCATCCTCCCAGTGAATAGGGCACTTTCCGCCCTGCGCCGCCTTGTCCAGAAACAAAGGCCGCCTCTTCCATCACGGAGAGGAGGGTGACTGGCCCCACTGGTGAACCGTTATCCTCTTCCAATCAGCTCTGCTCGTGTGATCGGTTAAAATGCAGTGGTGCTGTGGGGTACCAGGCTTTCTAAATTTTGTGTAAAAGAGGGCAAGCTTTGTAGTCTTCCTTTGATTGAGAGGGGAGTTGTTCCATAGCAGCATGGATCATTCTGTTCTCAGAAGGGAGAGGCCTCCAGTGCTTCACGACAGGTATGTGTGTCCCCCCCCCCCGCATTGCTTTTCAAGCCTTCCTCCTCCTGTTGCAGGCCAGCTGACCTAGAGCAGATCAGTAGAGTTATTTTCCCTTTAGCCACAGTAGAAGTGGCAGAAGAATTTGGCCACTAACTTTATCAGGCTGTTTGGCTATAGCTGAAATCCGGAGGTTTAGGTCTGATGCGACCTTAACACAACTGGACCAAATAGAAATTAGTTTATGGGTTTGAAAGGCCTTAAAGGCATGATTTCAGAAAGTCTGGCATTTGTTTACTGGCCTCTAACAGAGGGAGAGACCTAAGAGACACTTTGGGCAGGAGTGTAGGGTGCTGTTTTGTATGCCAACCAGCACTGAGTCAGTCGCTGGCATGTTTGATCCCTAATCTGTTGTGATTTTCTTGCCAAATCAATTATGGTCGGTGTGATGTTTGTTAAAGCCTGATCTTGAAAGGGGAGGTGAAGTGGGGTGAGCCGGTGAGGGGCTCACGGATGTGAGAACCAAGGCACATGCCTGTGATTCATATAGGTCAGTAGAGGCTGAAGGCTGCCCATCTATCCCTTTTGGCCTTTTTTGTCCATGTTGCCATAGTACTTAATATCAGTAATTTTGGCAGCCTTGTTGGGAAAGGTTCCACTTTCTCCCTTGATTGCATTTTGATTGTCTTTGTTGAAAATACAGCTCCTATTTGCCAATTATTTCAACTTAGAATGTCACTGGAATTGCAGCTGCCCCCTGATTATAAAATGGTTAAAAGTCCTCTAAATGGCCTCATTTGTTTTAATCGTGCTCTGCAGAGGCCCATGTGTCTTATCTTTACTTCCTGCTCTTTTCTTTGGTCCCTGCCTAGACAATCAGAGCCTCCAGCCACATGGCCATCAGGTTGCTTCTGTGTAAAATGCAAGAATTTTAAAAGAGGTTTTCTTAACAAAGGAGTCACATGAGCTGATCAATTGCACCTTTGAATACTGTTTTCTCCGCAAAGCAAAATCTGTCCGTTATTTGCACCGATGCAGTGTGTGCCCATTGGAGCTTCCTGCATTGGTGGCAGGGGCAGCTCCACAATGATAGCCACACAGACTGTCCATTCGTCATGTTCCTGGACATGATGCTGGTTGAACTTTCCAACGTGGTGGTGGCGGGTATAAAGTCAGCCAGGAGACAATGCGTGAATTAGTTTCTGGGGTCAAGTTTCAAAGCAGCATCAGTATAACTGTCCCTCAAACCCTACGTTTACCATGAATCTCTAATCCAGTGCTTCTCAACCTTAAGATGAGTGGACGTTAGTTAACTCCCAGAATTCCTCAGCCAACCAACCATGTCTTGGGTCTTCTTTGATTGCAAAGTAAGGTGATTTTGGCTTCCCTGTAGTTATCTGTGCAGCTAATCAGGTTAAGTTTTTCCCAGTTACAGTTTAATAAGAAATTGGGATTTATTTCTCCTACTTATTAGGTTTGCAGCACTCCTTGCTTCTATGCATAGCTTAACCTTCTTTAGTTTTCTCCCTCCTGTTGAAGTATCTTGTCCTGTAAAGAAGAGAATGGGCCATGTGTCCTAGCCAGCTTTCAGGGTTGTAGATGACTTGAATTCTGAGTCTTTAAATTAACCAAGATGAATTGGGAGGCCGGTCACTGGGCTAGGCAGAAGCTGTATGGTCCAGTGCTTCTTTGCAGGTTGTTATGATAGGCCAGTGTTTCTCGACCTTGGCTAGTTTAAGATGGGTAGACTTCAACTCCCAGAAATCCCCAGCTGCCCATGCTGGCTGGGAAATTGTGGGAGCCCATCTGTAATAAACTTGCCGACATTGATAAACACAGCATTAGGCTGGGATAATTGAGTGTGAATTGGCAAATAAGACATTAAACTTAACCGTGGTCTTGTGTTTGCATTGAACCCACAAGTCAAATTCATCCTGTCGAAAATAACATTTTCAGACGAGGTGCATAGTTCCTAATCTTCTGTGTAGTAAGATAAAACATTGGAAGCTTTCCTTTGTTTTGAAAACCAACAGCTTTTAAGACCCGGCGGTTATAAGGCAATAGATGAAAAGCAGGAACAGATCCACGCAAAACACAACAAAACAGAAGCTGCTTGGAAAAAGAGAATTTATCCCCCCTGCACTGTTAGGAATGCAAATATTAGGGTTAAAACCGTTGTCTCCGGAAAAATGGGAAACGGCAGTGGAAGGAAGTTGCTCTTTTGCAACTCCAAGCGAATCCGCTTTGCGATTGGCCTTGTTCCTCTCTTTCAGTGAGAGTTTGGAGACCCTCTTTCTTACAGGAACACGTGCTGCTGTGGCGACGGCCTCATTCTCTGTTGCCCTGTTGATTTCATAAAGTATTTATATCCCATCACTTCACTGCATGCGCCCTGGGCACAGTTCTTAGAAATGTTTGAGCGACAAATGTTTAAACAGCCAAAATTCAACCTGAGGTGCTGCGAATAGATCGAATCCCAAGCCAGTTTGCTGCAAGTTGAACCACCAGGTAACTCTCCCCTCCCCGGGCCCTTTGGGGGGAGAAGATTGCACCGTCTTGTCTAGATTGGTAGTTGAAAGATCTCTGGCTGGGTTGATATTTTGCTAAATTCGAGTTTGCATTGCCCTGGTTTGTTGAACTAGTCACAACTAGTTCACGACATGCGCTCTTTACCCCCCCTCTGAAAAGGAGGGGTGCATATAAATGTAGCTGCCTGGAGGCTTCCAGATGTAATTTTTCCTTTCTTCTTTCTTATTTATCAAGTTTGGGTACCACCCATCTCTGTCTCAGAATGAGGCTGCTTCCTGGTGTGGCTGCCCTCTGCCCTCTGCGGTTGGGTTCTTTTAAAGTGGTTGGCATTTTTATTTACCATACCTTAAGAAGCAGCATTGAACTACCCTGGGAGAATTGTTGTTCTCTCTTGGAAGGGGGATCTCGCTGGATGTTTGAAACTTTCTAGGAAGGCTTTGTTGAACAGAGGGATTTAAGCTTATTGGTGGTTGGCTGGTTTTAGTGTAAGGATTTTAAAGGCAAGGTGTGAAGTCTTCAGAACACTTCTGACACTAGTGTTGTGCGATTGATGCTCAGTGTTATAGTGATAAAAGGTATCAAATGAAGTATGTTGAGTTGTTTTCATAATAAAAAGGGTACTTTGAGCTTAGTTACAAAGTTAGTTCCTCTGTGTTGTCCACTATTTTATTGTTTATAAATATATATACTTTTTTTAAAAAAAGTTCCCTGGGAACAGCACAGATAAAGATTTCATTGTTGACTTGCCCCTTCTTTGTTTTCACTGCTTTGCATTATCTATTGGGGTAATAACTTCTAGCTCATTTGATTATTGCATTAGTGTTTAATATATGGAAATGCCAGTCTGTCGAAATTAAGTCTATACTTAGCAGCTTTGAAGGTTCTCTTAAACTAAGTAAAATACTGAAAGTACCTGCTGTTCTCTTCCATGGGGGCTGGCTGCCCCCCCCCCCGCCCAGAAAAACAGTTTCTGAATGCTTCCTCAAATAATTGGGAAGAGGAGGAGGCAGCGGTGCCCTCGCCTGTTCCTGATGAACGGGCTTAATCCAGGCGCCACGTCTTGCTCCTTTTATCCTCCTGCTGTGCCAGGGCCGCTGCCTCTTGCAGCCTTCCTGTGAAAAGGGAGCCCGGGAAACATCCGTTTTAAGTTCCTCCAGTTAATCTCTTCGCATCATCGCCAGAAGGTGGCATGACTGATTCTGAATAAGCATTAGCTCGCTTTTAAGTCTTTCAGAAACTTCATTGTGTAATAAACGTTGACCCCGTGGGTGTTTCAGGGCTCCTGGCTGGCACAGAGTGAGCAGCCAGATTGATGAGTTTTAATTCAAGTTGCCGTGTTATTAATTAGTACTCAACGTGTAGTCTTCAACAGAAGTACATCTACAGGGAGGGAAGTAAGCAGTGGGGTACCCCAAGGTTCTGTCTTGGGCCCAGTACTCTTCAATATCTTCATAAATGACTGGGATGAGGGAATTGAAGGGGAACTCATCAAATTTGCAGGCAACACTAATCTGGCAGGCATAGCCAGCACCCCAGAAGACAAGCTCAGGATCCAAAAGGATTTTGACAGACTTGAACAATGGGCCCTATCCAACAAAATGAAAATTAATGTGGAGAAAAGCAAGGTTTTACACTTAGCAGGCAAAACCAACTGTATAGGTACGGGCTAGCTGGGTGAAACGTGGCTTAATGCCAGTAACTGTGAGAGGGATCTCGGAGTCCTAGTGGACAATCGCTTAAATATGAGCCAACGGTGTGCTGCAGCAGCCAAAAAAAGCCAACGCTATCCTAGGCTGCATAAATAGAGGGACAGAATCAAGATCCAGTGAAGTTTTAGTACGCTTTACAAAGCCTTAGTAAGACCACACTTGGAATACTGCATCCAGTTCTGGTCATCACAATATAAAAAAGTTGTTGAGACAAGGAAAAGAGGACAGCAAAAAGAACGATTGGGGGGCTGGAGGCTAAAACATACGAAGAGCAGTTCCAGGAATTGGGTATCTAAGCTAACCGAGGAGAGAAGCAGCCTAGAACTAAGGAGAAATTTCTCAAGACTGGGAACCATCCACTAATGGAACTCTTTGCCTCCAGAGGTTATGGGTGCTCCGTCACTGGAGGCTTCCAAGAAGAGACCGGGCAGCCATCTGTCTGAAGTGGTACAGGCCAGGGTTTCCTGCTGAAGCAGGGGGTTGGACTAGAAGACCCCGCCAAGGTCCCTTCCACCTCTGTTATTCTATGTTCTGCATTCTAAATCCTGTGATCTCATCGGGAATGTTTCCTACTTTTTTAAAATGCAAAAGTGGTAGCTAGCTCGGTGAGGGCTGGGCTAAGAGGCACCCCTTTCTTTTGGAAAGCTGGAGTTCTGGGGTTAGTAAAGATTGATAATGGACTACCAGATTGCTGTCAATTCCTAGAGAGATTCTCTCTGGGATGATCTGGCCCTAACCTGGTCCTTCAGGTCCCCCAAGGGTGCACCCATCGCCCCCGTGCAGTTGTCCGTCGTCCTTGCTGCTTGTCCTCCTCTTTCCTTTCGGTCCCGCAGTCAGTTCTGCGCGTGGTAGAAGAGGACGTGGTGCCGTGTGGGAAATGCAGCCCACCGTCTCCCTGTTGCAATCGCTTCCTAAAGGAAGATGAGCCAGCAGCTGTCTGAACTGAGGCGGGTTTCGGTTGAGAGCTCTAGAAGGGAGAGGAAAGGGGAGGCTGCCTAGACTGCCCCCCTCCAGAAGACAGGGCCCAGTGACATTTCCTTCACACGTACCCTGTGAATGGCTGTTTTTCAGGGGTAGAACACGCTACCCCAAGCCTTAATGTGCTTGCGTTGGCTCTTCCCGTGATATGACCCTCGAAACAAGAAAGCCCAAGGTACTTTGATAATTCATTTTAGATAGCTGGGACAAATATCTGCTGAGTTTCTTTGGTCACAACTTTTGGCTAATTGTCTGGCAAAATTATTTGAATGGCTCAGAGGACCGAGCCAGATGTCCTACCAAATTATCTCTGATAGTCCAAACTCAAGAAATTGTCTTCAGCCTCCCGATGCCTAAGATCTCGATCCTCCACAGTTGAATGTTCAGTATTATAAGCTTCTTTCTTATTGAAAAATACAGTTGAGAAACTGCTGTTCCAGAAATGCCAGATAAATGTGTTTCCTTGATTACTTCTAGAGTAGCAAGAAAGATGACTGGCCCTCTTCCACCCTTGGTGATTTTCAACATCGGTTATTTATCTTTGGTTCTTCCGAAGCTCTATCCAAATCACTTTGCTGTACAGATTTATTCAGTGGTAGTTTTCAAAAGTTAATGTTCATTTTCTGAATTCTTTCCGTTATGTATTCAAGATGGACAGTGATTAATATGTATGTTACTTATATGTAAGGGTGTAGGTCTATACATATGTTGTACATAGTACGTTTAAATGTGTGTTATGTATGTATACACTTTGAGAGCAAGCAACTAAATTACATTTTTAATGTGTGCCATTGTGCCCACAGTAAAAAAAACGACAATAAAGGTTACCTATCTATGTAGAGCGGTGAGATCTGTAATGCTCTTGCTGGTCAGATTGAAGGATTTGGCAGATATTTAAGTCTACAGCTGTGGAGACGCATGAAGAGAAAAGACACCTTGAAATCCAGCTTGATTCCTGGTGGACTTCATGGACAGTTTGTGGCAAGAATAGAAAAGAGGTTGGATGTTGACCTCTTGGGCTTAGGAGCTTCTGAGACCAGAAGAAACTCACCCTTGAGGGCTCAGCCGTGCCTTCAAGGATTCAGAACTGATAAACACAGCCCCCTCTCCATAATCTGGGTTTTCCCAGCCGTTTCTCGTAGCAAAGAGTCAGCTGGGAGCTTTGACTGACCTAAGTTGGCTCCAACATGGGTGGAGGCTTGAATGCTGCTCCTTGCACTTGTCTCCCTGCAAGCTGATCCTTGGTAGAACTAGCTTGTTCTCTTCGCCCCTAAGCAGGCCGTCCAGGGTCTGCCGTGAGGGGCAGTCAGTGCATTAAGCTTGAACAGCTGATGACCCCATTGTCCTTCAGCCTCTGTGGTGTGTGCTGTGGGAGCGGAGGCACCCATTGACTATTAATGACGCTCATTCGCTCTGATTGTTCTGGGGCTAAAGCAGCATAGGTGGTGGGGGTGTTGCTGAGCCCACGTCTCCCCAGGACCTGAGGTGGCTCCTGGAAGGTGGCAGCCTCCATCCTTTGTCAGCAGCCCGCCTCTTTCAAAGTAGGCGAGAGAAACCCAGTTCCCCCGCAAAGACTCTCCTGGGAGTCTCAGGCAGAACTGGACTTGGCAAGGAAGCCAGCCGTATCACGGTCTTCAGCCGGATTTGTCCACTTCTTCTTCTTCACGCTTAAAGGCCAGAAACAAATGATTCGGTGCCGTCCGTATTAGCAGCTTCTGCTCTCGTTTTCCTACTCCCCCCGCCAGGCCATTGGCATGGAATATATGGCTAGGTCTGAGTCAACTTGCCTGCGGCATCAAGCCATTGTTCTCCCATCCTCAGTGGCCGGAAGAGAGCTTCTTGGATGCTGAGCAGAGCCCTCCCCAAGTTAGGATGCTTTTATTTGCGTGACTTATCTCCTCAGCCTGGAGGGACTTTGGGCAACGATTAGGCGAATGGCCAGGCATTTTGGGGGGTAGTGCTGAATATTTTCCTATTCTGTGACCGTAGACTTTTCAGCACAACTGGGAACTTGAAAGCAGAAAATTTAGAAGCTGCTGCTTCTCCTGGTGTTCCTCCTTGCCTGAATTACAAATGAAGAAACTGCAAAAATTCAATAAAAAGTGCTCCATTTGTTTTGCCTTTAAAGATACAGTCATTCTGGGGGCCCAGAGCCACAGGGAAGGAGGGTGTACGTCGAAGTCCCTGGAAATCCTCCGATCTCCCTCCCTCCCTCCCTCCTTTTCCGGCAGGAGAAGCTTTGTTCTGCCACATGGCAGCTGTGCCTCGGTGCTCCTTCACACGGATCGAGGCGCCTCCTGGCTTGGGATTAAACTGTCGGAACAACATTTCCATAAAGTGTCGCCGTCCTTAAATTGGCCCACCGCGTGCTGCTTCAAGGGCGCTTTGCAAAAGGGGCGCCTGCCCCTCGGTCATCCCCAGATAGGCCAGAGAATTGTGTGACACCTGCAAGCCGGCTGCTTCCTCAAGATTTCAGGCAATTTATGAGCCGGGGAAGGGGAGGTTGCTCTGTCTGAGTGTTGATTGCATCCCTGTGCAAGGACAGATATTAGCAGCACGTTGCTCTCCAATTCCCAGCTGCAAACCGAAGGCGAAGGACGATATTGGTGTTTGCAGAACGTGTTGTAAAATGCACGAGGCTTTTTTTCTCGCCACATCCTGGAAGCCGAGGGTAGGGGAAACCGAGAGCGCCTTGAATCCCAAGCAGCCTGGAAAAGCAGGCAGGGATCTGCCCTCCCGCGTTCCTCGGGTCCCTCTGATTATTATGGATTAGTAAAAGCTGGCCCCTTCTTTCCCTCTCTCTTTCAAAACCTCCTTCCCCCCCCTTCTTTTTCTTGCTTGCAAGTAGCCTTTTTGCCATAATGGCCTTCTTGCCTTGTTTGATTTGCACGGAAGGAGAAGCGGTTCCTCCTCCTGCTGCTGCGTTTGGTCACTGATCTCCCTCCTTCCAAGCCGTCTGGCCTAAGGCTATGCTGAGGTTTCTCGCCCGCTTGTACTGTTGCAGCTCCGGCGAAGAATACTCCGAGGATGACAAATGCATTCTGAGTCGGTACGTGGCTTTGTTTTCTTTGTGGCGTCCATCTCGTGCCCCCCCCCCTCTGCACACCCCTTTCCTCGGTGGTTTCGGGTTTTTTGTCCTGCTGCTATTGGCCAGAAACCAGGTTAATAGGTATTGAATGTAGCTGGGTGCTGCAGTGTGACTGGGAAGGTGGAACAATAGTAGTGCCAGCTCGGTCTTGGGGTGGGGAAGACCGAGGCGGTCTTTTTATAGACCAAGGAAGGCTGCCTGGTGGCGCCTGGCGGTGTGCAGCCTCTCCCCCTTCCTCCCTCGCCCTCACGCCTTTTCTAATGTAGGCTGCAGTCAGCCCTTCTCTAATGAGGCAGTGGCACGGTCTGCCAGCCCGAGGAGGATCGCCCGCCTGCCCGCGTTAGGGGATGGCAGGGGTCAGGAGGAGAAGCCGGGCAGCCCCCTAGGCAGCTTGGAAACGCCGGTTTAAGATCCCTGGCAAGCTGGCTTGGCGGGTTCCCAGCCGGAGGAGCAGCAGCCGCACCGGCAGCCACCCTCCTGCCTGGGAGGGTGCGTGCGTCTGGAATGGAAGCCCGAGTTGGCCGTCTGTTACGGAAACGCTGTTTGCTGTTATTGTAGCATCGCGGTGACCAACATGCCATTGAAATGGAAAACGACCTCGCCAGCTAGCTGGAAGTTCCCCGTGCCAGTGCTTAAAACCTCCCGGTCGTCGCCACTTTCTCCAGCGTACATGTAAGTGAGAGAAGGGAGGAGGGCCTCTTGAGGTGGGCATGCCTTTGCAAGATCCCATCCCCCCTCCTGGCCGGGTTTGGTTCTGTGCAGTCTTAACACCCATCTCCCCCACCCCCCACCCCTACCCCCCCAATTCTTTATTTGTGGTGCTGTATTCCTTAATGTGACATTGGTCTCAGAATTAACATTGCTAACATTGCATCTCTCTCCTACCCTGCAACGTCTCTTGTCAGTTGTGTTTCTTCTCCGCCACCACCCTGGTGGTAGGTGTTGCGTTTCAGTCCTTCCTTTGTTGGGCAAAGCAGGGGAGAAGGTGCAGATTTGCACCCTTCCTTTTGTGTAGCCCTGTTTGGAGTTTGTGTGGGTCGTTGGTCTAGAATGCAGATCTTAGGCGAGTAACTCCAGAGTTCTGGGCTCTTCCTTTTTCTAGTTGCTTTTCCTCATGAGATACACTCAGAACGCCCACCAAGGTGTCTTTTTCGGTCCTGGGTGGGTGGGTTTTCCGTGGTGAAATACTGGCTGTCAAAAATTCATTCTTTAAAATCCAAGTAATTGTTCCTCTGGTTAGATTCCTTTTCGTCTCTCGGAGTCAAAATTTAAACGTTGGCTTTGCAAGACCTGCAGGCTGCAGCCCAAGATTTTAGATTTGTAAAGAACAGGTTCCCGTTTTTCATAGACGAGGGATGTGTTTCTGGCTAAGGCTGAGCAAGCCACATGGTATGATAAAGTGAAAAGAAAGAAAGAAAGTAAACTTGATCTTGGTGATGCTCATTATTTCCACGAATACAGGTCTGAATGCCTTTTATAGCTTTTATGTCTGAAAAATATGATTTCACAGCCTTGAAATGGGGTATCTCAATGTTTTGAATTTTTATATTAGCTTGCTCATAGGCAAGTCATCCCTTCATCTAAGATTTTGGTAGAGACATCTACTTATCTGTCTCTTTCTGTTTTCATTTTACATTTTACACTATGAGACATAACAGTATCTATTGGCTGCAAATGGCTTTTATTTTTTTTAAAGCATCTCATAAACTTTCAGCATTTAACAGTTGAGAGCATTTTTCCTAGATCTGAAACATGAAAGGAAATTTTACACTAGTGTGTTGAAATAGGAAGGACAGAAGCATTGTCGATTTCATCTGAATTAGGAGTAGAACATTTCATTTAATTCATTTAATATATATGTTAGATCAGGAACTAGAAGAAGTGTTGGAAACAAGATAGTACAGAAATATGTGTCTTAAAAAATCTTAGCTAAATGAGTGAATCGATTTTTTAAAAAGCCCTTTTGTGTGCAGTTCAGGACATATATTTCATCGTGATTTATGTAATTGCAGAGCTAAAACATACTCATCAAGTTCATTTGTTTTCTTTAGTAAAATATATGTTGTGCTTGATGTTTAAACCAGAAAGGCTTTAAAATCTTAAGGAAGAGAACTGTATTGGTAATGATAGGTTTATCCTTAAGAAGGCTCAGAAATATTTTTGGCCTTTATGAATATGAAATGCTGGTGCTTTATGAGCCATTGTCCAGGCACTGCAGGTCCTATTTTCTATTGCTCCTTCTCTACACACATACACATACGCACACATGCATGCGCTCATGCATGTTTCGCCCAGTTTGCCTCAAGCAGGTGAATTTCTCTCCCAGACTTGCTTCCGTGCGTCTTGAAATCTAGAAGTCAAGAAATAAGCCAGCTGAAGTTTTTACATTATATATTTTGAGTAAATATTACTGCAAGATGTGTAATTTTTCTGACTAAGAACAAAAAGTTTCCCACATCTGTTTTGTTGGTCAGTTGTACAATGCCCACATATAGGTGGAAGGGCAGCAATTGATGATTGATTTGTGTGCATTGGAGCGAAGGCTTGGATTGAAAGATGGATCGCCCTCAAGATATCCAATATTGAGAATTGCACTTAATAAGACCCATATTTCACTAACATCCAGAATAAAATTCCTGATCTGCACACAGCAAATTATGTATTTTGTAGGAAATTGGGGAGGGGATTTGAGATCCCCCTGAATTAAAGTGTAGCGTAGAGAAGAGGCAGGGTCCAGCTGTAATTCAACAGATCTGCATGCTTGTGTGATGTGGTGATTGGGTGCAGATTGGATGTTATTTCCTACGTGAAAGCGTTATTGATTGGAGGAAGGGGGGTGAAAGGTTCAGGTCTTCTCCTTGCACCTAGCATCATAACGAAGGAGCTCGGTCACTACAGGTGGTCCTTGACGTATGACCAAAATTAAGCCCAACTTTGCCCCATTTTACGATTGTTCTTTCCACAGTCATTAAGTGAATCACTGTAGTTGTTAAACTAGTCACTGGTTGTTAAGTGAATCTGGCTTCCCCATTGACTTTGCTTGTTGGAAGGTTGCAAGAGGGGATCACGTGACCCCGGGACACTGTGACCATCATAAATATGAGTCAGTTGTCCAGTGTCTGAATTTGGATCACTTGATCGCAGGGAGGCTGCAGTGGCCGTAGGTGTGAAAAACATAAGTCACATTTTTCGGTGCCATTGTAACTTTGAACAGTCACTAAACGAACTGTTGTAAGTCGAGGACTGCCTGTAGCTGAATGGGTGTCCCTGAAGTCCCTTGAGCAGGGCAAGTGGCGCTTGTGGCTCTCTGAAAGTGGCCTTGCCCCTCTCTTGGTCTGTCATTGCTTCAGACTTCAGCTGTGGGGTTGAAGGCTGTGCATTCAGGCCCTTGGTGTGTGCAAAGATCAGGGCTGCATTAATGGCAATATTCCACCCCATATTGTCACCTGGTGCAATTCACCTGTAATTTAGGCCCCAGCGAGCATAAGAATCCACTGCAGTTTGAGCCAGAGGGGGTGACCCGACTACCTAGTATGTGAAGGGAATTTGCTTCTAAGATTTTATACTAGAGCTGTGAGGTGCACATGGAGGCTGAAGAGTGCCTGGCTCCTGTCTACTCTCTATCTACAGAGATGACTGTTCCCTTTCTGGACATCTGCTACAAGGTCAAGACTTTTTCAGATAATTCCTGTTTTGGCCAGAACCATGCTATCCACATTGCCTTAGTCAAGGCTTGACTCTCTTGGTTTGCACCAAGTCAAGGAGTCGATTGGGTGTGCTCCCAGTAGGAGTCAGGCAGCAGGAGCAGCCCTACTATTTGGGGGTTCCGCCAAGGCAGGGGAGTCTTTTCCACAGTCCAGCCTGTTTCTTGGGGTCAACATTGCTCCTCCTCCTCCTCCTCCCAGTGCAGTCTTGGTGCAGCGTATCAAAGATAGTCCCAATCCCATTATCAGAGTAATCATTTCTTCTCTTCAAGCTAAAGTAAGCAAAAAAATTTGGTCAGTATAAATCTTGGAACTGAGTCTTGCATAACATGCTCTTATTTATTTTTTTTAGATGTTTATTGCTCAGCAGAGTCCCTAAAGAATAAGGCTGCTTGTCAGCATGCTTCAGACCATAGCAGAACCTCCTCTAAAAAGGTGCCACTTTCTTTCTCACTCCAGTTTAGCAGATATTTCTTTTATTCTTGACAAGCTTTCTTTTTTTCCTTTTCCCCCTTTACAACTAGTTTATCTTTGGACACTAAATACCAGCTGAACCTCTTGGATTTTGCAAACCTTTGGAATTGGGTTCCAAGCCATGGGACTACACTGAGTTGTATCCTCACCCTGCAGTTTGATGGGTGTAGTTGCACATTCACTTTTTTTTTTTTGAAAAACGAAGTAGACTCTGCCCTACAATCGAAATTCAGATGCTCAGGAGCAGCAGAGTTTTGGGGCTATCAGAGGAAGCTTTGGTTCTTTCTTAGGATGCCAGGTTATCTAAAGACCCCCTCTTTCATTAGCTGTGCCAAAGAGGTCAAGCAGAGGTTGCTTTTCTATCTGTTATCTTAAAACGGTTTTTATGTTTTTTGTTCACTGTTTGGAAGGATAATGTTTTCATTTGTAAGTGGCTTGTTGTGTCTACAGATTGAAAATTAGGCTAGAAACAATAAGCGATTAAAAGGAAGGTTGCTCTTAATTCCTTTCTTTGGCTGAGGCAATTGGTGGGGACATAGGAGAAGGTGCGGTGGAATTCCCAAGGAAGTGGCCCCTCGTGCCATCCTAGGCGGCTTTTTCCTTCAGGTGAGGCGGTTCTCCTTCAGCCATCTTTTGTCCCCCTAGGTGAAGGCATTTTCGTGCATCTCTTGATTCTTATTCTTCCTAGTTTCCATTGGCATCTCAGTTTTGGAGATTGCTACTAGATTTGGAGGCTGCTCTTAGAAAGAGGTGGTGGTCAAAGCTGCTGTGAATATTAATGAAATTGAAAACACAGCAGACGACTATTTTGGGGGGGGGGTGACAACCGCTCCCTGATAACCCAGAGTGCCTTTGATGGGTTCCTGAGCACGTGGAGGCCGGCTTTGTGAACGAGGCCCGGATCTGTTCCTCCGCCTTCGTAGTGCGTCCCAAAGGGCAACTCGGACCTCTTCCGTAGGGAGTGCCAGGGGTCTCCTCCTCACCCACCTCATCTTCCTGAAAAGCATGGAGGGTACCTGACGCATCAGAAGAAGATAGTTTTGTCACTGTTTAAACATCTGATATGTAGCTTTGGGAAGTAAAGCCGACAGAGGCTTGGGGCACTTTTGAGTATGAAATGGGTGGACTAAAGAGCAGCCAACCAGTCCATCCAGCAGGCTCAGACAGGAGGAGGAGCTTGGGTTGCCCCCATACAGTAGTGGGGGGCTAGATGAGGTGGGGGCCTGAATCTTTTACGGGCACTTGAAAGCTTTACGAATTATTGGGGGGATCAATTGTGGGCCTTGGATTACCCGGTGATGCTACAAGGTGGCCTATTAACATTTTTTCAGCCAGGCAAAAAGAACAGAAGCACAGATGTCAGTTCAAGATAGGACTAAAATACCTATCTGGGGTTTTTGCAGTTGGAACAAAGGAAGCCACTTTCTTCATTCCATTGATAGTGAGAAGCAAGCTTCGGATTAAGCGTGTAGCTTGAGCTGACACGGAGTGCTTCTAAAAAGGACTTGGGTAACTTTTATTATCCACCTGAAACTGGGATGTACAAAAATAACTTGAGTGTTTCGTATTTCAAACAAAGGGAAAAAAACAGGGCAGGGGAGGGCAGAACAGAGCAGTGAAATATAGGTTCGCTAAGCTGAACACTGGTTTTATTTATATTAAAAAAAATTGGATCAGCAAGATAAAGAGACATGCAGTTGCTAAAAAAAGTTTCAAGGAGTCAGAAATGTATACTCAAGCTTTTATGCAGCTTTGGAGTTGGAATATTTGTGATGAATTGCTTTTTGAGAGTTCCCAAAATATTTGTGAGTGAGTGATTTATCTTAAAAAGGAAAAGAAAATGCATGCATGCTTGTTCTCCACCCTCTCCCTGCCCAAGCAGTTATTTGGATCCTTGTTTCTTTGCTGGTTTGTCTTCCCCCCGCCCCACCCCCCACCCCCACCGATTCTTTGTAAAGGGTAGTCCTGATTCTTACAGAAATTAATGCAGCTATTGTCTTTTTTAATATAATGCCTTCTATTGGTCATAGCTAGGGGAATAATTAGAAGGTTAATTAAATTTATGATGAATTCTTGGAAGCAATAGCGATTCAGCATTATCACCAGAAAAGCCTAATCAATATATTTACTCTCCTTATTAACTAATTATTTATAAGGGTTGGTGTGTTAGCTTTAATGAGTGTATATAAAACACCCTTGGTAAATATGTCTAAACTGAATATCCCTTCATTAAAACCTTGGGAGGTGGGGGGGTGGGATGCATAGTTGATGTAATGAGATGTCTCAGATACTGGAGGAGACGTGCTGTTGTGAAGTTTGGGTCTTTGGGTTCCACAGCTCATCAAGGGTGAGTTGCTGGCATTGGAAAAACTAGATAAGTTGACTAGGATAGACATTTTTTTCCCAGAAGTGTAAACTTTTTGTGTACTGGATAAAGAAGCCTTCAAATTTTCAAACCCTACTTGTGGTCTGAAACTGTTTATCGCAGGTGTGTCCAACCTTGGCAACATTAAGATTTGTGGACTTAAAGTTGCCAAGATTGGACATCCCTGGTTTATCAGATCTGATCTAGTCCAATATTCTATTCCGTGGCCCAATAATATATATCTTCATGACCTAATGAAACTGGTCTTCAATAGTAACTTCTTTCAGTGCACTCAGACCCATCATGTTCTGCTCCTTCCTCTCTCCGCGTTTTATCTTTAGCCGTAATTGGGTGAAGAAGATGGGACTGAACCTTCCTGAGAGCTCAGGTTCAACCTGTCGATGAGAACGCAGATGATTCTGTCCAACTTGAAGCACAAGAACGCAATCTGATTTTACGCTACATAGCCCACGGTGTTTTGTATAGTTTCTAACCAAAACGTGATTTAATCTATCAGAAATTCTTTGTTGTTGCTGCTGGTATCAGAGTCAAGTCTGAGCACTGCACTAAAGTAACAGGCATCCATCATGTATGGAAGACCTTCTTGGACAACCTCAGCTTCACTTGTTGTACCAACATCTGCCATCTGTGATTTGTTTAATTTTTTTCCAACCTCTGGTGGTTTGAATGCACTAAAAGAAACAGATTTTGGGTTTAGGGCTGTGTAAAGGTTTGTGCAATTAATCAGGATGTAACATGAGATATTTATGGGTTACTAATTGTAGTGCACAGCAGCATATTCAGAAAGAAGCTTTAATCTTCACAAATCCTTGTGGTGAGGAACCACCTGGTCACATTTGAAATAAAAATTTGCTAAATGTGTTCTCCATTTCCACCCTGCATGTTCCATGTATTTCACACCCATGTATCAAAGCACCATTTCTGTGTAGTCCAATTTTTATGGCTGATCTCCAGACAATTTGTGTTTTCAGCTACCACACCACTACCACCCCCAAATGCTCAGGTTTCAGAAATTCCTTTAAATAACCCTAGTTTTCCTACTCAGTGCAAATAAATAGCAGCTGCAAGCATAACTTGACAGAATTATTTTAAACCAACTCTGTTTTTAATTATGATATTTTTTTAAAAAATGTAGGCATGAAGCAATTGTTTTGCTCATATTTGGGGGACCAGTTATCCTGCTGAAGTCATTTCTGAAACTCCTTTTGAGGCCAGAGATTAGATCTTTTAGAAAGAGGCTGGGAGTTATATTTAAACATTATGAAGAGGAGCGGATACCTTAAGGTCAGCACCTGCACAGAAGGCTCACAAACTACTCCACGTAATGCGATATCCCTGAGCTTTTTATGGGCACAGGTGCTGTAAAGGCATCAGCACCTCATGCATAGAGCACTTAAGATCTGGACAGACAGAACTGCTTGTAAACTCTGCCCCCCCCTCCCCAGTTTCCTATGCAGCTGCAATGGAGGTTTTTAAATTTCTAAAAGGTGGAAGGCTTTTGAACCCCCAAATCTTGAAAACGGGATCAAAAATTGCAAATCAACTCAGTTATGGGAAAAATGGAAGAAAGTTGTTAGCTTCTTGCAACGAAGCCTGAATTCAGAAGGAGAAATTGCCCCGTCACTTTTTAACATTTAATAACATTTGCAATAGCAATAAAAAGTGGGTTAGGTTCCCTTTGAGATTGGCTTACGGGTTCCTGCAGGCTCCTGCATTGGGGGTGGTGGTGCAGGTGGCAGAACCAAGCTCTGACCCGAGGCCGTCGCCTCTTCTCCTCCTTTCTTTCC
Source organism: Vipera ursinii (assembly GCF_947247035.1). Classification (NCBI taxonomy): domain Eukaryota; kingdom Metazoa; phylum Chordata; class Lepidosauria; order Squamata; family Viperidae; genus Vipera; species Vipera ursinii. The sequence continues at coordinate 1,025,355 of NC_139525.1, read as the reverse complement.
CCTAGATCTTTGGTTGAAGAGGAAGACCCTCACATGAAAGTGACTCTGGGGAGCAGCGATATGGGCTTGACTGCACACCTGCAGGCATCCAAGGCAGGAACCACCCGATTCTTTACCAGCAACACTCACAGTTCTGTGGTCCTTCAGGTGAGTGAAGGGCCTGGACAGAGCCACCCGCCAGGTCTTCTTCGTTTCATGGCAGAGAGTTTCCTCCAAGGACCAGTTTGCTTGGCGGTATCATTGCAGCCCAAGTCACCAAGAGGAAGCGCAGAACGGGGTCCCCTTCTTGCCTTCGGAGGACTTTCTCTCCCTTGCTAATTAGACATGGCAGCCACACTGCCAAAGGGCGGGGCTGCTTTTCCCTGTGATTGAAGGAGATCCAAGCTTGACATTGCCCAGGGGGTGGGTGGGTGGGTGGGTGGGGAGGAGGACGTTGGCCTGCGAATTATGTCTGAACGCCTTTAAGGGAATTTATTAGGTGAAACTGCCTTTCCATGTCCATGTTCTTCTTATCTTTTTTGCTTCCATTGGCCTGGAGCGTGAAAATTCAGTTCCGTTACCTAGCAGCATGCTGTGCAGAAATCCAGGCCCCTTCTCTGACTTTGGCTCTAGAAAGCAGCTTCGTTGCCCCTCTTACTGATGCTTTGCGTTTGCAGTGGCTGTGAAATGAGGCTCAACCCTGTGCCTGGCATTGTTTGCTGCCGCCCCGTAGGTGGCAAACTAGACTAACCCGGCTCTCTTCCTGGAACGTTTTTAAAGAGTGGGAAAATGCCGGATGGGCAGGAGTGAGGAAGAGTTGCAGCCGGTATAAAAACCAGCCAGAAAGCTGGATGGCCAGGCAGAGCTGATGCTCCAGGACCGTGCCTGTATTCTGAGAACATCAGAAGCCTTTTGTTCAGTGGAGTAACCTAACCCTCCTCCTCCTCCTCCTCTGGCTGGCTGGAGCAGAGCAGCTCCCCCCTCTGCCTCCCCCCCCCGCCCCGCCCCGGTTTCCCAGCATTGGAGTAGCGATGCTGAGCCTGGACTGCTCCTGCAGCCCCGGGAACAGGAGCTCCGATTGTGTGGGGCTTCCTCCTTCCGGGGGAGAGCGAAGCTGACGTCGCCGGTTCTTTCTTGCAGGGTTTTGACCAGCTCCGCGTGGAAGGCTTGCTTTGTGACGTGACGTTAGTGCCAGGCGATGGAGACGAAGTGTTCCCTGTGCACAGGGCGATGATGGCGTCCGCTAGTGATTACTTCAAGGCCATGTTCACAGGTAGGGCTCGCAGCTGGTGGTGGATGACCTGCCAGGCAGAAGCCGTGGAGGCCGGTGGACACCCCCTCTCGGGTTTTCTTTTGGGGGTTCAGTTACCGTTCGGGATGAAGTGCCCTTGTCCCTGGTTTGGAGGAAGCTTTCTAAGGAGGCCGTGACTGGTTGTAACCATATTGTCTCTAAATTTTGTTCCCAGGTGGGATGAAAGAACAAGACTTAATGTGCATTAAGCTCCACGGCGTGAACAAAATAGGTTTGAAGAAGATCATTGATTTTATTTATACGGCGAAACTTTCCCTCAACATGGACAACCTGCAGGATACTCTGGAAGCGGCCAGCTTTTTGCAGATCTTGCCTGTGCTGGACTTCTGTAAGGTGTTTCTTATATCTGGGGTAAGGGAAACGTAGACTCGTCTCTTCAGTTAACCCGCAGGGGGTGGATCTTGCAAAGGGTTTTACCAAAAGAACTGGTCCACGTTGCTCTAATTAGAACGGGAGTAGTTCTGCAAGGCAGCGCCCCAAAAAACTCTTATGCACTAAACAAAACTAGTCCTCGATCTGTCTGCATGCCATATCACCCAGGTAAATTAACCTTTAGGCCAATGAGTCTAATAGGAAAAATGGTGAACGCAGTCTATAAACTGTTTTGGAATAGTTCTGCAAATGGGACTCCCGGAGGCAAAACGATTTATTAAAATAAATAAATCTGCTGTGCCAAGCAGGAGGTACTCAGCTGTGAGAAAGCAGAAGGTGCACGTTGTAAATTGCTTTTGACTGCAAAGGAGAACTATGTTCAGTTTCGTGTATAACAGCTGGGTTCTTCTGGAGAAGGTGCTGTGCAGGCCTCATTTGCAGCATGGTTTGGGTGACTGTAAGATGGAAATAGGGGTATGTATTTTGATGGATGCTCAAGGATTAAAGTGGTGATTGAAAAGACAGAAATGGCGGAGGTATTTGGCAACCTGCATGTAAATAGATTTTTTTTAAAAAAAAAAATGGGTCCTCTAATGTGAAGCTTTTCAGAAACTGGTGAGTTTTAAAACATGGTACCATCCAAGTTACAAATAATGAAAATACCAACCATTTATACCAACGGGGGAGGGGAAAAGGAGAGTTTCTAAGCATTGTTGGACTTTCAAGATCCAGCGGTTTTACCTACCGTGGCCAAGAGCTGGGGAAGATGGGACCAAGCCATTAACTTAGAGGGGAAGATGTTCCCCACACTTCTTCTAATAAACATGTCCATTTTCTTTCTCAGATATGCGATCCCAGAATCTGTGTTAAGTTATGGTGAAATACTAGTTGTGACTATACAGAGGTGTCATGCTCAGCCTTAACAGCTTTAAGACATCTAGCATGCTGAATGGAGGATTCTGGGAGTTGAAGGCCACACATCTTAAAGCTGCCAAGGTTGAGAATCCCTGATATAGAGTAAGAAAATTCAGATCCCCAAATCTAGGATGTCTAAATTATGGGCATCTGGAAGATCCATATCTTTTGTCGCTGGATTTAGCAACAGGGCTGCCGGACCAGCAGTCTGTGGGTCCTGCTGGCAAACCTATTAACTGCTGGTGCCTTGTAAATCCTCTCCGTTCTCATTTCTGCTGCTGCTGTTTTAGTTTCCTGTCTTCGGCTGTGGTATTTGCAGTTGATGTCATCTTCAGTTGCTTCCACCGCTTGCTTTTCAATTTTAGCTGCATCCGACGCTTCCTGCCGCCCCTTCACCGCTTTTCTAAATTTTGCCACTGAGAATTTTCAACCTCCTTTCAAGGAAACCCCGTTTAGATTTTTCTGATCTTTTATTTTCCTCCTGCAACTTCAATATTAAGAGTGAAAATCTTAAAAGAGTCTGCTATCTTGGTCTAAAGGTAAAGGTAAAGGTTCCCCTGCACATGCGTGCTAGTCAGGGTAACCCAAAATTTCCATTGTTAAGTGAGACATTTTTTAAGTGAGTTTTGCTCAGTTTTACGACTTCTTGCCACAGTTAAGTGAATCACTGCAGTTGATAAGTTAGTAACGCAGTTGTTAAGTGAATCAGGCTTCCCCATTGACTTTGCTTGTCAAAAGGTTGCCAAAGATGATCACATGACCTTGGGACACGCAATGGTTATAAATGCAGTTACTTTTTTGCAAAGGATTTTATTGACTTTTCTGCGGTGAAAGTGTGTTTCTTGGTATTATTTTTTTTAAAAAAAAGACTTAATGTTTTTGGTTGCTTTTGGAAGACCACAATCTGCCTATCAGAACTATACCTTGTTATTAAAGGTAATCTGATAATTAAATAATCCCATAAATTCTGTGCTACAGCTGTAACTGAGCAGGGATTCAGAAGAGTGTCCCGTAGAAAAAGTGGGCTCAAGGGTTTCATAAAAGAATTCGTCTTCCTGTCTTTATCTCCAGCCTGCCTCCCTCTGAGGAGGTGCTGCACGCAGCGCTTGCTTGTGGCTGGTCATCCCCGTCCTTATCGTCCCTTTCTTCTTCCTTCATGGCGTTCCCTGTCTCCCCACAGGCTTTATAGCCACTCCCACGTGTCATAATGAACAAGATGTGTCCCAGTTTGACAGCCACGTAGCCAGCCTGTTTATAAGGCAGCAAATGTTTCAACCAGACACCCCAAATAGATGCCCTGGATCTGCCTTGGATTTACGCCTCTAGCAGGGCCAACCATTCGGTGACATTTTGTCTGCTTCGCTGTTTCTTTTCCGAGTGCCACGATTGGAACAGGAAGGCTGACGTTGTGCTCTAACGCAGCAGCATGGCCTAAAATAATTCTCCATGTGGTTGCATGCTCTGCAGGGCTCCGTTCGGTTGGCCTATCCAACAAAATGGAGCATAAGGAAACAAATTCACTGTTTTGAGATAAATCACTTGGGAGGCTTCTGAGACTGGAGTGGAATCACTCGGAGGACACCGAGACAGATTACAAGGTTTTGAGAAGGATTCCTTTTTTCCTTGTGCAGCCAGATAGCCCCATCCCTGACCTGCTCCAGGACCATCGTTGGAGCTTCTGCTGGCTCCCTGGAGCTGCGGTGCCGAGAGCTTCAGACAGCTGGCTGAGGAAGGGGAATTCTAGCAGCAGAGAAGCGATGAGCCAGTGGTGATTGGCCCTTTCTGATCCAGGCAGGGCCACCAAAGCTGTAGGGCAGCTGAGGAACGTTTCTGAAAGCCAAGCCCAGCTTCAGGGCTCTGCCTTAGGAGAAGAGAAGAAGAGGGAGGCCGAACGCAAGGGCACCTGGAGTGCACCAGCTGGCATACTGCTTCCTGTCCAAGGAAGCCTCGCTTAGAAGCCTGTCCTAAAAAATTACAGGATAGAATGCAGAATAACAGAGTTGGAAGGGACCTTGGAGGTCTTCTAGTCCAACCCCCTCCTCAGGCAAGAAACCCTATACCATGTCAGACAAACGGCTGTCCAGTCTCTTCTTAAAAACCTCCGGTGATGGAGCATCCACAACTTCGGGAGACTACTGTTCCACTGATAAATTGTTCTCACTGTCAGAAAATTCCTGCTTAGTTCTAGATTAGTTCTCTTCTTGGATAGTTTCCATCCGTTACTGCTTCTCCTGCCTCTGGGTGCCTTGGAGAACAGGTTGACTCCCTCTTCTTTGTGGCATCCCTTTAGATCAGGGGGTGTCAAACTCAATTTCATGGAGGGCCGCATCAGCATTGCGGTTGCCCTCAGGGGGCCGGGTGGGTATGGCCAGGGTGGGCGTGGCCTACTGGGTGGGCGTGGCCAGCTCTACATGGTTCGCATCAAGGGTGCCTGTGGGGGCCTGGGCAGGAGTGGGACAGATCTGGGGGTCTCTGGCAGAGGGAGGGTCTCTGGGCCAGGGCCAAGGCAGTGGGGGCCGTTCCCTCACTCTTTCCAGGATGGCTTCGCGGGCCGCATGAAACCACTTCGCGGGCCGGATCCAGCCCCCGGGCCTTGTGTTTGACATGTCTGCTTTAGATATTGGAACGCTGCTATCACGTAACCCCTAGTGTGTTGTGTTTTGCTCTTGTGTTCATTGGACTAAAGACGTGTTGGTGGTAGTGTTGAATGACCCTGCCGTTAAGCTCCTCCTTGCCAGTATGTCCTCTCTTGCCTTCACAGGTGTCCTTGGAGAACTGTGTTGAGGTGGGGCGGATTGCCAACACATACAACCTCACCGAAGTGGATAAATACGTGAACAATTTCATCCTCAAAAACTTCCCAGCCCTGCTAAGTACAGGGGAGTTTGTGAAGCTCCCTTTTGAGCGCCTCGCCTTTGTCCTCTCAAGTAATAGCCTTAAGCACTGCACCGAGCTGGAACTCTTCAAAGCCGCCTGCCGGTGGCTGCGGTACGAGGAGCCACGCATGGAATGCGCCGCGAAGCTCATGAAAAACATCCGTTTCCCTCTGATGACGCCCCAGGATCTAATCAACTATGTCCAGACCGTGGATTTCATGAGGACTGATAATACTTGTGTCAATTTGCTTTTGGAAGCCAGTAACTATCAAATGATGCCCTACATGCAGCCGGTGATGCAGTCGGAGAGGACGGCCATCCGTTCGGACAGCACCCACCTGGTGACCTTGGGAGGGGTCCTCCGGCAGCAGCTGGTCGTGAGTAAGGAACTGCGGATGTACGATGAGAAAGCACACGAGTGGAGGTCCCTGGCCCCCATGGACGCCCCCCGGTACCAGCACGGCATTGCCGTGATTGGGAACTTCCTCTATGTGGTTGGTGGGCAGAGCAATTACGACACAAAAGGGAAGACGGCTGTCGACACGGTTTTCAGGTTTGATCCTCGCTACAACAAGTGGATGCAAGTGGCCTCTTTAAACGAAAAGCGGACTTTCTTCCACCTAAGCGCCCTCAAAGGACATTTGTATGCAGTTGGGGGTCGAAATGCAGCTGGAGAGTTAGGTAAGTCCCGTCTCACGCAGGGAAGCTCAATAGCCGGCTGATCAGAACGTCTCGATTCATTCTCGAACGGTTTTCTGGCATCAAGACATATTATGCCAGAACATTTCCCCAATCTACGAAGGCACTGGGCCCCTTCGGGAAACGAGCGAAGCTTAGTCAGGCTGTCGCTTGCTCTGTGGGGATTTAGTAACAATGGCACTGAATGCTAACCTGTATCGTGTTTTTAAAAGGAGGGTTTTGAAATAATAATGGTGCTGCTATATATTGTTATGGTAATTAATTGTCTATCTTCCCACATGTCAAGAGGAATAATGAATGGCACTGTTTTCTTCTGAACAAATGCATTCTGTATTGATTTTATGCAGGTAGCGCTGATTTGAATTTATTTTAAACTTCTTTTGTCTGACGTGTGAAGAATTAAGGGCCGGTGGCCGGCCCTCTTAGTCTGGTCTGAGCATACGGGCTCACCTCCTGGCCCCCCTTGTGAGCCAGACCGTGAACAAAGTGAGTGCGAAAGACATTCCCTGTGCATTTTCCACTCAGCTCGCGGAGGGATAGGACCATCTTCAGGGCCGCTTTGAAGAGTCCTCGTTCTGATAATTTAACACCTTCCTCTGTAATAAATACCGAATGCAGGCAGCCATATTTGCGTTGAAACTCTGTAGGCGAGCACCTCCATTGCTACCTGACAATCCTTCTCTAATTTCTCCCCACTTGATATGATCTGTCGCTTCTTAGTACTTGTCATCTTCAGGGTTACCTTGAACAATCTGTGGGCTGTTAAGTAGTTGATTTCCATAATGAGCTCGATCCATTTGTATGAAAGTCCGTGCCTGGCTGGCGGTCCTGTTAATTCTGAGATCGAAGAATTCCCTCTCCCTTTTCATTAGCTACATTGCGAGTCATTTTTTCATTTTGCAGCTCTCGAAGCTTTTTTTCTTTGCAGCAAAAAGGAGAAGAATCCTTGTAACTTTTCCTTATTCTCTTTATTGTGAAAGGCTAGCCAGAAAGAAAGATAAATAATGTTTATTTGTAATTAATAATGTTTAGATTGCAGGAAATCGGACGTAGAGTTCTTGGTGCAAAAACATACCAAACAAATACTCCTGTGGCTCTCTGACCCTGCCAGACTGCCACACCGAGCATTTGGCAAGCAGCACCTTCGGTGGCCGTGGGCAAGCGCGGCGTTTACCACGGCTGACGTGCAAGTATCATTGGCTTAAAGTTGAAATAATAAGAAACATGGATGTGGCAGCTCAAAATCCAACAGACAATTCTACAAAAGTAGAAATAATCCCCAAAGGCAAGAATGATTAAGGCTACTAAGAGAAGAAACAGAAATGAAATGCTGAAGTTTGCTGTTGTCCCGAAAAATTATCTGCTGTTGCCCAGTGGATCTTGTTTTAACATGGAAAAATCACAGCCCCATAAAAAATGGTATAAAAAGCACTCTAATAACAAGCCTTGTAACTCTAAAGATCTGCCCGACCTGTGGAATACAGAGACATTCTTTCTAGAGTTTGTTGTGCTAAGGATGGTAGTTGATGATGGCCGAGATCTTCTCTAATGCTTATGCTCTAATTAATAGGATCGTTCCTAAACGAAGTAGGGATCTCTTGGGAGAGCTGACAGTAATAAAGTGAGGGAATGGTCAGCTAAGGGGCAAATGGGGAGATTTCAGAGTGGGTCAGAAGTCTTGGTGATAATGGTGGTGATGTCGTCCATTCAGTCAGGTCTGACTCTTGTTGCTTCTACGGGCCTAGTCTCTCCACATCTTCCGATCTTGCACTCCTTCTTTGAGTTTTCCTGCGGTCTGGTTTCTAAGCTCCGGCTGGTCTCAGCTCTGATGCTCTCACTGATGTCTTAGTCTGGAGCAGTGAAAAGAACTTTGTTCCCGGCCATGGAGAAATTCGTCCAGTTTTTGGCCAGTTTTGCCTGTGCTGAGAAGGATGGTCAGAGAGCCTTACATCTCCAGACCCAGTTTGATGTCCTGATTATGTGGATCTCTCTCAACTAGAGTTTTGGATAGGATATCGGACAGAGGTGGCTTTTGGTAGCCTTGGATTAGCCTTGGAGGATGACCTGTATCAGAGCCTGAATGGGGAAACTGAGGCCCAGTCAGAACATTACAGTGGAGGCCCTTTTCTGTTTCCCAGCTCGATGGAGATCTTTGAGTCCTGTCTTTCCCCACACCATAAGCTTGGTGTTGTGTGTCTTCATATGTTTATTTTTAGAAGCTTGGAAGGTGTGAAGTCACAGCGTCTGACTGCATCAAAGGCCTCGGGCCAACTCTGGTTCCAGTGGGATGCTGTGCTGGGGAGGAAGCAGATCGAAAGGGGGGGCAAAGGAGGGTTTCCAACCATCATGGCTGCCCTGAGTAGTTTGGGGAAACAGCCAGAAGAATACTTGTGGGATGGAGAAGTTGCCTCTGCTTCTAGGAGTGGAGAGCCTGCTTGTACATTCAGACCTCTGGTGGCCAGGTCACTCTGAGCAGCAAATGGAAGGAAGTCCCATAAAACCTTTGCCTTAGAACAGCTCATTTGGAATCCTTTTAAAGTCCTTTTTTTTACACACAGGTTTTATTTTAATGCCAGTTAATGTTTTATGTGCTAGAGACTTGATGTTTTTCTGCTCTGCACCTGAATAACCTTGCTTCATCTGTGGTGTGCGGAAAGGTTAATACCATTGCCCGTTCTTGGAAAGCTTTAATTCTTGCTGAATATCGAATGGGTGTTTCTGAGAAGGCAAGCAAGGAAGATCATTTGCAGAGGGGTGTGTGTGTAAAATACAAAACAAAGAAAAAACTTACCTTTAAAAAGGGACGGAGCTTTGATCACTCGGTCACAGCTGCTGTGATGACTTTTTTGACCTCTACAGCCACCCCACAGGTGCCCTGATCCTAGGGCTGGTCCGCAGGCAGGTGCTTTCTTTAGAAAGAGGCTCCGGGTCTCTCTTCGCGTCAGCAGTCTGGAAATAGAACCGGCCCCTGGCCAGAAACATGAAACCAGCAGAGAGAGAGTCTGTTTCCGAGGCTGATGGCCAAATCATCTGTGAGACAGTTTCCTCCATTAGGTGGAAGAAAGAAATCTGTGAGAGCGGAGAATCACGTTCACTGCCCTTTCTGAAGCGCTGGCTGGTGAGGGAGCCTCCTCTGCCCCAAAGAAACGTCCGAGGGAGGGAGGGAGGGAGCAAAAGCCCCCGCAGCCCGACAGGGCGGCACTTAGCTGGGGCCCACCTTTCAAGGCCGGCCTTCCTTGCTTCCTTCGCATGTGGGGCCATTTGTAGGATTCGGAGATTGCAGGCCTGGATCCAAATACAGGCGGGCCTGGATTCACGACCACAATTGAGCCCAAGATTCTTGTTGTTAAGTGAGACATTTGTTAAGTGGCTCTTGCCCCGTTTTACGACCTTTCTTGCCACAGTTATTAAATGAATTGCTGCAGACGATCAGTCACCTGGTTGTTAAGTGAATCTGGCCTCCCCACTGGCCTTGCTTGCCAGAAGGTCACTTAAGGGCATCGCCTGACCTCGGGACACGGCAGTGGTCATAAGTATGAGCAGTTGCCAGGCATCTCAGTTGCGATCACACGACCCTGGCCGTGCTGCAAAGGTCGTAACTCTGAAAAATGGTCCAAAATCCCTTTTTTTTCAGTGCCATTGTAAATGAACGGTCGCTAAACGGACTGTTGTAAGTCAAGGACCGCCTGTACAATGAGTTGCCTCATGTTGCTTCTTGCTGGTTTTTTTGAACAGCTACGGTGGAGTGTTACAATCCCAGAATGAACGAGTGGAACTACGTGGCGAAGATGAACGAGCCCCACTACGGACACGCGGGGACGGTGTACGGGGGGCTGATGTACATTTCAGGTGAGCCAGTCTGCAACAGCTCCCAGACCGCACCTGCAAACCCCCAGGGCCAGGGGTTTCCCCATCCTCGAAGAGGCCAGGATTCTCCCTCACTCCTCTCGCTTTCTCCCCAGGCAGTTCATACGGGACACGAACTTGGTTATTTCAGCCAGCAGGCCACCTTGAAAAAGGGGTCCGTTTGTAGGGAAGTCCAGTTTTGTTTAGGATGCACATTCCTGATGAGATGTAGGCTTAGAATAACAGAGTTGGAAGGGAGCTTGTGGGTCCCTATTTGGAGAAGCGGCTCCTTTTCCCTGGGATAAGAGCTGCCTCTGTCGCCTAGCGAATCCCACCAATATTTGAACCTTAGGCATAGAGCTGGGGGTCTCTGGGATCCAATCCCGTGTACCTAGAGGGAGAGTGGGGGGCAGTGGGGGAAGGGGGGATGAGGAGCCAGAGAAGCCGCCTGGGAGACCTGGGGCTGCCCCCCCCCCAGCCTCAGAGCGCCCGGGGCAGTGAGGAAGGTGCTGGATCGGGAGCAGGCAGAGGCAGATTCTGGGCCCTCCTTGGCCACAGAGGCTGCCCAGCCCAGCCCACCCAACAGGCCGGTTGGGGGAAGGACGGTGGGAGGAGGGCGGCCGCCGCTGCCTTGAGCTGCTGGAACTCTTAGAAGCAGACAAAGGAGCCGTTTTCCTCAGGGGAGGAGAGCCACATCCAGCCACAGAATCTGTCGGTTCTCTTGGTCTGGTTGAAAACCCAGGGACCTCTGAGCCAGGGAGATGGCCCTCCCCTCCCCTCAGCGATGCTGGCTGGCGGGGTGGAGGGCGGACAGGGAGGGGGCAAGTGGCCTCCCCCCTCCAGTCCTTCGCCAGCCTGGCTCGGCTGGGACCAGTGTCCGGAGGGCTTCGGCCATCGGGGGGGTGGGGGGAGGCCCTGGCAGCCTGACCCAGCACCCACCCTGAGCTGGCAGGCTGCCAGAATGATACGGCACGGCCAGACTGGGAGATGGGTGACACCTAGAGGCAGTCCTCGACTTGCAACAGTTCATTTAGTGACTTCAAAGTTACAACAGCACTGAAAAAAGCGACTTAGGGCCATTTTTCACAGTTACAACCTTTGCAGCATCCCCAGGGTCACATGATCAGCATTCAGGCGCTTGGCAACTTGACTCATGTTTGTGACGGTCGCAGGGTCCCGGGATCCCCTTTTGCGACCTTCTGACAAGCAGAGACTGCAGTGATTCACTTAACGACTGTGGCAAGAAAGCTTGTAAAATGGGGCAAAGTCACTTAACAAATGTCTCACTTAACAACAGAAATTTTGGGTTCAACTGTTGTAAGTCGAGAACTACCTGTACACTCAATCAATCAGCTGTCAGCCTTTGGGCTCCTGTTCCTGGGGCCTCCCCCTTTGCCGCTCATGCCATGTCTGGCTTTCCCCTCCCCTCAGGTGGCATCACCCACGACACTTTCCAGAAGGAGCTCATGTGCTTCGACCCCGACACGGACAAATGGACGCAGAAGGCCCCCATGACCACCGTGCGGGGCCTCCACTGCATGTGCACAGTGGGCGACAAGCTCTACGTCATCGGGGGCAACCATTTCCGAGGCACCAGCGATTACGACGACGTGCTCAGCTGCGAATATTACTCCCCGACGCTGGACCAGTGGACTCCGATTGCAGCCATGCTCCGGGGCCAGAGCGACGTCGGGGTGGCTGTTTTTGAGAATAAGATCTACGTGGTGGGAGGCTATTCGTGGAACAACCGCTGTATGGTGGAAATCGTTCAGAAGTACGACCCGGAGAAGGACGAGTGGCACAAGGTCTTTGACCTCCCGGAGTCCCTGGGGGGCATCCGGGCCTGCACGCTGACAGTCTTCCCCCCTGAGGACAACCTGGCTTCGCCATCGCGCGAGTCGCCTCTTTCGGCGCCTTGAGAGCGGTCCCGGGGCTTGCCGGGCCCTTCCGCTCCTGCTGCCCGGGGCTCCTCTCCTCGTCTTCAGCAGTTGCCGTGGGGCTCGCCCCGAAGCTGTTGGCAAATAATGGGTGGGGTGGGGTGGGGGGCTCCGAGGAAAGCCACGAAGCTCCCCCTGCTGTTTGGTCCAAGGTGTTTCTCGCAGTAGGCCTGGTCTCCGTGTCTCTGGGAGCCAAAAGCTTAACGAATGAGGAATGCTTTAGGCACCTTGCGTCTCACTCTTGGGGCACCGTAGCTTGCAGGAGAGGGGAAGAAGAAGACGGGGCGAATGGCAGGTGTGGGGTCCCTTGGCTAAGCCTGGAGGAGAGCTTCCTGGTGGGTGGGGAGAGGGGCCTAGGCCCCCTCCCCCTCTGAATGGAGCGTTTTAGACTTCAGCACGGAAAGGCCTTGCAGGAGTTTGGAAGCAGTGAAGGAGGGCGCCTGCGGTGACCTTGCGTCTGTACATGGGGGGGGCTTATCCTCCCCTGCCCCTCCCCACATTAAAAAAAGTGAAGCATTAACTGAGGGTTTTTGTTCTTTTTCTCCTTGCCTTCCCTCCCCCTCTCCCGCTCCTCCTGTGATTCGGGGACCCAGTTAGATCCCTGCACTGGATTTCAAAAGAGAGAAGGGCTAGAACTCTCCCTGGCGAAGCTGCTCACGGATGAAAACGCATCTGTCCGTCTTGCGCCCCCCACCCCCACCCCGTGGGTCCCCCCACTGCCTCGGAGCCCTCCCTCTGAAACCTCAGTTCAGACGGTTATTTAGCACAAACACAGCTTGGACAGAGCTGCTTTTGCTCAGAGAACTCAGACTACCCTGTTCCTTTTCTTCAATAAAATCTTTAACTGCAATTAGTTGGGAGTTTGTTCTTGAAAGAAAGGACTCCTTTCTCTTCTTGTGGCACTCTCGCCTCCCGTTGCCAGGTGACACTTTTGTGTATGTTGTGTGCTGTGTGGGAAGCACAACCGGCTGGGCTCTGGCTCTGCGGGAGCTTCCAAAGGGGAGGCTCGACCTCCTTTTCCCCAAGCTCCTGGCACGCCTAGGCAGGGCCTGTGGGGGATCCAGTCTTTGCCTGGGACAGGCCCCGCCACAGGGGGGCCTGCCTTGCAGGGGGGCTCTCTCAGAGGATCACCCAGAAGACCCTGCTGAAAGCTCTGCTCACAGCCACAGACTCTACTCACGCCTCACAGTGTGATGGGTGAAAAACACATTTAATCATTATCGTTATCCCATCCTGGCTAGTTTCTTTCAGACCCAGCCTGCCTTCTCTGAATACGGAAGCTTTTTTTTTTTTAAGGCTGGCCTTATTCAGGTTTTGTTACGTGCAATGCAGAACCGTGTCGGCCGGCCCTCTGGTCCAAAGGGGTCCAGCATGGCAGATTTAACTGCTGTGAGTCTGCTCTTGGGTGGTGCTGTTGGTGCTGAGCTTCCTCATCCAGTTCAGAAGCAGAGTCTGGAACAATGGCCAAAGCCAGGGGAGCGCTGGTCCTCTAGAGGCGAAATGCGATCCTTAGCAGCTCTGACCACCCTGGCCCTTCGTGAAGGACGCTGCTAATTGTAGCTTGTCAGCATTAGGAATCATTTCTAACCTGTGGAATTAATGGCAGCCGTTTGTCCCTGCATCTTTTAAGACCCGGTTAGGTGGGGATATCCTAAGCCTCCGGTCACCTTTAGGTAGTTGGAAGGCTCAGCTTTTTGCAGACGTTTAGACCAGGGAGGTCCAACCTTGGCAACTTTTAAGACCAGGTTGCCAAGGCTGGAGACCCCTGGCTTGGACCCAGGGCTTGCTTGGAGGCTGGAGACCCCTGGCTTGGACCCAGGGCTTGCTTGGAGGTAGTCTTCCTTTCTCTTCCAAAGTTGCTCTGCCTTATCTTTCTCCTCCCTTCCTGGCATACTCAGCTGCTCTGGGAGGATCCCGTGTTGAGGAAGGGGCTTCTGCACTCCTTATATATTTAAGCCCTTCCAGTGGCAGCTGTTTCACTGGGGGGGGAGACTGAGCGCAGCTGCAGGAAGCGGCTGGTCCAGCTGTCGACACCCGATCTCTTGGCACTCTGCAGGAACTGGCAGGGAGGGTTTCTGAGTCTCTCTTGGGTCTGGTCTGATTCGGAACATTCGAGCGTTCCTGGGCCAAGGTTTTATTTACTTCGCAAATTGGGCTTGCCAGAGTTTCGTTCTCCCGAAAAATCCCCCCTGGACCCTTTGCTTGATGCTCCTTGGTTTCCCAGCCTGGTGTTGACTGGTGCCCACCATCTGACCACCCCCTCCTCGGATTCTCGGTCCTGTCAGTCGGGAGCCAAAAACAGCCGGATGGGAATTCTGCATTCCCTCCGCGACAGGAGCCAGAAATGTTGCACAAAGTCATCAAGGCAGAGAGAGTTGGGATCTAATTTAAACACAAGTATATGGGGGTGGGGTGGGGAAAACAACGCTGGTGGAAGAGGAGAAAGGATCTGGAAACAAGGACTCGTTTCTTTTAAATGTCAGTCGAATTTTCTGCTTTGTGGAAGCAAGGAGTCAGCTCCTACCAACCACACCACTCCCCCCCCCATTTGCAGGAAAAGCAGCAAATGGTTTGGGGGGGGGGTTGTCGCTCTCCCCATAATTTGGACTGTGTGCTTTGCTGGGAACTTTGCAGCCACAAGAAAGTGACGGGTCATTTCAAATACTTAATGCAGCGAAGGGGAACCGATTTCCTAGTTGGCCAGCCGGTATTTCAGAAAAAGAAAGAACTGGCATTTAACAGCCAGCAAGTTTAGGAGTTAAAACTAGATTTATGAGAGAAAGTTGCATTCGGTAAGGTAGGCAGGGCTTTTAAAGTCTCTCTCAAAAGATGGCACAGCAGAATGAATGATAAATCCACGCGGGACCCACAGGAACTGGGCTGAGTCCAACCCAGGAATCTCCAGCCATCATTTTGCGGAGTCCAAATAAGCTGCGTAGCGATTCGTGGGAATGGCAGCTGGCATTTTCCTCCAACCCTGCCTAGCTTCTTATCCAGCTGCCGAGAGATCTTTTTGTGCAAGACAATTTTCATCCTGAACAGATTGTACCAAGTTTTATTTCAGGTTACAGGTCTTGGAAGGGCCCCCAAGGGCGTTCTGCCTGCTTCCACCACTGAACCCCTCACGATGAGTTTGCCTCCATCTCTCCAACCCTTGTCAGATCATCCCTTCTCTCTGCGAATAGCCCTTCCGGCCCTCCTCCTCAGTTCTTCCTAAAGCATCTCAGAATTCCTAAAGCATCTGAAGAAGGACCACATTCTTTGCGGGAGCATCTGCATTTCCAGGAGTTGGGATCCAAGTTATAGGATTAGTTGGACGGCCTTCGAAGGGAAGATCGGTGATGTTCCAATGTAAGCCGATCATTGTGTTTCAGAAGAGCTTTCCTTCTATTGAGGATGAAGGTCCAGGACTCTGTAGTGGTGGGACAGCCTCCAGGGACCATCTTCTGGGAGACTGGTGGGCTTCCTTGTGCAGCTGGTG
This sequence comes from Vipera ursinii, assembly GCF_947247035.1. Lineage (NCBI taxonomy): Eukaryota > Metazoa > Chordata > Lepidosauria > Squamata > Viperidae > Vipera > Vipera ursinii. Next base: position 1,009,938 of record NC_139525.1, on the reverse strand, counting down.
GCCACTGGGGAACCAACTGCTGGGCTAGAGGAACTGGGCTCCAAACCAGCATGGCACGGCCTGTCTTCCTATATTCTTTGGTTGTGAGCGGCTAACTTGGCTGCCCAAAAAGGCTGTTGGGAGCCAGTGCTGATTTATGCGGCTGATTCCCGAACAAGCCTTCATTCCTCGTTGCTTCTTCCTGCTTGGGGCTAATGCCAACGTCTGAGCTTGGGCTTCCGAAGAAAAACCAGCCATTCGATTAATAATCTTCATTTCCTGTAGCCTTTATTTATACTCCAGAGGTCTAAAAGGCGACAACATTCTGTTAAAATGTATTCCGAGCGATGCCAAGTCAGGCTCTGCGGGTATTTGCATAGTCCTTAATGCCAGTTTATTATTAAAAGGCTGGAACAGCTGATAATCATCATCCTGATGCTGGGATGATTTAATACACTTAGTGGAGCCTCATTGCCACCAAAAAATGCGAACTAAAACAAGGTTTCAGGAAGGGGTTGCTTAGAAGAGATGCTGTGAGCTCCGCCTGCGAAAGACTTTGGAGATTAAATTCCTGTAGGATATTTGGGGAAGCTGAGCTGAGCTCAGTGTGGAGGTGCCCAGGTTAAGGGAGGGGGGCGTGGAAAGGGGTGGCGAGGGACAGTTGGGCTTCCATTGCTGGAAAGAAGCATCAGTTGCAATTCAATTTCTTTCCATCTCTGTTCTGTGGGATAAATAAAAATTGTACACTAAATGGCCTAACGACAATAAAGGGGTGGTGATGGAATCTATGGGCCTGCGTAGTTTTGGTGCCCTGTCCTTTGGGCTGGGACACGCATGGCAGCATCTATGCCTTTCCTGGACCTCCATCACTTCCAGCTTGTATCAAAAGCCTTCAGGGCCCATTAGGGTATTTTGGGATAGATGGGGCTGGGGGCTGTCTTGAAAAGGCAACCGGAGGTGAGTTCCTCTCTTTGTTTTTTGTAATTCTCCTACCTAGATTGCAGGGAGAGGTGGAGAGAGGCCTTACCAGCTTGTCCTATGCCAGACGCTGTAGTAGATGGCAGCATTTAGCTGACTTGGCTGAGCCCAGAGCTAAGCAGTGCCAGGTCTGGTTAACAAGCGGAAGGGACACCACTAGGAAATCCCAGGATTTTAGGATTGCTGGAGGTCCCTGCTGGAAGAAGACAGGGGCAAAATGACGAAGCCTATTGCCAAAATCTTAAGTCCTGGAGCCCAAGGCGAGTCCACAATCCAGAGCCTGCAAGTTGCCCACCGCAATGAAACAGGAGAAGATTTTGTCCCTGGCTCTGCTCAGCTTGGCTCTGCTCCATCCATTCCCCCCTTTCCTCCTCCCCCCATGCTCTGAAATTCAGAGGAGTGGGGAAAAAGCCCCACCGTCGTCTTTCCGGCAGATCCAGCTCTCCAGCCCTTCTGGGTCACAGGTTAATAGGATCACCGATCCTGACGTCATTCTCCACCAGTTTCAAATGTCAGCTTTTATGGCTCAGGCTGCAAAGGCCAAAAGAGAGGAAGGAGAAAGGGAAGAGGAGTTTGGGGGTGACTCCTGGCCCTCCGGCAAGGGGTGGAAAAGGGCCCACCTTTCCGGGAACGGCTTGGCTGGCCTTTGCTGACATGGGTTTGCGTCATGAATGAATGAAAAACCCGCTGGGAGATCGGAAGACCCCCCAGGGCTTTGTTGGGCAGAGGGGGGAGGCTGTGTGCTTGTGGGTATGTGTGTGTCTCTCCCTCCCTCCCTCCCTCCCTCCTCCTCCTTGTTCTCGCTCTGGAAGGGTGCCTGTCTCTGAAGAGAAGGAATGAATGATGAATCCTGGAACCGGAGCCCGCATTGTCTCATTAAAAGTGTGAAGCTGCTGCTCGTTGCATCAAAACATCATGGCACGAAAAGCAAACGCCACCATTGTTCAGTGTGCGTGCCAGTTAACTGCTGAAAATCACGCTTGCTCCCTCACACGCCCCCTCCGTGCACTATTGACATAGATTTCATGCGATGGCAACACGAAAATTAGCCCCCCATGTTACTCCAGCATCTCCGTGAGATGAAGGCGGTCTCGGCAGATGGTTTGCTAACCAGGCAGTTGCCTCCGTGGTGTGGCGACTGGCCTGGCCTTGGGCAGCGATTGCACATTGGAAGGACACACATGTCCCCTTACTGCCTCCTGCTTCTGTGCAATGCTCTCCCGGTTTGGTCAAAGGTGAGGATGGACTGAAGAACATGTCGTATTAAAGGAACGGGATCTGGGAATGTTTTTATATAAATGTCGGCTGTATGATTTGAGGTGTATGCTGCAGGGCTGGGAGAGGGTAGGAAAGAGATTTCATGTCTCCCTTTGCCTGTTGTGTTGTCTGGGCAGCTGCTTGATATTTAAGATGTTCTGATTTTCAGCTCAATTTTCCTTTTGTCGGGTACTTGAGCTAGCAAGATCTGACATTTACTTCGGCATTGGCATTTATCATGTGATTAGAGACCCATATCAGCACGATGGGATAAAATACAACATGTGTTTCATGACGTCTTCATCACCCTCTTAGTCTGTGCAGGGTCAGCCAAAGGCCACATTTGGAAGCAACTCGGAGCAAACTCACCGACTTTTCCAAGCCGGCAGTTCTGTGATGACGGCAGGAGTTACTCAGTCAGAAGCAAGACCCCGGCTGGCAGCCTTGGGAAAAACAGGGTTATGACAAACTCTGTTACATAACTGCAGCGTGAAGACACTTTTGGTTGTGAAGCTTTCTGCAAGGCCAGTTGTGGTTTGGAGATAAGGCACAGGACTTAAAAGGGCTTTTGGCAGCTTGGATCAAAGGAGACTTTCTGGAGGTTTAGGCCCCCACTGCCTTCTCGATATGTAGGGCTGAACCTGAGAAGCCCTTAATGTGTTGCAGCCAAAGTACAGCTTCCGATGGGCCGTGCAAGTGAGTTCAGCTTCTCTGCAACCCGATGGCCCAAATGGGCCATCCACAGTCCCATCATCCCAGGATGTTCTTGACCAACAGGACCATCAGTGTGGCCCCACCGTCCCAAGGTGTGAATTCCAGCTACTTTTCGGGAGCTCTCGGGGGTCTGTTTCAGGTTAAGAGAACAAGGGCCTGTCCTTCCTCCGTGGAGCTTCCTGCTTATTAAAGAGCAACAAAGCGCAAAAGATTTCAAGACGTACCTCCATCCTTTCTTTCATTAGCGACACCACCTGCCTGACATTTCATGGGAATGATGGCCTGTTTACTTTATGCAAATAAGGCCTAAATTATGCATGGGCAATGATGAATTTGCACATCTATCTCCTGGCTTGACATAAACCCATCTAGAATTAGCTTCATTGTGGCAGAAGCACAAAGCTCACGAAGGGGGGAAGAGAGGGATGCTCAGTGGAAAATGGTGACCTCTGCCCTGGGGGCAAATCTGCCCACCGGAGACCGCCTGATGGGAGCAAATGTTGAGTGAATGGATTCTTAATTCTTTCTTTTTGCTGCTGGAATATTGTGCCGTATTATGCAATGGCTGAGAGAAACAATGAGACGCTGGTTCTCGCTAGTGAAAAAAGAGGAATATGCAATGGGGACACACTCTGGTTCTCCTCTCAGAGGAGGCATCATTTCTGGTGTGGGGAACTAGAAGCAGAGGAGCCTTGGAGGAAAATGGAAATGAGCCAAGGATGGTTCTCAGATTTTGATCATCTTCAGGCTCAAATGAAAATTAGAGTAAGCCACAGACATTACTCAAGCCATAGTGGCCTCTTCGAAGTTCTACAAATGCCACAAATGAAACCTTTGGAGTTCACTCAATATGCTATGCCAAAAACTGAAGTGCCACTTGACAGTGGAGACAAGGCATGAACCTACCAGTCCTGGAGGCTCCTGTTAAGCAGAGAAGATGAGTCTTCTGGATGAGTCAGTTGATAATAAAAACTGTCCAAAAATTAGAGGGGGGGGGGGTTGTAACTGTGAGATTTGCAACCACATTTGGACTCCCATCTCCCTCTTGAGGCTGACTTTGAACTGCAGACTAGCCTGGTCATTTTTTTAGACTTTCTTGCTTCTCTGATGAAGAGTTGGGAGCCTGCCTGCTGCTGCTTTATTCCTACTGGAGATGTTACTGATCTACAGAGGTTGGGCTTGCTTTTGTTTCCTTCAACCATTAAGTCAAAGAAAGTCTTGCTAAAAGGAAAGGCGCTGAGAGGAGACTGGAGATGGATGGATGGAAGGAAAGGAAAGGAAAAGAAAGGGGTAAACAGAGGCATAGGGAGAACAAAAGCCATAAGCCCTCTGCAGTGACCAGGACAGTTATGAGCTAGAAGTACTTTTCCACAGCAGCTGAAGAATGTGGGTGGCTTCTATTAAATTTAATTATGCAGTTGCTGTGTGTGGTGGGCAAAATCTTCTGGGGGCTGGAAAGAGAGGGGGAAGGGTATTTTTAATTACAATCTGCACTGAGAAAGATGAGATTCCTCAGACAAGGGTCAAGTTCTCATTCTCCACTCCTGTGAATGCCCTAAGACGTTTTGTCTCTGTCCCAGCAGAGCCGCGCCCCGTCTCTGCTTCTGCACTGGGCAGCACTGGGGAGGGTGGGCAATTGTCAAGGTTGCAGTGCTCAGGAGAGTTCCTGAGAGATGAGGGGCAAGCCAGAGGCTGCTCAGGAATTGGCCGGTCATTACTGCTGAATTAATTTATGACGTGTTCAACGCTGCCCAGATTCACCCACCGAGATCGGCCTGGGTTCCTGGCTCTGAGGTTTGCTGACAGGACACCAGGCCTGCACACTTGTGTGTTGAAAGGGACAGGGAAATGGCACCCAAACCAACGTTAAAAAGATAAAGGGAGCAGATGCGTCCTTTCTACAGCTTCCAGTCCAGTCCCTGTTGTTCTGACATGATTTTAATGCTACCTATCCTACTTGGAAGGATCTTATGTCTGAGCTCTAGTTTCAACCTCACTCTAGCTCTATGAGGCTGGTTAGATGAAGATCATGCCACCTTTTATGGGATCAGAGGACTAAATGTCTCCAGGAGGAGGTTACCTTTGCCTAAGCTAACTCACCTGTTGAAAACGTTGGCCAGGTATGCACCAAAACATTCCACATGAGTTTTGTGACTGCTGCGGAGCTGGACCAGGTTCTTCTGGACTCTTCACCCCTGTTTGTTGGCTGGTGGGCCGGTGGGCTCCCCTTGCTTGAGAGCCAAAAGGGGGTCTCCAGCTTTGTCCCAAGGCTTGGGATTCAGGCGGACAACCTTGTGTTTTTCTTCAAGCCCTACAGATTCCCAACATGTACAAAAGATCAACTTCTCCACTGAACCGTGGCAGACTGAGAGCCAGAAAGAAGTTTTCTGTCATACTTTGAAAGGAAGCTCATCTTTCATTCTTCCCTTGGGCTGCACAGTTTTTGATCTGTGCCCAAATTGGTTAACAGAGACATTTCATGCATCATAAGGACGAACCCAGAACAAATCAGAAACCTGGTAATGAACAAGATGAGCTTGCTAATTGCCCGAGTTTCGCTTGGCCACATCCCCAGGTGTCTACTGCAGGATATTCTGCAATTGAAGGGAGTGGGGGATTTGGAGAGACAGGAGGGGCTCACAAAAGTCGAGTTGGCTTGCAACACACGTGAAAAGGCACAGAGTGTTGATTACATGGTCACAGCCACCATCTTTACTTCTCTGACCCTCCAGCTCTGCCCTGATGTCTCTGCAAGGGTCTGCCCCGGGCAGGAGGGAAGGCACGGACTGCAGTTATGGAGAAGTGGGATCCTTATCTCAAAGGAAAAAGTCGATCTAATTGAGGATGATGGTAGATTTTGGTAAAAGAAAAGTACTTAATGTTCATTACTTTGCCCATTAAGGAGCCAGGAAAGACCAACAACTTTATCCCAAGGTATTAGACCACAAATTTGTCCAGGTTGTATCTGTCCTGAGCATCTTCCTTATCTCCTTTGCAATCTCAACTTTAATTTCAACTCAGTGGGCTGGCAGCTAGAATTTCATTTGCTGGGTTGACCCTGACTTCATTGTGGGACGTTGAAGTCTCCATCATTTTCTCACTTAGGAAAGGCTCTGATCCACTTTGGCGCAGGCATTAAAAGCATAAAGCTACATGGTGTGTGTGTGTGTGCTGTCAACTGGTGACCATTTCTGCATTTTTGTTCCATTTGCCTTCCACACAGATTGCAGTAGCCCTTTCCCACCAAGGCCAGCAGTGCAAATTGAATTTGTCAGGCTGTATTCATCAGATTATGGGGAATGGAAGCACACACTAATATACAGGCTGTGGTAAAGTGGATGTTTGCAAACCCGGCATTATTAAATGATTTATTTTCTATTATTAGGAATAGAGCAGTGTTTATATTTTAAGAAGGGTGAGAGGCAACCAATTGGAACTTGGAACAAGCTGTGTGATTTTATAAAAATGGGAAAGATGAAGATAAGCGAAAGCCTCTAAACCAAGTTTTCTCAACCTCAGCAAACTTAAGAAGGGCCGACTTCAATTGCCAGAATTCTCCAGCCAGCATTCCAAACCCCCTGAGCATGCTCACTTGATGCTTCAGCTTCTTCTTTATGCTGTAAACCAGGGTTCTCCAAACTTAGCAACTTTAAGACTTGTAAACTTCAACTCCCAGAATTCTCCAGCCAGGTGGCTGGGGAATTCTGGGAGTTGAAGTCCATAAGTCTTCAAGTTGCTAAGTTTGGAGACCCTTGCTCTAAGCTACTCTATCAAGGAAGATGTGTTGATGAGAAGAATCCTGACTGTTGGTAGCATCAATGCCTCCATTTTTTGGAGTCCATTTATTTATTTATTTTATTTATTTTAATTCCATTTATATCCCGCCCTTCTCCGAAGACTCAGGGCGGCTGAGTCTGCCAAAAATGACAGAAAGAGATGAACCTTGTTGGCTTGGAAGGGGGCAGGGTGTGGAAAACAGCTGGTGCAGTGACCCACTGCCCTATGCTGTGAATGACAGTCGATCCCCTTGATTGGTCTTTAAAGGGTCATTTGCATGAGTCTCTCCTGCAGTTTTTCACTCCAAGGCACTAATCATTTATCTCCACCCAACCCCATTGTAATCGCTGTGACCTCCCCCCTTCTATCTCTCCCCCCTCCTTCCCTATGTGGGAAGTCACCAAGGGCATCCAAATACTGCACCTATTTTGGGGCCAAGATAAACTCAGTAAAGTATATTTATTTAATTATTCATTTAATTGATTTGTATAGCCACCCATTTGCAATCAGCAATGATAGGATCAACAAGAACTAGTAGTCGTCATAAAAACTGAGAAAATAATAGCTAAATGGCCCCTGAAGACAAACTAACTGAAGCCACACAATCGCAGGCGTGGCTTGGTGTTACGAGAAGCAACCTGGAATTAAGGAGAAACTTCCTGATGGGGAGAGCATCAGAAGTTGTGGGTGCTCCAACACCGGAGGTTTTTAAGAAGGGACTGGACAGCCCCTTGTCTGAAATGGGTCTCCTGCTTAATCAGGGGGTTGGACTAGAAGACCTCCAAGGCCCCTTCCAGCTCTATTCTGATACATATCTTTACAAACCTGGGTTTGTTACCTGTTATGTGTGAATGGCCTGTTTTCCATAATCAGAGCAAGGAGCAACTGTCCAAGACAAGGACAGTCGGACTTTTGATGCACAGCTAAAAGAAGGAAAAACAGGAGGAGACATAGTGAAACACAACTTCAAGAGAGAGCATAGGGGCTGAACAAATTCTGACTTAGCCCAAAGTCCCCAGTGTGAAGTCTCAGAGTGCCACAAATGATTTCCTTTTGGTATCTTCCTTCAGTGCCTTTGTGGATATGCAAGCAGTTTGAATTTTTCAGCTTGTCACATTTTGATCTAAGACATCATTGATTGAATTGTTGAGATATTTTTGACCCTTTTACACTTTGGGATGCTGCAGCGTTAGGTGTGTGTTGATTTTCCAGGTGTGCTGACCCAGTTCCTGTTGTGGGGTAAGAACTATTGTTCCAGTCAGAGACATGAACAGAACAAGATTGGATTCAAACCAAACCAAAGAAAACCAGAATCAAAATGCAATTACCGAAAGAGCAAAGGGCTTTGCTAGTATTCTCCGGTGTACTAGAAAATACTATTGTATTTTCTTTGTGGTTCTTTCTGCACGCAGGCAGTGCAAATTCTTTGGACTTGAAAAAGAAATCAAATCAACATTTGGCTGTGCTTGCAATGTAAATAACAAGTTTGCAATGTAAACATGTTAAGCAAAGCACTGTTATTTCTGCAAACGTTGCTAAAGCAGGCCATTATTTTGAGGTTCTGATGTGGCCTGAAGTTTCTTGATCGCTTGTCAGTTGGAATATGTTAAAAGAGAGCTGTTATTGGTTTGATCAAGTATCGTCCTTAACCGCCCCTTCCCCCTTCACTAGGAAGAGCTGAATTTTCTCCTCTCTATCCTGATTTCTCTACATCTACCCTGCAGTTGTATTTCTGTTCCTTTGTGAAAGCCAACTGCTTTTTAAAAGGCAAAAGTTGAGGCTGGGCATAGAGACCACTTAATGCTTTTAATAAGTGGTTGCCAGCTTCTGTTGTCACATAAATAAATCACTCTTTTGTTCTTGCTTCAAGGTGATTTGAAGGAGAGCAGTTTTATTGATTTTCCCCCCCTAACATTTGCAAAGCTTTCACCTTTAAGACTGCTTTGAACAATGCATCACTCACTCCACATGTTTCATTTTAACCATCTTATGACCAATCTGAATGAAAGGCCAACAACATTTTTGGGAGGACAGGAGTTAGGGTATTATTGTATTTGTTTGGCCATTAGGCATTTGATTCATGAGATCAGTAGAAATTGATAAAGTTCATTTGGAATGTTGTTAAATAAAGAATTCTCCCACCACAGAAGCACAACAGAATGATCTAGCAGGGAACAATATGATTCTCCTTTTGCAAAAATGTTCTGACTTTTGCTTATCCACTTTTAAGACAAAACTGTAGCTTTTCTGTCTTTTTTGCTCAGCAAAACATCATTGCTCCCATCCTGAGCTGTTTCAGCAAGAGAATTATATTCTCCCTCAGGGTTTCTTTGCACTTGGAAATCACCCAGCCTCCCAGCAGTGTGATTATTCAGGTACCAGGTCCTGTCCTGGTGTAGTACATGCACTGAAAGGCCAAATGGCTTCCTTCGTAGCTCAGTTGATTCTGGATCGTGGGATGGGCGGCATCAACAGCAGATGGGCCACACCTGGGCTCCACATTGCATTGGCTCAAATTTGGGACCACGTCCTCTGAAGCGAGATGAGCTGGGGATAAAAGCTAAATTGTAACTCTGGAGGAACAAATCAACTGCTGCTCAGTGCAGTCACTTGGGAAGCTTTCAAAGGACAAAACACCCCATGTGTAAAACAGTGTGCAAGCAGAGTGAGAAAGCCTTCCTTTTGCACGGTTCTTCTGTTCTGTACCCACTGGAAAACTTTGTGCTGGTTTAGGCTACATCCTGCAACATGTTTTACACAGAAAACGTGCCCTGGGCATAGTGGCGCACCATGCCTGGCATTTTGAAAAGTTAAGGGCTTTGGAAGGCAGCAACAGCCAAGTATCCGAGGACCTCATTAGGAGATCTGACTAGCAATGAGGAGGATCAGAGTGGAGCTTTGGACAAGCAGCTAATCTTCATTGCAGGTCTGAGTTCCAGGCATCAACTGGGAGGAAACTGCTGCTAGCTGGAGGGTCAGATGCTGAGTGATCCAAATCTGAGCTGCTTTTTCTCCCTAGAACAAGGAAGGAGAATGATAAATAAACGAACAAATCAATCAATAAATGGACCCCGTCTCCCCCTCCGAGCTCTGCCACTTTTACTTGATCAATGCAAAATAAAGAGTGTGCCAGCAAGGAGGCTGGAAGAGCTGTGAAGATCTTAAGCAAACCCGCTGCCAAGCTGTACTCTCACTGGGATAATGAAACATAATGTCTGGCTTTGCAAAATTCATCTAACCGGGTTACTGAATGAACCCGTTTCCTGGGTTTCCCCAATGCGGAAAGTATGAACAATTCAGGTGGGCTCAGATCGCGGGTGCTAAAGCAACAAGATGCACAGCCCAGGTGGGAAATGGCCGGCTTTCGCATATCCGGTGACTTCCATATCAGAATTTTTACATACCTGGTTAAGTCACTGACATGAACCCAAAGCAATTCTGGGTGGCTTACCCTATGATTAAGTTATAAACTTTGGAGTTCTTATAATGTTAAAATTAAGAATCGGATTAAACACCAAAATCCAGCAGACTAAAGCAGGTGCACAGCCCCTTTTGGTCCCCCCCTTTCAATCCAAAACCGAAGCTCTCCGTCTCCTCCAAGAACCAGTTGGGGTTCCCTCCCCTTCCATAAGTGGTGACCCTGGGGCTGTGGTGCTCCTTTCTGGGTCTGCAGGATGGAAACTGGGAAGGAAAGAAGCAGAAGGTTGGCTGGGGTTGAGATGTTGGTCTGTTCCTGCTCCCATGCAATGGAGAACTTAGCTGCAGTAGTAGCCACCATCCCCACCACCCTGGGGCCGTCTCTTCCCCTCCTCTCCTGGGTCTCCCCACCCCGAGAGGTGCTTGGGGGGGGTCTTTCCTGACATTTGAGAGGGTGAGAACTGCCTTGGTTAATTACAAAGGTTTAGGTTGCCAACCATTTAGTTCCTTTGGGTACAGGCTAAGAAACCGTAAAAAGAGATTCTCCAAACCCGGTGCCCAGTTGCATGCTCTGGAAGTCATGAATGCTAATAACTCATTTACTTATAACACTAATAATTAATTGGGCTGCGATCGGCCCCTGTCAAACCTTGCAAAGAAGGAGGGCATGGCGAGGTCACTGCTGTGTCGCACTCTCTGTTAACAGCCCTAATGGGGCAATGATACATCTTAGATATCAATTAGCACAGTCCCAATTACCCATTTAGTTATCCGCTGTTGTCAGTTGTCATCTGCGCAGTGCAGCTGGCCTGCCTGCCTGCTGGTTGTGTGTGTTCCTCTTCCATTAAAGCCACAGGCCTCTAACAGCCAAACCATTTTTGAGTCCTGAGACTTTGCTGGGAAGAACGGCATCACAGCATTGGCAACAATCCTGAGAGAGCTTCTCTAAATTAGGAGAACAGTTGTTTTATAGCTGACTGTTATATGCAGTTTAATAAGAAGGAATACAATCGGTACTGACTTTTAATTCATCCCTTCTTCCAACAGAGAGAAGTTATCCGAGGGAAAATTTCCACCGAGCTGGTAAAATGCTACGTAGCCAAAGAAAATATCCACCTAGCTCAGATGTCAAATGTCAAGACTCAGGAGCAGAGAATCCTAGGGCTGGAAGGGACCATGGAGGAGTCCTTATGCCATCCCAGATAAATGGCTGTCCAATCTCTTCTTGAAATCCTCCAATGATGGAGCACCCACAACCTTCAGGAGGCAAATTGTTCCACTGATTAATTGTTCTCATTGTCAGGAAATTCCTCCTTAGTTCCAAGTTGGATGCCTCTTTAATGAACTTCCACCCATTGCTTCTTGTCCTGTCCTCAGGTGCTATGGAGAATAAGTCAACCCCTCTTTTCTGTGACAGCCCATCAAGTACTGGAAGACAGTTATCAGGTCTCCCCTAATCCTTCTCTTTGATAGACTAGACATACCTAGTTCCCTTAAGTGTTCATCATATGGTTTAGCCTCCAAACCCCTGATCATCTCGGTTGCTCTCCTCTGTATTCTTTGACATATGCCAAAAAAGGTGAGCAGAGCCACTGTGATGGTGACGTCACAACCACACCTTGACTTTTGGGGTCCTCCCCCCGCCTTTGTTGGACCTCTCCAGTGAGATCATCCTTGTTCCATAATGGAGAAGCCTTGTAAATACGGCTGGCTTCGTGTTCCCAGCGCAGTTCCCACTGTTCTCTGCCAGTAATTAAGAACGCTAATTCTCATGATGCTAATTTCTGTCAGATGCTTATGAAAAATGCATTTCCTTCTCCCCAGGAGTTGACAACAAGCAAGAACTTATCTGGGTGACAAGGCATTAAAAGAAAGGAGAGCAGGACTGGTTACCATGGTTTTGCCCCCGCAGTCTTAAGCCTGCTAGATGAAATCATGCTCCCTTTGTGAAAGAAGAAGCAAAGGATGAAAGAGAGCCCAACAACAACAACATGTCTGCCCCCGTGTGTGAGAACGACTCTCTTAATTTATTTATTTATTTATTAATTTAATTTATATACCGCCCTTCTCCCAGAGGACTCTTCTGCAAATGTCCTCCGTTGTCTTGCATGGGATCACAAGAGAGCTTCACACACACACACACACACACCACGCGACTCCTTAATTATCCGCAGGGTGAGCCAGAGTGATCGATCCAGGTTGAGCCATCTTGCGTCCCATCCCAAAACAGCCTTAAAAGGACAAGGGTTCATTGTGGATACTCTATTGTCATGGCAACCTTATCCTTTATCAAAATCTGTGACTTCGGATTTTGATTTGAGGCCAAGAGTGCAAAATGAATGAATGAAAGGAAGAGAAAGGCGAACGGGTGTTGATGCTTATCGACTGACAGTTATATAAAATGTTTCTATCCTGTCCTGAAGGGCGACAGGGGAGAACGTAGCCATGAAGAAAAGTCCCCAGAATGTGAGGGGAATCTTTTTTAAAAAAACGTTTTCTGATTAAAACCGTTCACAAGATTTCAAATGTAGGCTGCAAAGGTCTGGAATGCCTCTGGATAGAGACAAAGTGTTTTCTCTGCTGGTCACTGGATGCCAGAGTCCCTCGTGGGTCAGTTGAAGGCTGGCCCGGGGACTTTGCGTGCCGGTGCCCCAGTTAATAGAGGGTGTTGCCTTAATGCTTTGCCAACACGCTGAAATCTGAGCCTTGACAAATGCTCCTGCCTTTTTTAAAAGGATGTGGGAGTTTGTATTTTTACACTTTGGTGAACAATTTATAGATGATCGGATATGCTATTAAATCTTGGGCTTTGGAAAATGAAGATAGACCAGAATCGAGTGGAGAAAGTAAACATAAGCAAGAAATATTTCAGAGAAGTGGGAAACTGAACCTTTCCTTTTGCTTTTCCCTTCCCTCCTTCCCCTTCCCTTTTCCCTTCCTTTCTCTTTTCCCCTACTTCTGAAATGCGTTCAAAGAACAGAGTTTCAAAGAAATTCTCCCGAGCAAAGTGCGGTGCTAGCACGCAGCAGGAATGGTAACCCCCCCCCCGACTCTTTCAAAATGCGAGCTTGAAAACACAACAAGTCGTTTAATATCTGCTGCTCTTTCGTGGATGCCGTCCTTCTTCTTCTCCTCTCCCTTGCTTTGATGCGGAAGATCACAAGACGTGTTGTGGCAGACATCACCCTTTAATGCCGCTGTGCTGCCCCCATTGCTGGCGGCTGCCCAGAGATCTCGCAGGGGGTCCCTTTTACCAATTAATCCCCATTTGAAGGCGCTTCAGGGGTGAAGAAGCAGGGCCAAGAGGGGACTGAACTGGAAATGAACCCCAACGGCGCAGGAGAGAGCCGCCTCTCCCAGCCGGCCGTGTTGCATGCAGATAAATCCATTTTCTTTCACTTGGGATGGGCTGCGCATTTAACGTACTACCAATAGCTCGGAGCAAGTGGCCCTTTCAGCAGGGAGGGCTGACCAGTTCTGAAGAACTGAATTCTTGAATGAGAAATTACATTAAAAAAAAGAAATAAGAAAGTCCAGTTGCCTTTTGGAAAAAAAGCACCTTTGGGACAACCATGACCCGGATTATTGAGAATCTCCAGCGATGTTGCTTTACTCCCCCTTCCCCAACTCTCTCCTTGCTGTCCGTGCTACCATCAAAAACAAGACTCTTCCCCTCTCTACTATGGAGATGTTCTCCTTGGAAATTCTTCATTGTGCACTCACTACATTTCCCAAATGGAAGTCACCTCTAAGCCAGAAAATCTTGGGCTGTGCAGGATTGAAGGCTCATTTCATCAAAACATGTCCTCCCGGCTAGAAACCTAGCAAGTCAAGGGGAAAAAAACCCTGCAATTGTCTCAACTCTGCAAAAAATAAAATAAAAAGGTCAAGTCATGGCTGAGCTGATTTGGGTTAGGCTGGAGGGCTTCTCATCTGTGGGGAAGGTCATCCAAGGACAAGGCATTGTCAGCATTGTCAGCATGCAATGATGAGAGTTGTAGATCTCCACCCCCAGCCGGGCAAGTGATGCTGTGTTGGTGCTGGCTGAGTCTGAATGGGGAGAGCCCCCAAATTCCTTGATTGGAGCCCACAAGGGAGCGAGAGATGGAGAAACAAATAAGTCCAATCAATTAGCTCCAAATTCAGCTGAAAAGAATGCATTTTCTTAGACCCTGAAATTACTTTAGAGATGGGAATGGAAATGAACTCATTGCAACGGATGATAACACTAATAAACTCCCACAGCTGGAAACTCAGCCACAAAGGGCCAAAGGGCTGCACTGCTTTCTCTGCCCCTCCCCCATTCTAGTATGGAGCACAGCCTGAACCTCGGTAGAAATTTGGGGTGCCCAAAGGGGGGAGCCTGGAGAAAGGAGCATCATATGGAGTCCATCAGTGCATTATGCGGCCTCCTGCACAGTGGAAATTGCAAACCTTTTCAGAAACCTGGTACTGAGCAGCAATTAATTAAACTTTGATCCTCTGGCTTATAAATAAAGCACTAGGAAAAGGAAATGTTCCATAATCCATAATTGCTGTCACCCTGACATTTTGAGGAAAGACCAGAACTTCTGAAGGCCAGGTCGTGGTGGTGTAGTGGTCAGATGAGCTATACACATGGGCAAAGCCAGAATAACAGAATAACTGAGATGGAAGGGACCTTGGAGATCTTCTAGTCTGACCTCCTGCTCCAGCAGGAGACCTTATACCATTTCAGACAAACGGTTGTCCAGTCTCTTCTTAAAAACCTTCAGTGGTGGAGCACCCACAACTTCTGGAGGCAAGACCTTCCACTGTTTGATTGTCCTCACTGTCAGGAAGTTTCTCCTTAGTTCCAGGTTGCTTCTCTCCTTGATCAGTTTCCAACCGTTGCTTCTTGTCCTGCCTTCAGGGCCTTCATTCGGGTGCCTTCAGCCAGATCATTCAGAGTTCTCCTGGATCTGGAGATCATCTTTCTTGGCATTTAACAACTATATTAGTTCTCTGTTCTTTTTCTCTACTCAACTTGGCAGGAATCTCCTGCTAATTTTGTTGTCCCAGGGAGCTTTGGAGGCTACAGGAATGTTATGAAGTCCCTTGAGCTGCCTGGCCCTTAAGTCCTCCATCTCAGCGAAAAAATCTGGTGTGGGATCTGGCTGTGCTGAAACGAGATAAGTGGGCCTCCCTATCCAGCCCACGGAGTAGCTGAGGTGGGGGGGGGAAGGAAAAGAACCTGATTATTGATCTGGGCAGAAATGAGGCTGGCAATTAACGCACAGCAGCTGCTAAAATTCTTTCATTTTGGCTTCTTAGCTTTTCTCTGCTCCGCCATTTTCCCAAATGGCTGGAAATGGAGAAGAACAGATGCCTTTGGCAAGAGAGTTTCCTTAACAGCAGAACATCTGCATGCAGGTAAAATGCCGCAATTTGGCTAGCACCATCCCATTTCCATTCCATTCCACTCCGAAGTAGGAGAGGCCCTTGGAAGCCCTCTGATCAAGGGTGGGAAGCACTGACTGCTGTGTTGTGCTGGGGGTCCCTGAGACCCCGTCCTGCCTTCCCAGGTGGGGCTCTGATGTGTCTCCCTCTCAGGTATTCCTTCAACGCTTAGTCTGATGGTGAACAGCAGAGAAGTTCTCCCTTTTCTCTACCTGGTTGCCAGCCGGGTGTAGCAGCAGCGCAAGCGAAGCCCTCTGGAAAATTGTATTTCGGGTTTCACACACGTGAGGTGCGATGAATCCAGCCTTTTCTCAGCATCCGGTGGCGTTTCTGTCATTTTTCTATTGTTTTTCCTCTCCTTCCCGGCTCAGAGCCGCCGAGAAAGAGGGAAGCTCAGAGAGGAACGGAGCAGAGTCCAACGGGGACGTTTCATCTTTTGAAGGACCCGGGAGCTGTAAGCCCTGCAACTGTGTGCAAGGAAATGCGCTTTAATAATTAATTCCATTGAAAGCATAGAGATTAAAAATTTAAATCCAACTAAACGGGGGAAATTAGAAGCACAAACCTGCTTCTCTTTTCAGTCCTCTAACTGGTTACTTCGGATACAAACTGGTTTTCACCAAGAGCACAGAAATAGGGAGATGGGTACATAAACTCATTTGTGTCATTAATTAAGTTCCTTTTTTCAATATAACTTTATTAAGATTTTAATCAAGAAAGATAAAAACTAACATAAAATAATACTGAGAATAAAGAAAAAAAAGGTAAAGGCAAAAGCACATAAAAAAAGAAAGAAAATACAAAGGAATATCTTCCAATTTTCTTTACAGCAGTTATAAATTTACCTCTTACTCTAAGGCTACAGCATTTTTTAATAATCTATTTTTTTCTAATCGCCAAAACCATATAAGTTCATTTTTTACATTTTACTCAAAGAGTCCATAAGAGTTTTCCAGGCAGAAATAAACTCAGATAATGACTTCTCTTATATCAAAGATGTCAATTTGGTCATCTCGGCAAACTCCATCATCTTCACCATCCATTCCTCCATGATGGTGGGCAGGGAAGGCTGCCAAAATTGTGCTTTTGTCTCTCATTTCTAGGATTACAAAGTTGCAGTTTTCTTGACCATCTCTAGAAGCCAAGTGGAATCCCGCCACCCTTGTTGAGCAACATTCAACTGACCAGTCACCTCTTTCCCGCATGAAGACCTAAGCTGCTCTCCTAGGACAGAGGTAGGCAACCTTGGCTATTTTATGATTCATGGACTTAAACTCCCAGAATTCCTGAGCCAGAATAGCTGGCTCAGGAATTCTGGGAGTTGAAGTCCATGAGTCATAAAAGAGCTGAGGTTGCCTACCCCTGCCCTAGGAGAAGAGCAACACTCCTTTGCATCTCAGCCTGTCGCTGAATACAAACCCCGGGTCTTCTGCTCACATAAAAGTTGGGTTGCATTTCTGGCTAGAAAGTGATGACTTGCTGGATTCTAAATGGAGAGCTGGACTCCTTGGACTCTTGGAGATGCTGAAAATGAGATTTCTCTTAGAGACAATTCCAGAGCAACTCCGTTGCAAGATTGGCATCAGAGAGCAAAGGATAATGCCTGAGGAATCAGATAGGAACAAAGTGAAATGGCTGCACATCAAGTGCCTCTGGGTTTTGGACTGAGCCAAGCTGAACCCATTGAAAAATTGTGACTAGAATGGAAGAAGGATCTTGAGATGTCAACTGCTCTGGACGTTTGAATGGAGACATCTCTTCTGTGGAGGGTTTTGATGGGACCTATGAAAGCAAGAGGAGAAATCAGTATAGGTAGCTGAGGAGGGGCTTAGTCCTGGGACCTATCTAAATCCCCCAGTCCTAGTAATGGAGCATAATTCTTCGTTCTGCTATTTCAAATCAACCGAATGCCTTTCCATGATGCTCTGTGACTTCTGGGGCACCATCTTATCCTGTCTCGAGCTCCTGCTAATGCCTAGACAGAAGCTCTCATGAGGTCTAGCAAGACATTTGTTGCTTGAACTTGGTATCCATCATTACCAAATGTCTCTATCTTCTCTATCCTGACACTGGTGAGTTTGTGGATCTTCAGATTTAGCCCAGTGTGGGCTTTTCATCCTTACAGCTCCCTGCTAGCCATTCTGTCAGCCCCACAGTGTAAAGCAGAACAAGAAACACACGAGTCTACGTACAACTACTTTTATTAAGCCGGAGTATCGCAAGTTTGATTATGTTTTGCCTGTCCCCATTTTCATATACTCCTGTGAATTAGGGGGGCTTCTATCTGAGAGGTTTATGCATTCTTTCTTGTTTCAGACCCATTTAGCATCTTGTTGTTCTGTTGATGGATTTCTCCTCTCTGTGTCAAGGTCAGCTCTTCACTTTCTACTCTTTCCAATATCAGAGGGAGTCCCATCACATCTGGAGAATAGCTGGTCCCCCATCTCCAACTTAGCCATTCTGCTAAGCATAACTAACCATGGATGTTTCCTGCAATTGCTCTTCTCCCTTTAAGCCCTTCAAATCTTCTTCTCCCTTAGTCCCACTGAATTAAGCCTTGCTTGAATGGTCAGGTCTAGCTGGTCAATTCAGGGCTTCCATCTGCCGATGGTCGCAGTTCTAAGCCTATGCATTATATGTGTGCAATCCTAAGTGGTCTTGGCAATGCGGAAAGGTTGAAATTACCGATAGAATTAGGACAGGATAGCACCAGGGGTAATGCTGTGCAACTTGGTGGAGCAGTTCGGTTAGCTGCGCACGGCTGCCTTTCTCATCAGGGACCAGCTTAAGGAGATTTCTTTGTCACTGTACCTGCTTAAGCAGCGGCTCGGCCCTTTTTCCATTACAGATCAACCTTTGGGTTCTCCTTCCTGAGGCTGAGTGAGTTCAGAAGTGGCACAGGAGAAATTGGCTGGAGACAAAAGATCTTCCTTTCTTCCTCCCTTAATCCCAGGATATTATACATTTAGTTCCTTTGAAAGACTCTGCTCACCATGACAGCAGCAACTCTACGGTGGGCGGTCTTGACTAGTCAGCCCATTTGCGGCAACCCAACGGTGCTTTTTCAAAAGGCATCTGGACTTTCTTTGTTTTTCCTTGAAGATGTTTCACTTCTCATCCAAGAGCTTCTTCAGTTCTACCAGCACATATCAAACGGATATATCTTGCATTGATAGAGATTGACTCAGAAACAGAGCTTGTTAAGGATTGTATGATAAAATGAGCCCAAAATATTCAGGAAGTTATCACAATGGATACTTGGGAAAAGATTTGGGTGAGGAACGTAAAATTTACTCAAGCTCAAAATCTAAGAGAGAACTTTTACAAAATGTTTTATAGATGGCATTTAGATCCTAAAAAGCTTGCAAGTATGTATCCGAATTATCAGCCTAAATGTTGGAGGTGTGGTGATGAAGATGCAACTTATTTTCACATATGGTGGACATGTAAGAAGGTTAAGGCTTTTTGGATAAAAGTTTGGTGGAATATGCAGAAGATTTTTAAACAGAGGATAAAGTTTTGTCCGCAACTTTTCTTGTTGGGAATAATTGCAGAAGCTACAGTTGTGGACACTAAGTTGATGTTGAACTTAATTACGGCGGCAAGACTTTTGATAGGCCAATATTGGAAGAAAGAGGAACTGCCGACCATAGAAGAGTGGACTTTAAAGGTTTCCGACCTGGCAGAGATGGCGAAGATTTCGGCCTATTTGAAAGATCACTCGCAAGAACGCTATATTATGGAATGGAGAAAATGGATAGAGTTTATCCAGAACAAGTATAGGGTTAAGAAGTTTTATGTAGCATTTGAATAAGTCTTCTTTCTTTTTTTCTTTTTTTATTTTAGTTTTCTATACATATTCAATATTATTAAGGATTGTTTTATCCTATATAAGCTAGAGAGTGATGGATTATAGAGTTTATAGTTGTTAGTATATGATTGTTTATGATTGCTTTATATATATATACCTTGTATTTAGCTCTGGGAAGTCGGGGGGGGGGGAGGGGGGGAGGGGGGGAGGTAGGGGGGGAGGAGGGAGGGGGAAGGGGGGATTCTTAAAGGAAAATTGTATTTTAAAACTTTTCAATTAAAAAAAAAGAGCTTCTTCAGTTCTGATAGAATGGTGGAGAATGGAAGGATTTATATTCCTTGCGGTCCTTCCATTCCCCACCATTCAGCCTGAAGAAGCTTCTTGGATGAGAAGCGAAATGTCTTCAAGGGGGAAAAAAAGGAAGTCCAGTTGCATTTTGAAAAAGCACCTTTGGGACAACCAGAACTCACTGTCTCCTGTTTCCTGGACTAGCACCTTAACCGCTAACCTTAACTGGCTCTATGTATGTATGTATGTATAGATTACGTCCCACTTATGATGCTGAAGGCTGGGCCAGCCTTAAGAACAGTTTCAGAGGGATGGCAGACAAGATGTAGCAGCAAAAGCTACCCAGAATCTTTGGGACCTTCAAGATTGATTATGGCTCAACTTTTCAGAACTACCAGAACAAGGCATCTAAGGAAGGACAGGCCGTGAAAGTACATATTATGGGGTATAAACAGTCTGTTCTCTTGTATTTATGTATCTCTTTACCGTTAAGGTGACAGAAAACTTCATGACATTGAGAACAGAGAACATCTCTTTAAGGTCATCTCATTGACCCCTCTTGTCTAGTCTCCCAGCCCGGGGCCCTCTTGACCTATCATTCTGAAGCTCCCATCAATCCATCCAGCCCATGTGTTACCCATGCTGGCTGGGGATGATGGAACATTGCTTCCTTTTCAACACCAGAGGCAACTCAGCTCTACTCCCAACTCTTGGCAAGGGGGATACAGGGAAAATCCTCCCCATCAAGCCCCAAGCGCAGTCTCAAAGGCCAAAAACAGCCCAGGGACAGGAGGTTGGCTGGTGTGGAGACACTTTTGATCTGCAGCTCCCTTCTCCTACCAAGTAGAAGGAGAAAAGCTGGGAGCCAGTGACCTGATCACCTCAGCAGTAAGAAAGCTCTAATTTAAATTGCAAGGGGGCACCGCAGGCAGGCAGGCAGCTAAAATTACACCCCTCTTTGTCACCTCCAATTTTTCAGAACGGCAGCGGCCAATTTTTTTCTAATCCCAAGAGAATTTTGCTAGCAGCAACGAAGATGGGATGTTTTGATTCTTGAAGTCTGCTGTTTTTTCCTGACTATTTTTCCAGAACACAAACCTTGGGGGGACTAGGATGTATATTTGATAGGGGGGAAATGTACAGAGAAAAATGTTATTCAGGGTTATTCCAGTCTTCCTGCCCCAAATTCAATAGAAGAACTGGTTCTGAAATGGCCTGGCTTCTCTGTGCTGAAAACCAAGGCACAGTTCTGCCCATTGCATCCCATTATGAATTTATCGCTCTCGCATTTAATGCTTTCTGACATTACACCAGATCTGGTAATTGAAGCTAAAGGCTGTTAATTCACTGTCTTATCAAGAGGAGATTTGGAGGGGGGGTGCTGAAGAAATCCCTAGATATTGAGCCGTGCTGGCATGGTGGTTAGAACGCAATATTGCAGGCTACTTCTGCTGACTGCCGGCTGCCAGCAGTTCGATCCTGACCGGCTCAAGGTTGACTCAGCCTTCCATCCTTCTGAGGTCGGTAAAATGAGGATCCAGATAGTTGGGGGGGCCACAGGCTGACTCTGCAAATCGCTTAGAGAGGGCTGTAAAGCACTTAAGTGCTATTGCTATATATTGTCAGAGGACTCTTGTTTTTGAAAAAGGTGCCTTGGCTATAAATTTTCTCCTTGCCTTACAAATTTTACTAATATCTCCAAGAGCCAGTCCAGGGAGTTATTTTCATAATGGTTTAATGTTTTTCCTCCTTTTCTTCCTCAAGACAAGATGGCTGGAGAAAAAAAAGAAAGCTAAAAATAATGATATTTTTTTAAAAAAACCCACAAGGTTATAAATATTATTATATTTTTAAATGGTCTATGGTCTCAGTTCTCTTCTTTGTTAAGAAAGAAAACTGAGAACTATTGTTAAGAATGACAGTAATAAATGGCATCCATTTGTGTTAGTATACAGCAGTAAAAAAGCAAAGCACCCAAGCTTCAAACAAGATTCACGAGATGGCCTCTTCAAGGGTTTGGAGATTATCTATGGAAAGTTGAGGCTCTGAATTATAAGGCAGTTTGCCTGGTGGGGCTGAAAGGCTGATTGGCTGAGTTGACTTCGGATTTCAGGAATAGATTTAGTCCTTATGTGACACTTTTTCATATATATGTGGGCTGAACATGATGGAAAATATAGTCCAATTTGTGAAACTGCAACTGGACTTACGGTGTGACTTCAGCTCTCTTTTGCTCCACAGACTGGCGAAGGTTACAGATGTGGGGATTGGTTGAAAAGTTACCTTTTCATTATCCTTGTAACTGTGAACAGGCATTTTACAAGAAAGCATCTAAATGAGGACTACCTGGATACTGTTTGAGGATTTTGGATATTTTGCACACAAAAAATATTGCCCTGCATTGGGAGGACAGAAAACCATTTTGACCCTCCAAATTGCCATCTGTTTCCTAATATATATTTCTGGTCATTTTAATTACAATTTAGAATTCTGTTAAAAATTTATTTGTCACCATAAGCTATGATGCTGCTTGGATGTAGTCCCTTGGAGACTTTTTCCCCCAGTGCAGTATAAATTTGTGTTAGGACCGCAACTCTGCCAACCTCTTAATCAGTGAGTTAAGAGTTGTCTGGTCCAAGTCTTTGAGACTGCCCTTTGGCGGGGCTGGCCGTTGCCGTTGTGATGCAACACATCAGATAAGCCACTGCTCCAGTCTTGAGGTCTTCAGGAGTGTTTGATGATCCTCCTCAACTGATCTCCTTCTGAGGAGGATTGGAGCAAGGGGCTTCTACCGCCTCAAAGACCGAACCACGTGTGGACTTGTTCCATTGTAGGCATTGCTAAGTAGCCCATAGCAATTCTACACCCGGTGTGCCTATTTGGGAAAGCAGGTGTTGTTCGCTTCTCCAGGCCGGAGATTATTGAGAGGTTCTCGTGCTTTCTCCAGAAGTGTTTTATTGCTGGTTGTTTTCTGACCAGAAAGTACATTGGGGACTCTGCTGTAAAACCACTCAGAGTTCCATCTATTCATCTAAGGCTTTTGTAAACGACCTTGCCACCCACTCACGCTTGGAAGACGGTGTGAAGAGACGAAAGCACAACAAGGATCTGCATGAAGGGAACAGCAGGAGTGGCTCAGATTGCATTGTGAAGGTTTTATCCCAGGCTCTCTTTTTCTGAGGAGAACCAAAAATGCAAAGGATTCATGACCCGGTTTGCACAGAAAGGATTTGGCTGCAAAAGCTTCTTGCTCATGACGGCTGTACTAACAACCCTATTTCTGTTTCATTTTTTAAAAAATGTTTTGTTCCTGGAAATTCTTTGAGTATATGCCAGTGTAAAAAAAACAAACAACCTTATATACAAATGTGTGTTCTGAAAGAAAGACAGGGCATGAATTAGAAAAAAGAAAGAAAGAAAAGAAAAGAGGGAAGGGAAGGGAAGGGAAGGGAAAAGATGCCCAGACACACATATATGCACACAAGGAGGGAGGATGCGTAAATATCCCATGCTTCTTATGCAAATGAAACAAGCTGGATCCCCCATTCCAGACAAGAGAACACAGCATCCTTGTTCCCGTCTCTCTCACAGGACATCCATGGGCACCTTCAAAAGGCAACCTGGAGGCATCTGGACAGGCGATTTGTTTTGAATGCTGACCAGGAGATGCTGGCTGCATAAAGCTTAGGAAAGGTGGCTCCCTCCAAAGGGGTGCTTGGCCCCTCTGCCCCAATTAGCAAAGGGGGCCGATTCCTCCTCCTCCTCCCTTCCGTTCCATTCTCCACTGCCTGAGTCTTGCCAGGGGGGGAAGTCAGATGCTGGTGTGGGGAAGTACTTAAGAGTGGCAGAAAGCTGCTAATTGAAACGATCACAGGGCTGTTAAAATAATCAAGCTAAAGTTTTAATGCAAGTCAATTCCCATTGCCAGGAGCACCATTTACATGGAGAGCCCCATTAAATTTTTAGAGACTCGGCAGTAATGATCAATTGGGGAAGAGGCGGGAAGACCTACTATCTTCAACATTTTCTGCTCATCTTCTGGTCCATTTTAGTCTGCATTTTCTCACCTGACACCTGCTATCTTCAACCGGCATTGAGACTACAAGTCCCAGAATCCCAGGCAAGCTGGTTGGGAATTCTGGGAATTGAAGTTCACTCGCCTTAAGGTGAGTGAGCTTCAGAAATATTACTCTGAGGCAAGGGTGTCCAACCTTGCCTACTTTAAGACCTGTAGACTTCAACTCCCAGAATTCCCCAGCTCCCACTTTCTCCATCCCAAGAGTGTCCCACAGCGACCCTTTGAGATACTTTGCTTTTAACTGGATGGGTGGGTGGGTGGGTGGCTGGATGGAAGAACTGCCATTGGCCGGGTCTGCAATGCCATCTAACAGAAGAATGGATAGGACCTTGGAGGTCTTCTAGCCCAATCTCCTGCTCAAGCAGGAGACCCCATACCATTTCAGACCAAGGGTTGTCCAGTCTCTCTTTGAAAGCCTCTAGTGATGGGGCACCTACGACTTCTGAAGGCAAGCCGTTCCATTGGTTGATTGCTCTCACCATTAGGACATTTCTCCTTAATTCCAGGTTGCTTCTCTGCTTGATTAGTTTCCATCCGTGGCTTCTTCTCCTGGCTTCAGGCACTTTGGAGAGGAGGTGGATCCCTTCTTCTTGTTAGTAGCTCATGATGTGCACCGGTTTCCACAGCTTTTATTCTCCCAAGGGGAGAGAGGTGCTCAAGCAGATATGGCTACTTAAAGCCAGTTTCCCCTCCTCCTCTCCTCTCCAATCCACTTTTCCTTTGTCTTCATTTTTTAGCAGCTACTTCTTGATGCTCGGCTTGTGCCTCTGCAATTCCATGCCTCCCGTTAAGGTTTTTTCCTCCTTCTGAAAAGCAGCCATTTCTCCCAAGCCCAGCGCGGTTTCTCAGAGGCCCCTTTAAAGCAACTCAGCTGCAGCCGGAACGGTCAGTATTGAAATTGGTGGCACCACTTTCTGCCCACGGATGGAGCAAGATGCTGCAGCAGGACCGCTGGGGAGGGAGGGATTTTCAGGGGCTTCTTCTGCTAAACGGGATCTGCAAAGGATCTCTGCTGCAACAGCAGCCTCTCTTTGTAAGCAGTGGGTCTCTGCACAGCATGCCTTGCTCCCTGGGCCTCTTCTAATATAGTGGCAGGACCTATTGACAAAATTACCACCAGTCAGTTGCAAAAGGCACCTTTACTTGGAACAGCTGTTGTCCTGTGACGATACAGGCCATCGAACAGAAGCCTCTGCCTATCCCAGGTCCTTGGGAAGAAGTCGACGGGTGGACAAAATTGTCTCTGGAGATTCTCAGCCATCTGGGTCCCGGTTGTCCCAAAGGTGCTTTTTCAAAAAGGCAACTGGACTTTCTTGGGGTTTTTCCCTTGAAGACATTTCACTTCTCATTTGGACAAAAATGCCAGATCTAATCTGAATATCTGATGAACCATAATAAACTGGACATTGCCTGCCTGACAGCAAGCCTGGCAGATAGTTGTACTAAAACTATGAAAGAATAAAGACAAACTGCACACAGGCAATCTTTGTGCTAGTGACTCCTGCACAAGGACACCCCCACCCCAGTTTAATTGGGGGGGGTGTTTTTCCTGCTTTCTTGTTTGAGTTCAACAATGGTAGCAAAAGATATTCTGTACATTTTAAAAATCTTTACTGGTTATGAACCATTTTTAATAAACAAGCAGTTAAGCTTTGAACGACAGCTGCAATTTTGGCTCTCACTTAGTGTCATCACAACATCATTATGTTGTTGCTAGGAATTCTAGTTTGTGTGTCTGAGAGAGAGGGAGTCTGTGTGGTTAATCTCTCTCCCACCAAAATATGCATGCAAATAAACAATTCATTTATAGAGCAACATTAAATTAAATAGCCTGGCTAATGAGTGAACACCAATTATTGCCCTCTGCATAATATTCTCACTTAGACACACCACTTTGCGAACCAAAGGCGGAAAACGAAATGTCACGCCCACTTTACTCCTGTCGTAACCTCCTCGTCTTTCCACAACGCTTGGCCTCAGCTGAGGAAACAGGGTGAAATTCACTCAGTATCGCTCAGTATTGCAGAGAGGTCTGTCTGTCAAGGGGCACCTGGTGATAAATGTGGCGGTGCCTTCTCACCTCTTACTCTTCCGCGGTGTCTTCTTGGCTGTGAAAAGGTCGACCTCTTGGAGGCCCACCTTCTTCAGATTAAATTTACTCCCTTTTTAAAGGAACTTCAACGTCCCTTTAGATATCGCCCCACCTGCCTGAGTCCTCCTCCTATTTCTCAGAGCAGCTTTTTGGGTTCCAGTCCCAAGGCAGGATGCCCAGGATCAGAAGGAGCCAAGCCATCTTTGACTTGCCATTGCTGAGCTGCTGCAGAGAAGATGCTGGACTCCACGGACCAGCGAGAGCCATCGCTCTACTTCTCCGCTGATAGGCTTCCCAGGGTATTGTGCCATCACCCTCCCCGCCCCCCACAAAAGAAAAGTAAGCCACCCAGAGTACTGGACACAAGATGGAGGGCAAATAAATTTCACCATAAATAAAATAAAAATAAGTAAAATGCCGGAGCAGGTGACGCAATTGAACTCCAACTGTTCCAGTGTTCTAAAGATGCTGCTTCTACGTTACAAAAGTCCTCTTCTAATTTCCCATCATCTTATATTAAAACTATGCTGGGGAGGGAAAGAAAAACACTCAGATTTGCAATTTATACCCAAGAGTTCTTCTTCTGAGAACTCTCATGGAACTGGTGAGTTTCCATCGAGGGGGGGGGGACCTTCAGCGCAAGGCTACAATTGGTTCTCCAGTTGGGGGTGATATTTACTCTGGAAGATATCAAGAGCTTTATTCTGAGACCAGTAAGCAGACATCAAGGAAACAAATGCACAAATAAAAAGCTGCTGGGTTAGGGTTGTATCTTAGCGCTGCTGGGCAAATAAGTCCACTGGGGGCTTCTTCTAGGAGGCCCCTCCTTTTAAGCGGGAGTCCTGCTGTTTACAAAAGCCTTTGTGTAATTTCCCATCATCTTGTATTAAAAATATGCCGGGGAGGGAAGAAGAAAAAAAAACCATTCTGAGTTGCAATTTATCCCCCAGAGACCTTTTTCTGTGAAATCTCTTGCAATTGGTGATAAGAAAGTAGTATTTGGAAATCCTTGTTTTCATTGAAGTTATTTTTGAGTAGACATCAGAAAAATGTAGCTCAGAGCAAATATTTTAGCATTTATCTACCAGTCCTGTGGGTACGATCACTTCTACGTTTAACCACAAATATTTAATCAGCTTGGAAAGCTGCAAAGAGAATTCCAAGAGGTGTAAAGCGATGCATTAACAAGTCACACAAGTCTCCTCCGTCAACACCCGAGGGAACCGGGCACCACAAGGAAGGAATGTTGCTTCCCGCCTTGGAGAAGCAGAATCCAGACTGGAGGTGGCGCTGGGAAGAATTGGGGAGATTCTTCCCCCCCCTCAAAATTCTGTAGGTTTTATCACCAGTCTGTCCTGGTGGGGGGCGATCCTAACCCTAACCCCCACACACCTGTCCTCTTTGGAAGAGGCTATCAATAATTGCCTCGGCTTTCTAGGTTTCTAATTAATGCAAACTGCTTGCTAGTTTGGAATCAAACTAATTGAACCCTTGGAAGGGAAAGGTTAGCTTTTTAGACACCTGCTAGCCTGCCTTTTAATCCGGGTCCAGGTGGGCTGGACTCAAAAGGGTTGGGGCATCAGGTCAGCTCTGCTCCGTATCTCAAATTGCACCCACAGAGATGCAAAACTCCTGGGAAATCCTTAGGGTGGGCTACAATCGCTCAATGAAGTGCTCATTTCACAATACCATGCTCTACTTAGGGAGAGTCCACAAACTTTTAAAATTTCTATAGTAGCTTGAGGCAAGAAGCCAAATGGGTAAGGACTAACACATCAGTAGAGAAAATTGTGAAGCGGTTGTGCATCTAAAGCTCCCTTCAGTGGACTGTGGGAAGGCAACAGAGTGACAGGAAGAGAAAGAAATGAATACCAGAAAGCATCTTTGTAGGTTGAGGACCAGCCGTGGTGGATCTTGGGGATGGCTCACTCCCAAGAACCAGCCAAGAGAGGGCAGCAGCAGCCTAGCTTTCGCCTTGGAGAAGGCGTCCCTGCGTCCCCGGCCCTTGCGGGGCTCCCAGCCTTTCCTCCAGGGGCCTCTGGCCTTCTCCTGTCCCCTGAAGGACACAACATCGTAGGCCAGGCCTCTAGGGTGGGCTGGTGAGGACCTTCTAACCGCACCATGTCTGGCTTTCCATTCAGGTGCCTTGTGTCCTTCCTGTGGCTCACAAAGGCCGCTTCTCCCTTAGGAGCGAGAAGCACACCACAGCTGAGTAGCCTCTTGGGGTCTTCCTTGGGGTGTGTGTGTGTGTGTGATGGAGGGGCGAGAGGTGCCGAAGGCTGCAAACCCTTCCAGAGCCAGGGCTGGGCGAGAATCGCCCACCCTTGTACCAACCAACTCCTCACTAAGGAAGTGCAAAGATGCTGCATTCCCTCTGTGCAAATGTCTCCAAGATTCCTTTCGAAGGTCTAAAACCAAGGACGCTCCATCGACTGAATGCAAAATGCTTTGGGGGGAAAGGCAGAACCCCAAGAGAAGTTCCCATGATGATGCTACAGGTTGAGGGTGCCCTCTAGGGACCAAAACAGTCCCCCGAGAGCTGTCCAAACTCTCTGTCTTTGGGAACAAGTCCCAGCCTCTCCCTGTCCTGGAATTCTTGCACGCTCTCAGCCAGCCAAGCAGCCTCAGCCAAAGCCTGCTCTGAACCTGTTAGGTGAGGTCGAGAGCTGGAGATTTAGCATTAAATGAGGCGGCCTTGTTTACACACCGAGGGAGGAGGAATCCACGCTGGGCCTTTACTGAGCTAAACGCTTCCTGAAAGCTGAGTCTTTATTCCAAGGGAGCAGAATATTAGTGAAATGGCATATTGGGAGGCTGGGGGGTGTAGACCCTCCCAGTGCAGGTGGCTGTCTAGCTTTCACTTAAATGCTCACTGCCTCCCGGTGTTAAATGCGAACATTAGCATTTTAATCACTTCCGCGTGAACGCTTCCTCCCTGCTGGTGTCAGCCACAGCTCTGAAACCTGATTGCTGAGGCTGCCCCCTCCCATCAGAGGAAGCCTTGGAAATTCCATCTTGCAAGATGGGAAAGGGTCCCATGAAAGAGGCTCAAGTGAATAAATACAAACTTGCATTTTATTGATTGATGGCAGCAATATATCAATGTCCAAAAAACAAGAAGAAAAAACAACTTGCGGTATAAAAAGCTCCCCGTGGCCTCCTGGCCCTTCCGCCTTCTTCCCTTCCTTCCATCCCAACTTTGGGACCGGAAAGGCTGAGGGGCAGGCGAGGTCAAAGGCCTCCCGGGATCTGCCTGGGGGGGGCGAGGGGCGGTAAGGGCTCTTGGCGAAGGGCCCGAAAGACCCCTTGTGAACTGCGCAGGAGGGAGGACGGCCCCTCCCTCTGAGTCAGTGAGAAAGAATTGGGGTGTCTCCACACACCACCCCCTGCAGCTCCTTTGGCTCCCCAGCCCAGCCCCCAACTCAGCGCCTGCAATGATAAAATGGGCCGGTTTTTTAAAGACTGGGGAAGAAGCCCCCTGGCCTTTTGGCTCCTTCCCAGGAAAAAGAGGGAGGAAGGCACGGGGCACCCTGGGCTGGCGATGGGGACAGACGGAAAAGATCCCGCTTGAGAAGAGGACGGAAAAAAGAAACGGCTGACATGGAAACCAAAATCTGAACAGATTTGTTTATTAGCTGGCCAGCCAGCTCTCTGCACCCAGAACAAGCAGGGCTACCGGCCCAGCGTGGCATGCCGGATGCGAGTTCCACTTCTAAGTCAAGTTTCTAGTCCTTGTGGCTATGGAAATACACTTGAAAACGAACGAGAAATGTCTACCCTAAATCCGGATGGCTCATTAGGGTGGCCAGCTCTGTGGGCGGAGGGAGATTTTCAGAAATTTCTCTCCAAGGTAGCAAAAAAATAATAAATTACATCCCAAATAAAATCCCAGGAATAAATTATGCAAATAAAATGCCAGGTGCGGCATCTGTCTCTCACACACAGAGATACGTGTGCGTACACATCCAGAGTGTTGTGCGGTGGTGCTTGCCCTGTTGACGCACAGAAAGTCTCCCTGAATTAGAAAAGGCTTCACATCCAATGAAGTGTGCAGAGGATCCCAGTCCCAGACACTCTGATGGCTCCAAAGACCCTCACAGGATCGCTGAAGTGTGTTCTTCATCACCACACCCCTGCGAGGGAGGGTGCTCCGCCTTGCCAGAGGAGAGTTTTGGGTTTCGTGTTTTGGGGGTCTCTTTATAGAAAGGGCCTGGCGGGGTGGGGGTCCCAACCCCCACCTCTGCAGGGTGGTCCTGAGCTAGAAGGCTGCCCCCCGCCACGACCTGGCTGGCCTTAGCAGCAGAGCCTCCCAGGCGTGGCTCCCTGGCAGATGGTCCAGGTCTTTGGCGTCCATTGCATGGAGTCCCTTTGGCTGCATGGATTTCGCTGGGTGTTCCGTGGGACCCTCAGCCTGCAGCATCCCCCCCCTTTAGTCCAGCTTGCGGATGTAGCCGTCCACGGTGGGGATCTCGACGTCCTCTTTCTTGACTGGATCTGCCATGTCCTTGTACCGCTCTCCCCGGTGACACTCCAGGCACGGCCCCCAGGTGGGTTTGGGCTTGCAGCAGGAGACGATGCGCTGGAAGGAGGAGGAGGTGGGATTCAGGGGCTTTGCTTGTCTCCTGGGGGCTCTGGGGTCCTTCTGCCACCTGCCAGCACCCTCGCCTTCTCACACACACCCCCAGCAGCACTCACCTGCCACAGGTTGCCTTTGGACCTGGAGATCTTGTAAATGGCCACTATCGGGATCCAGATGAGGCAGAAAGTGATCATGCACCAGCCAACGGCAGATCCCCACCCTGGGTACTCAATCTTGCCATACTTGGGGGGCGCAAAAGTGATCAGGGACCAAATCAGGATGGCCTGAGAGAAGAGAGAGAGAGAGAGAGAGAGAGAGAGAGAGAGAGAGAGAGAGAGAGAGAGAGAGAGAGAGAGACGAGAGGTTGCACATACAGCCTCAAGCAAAGCATGCCTCTCTTCCAGATGTACTGGACTTCAACCACCATCATGCACAGCCAGCATCTCTTACACAAGGTATTCAGATTCTGGTGGTCAAAAAGTGAGCCTAAAGGAACCACAATTAACTTATGGGCCACTGGGATGTGGAAGAAGCAGATGACAATCCAGTTTATCAGAGCCTTAACACAAATCCTGCCAAAATCCAGATCTTAACACCTTCCTTCCTTCCTTCCTTCCTTCCTTCCTTCCTTCCTTCCTTCCTTCCTTCCTTCCTTCCTTCCTTCCTTCCTTCCTTCTTCCCTCCCTCCCTCCCTCCCTCCCTCCCTCCCACAGTGGGTAGCTTATCTTTCTCCAAACTTGGCCAGCAATTATTGGTGTATTTGCTGAACCTCCAGGATTCTGGCGTCGAAAGAGCAAACAACCCCAGCAAAGAGGCAGCCTACCTGTGGCATGCAGAATTTGGCCCACTGACTTTTTGTTCTCAACCAAAGTGTCAAAGACAAA
Organism: Vipera ursinii; assembly: GCF_947247035.1. Taxonomy (NCBI): domain Eukaryota; kingdom Metazoa; phylum Chordata; class Lepidosauria; order Squamata; family Viperidae; genus Vipera; species Vipera ursinii. The sequence goes on along the minus strand of NC_139525.1, from coordinate 978,666 downwards.
ACATTCTGTGGACTTGGTCTCTCTCTCTGTGTGTGTGTGTGTGTGTGTGTGTGTGTGTGTGTGTGTGTGTGTGTGTGTGTGAGATCCAGCCAGGGTCAAAAATAGCTGTGAATTCTGTCTTGGAGGAGAGCCGCAAAGGAGAGCTCCACCCTTTTAGGGGAAGGAACTTCACAGAGGGATGGATAAGAACGGGCAGAGACAGTTCGCTCCCAGCCTCCGTTCCTTCCATCTTGCAAACTTTGGTTTTTTTCCAAGCTTGCTGGTCGTGGCTGGTTTTGTTTTGCTTAGAAAATTATTGGCATTCATAGAACAATGTACTCAGGAGGAACAGGACCTGCTGTCTTCGGAAGGCGTGTAATTTTAGGCAAATAATGGGCCTCCCCACCAAGATGCGTCTCCGTGGGGTGTTCATTGGGCTTCCCAAGGCTTTCTTCCTCCAAGCCCTTCAGGTCTCTGGGCCACTTACCAGCAAGAGGCAAGGGGTGATGAAAAACCAGCAGGCTCTCCACCACAGCCAGAAGAGGAAGCTTTTCTTCCCGATCATCATCTCAATGTCTTCAATGAACCGGTTTCCCCCTGGACAGAACAGCCACGTGGGCGGGGGAGTTAGTGCTGAGTTTTGGCAACGGGGCGACTCCCCAGAGTTATGCCCTGCGTGGGATTAGCTCATTTTGCCTGATGCCTGGCCAAAATTGAGTCGTGTCTCTTTAACAGCGGGATCTGGGCTCAAATGTACCCTCCAGATGATCTTTCCCACATAGGATGTCTCCAATTGTGCTAAGGGTCAGTCTCCAAATCTGAAGGACACCCCCCCCAATGGAAAAGCTTGGAATTGAGTCCCAGGAAGGAAAAGGACCTTTTATTTCGCTTGCAAACTTTGGAGGCTCCCCCAAGCAGCTGCTCTACCAAATGTCTCCTGCAAGGACGGCTGACCCTGGATGGAAGTATCTCCAAGGCTTCGCACTTGAGGTCAACCTTTGTCCTGCTCATCAAGGAGAGCTTGGATGGGTTTGAAAGGCTGCTGAGAGTCCAATTTGCTCGTGTGTTTTGGAGTTTGGGGAGAACCGTTGGAGGAGATCCCAGCAAATATTTACCATAAATCCAGCAAATTCCCAGCAGTTCCAGGATAGCTGCAAAGAGGATCCCCCAGCCCGCACAGAAATGGTCCACCAGGTTGACCCAGTAGATTCCTGCCTGCGAGAGAGAGGAGGAGGAGGTGAGACGTTGCCTTTCTCCCCAGGAAGAGGCTCCCCAACTTCCCCCACGGGGGCTTCTGGCGCCTCAGTGTAAGGGAGGGTGGGGACCAGCCCTGGCGGAAAGCCCTCCTTGAGTCCTACCTGGGTCACACAGACGAGCCCAAGCAGAAAGAGCAGCAGACACAACCCCATTGTCACCACCACTCTCATTTTCTTCATCACTGCAGGGTAGAGGTCTTGGATAGTGGTGGTGATGGTTTCTGCAGGACAAAGAACGAGCACAATTAGGGTCCGCAGTGGGAGAGGAGAAGGGGAAGAGGGCTGTCCTGGCACTGCTGCTCCAGCCAGCTTTACCTCCCTGAACCGGGTCCAGACGATTGTTACTTCAGAATGCCTTTTCAGATACTCACCTATGGTGGCAAACTGGGAATCGAGACCCAGAAGGAGAAGCATGAAGAAGAACAAGAAGGACCAGAGAGGGGCCACCGGGAGCTGCGACAGGGCTTCAGGGTAGGCCACGAAGGCTAGGTCAAATCCTGCCAGGGAGCAAAATCAAGGATGCCATCAGGAAACGTTCTTTCTCGTGTAAACAGAGATCTGTGTGAACAGCCAGCAGCCGAGGCCAATTAGGGCAGCTTTCTGTGATGGTGGAGGTGTCCACCAGGTGTGTTTGGGTTCAGCTCTCACCCTCCAGCAGTTTGGCAGAAATGGGGGGTGAACTTAGAAGAGCCCAGCCCAGACGGCAGACAGCTGGGTAGAGAAGATCACATTTAGTGAAATGATCTAAGTGTTACATCAAATTTGAAGGGTAAAAAGAGTCATCCTGGATCACATCTGAATCCACAGTGACCAGAAATCCACAGTCTGACAGCAAATCCCACGCTGGCTATTGAGTCCAGTACAAATGTTCAGTCTGATTGTCTGGACAAGATACGGATTTCTGAGTACAATTTCAGCTACAACCTGGAGGGTCAAAACTTACCAGAAGCTTCCAGATTCTCAATTTAAAATGCAGTCCAGACATTCTTTGGAAAAGTCTGGACTCCATTTGGAGATTTGGAAAGTGTCTTTCTATTGTTTGTACACAGAATCCAAAACACAGCACGTTGTTTTTTTTTAAATCCACCTGAAGATCTGAAAGAGGCCAGAAGCTCACCCCGGACGCAGCGGCCCAACGGGCTGAGCTCACCTGATTCGACAACCTCAGAGACCTTCTTGTTGGCCCTGAAGGCCATGTGCCCCAAGATGGAGAAGATCGCAAAGCCGGCAAAGACACTGGTGCAGCAGTTGGTCACACAGACGAAAATGGCATCTGCGTAGCAATTGTTGTGGAATTTGTTATAGGAGGAGAGGGCAACCAGCCCACCCCAGGCGACAGAGAGCGAGAAGAAGATCTGTGTGGCTGCATCTTTCCACACCTTGAAGAAAAAAGAGGCAGAAACGTAGGGGGTCACTCTAGCAATCCCACCTAAACCATGGACGGTGCATGCTGCACAAGCCATTGCAAATATTACAATTACTATTAGCCGTGGTGGCGCACTGGTTAGAATGCAGCATGGCAGGCTAACTTTGCCCACTGCCAGCAGTTCGATTCTCACCAGCTCAAGGTTGACTCAGCCTTCCGTCCTTCCGAGGTCAGTAAAAGGAGGACCCAGATTGTTGGGGGAGATATATGCTGACTTTATAAACCGCTTAGAGAGGGCTGTAAAGCACTGTGAAGCGATATATAACTCTAAGTGCTATTGCTATTAAAAATATGAATATTGGTTTGTTTTGATGGAGCTCTTTTCCTATTTGGTCATAAAACTCAACCTACCCCATTAAGGTGTTAATTCTTACAATAAGGTGCTCAGCTGGTAGATTATTGGTGATGGCAGGCAGATATCCATAGGGGTTTCTTGGCCAAAGCATGAAAGTTTTCTTCCATTATTTTGTTTTCTTTTACTTCTGAGTTTCCCAACTGAGCTTTCCTTTTGTCTCCCATCCAAGTATTACTCCAGCTCAAACTGCTTAGCTTGTCTGAGATTAACTAAATGCTGCCTCCTGGCAAGATAACTCTGTTTTCGTAAAATTAGAACCTAAGATGAAGGTGAAAGAATTTTGTTTGTCTGTCTTTTATAGGTTCCATTCCATGGGCTGTGGCGTACCAACCTCTGCGTCGCCAAGTTTGGTGAAATCAGACTGGCTCCCGATGTAGTATTCAATCCCGTCACGGGCACCTTCCAAGGTGGCACCTCGCACCAGCAGGATAATCAGGACAACGTAAGGGAAGATGGCTGTGAAGTAGACAACCTGCAAGGAGAAACCACACTGATTCAGAAAGAGGTCAGACAGAAGTTTGGGAAGACCAACGGAATATTTTTTTTTATTTTTTTTTTAAAGCAACAACAAATGAGTTCCCAAATTCAGATACAGGTAATGGTGGGGAAGCTGATCGTCACTGGATGCTGCGGCATCTCTGGCCTTCCCACTCATGCCCTCCCGATGGGTATCTGCAGAGCGTGGGTCAAAATCTGCAAGATGCTGAGTGGGGCTTTGATTGCAATGAAGTTCTTGCCATCTTGCAAATTGAAGCTTCCTCTCAGGAGACATCCTGCCTGCTGTTTGATCCTTTCTTACTAAGGATTCAAGGCCATGGTGGCGAACCTATGGCACGCATGCCACAGCTGGCACGCAGAGCCCGCTCTGGGGGCACGTGCCCCATCGCCTGTCCTAGGCCTTCAGCTGGGTTTTATAAAACCTTTTGGGTTTAGGAATCCGCTGCTGTGTGAAGGTTCAATCAATCAATTTCAACTTCTTGTGGGGAAAAAAAGATCTTGCAAGGTTGGAATTGATTGATTGAACTTTTTAGTCCCACCCAGTCTGCCGTTACCACCACAGCCACGCCCACTCAATGGGCCACACCCACCCTATTGGCCACACCCACCCAACGGGCCATGCCCACCCAGCACCTGACAATACATAAGTGGGTTTGGGGTTGCAGTTTGGGCACTCGGTCTGTAAAAGGTTCACCATCACTGATTCAAGGGATACAACCTGAGATATCTCCAAGCAGGACAGATGACCTGCCTCTGAGCTGTATTTGCAATGCAGATGTCTCAAGCATCAATTTCTGTTTTGTGTTGTGACTGTGACAACACCAGCATGTGCCATTCATTTCTCCATTCTTACTCTGCAGATACTCCTAGAGGCAATACTCTACAGAAAATTAAGTCTTTTTAGTGAGCTTGGAATCTCTTCCAGGAAAAGCCTGTAGATCAAGTGACCATCGAATTGTTCACCTGCACCCACAGAATTATCTGCTAAATTCTTTGCAGGGAGGACCCGAAAGTCACATCAAATTGCCCTAGACTTGACTACTTCCAGGCTCTTTCCTTGGTGGGCCTGCCCAACAGCGCCTCCAAGGTGGCCAGAACAGGAAGGGAGTTGGCATCTCTCCTAGCGCTTTGGAAAATCCTTCATGCCCTTGGAATGCCATGGAACCAGTTCTTTGCTCTGAAACCAGAGCCTCAGTTGTTCTACTGCAGCCACGTGCCAAGTGCCTGTGCCTTCAGCCACCCTCCACTTTAGCTCATGGGCGTTCTCAGCTAATCTGGCACATGCTCTCCAAGGATCCTCTTCACCCCAAGGTTGAGGTTGAGGAAAGGGGCCTGAAGTAGCCCCATATTCCAATGCTGCTGCTGGTGAAATGAGAATCCTACAGCACAGGCTGCAGTCGGCCATCCGGGGCCATGTGGCTCCCCTGAAGTTACCTTCCCAGAAGACTTGATCCCTTTGAACAAGCTAACTGCCACGATCAGCCAGGAGAGGAGGAGGCACAGCGCCAGATACCACACGACCACGCCGGTGTCGTCTAAGTTCTCCGACCGCTGGAGGACTTTTTTGCTGCCGGAGGAAAAGGAGAGAAGGATGAGCAGGGCTGTGCAGCCTCAACCAGGATGGGTGAAACTCGGCTTGCTCTGTGGTTGAACCAGAATCAGCTTGGGGTGTGGATGAGTTGGGAAGAAAAGCTGGAGGAGGGTGCCAGATACTGCCCAACCACAATCCCCAGCATTCCTCAGCTCTGGCCATGTAGGTTGGGACTCCTGGGAACTGTGGTTTCCCATGCTGACCTAAGACACTTGATCTTAGCACAAGTCCTAGTTTCGCTTTGGGCTGCAGTCCTGCTCAGCTTGTCTCGGTCTTCCCCACGTGGCCTGCTGGGTTTTGTAGAATTAATTACAGGCTCCCTTCTCCTGCCTTTAAGTGGCTGCAAGGCAGGGCATGTTTCTGGAGGCAGAGAAGCCTCTCTCCAAGTTGCATATCTGCCCACACACCTTTGCAGTGTCTCATGCTGTCCTTCTGCTTTCGTAGCTCTGTATCGTTCAGACATCATCAGAGAAATATATGACGGGCCACACCAGTCACGGTGCAACTAACACCTCTGCAAAGAGCATTGTGTTTTTGCTGTTCATGCAGGAAAGACTCGCTCTGGGGAAGCTGGTGTAGATGCACACTCCTGGGCTAGAACATCACCAGAGAAGCCAGCATGTGCCCCGAGCTGAATTCCATGGTCCTCGCTTACTCAAGAAAGGCTCCCCCTCCACCATCCCCACTATTTGGGACAGATAATTAATGATAGGCCTGTTTCTCTCTTCCCCTCCAGCTCCTATTTGAATCTGACTGCAACCACAAGGTTCTCATGAAGGACCAGCCTGTCTGATTGTTCAGTTCTATCTACTGCAGAGTGTCCAGAATTGGACAACCTTGAGAAAGGTTGATTAAATTCCAAGCATTCCCCAACTTGCCCAGAAGTCCACACATCTGGAAATTGCCATGGTTGGAAAAGGCTACTCTAGAGCGGGACTCTCCAAACTTGGCAACTTTAAGACTGGTGCACCGGCTGGCTGGGAAGTTCTGGGAGTTGACGTCCACGAGACTTAAAGTTGCCGAGTGTGGACAGTCCTGCTCTAGAGCAGCAGGTAGGGAGGCTCCCAAGGTTTGCCTTTTTATCGCATTGAGATGGCCACCCAAGCAAGCCCAGGCGAAGGCAACTCTGGGCACCCCCAACAATCCGAAACAAGGTTTGAGGGAGAGTTTTGCACAGCCTTTCCTAGAGATGTCAGGGTTTCTAGCAAGCAAAGCTGGGCAGGGAAAAGGTCAATGCAAGTTGCCTGGCAGGTTGTTGGTGAAAGGGATGCAGGGTCCCCGATTAACACTTACTTCCAATACTGCTCGCTGGGAACCTGCGTATCTGCAAACACCTGGGTGTCGTTGATGCAGGTAAGGTTCTGGCTCTGCACATCTGTGTAATTCATCTGGATGCTTGTGTTGCCCATCGTGACATTGCACAATAACACTGAAAGGAGAGGAAGAAGAGGCAGTCACAAAGTGCAGAGAAATAGCTTTCCAGAGGGGGTTTATAATTTCTGGCAGTTTTGCTTTAATTTATTTGCTAGTAAAGTTCCAGGTTTATAAGTCTGTAGCACAAGGCTTTTGCTTCAGGCTTTACTTTTTCTGCTTTTTATTCTCCATGTTACTGTTACAAACTCTTGAAACAAGTAACCGCCCTCTCCCAATTTCAGCAAAGCAAAGAAGGTCCCCTTTGGCCTGATGGGACCAAATCTTCCTGCATCCTGTTTTTCTACCTTGGAGCCGGGCCTGGATCCTTGGGTAAGGAAGCAGACTTGATGTGATGATGCATCCAAATATATTACAGTTCCCTTTGAATAGCATCTTACCCCGTGACACGGGCTTGTTAGTCAAACTGCAGATGAAAGGCATGACGACTGCTTTCATCTGAAGATGGGCAATAACACAGGAGAGTAAGAAAAGCTGGGAAATAATACGAGGAACTAAAACAGGTGCAAAATATGCATTTCCCTGTGTAGCTCTTTGAGGATCCATAGTTGGTAATGATTAAATCTGTGCTCGTTTGCATAACCCCACCTCCTCATTTGCATGTCCCCATCCCAGATGGTGCCTCCAGCTCAGATTGGAAATCAGCCACGTGGCTTTATTAGGAAAGGAAAGGAAAGCAGCTCTAATCTAATCTCTGCTAAACCTGGCTTTGCACCTGGAAGGATTGAAATTCTTGCCTTTCCCGGAGACTTACCGATTGGCGTCTTGCTGCATTTCTGGTCTGCCCACTCCGGGTTGCATTCGGACCACGGCAGGACCCTTTGGAAGGAGGCGAACAAGTAGTAGAGGCTGTAGCCAATGATGACGTTGTAATAGATGGTCACAAAGATGGAGATAATCACCATGGTGATTCCCACGCCTGGTCACAAAGAGAAAAGAGGCCAGACCATCAGGAGACCTGTTGTGTTTCCGAGCTCCTAGGAGCCAGCCTGCTGCTATGGAAGGAAAGCATCGCAAAGAGTGAGGCAGGCCACCTGGTTAGCTCAAAGACCTGCAAGCTTTGTTTTCCCGCGAGGGCAACACGATGGCAGGCAGCCTGTGTTGTAGCCAAAACAAATGTATTGTCCTGAATGTTCCTATGAGATGTTTGTCAGCATTGCTTTTTCACACGGGTAATCAAGCTGATACGAGAACCCTGCTTGTTATCTTCGAGGAGGAAAACACAATGGGGTTCAGATTGCAGGTACTGTATGCTTAGGAGATCCGCAGGTGTTTCCTTGTTTCACCTGAGATCCATAGCAAAGCCCAGAAAGCAGTGTGGGAGACGCGGTGCAATTCTTCAAAGAACAAGTGGGCAAAAAAAGGAACAAAGATAAAGATCGGTTCACGGAGAATCTGCATAAAACCCCTGGTTGGAGCAGAACGGCCCAGTCCTGCCCCCACGCCTCGGGAAACCTGCGCCTGGGGCCCCCACGCCAAGTTGGCCTGGCTTTGGGGGAGGAACCTTTGTCTCCAGAGGTACCCAAACCGTTCCTCTCTTGGCCTGAGATGTCTCTCCACTTCTGAAAAGGAGTCAAGGAATGCCAAACAGCCAACAGTAAACAGCCCGACCCAAGAGCCTTGAACACCTCGGCAGAGCCAGCCACTAGAATATCAGCTGAGAGCAAACCCCCCCCCCCAGCACTGATGATGTTACCTAGTTTGGGTAATGAAACGTCTGCAAAAAAAACAAAACACAAACCCACAGAGCTCAGAGAGCACTGAAGACCCCACAGTTGAGATTCAAACTTAAGTGCTACAGAAAGAGACTTTCCCAGGAGTCTGTCCAGAAAAATACCAGGACAAAGAACAGAACTGACCTTGAAGTAGAGGGAGAATTCTCCAAATTGACACGGGTCCCAAGCTGGCAAACTGTCCCAGGGAGCACTCCATGAAGAACAGAGGGAGGCCGGCCAGGGCCAGCATGATGGTGTAGGGGATCAGGAAGGCTCCTGCAAGAGAGCAGCATCAGGTGAGAATTCAGCCTGCTACCTTTCTCAGAGCCACAATCACAAGCCAATACTTCTGTCCAAGGCACCCGCCAGTGCGAGGAAAGAGCAGAGATCCTCAAAGAGCCAAACATTGGGGGAAACTAGCTTTTGTCTTGCAGCTGCCTACTGGTCTAGAGAGGAGGGGTGACTGCATCCCCAGCGGGGCTCTGTTCATCCTGCAAAACAGCTGAAACCTGATTTGGTGCCAATGCCGGAGAGTGTGAGGATTTGGTTTCCACCTCAGGGACAGTCCCCGGCTTTCTTCACACACTTGGCACATTGCATAATAAATGGGATGAACCTTGAGCAAAAAGGGTTGAGTGTGCCCCACGTTCCCAAGCCATTCTAGTCCTCTGGGTGTGTATCGTTCGCTTTGACAGTGGCTCCTATTGTTAGTTTCTACCTTTCGAATGGAAAAGGACACAGAGAAGTCAACGAATGGGAGGAGAAAAGAGAGGGCAGCCATAAAACCTTCCAGCTGAGCACGGGGTCCATAACCCCAAAGTCTTTGGCTGAGGCCTCAAGGTCAATGGAAGAGAAGGACAGCCCAGCTCTTGGAGGGAAGGGCCACTGGGTTGTGGTCTCTCTAAAAAAGGCCCATCAGAGCATGGAATCAGAACTTGAGTCCTCTATTTGCACCAGGCCTTCTGCTCCACATTGTAGCCATCTGGGCACATCTGGACTTTCAGAAGTTGCAGATGCAAAGTTTCCAAACAACTGAGGATCTGGAATATCCCCTCAATGTTCTGCCTCCTGGTGTGCACTCATCTCCTGACCCAACGCTCAGAAAAGGGAGAAGAGGAAAATAGGATAGGTGAAAGAATGGCCTTAGGGCACAGTGTAGAGCGTGGCAAAGTCTCAGCCCTGGTAGCCCGAACAGAGGGTCCCCTTGACCACCCACTTCCAAGCCTACTAAGGCTCCAGGGGCCCAGGGCGGGGGCTGGCTGGGGTTCTCTGGACTCGTTCTTAACAGGCAGAAAGATTTCTATAAATGAGCCTTGCCAAGATGTCCCAAACCTTAACAGGCCACAAGCGTTGTGGCTGTCTCTCTGGTTCATTTGAGATTTAAGGCAGGGGTCTCCAACCTTGACAACTTTAAGACTTGTGCTGGCTGGGAAATTCTGGGAGTTGAAATCCACCAGTCTTAAAGTTGCCAAGCTCGGAGACCCTGATCAGAGTTGGGCGGGCTGCATCTGCCTGGGGAAAAGAAAGTCCTCATAGCCAGCCAGGTGAGCGGCTGCTGAAGGACCCCTGGGCAGCTTCGGCCATCTGGATGGGGAAGCCTCCGCAAGCCTCTCCTTGTGTGTGGTGGGGTACAGCGGCCTCTTACCTCCTCCATTCTGATAGGTCAGGTACGGGAACCGCCACACATTGCCCAGGCCCACCGCATAGCCGACCATGGACAGCAGGTAGTCCGTTTTGCTGGACCAGTTGCCCCGTTCCGTGTTCTCATCCTGCGAGTCCGCGATCTTCTCAGTGGACAAAGTGAATTCCTTTGGAAGGAGAAGAGCGGACAGTCAGCCCGTCTTCATCGGAACAGCTTCCTTCCTGCCCCGGGCAGGGAAAATGTGCCCTGGTCTGCTCAGAGATCCTGCCAGCTGAGGAGAGTTGGCAGCTGCCCTCTCGGAGCTGCCGCCGGTTTCCTCGGCGTGGCTCTTGAAGTATTTCAGAACCTGAGCCGGGGCTGCCCCCCAAGGCGTGCTCAGCCCCTCTTTCGCTCCTGCCCGGACGCGCCTTCGGGAGATGCACCCAAGAAGGGACGCCGGATGGTGACCTCCCGGGCGGCGGGGGGGGGGCTTTCCTGTGGGGGAACCTGGGCGCCCAAACCCGGGGAGGCTGGTGGCAGCGCAGCGCCTGGCGCCTCCTGAGCTCCGGCTGCTTCCCTCCGATGCTCAGGATCGCCAAGCGCTGCGCCCGGCGTCCTCCTCTTGCGCGCCCGCCTGGCCGCTCTTGCGCGGGGCTTTTCCCTCCGCCGAGGATGCTTCTTGCTCGGCTTGCCACGCTCACGGCGCCGCCCCGAGGGAGCCCGGCGGGTCTCCGGCTCTGGGTCCGTCTCTGCCGCGAGGGGCTCCCAGTCGGGACGGACAGCTGGGAGCACAGTCCCCGCGCCCCCTTCCTCTCCTCCTCCTCCTCCTCCTCGCCCGCTCACCTTCTGGCCGCAGCGCAGACAGCTGGGCAGCCGGAGCCAACCCATCGCGCTCCTTTCTTGGCCGCCGCTGCCCGGTGGGAACCTTTATAGCGCCCGGCGAGCCCGTCCCGTCCCATCCAGCCCCTTCCCCCGCCTTCCCCGGGACCGGCCAGGTGGAGCCGAGAGGGCGGGGACGGGACAGGGGCGGGGCGGGACGGGACGGGACGGCAGGTGCGCAGCAGAGCGAGCGCGGAGGCTTCTGCTCGGGGGCGGGGGCTCCGCTAGCTCCGAGGCGCCCCCACCCCAGCTTGGCCGGGCTCTCGTGCCAGTCTTCCCACGACGCCCGGATCCTGCCCGGCAGGCAGCTGAGACGAGCGCCGGCTTCTTCCCCAGAGCGTTTCCCGGCCGGTCGCCGTCGGGCTTCTCGCTCCGTCTTCGGGCCTGATTCTCCCACCTGCCTTTCACACCTCGCCTCCAAACATTCCCAAATAGCAAAAGCCCCCCGACTATCTCCGCCGGCTGCCTTTCCCGTCTCCGAATCGCGAGCCTGGAGGAGGGGGGGGGCGGGGAGGGGGCGCCATGGCCGAAGTGCCAGTTCCCCAAATAAAAATGCAAATCACCCTGCCCCCTCCCACGCACCTCCGAAGACGCGCTTCACACTCAGCTGACCTGCTTGCTCACTTCGAAGCCTGACACAGGAGCACCCACTCCCCACCCCCGGTTGCTTCATCGCCCCCCCCCCAGCTCCTGCCGCCTTCTTCCCTTTGCCAGAGGTCCAGCTGGGGAGGGTCATCGGTGAGCCCTTCCTGCCCGGGCAAGATATTGCAGCACTGGCGGCTCCCTCGTGAGGGCTGCTCAGTGCAGAGCCAGCAGAGTCATCAACAACCGTGGTGTATATGCCAACAGCCTTTCTGGAGGGGCAGGAGAATCGGCTTCCGTGCCAGGCATCCAAGATCCCCTCCTTTGTGCCCAGCAAGAGGTAGCTAGAACTGCCTCGGTTTGGAGTCCTTCCTGCCACTTGGGCAGAAAAGAGAATAGAGTTTTTTTTCCTTGCCACCCACTTTGGGACCCTGGGTTGCCCAGTCTCCTTGCCAGGCTGGCAGTCCAGGCCACAGACAAGGGAGCACGGTTGTGTGTACAGTACAACAAGTGGTGCTGGAACTGTTTGCCACAAGAGGCAGCGGAATCCACCTGGATGGCTTTGAAAGTGGCCTTGTTTAATGGAGAGTTTACATTTCCTAAACAGAGTCCTTTCAAGCAGGCTGTGAATTCTAAAGTTAAAAAAGAATGTAGTAAGAAAATTAAATGCACACAACTGCTATGAGAACACCTGTATGCCAAGTTTTGGGACGATTCACCCTTTCCAACCTTGGAAAGAAAATAATGAGATGCGTAGCAAATGGAGAAATGTGAACAGTAAAAGAGAGCAAATATGCTGATTAAGAAGCTTTTGGCCAGGAATCTTTCAGGATGTGTCAACTGTGGGGCAACGAACTGGCATAACGGAGTGGGGTGTGCAAAGGGGGAGAACTTGGAAGATCTGTCTTCCTACAGTGGACATCTCAGTGCTTCAGGGGAGACCCCATCCTACAGCTTTGCTCCCAAGTTTCAAGCAAGTGGGGACGTACAGTCTTTCACTCCAGACTCTAAGATTGAACAGTCCCTGAAAAATCCCCCAAAATCCAACTATGGCCTCAGTTCTTCTCAGCTGGCGTCCACAAAAGAGGAACGAACCTTGAAAGTTCATGGAAGAAAGTCCTGGCACCATAGAAGAGTTTGAATGAGCCCTTCTAAGTGTCCAGCATGGTCACCATTACAGATTGGCCCGAAGAGCACAGGGCAAGGCCACTGCTCAAGGCGCCTGATTTGCCCGAGATGCATGGTAGGTAGGAGACCCACCACAAGTCTAACTTCCTGGTGGGGCGAAAATTCCGGGACTGGATGACTGAAAGGGGAAATGCTGCTTCTTTAGCTGGGCTCTCAACCTGGCCGTGGAGCAGAAGACAGATGTGCTTAAACTCAGCCATCTGAGAGCCCAGATCAAAACCAGCCCTTGGGCTTTGTGATCAGCACAGCAAAGGTCTGAGCATATTCTGAGTTTTTCATTTGGATGTTAAGACTTAGAAGGCTTATCCTGGATCAGGTGTGTTTACCTGGCTGCCCAGGTGGTGTCAAATGCCCTTCTCTGCAGGGAGTGAGGCACCTTCTCTACTTACTGGGATTAAAAGATGTGCTGTCATGTCATGCAGCTGCAGCTGTTTGTGGTCTTCAGCGGTGTGTGTGTGGTGTTTTCAGCATGAGAACCGAAGGTGGTGGGGAACAGAAAGGAGAAAAACCGCCGTGGCACATCTGTTGCAAGTGGCTGATTTTTAGGGAAGAATCGGGGAGGGGGTGGGATTTCAATTGTGTAATTATGTATTTGGCGTCACACCAGTTCTGCTCGGTGGACTGCTCCCATCGAGTAGCAAACCTCCTAAAACAGTTGCTTTCGTCTGAAAGTCTAAAGGCCGTTATTAATTAACAAATGGGTCAACAGTCTTCTAATAAGCAAGACACCTTGATTTGCCAGTCAAAAAAATTAGGTATTGGTGAAATTCCAATTTTCTTGTAGACTTGAGTGCTTGCTGCTTTACTGACTCCAAAACGTTTGTATCCTGTATCTCAAAGTAAAAAAAATTTTTTCTACTATGCTTTCTAACAATACATTATTCTGCCTGAGCTCACTTCCTGATGCCTTCAGGGGCACAACCATGTTGTGATCTTGCCAGTTGGAAAGACGTGGCCTGCAGTGCCTTAGTCCTGGCTACATGTTGGACGTCCTAGTCCAGCCTGCAGTTTGGAGATTGTCAGAAGCTCCCAGCTCCATTCCGAACAGGTTCCACTCGACCTTTGTGGTTCTGGGATCAGGCCTGGCTGGCCAAGGACGCCCGCCTGATCCATTTCTCTACAAGGCAGTGGTTGGGCTTAGAATGGAAGTTACTTTTTCTCGCTCTCTTAAACTGTTTTCAATCCAACAGAGATGTGAGAAATTTCATAAGATGTACCTTTATTTAAATACAGATTGATTAACTGAATTCACGGTTAAAAATACGAACCTCCCTGCTTTGAAGACCATGGAGTCCGTGAGGTTTATTCCAGATAAACTGCAGGGGGATTAAGTTTTTATCTGTTAAACATTCTTGTTTTGACCTTGTCAGTTTGCTAATGTCTTAGTGATGGGCTTGGCTACCAGGAAGCTGCCTGAAGTTACCAGTAGCTTTTCCGGAAACCAGTTTTTTATTGCATTACACGAAGGAAACAAGGTTTTAAGATAGGGCATCAGCCCTTACTATCTTCATATCACATTAAATTGAAAATTGGGTATGCATTGTAGTAATATTTGGCTTGGGCTAGTCTCGGTGAATGTGATTGTATGAGCAGTTGTGACTTATTGCAAAATGATATATTTGATTTAGATTTTTTTTATCCCACCTTTATTATTTTTATAAATAACTCAAGGTGGCAAACATATCTTATTTCCTCCTTCCTCTTTCTAGTTTTTCTACAGCCACTCAATTGATATGTCATTCTTATTTTTAATCCCTTCCACTAGCTGTGAAAAATTCTCAAGGCTGGAAGAATTTGAAGCAGTGGAAGAGAAATCACAAATCTTCAAAGCTGGGAACATTTCCACATCTGCAGCCTGGAAGTACCAGCTTCCCTGTTGGGGATAATTAAGCCAAACTCCAGAGTGGAGTTGGTGAAGCATCAGAAAAAGTTCCCAATTCACACCAAACATTTGTGTGATTCAGTAGTTCAAGTGAAAATGTTGGTGCAGAGATGTTTTCTCTTCTGGAAAATGGGAAGGAAGGTGACCAAAGATCCTGCCCCCTCCACCAATGATGTGATCTCGTGTTCAGAAAATAGGAAGAGAAGATGAGATTTCCAAGAAGCTTCACATCGTACCAGCTGAAGCACCACGATGGCATCTGGAACTGAGCCTACTTTTCCTTGCCAGGACTTTTATTAACCCAGAGTTGTCTCCCTCCCTCCCTCCTGTTTGTCGTGATCTTCCACCCTTAAGACTTTCAGGGTAGATCCCCATCCCCTCAGCTTCAGGATGACCAAGAGTGAGATTTCTGGAACGAATTTGCCCTGTTAACAAAATTGCCCCCTGTTCTTGGAGGTTCCTCCCGCAGTTCAGGAGATGCAGCTCCACAAAGGAGTCAATTCTATTGCTTCATAGCAGAATTTTGCATGCAGTGAACTAAGGAGGTGAATTTGAAAGGACAGGTTGGGCCAAATGCCCCACCTTGCAAACTGGGAAAGGGAGCTTAGCTGAACATTGACGTAAGGAGAGAACACGGAATCAAACTCTCCAAGTCAAGAGCATCTTTTCCCCTTCTGAGCTCTGTCAGAAGGATGGACTAGCAAGGACTTTCAGGACAAGGTGAGGCTGAGTTCAAAGCCTGCTTCGTTCCAGGAAGGTTGGCGTGGCTGAGCTTTTCACATCTCCTTTGCCTAAGGTTTAACAGCTCCCACGGGCCTTAAGAAGATGAAGGCTGCAAAGGAAATCCAGGTTGCATGCTTGTACAGGTAGTCCTCGAATTAAAACCATTCATTCAGCAACTGTTTCAAGTTACAATGGCACTGGAAAAAGGATTTATGAGCTGTCTTCCACTTATTTCTGATCTGCCCTTGACAGATTCTTATAATCAGGGTATACTTTTCTTCACCTACTCAGAAAAATGAGCATGTTGACGTTCTACTGTTCTGTTGAGAATTAGCATCAATGAATGAAACCAACAACGCCCTATCCAGGTGGCAGTTGTGCAGGGGGCGGATGGTGGAAAGCATCTATTCTAAAAGGAGGGTGGTCCCGATATGCTGAAAATAATATTTATGTTTTGAACATGAGGCGTTCATTTTAAAAATGTCCATCTGGTTTCATGCACATAGTCATTTATCTTCCACGAGCCATGGGACATTGTTTCTGCTTTATCTAGCATTTTACGATGTTTTATAGTTAATCAAACCAATTAGAAAGTTAAGGATACTTCATTTTATTGTTCTGCCCTTGTAATTCCACATAAAACAATAATCCAAAGGGCCACAACTTTACAAAAAGAAACATAAAACCACCAGGAAGTCTGCACTGTCTGGGCAAACAAGACAGCCACCCTCACTTGGTCCAAAGGGCAAGGAGGCACCAGGAAGACTTCTCTATGGAGGAGATGCATTCCCACCACAGCTTCTGCCAATCCGTGGAGGGTTGGCCCTCGACCCACACCTTATCTGGCCCTGAAACTCTTCCAGCTCCCCCCTCGCAGACCCTGCCCCTTGTTTGGTTGGTGCAGTTCTGGGAACTGCTCCTCTGTTGATGCAACCTCTCGTTTTCAATCATCTTCAACAGCCTGGCATTGTAATCATCTTAGCGTGCAAACCTGTCTGGCAGAAGCCATGCAAGGGTGGTAGAAACCCAGGCAGGAGACAATGGAGGCTTTATCCCACCAGATTATCTGGTGACGAAAGATGAGAAGATGAACGGCTATACCCTCCTATACAGCGCAGTGGCTTGGCATTCAGGCACTTGGCACACGTCCACCTAGCCTAAGTATTGTCTCCTTTTAGTGCCATTGTGGATTAACTCCTCTGCAGTAGCTTGTTTGGCTGATGGACCAACGAAGCATATATGAAAACATTTCAGCCGTTGCAGCTTAGCTGCAAATAAGGCCCAGCACAGTCCTTGGAGTGAGGGCGCAATAGCTGAGGCTCCTCCAAGGAAGAGTGGCTTTAATGGGGTGCAGGCCAGACCGGATCTCCTGGCTGTCTGAAGCCCTGCTAGGCACTCAGTCGGGTTGCTTCTCTTCTCTTCCTTTTAGCTCCGGCTTTCTGCCTGAAGAGCTCAAGACCCAAGCAGCAGCACCTGGAGAGAGCAGAGGGGCTTCGGAATGGGATAGGAAGTCGGCATGTGGAAAAGAAGGAGGGTTAAGGCCACGTGGGGCGTAGGGAGAGTCATAAAAGAGTATTTGTGGACTTACGAGGAAGCTTCTTGGATGAGAAGCAAAATGTCTTCAAGCAAAACCAAGAAAGTCCAGTTTCCTCTTGAAAAAAGCACCTCAGAGGCAACCGTGCCCTGGACGATGGAGAATCTCCATGGACATTTAGTGCTTCTGGAATTGCCCAAAGGAGAGAGGGGCTACCTGCTATTCTGCTGCAGGGGAAAAAAGAGCAAAGGAAAGAGAGGTTTCATGGTTAAAAATGTCCCCTGCAAAATGGGAACCGAGTCTCCTTCCGGGGTCTCTTTTCCTCCCCTGCCCCAATCTTGGGATCTTTCTTTAGCTTTAAGTGACCAGTGAAAGGAGGAATGGGTCCTTGGGTGCCCGCCAGAGAAGGTGGCATCAGCCCTGGGGTCAGATGAGGGTGAATAAGGCAGGGGTTGCGCTCAAGGGATGTTGCCTGTTCACGCACCGTAGGAGGGAGATCTGCAACTTGCTCTGAGGTCATCGTTTTTCTCAGGGAATTTTCATTTTGAAGGCAACTTCAAAGTTTTTCTGTCGATAAGGTGACAAAATCTGAATGGGGAAACACTCCTTTCTGAGCTCAGGATGGGGACGTGATTCATCTTAGAGATTTTCCAGATTTTGAGTCAGGAGGCTGGGTCGCACTGCTTGTGTTTATTTTTACACATGACGCAGCTCTTTCAAACTTCCTCCAGAGACTCCCTGCAGCTTGGATGAAGGTCTTAAGCAGTCCATCATCCACAGTCTGATTTAGGCTTCCATGTTCAAAGTGGCCTTCAGGTTGCAACCAGTTTGGTCTTGCCCAGTTTTGAGTTAGCAGATCATGGATGGGACACGTGGATTGTTTTGTGTGTGTGTGTGTTTTTGTGCATTCAGCTTGCTAAAGGATGGATTTAATTATAAATTTTATACAGAAATAACACATTTGGGGATTTTCTCTGAGGATCCTAAAGCATTATATATATATATGGGCATGATAATTGTATGGCCCTCTGTGACTCCTTGTGAGCTTTTAGAGATATTTTCTTGGATCTCTCTGGAAAGCAGAATATCGGTTGCTTCTTAAACTCTCATTATTTATTAAATTATTGTTCAGTGGAGAAATGTACATCCTGATGTACTCTAAGGCAGTTGAGGGGGAAATTCTCCTAAAATGATGTGGGGTTTTTGTGTGTGTGTGTGTGTGTGTATTTTACAATGGTAATATTCAGAAAAGAGAACTGCAGGTGAGACTTAGATCTCTTGTGGCCGCGAAGGGACTTGAGACTGATAGCGCACTTGACCCCTCCCTCCCTCCCTTGGACTCAGCCTGGTCATCTCCTACATTTCCTACAGATGAATTTGTATCCAGTTACAAGTGAAATCCAACATCCTTCAGGCACCAAGGATGGTCTCACTGCCCCGGATTGCCAAATTCTTCACCTCAATTGGCAGCTGCCTTAGAATTGAGATGTTTTGAAATGCGCAGACTGGAAGAACTGGTGAGAGGTGCTCCTTATGTAAGCTCAGAGAGGGAAGCCTTGCACTGCTTAAAGCCGGCACAATCTTCCGCACCCAGTTAGGTGACTCGATACATTGGCAAAGGGTTTGAGGCAACTTGCAAGATGCCCAGTATCACAGGAGGGGAGATGAGAGGTTGCCAGAGCCATAACTGTGAAACACGGAAAAGTTGTGATGTCATCAAGGATTCTCTGTGTTACAGCGTTTTGGTTTCATAGAAAGGCGACAGGTTTAATGAGGCTTTGAAAGAAGGATGACTACCCAGATGACCACAGTATGCCTCACAAAAGGCAACTCGTGGCATTCAGTGCCAGGGAATTTGGCACCTCTCAGGGGATGACCCAACTGCTGTCCACAAGGAAGCAACCCCGGTGCAAAAGTCAAGGCGTGGCCAACTTCTGGGTCTTGCGGTTGAGCTTTTCTGTAATTTCAACCGGGAGCAAAAGAGAGGGAAGAGGAGAGGAGGCAGGACCAGGTCCACACCCTGGGCTTCCTCCCACTGGAGTTTCGATGTGGACAGAATATCCTGGCTGGCACCTGATATAAGCAAATCCTCAGGGCTATGGAACATGCAAAAGTTAATCCTTGGGCACACCTGGGGGAAGCAGATAAGAACTGGATGCTTCCTTTCCTATCTCTGTGCTATTGCAAGAGCACGGAGTTGCCTTTGCCTCTATCTCTTTCCAATTCTTAGCTGCATTCACCACACCGATGTTCCCCAGGGATCTCGTGGCCTGCCTGGGAGATTCCCCAGCTCTGTGCTGCATTCCAAGGGCCCTTGCTCAGCATTGGCTTTGAGGGCGTCCCATGAGAAACCCTTCAAGAGGGGAGGGAGACAGGGCTGGTCTTGGTCCTTGGGACCGTGGCCCTGTCTTCCTCCCTGTGGCTGCCAAGCTGCCCTTCTGTCATTCCAGGACAGACAAGAGCGAGCAGGATGAAGAAGACCAAAGCACTTTCTTCCCTTCTCCTCTCTTCCTTCCTAATTACAAATTGGCCTCAGCTTCTGCTTTGAAGCACGTGAACAAACACAGCAGCACCCAGGAAGACAGCCCAGCACCTCCCTCCTGGGCTGGATCCTGCCTCTCCTTCCCTGCTGGTTTTCCTAGAGCCGCGTTTCTTCAGGTGTGGTTCAAGGACCCTTGAGGATCCAGAATGCAGAATTTCATTTGAGTATCAGTCAGGGAAATGTGACTTTGGAATCTACCTCTGGTTTTCCCAGGTTGACTCAGAAAAGGTACAGAAAGCTGAGTTGGGGTTGAGAAAAGAGGTCTAAAAAGTCAGTATAGTCACTTGTAATTTCAGCCCCCTGGACACACCTGGATGGTTCTCTTTCCTGGCGTGCGTTTTCTGCTCCGTGTTGCATCACTGCTGTTTCTTCAAGAGGGAAAGCCCAGAATTGGTTCTCCTATGTGGTGTTGCGAAATCTTCCGTCAGATCAGAAATGACTTGATTAAATAATCCGTTGCTGACTCGCTGATTTAAAAGGCAAAATATGAAGGCTCTCCATTCTCTGGCGTCTGCTGGTATGACAATTTTATTGTCCCTCAAATAAGACAAATAGCTCTGGGTGTGTTTTCCTCCTGGGCTCCAAGACACGCAGGCCTCACGTTCTCTCTCATCTCACGTAAGGTCGGGCTCGGGAAATGCACAATAGACCCAAATTTGCCATGCTGTTCTTGACTTCCTTGTCTCTCTTAATAGGCACAAGAAATCCAAGAACAGGTGTGCACAAACAATGCTTTCTGACTAGTCAGACTACCTCTGAGAGGCCGGGAAAATTGCTTTCAGTGGCTGTGGAGGAAATGTACTTGATTTTCTGGAAAGACCCTGAATCAGAAGGTTGATATGGATGACAGTTGGCTAACTTGTCACCAGGGAGGTGGAGAATGTCACAGAGAGCCCCCTTTCACCTTTCTGATTGCCTCTATCCAGGCTTTTTTTAAAAAAATGTTCACTTCTGGAGAGATTCGGATTGAATCTGTGTTGCACTAGGGACCGCGGAATTGGCCAACCCTGTTCCACCCAAGGCGCCTCCCATTTGAGCAGAAGAACCCACCAGAGGTCCAAACCCTGGGAGATCCAGAAGCAGTAGAGCTTGGCAAGTTGGTGAGGATCAAACTTTGAGCCAAGTCATTATGAACTTGGCTGTTTCGGTCACTTTGGTCATTATCAAATGATCGTGCCTCACAGTTAGTTATTTCAAATGCACTTATTTATTTATTATATGTGAGGGAGGAGGCATAAACATGGGTACTTTTTAAACGCACAGGCTGAACAATTAATTCTACTCCCTTTGTTCTAGAGCATTTATCAGCTGGTACGCTGAACATTATAAACTGATAACAGGATTTTTACACCCTCTGTTCCAGATTTTAGGGCTTCAGAATTGCTATTCTCAGCTGTTGCCATGCAAGGACACTTAAGGCATTAAAACACATTCTTTCAACTACCGTTCAAACAATAAAAACCTATTTACAACAGGCTTCATTGAAATTATCTGAGATTTATGGAGGCGACAGATCCAGTTCCTGTGTGATAAATGGTCTAATTTTAGAACTGGAGTTGGACTGTTGATGGCAAGACTTTGTTAAGGCTTTTATTATTTTTAAATTTTTCATATACACCTTATGCCTAAAAACAGGTGAGTCATCAAAGTTTGGTCCAACCACAGATACTTACCTTCTATGTATTATACATATTTAATATGAGTAAATAAGAAGCCCCAAAATGACTGGAGACATGAGGTCATTCACCCCCTTAGTAGCCCTGGGGGTGACTCAGAAGCTTCTCTCCAGCAAGGAATTACTGACACAGAACTGTCAAAACATCCAAAACCATCTTTGTAATTTCTAAGATCCGGCTGAAGCCAAGAGAACAGAGCACCAACAAGAAGGAAGTTTTTTTAAAAAGAAAAAAAAACCCATACAATTATGCCTTCTGAACTTTTTATGCCTTTTTGTCAAGTTTTCCTCAACTTCTTTGTCATCCTTTTAATTCCCCAACCCTGAAATCATCTTTTTCTTCTTTCAACAAAAAGTCCATATAAGCCTTCCAGTATTTCAAAAAGTCTTTATCTTCTGAACCAACTGGTTATCTTCTCCACTTCTGCCAGTTCAGTAAACGCTATACTGAAAGCATTTCATTATTTTTCCAATGTTTTGCATATAATACTTCCAATATATCACACTTCCAACACTGATTTTATATTCCTTTATACGTTTTAGAGAATTTAGCATTGGTACATCATTTTGTAAAAGTATTCTCTTAAATTAAAGGACAATGTCAATTTAACAACAGTTCCAAATGGTTTCTCGCATACATTCATGTTAATATTGCAATCAAAATTTACAGTCCATTTCACCATAAAGTCTTTAACTTGTTCATCCTCTTTTTCATACCTTAGCAAAAAGTTATTCATTTCAGCTATTATATGACCATCATTTGTATATAATTCTATTTCAAAGTCATTTTGTTCTTAATTCCTATTATACCTTTACTCATATTAAACTTCTTTTCATTTGTTCTAAGAAAACCATTGAAAAGGGTGTTATTCTGTTGCTAATTATTCCCTTCTCTGCATCTTAATTTCTTCCTTATCTTGTATTAATAAATTCTCACATTAATCATCGTTGTTTATCAGCGATTTCTCTTCTGTGAAAGGCTTCTTGAATGGACGTCAACCGTGGTATCTTTGGGAACAGCATGGCTTATATTCGTTCTTAATAATACGTCTCTCAGGTAATGATTCTTAAAAACTACATCTGCTTTCACCTTAAAAAGGCATGCCACCCAATTCTCAAATTATGACCTTCCATCGTCATTGGTCTGCCAAGGTGCCTGTCGGCTTTTCCCCAGAAGTTCTCCATCTTGTACTTTGGGCAAGGTTGTCTTGCTTGTCTACACAGTCGACCAGCTTGGCAGAGCTCCATGTCTATGAGGGATGATCTTTGTTCCATGCAAATGAAAAGGTCCATCCTTGATCTTGGGGGAGATGTTGGTAGAACAATCAAATTGGAGTTGTGTTGTCCTGGAAGCAGAACGAAGACAGGCTGGAAGTCCCAAGGACAGTTACAGAAGCCACGGGCTTTCTCTCTACCTTGAGTCCTCCTGGTTAGGTAGCGATCTACTTCTTCTGTTTCTCCCTTAGTACACCTACAACACTGTGCAGATAGTTTTTCAACCTCCACGCGATTTAGAGGGGAAGCCTGCGGAATTGGAAGTGCCCAGCAGGAGCAGCCCAGCTCAGCCTGAGAACATGACTGTGGGACAGAGAACTTCAGTTTGATCTGTTCTGGCAAGCACCAGTTTGCTCCTGGGTTCACCACTGGTTTGTCTGGTCTGCTGATAGACCTACAGCAAGAGGTGAATCATCGTCTTTGTGCTGTATTAGTAACCCTAACAACACTTCTTTGGGGAAGCTCCGTTTGGCTTACGGGGCTGGTCTGGGATAGGTTTCCTTTCGGCCTTGGTGTGAACAGAGGAAAAAGGACCTGCAGGAATACATTTTAGAAGGGAGAAGCTGAAAAAAGTCTTGATGAGCTTCTTTGTCCCAAAAGAATATGCTTGGTTTTAGGATTATGTGGCTTTTAGAATATGCCTTGGTGGCGCAGTGGGCTTTGTTGTTGTTGTTGTTAGCTGCGAAGTCGTGTCCGACCCATCGCGACCCTATGGACAACATTCCTCCAGGCCTTCCTGTCCTCTACTAGCAGTGGGCTAGTGCCTCCTTAAGTAACACCAGCTGCCTGCCATTAGTGCAGGTTCGAGTCCCACCAGGCTCAAGGTTGACTCAGCCTTCCATCCTTCCAAGGTAGGTAAAATGAGGACCCAGATTGTTGGGGGCAATAAGCTGACTTTGTAATAATGCCGCTTGGGGTGTGTGTGAAAGCCCTAATAAGCAGGCATATACATAAAATGAAGGCTACTGCTAAGCACATTGATTTGTGCTTTAGATTGTAAGCCGCCCTGAGTCTTCGGAGAAGGGCGGGATATAAATGGGATTAAAATAAAATAAATAAATAAAAATATACTTAAATGATCTTGCCACCACCCCAAATATTTGAAAGTCTAAAGTCTAAAGATTTGTGAGCACCTGCTTGCAGGTGAGTTGGTGGCTGGATGTTTTTGTCTCTGTAGCTTTTGAAAATAGACTTCCTTTATTTATCCCAGTGTTTGCCCAGCTTATTAAAAGTTTTGACCACTGTAATGGTTGGCAAACAGATAAGCTGAATGGTCAGGCAAATACCTGACTGCTGAACAAAGGCCGTTCCCTCCGTCCCACCTCCAAACATCTCAGTCAAGAAGCAGCCAGATGTGGTAGGTGGCATGAAAGAGATGTGAGTAGATAGATGGTCAACTGTAACCTCTGTTTGAGTATCACCGGATCAGCCTATAAAGCAAACAGGCAGACTGAGAGAGGAAAACAAACCCACAACTCTTCAGGGTGCAAAACAAGACAAACTAAAAAAAGACACAAGAATTATTAAAAGATTATCTGGAAAATGACTCAGCCTGGCTCTTACAGGCAAATATGGGAAGCTAACTGGCAGAGAGGAGGTGAAACTCCCATCTTGGCAGGCAGGTTCAGCTGCATCACCCAGGACCCAACCTTGCAAGTCAAGGCCTTCCTCGTGATCTCCAGGTTGCCCAATGTCAACGGAGGATTCACACAGCCTCTGGATTGCCCGGAGAAAGGGAGATACAATATAGAATCTTGGAGATGGAAGGAGTTAAATTTCAGCCATAAAATATCTCATTTATTAGGGAATATGTGGCGGCCCAAAGGCCTGAGACACCAGCCTGTTCCCCAACCACACACCAACTGGTCTTGCCCACAGGGAAAAGAGAAGAACCTCAGGGTACCATACCTCCCACCCCTAATCCCCACAAAGCAACCATGGCTGGTGGTATCAAAAGCCACTGAGAGGTTAAATCAGGATAGTTACTTGAACCCTGCCCTGATCACAGCAACCAGTGCTGTGTAGGAAGAAAAAAGCAGAAACCATCATTAATGCCATGTGTTCTTTGACCCTGGCATTGCTGGAAAGGTTTTGCCCACAGAGCTGAGAGCCGAGAAAGAATGTAGGTTAGATTAAAAATGAGGGAGAAGCTGTTGAGGCATTTCTGATGAGCTGATTAAATATTGGATACTGTCTCTATTTCAACATCATCCTGAGAAGTGAAACTTCAGATGCTTTTCATGACCTTTGCTTCCTCCCGCTGCCTGGAGATTCTAGGTATCAACATCTGGAATTGCCCAAATTTAGGAGAAATCTTCGTCTGGAAGACTTTGGAAAAAAAATTCTCAATGTTGGATACAGTCTTTGGTGATGTCTTCCATTTATGACCTGTACTGTGACGAGTTAGAGCACAAAGGTCCTATGTCTCTATCCCAGGCTATGGAACAAAAGAAAAGTCAGTCAGTCGACTGTTGATTCAAAACTGGCCACAAATGTTTGTATTGTTCTTTGTACTCCTGGTTCCTCCTTCTGAAGGATTCTGAGTAGGGCCTCTAGCAGGACCTTGACCAGTTGCCGGGCTGAATATCTGTGATCTGGGTCTGACTAGGAATGGGTGGATCACACTAGATCTCATCCAGCTACAGAGATTATTCCATTTAGTTCCCACAAATTAGAGATAAAGAGAAGAATGGGGAAAAAGTGGTTTTCAAGCTGCCCCTTGTAGACAGTGTGTCTCACTTAGCTAGGTGCACGTTCACACAGAGAGGTTGGTCGACAGAAGGGATAACTTCCACTCAGGCCTGTCATCTATTCTTAACCAAGAGGACCTAGGAGGATAAGATACCTTGGTGGGTTCACACAAACCCTTCAAACCCCAATCTTAGTTGGAGACAACACAATAGTTATAGGAGAAAGGATAAAATCTCGCAACAAATCAAAACAGTGGCAAAGATGTCCCCTGCCTCTGTGCGTGAATGCTGCCTGGGTGCTACGAGAGGGGACACCGCTCAAGAGACGCCCCCCGCCCCCTTAAGTAAGGCTTCCAAACGTTCAAAATTGATCAAGTGTGTGATAAGTTGAGGTGTTTTTGTTTTGCACATTGTGAACCTTTGATCCAAAACTTCATTCTTGCAGCTGACTGTCCTTTGAATGCTCATGAAAACGTAGGAGAGAAAGTTTGGAAGATTGAGTTCCACATGCCAGAAAAAGATTGGCAAAGAGCAAATCCAGTAAAGCTGCTGTAAATTCCTACCCTCCCTCACACACACACCATTTTCAAGAATAGACAATAACCAACATTCTTTCAAGCATTGCTATCTTAATCCCCAAGAAGAAGGCAATGAAAGAGATTCCCCCTTCTAATTTTAACTCCCCATCTCTTGCTTAAAGATTAAAAAATAGTAGAATGGATTTTATCTGTGCATTGGGAAGCTTATTCAGAGAGCCTCTGAAGATACACTTTCATTCCTCCGGCTTAGGATAAGATAAGAAGTTTGTATCTTGCAGAAATTCCAACTATCTACAGACCAAGCAAAGGGTTGGTCAATAAAAACATTTGTACATAGTGCTGAAAGTCTGTAACAGCCAGAACCAAATACTTGGAGGTCATTAAGCAGAAGAGGATCAATCTCGCCACTGGAGGTGTAACAGAATATCAGAGTTGGACGAGACCTTGGGGGGTCTTCTAGTCCAACTCCTTGATCAAACTGGAAAACCTAGACCAGGGGTCTCCAACCTTGGCAACTTTAAGACTTGTGGACTTCAACTCCCAGAATTCTCTCAGAATTCCTCAGCCAATTAGTGGACCACAATGGTCTGCAACTGCCTTCTTTTGGGTGACTTTTTGACTCCCTCGATTGGCTGATGGATTGTGTGTCTAGCGACCACATAAATAGAGGTGACTTCCTAATCTAGGGTACAGTAAAGCCCTGCAATTTCCTGTCCCCTGTTTAGTAGGTACAATCTTGTGTAGCTTTTGGAGAACCTCGAGATTAATTGGGTGCTGCCATCTCGTGGGGAAGAGACGTATCCTCCAGCTGAGCTTGATTTGGGATTACAACGGCTGGCCAAAGATTGCAAAACCTCTGGAGTGGAAATGGGATGTGGTGCTGGTGCTGGTGGTCGTACTTGTGGTGCTGGTACAGGAGGAAGAGGAAGGAATGCTGGCTGGGGCATTCTGGGAGTTGAAGTCCATCCATCTTCAAGTTTCCAAGGTTGAGTAACGGTGCCCTAGGGAAAGGCAGACTAGATGAACATCTCTGCTGCAGACTGCTAATTCTGGCACCATTCGGAGGACTCTACAAGAAGGCAAACCCCGAAAAGTGGGGCTGGGGGAATTTGGGGGCAGCACATTTCAGCCCCAGAGAGTCTCCTGTGTGCCCCAAAGGTCCCGGGAGGAGGTCTTCACGTTGCACAATGTCTTGGCCAACAGAGCTGGGAAAATCATGTTGCATCCGAAACCCTGAAAAGCCACATTCAGGCGGATGAAGTAACGCAGTGCAAAAATAGGCACCAAGGATCTGGCTTGGCAGGAAAAAGACAACTTTGGGCCTTGTGTTATAAAAAGAATGAAGGGGGGGGGCAGACCAGAAGCTCCCAGCTGGGTGCGTTCCTGAACGCTTTGGGTGCATCACCCAGAGATCTTATTTGCCAAAGGAAGAACAATCACATCCACAGCTGATGACATTCTACGTGTGCAGCAAGTAAAACCAAATGCCTTGTTTGTCTTGACCGCAGCCGTTCTCCGCACTGGAGCCAATCGTGCTCCTCCAGGTAGGAGTGGGAGAGGCATAGCCCCCAAGATCCCCCTCCCCTTCCTGTCCCCAGGCTGCTCCCTTTGGTTCCTTGGTTCTTCTGGGCCAGAACTTTAGCAGCTGGACACATTCTGTGTTTCTTGCAGGGCTTTTCGGAGGGTTTCCTGCAGATCCATTTTCTCTCAAACAAAACCCAACAGAACGTGAGGGCTGTTATCCGACTAGCAGCCCAGCTGGGATCCTGGCTAATTCTTCCTGCAAAGATGGACAGCGAAGCTCTTACCTGTCTAGAAGCTGGACCAGCAAGGAGACAAAGAGGTCTGGAAGGGTGTGGGGAGAAGGCACAAAGATGCCAGAGCAGAATTCGGCATCCTTGTCTCTTGGACTTCAGATAGCTGAAGCCCCTGGTGACCGTTTGGTCAGTATAGAGCAGAGAAGAAAGCCCACAAGCTTGCAATCCACTTGGACATAGCCTTTTCATGCCGCCATCTTGACTTTTTGACCCAACCCTGTGGACACTCTGAGCAGCAGGTCATGTTTGGCCTTTGACAAGGGGGACCCTGCCAAGCTTTTCATCCCTGAACAAGCTGCCAGACTTTTCCAGCCCAAATTAATGAAGGACTTCTATTTCTGTTCCTTAAAAGTTCCTATTGAGACTTTTGGCATGTCAGGGGAATTGCAAGTATTTTGGTTTTCAGGGGCATTTGGGCTGGCGTGCCCATCAGAAATCAGGAGATGCCAGGGACCGAGAATCTGGCGTGTTCCGCAGACTTGGTGGAGCTGCAGCGTCTCTCCTGGGACCATCGAAGGGACTTGGCTGCCCTGCATGTGAACCCCTTTCTGCAATGACCCTTGCCTTTCCTGGAAGAGCCTGGGATATGGGGTTTGTACTGCATCCTCCTCCCCCAAAGTGGGACAGCCAAGTTTCTGGCAAAACAGCTGCAAAGGAGATACATGATGAGTGATCACCGCTTCCCAAGAGAGATTTGGAGAAGAAACTCCAAAGTCATTCATCTAAGCATTTTTGGTCGATCAAAAGGAGGCCTCTTCAACCCATGTCCCACTAACCTTGATTTAGCTGCTGATTGGGTCAAATTCTTGAACTAAGCCTTCTTACTTGCCAGAAAAAGCACAGCAGGATATGCCATCCCCCTTGGAGAGCTTCCACAAGGACCAAAAATATCTTGTAGAAGGATTTTCTATGGCAGGCTTCTACGAAGAAGCATTAGGCAAGGCCAGCTTCAAACTTGATTGCACTGAATTTCTGACAATAAAAGATTTTGAAAAGAGGGAGCTCTTACTGGGGGTCCCACCAACCATGTCTTCAAGGTGGAACTAGTTACATCCTCTGAAATAACCCTTTCCTTGCTATTATCTGTTCTCAAAGGACCTGACGTGCTGGTTAAAAACACGGACCACAAAAGCAACCTATTTATCAAATCCCCTGGTTGCCACAGACGGGGCCCAGGCAATGCCCGGTGAGCAACTGCCAAGAGGTGAATGTCTGGCCTATGAGGAAGATAACGCTCTGAACTTTCCATAATGTTCAGATAATCTGGTTGCCCCAGATGATGAATGGGGACCGTTTGAAGAGGCTTATCCCATTCTTCAAACTGCCCAGCAACTGTTTGTCTCCAGCAGCCCCAGGTAGGCACCCTCTGTGCAAGTCTGCATAATGTACGGAACTGAAGGAAAGACAGAAAAAGCAACTGGGAATGTAGAATTGTGGAGAACGTTGACACGTGGAGCCACTCCTGCGTTATTTTGGTTAAAAAAGAGTAATCGCTGGGACTTGAGGTCCTTATGGAAAGCTTGAAGCTATGAGACACCCTGCCCAAGATCTTGGGTGTGTCAGTTTGAGTTGGGAAGATTCCCAGCCTCGGAGGTCAGAAGGCCACTTCATTGTTCTATGGAATTTACTGTTCTGATCAGCAAGAGAGATTAAATTTTGATACTTTCTATGTTGTAGAATCAATAAGATGAAGTGCTGGAGATGGCAAAGCTGGTCACAAAAGTGACCTTCATACAACTATCTCTGTTTTCAGCCCCCCTGGATGGGGATGGATGGGCAGCCTCCGGTTCCGGAGGAGATGCAGGTTGAGGTGGCCTTCCCATCTGGCCACGGCCCCTTCCTCATCGCTTTTCCTCTCCTCATCAGAGGAATAGAGAGAGGTCCTACTCAGCCCAGTTATTGACAAGACCGAAGGGAGGGGCAGCTTGCAGGATTCTAGCATCTGGACACCACACTGGGCATTTTATTTTTAATTTGGAGGCCAAAGTCCCATCATCTCATTGAAGAACTATGGATGTCACATAAAGTAGAGGTCAACACAGGTGGAGGAACGTGTTAGCCTCATGTTCCACAGGTAAAACTGTGCAGGTGTCTGCTACAAAAATAGCAACAGGTTCTGTAGCATCTCAGCGTTTTGTGGCCTTGGGCTATTTGTCCCTCTGGCTAAAAGGAAGGTTGCTAACGACATCCCTCATTCCTCAGCCCCCACTGCTGGGATAAGCAACGGCAGCCCACACTGGATCGTGGCCCAAGGCCATCACGGATTGGGCAATACTTTGAGGGAGGGTTCAGAAAGCCTTGCTGACACCCATCTGGCTGCAGATGTCTGGGAAGACTCTGGGCTGCTGGGTGCCATAAATCAGAGCGAGTGGGCCGCCCAAGCCGTGCCAAGGTGGGCTGTGGCTGCTGTACTGGGAGTGGAGAATTAAGGGGTGTCCGTAGGAAGGAACATATCGTTCCGAGCGGCACACTCAGGGGATAAACAAGCAGCTTTGCCCAGTATATCAAATGTCATAAGCAAATACAGACTGGCTAGAGAGGTTCCTTCCCTTTACACTGAAAAGTTTCTCACGGACACCTTCATGGAAGTTTGCATTTCATGGTAACTGCTAGGAGGGATCCTAAGGATAACCATCGAGTTTGGGGATGGAAGAAAAGAGTTAAGAAGAAAGAGTTAATATCCCTCTCCATGCCAGACCTCATTGTATTAGTTATCCACAATTAACCAAGCTGTCCTACGTTGATGCAACTGGCTTTTTAAAAAACATGCACTTCTAATAAAGGAGAATATTTGTAAGTCAGGGTTGACGTGAGGGATCCTTGCTGCTCTCTGAGCTTGCTTGTTTTCTCACAGGCGTTTCATTACCCAAACTAGGCAGCATCCTCAGTGCTAGGAAGGAGTGCTGTTTGCTGTCGATTTATATCCTGGTGGCTTGCCTGTCTGGGTGGGTGGTGGGGGCTGCCTTAAGGATTCTTTGGCTGGGCTGTTTACTGATGTTCTGTGGCAGTTTCTTGATTGGGGTCTTATTTTCAGGCTTGATTTGGCCTACCAGCCCTTCAGAACTGCTGCCTTCTGCAAAGTTCACCTGGGACAATTGACCCCTCGAAGGTGGGAGAGGTTAAACCCAAGGCCCTTGTTGATCCACGAGGGCAACCACATTTGGGGATGATGGCCTATGTGAAAGTGCTGTACAGTTACTGTTGTGGTCTTCCACAACCCAGCAAGGCCCAGGAGTGTAGGGAATGTAGAGCTTCCAGCTGGTACCAATCCAGGCACCTCTGAAGGGTACAGGGAAGTAGAAGGTTGCTGGGCACAAGGAAGAAAGTAATAATTATCTGCAAAGGGGAGAATTGGCCATCGTGGGTCATCAGAAACTGAGAAAGACCACAAAAATGTGTCAGGACTAAATCCTATTTAAAATACAAAAACCAAAATGTAAACATGCAAATAGCTACTGTTGTAGAAAAATTAGACGGTGGGCAATGCAGACTAGCAAGAAATTGGTTTCTCTCCTCTCCCTAATAGACCTTTAGTGTGTTAAGAGTAGGAAGTGTTGAAAGTTAAGTTTCTTTGCAAACTCCTCTTTCTCAGGGCCATGTAAAAAACAAACTTTAGTCATAGAAAAAGGCTGTGTTAGTATTTATTGGTAATTAATTGCCCTCTACCACCTTTCTCAAAGCAAATGAAAACATGGTCTTCAGTGGACAGATTGTCCTAGGAGATGAGCAAGGAGAGACTGGCGGAAAATTTTGAGTCGCGGAGACGATGTAACCACAGCCTAAGTGTTTCCAGATGGTGGTTAGGGAACCCACAGTGGGTGTGTCAGTGGCCTCCCCATGTCTCCTCCTGGGTCAGCCTCTTTTAGGGACCGAGCAGTTTTGAGGGAGCTGGTTTGGCTGGAGGAAAAGGTTTCCCGGCCACTGTTGAACTGGGAGAGGCTCAGCTTGAATAAATGCTGGAGTTTATCCCGGAACTGCCTGCCCACAAAATAGTACAATAAAGGGTTAATGCAGCTGTTTGCAAAGCCCATGGAGAGCCCAAAGGGTAGCACCGCATCAATCATGGAGGTAAGGTGGCACCTGCTGATTACCTCCATCCAGGAAAGGGCATCCAGGAAGGTCAAGATGTGGAACGGGAGCCAGCAAATCAAGAAGGCCACCACCACGGCAGCCACCAGCTTCAACACCCGGTCCCTGACCCTCATGCTTTTTGCAAACCCTTGGTCCTTCTTCATGTGCATCCTGATGCAGATGTAACACCCAAGGATGATGGCCATGGGAAACAAGAAGCCAAGGAGGTTTTTCATTAAGGCTGTTCCAGCTGACCAGCTGGCGTAATTCTCGGAGGGATAGGCCATGATGCAAGCGTTCACGCCCAGCTCATTGATGTATTTGACTTCACGCCAGCAGAAGGTGGGCAGAGAGGTCAAGGTCGCCAGTCCCCAAACAACGAATGTGGCAAGGAAGGCCCGTTCCAGTGTTCCTTGCTGGCACTGGAAGGGGTGCGCAATGGCCTGGTAACGGTTCACACTCAGGCACGTTATGAAGAAGATGCTTGCAAACATGGCCAAGGAAAGGACGGAGCTGGAAAGCTTGCACATCGCGGAACCAAAGACCCAGCTGTATCCGTTGGCGTAGCTGGCGGCCCAGAAGGGAAGGGTGGTGAGGGCCAGGAGGTCGGCCACCGCCAGGTTGAAGATGTAGACATTGGCCACCGTCTTCGGGCTCCTCTGCCGACACAGTGCCGTGATGACCAGGCTGTTGCCCACCAGTCCAAGGATGAAGATGACGCAGTAGACCACAGGGATGAGCACAAACTGGTGGCTGGAGAAGCGGATGAGGCAGGCTTCCCTGGCGGAGACGTTGGTGGGAGACGGCTCTTGGGGAGTCTGTTGCGTGGCGAGGGCGGTGGAGAAGTTCCTGAAATGCATCTTGTGGTCAGACAAGACGGGGCGGCCTGCAGGACCTTCTGAGACATGGAACCTCCGCTCTGCACTACCAGAGCTGGATGCGGCTGGCTCTTAAAGAGAGAAGGACAAGAGAGCAGAAGCATGAAGTCTGTCTCTTCAGCAGGAAAGCCTCCATTCTGCCAAGGTCCCAGGCTTGGGAAGCTCCAGTTTTAGGAGGGCCCCTCTGGTTCCAGAGGGATAGATTCTCCCGCCTGAATCAGCACAGATATTCCCCATTAGCAAACTAGGGTCAGTTGCTGAAGGTGTGAGAAGGAGAGGAGGATAGAGATAGCCTAAGAGTGGAACTGGGTGGCAGCAGAACTGTTCGCCCTTAAGTCCTGGATGCTATCCAGATATTTCAGCAGTGAAGAGGCTTCCTTAGCAGTACACATCATCTTAAAGCTGTACAGCCCTTTAAAGGATGGAAACCGATGAAAGAAAACTTGAAAAGAGCAGAGTTGTCACTTACAAGTTGAGAAACTGAATGTGCAGAATCTGTCCGGTGGGGTGTCCCATCGGGAAATCCTCAGACGTCCACAGCTGCCTCCTTTCCCTGCATCTGAGCAGCGATCACTCTCTGCTGGGCCCAGCGAGGCAGCCTGGCCTCTTCCTGGCTCTCCCCAGAGCAGAGCAGAAAGTGAGCGCAGTCCCCCCGACCCAAAGGAAGGAATTAGCAAAATCCGTGCACCCCCCTGCACACCCCCGGTCTCCCTGCAGCTCTGGGGAAGGGAGTTGACACCTCTCTGCAGCCAATGAGAGTCAGGGGGGCTAGAAGTGGGCGGGCACCCCAGCCACCCATTCCATGCTGGGTGGGTGGGGATACTTTTCTTAACCCCTTTTGCATCTTCATTTCCACTCCTTAAAGCTCTGAGTTCGCCTTTCGCCTGGCGTCTGGTCTGGCTGCTGCCCTGAAGTTGGCGTGGAGGAGAGGACAGTCAGCCAAGCTGAGCCAGGCTGGGGATTGGGGGGGGGGGGGGCTGGGGATTGGTGGTGTTATAGGGGGGGGGTGGATTCACTTGGAGAGCAGAGACCCCGGGACAGCCCCCTTCTCTAAAGACACTCAGCAGGGAGGTGGAGTTGGCATTATCCCAAAGCCCAGCTGGGGTCCATCTTTTCTGCTGGAATGCGGGGAATTTACCCTACTCTCCCCATCCCCCCAGGAGGGGAACACTGGAACCATACTGGCCTCAGGAGCCACAAATAGCAGCTGGAAAAAAACATCTCAGCTCTTTATACGAGTGTTTCTCCAGCTTGGTAACTCCAAGAAGCATGGACTGCAACTCCCGAAATTGTTCTGAGGATTGAAGTCCACACGTCTTAAAGTCACCAAGGTTGAGGAACTCTGCTTTAGATCAACCTGCTCGGCCTGTTGAGATCACAGCCCCTCTTCCACTCTGGTGCTCTCTGATCACCAACGTTGGGAGGGAAAACTTTTGGGAGGAGTTCGTGAGCTCAACTTTCTCAGAATCCTTCCGGAGGCCATTCTTGGATCAGCACAGGGGAGAGAGGCTGGCGTTTTGCTTTTCTGGATTGCAGCTCTCCACTTATTCCTCTTTATTTTATAAAACAACCTAAAATGAGGAGGGAATCTGGTAGTAGCTGTAGCTACCAACCTTAGTAGGACACGATGGTAGCTCTCCAGGGGTTCGAGAAGCTCTGATCTTCTCAGGTTCCTGGAGAAGCTGGAGCTGAACAGCCCTTTCTTCCTGTTTTCTTTTCAACCATGTAGAGAATAGTGGTCAACAGAGAAAAACAGCTTTTGCAGCTGGTGAACTGGGTCCCGATGCACAGAATTTAGGCCATTATAAATTTACTAATTACCCAACGCTTGGAGGGTGGGGCTGGCCCCGTTTCCTGCTGTGAACAAAACATGGCACAAATTGAGAGTTGTGTTCCCCTCGGCCAAACGATGTGGTTAGTCATGAGGTATGACAGAAGATAATTCATTGCAAAGAGGTTTACAAAAAACCTTCCAACAGAATCCTTCATCCTCTGGTGGCTTCTCGTTCAGCAGAAATGTCTAAACAAAAACACACTTTCTAGGCTTTGGCAGCAAGATGGACTAAAATGCTGCTGTTTCCTGGAAGTTTCCACGCACCACCCTTTCAAAATGTTCTCCTGAGATGGTCAAGCTAGGCTCCGCCGCTGAAGACTGTTGCGCGTGCCAAGTCCTGTTTGTGGGATCCCACTGGAGAAGGCATCGGCAAGTTTGCGCTCAGAATTTCTAAGAAAGCAGAAGAACCTCTATGGAGATTCTCCATCGTCCAAGTCACAGTTGTCCCAAAGGTGCTTTTTCAAGAGGCAACCGGAGTTTCTTTGTTTTTTCCTTGAAGACATTTCGCTTCTGATCCACGAAACGTCTTCAGTCCAGTCCAAGAAGCTTCTTGGAGGAGAAGCGAAATGTCTTCAAGGAAAAAACAAAAAAGCTCCGGTTGCCTCTTGAAACGCAGCTTGGGGGGGAAGCCGAAGAAGGCACTGCAGGGCTGGCCCTGACAGGAGGCTGCGGGAACCTTTAGGCTTCTGCAGGCTGAGGAAACCAAGAGGTTGAAGACGCAGCCAAGGGTGGGAGCAGACCAGAAGTGCACAATAGCACTTTTGTTTTTGTCAGCTTTGGATCAGTGGAATCTGGGCAAACGTTTTTCCAGGATTTTTTTTTTTATCTGGGAAATTCTAAACTAGAATTCGATCGTGTGATATTCGGACTTCTTCTGCTACACGTGGCATAAACAACTTATGTCCTGGGAGGTGTTTTTCCTTCTTCATCCCCTTGTGTATCTAAACTACTTTTAGGATGATGCTTTTGATTACGGGAAATGCCCTGAATTACTGCATTTACCTTTGCACTTTGCAATCCAGCCTTATTACACTTACCCATATTATTATTGGGAGTGATCCTGAAGACGCAGAGCCCGCAGCACTTCTAGCCAAGAAGAAAGACAATCCAAGGCCGGCTTCTTTCCCCGAGACTATTTCTGTCACCTCAAAGCTTTGAGTAACGTAACATCTTTATTTTCGAATCGGCAACTGTGCTTGGGGGAAAAAGTTCCCACACAGATATACGTGCTGACAAATCCCACCCCAAGCCAGACCGGCTGTAGCCCAGACCTTCCGCCGAACCCGATTCAGAAGGTGGGCTAAATTAAGCTGGCTTTTCTTGGCCAGCTGGGTTCCTGCCTGCTTGGCAAAAGAGAGACCCTTTCGCCCTTGGCACAGAGAGTGGGGTGGGAGGCTGCCATGGGGGAAGGGAAGGCAGGAAGCAGCAGAGCTGAGTGAAGGGGGCGCAGCAATGGATGGAACTTGACCCGGGGCAGATGGGGCTCTCTTGAGGAAGGGAGCTCAAGCATCAAGGTGAAACAAAATCCCAAATCCCAGGCCTCGTTCAACGGTCTTTTTCAGGCTAGCGGATAAATTAAAGGTCAAGACTTGTGCCAAGAAGAGATTGGCAAATAGTCAGCAATCCAATAAAGGAGAATAGCTCAGGGTTGAAACGAGGGCTCTCTGGCGCTTGGCGAGTTTCTTGCAGACCTTTCGTGAGCCAAACTAGGTAACATCCTCAGTGCTGGCTGGGGAATTCCGAGTGCCGAGGCCTTAAAGTTGCCAAGTTTGGGGACCCCAGGCTTAGATGAAGCGCAAATAAGCCCCCCCAAGTGCAAATGCCCCCCCAAGGGAAGGAGCTCTCTCAGCCCCCCGCCCCCGCAGGAGAATGCAAATCTCACATTTCCCACGCTGCGGCAATCCAGCTGAGATCTGGGGCAGTTCAGACACTTTTAACTTTCCGAATCCAAATTCCAGAGTTGGCTCATCTATTTGGAAAGTTTAGGTCGCCCCCTAATGGCTGAAAGCAACTCCAACCGGGTCATGTTCATTTTTCTTGCATTAACTTCCATGGCTAAATTCTTTTACTCATGTATAATTAACTCCCTTCTGCAATTTTGGACTTTACTGCTGGGGGACTTTTTTAATGTTCTTTACCCCTCCCACCCAATAGATAGGCTTCTGGTTTAGCTGTTGGGTGAATGGATCAGGGTTGAAGGCAAAACGTGTTGTCACAAGCCTGTCACTTAGTTAACTAATAAACGATTATTATGCAAACTAGCTTTGAATCTGGACAGCGGCGGACGTGAAGGGGTGGTGAGTTTATTCCCATTCCATTTATATCAGGGGTGTCCAACCTTGGTAAGGCTGCCTGGGAATTCAAGTCCCAGGACTTAAAGTTACCAAAGTTGGACACTCCCGATTTACATTCTTTTTAATAACTGAAGGATTTCAACCCATCAAATGACTGACAGGAACAGTTGGCTCTGGCCCACGGAAGAAGCAGGAGGATTCAATGGAGAGACATCCAAGACCCCCATTGTCAAAGCCAGGATTCCAAGCCAGAGCTGAATTTCAAAGAGGTTTGCGAAAAAAATCCAGATGACAGGTTTATGAACCATTTTTATTTCATTGTCAACTGCTTTGTCACCATAATCCAAGGCTGTGAATATGTAACAAGATGATCTCAGGGGTAGCTAACAGCTTGCTAAAGCCAGAATATACTTTGCTCCTATGGATAAAAGTCTTTTCTTTGGTGATAACATTTTCCTTTTATTTATAAAAAATAGTTTCTTTAATCTCGGCACGTTCTGTTCTTCAAGTTACTAGTCCCTGCCTTTTGCAGAATGGGCCCGGTCTCACCTGTGGCACCCTTCTCACACAGTTTATAACAAACAGCTCATGTCAACTTAAATATCTTATTTTTTTTCTTTTTTAAAAAATGGTTTACATGCAGTTTTTTGGGGAAAAAAACTTTAAAAAAGTATGTCTAGGCAAAATACAAAACAAACCAAGGCAACACATAAAAATTGCATCAATTCGGTTCTCCGGGTTCAGTTAAGCTGAGGCAAGGTGGTAACCTCTGAAGATGGTACCTTGCATAAAAATGAGCAACGTGAAAATAAAAAACTCGCACAAAGGAAAACCTGTTGTGCTTTTGTCGGAAAAGGGAAGCAACAACACTGTTGTGCTGTAAAGGCAAACCAGAGCAGCGCCAGAAGGCTGGAGGAAGACCGCGCTTGGCAAGTGCCCTTTCACCAGCCGTTCGAACTGCGCCCACCTGAACCCGACAGGGACGCCTCAAGGGGCAGCTGGGCACCAAATGCCACTTCCCAAAAGGGAAAACTCGCACTGAAATCAGAACCAAACCAAGTTTCTAGTCCTTCGGGAGGAGGCCTGAAAGTGAGAGACAGTTGGGGTCTCAGAAGCCGGAGGGGAGTCACCTAGGACCTCCAGGGGCACAGCTCCCTCTCTGTGGCCAAATCGTGAAGAACGGAGTGTGCCAAATTAGCTTCCAATGGCAGGATAAACGATTTAAAATAAGAGCCTTTATGCCATCTTGCCTAACTTGTATGATTTCTACTAAGTGGTTTTGTTTTCTTTCCTTTTAAGGTGTGGCTTAAAAATGTTGCTGCATTTGCACCCATGACCGAACAGCAGGTTAAATTAAAAAAACAAAACAAAAAAAGCTCAAGCCCATCTCAAACCCTTGAACCTCTAGAAACTTCTTCTTTTTACAGGAAACTTTCTTTCCTTTCCTTTATCTTTTCAGGACAGGAGAGTCAGACGGGAGCCTTAAGGCCAATCCCCTGACTGGCAACTCTCCCCAAAAGTGCCCCTCTGGACAAGGAAAGAAAACTTTGGTCGGTGTGCCGGCCACCGGCATGAGTGCGGATTGTTGTTCCCTTGGGCACTTGAGGAGATGCAACCTTGAAATTCCTGGGAGAGGGAAGGGGGAGGTGGGGAGGTGGCTGGACTGGTTCCCGTCCCCTCTCCGAGGCCTCTCCGGGTCTGGGTTGCCAAGCCCCACGGAGAGTCCTTCAGCCAAAGAGAGTCCACCTTTCTGGAAGCGGAGCAGAGCACTTCAGTCGGGCATCTGCGCTGGGGGTGGGGAGGAGGGCAGGCTGGGGGTCTTCGCTCTTTAAACGCGCTTCAGCCCTCGGCCCATCAGGCAGGCAAACACGGTCATCACCATCTTGGGCTTCACCTCCACCACGTCCTCCGGCAGGGCATAGACGCGGGCGCCGATCCTCCTGGCCATAGAGACAGCGTACCTGGAGAGAGGAAAGAGGGGCACGCTCATATTTGGCAAGGCCAGATTTACAAGGGATCTGCATGCACCCCAGCAGAGCTGGACCTGAACCCTGAGCCCAGCGACCTCCCGTGGGGATAGGTGGAGCAGGATGGGTTAACCTCCCCCAGAGCCCTGGCAAGGACATCCCCAGCACGGGGGTCCAACTGGCTTCCCTGGAGTTGAAAACAGGTGAGCCCAGCTCTTATGGCTTGCAAGCTGCAGCTAGCGATGGCTCAAGTCCTGGGCATGGCCACTGACCATGGCTTCCTCCACAACCTGGGATAAACCTGCTGCCTGAACCAGCCCTGCACCAGAGGGGGGCTAAAAGGCAACCAGGCCCGGTGTCTCACTTGGCATTGCTGTGCTTGTCTTCCTCGGAGAGATCGCCTGTCTTCACCAGCTCGTAGTTTATGCAGCCGGGCTGAATAGCATCAATTAAATCCACCACGGCCAGGCTGCTGCTGATACTTTTGTCCTGGAGAGAAAGATGGGGCTCACATCAATGAAAAGGGTGGACGCATCAGACGGACACCACCCTTTTTAGAGGGGGCGTGAGAACGCGGCGGAACCCAGTCGCTGGAGAAGATTGGTGTCAATTGGTGACGCCTCTGGCCCACTTGGAGCAGTGCTCAAATTTGTGGTGTTAAGAACTATGGATTTATAAGGTTTGTGCAAAGTACAACCAGCAAAGATACGGAACTTTTTCTGGTGGCGTCCAGGATAAATATTTTCAATAATTTATATATTTATTTTTTTTATATTGGGACTTATATGCCGCCCTATCTCCTGAAGGACTCAGGGTGGCTAACAACAATAAAATACAAATAAGATACAAATATTAAGAAGAGATTAAACTATAATGCCTGATTGCTTTGCTTTCCGGAAACAAGACAGCTATCCAGGAAAACTATTGTGGTAAAGGAGCAAAAACCCTTTAATTATTATTTTATTGCAAAAGTCCTTTGTTTTCAGATGCTCAGTAAACCTTCAAAAATTCAGCTGCTGGAATTGGGAGGACACTTTTGTA
This sequence comes from Vipera ursinii, assembly GCF_947247035.1. Classification (NCBI taxonomy): domain Eukaryota; kingdom Metazoa; phylum Chordata; class Lepidosauria; order Squamata; family Viperidae; genus Vipera; species Vipera ursinii. The sequence continues at coordinate 939,383 of NC_139525.1, read as the reverse complement.
GGGTCTGCTCTAAGTAGCAACGTCTCTCCGTTTTCCCAATTCATCCAATCCACTTGTACTCCTGGTCACAAGTTGGCTTCTTTGTGGCAACAAGATCTCAAGAGATAGACACCCACCTTAAAGCTCTGGATAGAACTTGATTTCCCAGCTTCTTTCAAGGTCGTGTTCACCCAATTTACGATGATGTCATCATTTGCTTTCTGACCATCTCCGAGGTTCTCCAAAACATTCAGAGTGTATCTGGGCAAAGGAGACACAGCTACTCAGCACACAAAAGCCGGGAAAAGTCTCTAAGGGACCTGCTGGGTGTGGTTGAACCCCTAGAAATGTAGGTTTTTTGTGGAGAACATGAGCCTCCGATGACTTGGGTTAAGTGGCATGGGTGCAAGGGTACCTTCTCATCAGCTGCCACATTAGAGCCAGGGTGAGGGTCGGGTTCCCATCATTGAGATCCTGCCCGCCAATGCCAACCAACGAAAACTTGGCTTGATTCTTCCCTAGATCGACTGCGTAGTTGCAGTTTTCCAGCTGTTTGGTGAGACAGAAGGAAATTGGGGGAATGAGGGAGAGAGGGATCACAGTTAAATGTTCGGTGGGGCCAGGAAGCGGCCTTAGACGTTGGTGGTCTTCTTTGCATCCCCCCAGCTAGAAGACCGTGGCATTTGAAATGCCCCAAGCTGGTCTTTCCTATAAGCAAAGCGAGGGCTTTGGCCCTGAGGAGAGGCTCTCATTTCGTCTTTGGCCCAATCCTGTCTGGAGTGAGGCTTTCAGCTTTGGAGCAGCACCCAGAACTCCTTTCACAACTTGGGCTAAAGCAACAGGATTTCCCCGAACAGAACTGAAAACGGCTAGTTTAGAAACAACCAGGCTCCAAGCACCTTCTTCATGTTTGCCCCAAGTTTGGGGTACGGAGGTCTGTTGACTTTGTTCCAGTCAACAGGAACTTTGATCTTCTCGTAGAGCTGTAAGATCACCAGGGCATCTTGCAGGTCACTGAAAGAGAAAACAGAAATCTGCTCACTGAGACCTTCAGTCTTCAAAAAAGACCTGACGGATGGGATCCTGGTCGGGCCTCCTTCGGGCCTCTGAAAGAAAGCCAGACTTACGCGTAGAGATGGTTGACGTGAGGGCTTACGCCAAGAGAATTCATCCAGTTGCGGAATGTCCGCTCTTCACGGGTTTCACCTAAGATACAAAGAGTCGCTATTGAAGGAATCTGCATTTGCTTCTCGACAGACAGACGACATTATGGACACAAAACAAATGTTCTAAAAATGCTAAACCGAGAAAGAAACAGAAGAAATCTTCAGGACACAAAGATTCAAAGAGCAACCAAAAGACAGCATCCTTCCCTTCCCTTCCCTTCCCCTTTCCCTTTCCCTTTCCCTTTCCCTTTCCCTTTCCCTTCCTTCCTTCCTTCCTTCCTTCCTTCCTTCCTTCCTTCCTTCCTTCCTTCCTTCCTTCCTTCCTTCCTTCCTTCTCTTTCTCTCTCAGCCACCCTTCCATTAATCACACAGAAAGAAAAACCTCGCACCTTCCAGCAGCGTCCAGTCAATGTCTTGGTTCTCAGGCTTGGTGAGGGCTGGGTACTTGTTGAACAAGTTGGCCACGAAGGCCAAGTTCAGCTTAGGGTTGCCACTCACGACATCTGCTGGGGTGACAAACTGCCGGCAGCCCAGCCTGTCCGCTTGCTGGAGCATGCACTCGGCCCTCTTGAGGTCATCCTTCTCCTGCAGGGAAGGAATGGCACAGGGCTCTTGCTAATACTGCATTAGATGAAGCCGCTACCTTGGGGGGAATCTTTCCAAAGGTGGGTTCTGAGATCTGGAAGGCGGGGGGGGTCCACAGGAACCTGAAGATGGCAGTCATGATCAGGCTCTGAGGCAGCCATCTTGTTTCTTTGGATGTTCCCCCCCCCCGCCCCTTTGGGATGTTCTGCACAGAAGGAGTCCCCAGTGAAGAGAACCACCGTAGACTGGTGTGGCTCTCCTAAAGGTCTTCAAATAAACAAATTCAATGCAGTCTGAGAGTGAAAGTCAGCCGGGGGTCCCTGGTGCAGCCTTCCTAAGCACTGCTTGGTAGAGTGAATGCTTGAAACCAGAAGACGATGAGAGAATGTGGAAAGCATCCTCTAGTAACCACAAATGTTGGCCACAGACATCATCGAGTGGGAAATACGGCTTCTGCTGAGGGTTAGTGGAATAGTAGTTTCAAGGTTCCCAGCAGGCCACCAAGAACCCTACTCACATTGAAGCCTGACATGTTGATGTTGATCTGTGGCTCTCCCTCCTTCTGTCCTTTGGGGGAAATCTGGTTGAGGAGGTGGAAGTAGGCCCTGGAGTCCTGGAGGAGGCAGAATCAGACCAAGCGGATTAGAGCAGGGTCTCTCAACTTCAGCCCCCAGAATTCCCCAGCCAGCCTGAGACTGAGAAAGGCGGCATTAGAAGCAGGTGAGTTTTTTTCAGCCCAGTGTTATGAATCAACCCCATGCAATGTAGTACATTCATCAGAAGTAGGAAGGGTTCCTGTACCTTAACAGAGTTATGGAAGTCGGAGAGCTTGTAAAATCAAAAGAAAAAAAAAACCAAAGGAGAGAGAGAGGGAGAGAGAGAGTCCAGACAGCACAGGAGAGAAGAGAATTAAGGTTAAATGGACAATCATTTCCACTGAGGGAAGGCGAAGGATGCCAGTCCCTTCATCCAGAGCAAACTCCCTGGAGGAGTATTCAACTACGGGCTCCCTTCCCCAAATGAAAGACTTGCCTGGACAACCTCCCGCCGAGGCCTCCTGCCAATACCTTTATCTCGGAGCTGAAGTTGTTGATCTTGTGCCACCCGGCGCTCTCCAGGTGGAAGTTGGCCCATCGCAGGAGAAGCTCTTCCGGGGACAACTTCATCAGGTCCTCCAAAGTCTCTCCGTCACACAACAAGGCAGCCAGAGCTGAGAAGGGGAGAGAGGGAAGTCTCAGGCCTCCAATTCACGGTTCACCCTCCCCGGGGAACCCACTTCATTGGCCTCTTCAGCCCGCGTGCCCCGGGAGGTCACAGAGGCCTCCGTGACAAGGTCCCTTCCGTGGATCCCTACGAGGGCAACCCTGGCAGAGGGCGGGGCCGAGAGGGTGACTGGCCCGATGCCACCCCGTGGGTCTCTCTGGTCCCGGCCCAATTCTCTGACCAGGGAGGAAGTTGCCTCTCAAAACTATTCGGAGGAGCCAATTAAACACTAAATGGTTTATTAGGATTCTTTAGAAATTGCCTCTGCTAAATCTTAATCCTTAGATTTGATCTCTAACTTTATTTACAAGGGAAACAAATTAATAACTTTCAGGCTTTAGGTCCTTGGCAGGTATTTTTCTTTTTTTATTATTATGCTGGATTATGAAACCAAAAGAAGGTCAAATAAAGGTTTTAATTTATGAGAAGCAGTCTATTAGACGTGGCCAAGAGAGCCTGTGTCTATTCTGGTATTCTAAGAGGGTGGGAGCAAACCTCTCTGGCCAAAAGCTCAGCCTTTGGAAAACAAAATTTGTAATCCTATTCTTACCTAGAAAGAAATGAGACGCACTTCCGAACTAACGCATTTAGGAAATACTTTGGCTTAACTGAGGGTTAAATATCTATTTAGACCAGTGCTTTTCAATTTTGGCAACTTTATATGTGGACGTCAGCTCCCAGAATTCCTCATGCTGGCTAGGGAATTCTGGGGGTTGAAGTCCACACCTCTTAAAATTGCCAAGTTTGAAAAATACTAGTGTGGGCATTCTGCTGGCATGCCCCATTCCTTGCCCAGTTCAGCCCAGCTCCTTTACATGTTTATCCCATCCTTCAACTCTCCCCAGTCAAAGGCTAGTCCAACCGTGCTCCAACCCTTTCAGGGCCCTGGGCCACCAACCGTGGAAGCGGGCACCGTTACACAGACACTGGCATGAACAACCGCCCGGCAGAGGCCCAGGTGGGCTTCCCTCACCTTCATTTTTGCTGAGCTCAATATCTGCAAACAAGCCAATCTTGATAATCTGCCAGAGCAGGCCGAGAACCAGATGGGGCTTCCCTTCCCTTAAATCCTCTGCTCCAATGTTGACCACGTGGCACCCAATGGCGGAAGCAGAATTCAAAGCCAAGTTCAGGTTTTCCTGCAAACGAAGAAGTCTTTTAACAGGGAGTCGTCTGCAGTCCTCAGGCTATGAGATTCAGGTCAGTTCACGATGACGCCTACAGAGGCCATGAATCTTTCCCAACCCCCCACCCCAATGAGAGGCATCCGACCAATGCTTCTCCGAATCAAAATATTTAAAATTCCCTGCCTTGAAAACCTTGAATGGAGAGATAGCAAGTTGAAAACAAGAGAGAAAGGGGTAGCTTCCTCACTGCCAGAGCAAGATAGGGCTTGAATGCTGGTAACTGAACAAGGAAGGAAGAGAGGAGGGGAAAGGAAAAAGATGGAAAGGAAAGAGGAAGGAGGAAAGAGGAAAAGAAAGAGGGAGGGGGGGAGACAAGGCAGAAGAAGAGGAGAGGGGGGGATCTAATTGAAAAGCTCCTAGTAGTTTCTCCACTTGAATAGACGCCAAATGCAGCCTTGGTTCGTCTTCCTCTCTGAACGCAATTAATATTTACTGAGCAGCATCTCTTTTGTTGGGAAAGGTTCTGCTTTCAACGTCCAACAAAGAGACGGCACAAAAGCCTCTTTTAATAATTTAAACCAAACAAAAGCCATCTCCTCTCCAGGCCGCCCCCTTGGATAATGAACAAATCCACCATTATTTAAGCTGCATGGAGAGAAGACCTGGGAAACAACGGGCCCCCACCTGAATTATGAATGGGGTGAGCTTCTTCTTGTTGATGGCTCGTTCATCAATGGTGTCAGGAACAGAGAGGTTGATCATTTTACTACGAGGAAGCAAGAAGGAAAATGAACACCCGCCCGGGAACCCCTGGAGTTAGAGAGAACTGAGAATAGCCTCCCTCTTCACGGGGGCTTCTCCTGCCCACCATGGGCAGAGGACTCACCACAAGACGATCCCGTCCCCAACGGCTTTGAAGAGGTCGTCTGTGTTTGGATTCATGGGGATGACATGCTTGCAGTCCAGGTCGTTTTCCAAAGCTTTGTTGATCCAGTTCACAAAGGCGTATTTCTCTTCCTCTAAAGTAGGAAGAGGCTCTGAGATTAACACTCAAGTGACACCAGTGGGGAAACCCACCAACGCTGCAGCTCAAAGCCCCCAGTGGCATCTGGGAAGGCAGAGTGGGAGGGGGTGCATCAGTTTGCCAAGGCAAGAGGATAGATAGGAGACCCAGTGTCAGTTCTCCCCTTGATGTCGAAGGCTTGTGGTTGGCACTGCAATGCCACGTCCTCCATCTCACCCTTCTTGCCCCTTGGGCACCCCAGGATCAACAGTGCATGAACTTCAGATAGTCCTCAACTTATGAGCACAATTGAAACCAAAATGTTTTTTGGCCTGAAACCATTACAATTTTGAACCGTAGATCCATAAATGTTCATAAAGTGAGGACTACCTATATTAGAAAAATCCTGAGACAGACTTTCTCCCTGCTTTAGATCACCCAAGGACCAGAACTACAGACCTGATGGATATTAGGCTATTGGGTCTATCAAGGAAGGTGGAGAAAAAAACAAACAGGTTTAACCATTGGCACTTTGGCCTCCAAAGGCATCGCTGTGGTGGGGTCTACAGAAGAAGTTTGGGCAGCTGTGAGAACTTCAGGGCTGATGTCGGAAGGGCAGGAAAGGGCCCGTCTAGTCACAGGCCTGGCACGGCCGGGAGGGGAGATGAAGCTCACGGGCAGCACCTGAATACGAGTGTTGGGTGCCTTCGCTGGACAGCTCCGAAGTGCCCCCGATGGCGCAGATGCCTTCCTTCCGATTGATGGCCTTGCGGAAGGTCTTGGCAACGTCGCTGCTTTTCACTTCTTGGAAGAGCTGCAAGCAGAAATGCTCACTGTTACTTCATGGCCTTGAGGAAGTCTCTGAAGATGGATGGGATAAACCCCAAGAAGGTCTTGCTTCACAGTGGCCAAAGTCTACCTAGCCAGGATAACCCTGGGATACAACCCAGAATAAGTTCTGGGAGAGGAGGACCTGTGCAGCAGAAGAGTCCCACACCAATCCTGAAGACTCTTCTGAGAGACTTGGGGTGCCATGATAGCATCTTTCAACGTTTGAAGGGCTGCCACATAGAAGAGGGGGTCAACCCATTCTCTAAAGGGCAGGACAAGAAGTAATAGATGGACACTAATCAAGGAGACAACCAATCTACAGGGGAGGAAAATTTCCTGACAGCACAATTAAGCAGTGGACTGACTTGCCCCTAGAAGTTGTGGGGGCTCCTTCACTGGAGATGTTAAAGATTGGACAGCTATATGTCCGGGATGCAGTAAGGTCTGCCTTGGGCAGGGTCTTGGGCCAGAAGACATCCACAGGCCCTTACAACCCTGTTGTTCTTTTGGGCCTTTGGAGCAACTGCAACGGCTTCTGAGAAACCGGAGCCAGAGGTGGAACCTCTGAGACAGTCCTGCATTAACCCCCCATAACTTTCATTCTGAGGAACCGCCCAATTTACTGGCTCAATTGTCTCTGCTCTGCTGCTTTCAACATTGTTTTATCACTTTACACATTTTAGCTCTGCCCAGAAAACAGCTGCGATGGGTGGTAGAATAATGGGGTGAATAAATGCACGGATGGAGGACAGAAGGAAGGAGAGTTGGGTGGTCTCACAGGAAAAGCCGCAGTCCAGGGTTTGGGGGATCAGAACAAGATGGTTCCAGCCTTACGTAAACAAATTCTTCAAAGCTGATCTTTCCATCTTTGTTCTTGTCTCCGTCGATCATGAGTTTCTGAATGATCTCTCGGACTTTGTATCCCGGGAGGGGAAGGTTGGCTTCTTTGAAGAGTTCGTGCAGCTCATGGTCACAGATGAATCCGTTGCTGTTGAGATCTTGCAGGTGGAAGACAGAGACAGGTGGGAAAATCAGAGCAGGGACAAGGGGGGAGTCTGACCTCCAGCCCCCTCACTCCCGACTCCCCTACTGCAGGGCTCCCCAGCCTAGGCAACCTTTTAAGACTTGTGGGTTTCAACTTCCAGGAGTCAAAGTCCACAAGTCTTAAAGGTGTCGCGGCCGGAGACCCCTGCGCCACTGCAAGGCCAACGTCCAAAGTCACTGAGGGCTAGTGGCCCTCCCCTGCTCCACTCTGGGTCTTAAGAGCTGCTGGGGCTGAAAAGCCCAGGGATAAAGGCTCTAACGTTTCCTACAGAGAATCCGAACTGGGGCCCCCAAACAGGAAGCGTTACGACTTCTTTCTCCAAGTCGGAAGTTAAATAGGTGTAACCGGGGGAAAAGCAAGTGAAGGGTGAGAAAATGTTAATGACTGCAACAAACAGGTGTTCTGGGAAATGGGTCCAAGCTAAAGGCATCAGGCCTGGTGCTGGCAAGAACAGAACCACTTACCAACTTTGGAAAAAGCCTCCCTGAGTTCCTCTAGCTCATCTTTGGATATCTGTGTGACGTTGGCCATTTTTGTGCATTAACACACCACCTAAAAAGGAGCAGGAGGGAGAGAGACAGAAAATCAATAAATTAGGAACACAAGTCCATGTCCCATAAGATTCATCCATCCATCCACTGAGGCATCACAAGGGACTGATTCATTTTGCCAGGGCTGGGTTATTAGCTGGCTAAAGAGTTGCACCTCCCGTCTGGCGTGGAGAAATTATTGTGTTTTGAGGAAGGATTCTACGTTACAGTAAACCCCAAAGACGGAGAGGCACACCCCACAAAGCTTCCCACCCCTTTAAAAAAATCAAAGAAGGCACTCCAGACTCCTGATTTTTTCATAGAGTAAACCCTGAAATTCTTCAATGCTTTTTCTGGGGTCGCCATGTTTTTAAAATCCGCTCTGAAAGAGTCTCTCCTTCAGCTGCTTCACAATGGCTGAAAAGATCCATCCCTAACTCGGTCCCCTTCGCAAACTGGTTTATGCCTCCTGCTTTTCTGTCACCGAGGGACATGCAGGTCCCAAGCAAATAAAGAAATCCTGCAAATCACGTTCCCAAGGTCCTAGCAGACACTCCGTAGTCTGCACCTGGCTTTACTCTCCCCTTTCCCCCCACCCTCCCAGAAAGGGCTCCTGAGCACAGATGCAAACCGGCTGGGAGGGGGGGGTTGGATCGAGAACCGAAACTGAGCCAAGGCCAGACTAGGGTTTTGGGGGCTTAGCGGGGAGGTCTTCCAGAGGCTTTCCTACTGCTTTGGGATTAGTAACTATCCAGGATTAAAGCCAGCCACCCCCTTGGCAAAACAAGCGCCTCCTCCTGGGTCCTGGCCAGGCACACCTGGCTAAGCCACCTGGAGAAAACCTGGAGAAAACTCACAAACAGCGGGATGAAAACCAAACGTGGGGCGGAGGGTGTGTCTGTGGCCCTCTCTGGCCAGGGAAAAGGTGTTCAGAAAAACAGCCTCGACCAATAAGAGCCATCACGTGGGGGAAACCGCTGCCTGCCAGCAGGTTTGCTGGGAAGAGGCCCAGGGAACAGCCCCTCCCTGTTTGCAGCCCAGTTCCCCTCCCAGATGTTTTCCAGCTGCCAACGCTTGCAGCCCAGAGAATCCTTGGCTCCACCAGTAGGCTGGGTCTTCGACCTGAAGTTCCCTCCCTTTCTTGGGCAGGCAGGCTGATTCACCTCTGATCTGGAGCAATTCTGTTTTTCTGAGGGGCGGGGAATTTTCCTGTCCTAAGGCACATTTTCCTCTAGGTAAACAAGTGGGGGTGGGGGGGGTGAGAGTTGAACCATCTCCTACTTTCCTGCAGCAGCCCTCTGGAAGTCTGAAGGGATGATCCGTTTCCTTGTTTGCTAAATTCTCTCCATGCCAAAGATGCCGGTCGTCCCTGTTTTATAGCCCAGGCGTTGCACAACACTCCACGGCTCACGGACAGCTGTGGAATTATCCCATTTTAAAAGCCGCTGACTTTTAAAAGTCAGGCTGGCCCCAGACTTCAGTTTCGGGAAACGGAATAGAATTTGCCACTTACAAAAATGCAGGCCGTCGGTTGGTCCTGTGTTTTGCTGATGAGACGGTTATGTCTTTAAGCAGAGGAGGCCTTCATTCTCTAATTAGTTACCTGTTGCTTTTACGAGTAGGAGTAAACCCCGAGGTCAGGGAACGCCCAGGCGGGAGGACAAGCTGCAGGAAGTCGCCAGCTGCCATGACATCAGGCTGACTCAGGCTGAGCCCACTAAGAGCCACAGCAGAAGCTGCAGGAGACCCGGGACAAGGCCAACAGGCAGAGCCCCATTTCCACCTCCGGAAGGCAGAGGTTTTTCCTTCGGGGCTCTGGGATTTTGTACTCCAAGTAGGAGCATCGCTAGGAGAGGGCAGAGATTGTCCATCCTAGCCTCTTCTCTGCTTTGGGAAGCTTTCTGGGGGAGCTGCGATCTTTTATTGTAGGTCACAGAGCAGCATCAACATTTGAGGGCTCCTGAGTAGGGTCAGCTTCAATGGCCTTGAAAGGTCTCTCGTGAAGAAGGTCATTCTTCTGTCCTGGAAAGGAGCTGCCATGCATCTGCTTTTTGCAGAAATCGAAGAAAAAGTGAACGCTGAGGTCACATGGAAGTGAAGGAGAGTATCTAGCCTATGGTTTCCCAACCTTGGCCACTTGAAGATGGGTGGACTTCAGCTCCCAGAATTCCCCAGCCGGCATTGTGGCCAAGGTTGGGAAACAATCAATCAGTCAGAGCAAAGCTGGAAGGGACCTTGGAGGTCTTCTAGTCCAGCCCCCTGCTCAAGCAGGAGACCCTATGCCACTCCAGACAAGTGGCTGTCCAGTCTCTTCTTAAAGGCCTCCAGTGATGGAGCACCCACAACTTCTGAAGGCGAGCCGTTCTGCTGGTTGATTGTCCTCACTGTTAGGAAGTTTCTCCTTAATTCCAGGTTGCTTCTCTCCTGGATTAGTTTCCATCTGTTGCTTCTTGTCCTGCCTTCAGGTGCTTTGGAGAAGAGGTTGAACCCCCCCCCCCTCTTCTTTGATCTAGTCCAACAATTAAACCTCGATCTAGTCCAGCTCCCTGTTCAGGGAAGAAATTAATAATTGCAGCACCCAGACATCTCCAAACTACAGTGATGCCAACCAACTGCAAACGTCCCCACTGTCAGTGAAGGGAGAGGCCTCCCCTCTGGGGCACCACAAGACCCTGAGAAAAAGCCTCAGAGAGGCTCCACCCGAACATGCGTGAGATAGAACATATATCGGTGCTCTCCTGGATACAGTTTGCACACAACACCTGCCTTTTGCATACATCTTGCTAAAGAAATTCAAATTCATTTTTCTCCAAGTGCATCTTTTCCAAATGAATTTTCACAGACCGAAACAGCCACAGTGTAGGGATGAACTAAAATATTTTGAACTAGCTGCAGAGGCAAGACTTCGCTCTAAAGGAAGCATAATCAGAGTTTTCCAATGCTTCTTGGTCCTGGTGAGTGCCTGTCCTTGCCTATTTTAAATGTGCAACAGGCAAAATGGACATGGAGGAGGTGGGAGATGCGGACACGTGTTGCCAAACACAAAACTTTTCTAGAAATGATGTGTCTTCACCTCGGTTAATGCTCCTAACTTCTCCTCGGAAATTTGAGAAAAACAGTGAGGGAGCTACATTAGTGCTTTCTAAGACCAGCTCCAATGAGGGAGGGGTGACCCCAGTCCCTCCCCAATTCCAGGCTGGGAAGGAAACACCTGCTGCTCTTATCACACCAGGCAGGGAGACCTATCTGTGTGTTGGGGGGGGGTGTCTTACTGCCAACATACTTTAGCACAAAGCTCTCAGCACCTGGAAATGAAACGTAGACTTGCTTTGTGCATGGAAGGTCCTTTGCTAGCATGACAAACAGTTCTTTTTAAAAAAAAGTTTTGCAGAGGCGTCTAAGAAAGAAGTTATCCGTTTATTTCATGGGAACCTACAAGCCCTGCAGCTCCCCCCCCCTCCAGGGAGAAGTTAGCTCCTCTTTCAAATAATCGATCATTGACTATGAAATAACCAAATCTTTGGGGAGGTTAATCTCTTTTATTTTCCAACAGTGTAGCCACTGCCCAGATAACGCAACTCACGCCGGGCACCCGTATCGCAGAACTCTCACCAGCCTGTATTACCTGAAGTGCCTTCACCCTAGGAAAGCTTTAACCTTTTTGCATTCCTACCTGGAGAAGCAGCCGGTGTCCTTTAGACCTCCCTTCTTTGGGGGTTCTTCAGGGACATATTTTATGCATTTATTTTGCCTCCTCCAAAGGAGAAAATGCTCTTGGAAAACATCCCCAGCCCAGAGAGCTCGTTCAGCTGCTCAGAGGCCAGGCAGAAGCAGCCACAAGGACGTGAGATGGCCCAAATATTGCTGATTATAAAAGCGCATTCCGAAGGGAGGGGCAGGACGGTGGTGGCAGGGGAGGAGGATTTCCAACGTGCTGGCAAAGACATTCCTGGGAAGAACAGGAAAGCATCTACCCCCACCCCGCCTCGGCCATCTTTGCACAAGGCTGCATCTCCCACCTCCCCTTGTCTTGAGTGAGCCGGGGTCACTGTGGCCAGCCTGGCCAGCCTCTCCCTCCCCGTGTCTTGCTCCCAGACCTGAGGATGTTTGTTCCTGCCGGGCATCAGGTTACCGGCTTTAGAAGGAGAGGCACAAGAAGGGCTTTCGATTTGGCATTACATCATGGCCCGCACTGGATTCCTGCTGAAAACAATGACACACCTCTGGCAACAAGACACAAATTGCCCGTCATGCCAGTTAGGCAAGCAAGGCGCCTCTGCCATCTCTGGGTCAGGATTCCCGGGGCTCTCCGGGACCTTTCAAAGTTCAAGCCTCTCTGGATCTCTTTGATCCCCCAGGATTTCCAGCAGAGCAGCCTCCGAGCAGCTGCTGCAGCCTTTGCTCCATCGGCTGGGTGCCTCACAAGAAAAGCCCCGGCCAGATGTTTTTCCTTACCGGATACGATGACTCGCACTTCCATCTTAGACCTTCTCCAGATGTGCTACATGGCGGTTCCCATCAACTCCGCCCCGCTGCAGTGAGCAAATGGGCCACCTTCCCAAGGCTTTCAATGGGAAGCAAATCAGAACCGGCGCTCTTGGCCCAGTGAACCGTAAAGCGCCCCCCAAACTGAGCAAACTCTGCTGAACGCAAAGACTAAACAAAAATCCAAAAGGTCCTCTCTCTTTTTTCCCCCATTCATTTCCTCCATCCTGCTGTCAGGCAGGCAGACTGGCAGGAAACCCAAGGCGGAGAGGGAGGCAGAGGGAGGCAGAAGAAAAGTTAAGGGCACAGAAGAGAGGAAGGTTGGCAAGCTGAATCTCCCCCACCCCTTCCCCCCCCCCCCACACACACACACTGCAGCAGAGTTGAGCCAGGCTCGGACCGCAGCATGAAGCCCCCTTACCTCTACCGGTGGGACCCCGGAGGGAGCAGCTTCTCTCAGCCCAGCCCAGGCATGGGGGGGCCTCCCCCCACGCCCCGAACAAACGCAGGCTAAATCTGGGAGCCCAGCATTCTTCCCCAGCAAGCAAGTCCAAACATTTCCTGCCAGCACAGGAGGGTGTGCAGAGGGGAGGCCCCACTCTCTCTCGGCCCTCTTGGGCTGGAATCGTGCATTACACAGCAAAACTTGAACACTTGCGCACGCACATGCACACACAAACAACTACCGCCCGCCCTCCTCTCCTCGCCTGCCGCAGACAAATCATAGATCCAGCCTGCTGGGAGCAGGGTCAGCCTTCACAAAAGTGCTGCTGCTGCTGCTGAATGGACCGGAGATTGAGAGCAGCAAAGAGAAGGCGGGGGGGCTGCTTGGAAGCCACAGGCATCTCCCCCCCCCCCGGTGTCACTTGTGTGCATCTTCTGACACAAAGGCCTTTCTTTTCCACCCAGCAGCATTCCTTCTTCCAGACAGGAGTGGGGGTCCTGGCCCTGCCAACCCAATAGTGTGTGGATGGATGATTTCCCCCCCCCTGCAAGATTTCTCCAGAGGCTCCACGCTTAGGGCTTCCATCGGCCAGAGAAGCAGGTCCCCTTCGCCCAGCCCTGCCCAGCCCTGACCCAGAACTCAACTGCTGCTTCTCCACAAAGGGGAGACTCTTGCCCAGGTGCCTCGGGAGGGGGAGAGCGGGGCGTGAAAGACCGGGCCGGGAGCCAAGCAATGCGCACATCAAGCCCAACGGAGGGTCCAGCTTTTCTTCTGGCTCCAAGGCCTCCACCTGCCCCCCCCCGAAGGCCACATGTGGGGCTGAGGGCGTCCAGGCTCCTCTAAATCTGCCAGGGCTGACCTGAAAGCCCTTCGGGAGCCTCTCCCCTCCTGCCAATCTGCCAGAATTTAAGTCAGGTTTCCCAGCAAGAGAGTGGAAGAGACAGGACGACCATTTGGCTGAAACGCTGTAGGGCCTCCCGGCTGAGCAGTGGGCCATGGGCCAGGGGTAGAGGAGCCCTGTTTTAAAGAGTCGTCAGGGCTGACCCTGCTCGGTTTTTGGGGAATCAGGCAGCCCTTCTGCTCCTCGCAAGGCAGGGCGAGCGGAACATGCCTCCATCCTTTTGTCACAGAAGAGGCTCCAGCGCAAGAGCGAAGCATCGGCTGACTGAAGGCTTCGCTCTCCCCTGCAAGACCAGGCACGTCCCCATTGCTCTCGTTCCTGGTCTCTGCAGATCAGCACTCAGCAACTCCCCAAGCAGGAAGTGCTCTCAGGCGCTGCAGGACTCCGTTGCCTCCAGCCCAAGTCTGGGGGACGGCTGGGTTGCGGTCCAGCCACACGTTAGTCAGGAGCTCTTAGACCTTTCATGAGCATAGATGTCACAATGCCCGAATGATCATTATTTGATTTCCAACCAGGGAAAAAAGAGGAAAAGAGTTCTGCAGAGCGGGAGGCAACAACCTGCATCAGAAAAATAGGGAAGACTCAGTCCATTTCTCTCACATCCTGCCGATGTCACCCCTACTCTTAGAACTGCTGCTAGCACTAGTACTACCGCTTCCTCCTCCTCCTTCAGTCAAATCCCCGCCGAGCGCGGTTTAGCCTGGAAAGAGAAGCTACCTTCACAGCTCAAAGTTTTCCAAATAGGCAGATAATCCACCAGTTCATATCCTGCAATGGAGGCACCCAAGTGCTCTTGATCAAGACGGAGGCCTTCCATTGGGAAACGGTTCCTCAGTGAAACTGGGCAGGGCCTTGCTAAGGACGCGGGTTTCTCTGATGCTGAAATCGGGAGGAAGCGGCTTTTGCTTGGCACGGTGAGATCAGCTGCCCAGCTCCACACCCCGGAGGCCAAGGCAGCAGCCCATGGAAGGCCCGGCCGGAAGGCCACTGTGGGGGAACATCTCCTCTGAGAAAGGCGGAAAAAAGCCCAGAAGAAGCCAGCTCTGCCCCTGCGCAGAGGAAAGCCTGCAAAAATGAGGGGACGATAAACGGCACCAGGATTCCTAAAAAGAGGCCAGTTTGACCTACTTTTGCATCGCCTCCCAAGCCGCACCCTGGAGCAGGAGAAGCAGGAGAAGACGAGGCTGCCTGGCCCTCCCCTGTCACCGCCTGAACGTGCCTCGGCAGGCTTGGCCTCTCTGCCAGGGAGAAGAGCTGTTTGCTTTCCTGCGCTCCGTTCCCTGAAGAGCTACAGAGGAAGGCTGGGGGGGGGCAGCGCAGGGCTCTCCTCGGAAAGGGTGACACAGCAGTTTTGAATGGAGGAGAGGGCTGTGCAGCAGCAGCAGCAGCCCTGTTTTTCTCCACCTCTCCAACTCTGCAGGAAGACCAGCAGGGAGGGGTGGAAATACTGCAGGTTTTGGGCAGGGACAGGTGGTGTCCCAAATCCTCTTCTGAACCCTGCGTGGAGCCAAAGAGGGCTTATTCGTAAGGTCTCCTGGAAAGCAAACAGGGTGGCAGCCTCCAAAAAGCAATGAGAACGAGGACAGAAGAAGCTGGGAGCGGTAAGAACAGACCAAGGGAAACAAAATGCATTAAACTCGTTCATCTACAAGGATGGAAAGTAGCCAGTTCTACCACTCCTATTCCGCCAACATAAATGGATTTGTTCCTAAGCACCAAGACGTCGCAAGGGACCGGCTCAGGGTGCCTTGTCAGGAGCACGTCCCCCAAATAATTTAGAGCGCAGCCCCGCCGGCAATCAGGCCGCGACCACTTATGATTTTTGATCATCCAAGACCGGGATGAGCAGCCTTTTGGTGGCTCGGAAGAGGCGTTGATTCTACGGGGAGGAGTCCAACCAGGGTCAATGGTGCTGAGGAAGGCAGGACCATGCTCCTGTTTTAGCACATGTCTGCACGTTTCATTTTAAAATATTGTCGAGCTGGCGGTTAGGCCTTCCCGTGAAGTGCATGCAGTTCCCCCACTTTAGATGATGGGACACCGACCAAGGAGCCACGAGGTTGCTAGTCCTCCGTTACGTTGAGGGTTGGAGTCGAACTCCACCCTTGAAGCATCTGGCAGATCATCTCTCCATATCCCCATAGCTGCCCTGTCCTCTCCTTCCATCCATGGGATCGAAGCATAGGCGGAGCAGCCTCCCAGCCTTCTCCAACGTGGGCTGTTGAAGAAGCCGCTTCCCATCTTCGTGGCTGCTCTCCCAGGCTTGCCCACCCTTCGGAGGCACAGCAGTCATGCTAGAGACTCAGAGCTAAATTTAAACTTCGCCTCTCGCTTTGTGGAGTTTGGCAGCATCGGGAAATGAATGGGTCAAAGCTGATTATTATCGGCTCCAGGCAAGAAGTTGGTCTCCATTGTGCTCAGGTGATGCTTTCAGCCCTACAATTCTGAAATGCTCAGGATTGGTAAAAGCAGCTCTGCAAATCTTTCCCTTTTGGGTTAGAGCACTTTCTATGCCTTCTTTCTTGTCTTAATCGTATGCATCCTCATCATTATTCTGCTTTGCAAGGCTGGCTGGGGAATTCTGGGAGCTGAAGTCACCACAGTTGCCCACCAGCCCAGTCTGGACTAAACCACCCCGGAGCCTTTGGAATCCGGACACAGGAAAACAGAGCTCTGACCACTTCAGGTTGAGACAACGCAAGATGGAAGGAGGGAATGGAGCCCTTTTTCAAAAGGAAAACAAAACACTCCAGGCGGACAGAATTTGCCTCTCACTTTCTATGCTGGCAGCCAGGGACGGTGGGTCCTTCGTCTCCAGAGCGTTTCACCTA
Organism: Vipera ursinii; assembly: GCF_947247035.1. Taxonomy (NCBI): domain Eukaryota; kingdom Metazoa; phylum Chordata; class Lepidosauria; order Squamata; family Viperidae; genus Vipera; species Vipera ursinii. The sequence continues at coordinate 923,192 of NC_139525.1, read as the reverse complement.
CAGACTGAAAGGGGGCAGCCCGGATTCCTGGGAAGGAGACCAAATGCAGTTTCTCGTTTTTTTCCTCCGAATTTTATCTATAGCAACAGCACCTTTCCTAAGAAGAATATGATTTCTTTCAAGAGCAATGGATAAACCAAGATGCACCAGAACCAAAAGAGAGAAAATTCCAAGAATTCTCCCAAGTGGGATAAATCTCAAAAACTCCAGACAATCTCTAATCATTTCCCATCCCAAGCAGGGAGAATTGCTCCAGACTTTTTCAAAACAAAACATTTCTTTCCCCCAGAAGCTACCGGAGAGCATTTCTCTCTGAGCGTTGTTGGCTTGCAAGATGAACCAGACCCCCTTGGCAAGGGAGCCCCTTCGCTTCTGCAGCATTCCAGGCTCCCAGAGCCTGGACTTAACCTTGGGAGAAACTCCCCAAATTTATCTGCTGGCTGCTGCAGGAAAAAGAGGGCTGGCCAACCCACAGACGTGGCCTCCTTCCTTCCTTCCTTCCTTCCTCCTTCGGCCACTCTGCCCCCACACAAAGGCTCGGCGAGACAAAAGCAGAGAAGACGGGTGATGTTCACAGGCCATAGGTTTACCTGGCAGATCCTCCTGGAAGGGAGCCACAACCAGCCGGGTTCAGTGTGGGTTACCTGGCCTGGAAGAGGGTTGCCTTCTCTCTGCCCTGTTCCAAATTCTCTCCCGGTATGGAAATGAGATGTAAACATCTCCTTCTGTTAGAGGGAAGGATGTTATTTTTCCTACAACCCCCATCTGGGTGTGCCTCAGACTCCAGTGAGGCCAAAATAACCATTATGTTGCCCAAAGACTGAAGTCTGGCGACCTTTATTTATAGATCCACCCCGCGGATATTTAGGGAAAATGACCTCATAGCTTTGGGGGTTTTAAAATACAGTAACACATCCAGGACTACAATAAGAAGTCCATTGGCTTTCCACACAGGACAGACAGGTCTTGAACTGGCAGGCCGTTTGGGGGGGGGGTGTTATCTTGGGGGCTGCCCCACCCAAAGTTGCTAGTCTTATACACGTCCCCTTTCAAAACAGAGCAAAACCGGGCCTTCTCCCAACTGAACCCGTGTTTAATGTACAGGTACGGAAGGTTTGAAAGGCAAAGAGGGCGAGAGTCCCATCTCAATTCCGTCTCAGAGCAACCTTTAGATCCCTTCTCAGACCAAGCTAGCCAAACGGACGGGGCCATCGGCGGATTCTACACACGGAGCTGGAAGGGGAGGGAAAGGACCGCTTCTTCTGAAAAGCGTCATCGTCCACAGAAAGGGGATTAAACACCGTTTGTGCGTGACCCAGACAGACCAGCCATTGTTAATGCAGCTGATGTCCTTCTGGATCAGTCAGCTCTAGATTCACCTGCATAAAAATGACAACAGCCATAATCCTTCCTACTTGCTTCTGGGGAAAATCATCTTTTATAGGCCAATCGTCTTGCCTATCAAATGCTACTTATTTTGCGAAGCATCGAGCTTTTAGGGAAGCCTATCAGGGAGGCCGGACTGCATCTCCCGGTTTTGACCGTTTTGACTGAAGCGGACGGGGAGTGCTGCAACCTGCCTGGGAAACTCCAGGGGAGGAAGGCGCTGGAGAGGCCCAGCCTTGGGCAGGATCCTTGCCCCGGCGCTTGGTGGCCTCTTGAGGAGTTTTTCAGCTGCCTGAAGAGTCACTTCCCAGAATGAGCTCAGCATTTATGCATTTTGAGAAAGGAATGCAAGCAGGAAGCCAGATCAAAGGTGGAGGTCATGTCTGGAATCACAGCAAAATGGGTTTCTGGCCAAGACATTAAAGGCAGCAGCCAAGGCAGGGGAGAAGAGGCCTCCTCCCTCCCAGGTGGGCCTAAGTGAGGACTCTGACTCTTCCAGAAGGCCCCAGAGCGCTACGTCCCCCAAGGCTGCCCACAGAGGCTTGCAGGGCTCCCTCGGCCCTGGGGCAGTCAAGGGAGACCCAGAAAAACATCTGCCAGCGCAGAGCAGCTGCAGGCCCATCCTCGCAGGCTGCTTGGGATTGTTGGGGGCCACTAGAAGTTGGTCTCTGGTGAAAGCAGCCGAATCGAGCGACTTAGTTGTTCTTTCTTAAAAAGGGCAAGAATGCACACGCCGCTCTTTCAAAGGTCGCAGAACCTGGATTTTTCTCATCTTAAGCACAGGACTGGGACAGGTTTGTTTTGATAGGAAAGGAAGGAAAGAATGGATAAAAAGTAGCAAAATGAAGCTTCCATGTAAGGATGGAAAGAAAAAAAAGTGCTACTTTGTGGATAGAAAATATCCATTTTGCTTCTATATAGAAGCAACATTTCTTTTTTGGATACTTTTTAGCATTCTGAATTGGTAACTCTGATTTTCCTTTTTTACTTGTCATTGATTCTGTTTGTTATCTATGCTTCTCTTCATGTGTTTATACGGTTTTATTATGATGTTATAAGCCACCCAGAGCCACTTAGGTGAGGAAGGCAGCACAGAAATTTAATGAATAAAATAAATATGTTTCTCAACTTTGTACATTTTGAGTTACTACATTAAGTGTCCAGTGCAACCAAGAGGCATGTGGCTGTTCTCTTTTGCACACGTGTGTTCACAGCAGCTGTTCACAACATTTGTTGTAGGGAAAAGAGAGACTTTTGCTCTGCTCTGAACACTTGTTGCAAGCTTGCGGGGTGAAAGGTCAGCTTCTTGTCCACCACAAAATCTTCGGGGCATCTTTCCTACCCTGTAGGGATGAGGCTTAAAAAGAACCTGTCTCGACAACTGCTGTTGGGTGCTAATATTCCCGGACAAGGCTGGGGGGGGGAGTGTTGGGACAGATGCAGAGCAAAGCTCCTGACAATAAATTCCACCGAGCCAGGCTTTTGGTTTCAAACACACTCCACTGAAAATAATAAAGAAAGTGGGCATATTCAGGAAGGACTTTAATTTGTATTACAGCGGAGAGAACAATGCAGGCAGACACATCTATATAGCTGCAGACTCCTGAGTGTGGTTTCTTGCAAAATTCAGCCCTTATCACTGTGTCACACCTGCAAGCTGCCCATTCAGAGGAATAACTGCCTTCCAAATCTGGTGAAGCTGAGAGCCCGCCTTGCCTAAAACCGCCTTATAATTTTGAATCGAGTGCCAGTTTTGAACAATTCAAGCCACTGAGTTCCCCAGAGCAAAGCTCCTACAATTTCAGAAAGAAGTTCAGAGTCTATATTTATGATCAGTGCATAGCAAAAATATTAAAAGCAAACATGCCCGTCCATAAAACAGAGCTGGGTCATATTTGCATAACTGGAGGGCACTCTCTCCCATCGTTTGCATCAAGCAGTGCTTGTGGCCTGGTCAGCTGACTACCATGTTCACATCCTGCCCCCCCCCCCAGTTCTGCCAGCTGCTACAGCCATTAGCTCTGGCAGACTTGCCCTGTCAAGAGACAGGAAGGGAGGCTGGAAGAAACGCAGCTTCGCCTCCTTTGTCAGGAACCCTTCGGCCCTTGCAAAGCAGTCAAAGCACCAGTTAAAATGTATGACAAGCACACGTTCTACACACTGCCATGAACTCCATCACAACTGCCGTTTAAGTCAAGGAAAGAGGAAGATTATCTATCATCTATTGGTATCCTGCTGGCTTCCCATAGTCAAAGCAGAGGAGCCCTAATATCCAGTGGGTGAAATATGAGAGGTAACAGGAAATGCAGAACGTCTGCACCAGAAGGAGAATTAAAATGGGTTGCAAAAACATGCTTGAGATGATGCCGTTGCATTAACGGCAAAGTAAGTGGGGGCTTTTTTGTGGCTACCAGCTGGCAAATGTAGCATCAAGCATACATTTGCCTGCTTACCATCTCCTGAAACCAGCCCTTCCCCAGATTGGCTGGACTACAACTCCCATCAATAGAGGCAGGGGGGAAGGAAGTTTTCTTCTTGGCTTCACATCCTTCTCCAGAGTGGAGAAGTCAAAAATAAATCCATGTTGTTGTGCATCTCGATTAGCCCTAACAAGGACATTATCCAGGTGGCCGGTGAATGAGCAGACACACCTCCAATAGCAAGTCATAAGAGAGATGTGACCAAGGAATACGTGATTTGAGAGATGGAGGATAGCTAAGACCACTCATACTAAAAATAACCCACCCTGTGGTATTTTCAGAGGCTCTCCTAAAACATCTGCAAGATAAGACTCAGCCTTAACTGCATTTCTAACTTCCCCAAATATTCCACATCTGCTTTACATCAACAAAGAATGAGGAACTATATAAAAATAAAGTATCTTTGCTAGGACAATGTTCCAATAACCACAAGACAGAAGAAGTCCCAGCAAGTCCATTCCATCAGCTTGACATACCAAGTCAGAAGTAATTCTGGCAAATAAGCATTTTTTACCACCATGTTTCCAAAAACACAGATACAGCAATATGCAGATAATAAAGTAAGCAAAATGATTTGTCTCTGAGCTGTCTGCAATCTCCCACAAGTTTTCTGGAAGTAAATCCCACTGAATTTAAGAACTCTTACTCATGAGTAATATACAGGACTGCACCGAGAGATTTCCAGCAGAAGAAAAGGTGGTCAGCAGGAAAGGGCAGAGAAATAACCCTGAACTGAGGAGGGAGGAAGGCTTTCCAAAGAGCAAGGGAGGGGATGGGCGGGCAGCGCAGGGCAAGGAAGTCTCCTGCAAGATGCTTCTCCAGATGGTGGCAGCAGAAAGTCTCCTTAGAGAGCGTGCAACGGAACCCAACTGCAATTCAACATTTGCAGCATAATTTTAAACCCCTCGATCATGTGTCCCATCCCACTCACAGCTAGCTAACATTTTTTAATCAGGTGCAAAATCATTAAACTTTCCTCCAGATTAGATTTTCCAGGGGGTCGTCACGGGCATTTTTCTGTTACGCAAATGAATTCAGCCACAACGTTCACCCAGAATTTGTTTTGGCCCCTGACATTCTCAGAAATACACCTTAACAACCAAGATTCTCTCTAAAGTCATACACACATCAAGCCACATCAGGGTTTGCTGAATAAGCCAACAGTGGCTAAGCTCATGCATAACCGTAAGCCAAAGGGTGCAAACTATACGGCTGGGGTCACCCACAGTTCAGATGGAGAGGGAAGCTCACCTCTGATGCCCAAATTCTGCCACCACGGTCCCTCCCAAAGTCTTCCTCCACTGAGGGTAACTTTGCCGCGCTTGTTGGCAGGTAAAACCCATTACTGGAAGATCAGTGACAGTTCCTCCAGCACAATCCGTAGCTTGTTTAGGTGACAGCAATTCTCAACCTTCCCCCAGAAACTCCTGGGTGCCCAGGATGCTTTTCTGAAGGCCGAAGGCCCTTTTTACTTCACCCAAAAGTTCTAACATTCAGCAGGTTTTCTCTGTTCCCCAAGTCTCCCAAAACCAGGTCTGCAAGAGGAGAGCCAAAGCTAGCCAAAGTTCAGGAGGACTGGCAGCCCCGTGGCAGGCTAATTTTATTAAAAGGCAGAACTTTCATGAGAGTTTGTTTTAATGAAGTGGTTAGTCTGCCACGGGGCTGCCAGAGTCCTCTTCATTCCAAAAGCGGACTCTGTGTGTGTTCCAAGTCTCTTAGCCTTTTCCTTGACTGGTCATCATTCCCAGCCTCCCGGGGTGTCAGGCTAAGCTCCCATTATCCCCAACCGGTTGGCAGGATTGCCCTTGTAGTCTAGCCCATCTGGAGTCGGATCAATATGGCTCTCTTTATTTAAAAAACAAAAAACAGTCATCCAAATCCCTTTTTAAAAAATGTCCTCTGCTTTGTTTCTCGCGCCTAGCTCCCCCTAACAAAGCTGCTTCAAGAAGGTAAATTCTGAGGCGCCTCTTGTATTGAACAGCTTTTTTTATCCACAGAAAAGAATAAAAACAGGAAGCCCCGTTTGGGGCAATACCCTCACATTCCACAGGGATTACGCAATATATTAGCGTAGTTTGCTCAGGCCACTCGGCCCTGCTTGCTTTGGGAGTTATCGATAATATTTTTAGGAAGCAACATCTTAAAGCAAGAGTAAAACCAGAAATCAAGTTTCTGAAGTTGAATTTGCTCTCTACTAAAGGCTTTGGTTTGGGGGCCAGGATGCAGCTTGGCTGCAGCTGTGTCTCAGGAGCCAAAGTGGTCCTAAACCCCCCCCCCCGCGCTCCTTGATGCTTTGGCTCTGAGGCTGAAGCTCACAGGGTCTCTGAAACTCTGCAAGGTTTGAGATTTGACAGGAAAATGTAAGCAGGCGCGGAGCCAAAAAGAGAGGAGAGAAATGGTTTGTAAGCTGCCCAGAGTCATAGATGCGAGATGGCAGTTATATAAATTGGAATCGTAAAGAAATGAAAGGAGAAGTACTGGAGAAGTATCATGTGCAGAAGTGCCGGCATTTGACCCAAGTGCTCAGGGCCACCTTCCCTGCTTCTTGGCACATCAAATGTGCCCGGGGTGCCTGCCTTTCCCACGGTGTTCCCCTCTCTGCTGCCCCCAGCAGCCCTTCCCCCTCCTCTGGAGGAGAATGACACTCTTATCTTGCCAGGCTCAAGGGTGGGTCTACGGGAGGGCTTGACCTGAGAAACTTCAGCCTGAATCAGCCCATTGAAGAAGATGCCCCGGGGACCAGAGGGGACGTCTCCCCCTCCCCTTCAGCCCTGACCCTTGAACTAGAATTCCAGCCTCAGAAAGGAGGGGATTCATCAGAGCAGCGATTCTCAACCTCAGCAACCGTGAGACATGTGGGCTTCAGTTCCCAGAATTCCCCAGCTAACTAGCAGATATCCAGGCTGACAGCCAGAAGAATGGAGCCCTGGTGGGGACAAGCCCCCAAGAAGGACTCCTGCGACCCCCATCTTTCCTCTAGCTAGGCTGGCCCACTTCCCCACAAGCTAGAGCTCAGGGGGTTCTGCAGAAATCCCAGCAAAGAGCCCCCAACTTTGAGGGCTGCTTCAGGAGCCCTGGGGAGCCCTGGGCTGTCGGGGTGCAGGAGAGAGAGAGGGGGGGAGGGGCCGCCCTTTAGATGCCAGGCCGAGACCTGCAAGGAGATTCATTTCGGTTGCCTTCACCACCTCCGGATGACGGCCGCACCGGAAACCGGAGAGGCAGAGACGCTGGCATCCTTGGCCAAGCCTCAGAGGCGGCTCTGGGGCGACTCCTTCGGCTGCCGGGAAGCCAAGGGCGGGAGGGGAGGGGAGGGGGGGAAGCCAAGCGGGTTTGCCCCGATGGGCAGCCCGGACTGGCCGCCGCGCGGGGCCTCAGCCGAGGAGGGACCGGCGGCTCCTCGTGCCCAGCGCCGGGTGGGGCCGGGGGAGCCACGTGCAGAGGCCTGGCCGACCTGGGGAGCCCGCTGCCTGCGGACCCCGTCCCGCCCGCCCAGGGGGGGCAAAGGCTTCCGAAGCGGGACGCCGAGCCCTCCGCCAGCCCTCGCGAAGGTCCGCGAAAAGCCGCTTCGAGCGCCGGTGAGGAGCCGGCAACCCCGTTCAGAACTTCCCGGCTGCCCAGCCGACTTTTCTCCGGGAGCCGCGGGGACGATCGGCCGCTCCGGCCACTGCCAGGACCGGCCGGGCCGAGGAGAGGCGCAGAGAGGCCGGGGGAGGGGAGGGGGCGCCGGGCGGGCCTCCTCTGGCTCGCCAGCCTCCCCCCCACGCCCAGCTCGCGCGCCTCGCCGCCCGTCCGCAGCGCCGGGAAGCCCCCGGCTCCGCTTCCCCGGCCGCCCCTGGGCGCGGCGCCACCCGGGCCTCTGCCTGCGAGGGGGCCGCGAGTCCAGGGGCGGCCGAGGTAGACTGTCCCTCGCGCTGGAGGCTTCCGAGAGCCGCGCCCCGCTCCCGTCGGAGCCCTCGGGCTGAGCCGGGACCGGCGGGCTCCCCTCCGGATCTCCCGCTCGGACCGCCCGCGGCCGCGGCTCGCCCCGCCGGAGCCCCCCGCCCGCCGCTGCGCCACTCACGGCTCGGCCGCTCCGCCCTCCGGCTGCTCGCCCGCTGCTCGCCCGCCGCGGCTCTCCGCTCCGGCTGGCACCGCCGCCGCCCCGCCCTCGCCCCCCGCCCCGCCCCGCCCGCCCGCCCGCCCGGGGCCATTGGCCGAGCGGCCGCCCGTCAAGGCCGGGGGCGGGCAATGGGCGAGGGAGAGCCCCCCCCGCCGCCGCGGAAGCGCCTCTCGCGGGGGGGGTCGTGCCGGGCGCCCGGCTGGGCTGGAGGGGCGGCCAGAGCGGCCTGGGACGCGGCTGCCCAACTGGGGGTCTCGACCCAGCTGAGCGGGGCGCTTTGGGGTCTCTCGGGGCGATTTGGGCTCATCCCGGACGCCTCCTTCCCCCCGCCGAAGCTCCCCGGGCCGCCCGCGATCCTGGCGGGCCTCCCGCCGCTTCGCCCAGCTCGAGCGAACTTCAGCGCTGCGCCCGCGGGTGCCGGGAGAGGGCGAGGGGGCTTTCCCCGCCGGAGCGCTGCCCTCCCCCTGCCAGGAAGGTTCCGAGCCCTCCGCTCCGCCGAGCCGGTTGGCTCGCTTCGCGCCTCTCCTCCTCCTTCCCGCTTCTGGCCCTGAACCCTGGGCCGGCGGCTCTCTGGCCGAGGTGGGGCCGTCCACGGTTAGCCAACGGGCCCAAAGGAGTTCTCCTAGGTTCTCCCGAAACCAGACAGATGGCCAGCATCGGTGGATGCCTCTGGTGCCAATGAGAGGTTTCCAGTACACGGTTGGCTGGTGTTGGATGCTGGCTTAAGTAGGCCATAGCTTGACCCAACTTCAAGGTGGCATCTACTTCTTCTCCAGATCAATCCGTTCCAGGATGAGGCCCTTGTGGACTGTCACATACAGCATCTACTGCTCCATCTGTAACATAAGAAGCAAGTTTTAGACCTGCCCAAGCCAGAACCGCTGGAACCTAAGATTACCAAGCCGAGCTGCGGTACTTTGGTCAAGTCAAGTGTTCAAAGACCTTTAAAAAATAAATTATGCTAGGAATAATGGTTGCAGGTCCAGGTTGGAGCACCCGTTTGGTCTAGTGGTGAAAGCACCTGCTTAGAAACTGGGAGATGTGAGTTCTAGCCTTAGGCATGAAAAACCAGCTGGGCCAGTCCCCCTCTCTCAGCTCAACCCACCTCAAAGGGTTGTTGTTGTGGGGAAAACAGCAGGAGGATTGGATACATTTACCATCTTGAGTTGCTTGTAAATGGAATTTTAAAGAATCTTTTAAAAAGGTCAGCAAGGAGCGTGCTAGGTAGATACCACCGAGTAAGACAACTTTATTTAAAGCTAGAAATGTTGCAAAATATTTGAATGTCAGGTTTTGGGGTGCTATAGCCAAGTGAAGAGCCCTGTCTCCCCCCACTTCTCCAGGGGTGCCAGAGCATGGCAGGCCTGTCACGGGGTTCCTTGGCTGTCAGCACTTGGTCTCCGCCCAGGATGTGTAGAGCTGTGGAGCAAACAATCCCGGCCCGCTTGGGCAGGATTGCCAGCTGCTTTTCTACAGGAAGATCGGACTGAAGTGGGCTCTGCAGAAAGCAGGACCGGAGGACTTGTTATCCTTTCAAGCTTCCCTTTGGTCAACCCAGCCTCAGGGCAAGTGTTATTTTCTGCTCATGTGGGACTTCCCGTCTACCTACAAGCCTGGCTGACTTTAAATAAACTTTCTGCGCATGCAAACATTGAGAGCGGTTGACTCTGCTCTCAAAAGAACAAACCAAAGCAAATATCTCCTTTATTTATTTAAATGTATTGGCCCCTGACACCAGTGGACAATGCGTGGGGTAGAAAAGTAGAGAGAACATAAAAACAGCTAAAAAGGCTCAATCAAACAGACAGCCCAGGCAAAAACCACGACAAAGTCTCTCTCAAAGATCTTCGGATGGGATCACAAGCAGCCTGATCTGGATTCAGGAAATTCTGTGGGTCCCTTGTGTGCCTGGTCACTCGGAGCTTCACTGAGTCGCAGATCGAGCAGACCTGGAGATTCCCAGGTGCCCCTTAAAGACCTCCAGCTGCTCGTCCATTTGCCTTCTCTGAAGTTTGGCGGGCTTGCTGTATTTGAAGGGGTCACCACCCGAACCGCTGTTTTTCCTAAAGACACTGTTGTTCCGTTTATCCTTTGGGGCTTCTCCATTTTTTTTTCATTTCTGATCTATACATCCCATAAAGCACGGGTGGCTCAAAGGCAATCATTCAATAAGCCACGATTGGTGGATGCACATATTCAGCTAGTCCCGAAGCTGCAGGGGCTGACTCCACCCAAGGAAGTTGGAGCTGTGCCTTCTGGCATGCACAGGACATCATAATTTAAAAACAAAACAAAACACACATATCAAGGTAGTAGCTACAATAGTCTGATACACCAAAAAAACAGGGAGAGCTTTGATCTCACCACCTTGACTGCCATCTTGACTTTTTTTGACCAGACCCTACTGGTACCCTGGTGCACAGCCAGGCGGTCCATGTTCACTAGTCAGCAGAATTCCCAGCATTCCAAACCAAAAACAGATTACATGCGATCAAACATCTTTTGTTCCTGGAAACAAGTCTTGGGGTTTCCTCTCTTCAAACACCACATGAGTCCCTCGGCAGCTGCTGAGCAAGTGCCGAGAGCCACTTGCTCAGCAGCTGTTGGGGGAACAGAAAATCCAGGCTCCTGGAGGGGAAACAGGGGGGCCCTCTGGGGACCCAGCTGAGCGAGAAAAGTCCAAAGCAGCAGCAGGCACAACGTGGCCAGGAAAAATATTGGCCCAGGACTTCACCCTCCAAGTCTTCCATTGGAGAGCAAGGCTGGGGTGAAGCGGGACTGGAGGCCAGGAGCAGATGGGGAAGGGTTTGGAAGGCCAACCGCCATCTTAGAAGTGCTTTTAAACAATTTTTAAAGTGCCTTTAGTAAGGAAAAAATAGCAATGCTACAAAAACAACTTACCACATAGCCCTGCTAGAAATGGGGATAGGAGAAGAGAATTTCAACAAAGACAAATACTAAGATCAATTATTAAAAAGAGATTATGAACCGATAAACGGTTTTGTATTTGGGCTTTAAGGCAACCTGTACATATTTTCTCTTGATGATGTGTGGAACAGTTAAGTCTTACACTAATAATAGTCAGTTGGAAATAATATTTGTGCATTGTCTTTCTTAAACACGGAAGGGATGGAAAGTGTTCTAAGTTTAAACAGAAATGAAATTAAAGTATAGGTTGTGTTTTTTCTAGAGGCACATAATTTCAAGTTTGTTTCCTTTAAACTGGAATTCTTTTAGAATTCCTTTTTGAGGAACTTTATGACTTTATCTAGAACACACACCCCCTCCAATACAGCACTGGCACATCGTAGAAGAAGGCTCAAATTCCCAGTTGTAGCCTAGCCCCCCCTCCCCCCATCACGAGTCCAGTAAACAATGGCCATCATCAGCTAATCGCTTTTTAGGCCTTTTCACGGCAGGGGAAAACCTTGAGGTTTGCTCCCTACACAATGGCGTTGATATGGTGATCTTTGACCCCCTTCTTTGAATTAAGAATGACTTCTGCCTACTGATAATACAGTATCAAATCACCTTCCACGTCTGATTTGCTGTTTTGTGTCACAGCCCTTCCCACTTCCTGGGGCCTCAAGAAATGTACTTAAAAGGTGATGAAAAGGGACAAAATGGGAGGATGTGGTTTGGGTGCTCCCCCCCCCAAAGAACGTTGCCCAACTGCTGGGTTAACAGCTTGAGAGAGAAGATGTGAATAAAGCTAGTGATATGCAAAGTTAAAGGCGCACATTTCTGCCTCTAGGGTTTTGTGACAAGTCAGAGAAAAATCCGGGTAGGAGCTGGGTCTGGTCTCTTATCAAGGAACCACGATTACCACCAGCCAATGATGATCGCCAGAGGAAGAAGGATGATCATGAGGATAACCTTTGTGAGCTTCTGAGATCAAGGGCCATCTCTTTCCATGCCCAACTCCCTTGGGTCCCACGACTCAAGGAGAGAGAAGGCCCTCCTGAGGCTTTCACTGCCACCCTAACAGTTCCACCCATGAGGAACAAGCAAAAGCAAATCATCCTGGCCCATCAATAGGGCTTCATGCTATTGCCCAGTTGTCTGTCCTTCGGCCACGTGCCTCACTGTCCACTTGCTCCCAACTCCAGGTTTTCTGGATGATCTGAATTCTCTAGGTCCATTTTGGTACCTCTTCAGATCAGTGGATTCCATTGGATGACCCGTGTTAGGAGCTGGAGAGAGGGAGTGCCCATCTTAGGATCAGAAATTATGTTGGGTGGATGAAGAACATCAAATTCAGGCTGAACTCAGACAAGTCAAGAGATCTTAAGCAGTAAAGCTGATTCGGAAGTTTGGTTTCAACTTTGGCTGAATGCTATAATCCTCTTGAAAACAGAGGATCTGGTTGGTTCCCAAAATTTTGAGAGTTTTTGGTACAACATGTCTGAAAGCAACAAGATAGGAAATGGCTGATTGTGAATAATGGAAAATCCATTCTAGAATGAATTACCTGTAGGTATTAATTTTTAGTTTTCTCTTTCCCCCTCTTTCTTTAATGATTACATGCTTGTCAGGAACTTTTCTTGTCCACAATTTTTATTACTATGGATTCGTCTATTATTTGCACTTTTGTGCAAATCAGTACCTGAGCCCAACCAGAGGACTTTCTCCCCATTGCCCAAGTTGCAAAACAGCGGGAGGAAGGACTGCGAATCGCCTTGCAATGCTCAAATATTACAACTGAGAAGAGGGGCCCTCCCTGATGCTGGGTGTCTCTGCTTCTTGATGCGGCCATAGTCACCTCCAAAGACCTAATCAGCATTAACACACTGGACTTCTGGGGATTGAAGAGGGACGCTCCATCTCTGCCCCCTCCTACCCAACAGCTAAGCTGAACCCACATTCCTGGTCTGTGTGTAAACGCCCCCACTTAGCCCATCTGTATGACCGGTGAACTAGGAGAATAAAACTAGTAGAAAAAGAGGCTTGGACAGTTAGCCAGTTATCATGTCTTGCCATCGAATCTAACCTTCAGGTTTGTGTTGTTTTTTCATGAATTTTGCTTTCATAAAAACAGAAAATGTGACTTGGACTGCCTTGCCTCTCACCTAGGAACTTGATCTTGGAATTGCTTCTCCCTGTTTTAGATTTGCAAAATGCCCCAAATTGGGTCTTTCTTAAGGCAAGCCAGGAAGATCGGCCAAGTTGCTTCCATGAAAGGGAAGCATTAAAGCAGAGAGGGAAGTAAAAGAGGCTGCAGAGGGAAGCGCTGAACTTCCTCGTGTTAGTGACACACAAAAAGCATTTGATAAGTGCAGTGGAAATTCATGCCAACGGTGAGCAAAAGAGGGAGCAGTTTGAGGTTGGGCGTTGTTCTGTTTTTTCTCCCCAGGCTATTAGAGGGGACTCGACCTCCAGAGATGGAGATCCTGTAAAACCTGAGTGGGGACTTTTTCACAGAAATGTATGCCAAGACTTTCCTTGACCTGGGTGCTGAGGAGTCCACTTTCTTGGTGTGGAGACAGGTGCTGGTGGCCCCGCACTCCAGGGGAGCCGAGATGAGGCAGTGATTTTTTTTGTGGTAGTGACGTTGTTTTGGACTGACTTTGCCTTGAAGTTCCAGCTCGCCTTGAATTGCAGCAAGATGGGAAGAGGGTTTATCGTCTAGAAGAGGGGTCCCCAGCCCCCAGCCCAGTTCATGGACGGGTACCAGCCTGTGGCCCGTTGGGAACAGGGCCAGGCAAACAATGGGTGAGCGCGCACAGCCCCATGTGCGCACACGAAACCATCCCCTCTCCCCTGCCACCACTGGCCAGGGCCGCCAGTCTGCAGAAACGGGAAGGCTGGGAACCGCTGATCTGGAATGTAGACCGGCCGCTGTATTTTCGGCAAGAGCTTAGGCGAAATTTCATCAGGATGAGAGCCGAGTTCCTCTGTCTGCACCAGATGGAGTTAATACTCACGTCATGCCACTGAAACTCTGGCAGAGCAAGTCTTATTTTTAACACATATTGGGAAAAAGCTGTGAATTGGGAAGCTCAAAATTTTTTTAGTTCCATATTTTACTTCCATATTTTAGATCTACTTCTTTGTTTCCAGCTCTTAAGAGCTTTTGCAGTCATTTTTTTCCTTTTTCAAAATCAGGGGTTTAGCAAAAGAGAGAGAGCACCGTAAACATGCCTTGCTAGGAGAGTGGCATTTCCACACTTCTGTAGATAATATCAACTCAATAAAGTATAAACAAACAAACAAACAAATGAAACAATGAATGAATGAATGAGTAGATAGTGGGAGACTGACCGCAGGGGGTCCTCTCTCTCTCCCCCCCCTTCCTGGAGATGTTGGGCAGCGGATGAAACAGGTTGCTAACCTGACCGGCCTCTTCTCCTTCACTTCCCCCCTTAAAGGAGCAGCTAAGTGAGACCAACCTGTTGTGTAATACAGGTGGCCACCAGGTTGACAACCCACCTGGTTAAGCACTTCATATGAATTCAGACAGATAACAAACGTGCTGATTGTTTCAGCTGGGAATTTCAGAAAACCCAGACTCTAATCTGAGTTTTATTTGGGAGAGAATAATGTACAATTAAAAGTCTTTTGCTTGTTTAACTCCCGTTCGGTTTCACTGCTGACACACACACGTGCACATATCCACTCCCACACCCACAAATTGTGTACCAGGGGCAATAAAAACAAAAATCCTTTGCTTTTGTCTGCTCTGAAATAAACTGGGCCATCTTGAATAATTTTAACTTAAATTCCATTCCCCTTCCATACCACATTCCTTTAATTTCCATTTCATTCAGCTTCTTTAATCTTTAATCATTGGAGTATCAAATAAACTGAAATTTTACAATCACACACTCAATACTTTGGATTTTTTTTTACTTTGTAAATTAATTCCATCAGAAAAGCAAAGGGACTAAAGCTAAGAAAGAAAATAGCCTCTTGTGGGGCCTTCTTTATTAAAGAGTCTTTGTCTGGGATTTCTTTTTAGCATCTCTCTCTCTCTCTCTCTCTCTCTTTCTTGTCCTCCTGGAAAATTCATCCTGGTAGCCCTCACGTTACATGAAAGGATGCTTTTTTTTTAACATTTTGAATTCAGTTCCAAAGAAAAAGCCAGAAAACAGACAATATGTGCATGAAGGCGAAGGCCTTGCTCTGACCCTCTTGGCCCCGAATTCTTTTTCCAGGTCAACTGATGGATGGACTTGGATGGAAATAGTTCTCCTCAACCTAAAATTGTTCCGATGTGGACTACAGCTCCCATGAGCTGAAGTTCCACTGCCTCATGGTTGGTGCCCCAACTCATCTGGAAGCCACCAAGCTTGAAGAAAGAGGCATTGTGGTTGGGGGTTTTGTCCTTGTTACAGGATTCTACAATGTTACACAATGATCTAACAGGCTCCACTCTACCATAGGGCATCGAATCCGGTTAGCAAAACCATCTTTTTAGAGCCTTGGAAAGCTGGAAAGGATAATTTCAGTCCATTGCTCTGGGTCCCACACTCTGGAATGGTGGACCGCACTTCTTGAATCTCTTCTGGGTAACCTCCTGAAGTGTGCTATCACACAGCAGCCTCCCACTCCACCTCTTCCAACAGGGCTCTCCATCCTAGGCCATGTTGCGCCTTGTGGAGTTCAACTCTCAGAATTCCTCAGCCAGCAAGGCTGGCTGGCTGCCATGGCTGGCTGAGAAATTCTGAGAGTTGAACTCCTCAAGCTGTAATGTGGCCGAGCTTGGAGACCCCTGTCTATGAGGCCAACACCCCAGCTCTCTCCCTCTCCCCCAGGCAGGAGGGCTTCACTTCGTCTGAACCAGCTACAGGTCCTTCTGACCTTCTTCAACTCTTGACAGCCAAGGCAGCAGATTCCCCCGCTTGGAAGATCAACCTTTTTTCCTAACCAAGGAACCTGCTTAAACCCCGAAGCCAAATCCTTTGCCCCCTTCAGCCAGGGAGGAAAGTCACTGCAGTTTCATCCATTGAGGTGCCCCCCTCCCGTCTCCTCTGCCTTAGCCTGCAGCCCAGCGCCCTGCAGTGTGCTTCCTTTCCAGCAGGACAAAAGGATCCCTTCCCTCCATCTTCCATGCAGGGCAGACCAGAGGTATTATTTTCAGCTGCCAGGCGTCCCTCCCCAGCTCCCCTTCAGAGACAGCTGCATTCCTGTGGTTCCTTTCTGGCTTCAGGGCAGCCCTTGCTTGCTGCCTCCGAGCAGCAGAGGAGGAGGAGAGCCGGCCCCTCCGCCACCTTGCAGAGCCCCCTCCCCTCAGATAACAGGCCACTTAGGATGGGAGGGGGGCTTAAATCCCCTCGGCCTAAAGTTCAAGCGGACATTGTTTGTTAGAGGAAGAAGGAGAGAATAAAAATTCAGGGAGAGGAAACTGAATTCAGTGCCAGATGTTTGGGCTTTATGCCTTCAACTTGTGGACTCCCTTCCCTTTTGAACAGATGTGAGCCGAGGAACATGGCGGGTTTTTCTCCCAGAGACTTAATGCTCACACAGACCTCAAGTCCGAAAGCTCAGAAGACTATATCTCTGATCCCAGGGACTGACCCAGATTGGATCCCACAATATAATAATCCCCAAATCTAGGACTGCTTGCTGTTTCGGTCAAAGCATTTGAAAAGGGAGATCCTCAACCAGGAGAGAATATTTGCAGCTCAAGGTTGAACTGTGAGACGAGGAGGAGGAGGAGATGATGATGATCTGGGGTTCATATTCTGCTTTTCAGAGTAACTTTGCCTTCCAAAGGAGGAAAAGCCTTTGGCAAGGAGACCGAAGTGGAAGTGGTGCACCTGATGAAGCCTTCCAAATACACCTCCAGTGAATCAATAGGAGGCTAAAAGCTACCGAAGACAAAGCTAAATATACCTAAATGGTTTTGAAATAACTGCCCTGGAGAAATGTTCCCTCCTGAACTACAATATCTCTAATTTCCTCCTTTGCCGTCCTCAGAGGTGGTTGCAAAGTGAGCCGAGGAGCATCTGAAGGCCCCTGGGCTTTGGGTCTCCCTGGCCAAAGGAGGAAGCCACAAAGGCCCTTCTCCTGATGTCTCCCCCCCCTCCCAAGGGCCGCCTGTCTCCCCCACTTCTTCCTTGGAGACGAAGCTCCCTCCAGACCTTCTTGGGTCTCTGCAATGACATCATGGACACGTTTCCTCCTCTGAAGGGCCCTCCGGCATCAACGCTGGAGCAGAGGATGCCAAGCCTTGCCCTGAGGCAGTCTTTCTGGTATTTATGGCACCTGTGGAAGAAGCCAGTGGTGGTACCGCCATCTCCGGTGGCTTTTGAGAAGTCTCCTCTCCACATTCAAGGACATCTGCAGAACTTTGGACAAAGCAGCTTTTTCTCTTCCCCGCTGATGGAGCCTGAGATCGTTCACAGCGATTTACACTTTTCTGGTGCACACAGTTTCCTTTCTTATCAGAAATATCACAGAGAAATGTTTTCAAAAGCACCTTTGCAAATATTCAGTTTCACTCTGAATCTTGGTTCCGTTTGGGGGGGCTCAGCTCAACTTCCTGTATGGACCACTGCTTCCATTGCTGAGCTCTCTTTCACAACAACCACAAGCCTGCAGCTCATCCAAGAATACCTACCCCTTCCTATTTCGAGACCACCTGGAGATAAGGAGGGGGTTGGCCCCCTTCCCCACTGACTGCCTGGCAAGGAAGGGCCGGACCCACTTGCGTTGCCACTGAATAGAGGGCAGGATAGCCAAACACGGAGGCTACTGGATATAGCTCTTTATTTTGGAACTGTGCAGAAATAGCAGACAGGTTTCTTCAGATGGGCTCAGAATGGCCAAATTTAAACCCTCCCTTCCAGGCTGTGGTTTGGGGAGATGAGAAGAAACACTTACCTCTCCAATTTGCACTCAGCTTTTCGTGCTTAAGAGCAGCCTTCGGATCCCAGCCAAACGTCTGCAAAAATAGCAGCAGACGAGCTTCTAGCCCAGAATGAAAACATTCAGGTTTGGGGACCTCCTGCTTAGCTGGGGCCTCTGCAAAGGCCTGGGTGTTTTTTTTGGGGGGGGGATTTCTCTCCCAGTGCTATTTTGGGCTGTGAAAGCAGGGGTTTTTTATTTGCTTGGGGTGCTGGAGAGCTGGAGATTTAAATTTAGATGGTGGGGTTTGGCTGTTCTGGGGGTGACAATCGAGCCTGGAGGTGTCAGGGTGGGTATAAGTGTGGATGCTGGTGTGTGTGTGTGTGTGTGTGTGTGTGTGTGTGTGTGTCCCTTTGTCTTTTTAGGCATGGCAGGGCTGTGACACTCCTTTAGGAATGGGGGGGGGAATCATTTGGCATTTTCAGTGAAAAGGAAGATTTTGCATCATGTGGTAGCCAAGTTAAGCCTGTTTTCAACTTACAAACTGGCAGGAAATTATGCTGCTGTTTTTCAGCATGTGCACTGTCAGAGGATGACAACACTTGAGTGCTCTGGAGGTTTTGAAATTTTGCATTTCAGGCTCACTTGATGAATCTTTGCAATCTCTTGAAGATTTCTTTTGGACGTGAGAAAAACTGCGTGATCCCAGACTTACTGAAAATCACTTCCTCTGGAACCTTGCTAAACCTGCCGAGATCTGAGGCAACAGCTTGGCCTACGATTTCTCAAAGCATCCTCTCTTCGACCCGACCCAGCTGGGAACTGCAACACAGGGCTGCAGGATGGGCTGTTGCTCCTGCCAGCTGGCCCTGCCCTTTTCCATGGCACTCCCTTCCTTTTCTGCTTCTTCCCAAACAGACTTTCCGCAGAGGCAGAGAAGGCTCCGTCCTGAGCTGGTTGGGGTTTGCAGGCAGAAGGGCCCGCTCGCTCGTTTCTCTTCTGCTGAGTTT
Organism: Vipera ursinii; assembly: GCF_947247035.1. Taxonomy (NCBI): domain Eukaryota; kingdom Metazoa; phylum Chordata; class Lepidosauria; order Squamata; family Viperidae; genus Vipera; species Vipera ursinii. The sequence continues at coordinate 904,428 of NC_139525.1, read as the reverse complement.
CCGAATGCCTGCCCCATTTCGGCCACAGTCTTCTCGGCCTCCGATGTTCACTTCCTGGGCAGAAGAGTCAGACGGTAGCCCTGGTTCCTGGGGCTAAATGCCACCTCCAGTTTTAGCTCCCCTGCCTGGGAGGGGCACCGGGCTTTTGTCTTTCCAGCCTGAACCCAGCTGGCATCCGTATCCAGCAGAGGAGAGTGCTTGAAAGGAACCAGCCCATAATTCTGCCTCTGGTGAGGTGGCACATTCTAAAAATAAGAAACCCCAGAGGCTGTGGAGTTAAAAAAAAAGGCTCCATTTTCTGCCTCTGCTCTTTGAAAAGAGTCGAGCCGTTTGTCCCTCTTGCTGGCTGCTGCCCCCCTGCAACTCCCCCTCCCTCGCTTTTTAGCTGCTGCCACTGGCTGGCTGCATATCCTCAGTGTCAAATCTCTGAGCCGAACCAGCTTTCAGCCTCTCTGACTCTGAAGGATCTAATGGAGACCTAATGGGCTAAAAGCCGAGGGCATAAATAAACCACCAGGAGGGTTGGGGGGGGGGGGCTGACAGCATCCTCCAGGTGGCTGCTGGGAGTGAGGTCCTAAGAGTCAAGAGAAATGCTCCATCTGTCAACGTCCGCCAGGGAGGAAGGGTGTGAGATTTTAACTTTTAAAACTTTAACTAGAGTTTTTCAGGCCTGAAGTGTTAAGTTTAGGGAAATTTGGTGACTGAAGGATCAATATGCACACTGGATGCTACTTAGAAAAAGCAGCCAAAATACCCGAGAACACTTCACATCAGAACCACATCTTTTTCACACACCCCAAATGCCATTCCTTGCATGTCTTCAGAACATTTCCTGTTTGCAGCTGCAGAGGGCAGCCTAGAGGGACAGAAGTGCTTATTGCTGCCATCTAGTGGTGCATCTAAATTCTTTAGCAAAGAATTAGGAATAAAGATTGGATTGGACCAGACCAGAGCATTCAAGCACCGCCTTGAAACCCATTCTTGAAGGAATTGGCTGCGGCTTTCATCCCAGCTGGTGATTTTGAGGAGGCCAGGAATCTCCCCCAGGGAAACCACCAATGGCCACTCTTCCAGGTGGTGTGACTGGGCTTTCCAGAAGTTTCCATTGCAGAGTTTTGCTCAGAACACACTGAGGGCACATGAAGGCAGCACGATCGACACCCACACGAATTCCTCCCAGGTCCAGGTGTTGCAACATCTGTATGTCATCCCACTTGGCTGATCTTCTCTGGGTGGAGAAGCTGCAGAATCAGACTGGCTTAGCATTTGGTTGGGACATCCCTCTTTCTAAAGTAGACCGAGGCCTTTAAACCATCCTGGAAAGAAGGTGATGGCACACCAGGTCCTCAGGGTTGCGAAGGCATCTCCGAGAGGTGACCTTGAGGTCAGCAGGCGTTGAAGGCAACTTGAAGGACGTTCAGGTCAAAACAGGTCCGACTGAACCAAGAGCCAATTGAAAAGAAACTATCCAAGCCAAGAACGAGAAAGTTTCCTGCGAGATTGTACTTTTAAATTCTTCTTCCGAGCAGGCCGTGTCATCCAATAAGTGAAGCGTGCAAGCAAATGGAGTGCAAATAATTTCCAGCTTGTGCCCAGATTGATGGTCTGAGCTGCAGAGTGGACAAGGGACTGCAATTTATTTTATTCTTGTACTCCTGGCTGAGCTCTGTGCCAAGGAAACAATCAGGTGGGTCAGCTCACCCACTGTTTTACTTCCTTTTCACAGGAAGCTGCTCTTCAAAAGTATGGGGGGGGAGTGCAAAAGATGGAATGTCAGGTAGCCCAGGAGACTCTGTCTCCTGGTGGGGAGGGGGGCCTCTCTGCAAGGTGGGTCCCAGGCCCAGACATTGTTTTGCACAATGGGATTGTGAGGCTGTAGCGGGATGGGTACAAGGGCTAGCCTAGAGGCTTGGGAAGGTGTTTTCCTTTGGGACAACTAGAAGGCAAAAAGGGCAGGCAGACAGTGCCACCGACTTCTGAGAAAGTGGCATGGACAATGCCAGGGGACACCAAGGGCTGAGCATTTCTTGAAACCAACTTTGTTCTAAACGGGGTGCAGAATTCTGGGGAAAAGAGAAGGCTAAGTAGAACAGGAACAACAAGCGAGTTTTAGCACAATGCCAGATGCAGATGCCTCCATGGGTTGTGTGTGTTTGTGAACAAAAGTCAACACGGCAGCCATGGCTATACACTCAAAGCCTTGCCCCTTTTCTGGGTGCATCGCTGACCGCCATCTTGACCCGTGCAACACCTCTCCGAGGACCCCCTTGTGTATTTCGTCTCTGCTACTGTTGCATGGCTGTGCTCCCCCCTGCAATCATCACATCCTGAGCTCCTTTTTTTATAAATGTATTCAAGGCAGCACAGAGAATGAAGAGTGGCCACTTCCTGCCCACAAACTCTCAACATGCAAGTTACCGAAAAGGAGGAAGAATATTTGCAATGACAGAGGAAGCACGCCCCGATTTCGAAAAGCAGACAAGCACGGTTGGCAAGTGGATGGGCGGCCCTGGCAAGTCTGGCTTGCAAAAAGAAGACACACGGCATGGCTGGCCTCAGGTGTCTGTTTGCCAAGATGGAAGGAAAATGCAGCTGGAATCAACAGCAAGTTCCAAAACAGCTCGAGCATTTCTCCTAAGTGGCGTCAAGTTGGTCTTCAGAACAGGCAAGGAGATCCACACCGAAAGTGAGATGGGAAGGAAGGAAGGAAGGAAGGAAGGAAGGAAGGAAGGAAGGAAGGAAGGAAGGAAGGAAGGAAGGAAGGAGAAGCCTTAATAACAAATGAAAAATTGGCAAATCATCCAGACAGAATATTACATCTCAGTTGTCAGGGTGCCTCGTTCACTGCATGTTTTCTTTATTAATGTTAGAGAAGAACAGATATTTCTGAAGTTGAATTGGCTTGATTTCTCCAAAGGGATGTCCTAGTTTATTTACTGTTAAGTCATGTGGCAAAAGTGCACATGAAGTTTCAAGGAGATTTTGACAAGGCTCTCAGTAGAAAAGCAGCAGCCTGGCAGAGAAAGAGGGCACCAGGTGGGGCCTTCCTAAAGAGGGGCAAGGGGTAGCAGTGAATGCCCACCTTTGGGGCTGACTCCATAACGCCTTCAACTTCACAGGCCATGATGAGCTGCAAAAGAATCTCTCCCAGTTGGGAGTTGAGTGTCCATCAATGGGGTCAAAAACATCCAGGTGGCCTCTGTTGAAGCCAACACCAACGGGAGCACTTTGCGGCAAGAATCTACTTCCTTCACGGCCACGCTGGGGATCCCTGAGTTGGTTTGAGTGGCCAGAAACATCAAGGGAGACTCATAAATCTTGTCTGGCAGCTATGGCTGCATCGCTTCCTGCAGACTTTCAACTTGGGCAAGAAAAGAATCAGTCAGCTGAGAGAGGAGTCAGAGAGTTACCTTCTCCCAGGGTTTCTCAACTTCAGCCATTTTAAGATGTGAGGACTTCAACCTCCAGAAATGGCTGGGGTATTCTCGGAATTGAAGTCCACACATGTTAAAATGACTAAGGTTGGGAAACACAGAATTATGATGAACATTTGAGAGAAAAAAGGAACAAGTGAAGGAGAGAACCTGATCAAGAGGGTGATCAAGGGGGAATTGGGGGCCAGAAGATATAGTGACCAATATTTTCTCACAGGACTTTATAAGAAGACAAGATGAACTCATGGTAGCTCTGGCTCCTAGGAGATGGACTATGGTTGTGAAAACCTGGATGACAAGGTTTAGGGACAGCTCCTCCTGGAGAAAAATTGATCTACTTTGTTGGTAGAGTTCAACACGTGGCACCTAATCAATCCCTTGTAATCCCCTAAAGCAGAGGTGGGGAACGATGGCCCCTTTATAACCCATGGACTTCAACTCCCAGAATTCCAAAAGGCCCACAGTTCTCCACCTCTGCATCTGCTTGCAGACAAATGCTTAGCTATTTCATTTGCTCCTTGTTGGGGTCTGGACAGAGAGTCAGCTGGGATTCAGCAGCCCTGCCTATCCCACAGAAAACAGCATTCCTAGCTGGTGATTGCACTGAGGTTGTCCTCATGCTTAGTGTAGCCTGGACCCGTCTTGGGGAAGAATGCCCATTTGGGCGTCCTGGGGGTGGAGAATCAGGTCTGATTAGGAGCAGAATCAGAATCAGGGAGGGTGGTGGCATTCAGCTTTAAAGAGTTGAGGTTCTTCCAAGCAGCAAGAAATGACTTGAAAAACCCCAGGGCAGAGTTGAGTCACTGCTCGAAACAGGCGTTGGTGAAACATGTGATGTCTGAAGCCTTCCTTAGGTTGGGTGTCATTTTCCCCTGACAAGGGTGCTGAGTGCTCTTACCAAATCCTACACACACACCCCACACACACACACCCAATTCCCTGCCTTCAGATGGAAAGCTGGGGGGTTAACGCTGCACCCGTTTCCATGAGCTTGAGAAGAGAAGGGGGAGGCCGGAAGTTTGAGAGGAAGTGAGCGAGGCGAAGGGGGAGCAGAGAAGGTGGCTGGCATTTTGTGGGTCTCGCAGTCCTTTCCAGGCCACTGAGCTTCTTGTGAGAAAGGCAGCCATTAGCAGGCGAGCCTTGCAACGTCTTCTCTCGCAGAGAGGCGGCCAGGACCAGCCTTGGCTACGCACTCTGCTTAGCTTGCCAGGCGTTTGACAGATGGTAGCGCTGGGTGGCTGCCAGCCAAGCGAGCTCCATCTTTATGAGAGGCTCTCTTGGCCGTCCACCAACCGGCTGCTTGGAAGGAACCTGTGAGCAGGGAAGGCCGCAGGGAAGATGCTTCCTCCTTCTTCCGGACCATTTAACTGGGCAGCTGGGGAAGCAAAGGCTGCTTCACGCACACACACACACACACACACACACACCCTGAAGGAGGCATCAGGCAATCCCCAAGGAGTTTGAGGCTTCTTCCAAAAAGGCTTCACTGATTCACCAATGTTCAAGTCTTAATAAGTGCATGCTAAAATGGAGTAATGCAAGGATGCTGGGGAACACACAGTGCCTTTGATGGCAGCTTTCTCCCGCAGGCGTGCTTCCTTTCTCTGCGACAAAATGGATTTGAGTCCTGAGAAGCTGCAGCCATTGTGGGAAAGAGAAATGTGAGATTTTTTTTATAAAAATTATTATCATTTTCCAAGTGGAGAAGTTTCTACCTGGAGCAAAACAACTGGCAGGAAGAAAGCTCAGAAGACAGCTGGCAGCTGCTGCCCCCTGGTGGCAGCTGCATTTCCCCACAGGCAATGAAGGTCCTGCTTAGGGTGGGGGTGGGGGGGGCTGAGGCAGGTGGGCTGTCCCACTTGCTAAATGCTATGACTCTCAAACCAAGGTAAGAAAAAGGCACCAGGATGAGTGAAATCCGGATGAAAGGCTTGTGGCTTTGCTGAAAGGAAAGCAGCAATGGAAGGGCCTGAACGGGGCCCTTGGGGGACTACAACCTGACGGAGGAGGGAAGGTCCGAGCGTTGAGATGGCCATTCTGCAGCCAGCAGGAGAAAGCCCCGTCCATGTCCGAGCAGTGCATCGGACTCTGGGCTGGACCCTCTCCTCATTCTCAGCCAAGGGAGAGAAAATGGGAAAGGCAGCTGCAGGTGCAGGTGAAAATCAATGCAGCATCATCTGTGGCTCACGAGTAAACGGGCTAAAAGTGTGACCTAAAGGAAAACAGCTTCAAGAAGGAAACCCTCAATTATTTGCAAAGCATTGCCCCACTCATTCAGATTCTAAAGCAGCTTTATTCCTTCTAAGGATAAAGTTTACTAAAATTTGACACAACTCTCCCAAAAGATGCATCTGGTAGACACAGTGATGAAATCAGACATCCCGACTTCCTCACCCCTTGATGTGATTTATATAAATGGCACAATTTACATCATTTGCACCAGGACTGCATTTCAGAGGTGACGTCATCACCCCAATCCGGTGGACGTGGGTGCCTCAAAACAAGGCTGAAAAAGGGCTTTCCAGGCCAAACAAAGAAATAAACAAGCAACCGTTGGAATTTTGGGTTCAGCTGAGTCACACGCGTGACCCTGGGTAGTAACAAAGGACTTTCCTTCCCACCCACATCAGGCTGTGAAGAGGCAGCGATGGAGATACCAGACGCTGAGGATGGAGCCTTCTCCTGGGGAGGACCAAGCGCTGGAGAGCTCCCTCAGCAGGTGCCTTCAGGCTTGGCCAGTCTAGAATGGAGCCACTGTCAGGTGAAAATGGGATCTCTGGAGGGTACCCTCTCCACCGAGAAGGCTCCTCCCCAGCTGCGGTTGATGAGGGCCATCCCAGGTAAGTCCCAGACAATTGGTGGCCTTGGAGGGCTGACCTCTTTCCTGCTTTGGCCTGATTCCATCAAGGAAGGGGGCTACGGCAGAGTGACCATCCGGCTTGCGTTGCGTTCTGCCACAAAATGGCGTTTGTGCCTCAGCCCAGAGAATCGCTCATTCAGGGTCACGCTGGTCTAAAGAAGAAAGACACAATGGGTGCCAAGTTGCGTTTGTAGAGAAAAGGTAAGAGGAAACTCCCCAAATAGGAGCCAGATGTGCATGTAGGATCCCTCCCTGAATGGGAATTAGCTTCATCCAACCTTCCCCATCCCAAAGGCCTTCCTCTGGGACTTCAACTCCCAGAAACCTTTGTCAGGGAGGCTACGGATGAAAAACCCTATTTAAACTCTCAAGACTGGACTGTCTGTCTGATCCAGTTCCTTCTTTGCAAAGCTGCATAGACTGGACTTGTAGAAACCCTGATGGAGTAGGGGAAACGCTTAGGCAGTTCCAGGAGGAAAAGATCGCCAAAGTGCCCAGAGAATTGACTGGGAATCTATACTGCTCTTTCCTTTTTTCTGCTGAAGGTCACATCAGCCATCTCCATCAAGCATCAGGTGATAGGACTGATGGCCCCAATCTCTCACACGTGCGCAGCCATCGCTTAAGCCCCAAAATATCCAATCTGGATCTTCATCTCATCTGGAAAAAGTGTTCAGGGTGCCCAGCCCTGTCTTTCCTTTCCTTTCAGGGTTCCTGTGGGGTCATTTCTGGCCTGGGAGAGTTCTCTACCTGGTTAGCCATAGCCCGGAAGTTGAATCGGAGCGTCACTCCTCTCGGCTGCCGGCGGAGCTGTGGGCTCTGGCTGTTCCACCTTCGCAGGAAGGGTCGCTTTGCTCCTGGCCTGCAAAAAAGCCAGACAGTTCTGGGAGTCCACACATCTCCAAGTCACCAAGGCTGAGAAACACTGGACTGCAGAGACGTGAAAAAATAGGCCGTCCCATTTGATGATTAATCTGATCCTTCAAAATCTATTTATTTATTCATTGGACTTGCATGCCACCTGAAATCCAAGCCACGTCATTCTTTTTCACCTGCTGCCACACCAAGGGTTGCCTGGAGGTGTCAAAGCTGGTGAGGATTCAGAGATGCAACCCCCTGGCCTATGTGTGTTGCAGAAAATCTTTGGTGCCTCCCTTGCTTGCCAGTGAAAAGTCCTCCTGCAGATCACTCCAGAAGGCAACGGGACTTTGTTTTACCTTGAAAGAACGTTTCACTTCTCATCCAAGAACCTGACAGAATGCTGGAGAAAGGAAAGATTTATACTCCATTCCCCACCGTTCAGTCAGAACTGCAGAAGCTTCCTGGATGAGAAGAGAAACATCTTCAAGGAAAAACAAAGTCCAGTTGCCTCTTGAAAAAGCATCCTTGGGACAACCATGACCTAGATGGTTGAGAATCTCCACAGACATCCTCCTCAGAGGCAAAGCAGACGTAAAAGAGCTACTGGTCCAAGACTCACAGTCCCGGGGCCCCCGAAGTCCAAGTGTCCAAGGAGGAAACGTACCCCTGGGGGTGGCCTGCCTGGGGGTTGGACACCGAGACAGTCAGGACGGCTCCAGAACCGGGCTGCGTTCTCCACCTGTCAGAAGAGCGAAGCCATCACTAATCCGGGTAGACAATGACCAAGTTGAACAAGGTCTCTTCTTTGATGGTTATTTACCTTCCCACCCTCGAAAGTTTCTGCTCCATTTTGGGCTTGATTCGCTGTTGAAGGAACGGGAAGGGCAGGAATAAAAAAATGAAAACAAAACGGTTTGTTAAATGGCTGAAACAGGAAGACTTCCAGGTCACATACCCGCCTAGATTATTTTAAAAGAATTAGACAAATACATGGATGAATGCGGCATCCATGTTCAAAGACAGCTTGTCATGAAACAGCAATTGTGGAAGGCACAGGCCAGACCGTATTGAGCAGCATTTCCAAAACAATGGGAAACTGGTAGAATTTGGACCTCTTTCACATGTTTCTGGATGCTTCCAGCAGAGAAGGGGGGGAAAACCAGTAGTAAGGCAGCTGCCTATGCCTCAACTCCTCATCTTTAAAATGGGTAAATAATGGGGACTGAATTTTCAGAGTTAGTGCAAGAAGTGAAGGAAAATAAAACACGCCATTGGAAAAATGCTAAAGAAAGAAAACTGACCCGTTTGTTGAAGTTAAATTTGATTTGGCTCTGGAGGAAGGCTCGTCCTTGGTTTAATCGGAAGGGTCTGCGGTTGGCAGAAAGAAAAGCGTCCCCAGTGAAATTTCTCAAATCTGTAATCCGAACCAAGGTGTGCACAAAGTTTGCTATTTGTGGTTCCCAAGTTTGGGGGTACACCGACATACTCCTTGGGCCTTCAACCAGGGCCTCACATTTGCCCTCTCCTCACCACCTCGCCTGGACGCCGAAGCCTCGTGGAAACTCAGAGGCGATCACGTCTAAACCCACCCACCTCCGAAATGGCAGAGAGACCCCTGCTGCTTTGAAGGCTTCGGCTCTTGTGGCTGCTGCTGGCTGGGAGTCCGGGGAGGTTCCATCACCGTTCCTGTCCGGGGGGATTTTCCCTGACTTGTCCTGGAAAAGACGCCCAGCAACTTACCACCTCGGCTGCTCTGGCCTCTGCAGGGCTGGGCTTCGTCAACCCGGAGCCCCTTGGCAGGGTGGGGTGAGGAAGGGGGGTCTGCTCCTACCTGCTGGGCCAAGGCTGGCCGATTGAGGGGGCTCCTGCCCTGCATCTGCCCGGCTGCTCTTGGGCCTGGGGTGCTTATCCTGCTCCAGAAGGGCTTCCTGGTCCAGGGGGGCTTCCTAAATCCTTTGGGAAATCCTAAGGAAATGCCAGCCTTTGATTTGGGTTGCCGGGTAGAATGTATTCCACCTCCTGCCCTAGTGGGATTCATCCAGTGTTTGACACCTCCTCCCCCCCCCCATTCTTGGCAGGAATTGCTCCAGACCCCAAGACTTTCTTCTTTTTCATTGACCGGGTTGCTTCTGGGTTTTTCAAAATCGGGGACCTTTAATACCTGCCAAGCCCACCCAAAATCCAGTTGCCCCAAGGGGAACCCCCTAACACAGCCCAGGTACACCGCTGGATGTGCTTCCCGGCACCCCTCTGCTGCTGTATCTTTTGCCAGCAATTTTGAAGTCCATTTTCTGTGTGTGGCGATGCCAGCTCCTTCGGCCTTCCCTCGCAGGGGAGGCCTCTCTCCAAAGAGCAAAGGGCCCCAGCCCCCTTGGCTGGCTCTCTCCTTCTCGGGTCCCTTCCACCCACCTGGCAGGGTTGGTGGGCCCCAGCTCTGGAATCGAAGCCTCCCGTTGCCAGAGGCCCCGTTGCGGGTCTTCAGCTGCCAGGGCTTCCGGTTGGGCTGGGCCTGCTGGTTACGCTTGATGATGTCATCTAAAGAGGGCACAGAGGCGGCTGCCCCTCACTCTCCCTGGCACCCCCAGGGCAGCTCAGCAGGGAGAGGTAGGGCAGGTTGCAAGGGGTCAATTACCATAACGGTAAATCTTCTTCTTTGGTTAAGAACAAAACTCCTCGCATTTCAGTGGGAGGATGCTTATCAGAAGCCAGATCGGCCATAGTGCCCCAAGCATTTTGAAAGAGGGGGGGGACCCGGGCACTTTCCCCCCTTGTTAAACTGCTAGCACAAGGAGCTTTGGCCCTTTCAGGGCAGCTGCTGTAAGGAGAGGGGGGTGCTTTGTTTTCTGACTTGCAAAGCGTATTTCCAGCCACTGACTTAAGGAGGGCTTGGATGTGCCCAGCAGAGTCCGTGCCAGGGAAATGCTTGGCAGCCTGGCTCATCCCCCTCCAGAGAGGGGCTGGCGGGGTGCCGCTCTATTTCTGGCCCTGGGCGCTTGGGAGGGGGAGGGGCAGCAGAGGTCACAGATGCCCCTTTGAGGAGCGGGGTGGAGACCTAAGTGCCTGGATAGGCCTGGAGGAGTCTGGAAGAGGCAGAAAAATGAAGGGGGAAAACAGCCGCGGGGCGGGGTGGTGGTGGTGGAGATTGGGGTTGGCTGAAGTACGCGTTTTCGGGATGGGGGTTGGTTTCACCCGGGTTTGACAGCGTGGGAAAGGGAGAGGGCTTGGGGGAGCCGGGGCACTTTCCTTGATTCTCCGACGCCCCCCGCCCCCGTGTGGCTGCCCCCGGGCGGCTGAAGGGCAGCCGGGGGGCGTCTTAGCTGCGGCTTCCCCCGTCTCGCCTCCTGATCTGTCCCCAAGCGAGGACAGCCCGCGCCCCACAAGAAGCGGCCCGGCTCTTCCCGGGAGCCGAAATCTCACCCAGGGACAGGTCGATCTCCTGGCCGGGGGCGGCGGCTCTCGGCTCCGGCTCCTGCTCCCCGACGCCCGGCACCTCCATGGCTGGCGACGGACGGGGACGAGGGCAGGTCCAGCCGCCGTGGGACGTCCCAGCCCCCGCCCCGAGCGCCCCGCCCCCGGGGGTCGCCCGCCCGCCCGCCCGCCGCTCCGAGCCGCCTTCCCCCGGCTCCCTCCCGGCCCTGCTCTCCCCTCAGCGAAGGCGCTCGGCCTCCCCGCCTCCAGGGCCCCGGGGGCTTCCTGCCGGTCCTTCCCGGGAGCGGAGCCCAGGGCGCCCGGCCAGGCCGAAGCCAGGAAGCGGCGGGCGGGGGTCGCGGCCACTCAGCCCTTCATCCCCTCCCCCGCTCCTCCCTCGATCGCCCCGGTCCCGGCGAGAAAGCAAGCGCCGCCAAGCTCCGAGATGAAAACTCAATCACCTTTATTCGTTGCACCTTCTAACTCGTGGCCCGGCTCCCCCTTGAAGCGCTCCGAGGGCGCCCCTCTCCTCCGCGAAATCTCCCACCCCCACCCGGTGCTGGAGCCCCAAAGCGAGAGACCGGCCGGCTGCTGCCCGCCGCGCTCAGGGCACGATGCGCCACTGGGAGTTGGGCTCCTCCAGCTTGAAGAAGGGGAAGAGCCGCTCGCCCAGGAAGACGGCGTAGGAGAGCAGCAGCAGCGGCTCCCGCGTCGCCCCGTCGAAGAAGTGGACGGTGCCGCCCTCGTAGTCCAGGTAGAGGCGGAAGCTGCCGACGCCGGGCCGGCGCTGGGCGGGGGGCAGGTGCTCGGGCAGCAGCGCCCAGATGCCGTCGTCGGCCGAGATCCTCACCGGGCCCTTCCTGGCCACCGAGTCCTTCATCACCCCGAAGGCCCAGCCGTGGCCGCTCGAAGTCACCTCCGCCTGCCAGCAGTGCCGCCCGCCCGCGAAGCCCTCCTCGGCCAGGATGCAGGGCGTGGTGTCGAAGGCCCGGCGGCCCGGGAGCAGCCCGCTGGGGGTGGCGTCGTGGGTCACGATCTTCTTGGAGCCCGACAGCAGCAGGTGGGGGTGGGCCGTCAGGCGGTCCATGCTCACGTTGGCTGGGGGGGGAGGAGGAAAGACACGTGTCAGAAAGGGCAAGGGGAGCAGCCTCGGGGAGGGGGGGTACAAGTTGACACCCACCCAGCAAGGGGGCTAAATCTGATTCTCTCTAGCTTTGTTCTGATTGCTGGGGCTGCTGGGAGTTGTAGTCCAGATACCCCTGGAGAAGCATTGGCTTTTGTCCCACATCTTGGCCCAAGGGGGCAACCCTTATTCCAGGTCTGGAAGCCGGCAGGCATGGCAGGAGGAAGCCCCCCCCCTCTACACCCGGGGGCTGCTAGGGGCAGCAAGCGGTGGCCGTGAGTCTGCCTGCCCCTCCCCGCCCTCCCCCCAGGAATGACCCAGGAGCCAGCAGAAACAGCCAAGGCGGCTTCGCTCTTCTCCCAATTGGTGGCTCAAGACTTGGGAAGCTTCCCGGTTCTCTGAGTGATCAGGCGGCTTTCAGTTCACAGCAAAGTCTCCCAGGCTAGCTGGGGAATTCTGGGAGCTAAAGTCCACAAGGTCTTAAAGTTGAGAAGTTTGGAGCCCCGCCACTCTGATTTAGGCCATTAAGACCCACCTCTTTCCACCACGGACACCAGGGGAAGAGCATCTGGAGAGAAAGAGGGGAGAAACAGCAAGACAATCTTTTTTAGAAAAGGTGAGGAAAGCAGAGGCCTGCAGTTCCCCCCAGTTAGCAAGGAAAGGAAAACGCTCTTTTGGCTTTCTCAGGCACCGCCCTCCGTCTGTCTGGCCAAGGGCTCTCAGTGCTGCAGCCCCACAAGAGTGGCCATCTTCACGTGTGTCTGCTTCTGCTCACCTAGCCCATTTTACCCGAGTCCAACCAATCATGGCTTGTTCAACAGATTTAGCAAAACCCTTGGACAGGCTTTCTCTCAATCGTGCTACATTTACTCGTAGGGCTTGCATTAAGGTAGCCTTTACAGCCCTTGCCCAAGAAATGCTGGGGGTGCAGCAAAGCACTGCAAGTTGCTATTTGCCCACTGCTGGAGCCTGCCCTGAAATAAATCTTGGCATCCTATTCACGCCTTCCCCCAGTTCCCTAAACTTTGCTTCCTGGTATTTGCTAGGCAGGGCTTTCCGTGTGTCCTCCTGGCGCCCGAAACTGCTCTGCCCATCCCTGAGCAAATCCTTACCTCTGCACCTCTTCAGTGTATTGTTCACAAAAAGGCTTCTGAGGGCGAGATCCCACATTTTCTCTTTGAAGGGAGAGAGGTGTCCTTCGGGAGGCTGAGCCAGAAGTTCTTTGCACCTAGAGACACCCAGCAGGGAAAGGATTATCTGCCTGCCAGAAGTTGGCAGGAAACCTTTACGGTTCTGTGAGCAGCAGGTAGATTGTAGAGTTTCACTGCCCAGGACTGTGCAAGGACAAATCAGAAATCTTTCCACGTAGAGCAAAGGGAGAAATAATGTGCCTCAAGAATAGTCAGATTTTGGAAGGAGCCCCAGCTTTAAGAGAAGAAGAGGGAAAATAGGGTTGGTAGAATATTCTCATACATTGCACTACATTGTATTATTTTGTTTGCATTGGGGTTAGGAAGAGGTATGAATTAACTGTCATTTACAACCCCCTCCCCGCGTTGAACTCAGCCTATGAAGCAGACATTAAACTTTAGGCAACAAAACTAAGTTAAAATAAAGCCATTTAACCTAAATCAGGTTAGGTGCAATATGCCAACTACCTTGTTACTACCTCTTGTGGACCAATAATGACTGCAGCCTGCAATTCGTGTCCGTGACAAGGATTAAATTGTTATTGATTTTACATACAAAGCATTTTAAAAAGCAGCCCTCCTGAGCTCCAGCAGGAAATACTGGCCCTAAACTCCAATCGGGGATTAGCCATCATGAACAATTACTGGATGCAGCCCACATCCTTTCAATACCTTTTGGTCCCACTCAAGGAGTCAGTTTCCTCATATTGAAGTTCTGTGTGGAGCACAGTGAGCTAACATGGCAAGGAAGGGGGGGGGAAGCTTTACCTACCTGGCCATCACCCCTCTGAAGTCCTGGAAAGACAGACAGGAAAGAGAGGCTATAAAACAGGCTTAATGGCAAGTGCTGAAAGCAAGCCAGGTCCTCCTCCCTTTCGATCAAAAGCAAGCATTGAAGCAGGGGGTCCTCCGACCTTGGCCGCTTTCAGGCCTGTGGATTTCAGCTCCCAGAATTTCCCACCAGCATGGCTGGCTGGGGAATTCCGGAAGTTGCAAGTCCACAGGTCTCAAAGTGGCCAAGGTCGGATGATACGCTACTCCTGCATTAAAGGCTCTGAATTTGGACCCCAGAAAGGTGGTAGTCTTCCCCTCCCCCCATTAAGTCCAACCTCTTTCCTGGGTGAACTTTCTACTGGGAAAGCAGAGAGGCAGAAATAGTCCCCTTTAATTGGGAACCCCCCCTCACCCCCGCCTCCAAGGAAAAGCCATCACAGAGTCCAAAGCTTTTGCTTAGGGAATATGGCCAAATCTCCACTGCTTTCGAACACCTCACCTTGTAAAGAGGCTGCGTCTCTTGAAGGGCACCCTTCCGTCCCACTTCACATTCCCAATTCCTGGAGGCTCCCGACCAGCCTACCTTCAGGAATTCATAGGCGGGTTCTTCAAACTTCATCTCCAGCTCCTTGGTGAAGGTCCGGACTTCATAGTGCTTCTGTGCCAGCCTGGCCAGCTCTTCCTCAATCTGTTCATTGATCCACTTGGCCGCCATCATCTGGTCCAGATGAACCGTCTTCACCACCTCATACATCTCCTTATATCCCGAGCCAAATCTCTGATTGTCAAGCTCCATAATTTTCTACAAAACAAAGCCCTCTTAAGGAAGGAGACACCCTCCCCCACCCCAGAAACCACAGCCCTGGCCCCTCCCCAAAGAGAAGCCAAGCAAGGGCCCTACCACCAGGTTTTCTCTTTCCCTGTGCACTTCTGCAAAGGTGTCTCGGACGTGTGCCTTCTGAACTCGCAGAACCTTCAGGAACACGTGGACTTCAGTCTGAAAAAATAAGCCGTTACTGCAACTTTGATCCTGGAGGGATGCAGATCAAGACCCCTCCCAGCCCTGAGCATTTTTTGGGTGGTCCTGGCAAAGCTACCACCAGGCCGGAGGAAGCCGTTTAGTTGGCTGCGCTCTGAATTTCGGTCAGAAGGCAAGCTACCTCCTCAGCTGATGCCTGCACACAAGTACAAAAAAACTTCTACACAGTGCAAAGTTGTGTATATACGTTCCTCCTATAAAGTTGCTGGCCTTACTGGCTGCTGCCCTCAGAGCAAACGTTTGAGCTACTTCTGTGTAGCTGAAGCAGGACCACGGAACATCCCAGGCTATGGCTTGTTTGTTGACCAAATGGGATCTATGAACTCAACCCACGTAGCTTGTTAAACTCACCAGGGTCAAGCAAACCTTAATACAACAGGTGTTCCCAGACAACCCATTTGCCTTGAAGTCACAAGAGCAGATGAACTACTCTGCACAAGACCCAGGCCAGCCTCCCTAACCACGAAGTCCACTGCAAGCGGGAAGGAGACCCTCCCTACCTTGGCCTTATGGGCTGCCTCTTCCAGGGAAGCAAGCGCGTGGTCCTTGTGGTCCTGAGACTCCTGGCACTTGGAGCAGAGGAAAGCCCGGTCGCTCTGGCAGAAGAGCATCAGCGGCTCCTTGTGGGCCTCACAAATTGCCTGGTTTAGTTTCTTCAACACTCCCTTGTCTTGCAGCCTTTTGATAAGCCAGGCGACATTCCCCAGCTGCCTGTTGGGCACCAGGGTCACATTATCAAAACTCTGGTGGCACTGAGGACAAACAACGTTGCTCTGAGCGCCTCCCCAGTGCTTCTGGAGGCAAGCCTGGCAGTAATTATGGCCACAGTTTAAAGTCACCGGGTCATGGAACACATCCATGCATAAAGTACACTTAGCTGCATCCGGAAGGTATTCTGACATCTTTTCCACATCCATTGTATCTTCACCCAAAAAACAAACACACAAAAAACAACCCAGCCGTTTTTCTCATAAATGCGTCAGGCTGCTTTCTTATAGCTTCTGCCCAACAAATAAGGCCCTTTGGTGATTTTCTCTCTGCCAATGAGATCCTAATTATTTGGCTAAGCCCCTCCTGGATACCTATAGGACTGGTCCTGCTGGGAGAAGAATTGCTCTGCAGCCTTGTGCTTGTGTCCTCTGGGTGTAGCTGAGTTTTCCTGAGCACCATTTTTACTGTAGGCTGGATGCTGGACAGGGGAAAACCTTCGTTTCAGCCTCCGGGGCTCCCCCCCCCCCAGAAAACTCCTCTGGATTTCTGTATTTGAGTCTCTCCAGATTTTTCTCAAAGCCTCTTTAGAGTTCTGATTCTGGGCCTTTAACCACAGCAAAAAAGCAGTTGAAGGGCCTTGTCCTGGAGGGAAGTTAGAGGAACAGCTCACCTGCTTCAGGTGTTGGACCACCTACTCTTAAAGGTGCAGAGACTTGCAAGTAGGGGAACTGGAGACCAGGATCTTCCAGCCTGCTGCCACCCCACATAATTGGCCCTACAGAATTTCTCAGCTATTATGGCCATCAGAGTTTGGTCCCAATTTAACCTGGAGAAAGCTAAGGGAACTTGGGGGGGGGTGTCCCAGAGTTGACCCAGTGAAGTTTAAAAAGTTTCAAGTTTGCATTATACTGGAGAACATCTTATCTCCTTACCAAATGTTGGCTTTTCGGTCTTCAGTTGTTCTGGATGTATCATCTGAGATGCCCTAAACATCCAGCTTCCACATCTTACCTGCAAAAATCTAGAAAGCCACTTGAACCCCCACCCCGCCCCCTAGTTTCTCGGCCTGTATAGCAAAAGCGTGTTTGGGGTGGTGGTGGTGGTGCTTGCAGTATTCTGATAATGTAGCTTTACAATAAAGTTGAATTATTCATCTGGTCGTGTTTCCTGCCTAGTCTACCTCACAAGGTTACAATCCCTGCAGATCTTCGACGGGAGATTGCTCCAGCGAACGCCCATCTTTATGGACATTCCAGATTCACACAATACACTAAACCAGGCTTCTCAAACTTGGGAGTAAGGACCAGAGCACACGTGCAATTTCTGGGGGGTGGTCACAAACCGACTTTAAACCTTTTCAGCTTTGCACAGAGGACAGGACATTTTCCAAGGGTTTATTTCTTGCTTTGATGTGCAGAGCCCAGGGGGAGCTACGGGGTAGTCGGAACCCTCCCGCGAAACGTACATCGATCGAAATCTACTTATCCGTATCTGTTATAAACGTGGTCCCCATGCTAAACGCCTGGAGCGGCTGTCTCGCGTGGGGATTTTTTCGGAAACGCTCCTGGTTGTGCAACACCGGCACAATCCAAGCCAGCGTTTCTCCCACTTGGCAACTTTTAGCACGCGTGGGCTCGCGAGCCCCGGAATTCCCCAGCCAGAAACGAAGCGCAGCCCTTGAAAAGAGGCAGAACCAGAGAACGCCTTCCCTCCAGGGCGGAGGGGGGATCGGCGGGGCTGTTGCAGCGGAGGCAGCAGGAGGATTTTCCCCGGGCGGTCTCAGGCGGGACCCCACGGCCAACCCCTTCCACTGCTCCCGGGTCCGCGTCTGCCCCGCTTCGGCGGACTTTTTCCTCCTTCCGTTACCCACCCGCTTTGAGAAGCGCGCGCTCCTGAAACGCCCCCCATCCCTCCGAATCCCCCTCCCGGCCTCAGAAGGGGGAGGGGGAGGGGGAGGGGGAAGCCCAGGAAGGCGCAAACGGACGGACCGCCGGCGCTGTCGCCGAAGCCCCGCCTCCGGCCCCGCCTCCTGGGCGCGCGCCTGCGCACGGGCCGCGCCCAGCCGCCGCCGCCGCCGCCGCGCGTGCGCACAGCCGGCCGCCGCGATTATTGTGGCGGGGCGGCGGCGGCGATGGCGGCCGGTCAAGGCGGCGGTCCAGCGGCCAGCAGCGAGGGCGGCGGCGGCGGCGGCGGGGGCGGGGGAGGGGGCGGCCCCGCGTCCTCGTCGCTGCCTCCGCCCGGAGCCCCCCCCGCGCCGCCGCCCCCCCCGCCGCCGCCCCCGCCCTGCGCCGAGCCCGGCCCGGCCTTCCCGGGGCTGCCGCCGCACCTGGCGCTGCCCTTCCCGGCCTGGGGCGGGGGCGGCGGGGGGCTCTCCACCGGGCCCGCCGCCGCCGCCTCCGCCGCCGCCGCCCCCTCGCCGGGCCGCAGCCTGGAGAAGACGCTGGAGGAGGCGGGCAGCTCCGGCCGGCTCTGCCTCAGCGGGAGGAAGCTGCGCGAGTTCTCGGCCGCCGCCGCCTACGACCTCAGCGACACCACGCAGGCCGGTGAGCGCCGCCGCCCCCAGGCGCCCCGGGACCCATCCTCCTCGCCCGGACCCGCGGGCCCTGCCTGCCTGCCTGCCTGCCTGCGTCCCTGCGCTCTTGGACGGGCAGCCGTTGGCGGGGGGGCTCCCGGGGTGCTGGGGGGCCCTCCTGCCGGTCAGCCCCGGGGAGGGGGCCGGGAGGGCTGCCCTGCAACGTGGGGGGCGGCCTTTCCCTCCGCCGGCCAGCGCAAGCCAGGAGAGGTCCGGCTTCCGGGCAGGAGGCGATGCCAGGCGGGGCGGTGGGGGGGGGAGGCAGGGCAGGGCAGAAGAGCTCAGGAACTGCGGGAGGGGGAGCAGCAGGCCGGGTCACTGGCGCGGATGAGAGCAGATGAGTCTGAAGACGGAGGAGGCTCCCATCAGCAGCAGTTGCCTCTAATGCCCACGGAGAGCGACGGCTGGGGATTGCAAGGGAGCAATTGGGAAAGTGTGTTTTGCAGCCGAATGACGGAAGGTGAAGAAGCAGGCTCCGCAAACCTGCGTGCCGGCTTTTAATGGTCAAAACCGCTTTGTTATACTACGCAAGCCTCGGTAGTTGGATATAAGTTGGCTCTGGCTAGCCTTCGGAAATGTAAATTGCGTTCAAGCTATCCTTTTGTTTTTCTCTTCCTCAGAAGTGATTTTGCAAAGTAGAGCTCTCGGTGCTGTGGTGGTTTCTGTCGAGTCCTAATTTGCTGTGTTTAGCATCAGAAAATTTTTGCTCTGAAAACACGAGCGTGTCAGATGAAAAATTAGATTTCTCAACCTTGGCAACTTTAAGCTATTTGGACTTCAACTCCGGGGAATTCTGGGAGTTGAAGTCCAGACATCTTGAAATGGTCAAGGTTGAGAGACGCTGAATTAGATTACGGTTTGCATAATTGCTGGTAAATTTCTTACTGGTTAAGAGCGTTGACATCTTCAGGCTCAGCAATTGCAGCCTCTGTCTGGTCTTGAGAACTAAGTCAAGTTGGACCCCCTTAGCTACCCCTGAATCAGATTTGACCTAAAACCATGTATTGTCAGGCCTTGCTGAGCTTGAAGTAAAATCCGTTTTCAAAATTCTTCCATCTGTAAATCTAAGACATCATTAATAATAAGCAGAGAAGCATGGACGACACATGGTGGATTCCCGTTCTGTTGCCAAGCTTTGAAATGTACTTCCTTGCTTTATGTCTTTGGAGATTCCTTGGTTCTCCGTCTGTTTCATTTGTAATCTTAACTTCCTTTCAGGAAAAAGTGCCGGCAAAGCTGACCTCTTTGTCAGGGTCATCTGAATTAGTAATGACTTTATTGCTAAAGTATCTCTCTTAAAAGTTTACTCAGTTCTGTTGTTTTGCTCCCCTTGAGACCTCTGCCAGAGGGGAAGGCGGCCTATACATCTCATAGTAATAAATGCGGAGGAGGGTTCACCTGGAGGATCTCTCCACGAAGACACACCCGCGCAGAGGTCATCCAAGACATTGCTGGGATGCATTTTTTAAAAACAAAATCTTAAAGGCCGTTATCCAGCGGAAGGCAAAAGCCGGAGCTGCCAGTTACTATGCTGGCAGATTCATTCTTCCAGGGAGGCTCCTTTCCCGCGCCTTCGTTTGTTCTACAGGAATAGAACGTGGGTTCCTGAAGGCTCCTTCTTTTCAGAGGACTTGTAAGGCTGGTAATTACAGAGAGGCGAAATTAAAAGTTGCAGGCAGTTTTTCCCTCAAGGCCCAGAGAGCAAAGCAGAGGACCTGCCGGCGGTTATTAGAGACTCGCTGGGATGGTGAGCTAGCGTTGAATGATGTAGCTGCCTGGTTTGGATATAAAACTCGGGAGGAGGTTTTTTGTTTGCTTTTTTGTGGGAGGAATGCCAGGCCCTAGTGCTGCCCCAGACCAGTAGCTCTCAAGCAGATCTGCCCAGAGAGCATCAAGGACCCCTCATTTCAACCCTGAACTACAAATATTCTCCTTTATTAGAAAGAGAACATTAAAGAAATGTCTTGTCACACGATTTAAGGCAATGGGGTCCAAAATTGGAAATGGCATGCAAGGCTTGCTGAGAAAAACTATAACAGCACCTCAGCTCAGGCAGCGTGCATGTCAACAACGTATATCATTGGGGATGGAGGGTGGAAGTCCATGGTTTAAAGCTAGAAGGCTGGCTTGCTGCAGAAGAGTGCCTCTCCTGGTTGGTCCAAGGGAGGTCCAGAAGATTGCAAGGTGCCCTGGAGATTTAAGGTGGTCCCATTTCCAGAATATCAGTTCAGGGCAACGGATGCAATTTCCTAAATAATTCTGCTAGGTAGACTTTGGGTCATAATCTCTGCTTGCTGTCCTCCTTTTGCATAATCCTTCGAGCTTTTTCACAGTAAACCCCGATTGTAGCTCAGGATGATAGAGCAAAGAAGCATTGGGACGCCTTCCCTGACCTGCTTCTTTTTACGGTAGAGAACTAGGCCTTTCTCTTTAGGTTTTCTTAGAGTTTGTCCTGGGGTTCTTGGTCTGCATATGCCAAAAGCAAATCCTGGCTTTAAACCTTAGCCATAAGGAAAGATATTCCTCCTTGTAAATGAATTAATATATATGCGTTCAGCTTCACGGCTGAGCATGGTGAATATATATATATACGGTATATTAAAAAGAGTTTTAAAGGCTGAAAATGTTTTATAGCATAAGATTCCTGCTGTGCCTCAAGACTCTTTGTTTCTTCTCATACTTAACATAGCTTCTCCTCTGGATATGGATTAAAAATGTTTCTCTTCCTCCATCCCCTTTGTGCTAAATGAAAATGCTAGACTTCAGTTGAACCATGGGGAAAATCCAGCCTGAATTCAGTTTCCTCAAACAGAAAGAAGCAACCCTGAACTTAATGCACCGAGCTGTAATTTAGCTGCTTAAGCTCTTTTCACACCCCAGAAGCTTTCCAGCATTATCTGCATTCGGAACAATAATTATTCTCTGTAATTAAAATGTCAGATTTGGGACATGACATCTGCCTTTGTACTCGGGTTGGACAAATTCAGCCTTTTATAGAGAGATAGGTGGGATATTTTTGTCTTCAAAGAAGACAGTGTGCTGGACTCTTTACCAAAATGTTGCTTTTTGAGTAGCCGTGCAAAGAAATGCTGAAACCGACCATTGGTGCTTGCCCGCTGTGTTCCCGGCCTCCGCTTTAAGGCCTGAGCCGGAAGAAAACGCGCTGGTGATTTGGGAAAGCGTAGAATTATGCTTCTTTCCCATTTGTTCCCGCAGCGAACAGGGCTTCTCTGGGATTGTAACGCTTTGCTTGCCAGCCTGTCAGGTTGCATTAGGAAGGCGATGGGAGAGCTGTTACTAATGTGGGGTTTAGTCTGGAACAAAGGCCAGGGAAGGAGCTCCATCTGAACTGGGTAGCAGGCACCTCGCATGATGTCTGTTCTGTGGAGATGAGGCAGGGCATGGAGATTTGCATTTGAAAGGGAAATTGGGGGCCTTTCTAGAAGGCCTTGGTGACCTTGGAAGGGCTGGCATCCTGGCCAGAGGGCTGCTACTTAACCTGCGATCTCTGTAACTCTGGCACTTTTAATTTAACAGCAGCCGAATGAGGGTCGCTCTGCAGCTGGTGGGCCGGCCAGCTTTTTTGTGTTCAACCCCCAATACCATGGTAGGGTGAGTGGCAGCCGAACCGAGTCCTGGCTGTACTCTAGGAGGAGGTACTGCTGACCAAACTCCAGCTCACATGGACAACCATTTGTCTGAAATGGTCGAGGTTCTCCTGCTTGAGCAGGGGTATGGACTAGAAGACCTCTGTTCTGTTCTCTCTCATCCTGCCTAACCCTAATCTATTGTGGCTGTTTCCCACTAGGTAGCTTTTATTCAGCTGATTAACAAAGATAATACCAGGGTCACCAGTGCTAGGAACGTGGACTGCAGAAATTGCTGTGTGGGGAATGTCAGTGTTGCAATGCAAAGCAAGCCAAGACTTTTCTGATTAACTTCATTAATTTGCATATTATTTTTCAGAACTAAGCCTGATCATATTAAATAGAACCTCCCAACAAATTTGCATGTGATTTGCAATTTTACACACCCTTATTATGAAGGAACGCAGTTGAATCCATGTGACTTTCTCCTGAATTTACACGCACATGGGATTGTGCTATAAATGTGCAAAATCTTTTTTTCCCTCCCCATTAAACGTTTGCACCTAATTATATTATTGCTGGTGGTTTATTTTTATTTCTTTTTGCTCATTGCTTCGTGAGTACTAAGATTAAATGGATTTCTGATTCTGATCCTGGTGGCTGGTAGGTTTGGCACCATGCAAAGGAATAAATCTGAACTTAATTGGTTGAATGAAAACCTGATCAAGCTAATTAGGCTCGAGCGCTGACGAAGATGTATTCAGTTATGCGGAAGCTGCAAGGCTGTCTCTCCGGTGACAAATGCAGAGTTTATGTGCTGCAGGGGTTTTTTTAGAGTTGGTAGATTTGGAGTGAAAGATCCAGTTGATCTTTTGATAGCAGCAGCAAGATACTCAGGGCATTTATTCTTCTCAAATCTAGATTTTTGTTCCCCTGATCCCTAGCTCTTACCTTGGTGGCAATAATATGCAAAATTTCAAGAACATTTTTTTCTAGGCACTTCTACTTCTAGCCAGCAATAATTTTGAGAATTGTGGGAAGTCCAGCAGGAGACCCAGCCCTGCAATTCCTGAAGAATTCTCAGAGATCTTCTTCAAGCCAAGTGGGAAATGCAGATTGTTGTGTTAGTGTAGGGCTTCTCTCTCTTAGTCTGCATAAACTATGAAGGTCTTAGAGTAGAAGGTTTGATTAGGTGAGTGAACCTCCCCTTAGCAAGCCTTTTTCTGCAGCTAGGTTGACCTCCAATTTTTTTCCTAGCCACTCAAGGATACTCAGAATAGTTGCATGCAGTCAAACAGATACATCCCCAGTGAAGGGAGGAACTCAACAGTAGAAGGAGCCAACTTGACCACACAGCAACTTTTGTGTCCCACTGGAGCCTGTGCCAGGTCCCCGAAGTTGCCCTCCCCTTTCCATGAAACTGCCAGCATTCAAAGACCCCAAGCGGAGATTATCCTAGTCTTTCGGGGGGGGGGGGTTGTGGCATTCAGTCTGCTGCTGAATGTGCTTTGTCAAGGAGAGGCTTCCTGGTGCCATTGGTTGTTGTTGTTGTTAGCTGCGAAGTTGTGTCCGACCCATCGCGACCCCATGGACAACGTTCCTCCAAGCCTTCCTGTCCTCTTCCATCTTCTGGAGTCCATTTAAGCTCATGCCTCCTGCTTCAGTGACTCCATCCACCCACCTCATTCTCTGTCGTCCCCTTCTTCTCTTGGCCTCAACCTTTCCCAGCGTTAGGCTCTTCTCCAGTGAGTCCTTCCTTCTCATTAGGTGGCCAAAGTATTTGAGTTTCAGCTTCAGGATCTGGCCTTCTAAAGAGCAGTCAGGGTTGATCTCCTCCAGGACTGACCGGTTTGATCGCCTTGCAGTCCAAGGGACTCGCAGGAGTCTTCTCCAGCACCACAGTTCAAAGGCCTCATTTCTTTGGCGCTCAGCCTTTCTTATGGTCCAACATTCACTGCCATACATTGCAACTAGGAAGACCATAGCCTTGAATATACGCACTTTTGTTGACGGGTGATATCTCTGCTTTTTAGTGTGCTGTCTAGATTTGCCATGGCTTTCCTCCCCAGGAGCAAGCGTCTTTTAATTTCTTGGCTACAGTCCCCATCTGCAGTGATGTTGGAGCCCAGGAAAATAAAATCTGTCACTACCTCCGTTTCTTTCCCATCTATTTGCCTGGAATTGAGAGGGCCGGATACCATGATCTTGGTTTTCTTAATGTTAAGTTTCAAGGTGCCATTGGAGGGCCTCCTTATTCCATTGAGGATTTTAAAGTACTTAGGTTTGGTATTAATATAGTCAAAGCATTGTTTTTGGCCATTCCTAAGTATTTATTCTAACTAGAGCAGCTAGAGTCAAGTATGGTCAATAAATCTTTTCCACCTAAATATCTCAAGGAGTGTAGCTTATTAAATTTGATAGTATTTCAATAGGAGGGTTAGTAAACGGTATTTTATTGCATAATTTTTGTGTGTGTAAGTGAGATTTCTAAGTCCATGCAAGGCCACAATTCTTGGCAGGTGAAACAGGGAAGTAGCTTCCCTTTTTTTCTGGCAGAATGAAGACTTTGCCGCGATTTGCAGACAAGGAATGGGAAGCGGTGACTTTGGGAAGGATTAATCAGCTTTTTGTGCTGGCTGCGCATGTGACAACAAAGAACACAAAGGGATGAAGGCAAAGATGGCCTGCACTGCCTCTTGTATCTCTGTGGCGGTTGCATTCATTGGGGCTCAGGTCCTGGCTCTGGTTCCTTACCTTTGTTTGGAGAGGCTTACGAAATGAGCAGGCTGACCGGGGGGGGGGGGAGCAGGGAGCGTTTAGGAAGGCATTTCTCCAAAGACAATATGGCTATTTCACAGACTGGCTTTATGGGACTCCAGATTGCTGGGAGAGGATGGTGCAGAACAGCAGCAGCAGCAGCAGCAGATTTTCCTAATATTGTCTGTCCTGTGCCATTCGTTTGCACACAGCGTTCAGAAGGTTTTGTAAGAACAAACAAACACCAACCCTGATAATAGGTCCCTGACTCACCTGGAGGAGGCTGATGAGGCTACGCAGAAATGGGGAGGCCAAACTAAGTGGTTGCGCCCCCTTCAGTCTGAAGGAAGGTGGGAGGACCGAGATGGCCTTTGCTGCTCAGAAGGGACCAGCTTCTGCTGGAGGGGAAAGGGGTGGTTGGGGCGAAGAGCGGACAGTGGGGAATGCTTGTCCCCTCCTCCTAGAAGGGCAGGTCCTGGTAAGCTGCTAGCTCTGCCTGTATGTTGGGTTCGGCATCCTAGCCAAAAGCAACCCTTTCCCACGTATGGCCTCTCATTCCAAGGGAGGAATTGTGCAGCTGCAGATTACCAGTTGGGGGGCTTCTTCTCATTCAGGATGGGCCTTGAAAATACCTCCTCCTCCTCTCCCTTTTCAGATCTTTCCAGGAACAGATTTGTTGAAATCCCTCCAGATGTGTGGCAGTTTGCACCGCTCGAGACGTTGAACTTGTATCACAATTGCATCAAATCTATCCCTGAAGCCATTAAGAATCTGCAGATGTTAACGTATCTCAATATCAGGTAGGTGCATTTGTCGTCTTGTGGTTTCACGTCAGAGAGCCTCCTTGCTCCAGAGGACTGCCACAGTCTTTGCCGCTCTGCGCTACGGGCAGCCTAGAGATTGCCAAAAGATAACTGTGCGCGAAGGAGTCTGGCTCGGTTCCCGGTGGTTTTCTTTCGCAGTACGACGTTCGAGAGGCAGATATTTCAGTTTTGCTTTCTGGGAGTTCAGCGAGTGCTGAAAAGAACGCTGCCGATCTTGCCTTCTGGCGGGAAAGCCGCCGAGTGGACCACAGAACTGGAGAAGTTTTCTTCTCGGTGAAAGGAATGTTGCTCCGTTTTGTGGCTGCTGCTTTCAGATCCACCGTGTTTTATTTTTGGTTGGAGTATGCGCAGTCCCCGCTTTCCCACGTGGCTGTGAAGGAGGCGCAGAAAGCGAAATGCATGGGCTCGTCTCAGGCCGTGTCCATCTACAGAGCAGGGCAAAGACGATGAATTAGCACCAGAGGGAGAAAAGTTAAAGCAGGAAAAAAGGATCAGAGGAAAGCGAAGCTGCCCCTCGGCTCCACAAAAGCTCTGCGTGGAGGAGAGAAGAAAGCCTGGGAAGAGTTTACAAAGATCTTTAAAGCCCTGATTTAAGCTTTTGTAGACGTTGAGTATTTTGCTTCCATGTATGCACGTGAGATGGAATGCATTGCCAGAGAGGCCGTTTATGTGTTGTGGTCCACCAGCAGGGCCTGTAACTGAAGAGCTAAACAGTGAGTCATTTTTAAATGGCGCATAGAGTGGTTTTAATGGCTTCTGCATCTCTTAAACGTGAACAATTCATAGCTGCTGGATATTAACCCTCGATGTCTTCGTTTCTCCCCAGCCGAAATCTCCTCTCTACATTGCCAAAATACCTATTTGATCTGCCACTGAAAGTTTTGGTTGTCAGCAATAATAAGCTTGTGTCTATTCCTGAAGAAATTGGAAAGTTGAAAGACTTAATGGAATTGGTACGTGCAGTTGCTCTGTCCTTTGTTACCCTTAACGCATTCGGCTTCACTCCTGTTTGTCAACAAATTGAACTGCACCCTGTAAAAATAAAAGAGTTGTCTAGAACAGCAGTGGGCAAGCTTCAAGCTTTCCAGTCTTCATAAATCTCATGCGGTTGATGTCTTTTCTTCTCTTGAGTCAGTGTCTGTTGCTTTGTTTCAGGGGTGTGTGTGTGTGTGTGTGTACCATTGAGTTAGCTTAACTCCCCTACACGTCCATGCAGGTTTTGGGCAAGATGTTTTGAAGTGGTTTGCCCTTGCCTTCTTTTTAGGGCTGAGAAGGTATGGCTGGCCCAGAGTCATCCAACTGGCTTCATGCGTAAGGCGTGATCACGTTTGCTTCTCTTGATTTCTGGCTACATCGGAGAGATGCCTTTTGAAACCATTTTCCTTTGAAGCAAAAATCTGTTTTAAGAGAATCCTCCCCTTTCTAGCAAAACAGGCGGTTCTCTCTTCAAGAAGCGCATTTCCTTGGTTAAGCAATTCATGTCAGAAAATGCTGGTTTAATTTTTGGATATTCTGGTTTTCTGTTTCTTAGGATATTAGCTGCAATGAGATCCAGGTCCTTCCCCAGCAGATAGGAAAACTGCACTCCTTAAAAGAACTAAACGTAAGAAGAAATAATCTCCATATGTTACCCGATGGTAAGCAGCTTTTCTTCCTCTGAATTCATTTAGACCCGTGTCTTGTAATGTCTGAAGGCCACTTTCTTCTTCCTCCTGTATAATTAATAGAATTAGGAGACCTTCCCTTGGTCAAGCTGGACTTCTCTTGTAATAAAATCATAGAGATTCCCATCTGCTTCCGGAAATTGCGACACTTGCAAGTCATCGTTCTGGATAACAATCCAATGCAGATCCCACCGGCCCAGGTTTGTTAATCCCCCTTCGGTTCAGAAGTGCAGTGGGGACACAGGGGACCTCCAGTCAGCTGCTCTGTGGAGGACGGGTGCGGGATCGATGGGGTGCCGTCCTCGGACGGAAGCACCTTTTCTGCCTGGGGCTTCTTACCAGGGGGTAGCTGGGGGGGGGGGCGCCCTCTGTCTCTGAGGCCCTGGAAGGCCTTTTCCTGGAATCGCCAAAGCTGTGTGCCAAATGAGCCTGCTTCCTAATTTGTCATCTCACTGCATGAAGTTGATGAACAGGTTGGGCTGGTCAGTAGTTTTGGGAGATTTACATGAAGCCTGTTAACAGTTCCCTACCCCCTTGGACACACGCGCGCACACACACACACACACACAAACACAACACAGGGAGACTCAAACACATCAAAGGCAGCGAAGGAGTTCCAAAGTGTTTCTGTCAACCTATCTGACTCAATTTTTGTTTTGGTTTCTTTCCTGTCTGTGTCTTAATAGATCTGCTTAAAGGGCAAAGTGCACATTTTTAAGTTTCTCAGTGTTCAAGCATGCCTGAGAATGGATAAGAAGCCAGATTCCCTGGATCTCCCTTCCCTGGGAAGAAGGATCCCTTCTCAGCCACTGACCGACAGGTGAAGCTGCCCTTCCTTTCTTGGAAGATAAAGGCTGAGCATTTCCAACCGCTAAGTCTGTTCTGAGTCCCTGTCGTGCCAGGAGCTCGGTTAGTGTCCCCTTCCTGGCCCGGCCCCTGACTGTGTCTCCAGTCTTCCCTGCCTCTGCCATTTCTTTTCCCCTCGCCTGTCAGGCATCGCTGCTGAGGCAGAGCTGAACAAGCTGGCTGGGCTGCATCTCTGAGAGTAGACCCATATCCACTGCTTGGTTTCAGCCAACTGCGGCCTGTCTGAAGGAGAAGTCTGCCATCTACTGCCAAACCAACTGCATTATATCTTAGTCTGAAGGGGAAGAAAATCAGCACACCTCTTCAGCAAAGAACTTTGGGGATAGGTTTATTTCTCCTCAATTTCCTGTCTTTGGGGAATTGTTTGCTGTTCTTTGAGGAATTAAAAATTTCAATCAATCTTTTACTACCAGAATAGGGGAACTGAAAATAGTTTTCTAGTGTGTGTAACCAACGTTCTTCTCCGTTACAGTATAGAAGACTTTTACCCCAATAAAAACCACGGCCCAGACTCTGGAATTGGTAGTGATAATGGGGATAAAAGATTATCCACGACAGAAGTAAGTCAGCTGTTTTTTATGTTGTTGAAAAAGAGAGAAATGGGAGGGTTTTTTTCCCCTTTTCCATCAGTTTTGAGATGGAGATCTCTCTCTTGAAGTACCTGAGAATTGTCTGATAAATCTTTGCAGTCGGTTTAATTAACATGATGTATTAGAGGTTAGGGGACGCGGTGGCTCAGTGGGTTAGGACACTGATCTTGTCGATCAGAAGGTCGGCAGTTTGGCGGGTCGAATCCCTAGTGCCGCATAACAGAGTGAGCGACTGTTACTCATCCCAGCTTCTGCCAACCTAGCAGTTCGAAAGCACGTAAAAATGCAAGTAGAAAAATAGGGACCACTATGGTGGGAAGGTAACAGCGTTCCGTGCGCCTTTGGCATCTAGTCAGGCCGGCCACATGACCACGGAGACGTCCTCGGACAAGCGCTGGCTCTTCGGCTTTGAAACGGAGATGAGCACCGGCCCCTAGAGTCGGAAACGACTAGCACGCGTGCGCGGGGGAACCTTTACCTTTACCTATTAGAGGTTACTCTCTATCACAATGAAGTCATATACATCAGGCTCCCCTAATCTGGTGGTTTCAAGTGTGTTGCAACTCTCACAACTCCCTTGCACAGGAATTGCATCACAGCACCTGGTAAACAAGTTGCTGGAAAATACCTCATTAATTTTATGTTACAAATTTGATAGCAAAAAAAAAATTTCCTGATTTTTTTTATTGGTTAGGCACAGGAAACTAGAGCCAACTGAAGCAATTCTGGATATGTTGTGACAACTATTTACTGATTGAACGTCTGAATTGGATGCTCTTATTGGGATCCTAGCCTCACATGGTTCCTAGCCTCCTCAGAAGATTGTTTTGTAATGTGTGTCATCAGAAAGACATACGCGATGTGTTTGTGATGTTCTCAACTGTTATTTCCTCAGCCATCCGATGATGACACAGTCAGCCTCCACTCTCAGGTATCGGAATCAACAAGGGAACAGACACTCCGAAATGACAATCAGTTGCTGGGGAACAAACCTGAGTTGCATAAAGGTAAAATCCTACATCTGGGTGGTTTTGGGAAGTTGAAGTCCACACGTCTTAAACGTTGTGAAAGACCTGCTTAGACCCTTAGAGATAGATGCTTTTATACATTCAGACCAACCACATATATCCCTTCTTTCCTTTTTAACCTAATCCCTAGACCCTGATGTGTGTGATTACCTCGATCCTAGCTCAGAGGATGTGGCTGCGTGTGATCAAGGAGATCCTCAGACTGGGTCATCGATCTCTTACGTTAAGGTAGCCACGTCTTAAAAATAGACAAAGTGAATGAGTAGTAGAGACTTTCTCATTCTAAAGTTGTTCAACACTTATTTCTGCAACCCTCTTTTTTTCCCCTTCCTGTACCTCCAATATGCTGGGTAAGGAGCGAGGAAAGTCAGCTGAGAAGCCACAGAAGAGCGCGTCGCGTGAAGATTGGCGAGAGGAGAAGAGGTGGGTCCTTGACAGTACCCCGGTGGGGTTTGGGGAATGATCTACTGGGGACCACTCACCCAGAGGATCTGTTCGGCAGAAGTCTCTGATCAGGGTTTCCTAACCTCGAATTCTCTCAGCCAGAATTCTGGGAGTTGAAGTCCACACGTCTTAAGGTTGCCAAGGTTGGGGAAACACTAACCTTACCCAACGAGGAATATTTATTTATTTATTTATTTATGTATTAGCATTCAGAAAGAAAAGGCCGAAGAAGATGATGACCTGAAGGAGGTGACCGACTTGCGAAAAATTGCAGCTCAGCTTTTGCAGCAGGAGCAGAAGAACAGGTAGGAAGCTTGTGGGTCACACTGGAATCAGTAGGGCCCCCCCCCCGGTGAGGGTCTGCCCCGACCGCTGCTTGTGTGGCATCTTAAAAACGTGTCCCGTCCAAGCTGAGAAAGGATGATCTGAAAGAAGAAAAGTTAGTTTATGGCTAATCCGGCTGCTGCCTTTTAAAATACATACCTCGGTCCTTTATAACCGTTGCTAAAATTGATCCTGAAAAGCCTGTGGCATTTTTGCCGTGCTCAAAAAGCTCCCGTCCTTGCCTCTTCGAAGGATTTCTTTCCCAGTTTGGCCGTAAAGTTTTTTTGTCTTCTCTTGGCTTAACTGTGGTTACACTCTCCTCTTTCTCTCTTCTGCTGACTTTACTAACGGCTCTCCTGTCCCTCTTCATGGCTCCCTTCCTCCACCTTGGGGTACGTGGCATGCGAATTCAGACGGAGGCCCTTAAGCTATAGAGCTTCCTTCAGTGAAAAGCTTTTCCAGAGGACCAGGGTGGCAGGACGCGCCTCAAGGTACTTGGGACTGGAGGCCCGGGGACGTCACACGAGCGTGTGGGAGGCCAGCCCACGATAACCCTTGAGACCAACTTGGTGTAATAGCGATGGTGTGTTTGAGGAGGAAAATGGAGGAAAAGGCTGAAAGCCCCTAAACTTCCCTTCTGAGAAGCCTGATGGCCATCTTAGAGCATAGACTCTCAGGGGTGAAGGGACCTCAGAGGCCTCCTAGTCCAGACTCCTGCTGGCTCAAGGCAGGAGGCCTTATGCCAAGCTGCTCGAAGGAGTGTCCAGTCTACTTTCGAAAACCTCCAGTGATGGCGCACCCAGAGCTCTGATTTATCTGCCTCTCTCACAGAAAGGGACTTCAGGGCAGGGTCTCCCCTGAGTCTGGTCAAAAGGGCAGCCGCTGTGGTGCCATCAAAACTTTGCTCGAGCGGGGCCTCAGTTGCTCCCATCACAGTCGCTGTCTTGATTTTTGTGACCACACCTGTGGACATCCCTGTTTTGGGGATTTCCCAGTTAAACCATATCTTGAAAAAAAAACACTTCTGGAGGGAATCTGCATCCCAAATTGGGAAATGTTTTCCTCTTGAATTGTTACCTGGAAACCGAATTCCAGACCCTTAAAGTGTTGTCCAAGGATAGATTAATGCTATTTTTGTGTAAGGGAGTCCTTGACCTTGTTTAAAGACAAGGAGACTCTCCCTGTGCAGACATGGGGGTCAGTCAATCACCCCAGACCATTTCTTCAGTGAGGGAGAATGACCCTGTTGGTCAGCTGGGAAGCCCCCTGCCCTCAGTCCGGCAAGCCTAGGTGGGGAACACTCCCCCCTGCTGCCGCTCTTCTGCCCTGAGTAGGGTGGGGTTCTGTTCAGACAACCTTTGTCGAGGGAGCCCCTGTTTGCTTCTTGTTTCTCTCCGCCTTTCCTGTCACACTCCTGATTCCAGACTGTCTTTCCTTGCTATTCCTTCACTCGTGACTTTGCTCCTTCTCGAGTCCCTTTCCCAAGTGGATTCCATCAGGGACTGTCCCTGCAGCCTCAGAGGACAGCTTGGCCAGGGGCTGGCAGGACAGCCGGGGTCTTCTTGAGCCCCCCCTTCCCCCCCCCCCAGAGAGAGTGGAGGAGAGCCGACCTCGCCCGAGGGTGCAAGAACTTAGCATAAGCAAGCGAAGATCAACTAAGAGCTGAGGCTGCTTTCATGAGCCTGTGTGTCATTCAGGGGCAATTCTCTTGGTTTTAGACTCCTGAATCACTGCGCCCCGACAGGCACAAGACACCGACCAAAACAGACTGTGGACACAGAAAAAAGGTACGGGGCTTGACGGGGTGGGAAGAAATAGGTTAAAATCATTTGTGTGAACCTAATGTGTGAAAAGATTTTGCAGAGGTGGGCCAAAACGAAAGGTCTCCGAAGGGGGCACCGCTGCTCTTTGAAAGCCAGAGCTGTGAGGTTGGTGCAGCCCCAGCTCCTTTCCAGAAACCCTTGTACACAGTGAGGTCACACAAATGCTTCCCATAAGATTCCGCTGCGTTAAAGGAAGCAGCTTTTTATGCTCTTGGGGGCCGAGAGGAAAAAAGGTGGGGCCCTGTGGGATTTCCTTCCGCTTTCTCCCCTCCTTTGGGCAGAGGGTTCACTTAAACGTAATTTAAGAATTCCTGTCACATTTCAAACATCTTTTCTCTGCTTCAGACTGTTTGAGAAAACAGCTAGTCTTGCCGTTAAGATTTCAGAGCTGCCTCACTCCCTTTATTCATCCAGAGGAACACACCTGTGTTCCAGCAAGAACACCTTTCCAGGCCTCCTGATGTCCCGAAGAGAAGTAACGATGTGAAAATAATGTGGCCTGACGGGTGTGTTTGTTTAGCAAACTGTTCCGTAACAGAAAATTTGGCTGGCTGAAGCTTGTTAGAGGAGAAGTTGGCATTTAATCAGTCCTAAAATTCACAGGTTATCTGGCTATAAATAAATATTGGCAGTATTGGATGTTAGATTAGAAGTTGACTGCCTTGGTGCTAGGAAACAGTGTGAAGAGCTCCACGTTTTGAGTGGGCAGCTGCATAATTTAACAAAGAAAGAGGTGGGCTTTTTTTTAAAGCCAACAACATTGTGTTTTATTATATTTTATTTTTTCGTGCAGCCTTTCTGCAGATGAAGCCAATTCTCCATCTTCCCCCTGCAGCTGGCAGGTAATGCAGAGACTTGCAAGCAGCCGGGATGGTTCGGCTTGTTCATCGTAAAGGTTTCTTCGTCTTTGATCGCCCCTTATGGCTTCGGTTGCAGATGAGCTGCGCCTGGTGCCAGATAATTGGGTGGGATTCCTTCGCGCCATCTGTTGTGCAGTGCAGTAGTTGTGACAGATTGTGTGACGTTCTGTCATTCTGGAGCATTTGATAACTATCCCCAAAGTCTGATCAGCTTGCTGTGAGGGAAGCTTCACAAATTCAGAATTTTTTAATAACGGATTAAGAAATGCAACCCTAAGTTTGCTCTGGGCTTATTCACAATTTGCTTTACTTTCTTAGACATATTTATGTATTTTCCCTTCAGCCACTTAGTAAAAAACAAAAACTGCCCTATCCCAGCAAGCGCGATCTTCACTGGGACTCCTACAGATTTCCTTAAAATTCTTGCTGTTTTATGGCATTTTTGGATTTTTAATCCAAACCAATCGCTCAGTACAGTGTTTAATAGGTGAGTGAATTTGTGAACTGCATCAATATTTATCAGTGAATAAATTGGTACATCAATATTCGTATCAATATATCAGCCAGTCCCTCATTTTTCCGGTAAATATGCAGTGAATGTATATAAGTACTTTGATTTAATAATAAAATGAAGTAGAATTAAGCCTTGGCAACTCAGGCAAATGCCAATTCGTCTGTGCCCGTGTTTTTATTCCATGTTCACTCTTTGCAAAGGCCTTCCCTGTTAGTGACTGGAAGTGAAAGATCGCTCTGGGCAGCACGTTTATCAGAGAAGCTGAGTGAACACCAAATGCACAAGATGCTTATCAGGGACCCTCCTGCCTTCTGAATTTTATTGTATTTATGGGCGCTTTTTCCTACCCCACGGTGACTGGTGATGGCAGGGGAGCTGGAAGGCTAGTTTAGGAAAAGCATTGCTGATTTCATCAGAGATTTGGGGGCGATCCTGATCAACGTAATGGATTCAAAGTCTTACAGGCTGTTTTCTCTCCGTAGCCTCCGGAGAATCAGAGAGGCCACAACCCAGACGGTCCACGTTGGCCGGACACACAGCCGACAATCTGGCCGAACGAAGAGAGGCGTCGAAGCAAGCAGATCAGGAGGGAGTATTTCAAGGTGGGCCCCCCCTTTTTTCTCTGCCTAATACCCGTCTAAGAAAATAAAACCCATTTCAACTCCCCCTGAAAGCAGACTGGCTTTTATGTTTGCAATTATTTTACTTGGGGAAAAAACAACAGAATAAAAACTTTTAAAAGAGAAAGAAAATAGCGAGAAAAGACCAGAGAAGCGGAAGAAGAGAAATAGAAGAAGAAAAAGACAAAATATATATTTTTTAACAAACGGCTTCCAATCTTCTTTACAGCAGTTACAAATGCATTTGAATTTTATCTTCTCCTCTGTTGAGTTTGCATCACATCACCCTTCTTCCCATAATCTACCCTTTCTAGTCAAACCCACAAATCAGGTACTGTTCATTCCCCCCCCCCCCCCCGTTTTCAGTCCGTAAAAGGTTTCCAGTCACAGACAGAACCGCATCCTGCCTTTTAAAATGCTTGGAAGCAAAGTAGATTTTTGGCCTTGAACAGGAACCTCAGTTACACCTGATAACTGAGATTGAAACAGGGTAAAAAAATCCGGCTGGCACTTTTTTTTTCCATGCAAGCCAACCCTTGATGGATTTGAAGGTGGCTTTCCCAACAGTTGTTCTAAAATAGGAAGCGCTTCAAAATGAACAGTCAGACTGATCTCCCTCAGAGCTTCTGCTCTGATGTGGCTCTGTCTGCCTGGAAAAAGGGAAAGCAGCGGAAACCCACCAGGAAAAACCTCCTTGGGGGGGGGCAACCCTGCTTCCTTTTCTCTCTGCATGAAGCCTTTCTCCTTCCTTTGTCTCTGGCTGAACATAAGCGCTGCATGCTTCGACATGAGGATTGAAAAACAGGAGACCCTGCCTTGCCGTCACTGAGCTGAAGACAATTACATAGGGAGGATGTCTGGGAGGGGCAACAAGCTGGCTGGGGAATTCTGGGAGTTGAAGTCCGCAAGTCTTAAAAGTCATCAAGGTTGGACACCCCGACCCAAGCCATTTTTTGTCCAAGGTGGTTCTGACTTTGATCCTCAGGTCTGTCTCCATGAAATTCTTAAGTTTGCCCCCTGGGCAAAGTCTGCTCTGGGTGAAAGGCAGAAATACGTTACAGGGGTAGCGAAAATACCCACTCTTTGGCCCTGCCAAGCTAACTAAGAACTCTGAAAATCGTGGCCCCAGGGCACCCAGAGAGTGGCTGGGTGGGGCGGCCTGGCTGAAGCCTTCTGCATCAGCTGGCCCTCTGCACAAGAGACAGAGAGCTTTTTATGTCAGAATCTGCAAAGCCTTGAGATACAGGCCTGCTTTAATAGGCGAACGGCGTAGATGAAGGATGCCTTCTAGGGAATGCATTATTTGGAGAGCAATGCAGTTTATCCTTAAGAAAACGCACCTAGGATGATTATGAGAATATGCACCAACAAACATTTCTCTCTAGGGAGCTTGTCAGTCACGCAGTTCTTCCTCTGGTAAGCCAAGTCCGTCTGCTTATCCTGGTTACTGAGCCTAAGCATTATACGTTGCCTCTTGACCAGCATTTTAAGCCCCCGGGGGAGCCCCCTAACACAATCCCCATGCCAGGATAGCCCTCTTTCTCTGTCTCAGGGTGGATTGGTAATGTGGTCTGAGGATGATTTAAAACACAAACAGGCTTCACAAACCATGTGGCATAAAAGCTGTCTTGTTTTTCAGTACAAGTCTTCCCGGAAGAGTTCCAGTGGAAATGAAAACGATGAGGTAAGCGAGGAGTGGAATAGAAAATGAAATTTAACCGTGGAAGTCCAGGATTCTGTGAAGATTATTCTTTAAATTCTCCTTCCTTTGCTCACATGCGCAATCGTTTCCCACCCTTCTCGAAGAAGTAATGCCTAAGCATAATTTGCATCGACAGCCCGTGAATCGGATCTGGCTTAGAGCTGCTTGATAATTACACAGGAGTGTTGAGACTCTTGCAAACCTCCCTTGGCCTGGCCAGGAACCGGTCTCAAACGATGTGTTGGTTTTACAGCGCTCTGCCCTGTTTTAAACACCGGTTTCTATTCAACCCGTGCCACCCTGGCTGAAGGATAGATTATACATACTTTAATAAATAGTCATAGAAATAACAAAAGATATTATCTGCCGTAGTCTGGGAGAAATTTAGGATGACCAGGGGGGAACTGATCTCACATTTTGAAAAAGGCTGAAGCAGAGAAGCTACTTGTAACGCAGCAGCTTTGTAGGTGTTGGGCCAGCAAAGTTTCTTAGCTGATGGTGCAAGAGCCCTCTTGGTCTACGGTAGCAGAAAAACAGAGAGAAGCTCTTGTGCTTTTTCTGACTGGCCAGTTATGTTAAAAGGCAGAAGCGCCTTTGGATTTTTAACTGAAGATGGAATCCTCTTGGCCCTGAGGCTCTCATCCCTTAGCCAAGAGAGTCGCCCTCCTGTGAGGAAACCACAGTCAGAGGCCACGATTAGGACATTTGCAAGCCTGGCCAGTCAAGCATGTTCATATGTTCAGTAGCGTGTTTGTACATGCAGACATTTATGTCTTGTCTGACCAAACTCTTCATTTTAAAACATTTCATCTTATAATTTCCATCTTTTTGGTTTTGTTTTTTGTAGCAAGACAGTGATCATGCTAATGTGTCTCCACAGTCGCCTGTGTCCTCCGAGGTACAAGTGTGTGTCTGTCTGTCTGTCTGTCTCTGTATATTTTTGTTAGCGTCACGTTTTAACCGCAGTGTGCAATTTTGGTGTAGTTGGAGTTGCCTGCAGAGTAGAAGCTCGCTCGAGGAGTGATCTGAAACCTGCTACAGAGGGGCCGCAACGTGTGTTAGAAAAAGCAGGAAGGTTTCTGAATCCTTTGGACTAGAAGACCTCCAAGGTCCCTTCCAGCTCTCTTACTTTATGTCCTCTGTTCTAAGTACAGCTTCCCGTCTTTAAGGATCCGGTGATCAGGGGGCTTTGGGGAGAGCCTTTTTAGGGAATGCCTCCCCTCCCGCTTCCCGGAAGCTCTGGGCTCCTGGCCCTGAACTGGCCTGTCCTTTTGTAAGCAGTCGGTGCACCTTCTCAAGAATTCTCCGCACTGTGGCCAAAAGGCAGGGGGCATCCAGCCTCTTTTTTTCCAGACTGGCGTTTGGCGAGAGCGGTTTATCTTCTCTGCCTCTCGATTCTTCAGGCTTGCGTGCCTCGGGTGCCCTCTGTGGCCGTCTGACATCTCTGCTTCTCCCCCCTTTCAAGGATTATGAACGGACAGATGGGAATTCTCATGGCCCTTTTGGACTGAAGCCCCGATCAGGTGAGGGCTGTAGTGTGTGTGTGTGTGTGTGTGTGTGTGTGTGTGTGTAAAGAGATTGCTTAGAATATGCTGATGTCGGGGGTTTGGGGGACAGAGAGAGCTGGGTGGACTGTTCAGTGACAGGCAGAGCAGAGAGGGCAAAGCAGGAGAAGTCCAGGCAACATTCATTTCTCTCTCTCTCTCTCTTTCTTTCTTTCTCTCTCTCTCTCTCTCACACACACACACACACCCCTCCCCTCCCCTTATGCTTTTGTGACGAGTGCAGTTGTCATACCTAGAAGCAGTTTCAGTTTATCGGATTTGAGATTAACCAAAATGATGGCGACGGAGGGAGGCGCGGCCAGCGGCATTGTGCATGAGCCGTTCTCTGCAAGTGGGTTGTTTTCAACCGTCGTCTTCCCTTTTTAGCATTTGGGCGTTCTCGTCAAGACTACAGCACGGTGGATCCCGGATTCACCATGAGGAGGAAAATGGAGCATCTGCGGGAAGAAAGGGAACAGATTAAGCAACTGCGCAATGTAATTTGCCTTTAATACAGGGGTCTCCAAACTTGGCAATTTCAAGACCTTGTGGACTTCAGCTCCCAGAATTCCCCAGCCAGCGTTAACATCGAAGTCCACAAGGCCTTAAAGTCGCCCCTGCTTTTAGCAGGATGGAT
The DNA here is from genome assembly GCF_947247035.1 of Vipera ursinii. Taxonomy (NCBI): domain Eukaryota; kingdom Metazoa; phylum Chordata; class Lepidosauria; order Squamata; family Viperidae; genus Vipera; species Vipera ursinii. The sequence goes on along the minus strand of NC_139525.1, from coordinate 866,671 downwards.
GCTCGGGCTGCTGGTGGCTTTCCTGGCTGAGCTACTGGAGAACTGGCTTTTGATCTCAAGTGTGTCTCCTCCTTTGCCTTAGAATCTGGAGTTGCGGTTGAAGGTCAGTCTGCCCGAGGACATCGGAGCCGCCCTCATGGACGGGGTGGTTCTCTGCCACCTGGCCAACCACATTAGACCACGCTCTGTGGCCAGCATTCACGTCCCGTCACCAGCCGTGGTGAGTGAGCTGTGTACATTGCCTCCCTAATTCAAGACAAGCCTTAAGTAAATCTCCCTTAATCTTAGGAATAGACAGAGATGTTTTGCTTCTTCTTCTCCTTGGTTGGAAGTTCCTCTTGACCGTTCTGCCTCTTTCTCTCTCTCTCTCCCTCCCGACAGCCTAAGCTCAGTATGGCAAAATGCCGAAGAAATGTTGAAAATTTCCTGGATGCTTGTAAAAAACTGGGTGTGCCGCAGGTAAATTGCTAAGGGGCTCAAGGACGCCAGTTGTGGTGGAGGTTATTCCCTAATACCGGCAGTCCTCCACTTACAACCCCCCAAAACTTCTGTTGCTAAGCGAGACATTTAAGTGAGTTTTGCCTCATTTTGCAACCTTTCTTGCCAGACTTACTAAGTGAATCACTGTAATTGTTAAGTTAGTAACACGACCATTCAATGAATCCGGCTTCCCCCATTGACTTTGCTGGTCAGAAGGTCGCAAAAGGGGATCATGTGACCACGGGACACGGCAACCATTGTAAATGTGAGTCAGTTGCCAAGCGTCTGAGTTTTGATCACATGACCCTGGGGAGGTCGTAATGGTCTTAAGTGCGAAAAATGGTCCTAAGCCAGTTTTTTTAATGCCGTTGTAACATTAAATGGTCACTAAATGAATTGTTGTAAGTCGAGGACCGCCTGTAATGTCTTTCGCCAGATAGGGGCTTAGTAGTTGGGGCAGACCAGAAATGGGTTTGTTCGGTGGAGGTGTGCTTGGGGGGGGGTCCCCACTAGACACCCCATCTTAAAGTTGCTGCAGTTGAGTAATGGCTGCCTTACAAGGCGGACGCTTCTGCTGATCTCCAGGAGGAAAAAGTGCGGCAGTTTTGAGGAAAAGCAGAGGATGCCTTGATTTCCTTTGAGCCACTGCTCTCCCCCGCCCTGTCCCATCCGCTCTTGTATGTGGGGAATTAGAAAATGGGGATTTCGAACGACTGGCCCAAAGTGGCTTGTTGGGAACCGAGTTCAGGGAGTCGCCCTCCTCAGCCTGTCCGTCTGCTGCATGCCTGCATGGGGAAAGCCAGGCCGCCATCTCCTGCTCCCTGTTGCGCCAGGACAGCCGGGCGGAGATGGTGAGCCCTCTGCGGCTGCGAGGGAGACGGGGGGGGGGTCTCCTCCGGAGCCTCGGCCTTGGAGTCGCCCACGTAAAGGAAGCCCTTTTCCTAATTAGCTTGACTTCTGATTTATCTGGGAGTAGATGGTAGAGGACAGGAAGGCCTGGAGGAACGTTGTCCATGGGGTCGCGATGGGTCGGACACACAACAAGAATCTGAAGGCAGGGCCTCTTCCTTTTCCAGGAAAGACTTTGCTTGCCCCATCACATTTTGGAAGAGAGAGGACTGGTCAAGGTTGGACTGACGGTTCAGGCTCTCCTTGAGATCCCTTCCTCCAAAGCTTCGCAGCTCTCCTGCCTGTGACGGCGCTCCTGCCGGAGGAACTGGGCCAGCCACCCCAAGCCTTTCTGCTCCGTCCGGAGGAATCCGCCGAGCCGTTCGCCCTCAGGGCTGTCCAGGTGTCCTGGGCCGGGTGCTGACAGTTCCCTGGGAGCGTTAAAAAAAATTCCTATTTTCTTTTCTTACCGAGAGCCATAAGAGATTTGGAGGCCTCTTTCCAGCAGGACCTTTTCTGCGTTTGCCCCTCAACCGCTTGTCCTGTCTTAAGAAGCCCTGGGCTGCATCCCAGGCTCCTCTGGGGACTCGCGGATCACTTTGAACAAGGAAACTCTAGCGCAGAGCTGCGAGAAAAGCTTTCGGTGGGGAATCGCAACCGGTTGCTGCCTATTTGGTGGCCGTTGGAGCTTTCATGGACCTTATGGAGGGAGGCGGCTCTTAAAATGGCATTTACGTGAAAAGTTTCAACGTGTCATTTTCATGTACATTTGCAAAATAAAAAAAATCACTATAGCGTAGTAGAAAATCCGGACGGGCTTCACAGAAAAGTTTGACCAGTTTTGAGAAGATTTGCATCCTTCATTTCTTGCACTTCTTACCGATGTATCATTTCCAATATTTTAGTTGGGTGTATGCTGGCGATGACAGAGTAGTATACAATATAAAGGAGAAGTTGTGTGGTTGTTTTTTCCCCCCCAGTATTCTAGATTGGTGCCAAAATATTTTTCAGTTGTACTGTAGATTGTTTACCTGTGAAGTGCCTGTGTAATAACTTTTCCTAGTCTTAAAACATTTTTGCAGTTTCTTTACGTCTCAATAGATGCAATGCGTATTTTTAAATATTAGGTTTTTGTAAGATTGGTAATACGTGAAGTTTAAAGGACTAACATCTGAATGTTGGATGTTCTTCAGTTTGCACACTTTGAATTTATTAAGTTTGGTTTTTAGAAAAAAATTGTAAATATGCTTTTATTTATCATATTTAATTTGATATGTAATCCTTTTAAAGTATTTGTTGGTGGATGTTTGAAAAATTATTTTCCTCGTCTGGGATAAATAATGACATGTAGTGATTTTAATTTAGAATCCTACAGGAGAGTGTTAGTTAAAAACCTTTCAGTAAAACTGCCAAAAAAGTTTTTTTTAAAGAAAAAATAATAATCTCAGGTTTATATTATGATAGCCAGGATTTCATAGCTCGCTCCCAACATCAAACAATCTTTTGTGCTGTGCTTGAATGAGGAACAACGTCAAGTAGAGTAGAGATTGTAGCCCTGATCAAATCCCTGCCCCCCCCTTTCTGCCGGTTTAAGGGATTGAGCGATTCCTTTTGTGTTGTGGGTCACAACCCCCTGACTGCCAACCCACTCCAGTGTTGTTGCAAAGGGGTGTGTGTGTGTGTGTGTGGAAAGGAAATACAGCTGGGGGAATGGGAAGGAGGAATGGTGTGTGCATGTGTGTGCGTGTGCGCATGCATGACAATTCCAGAGGTGTCATCCCTGGTGGTCTTTTCCATTGCCATCTTTTAAGAGAGCAGTCAGTATTGCAAGCTGTGCACGCGCACACGCATGCACAAACACACCCATGTTCTTTCAGTGTTGCTGTTCATTTTGGGAGCTGTTTGGGGGCTTGAGAGATGGTCCCTTTCAGAGTCCCCCCTCCCTTCCCTGCAGAGGAGCTCCCCACCGCTGGGCCCACGGGGGCGGGGGGGTCTGCCCTATGGCATTGGGAGATGCCGGGGGGAAAAGCTTTGCATTGCTCCATTTTGAGAATTGGCATTTCCACTGTTCCCTATTAAGGCTCAGCTTTTGCCTGTAGACTGATTTGGTTGGACTAAATTATTTTTTCTTGCTGAAAATTAAGAAATGAATTTCTTTGCACTTTTTTTGCAGCCCAAAGACTTCCACACTTGATGAAGCATGTTGCAGGGTTGCGGTGACAGTTGTAGAGGTACACAGTGATCTCTCCCACCCCCGGTGTGCAGAGTGATCCTCAGCACCACGTTCCCCATCGCTGCAGGGGTGGTGGGAACCCCTTGATGAAATGGGGAACGTATTGAATATAAGGAAGCTTTTGAAGAGGCTTTTAAATTGCATTCTTATTTATTTCCATTTCAGGCAAAAAGCTCAGATGAATTCTGCCTTTGGGTAGCATTGGGATAGAGATCTATTTGCCAGGGCAATTTGTGTCCTTTTCCCAAGGAGCACAAATCCTATCAGTCTAACTCAATATAAAAAAGGGGGAAGAGATGCAATAGGTCTGTGCAGAGGAGCTCAGCCCAGTTGGATGAGACCAGGTGAGTGGGTGTCCTTCATAGGCATGACACCTGCTTGCAGGTGGATTCCGGAGAGGCAGAAAACCCTGGCTCACGGGGGCAATTACTCTAGCCCAGGCCTGCCAAGCACAACTGTTTTTTTCCCCTTGGGTGGCCCTAGTGCCAATTATCTCTGGCCGTGCGTTCCTCGAGACGAGGACAGCCCAGTTGAACCTTGGGCTGCCTTTTGGGGGGGCAGGGAGAAGAGGGGGTGGTGGCCTTTTTGCGTTTTGGCAAAGGTAACTGCTTGTGTCTGGCCTCTGCAGCTCTTTGTCTTCAGCCTAGAAATTCTTTCCCTGCGGTTGGTCCTTGCAGGAGAGCAAAGCCTCATAAGCACTCAGCTCAGGCAAGGTTGTTTGCTGTCTTCTACGCAATAAATTGTGAGACCCTAAGAGGAGGCAGAGGGGTTTGTGTAAAAGGACTTCTTCTCATTTCTCCACCTTCAGAGCTTCCGCCTCTGGAGATGCGATTCGTCAGAGAGCTTTGGAAAGCCTTCTTGGGAGGCCCGTGGAAACTTCTCTTCCGCCTTCCAAGGCAGGGATCTCTGACCTTGGCCACTTTTAAGACTTGTGGACTTCTACTCCCATGCTGGCTGTGGAATTCTGGGAGTTGAAGTCCCCAGGTCGTCAGGTTGCCAAGGTCCGAGACCCCTGTTCTAAGGTATGCCGTGGGATGGGCTCTGCAACAACGGCCTGTGGGAAGTGGCCCTAACTGGGCATCAGGTTGAGTCCTTCCTGCCTGTTCTGGGGTGGGGTGTCTGTGTGTGTCAAGCCAGAAGTGTTTCTGTAAGACTTCTTGACTTCGCAAAATGTCCTTGGGGGCCTGGCTTTTTGAATTCTTGAAGTCACCTTCCTCCATTTGTTCTGCATTAAAATGCAATTGTGAGCTCATGTTAAATTAAAATGCATGAAATGATTTGTTTATATTTAGATCAGCCTGCTCCAGTTGATTGTTCTCTGTATAGATTGGCGTTCAGTTGCCCTAACCTTCAGCCAGGACAGGCACGGGTTCAGGGTACCTTACTGGGAAAATTTGGTCTTCAGCTATTTATTGGTTTTGTTATTTGCTGGTTTGGAGGCTTTTAAGGTTGTAGGAGCTAGGATTTTTAATTCCTTTTTAATAAAAAGGGAGGCATCCTATCTTAAGAACAAACGTATGGAAAAATAGAGGTAAATGAAATTCTTAGTTTCCCCCCCCCACTCCCCCAGACACTGGGTAAATAAAGCAAAGTCATATTGTGTGTGTGTGTGTGTGTGTGTATGTGTTTCTTCCATGTATTAGTCCACTTTATTTTGTTTTTATATGAATCTAATTTTTCTGCCCTGTCCCTTTATAAATTTTCTCTTCTCACTATCTGGCCTCCGTATAATTCTTGTGCAGAGAATACCTAGGAGGCCCAGGAGTTTTTAAGTCATGAATAGATGCAATAAATAAATAACCAGCTCTTGGGCCCCGGTCCTTCATTTCTCCGGCATGCCGGCAGCAACACGAGCCCAGCCAGAGCGCCAAAAGGTGAAGGGAGACGCCTTCCAGCCAAGCCAGGTTGATGCTCAGTTGTGGAGTCGGGGTTAAGCAGAGATGTGCAAACTGTGGAATGATCTGTGGACCAAAAGGGTCCAGGTGATGAGTTTTGTGTTTGTCAGGGTCGTCTTTTTTTAAAAAAAAACCCTACTACTTAATTGTTAACCATTCCTTTTGTATCTCCTTTCTTTAATTCCTAATCCTAGCCAAATTCACACAGTTGCTCTAAATGCAAATCAGTTTGGAAGTAGCCAGGAACATTTATTTTGCGTCTGTGTCTGTTGCCATTTGGAATTCATGCTTCTTTCCTGTTCTCGCTGGTGCCGTGTTACACAACTCTTTGGCGCTTTCTGGATTTCTTCTTGCTGGAGCTTCCGACGTCCGCGTTTCCTGGAACAGTCCTACTTTGTTTTCTTTTGTACAGAGTTTTCTATTGAAATCTGCATGGATAAACCTAATGTACATATTCTGTGTATAAAATGAAAAGTCTTTCGTAATTCTCCCCTGGCGTTGTGTGTTCTGTAGCTTTTGGGTCCACATTTGTCTGGATGGTTGCAGCAAAGCTGCATGTGAGTGGCACAACAGCTGGGGGGGTGGGGGGGAAGGGTTGTCCGGCCAGAAGCACGGCCCCTTCACCGTTTTAGGGGGGAATCAGGGCTGTGCTTCTAACTGATCCAACCCGGCTTTAAGAGTTCATTAGAGATAGATTTGGCCTCCCTAGGCTTCCCTCCTGTGGTTCCCCCCCCCGTTGTTCCCATTTTTTTCACAATGACAACCTTGTGGGGAAAAATGCTAGTAGGAGGAACCACAGCTCAGCAAGGAACAATTTCATACCTGAAAGCTGTTTTTACTGTTTAAGGAGGTTCCCGTCTAGTGGTCTTCACTGAAGGTGCTCAGCCCATCACTTTCCTGGACAAGAAAACAAAAGGTGCCCCTTTCTTTGTCCCTGCCCAGTTTCATCAAGGGCTGAATATTTGGAGCTGCAGAAATCAATCAGAATAGAGCTGGAAGGGACCTTGGAGGTCTTCTAGTCCACCCCCCTGCTCAAGCAGGCCACCCTCTATCATTCCAGACAAATGGTTGTTCCAGTCTCTTCTTAAAAGCCTCCAGTGATGGAGCACCCACAACTTCTGAAGACAAGCTCTTCCACTGGTTCATTATTCTCATTGTCATGAAATTTCTCCTTAGTTCCAGGTTGCCCCTCTCCCTGATTAGTTTCCATCCATCCATCCATCCATTGTTGACCCCCCCCTCTTTGTATCAGCCCCTCAAACACTGGAATACTGCTGTCATGTCAGGTCATGGTGGAGGGAGGCCTCCCCAGCCCAGGAAACCAAAGGGGACGAGCCATGTAGAGCTCGGAAGAAGACTTCTACAATTAACATTCTTCGTCCCCTCTCCGCTGTTGGAAAGCCGAGGGAGGGCTTTGAAGGCCCCCTTCTCCAGCCTCACGCTCTGGCAGATTCCTGGCAGCACAGATTTCCCCCACAGAATGCTCAGGGGGCCAGCTTGACAGGCCCAGAGCCCACAAGTAGCACAACAGTTTCCCCAGCAGTGATACAATATTGGCAATTGGCAGGTTGACTTCTAACACCCTCCAACTATCACCAGTCCAGCTGTGGCAAACGGGGGGGCACTTTCACTACCCTCCATGACCAAGATCAAGACTTACATAGCCGAGAAGATGGGCAGCGGTTCATCCAGGGTCTTGTTTGGGTATCCCAATAAGAAACGCTGACATCTCCAAGCCCAAATCCCTTTATTTGATATGTGACTTACTCATCACTGACCACTGAGACCCAACAAAAAGAAAGATAAAAAAAGAAAACCCACCTGAGATTAAGGGTGTTTTGTTCATGCACCAGAATAAAAATAAGATTTCCATAAGCAAAACAAGCAGCTGCTCCCACAGGAGACCCACCTGCTCCATTCCCCACAACCAAGACAGGTTCTGATTTTAAGAATGGTGCAAAACGAGGAGCTACAAGTATGAAAGCTGAAATGGAAAAAAAAGGTTTTGTTCTTAATGCCTTATTTACATTGTTCTTTGACTAACGGGAACATTGTTTGTAGCTGTGAAGTTCAGACAGGAGTAGAAGTGTGTAAGTTTACACACTGCTTGTTTTCTCCCTGCTGCAGCTGTTTACTGAGATCTCTGGGGTCCCCACATGCACGGCCAAAGCCTCCTCCTCCTCCTCCTCCTCCAGCTCCGTGCTGTTGAGTTCCTGGCGGTAACTGTTCAAGTTGAGATCCTTCCCGCAGAAGGCTGTGGAGGAGACGTTGGGGCACTGGTTGTGCAGCTGGGAGGCCCTTTTGCCGCTCTCGTAGCGGCACCGGATATAGTTAGAGAAAGCCCTGCGGTAGATCTTGTTGAAGAGTGTGTAGACGAGGGGGTTGACCCCTGAGCAGATGTAGCCCACCCAAACGAACACATCCAGAAGCTCACGGAGGACAGCCTTGTCGCAGGCGTCCTTGCAGAGAACAGACAGGATGTTAGTGATAAAAAATGGGCACCACATGATCAGGAACAAAAAGAAGACGATCCCCAAGACCTTGGAGGCCCTGCGTTCATTGTTGATGGACTGCATGGTGCCTTTCCGGAAAAGAACTCCTTCTTTGTTGACTGGAGAGTTTAAGTGGGAAGCTGCCTCGTGGTTCTGCAGCATGGAGAGGTTCTCCACGTTGAGGTCCTTCCTCAGGCAGCTCATGCTGCTCCTCCTCGGCTTGAGGGGCTCCCCGTAGAGGAAGAGAGACGCCTGCTTCTGCAGGACCTGGATGGTCAGGCAGTAGGCCACCACCATGATCATCAGGGGGATGAAGAAAGCCACAAAGGAGCCGATGAGGACAAAGTTTTCGTCGTTCAGGACACAGCTTCCATTCACAAAGACCCGGGAATCATCTTGCAAGCCGATGACCGGGATGGGTAGTGAAATACCTGGAGGAGAAGACAGGCCAAGAAGAAAGACCATCAAGAAAGCAGACACAGAGAAAAGGGCTGCTACTTTCATTGAATTGGCAACTGGGCCTTGAATACCTTTGATTTGGGCATTGTCAGAGTGACATGTCCCACCAGAGCTTCCTCTGTCAAAGGAAGTGAAGGTGTCCGGGGCAGCTGGGGAAAGAGTGACTTTGGGGTCAGTTTAGAGATGCTTAATGAAATGGCCAAGACACATCTACATTTTCCCACGTCCTTGGTATTAACTCTCCAAGACCCCTCAGTTCTCCAGAAAAGCTGAGTCTCTCTCTCTCTATATATATTTTTGAGATTGGCTCTGATTAACAGAGTCCTGCTCATTTGATTGTGCTGAACTTCCTTCCCCTTCTTATACTATTGTGACTTTGACTGTAGAGGTGAAGTTAGTTTACAGGAAAGTCCCCCAAACCTAAATAAAGCTATGGGCACCTTTTGCTACAAAGTATGCCAGAAATGTGACATCGTTTTGAGAAATAAGGTGTGATCTTTCTTGGCTCCGCTAGATGGTGCCCACGGTCCTGATGGAAGGCAGGCGGCCATCTTGGACAGAAACATTGCTGAAGCCAAAGGCTTCTGCCTAACTTTCTCTATGCGGCTGAGGGGCCCACCCCACATCTCCCTTCCTCACTTTCCCCCCTCCAATCCCCATCACGTAGAAGCAGTTTCATTTCAAGATTCTCTCTTGACAAGACAGGTCCACGGAGGGGGCAGGTCACCCTTGTGGTCCCAGGGCATGGGGACACCCATAGCAAAGGGGTCCTGCTTCTAAGCAGGGTGAGAAGCTGCCAGGTGTTACCCCACAGCAGTGTTTCTCAAGCTTGGCAATGTGAAGAGGTGTGGTCTTCAAATCCCAGGATTCTCCAAACGAAGTGCACTCTTCTTAACGCTGACAAGATTGAGAAACGCTGCTCTAGGCAGCCGCTCATGAAGCATTGATTGGTCTGTTATGGGCTGAATGGTTGACTGACTGACTGGCTCCAGTCTGTAAAAAAGAAAAAGAAAAAAGACAAAGCCTAATGAAATCTAGATTAAATCTAGTAGAAGATTGATTGGTTAACTAGGATGAATCATTTTAAATATGCAATATTAAACAGGTAAAACGGAGAGGCAACCAAGATTCCTCTCGAATAAACTCTTCCAAGCATTTGAATGAAAATAAATACCTTTGGTTTTCCGCAGCAATTGATTATCTGCCGTCCTTCAGCCCACACAACGCAAAGGTCTCGAACTTATAGTTTTATTACCATTGTGATTATCCTTTTCAACAGAGCATCCCTGAGGACAAGTCCTTGGTCAACGAGAGGGACCACTTACCCATCGAAATGGTCCAGACGGCCGCGATCTTCATGATGGCCTTGGTGCGGGAATTGAACCGGCTGTGCTCAATGGGGTTGCGGATGGCGACGTAGCGGTCGAGGGAGATGGCACAAAGGTGCATGATGGAGGCCGTAGAGAAGAGCACATCTAGGGAAATCCAGATGGGACACAGTTGTTTAGGCAAGGGCCAGGCATAATCTGGAAGAGAGAGAAGGGAGAGGCAAGGAAGGAGACGTGAGCAGAAGAGGGCTCCAGCCCAGAACAGAAGAGGAGGGGGAGGAAAGAGAGGGAGGGAGGAAGGAGGAGGAGGCTCCCCAGTCACTCAACCACAAGATGGGTACCACCACAGGAAATGCCCTTGAGTGATGCTGGGGCAAAGCGCCTGGCACGCAGGAGGTACCACACCCACGACAGGATCCAGGAACAGGGGAAGGAACCCTCATGGGGAGTCACTGCCTCGACAGGCCGGGGGGAAGAAAACCCACCCAGGAGAAAACCATCTTCTAGATCAGGGGGGATCCAACCTTGGCAACTTCAAGACCGGTGGACTACAAAGGTATAAATATCATATCCTCATGGTTGCAGATTCCTACCGGGGTGATTTGGTGACTGCTTCCTGCTGAGTAAACAGAGCTTGCCGGTGAAGCTTGGAGGCCTCGGCTGAGGACCCCGATCCATACTTGGGGTGCCAAGTGAACTTAGGCAGAAGACACGATGCAGCTTCTTCTGTTCCAAAATGAGGAGTCCAAATCTCTAGGCAATCTTTTGGAATTTGTCCCAAGATTTAACCTGATTATGTGACAAGCAAAATTGTGCACTGGGGTTGGGGGCATTTCTTAAATGGAATAAAATATTAATGCAAAGCCTCCCATAGTGACGTTTCGGTTTGTTTGTTGATCATCTTGGTGTCATCCAGAGTTCTATTTTTCTATTTTTATCTGTGTTTTATATTCCCTGCTTTTGGCCGTAATAAGGTGTGAGGATGAACCTGAAAAAGGACAATTTTAACAAGTGAAGCCCTTAAATATCAGCCTCCCATCTTCATCCCTGCAGAGAACCTGTCTTTCCAAAGCACAGCTGCCTTGTTGAATTGCAGTCAGGGGCTGGACCTGAACACGGCCCCAAACATCTTTCAAAGGGGCTGCCGTCGTTCTGTAAGTGTCCAGCCAGGGCATTTTCATTCTCCAGGTCCCTTTGGAAAAAAAATATGCATAAAGGCTGTTTCAAATCCTTTCTGTATCCAGAGACAAGCACATTCCCAGTTTTAGGATTTTCAAAAGCAGTCTGGATTTTGTGTGTTTAAACAAAAGAGATATAAATGGTTTAAGGAAATAAATGTAGAATGATGAGCCGTGTCCCGAATACCATCAATCTCTAAAACACGGACAGCTTTGGGATGCCAAAGGAAACATCTGAGCCCCCGCAGAGCTCTCTAAAGTGCCCGAGGCAAGAGGGGAGAAGCTGCCATAAAAACAGCAACTGTAGCCGTCAATCAAAGCACCAGAAATAGTAAATTGTTTAAGTCTCTTGAAAATTCCTCCCCTCCTTTCTCCGAAGACTGCTCTGCTTTCCAGCATCCAAAGTGCACTCCTGAACTTTTCAGAGGAAATAATGGATTAATTTTCCAGCTGAACTTGTTAATGGCATTCACTTTCCTGACAAGGTTGAAAAGCCAGCTGCCTCCGTCTCAGACGAGATCCTGCAGATGGACTGATGGGTCCTCCCCAGCGGTGGAGAGCGCGAACCACAGCCTGGCAGTTGACAGACGGATGAACTTCAGCTACAATCTGCATTTCTCAACACTCCTGAAGCGTTACGGCCAGGCGGGCCTGCGCTTCAAGTTGCACAGGTGTGCCAGACTCCCTTGCTTCCTTTTTGTATATCTCCTAATTACTTCTGGGATATTTGTTGTGGCCTTTATCATTAGTTTTCTTTCCCTCTGATTTGCTCTGGCCCATATCTGGTTTTTGCACAGGGCAAGACCAAGATGATGAGGGTGTAACCTTACTGGCAAAGGAGGCAATTCCATGTGGAAGCTCTTGAGAAGAACTAACCCAACAGAGGGTTCCAGGCATCATGTGGAAGCATCAGAGAAGGGATTCAAACTGCCAGAGCTGGTTGGTGGCAGACAGAGGATTCCAAAAGATCCTGGATGGCTACAGCTTCTCAGTTCAAATATGGACTCTGTCACAAATTGGGAAAGATGCTCAGATCTCTCCCTTCTTACTAAAAGGTAGCCTTGCTCATGGATGATGGTGTCTCCTTCAGAAACTGACCCGGCCATTTCTTTCTCCCTTCAGCCCTGGATTGTCTTCTTTGTTGGTTGGTGGCTCTCCAAGGCTGCAGACTTTTCCCAGCCCAGTTGAGATCCCAGATCCCACTCCACAGCAGACCAGCGACTGAGCCAAGAGACCGCCCTATTATAAAGATCCACCAAGCTCAGTGTGGCAGCTGCTCCCCAAAGTTTCAAGGGAACCAGTTGAGCAGACCTGGGAGAACGAGCAGATGTTCTGCAGTGGAGGTGTTCCATCTTTCATCCCTCCGGGCAAAGGGACAGGTCTGTGAGCCTGCTAGAAATACATTTCCCGTGTTTACTACTTTGCAGTGCTTGAGATTTTTTAAAGAACAGACAAAACGTATGTGCTGTGGGAATGTCTCTTGAGTTATAAGCCAGGAATTGGGGTCATTGCTATGTTTGCACAGGGAGATTTTCTCCCTGGGTATTGCATTAAGTGGGTGCTTCTCAACTCCTGTAATTTCAAGATGCGTGGACTTCAACCCATCAGATTCCCCAGCCAACATTGCAGCCCATACATCATAAAAATGGCAGAGCTCAGGCAATGGAGATGTTTCCTTCAGAGGCACAGAGGTCTTCTTTGCTTCTTAAACCAGACCCATGAGGTCTTTCAAACACTTAAATCTGAGAATGCAAATATGTGTAAACTATGTGAAAAAAAGTTCTTGCTAAAAGCTCATGTAAGCGCAGCTATGAAACAACTGATTTCACAGTGATAGGACTCCCTCGTCAGGGAGGCAGAGCTGGGCTCGCTCTACCTTTGGCGTGAGAAACCTTTAGGGACTGAGAAGCAGGTGTGACTTTGCTTCCCCAGAGCTCTCAGTTAAGGTGGCATTTCACTCCCTCCCAGAGGAGAGGAGAGAGAAGGCTAATGTGCCCCCCTTGGGGGAGAAGCAAGGCCATCTGCCTGGAAATATTCCTTCACCTCAGCCAAGCTGCTTCCTTGCTGGTCATCCAAAGTTCTGCTTGCCTCCATTGGCAGCAGGAGCCGAGGTGGCTTGTTAGCCCCAAGCCAGAGAGACGGATATCGCTGACCATTTCTTGAGCAGCTTTTCTCAACCTCAGCTACTTTAAGCTGTGTGGACTTCAGCTCCCAGAATTCTCCCTGTGCTGGCTGGGGGATTCTGGGAGTTGAAGTCTACCCAGCTTAAAGTTGCCAAGGTTGGGAAATGCTAAATCTACATAATGAACAGGGTGGGACTCTGTGTGTGTTTCAGTTTATCTGCAAAATATATGGAAATACCTGGCACTTTAAAGCTCTGCATCTATCCTCAAGAGGAAGCTCCGAGTTGCAAGAAGCGAGGTTGAAAAAGAACAGCCAAGCCCCAATTTAGAGCACAAAACCATCCCTTTTTGTGGAGTCAGCCCCCAGTTGCCGTTGCCTTCAGCATAAAAAGGCCCCAGGTGATGCGCACAAAGTTTGTTTTGAAAACTGAAAATGTTTGCAGCAGAAATTCTGGCTTGCAGAGCTGAGGAGGTAATTGGGTACTTTTGGAGTGACTCCAAGCTGCTCTTTCGCTTGTGGGAATCTTGGTGTTTCAACATTTAAAAACAAAACAATGATCAATAAACACAGAGCAATGAAAAGAGCAGCATGAAGTCAGGTGAAACAGCTAAAGATGAAAGACAGAGGAATAGGAGGCTGGAAGGGGTTAAGGGAGTTAAGGGGGTTGGGACTGTCTTCTACTCCACTTTCAGCCATGGAAGACCCTCTTTCTCCAGCCCCAAAGCTGTTATTGTGGAGCAAAGAGCTGTAGATACTGCCTTGAACTCCTGCCAGAAAGGTAAGATAAAAACCAGCTAATAATTAAACCAGTTAACCAGCTAGCACAACCCACTGATGTGTAGCCTAACCTACCAGGTTGGATTTACCTCTTGACCCCCAACATTTAGCCAAGCACATTCTGGTCTTCTGCACTGTACAAACTCAGTTGGGTGTGGAAGAAAGGCAGGGAGGCAGATCTCCAATCAAATTAAAAATTGGATTCCTACGTTCCTATCAGGCTCAAAGAATCAGGACCATTCGAGAAAGATTACTGAAGCCTATACACAAGAATCTGGTCAATCAACCATCAGCACTAAATTGGCACTAGATACAGTAAGTGTCAACGAAATTCAAGAGGGAGCTGGATTTGGGTCTTTTGTGCCCACACCTGGATTCTAATCTAATAACTCGTTTTGCTCTGCCCTCCAGTTCTCCCTGTTCTTCTCTTACGATTCCTACAGAAGGTACAGCATTCAACCCAAGAAGATTCCTGGAGTCAAATTCAGCTCCTGGGAACTCCGCAGACAACATCCATGATCTTCTCTTGGCAACATTATGCAAGCAGTTGGTCTTTCTCTTCCTCCAGGAACTTTTTCCAACTTCCAGGATAAGCTTCAGACCTTCAGAAATTTCTGGTGGACTCTCATCCAAATTAGGGTTACTGCTAAACCTTGCTTAACCTCTGAGGCTAGGTTAGGACTGCCAACTTTCTAACCCATCTGAATAGAGATAGTTCAACATCGTGTTGCTATTATCCATATTCCTGTATGTTCTTCTAGAAAGACTGAAGAACATTCTGCCCTAATATGTGAGAAAGACTGAAGAATGGTTTGCCAAGAAAACACACCGTGTTCCTTCCTTAAGGGCTGGGTCGGCTTTCTTGTTCCTGAGATTTCACGCTCCAATCCTGCTTTCCAGGAGTTCAAACTCAACAGTTTTTATTATGCCTCTCCACCTTGGCTTCTATTTATTAGCACAGATTTTTAATTAGTCCTTCAGGATCTTCCTGTGACGGAAAACACATAAGATGTCAGGCGTAACAGTTGCCTGTCAGTCAGACACGAGAGGAAGTTGAATTAGCGAAGGCTTCGCCCTTCAGCCCTTTGCTCCAGTCTCTCCCAGCAGTCGGGCCTAGTGGCCCCTCCAAAGGGGCTGCAACCAGGCACAGATCAAGGAATCCTGATTTCTACAGAAAGACGGTGGCTGAGGAAGACGTGAAGGGAAGAGCCATGTGGGGAAAGAGGACATGTCTGCTTTTTAAAGAATGAGCATTGTTTCAAGAATTGAGGGAAACTATAAAAGCGGCTCTCAAACCAGGCATTCTCCAGATGTGTCCATCTTCCACCCCCATGACCTGTAGCTGGCGCGGCTGCTCTGGAGGACTGCAGAAGAGTAGAGTGGTGTTCCCATCCAATTGAAGGGCACCTGATGGGCGTGGGAAGGCAAGGCCAATTGATCCAAGCAGCTTTTTCTCCACTGGAAAGCCTGTCTTTGAAGTTGCCCCAAGGAATCGTCTCCAGAGATTGGAAGCAGAATAGGGGGGACAGGATTCTAAGTCTCTGGACCGCTGTTCCGTTCATCTCCTCACCCTTCTCTTGGCCAACACCCTTGGCACAGAGTGCTCAGCCACGAAGTATAGCTTTTGCAATGATTTCCCAAATCTCAGTCGCGTACATCAATTGGTTCAGTGTTTCCCAACCTGGGCCATTTGAAGAAGTGTGGACATCAACTCCCAGAATTCCACAGCCAGTGTGTAATTCTGGGAGTTGAAATCCACACATCTTCAAATGGCCCAGGTTGGGAAACACTGAATGAAAGTAAGAGATGCCACAAAACCCCACTTCCCTTCTGCTGCCCATAAGGGTCCCGTCTTACCGTAAAGAATAGTGATCAGAGATACTGGCATCACCAGAATGCCCACCAACATGTCCGCCACAGCCAAGGACATCAGGAAGTAGTTGGTGGCATTTTGGAGTTTCTTCTCCAAGGAGACCGCCATGATAACCAAAATGTTCCCACCAATAGTCAAGACAATGATGACGAGAATCAGGAGGGCTGGCCAGTTCTTCTCCTTGATGGACTTTCGAGAGATGTCTGCCCCGACGGAGGAATTCAGAGAATCAGTTGTTGGCAAACTGTGATTCCCAGTCAAGTTGTGACTCAGTGGCCAAGCCATCAAGCTGCTGTGCAGGCTGAAGTCCAGGGTGATGGATACTGTTGTCAAGCCAAGAATCCCTCCCCCGTTGAGGGCACTCATCCTTGGCACACAGGTGCCTTCCTCTCCTCAGCAGCACCTGCAAATTGGTCCCTTTCTCAGAGGGGAGAAGACAGAAGGCAACCACTGGATGGCCCAGCACTGGCCCAGCAAAGGTGCTTGACCTTCCATAGTGGATGAAAGCTTGTTGAAGCCAGAGCAGTGTTCTTCCAGGCTGCCATGCAGGCCAGGGCCCAGAGCCTGGAGAGGTCAGCTGGTGAGGAGTGATGTGATCTTGGCAGCAATATCCAGTGCGTCCTCAAGGCCAGCATTCTGCGAAAGAAAAAGACACCTTCACTCACAGAGCCGCTGGGGCAGAACCAAGACAGGAGCGCAGATGTGTGCTTTCCCCACCAGCTCTGTTCCCCCACACCCAGAAGTCTCACTTCTCTCCTCTGGTAGTGCCAAGCCCAGTAGAAGTACCCCCTGGTGGGCTTCCAAGCCCTCCGTTTGTCTCATGTGCAGTGCCCCACGACGGAAGAATGAAGCATCCCGAAGAAGGGGGTCTTCATCAGCAAAGAGCTCAGTCTGGCCCAAAAAAGCTTGGCTTCCACTACCTTTGAAGGCACCCCAAAACTTTCCGTGTATTTCATGCAGCAGATGGAATGTGACTCTTGCCCCAGGGGAATTCTCAGCCCTGCCACTTCCACAAGGCCAAAGAAAGCTGGAAAGGAATAATTGCCCTACATGGAAATATTTGGAACGAGTCGAGGAGAAACAGCACAGCCATTCGAGAAGGGGGAAAAATTTCATTTTGGCTAATAAAGCTGGCTGTCAGTCTAATTCCAGAGACGGTCGGACATCCCACAAGGCCAACAAAGCAGCAAAGAGGGGAGGAGATTTGGGGGAGACACGCCCATCACATCTCCTCCACAAGACCCTAAAGAAAGGGCAGAGAAAACGGAGACCAGCGTGGGAGCCTCTCCCGGAGAAGAACAGCTACTCAGGAAGCCCTTCAGGCAGGCTCCTCAGGTAGCCCCGCATCCCCAGCTGGCAAAATGGGAGTTGTGGTCCAGCGCCTCCCAAAGAGGGAAGGCCATGGGAGTGCTTTCGCTTCCCTTCCTTCTCATCTGCCTGCCTCTTGAGGATGGAGGAACACCAGCCTCACTGCAGCAGGAGGCCAGGCCTGGCAGCAAAGCCCAGAGGCTCAATCAATGTCAGGAAGAGAGCAGGAAACCTTTAGCCCAGCTCCAGGGAGCTGAGGGGGAAGATCCCTAGAGAGGCTGTGACCGCCACTCGCTCGCATCCGAGAGGAACCATTTTTACTTGCAGGCTAGGCCAGCCAAACCTAGGGGGCTCTCCGATGCATTCATCCCCCAGGGAGCCAAAGAGGCTGGTGAAGGTCTGTTAAGCCCAAGGCTAACGTGGGTCAAAGCTAGCAGAGGTATTCTTACAACTCCGAGGTTTCTTGGAGAAAGAGAACCAGATAGAGATGGGGCATTTGTGCAGGGCAATGTCTTTTCCAAAGCTAAGGCAAGAACGACCATGAGCCCCACTAAAGCTGGGGGAGGATGGGTGGGAGGCCACGGAGGAGCTTCTCAGCATTATAAGACAGCAAGGCAAAGAGCTCCTGGAGCATTTTATAAGGGGACCCCCCCCACACACACTCACACAAGAAGCACCCAATGGATTTGGAGGGCTCTGCCAAGGGTCCGGACTTGTATCCCCTGACCGTTGGGATGCAGCGACCTGGGTAAAGTCGAAAAATTACCAAATGATGGTTTACAAATTGAGGACTTTCAGTATAATGTTTTGACTTTCCCACCTTCCTTGGAAGCCTTTTTGGGGGTGACCCCTCATCTTTGGAGTGACCTTCCAAGGGACGAAGATGCCCCGACTTTTCAAAAGTCGGCCTCTTCGCTGGCTTTCAAACTTTCTCCTGTTGCTATTTTTAGTTTCCTAACCGAATGCATTTCCCCGTAACTGGATTATTCGATCTGCCTTCCAAAAATGGCTTAATGAATTTAGCTGACTTTTGGAAGTGATCCTGGGCCCAGGGCCTCCTCCAAAGGGCTCGTCTGTGGGAATGCTCGGGAGGAGGAGCCCCGTCTGCACCCAGGAAAGTCCCAGCCCAGGGGCCACTTTTGGCTTCCCAGGCTCTTTCTCTCCACTCTCTCTCTCTAGCTCTGCCCTCAATGGTTTGCACCGAGTTTTGTTCCCAGTCGCTGGGCCAGCCAGGCTTAGAACCATCTGAAAATTGCTTGGGTGGGATCCTGCACCCCCAAATCCTTTCAGCCACAATCTCAAGAGGCTCCTTGGTCACTGGAGCGAAGAGCAAGCAAATCCAAATGCCATTTCAAGCCAGTCTGTTCTGCAATCTGGTTCAGTAACGGGTTGAACCTTTATTTATTTTATTTTATTTATTTTTTATTTTAATTCCATTTATATCCCGCCCTTCTCCGAAGACTCAGGGCGGCTTACAAGCTTAGCAGTAGCCTTCATTCTATGTATATATGCCTGCTTGTTAGGGCTTTCACACACACCCCAAGCGGCATTATTACAAAGTCAGCTTATTGCCCCCAACAATCTGGGTCCTCATTTTACCTACCTCGGAAGGATGGAAGGTTGAGTCAACCTTGAGCCTGGTGGGACTCGAACCTGCACTAATTGCAGGCAGCTGGTGTTACTTAAGGAGGCATTAGCCCACTGCTCCACCAAGGCTCTTTAATACGAGGATGCCCAACAGCTTCATCTCACTTGATCTTCACCTCTGTGAAGGCAAAGCTCTGCTCTTAGCTCATTAAGATGGGCTGAAATCCCTACATTAAAGGAAAGAGGAATGTAATATTATTGCAGTAAACACGTGAATTATGTACACTTTGCCAACATTAGTTGTGAAGTTTTCAACCTCTCTTCCACCCTTTGGACCTTTTATCTCCCTTTCCTTAGCTAATTTCCAGCTTAATGGCTTGTCATTCACTTTGGCTTGTAATAGGTAGAACCCCAGTTATTATGTCAGGATGACCCAGCCTGGATCTCTCCTGACAATGCTGGAATGCACATCTGTGTTGATTTTAGGGGGAAGGAGCATCTTTAAAGGGGGGGACACAAGGCCAGTGCATCAAACTTTGTTCCACACAATCCCCCCAAGTCCTGTCTAAAAAGTCTTCTAGAAAATTTTGAGATCTTGCAGTTGGTGTCAGCTAATGACCCAGAGACAGCGGGGTTCTCACAACTGACTCTCAAAGGACTGTTGTTCTCAGAGAATGTCTCTGTCATTAAAAAAATGATTAACTTTGACCTGCAGAAGGAACAGTTGAGAGAACATTCTGGTGAACCTAGAACTAAAGAGAAACTTCCTGACAGCGAGAACAATTCACCAGTGGAACGCCTTGCCTCCAGAACCTGTGGGTGCTCCATCACTGGAGGCTGCTAAAAAAAGATTGGACAGACCTTTGTCCAGAATGGCATAGGGTCCCCTACTTGAGCAGGGGGTTGGACTAGAAGACCTCCAAGGTTCCTTCCAGCTCTATTCCAATTGATTGAGCTACTTTTGGCTTGGTCTTAAAAACATATCAGGAATAAGTATCAGGCCACAGAGAAGGCAGGCACTTCACACTCCCGTGATGCTCAGCTGCAGCCACCATCCCTGAGCCCCCCACAAATGCCGGCTGCAGATAGGCAGGATTGCAGCCAGAGCCCCCCTCGGCTACCCTAGCCCAGATCTGCCCCAGTCAGCCATTCCCAGCCCCCCCAGGAGGGGTCCGCTCATCCCTGACCGTCCCCGCCTCCCGCCGGAGAGAGTTCAACTCCCTCGCTGTCTGGTGGCTGCAGGTGCCCAGCCCCCCCCCCCCCCGCCTGGGCTATTGTTGGCTGCCTCTGACGACAGCGAAGACGGCAGAGCCAGAGCTGGAACGTGGTGCTCCCAGTTGTGGCATGAATCAGCTCTCCACAAGTTGCGATGATGACTCAAGGGCTGGAGTTGTTTTCTTCCTTCCCTTCGGCAGCTCCAACTGCTGCTGCGTGCAGCTGGACTCGCTTGGCTTAAAGCCAGAACCACAGTCCTGATTCTGCAGCAGACAAAGGGGGGTTGTGAAGACCCTCCTCCCCGGGTGCTTCCAGGCCGTGTGAATCCTCAGGGAAGCTGCTTTCCTCACCCACCTGTCACGTCTCCTCCTCCTCCTCCTCCTCCTCCTCCTCCTCCTCCTCCTCCTGCTGTCCAGCCCCCCACCCCCACCCCGGCTTTCCTGAAGAATCCAACAGCTGAGTTACAGCCGGGGCTCCTCAGCCTCCCCCGCCCGGAGAGTCATCCCATTTCCCCAGTCTGGAAAGGAGCATCGGGGCCACCCCTCAGCGGGCTCCGACCAGGAGGACTTCTGAAGGAGACCAGGGCCAGTGCCCGGCCTCTGTTCAGCAGTGGCAGGGAGTTCCAAAGGCAGCAGCATTGGCAAAGGGCCTAGAAACAGTAAGGCCTGTTTTGTTAACACCAACATTTATTTCGTCAAAGAACAGAGGAAACTAAACAGCCCGTTTCCAGATGAAGCACTTTCTCATTTTGAGAATTGCCAGACAGGCCGGCCGACGTGTCCTCCATAACTCATGAGGGAAATGGTTCCCCCTTTTTTGTTCACAAGTTGGATGAGCCCCAGAAATGCTCTTTAGAGCCCTTCAACCTCCTGGACTTAGAAGCATGCAGGAAGATCCTTACTGATCCATCGTCCTGCTCCTGTTCTAAGCCAGCTGGCCACATGGTGGATGAGGAGGGAAACGGCTCTTCCTCCTCAGAAACATAGGAAGCTTACCCTGTGAGGCTTTGCCACAAAACGTGCAGCCAGCCGTCACCGCCAAGGACCCGGAGCCCGTCCTCCTCCTCTTCCCCAGAATCCTCTTTGGTGACCTCAGAAAGAGCAGCCCTCCTCTTGCCAACCCCACCACGTCTCCACCTCATCTGGCCGAAGCCTTGCAGCTCCGTTGGCCTTCTTGTCCTCAAATGATTGCTGGTCAAAGCAGATGGCGGCAAGTTTCCACGGACACGCTCGCCGTGACACTTTGGTCAGCCACATCCCCCTCAGTTGCCTCCTGCCAGGGACCCCCCCCACTTCCATGGGAAACGTCCTGATGGGACGGGCGGGGGGGGGGGGCTCGGGGAACAGGAGGAAGAGCTGCTACCAGAACCACGGTTAGATAGAAGAGACCCGAGTCTGGGCTCTGTTACTATATCTGGAGGTTACAGGTTTTGAGGGAGTTGGGGGGGAGATGCCTGCTTTTACCACCCTCTCCAGCTTCTCCCCCAATTGTCCCTGGGAGCCAGAAAATGCAAGGCTATTTTGCCCAGTCAAGGTGGTTTTCCAGCTGGGATCCATCCGCCTTCCCACAGAGGGGAATTGTGAAAGGGCTCAAGTAACCGGAGGGCCGTCTGAAGGGAGGCTTCCCCAGGGCCTGAAGGGCGCAGGGCAGGGGAGCCACCCCCAAGGCAAGATGTCATTCTGAGCCGTGTCCCAGACCCACCTCCTCCCCCTCTCTCAAGCCACACCACCATCCTAGCTGCCCGTCCAGGAATGTCTCTCGGGACCCCACTGACCGTTACGGAAGAGCCCCAATCCACAGGCAGAAGGAGGGGGATACTTCAAGCAGCACATGCCCCACAGCCTGGGGGCCGGGGGGGGCGCTGAACCTGATTTTAACAGAATAACCGAGTTGGAAGGGACCTTGGAGATCTTCTCGTCTACTAGTTCAACCGTCTGCTCAAGCAAGAGACATTTCGGACGAAGGTTTGTCCGATCAATTCTTAAAAATATCCAGCAATGGAGCACCCACAACCTCTGGAGGCAATCCACAATTAATTGCTCTCACTATCAGGAAGTTTCTCCTTATTTCTAGGTTTATTTCTATGCAGATTCTCAGCCCTCCTGGTCGTCTTGTCCCAAAGGTGCTTTTTCAAGAGGCAGCTGGACTTTGTTTTTCCTTGAAGACGTTTTGCTTCTCATCCAAGAAGCGTCTCCAGCTTTAGGCTGGATCTCCCTTTGATTGTTCCCATCCATTGCTTCTTGTCAGATTATCATAGAAAGAAGCTGGAAAGGAGAGGGCCCTTCGCTTAGCCTCAGGCAGGGAAGCAGCTTCCGCCTGCTGTGCTGACAGCCCTTCCTGTCCCAATCCAGAAGGGTTGGTGCCCAGTTCCCATCGGGGCCTCCGTGGAGGTGGCCACAAACCACCCGTCTTAGGCCCGAGGAGTGGCCAACCCCAGGCAGCCCTGGCCCTAGCTCCTCCCTCTCTGGTGTTGAGAGGGTCTTCCTTGGCAGAGAAGGGGTCGGCCTGCAATGGAGCCACTCCCATGATAGCCTGCCCCCCCAATCCTCAACCTTCTCCATCTCCCCCTCCCCAATTCCTCTTGGCCTGCAGCCCCCATAACCCTGCCAGGCCGACTGGCCAGGCGGCCACGGAAGTTGGCAAATCAGGTTGGCCAGGAACAATTCGCCCAATTACCAAAGCGAATCTCCCTCTTCATTAAACCATTACGTGAGTTCAGTTGGTGACTAATTCCCCCAAATTTTAATCTATTCAAGGAACAACGTATTATTAGCAGGGGGGACACAAATTGGCAGGGAAATGCATTGACGGAGTCATTTCCTTTTAATTCAGGAATGAATTAAATAAGGCATTGTTTTATTTGTTTGTTTGTTTTAAATGACAAATTCTATTATCTGGGAGAAAAAAGGCTTTGGGGAAATTAAGGTCCAGCGATGGAACCTCCTCTTCACAATGTCAACCGTGGGGCTGTGGAAATTTGTTTGTTTTTTGACAGATGCTGAACAACACAAATTGGCAGAAAAGCCTTGGAGATAATTTGTGCTGGCTTAGTGAGAGGCAGGGAGCAAAGAAAGACTTTGGCTGTCCTCCAGCGCAGAGATGTGCATCCTGAAGTTTCTGCAAAGCTACGAGCATTCAACAGGTAGAGCCATGCAACAGCCGTTGCATCTGGAGAGGCACCGTAGGAATCCGTCAGATGCCATATGGATGCAAGAAATCCAGAAGACAAAAGCCCCTCAAAAACAGCTCAGATATTTTGAAATCTCACAATCTATTGCAGTATTTCTCAACCTCATCAACTTTAAGCTGTGTTGACTTCAGCTCCCAGGATTCCAGCTATCTAGAGAATTCTGGGAGTTAAAATCCACACAACTTAGTGTTGACGAGGTTGAGGAACACTGGTCTATCTATCTAAACTTCCTAGGAAAGCTGGTGGAGTTCCAGAAGGCATTGGGTGGGTGGGGGACTGGAACCCCCAGCCAGTATCCCTTGCAGCCAACCACAGACATGCTGGGACAGCATGAACATCAGACCCCTGCCCTACAACTGGGGACCCCCAGGATGCCCTGATGGAATCAATGTGTCTCTGGAGCCATCGGATCTGCTGCATAAACAGCTATTTCGGGTAGCCACAAGCAAAACATTTATTACCTCCAGGGGGATTTGTGGAGTTCTTTTATTTAGGAAATTTATTTCCTATCCCTTTATAGGTTTGGGCGGCTTATAAAAATGTAATGAAATCTTCAATAAAAAGGACCAAAAATGAAAACAAACACAAACAATAAAACTAAAGCTTTTTAGAGGCCTGGGAAAATAAACCAGCCTTTAACCCCAGCCCTAAACTCCACGAAACAAGGCAGGGAACTCCACCCAACTCCATCAGCAGTTTATTCCACAAACACCACAGCAGGCTAAAAACCCGATTTGGGGTTAATGGGAGGCTCAACCAGACCAGAGGAGGTGGTCCCATCCATAATGTAGACCCTCCGTCCTTTGTGTGTCCTCAGAGGCTGGCTTTACACAATATGCAGTTTTTGCCTTCCTTTGATTTTGTGGTTCTTTGACCCATGGTTCATAGAGTAGGATATGGGGAAAGACTCCCAAAAATTATGAATTACCGTAAGCAACAAAGCACTCTTATGGGCTAGCCCAGATGAAGCCAGCCTAACTGAGCCAAGGCCTTTCTGGGAAAGACTTCAAGCGTTTTTCCACTGAACCGAGACACAGGTGGCAGAGTTTTCAGGACAAAAGGGCTAACCTTCAGCAACCTTTTACTTGGAGGGAATGGACAGATGTCTCCAGGATTCTAATCACAGAAAGATATTGTTTTGCTGCTGAACTCCGCTCCGATTGCTCTTGGAAATTTGCATGCATCTCATTAAGTTAATCAATTTGTTTATTGGTAGCAATCTACTGCCAGAGAAAGTGGAGTTCAGTGCACTGTACTGAAACTCACACACCTCTCCTTTAGCAGCAATTAGATTAAATTATGTTTAGATTTTGGAAAGGCCACAAAAGACAATTGAGCCTAAGATGGAATTTTTATGTTTGTTCCCAGTTTCCCATTGCACAAAATATGACACAGCAGCAGTCGGTCTTTTTCATCCCTCTCGGCTCCTGACTGCAAATGTATTTGCTTTGGGTCTCATGGCCTTATGAAGCATTGCAGAGAAGCCAGGACAGCAAAAGTCCACAGGAGAACGTGGGATATTTTTAGCAAAAACAATAACAGATATTCTTATTTAAACTTTAAACAGGTGAGGCAAGCCAAGCCAACTATAAGTCATAAATAAATTAGATGAAGACAGGGAGGGTAATTAAAAGTCCAATGCAATGAAGACTAATTAAATCTTTAATCAGATAAAGATTGCTGCAATTGCTATCAGAGAGGGGTGTGGATAAATGTGGGGCAGCCCAACCCAAGACAGTTACGATGGAGCTTGCAGGTGCAGAAGCCATTTGTCTCCTTCAGAAGAGCAAGAGCTTCACCCTGGGAGGCCCACCTAGATTGTAAACTGAGTTTCCTCTCTCACAAGGCATTTTCTGGCTTGAAAAGAAAACCAGAGGTTTTGACAGAGGTCAAAATGCAGGTATAATTTCCCAAGAAATTATGCCTCCTTGAACTTGGGAAATTATTGGACACATGCTCCAGTATGATGTTCTGCCACACATGTCATTTTTAGAAGATCAAATCTCCACCAAGTAACTGGAACTTCTGGAAGACTACATTTCCCATGTTCCTAGATTCTGGGGATTAGGTGAGATTAAGGTGTCTTAATTTTCATTCAGTCTCACTCAGTTTTTGCTGACTTAAAGGGTATGGGAAGAACCTGAGAGCCGAAGGGAAACACACCACATATATTACTCTTTGGACTTTCCACCCTGTTGAAGAACCCTCTGAGACAAAGCAACATATGTTGTGCCTTACCTAGGCAATGTTTACCCGTTGCCTTTCAAGCCAGCATGAGTCAAAGATGGTTAGTGGATAGGCTGCCTATGAAGTCTCTGGGCCCTTCTAAGGTGGTCAAGATGCCCAAAGGAGGTCCAAGAAGTTCCTGCTTCACCATCTGGCTAGCTGAAACTCAGCTCTTCCTCTCCGTTGGAATTCAGCACAGTGAACATCTCCAGATGTTGCCATGACTTAAGCGAAGACCAGCAAAGGATTCTGAGAGAAGAGAAGAAGAGAGGTTGAATGCCCAGCCAGTAGATACAGCATCTTCTTCCATCAGTAGTAATCAAAATCAAGTTTTTGATTTTTATCTCTGAGGTTTTTTTTTAAAAAAATGGTTGTTCACTTGAATCTCTTTTTTCAATATACTTTTATTCTTTCCTTGATAATTACTGATTGTTTTAGCTTTTTTAAAAAAAATTGGCTATCTATTTTGACTGTGGATGCTTTTTATGGAAAAGGAAGCAAGGAACAAGCTGAGTTGCAATAAATAGTCTGCATGATGACAAAGTTAAATCAAAGCAGTTTCATGTGCGTCATATTGTGACTGTATCGGCCATTATATAAAATATTCCCATCTCTTTTAAATAAAGACAAAGCAGGCTGATCCATTTGCTATGTATTTAGGGAATTTGACCCCTGTTCAGCCATAAATGCCTTCCAGAATCCTACATTCATCAAAAGACAAGTTGAAATATCATGCTTCGAAAACCATTTATAATGCATCATATTTTAAAATACACATTTTAAAGGGGGATTATACTATTCTTTGGGAATCCGGAGACATACAGGAAAATGCAGACGGTCATCACTCTATGTCATTCCACAATTTATGGTATGTGGAGCAAAGTAACTCACAGCAGACTTTACAAAGACTTCAAACATTTCAGATTTGACCAGAGGGGCTCCTGGCTGTGATTGTGAGCCAGGAAGCAAAATTTTATTTCCAAATGTCCCCCAGGAAAGGTTTCCCTAATGGAAAAGGAGAGTGCGTAGTTCCCAGATTCATTCCTCAAAAGCAAGTCTCTTGTATTCATTCCTGATGGCTTCCTCAAGGGATCAGCCCAGGGATGTCAGCATCTCCACCATCTCCAGCTCTTATCCATTTTGAGAAGCTAATTCCACAGATATTTAAATTAGTATCAACAGCATCTGTTCCATGACCTTAACTAAGAATCCCTATGCAGAGTGAGATGGGTGGCTTATAAATTTAATACATACAAAAGGTGTTCAAATGAAATTGAAATTGTGTGTGTGTGATCCAATAGGGCTGAATAGAAAAATAGCCACAGAATCACAAATGAGAGGCTATTAATTGCTTATGCTGGTTTTAATTTACTGCTGCTGGCCTTTGGCTTGATTTTCAGGTCTCAGGAGATCCCGTGTGCAGAGGCCTCAGGACAGGCTGCCAAAGGAACATCGGTGGGGAAATAGATGGGATTGGTCCGGCTTTTCAAAATTAACCCATCTGGTGCCCATCTTTATGTTCTCTGGGTTATATCTCTCTCTCCACAAAAACCTTGCAGTGATGCTCCATCCCTCTCTTTCCTCTTTGAGGAAGTGATGCAGGGCTTGGTAGGGGAGTGATCCAGGCAGATGAAATGGCCCACTCCCCACTCCCCAGGGACCCCCGTGCTTCTTTGAGCATTTCAGAGATGTTTCCCAATCAGGCCTCGAGCTGGTTGGATTCCAGTTCTCCTCAACAACAGCCAGGCAAGATGTGGATAATTAGAATCTACCCCATGCCTGGTTGGAGAATAAGGCAGACAAATTAAGTGTCCCAAACTGGAGTGGAAATCAGAACAATATACATTCTTTAATGAGCACAACTTCTATTAAGGCAGATTGCACCTCTTTAATTCAACACTTAATAAGCTAATGTAACTCCTGGCTGAACTCCAGGAATATCTAGGATCTCAGAAAGGATTTAACTAGAGGGGAAATAGCACAGTGGCAGTTCACAAAATGAGCATTGGTGCACATCATATCATCTTATTTTGTAGCCGATAAAAGCCTCTTTGGTATTTGGCCCCTGGAAATGAAGGGAGTAACTCTCACTTGTCTAAATAACATCTAATAAGCAGTTGATATTCATCTTTAAGCGAGGATGACTTTTGCCTGAAAACAAGAACCGGGCCAGGAATGGATAAGGGAGTCAACCCAGAGAGCTCACTCACAAAATCTCTCTTTAACCACCTGAGGATTAGGAAATAAGGCAGGCTGCAGATGGCGACTCCACCAGATTCTACCATTATTCACTTGGGCTATATTCAACCCAGTGGGATTTCCTTAGGAAAAGGAAGACTCTGCTGCTAACCCTTTCCTAGAATTCTCTGAAAGGACCATATTGGATGGAAAAATCTGAAGTCCACACATCTGCAGTTGATCAAATTGGAGAGTCTGGACTAGGACACCTTTACTGATTCTTGATTACAATTCTTCCACCTCCAGAGCATCACAGATCACCTTTAAGACCACGGAAGCAGAGTCGATGTATTGGTCAGCACTTCTTTGCCCATCTGGCTGTGTAGAGCATCCTCCCTGAGCATCATTCGAGATTCAGGTTCTGGTGATAATCCAAAAAGGCCAGAGCAGGACAGTCAAAGCTCCTACAGGGGTGGATGATGTCTTCTCCTGGTTAGGCTTAGCAAATCTCTTGCTGGACAGCTCCTCTGCAGCTCTGACCACTTAAGTCCTGAGCTGCTGGACAGCTCCTCCAACTAGTTGGGGAATCTCCTCCTGCCTCTCCCAGAGGCATCCAGGTTACAATCTCACCCCTGCTTCATCCCAGAAGAACTGCAAAAGCTGCACTCTTCTTTGCTCCAGTTTCATTGGGCCAAATGAAGGCATTTCCAAAGATAAGTTAAGAATTCCTGCTTCTCCATGGACCAACATGATTGCCATTGTTTTCAAAACTCTTTAAAAGTTCTGCATTTAGACACCCAGGGTGGGTTCTACCTGAATTTTACCTCCTGGTAGTTCAGTTCCATCATATTGTGATACCACACAATCAGGCATAATGGGCTTTTTCTAATCACGGCTGGAGATGGAGCAGCCTTCCGTGCGAAGGGTCTTTCAGTTGCCTCTTTCAGAGAGGAAGGATGAACAATGAAATAGGAAGCTTATTTATATTTCTCTCTAACCTCGATACCCAGATCCCTTCTAAGTGAGCATCATTCACAGAGGGGGATCTAGAGGCACGGATTTATTCCCACAGGGTTAGGACAGGCCACTGGTTCTGGAATGGCTCCAGGCTGGAAAATCTTCAGTCAGATTCCACTCCGCCTTCCCATACCCCCCCCCCAAGATTCTCGTGTTACTTCTCTGCCGATGCAAACAGGCTGTCTGAAGGCAGCCTCTCCTGGTTACTCCAGAGCCAGTGACATTGCCTGGGTGTTAATTAGCATTCAGTACTGTTCCTTCCCACGTCTCCCCCACGAAGGTTCAGCCTGCCAGCCATTTCTCACTCCAGCAAGAGGGAAAGTTAATGAAGAAGTCCCTGGCTTGGGCTGCAGAGCGGAACAATGCAACGGGAAAGGCACCAGGTTGGCTCGAAGGATGAGGAGACCATGGCAGATAATCTGTTGGACTCACATAATTAGACCTCATTCTCCAATTTTCACCTTTTAGATCTGTTGGAATGCAGTTCCCGTAACCCACCAGGTCTTTTGAGAGTTATAATCTAAGGGTTAAAATTAAGGGAATAAAATAAACTCATCAATGGTCCTTCTGACTGATGATTTCTACCATCTTTGGCATCATCTGTCTTCACATTTTCATTCACTTAATGTTTATCAAGTGGGAGTGAACTACGGAGAGTCCAAATTCCTGTTTTACTGATTCAGAATTATCTAAAGAGCTCTCAAAAAATAATAATATAAAAGACTCAGGCCATATTTGACTAGAAGTGTGATTGAATATAACAACAGAAAACACGTGTGGGGTTTTGTCCCTCATCCCTTAATGGATGTGGTGCATTGAATAAAACTAAGCTGAGATATATTCTAGCTAGCGAGATTATTTTTCTTTATTTTTCCCTTTTTCTGAGAGAATTCTGGCCTCCCAAGGGCCTAGACAGCAAACATCCATTTTTGGACTGGGGAGAGCTGGTGTCCAGTAGAAGCCACAGTGACGTCATGGTGTCCTTGCACAAATGATGATGTCATTTTGAGGAGGCTGCTAGTTCCCATCTCCCCCTGTTTCTCCTTCCACCCACCTGCTCGCTCTCTCATAGCTCTCCTCCTGAAAGTGATTTCTACAAATAATTTCCCATTAAATGAATTTGTTGGGAAGTAGCACAGCTTTAAAGTGCTCCCGAAAGCAATTTATCTAAGATGATTTTCAATCTCCAATCCAACTGTGACGAGGGGGGAGGAAAGATTAAAAATAAAAACCCACTTTTCTAAAATCCCATGTAGCTCATGTACCATGCAGTGGTCTTTATCGCGACAGGCAGCTGTTTGGGCTGGCTAAAAGGATGGTCTGCATCCCAAATTTACAGCCAGTCAGTCTCAAGTTCAAGCTAATTGAGCTGGTCTCCGCTTGCACAAAAATTGTCCAGGAATTCGCCTGCGACATTTTGGAGAGCGTACCAAAATCCCTCCGGTTGGGATTTGATAGTACCTTAACAGTTTTCCCTGGGATTTTAGGATACCTGTGCTATTTTTAAATCCTTGGGTGGGGCTTTATTGATGATATACCACTTTGGCTGTTTTAAATAGAAAAGTGAGAATAGAAATATTTCTGTAATATTATTATTATCAACTTCCAATATTTCACAGTTGAAAGAAAAATATCTTAGGTAATTATAACAAACATTCTCTCCAGCTGCCTCTCTTTTAAAAATAAACATAATTAACTTTTTTTTAAAGGCATATGTTTATGATGAATCTAGTTGGGAATCTGGTTAGATGCAGTTGGGAAACAACTGAGTAACTTAGCTATAATCTATGTCAGTGTTTCTCAACCTTGATTATTTTAATTACATGGACTTCAACTCCCAGAATTCCCCAGCCAACATGAAGAAGCTGACTGGGGAATGTTGGGAGCTGAAGTCCATACATCTGAAAGTGGCCAAAATTGAGAAACACTGCCTGAGCAGGGGGTTGGACTAGATGACCTCCAAGGTCCCTTCCAACTACTACTACTACTACTACTACTACTAATTATTATTATTATTATTATTATTATTATTATTATTATTATTATTATTATTATTATTATTATTATTATTATTATTATTATTTTGCATTAGACTATCCAGAAAGCAGTACTGCTATAAAATGAAGATGATACAGCCTACAGTCTGCAGATTAATTTGATGTTTGAAGAATTATTATCTATCATCATCTGCCAGTGAAAAGCAACCCCAAGCCCACTTCATCAGCCCCGTCAGGCCAAGAAAAAAAAAACATGAGAAAAGAATGTTCTGGAATCCAAAAAGCAACTGGCCAAGAACTGATACTCTTTTACACTGAGTACCTTTATCTCCACAAGTCTAGAATTCCCAATATATCGCTAGAACTCTTTCCAAGATTAACACACGGTCTCCTGATTGATCACTTGCCTTCTCCTTTGACAGCCCATAAAGCATCATTGATAAAGGTTCTCCCTCAAGGTTTCAAGACAATATTGCTTTCGCAGGCCTCACTTTCAAAAATTAATCTCCATTTCTGTCTTCTGCTGAGACAGGCTGCACTGGTAAGCTGCATGCTAATCCTTCCCCACTCACGTGGGGAAAAAGCTCTTGCTACCAAAAAGACACGGCTTCATTTATTGAGTGTCTCAAAGACTCTTGTGACAAAATGCACAGCTGCGGTTCTACCCAGTTCAGCCCGGGGTCCTCATTCTCAACTGTCTCACCAGGAAGTCAAGAACTTGGAGCTGCTTGAATGGTTGATCTCAGCACTGGAAACCTTGGTTAAAAAACCCCCGGTACTTCCTCATACAGCTTTATCTGGGGGACCAAATACTCGAGTCTCATAAGTGGAGTAAATGGGCCACTTATCCATCAAGTTGCCAGTTTCTTATGCTGTGTCATGTTCACAGAAGATCACAGCTCCATCACTTCCATTTAAAGGAGGTTGTGTGAACATATTTCTTCTCAAATATGCATTTATAAAAAAAAGCATCTGTGGATTTGTGACTTAGGAGGGACCAGACAACCTGTGCCTTGTTGGGTCATCCTTTAAGAGATATCTACTGAGCTAAACAGAGAAGGAAACACAGGTGGGCAAAAAAAACAACCCCGTCTTCTGTCAGCTTAGCTTCCTGGGCCAGGCACACCCAGGGTAAAAAGAACAGGAGGGGCAGCCCAGCTCCTTAGGGTTAGGGTTAGGTCACCATGAACTCACAGAGCAAAATGGACATCGCCAACAAATTTGGAGTGCTTGGGTATGGTTAGGAGGGCACTGACTTTTCTAGCCTGCCCTATCTAGGTTTCCTGGTAAAATACATGGGAAAATCCCATTGGAGGAAATTTCCACCTAGATGTTCAGATCAAGGGAAGAAGATGGATCCCTGTTCACTGGGTCTGCTCCTCTCCTCCTCCTGAACTGGATAACCCAGTCATTGTAGTGTTTATCATTTCCTTTAAAAGAAATCGCCTGTTCCGTTTACTTGCTCTGTTCCCTCTCTTAATAAATTTCTAACATTATGGCATCCTGCTGCTAAAAATTAACCTCTCTGGCCTCATGAGAGTTTCTACATGAATTCAGATAAGGAGCGTCTGCATAAAACGAGATGTTCTCTGCTCCTGGCTATTAATCATGCATGAAAAAAAAAGATCTTCTGCCTCCACTTTTGGAAGAATTAGGAAAAATGTATGATGAAGGACAGACCCTGTGTGAAGGGGGCCAAGATGGAGAGTTATCCCAGGAGAGGTGGATCTTGCTTCGATTCCAGGATGTCCCCCTCCAACACATGTGAAGGGGGCAGGCCCACGACGACCTGATCTCTCATCACCACTGCACCCTAAAATCTGCTGTTGGCCACCCCATTTTCCTTCAGAGGAGGCCCTCACACCGAAGATGGGGAGATGAATCTGGAATGGCAGCACAGATATCGACCTCATGGACAGTCTGGGACTCAGCTCACCTTCCTTTTGACGGCTGTCCTTCTCCTTCATTCATCAAAACTGAGGTGTGGGGAGGGGACTACTCAGACCCCGAAGGCCCTGCGTTGTGTCCCTGGGAGAGTGGAGCCCTGGCACCACCCACTGGCAGACTCCCGGCTTCCCTGCTAGCACTTTCTAAGCGTAGCAGTCGGGGTGCAACCTCTATGGTGGGGCTGAAGACCCGTCTCGGCCTCCGGAAGGGAGGGAAAGGGGACTGAGAGGCGCTCCCATGCCCAGATGGTAGCAAAGTGACTCAGGGCTGTCAGGAGGCTGACAGGCAAAGCGTCACCCGCCTCCTGCTACAAGACGGGAGATGCACACGGATGCGCCCAGCAGCACGGAGAGAGGGGCGTTCAGGCCCGGAGGAGAGGTCAGAGGTCGGAGGACCTGCCCCTCTCATGACAGCCCCCCCCAACAAGGTGAGGCACAGAGCCATGAAGAGAAGGGCTTGGGCGTTACCCATTCCTGCTATCGAAACAAAGATATTATTCCAGTGCTTTTCTTTCCTTGATGATTCTTTCACATTTCGCTGGTTGCTTTGGCTCTGCAGTTACCAGTTACAGCAAATGATTAATCGCCAGCTAGTTTCTGCATGGAGAGATCCCAGGTCCTCCTTCCATTTCCCTGGGCATTAATATTCATCCCAGCCTCCGAAGGTTCCCTCTTCCCATCCTGCTCGGCTGGCTTGCAAATCACGGATGGGAGATGGCCGGCTATGTACCTAGGATGAATCAATGAGACAGGCGAATGAATGAATGAACGAACAAATGAATGAAAGGCGCCTCAGGTCTACAGTAACCTGGCTACTACCTGGGCTGCCATTGCGGGTGCTTCTTTTCAGTTGTACCCGCACACTATTTGTGCAGAGCACCCCCACATGCACACAAACACACAACAGCATGGGTTCAGGAAGTCAGGAAGTGCTACCCCCCTCCCAAAAAAGTGACAGAAATTAAATAGCCTCTCCTGCTGTCTTGTGAAAGCCAAATCTGGAACTCACTATTATCCCTGATGAATTAAGTGGGTGTAGAGAAAATGCAAGCCAGAAAAGAGGAAGGGGGCAGAGGCTGCATAAAACATGGGGAGGGGTCCTTCTGGCCCAAAGAAGACAAAACTGGGGTGGGAGTAGCACCACTGAGAGCTCCGGGGAAATAAATGCCAAGTACTCTCACGGAGTGTGTTTCCGTTTCGGCGTTTCCTTGAGGGTGGAGGAACAGTCGTAAGGAAGAAAGGGGGTTTAGCCTGTTCCCCACACCCCACCCCTGCTTCAAGCTTGCAAACCAGGCCCTCTGCTCTGCCAGCCTGCAGGAGGCCCACCACCCTGCGCTTCCTGGAGTGCCTGCAGTCCAGGGATCTGATGTGGCAATTGCTCTGATTGAATCCCAGAACGCGATTAAGTGCTTAGTCTGAATAATCAAATCAGCTGCTTTGGAATCGATTGGGCAAATTGAATCAACCCAGCTTGACACTCTGAATCAAAGCGTCAAATCAAATCGCCTTGATTTTCTGAATTAAATCTGAACTGTCAAATCAGATCCAATCAACAGCTGGAATTGGATCAGAGCTGATCTGTCTCTCCCTAGCCCTGCAGGCCAGAGGACCTTCTCTCTCCCAGGTGAATCACACGTCGCACAAAATCCTTACTTACTAGCCTGTGGTTTGATAGCCAGCCGATTCCCCTTTGGCACAGAAACCTGCTTGCTAATCCCTGGCCCAGGAACCCAAACCCAACATCTTAGGAGCTGGGGGATCCTGTATCCTGTGCTAGATCCATTCTTTCAGGAAAATCCGTGAAGGAATCTCAGACCTTGAGGAAGAGGGAAGATCTGTGGCTCCAGCAAGTCGTCTCGGCTGGACGGAGATCCTGGAGAACCGACAGGGCATTCCTCCGCTAGGTCCAAAGATAGGGGCGACTTTTCTCCTCCAGCTGAAGAGGAACCCCAGCCGAGCCAAGATCATTCCATCCCTCTGCCCCCCATTCAGGCACCCAGCCCCACTTTTGCTGGTTGCCCAGGACGAGCCGAAGGAAGGAACTCTCCTGGCTGTTCCTCAACCGTTGATCCTCTGGTCCGACTTCAGCAGAAGTCAACAGGCATCGTACACCAGACAAGCGAAGGGCCAGCTGAATAAACCAATTTGCTTAATTAAATTCCACCACTCTGGTTCTGAATGTGAAGGTCTGAGAAATTAAAACAGAGGCTAAAGAAGCAAAAGTGCCAGCACCATAATCTTTCATTTCAACAAACAGCTGCCCTTTGGAGGCTGTTTTCCCTTCAGCGCCTGAATTTGCATTGCAGTCCATTTAAGGAAATCGCTTGAACATGAATTTTATTTGACTTTGGAAGGTGCCACGCAAATGGCCACCACCTCGTTTGCCAAAGGCACTTTCGGTAAAGTTGTTAGGTGGACACTTCTGGGCAGACACCGAGTGCACAATCCAGAGGGCAGAAAAGGTCAAACTCTCCCTGCAACAAAGACTGCTGGTCTGGCTCTGGGTGGCTTGTGGAGGGTCTTCACGAGGCAGTGGGTTGCAAGTGAGGAGATAAGAAGGTCTACCATGGGACCTCCTGGGCTGGGTGAGGTGAGCCCCCTGAGATTGCTGAGTTGAAAAGGCAGCCAACAAGGGAGGAAGCCATTGGACCAAATGGGGGAAGACTCCAGAAGACCACAAAGGGCTGTGCACAATCCAGATGGGGGTGACCCATTTTGAGGGGGAAGCTGTCAAATCATCAAAGGAAGCGGCTGGCACTTTTGTGGATTGGGCCATAGAGGACCTGTCAATATATACATTGGTTCCTTGGTGTCCTTCAGACCCTGCACAGAACTACCTGGCTGCAAACGAAGAGCCAGCCCGGGTCTCTGGGCTCCGTAAGGCAGGGCAGACGCCCTTGCTCCAAGGCCTAGCGGCCTCCTCCTTTCCATTGCCTCTTCAACTAGCAAAGAGGGGGGAAAACCTGCATCAAACACTTGTTAGTGTTGCAGCCCTGCACAATTCACACAACCAGATGTTCAGCCCCAGGAAAGACAGCCGTGCCCAAGGACCTTCTATGAGAATCAAGCTTTGCTTAAAGCTTTACATGGAGAAAAACTCCGAGCCCTTGAACAAAAGGTTCTGTTAATTAACCAGAAAACCAGGCACTGATATTTAAGCGGAGATAATTGTAAGAGTGGGAGTCATACGGCGGGGAAGAATAGACCCGGGAGAATTTGCGTGAAAGGCTGGAGGAGTTCATAAAGGGCTTCGGAAACCGGCTCAGAGAGGAGCAGCTTCACGGAGCCAGTTTAGAGGTCCACTGTGCACTCCACACAGCTGCCGGGTGGCTCACTGGTGTCTCCACATCTGGATTGCAGAACTGAACCCAAATGTCAAAAAACCATTGCTAGATGCAGTTTCAAAAAGAAATGCAACAACTTTCCAGATCTCTGCTTTGCTTCCATGTTTATTTTCTAACCAAGTCATAGCAAGGATGACTTTTGTAGTAAAACCAAGCATTTCCAGTCAGCACCCCCAGTGATCAGGCAGGGACTGAGGAGGAGATCAGGAGGGTCTGGCCGTCCACCTGGGGGAGCAGTTGGAGCTTTGCACGGCAGCCAGAACTTCAGCTTTTAGATACTTAAATATGGACATCTCTAAAGGGACAGGAAGGTGGGCCTCAAACTGGGGCCCCTTGCAGACCCCTGGCCCCAACATCTGCCAAAACTGCAGGGCAGACCCAGCCTATGTGGGGTGCAAGTGTTGCCTGCGGTTAAAAGACCTTCCTTTCCCATCAAAGAGGCGAAAGAGACGGAGAAAACACAAATGCACACCACTACTAATTTCCAAGCAGACGTGCATCTGTTTGCCTCAACCAGGAAGGGTGCTGTGGCGTGGTCCTTTCCGTTCATGGACAGTAAATAATTCACAGCCCAGAAAGAACAAATGTGTTCACATCTGCTGCCTTCTCTGACAGGGAAGTTCTCCTCCAAGTGCAAACATCTGCATAAATTAAATCCACCCCCCTCCCCTTCTCAGAGGAATATGATTTAAGAACTTAAGCAGAGAAGGAAGGCTGGGGGGGGGACGAGAACCCATTTCTGAGTTTGGAGCTTTCTCTAGGGGAGGCATCTTCCCCAAGGTTGTTGTGGACTAAGGATGATGGGTCTGGTACCATTGCAGAGCTGGGTTGCAGAAGACTGCACTCCATGTAGGATGCAAATAAAGGGCAA
This sequence comes from Vipera ursinii, assembly GCF_947247035.1. Classification (NCBI taxonomy): domain Eukaryota; kingdom Metazoa; phylum Chordata; class Lepidosauria; order Squamata; family Viperidae; genus Vipera; species Vipera ursinii. The sequence goes on along the minus strand of NC_139525.1, from coordinate 830,065 downwards.
CTTTATGGCAGCTCAGCCTGCAGGAGAGCATTGCCTAAAATACTGTTCTCCCTCAGGGCCGGTTTCCTCCCCACCCCCACCCCCAAACTCCAGGTCCTTCACAAAGCCAAGGTGGTCATAGGAAGCCCAGAGGAATTCTACACACACACACACACACACACACACACACACACACACACACACGTGTCTCTCCCGGCAATAACCAGCCAGTTTCAACCTTGGGGAGGGAGACTTCTGCAAGCAAGAGAAAAACATCTCGAAAAAGGAGAAGGTGAGAAGACTCTGCCTCAGCCAGGTCCAGCTGGACTGAGAAGGGGGCTGCGTGCTGAACGGCCCCCTCCTGCAAAGCAAGTCAGAGAAGTTGATTTTAAGGCTGCTGTACAAATCATCACCTTTTCTGAAATATGAGAAAAATTATGCACAACCACCTGGCCTTCACACCCAGCCCGGTTTTTTTGGAGAGGAGTTGTTGCACTCCTTGCCATGGTTATATTTGGCAATCAAACACACACAGAGAGAGAAACACAGTGCAGCCCAGTAAAGATGCCATATGCCTTGAAGAACATTTTGAGGGTGGGGGAGACGGGAGCAGCTCCTACAAAACAACCCTGGTCCAGTCTATTGGCTCTAATGAGGACCCTTGATCACCTGGAAGAAAGTGCCCAACTGCCAGCCAAGTCAGGAAACGTGAAGCTGCCCCATCCTAGGACCATTGGTTAGACTGGGAAGGTGAAAACATCTGAAGAAGGCCGCGGAACTCCCCTTACAGCAGGGATGTCCAGCCTTGGCCACTTTCAAACCTGTGGACTTCCCATTCCTTGAATTCTGGGAGTTGAAGTCCACAAGTGGTCAAGATCAGACAGCCCTGCCTTACAGTATTATCACCAAGACAATGACATGGATGATTACATCCCTCAACAGGGTTCTAAGTCATTTTATTTTCTACTCCCAGATGGGGCAGAATCCCAGGCCTGCCCCATTCAGTCTGCCTTCCGGGCTCCACCTCAGATCTTGACCACCTGATCTGGTTGGGGGCAGAAGCGCTTCTGAAGGCAGAGCCCTGGGAAGACCCTGGTTCTGGGCTGCAGGGTGGGGGTGTCAGGCGCGCTCTGATTCCATTGCTATTCCATCGTCCCCTCTTGCCCCAAATCCCCCGTGGAGATGCACAAGAACCCCCAGGCACAAAGGAATGGAGGAAATATGAGACTTCCGGAGAGCAACCCATTTCGAAAACAGCCCTAAAGAAAACTGTGGCATGCATTAATAAAATTAAGGAAGCAGCTACGGGGATAATCTGAGGCAGCAAATGTAAAGGTGGCTGATGGAATTCAGCAGACTGAAGGGAGAATCGGAGTGAATTATGAGCCTCGTGTTCCTCTCATCTTCTGGTAGGAAATGCCAATGAAATCCTTGATGCAAAGGAGGTGGGAGCCCTCAACCTTCATCAGGAAAACCCCAAGGAGGGAGAGGCTTGCAGATTAGGAGAAGGCGATTCAACAGACTTGCTCCCTGCAAGGAGTTGCATTCCTGCAACATCTGGCCACTGAATTAACCCGCACAATGTAGTCTTTGCGAAATACACTAAGTGGATGGATCTGAACAGCCTGCAGTGAAGAACAACTTGGTCACTAATACATCAATCCCTTGCCACCAAAAGTGGCCCAAGAGAAAGATCTCAAAGGAGCAAGAGGTGCATGGAGAAGGACTCAGGCCCAGTTGCAGAATCTCTCTGCAGAAGTGGATCCCAGGTAGGCAGGCAGGAAAAAGACTCTCTGCCCCAAATTTTGGGAAAGGCCTGCTTCCATTGGAGAAATCACTGGAGTTGTTGGCACAAGTGAAGAACCAGCACAAAGTCACTTCTGAAAGGTCCAAGGCTCATTTGCACTGGAGGAAAGATCTTAAGGCTTTCGTTCCAGGAGGGATCTTCCAGTCCTGGGGTGATGGACAGGAGACGTTTTTAAAAATATTCTAGATAATATCCTGACTGGAGGGTAATTGGAACAGGAGCTGCACAAAGAGGCCTTGCAGTCTTCCTCCAGGACCCACGTCGGGAATGCCAAGGGTAATTTAATGATTTCTCTCTTGGAAGCAAATGTTACCAACTCAGGAAAGATTCCTTTTGGGGTGTTTCTCCCAGTGGTGCTTTGTGCCTATTTGAAATGACAGTGGTAGCACCACCTCTCCTGTCACAGTCTCGCTCTGCCATAAAATCTGGGCTGTTAATTAGCCTGAGGGACATAACAAGTTGCGCTGATGAGCTCTCATAGCCTCAGAGGTTCCAATCCCAGTGCTTGACAAGCAAAGCTGTAAATTCCCAGGTGTCGCTCAGGGGATAAGAACATTCCTACAGTTGCATCTGGAGGAACCAAGTCCTTTGAGCGAGGAACCGTTTGTCTTCTTTCTCCCCCTCGCAAGCACACAGAGACCAAAGTGGTTGCATTTGTACCTCGTGTCCCTTTCCCTGTCTAACTATGGCTACTTCAAAGCATCTTTGGTCAGTCCTCAACCCCCACAAATTGCCAGTCCAATAATCCCATTAGCTGGGAGTTTTTGACTTGTAGGCCAGCCCAGAAGAGGTCATCAGGTTGAGGAAAATAGCAGTGGTCCATACTAGACTAAAAGTTCAGAGGACACACATCACACACTGTTGTGCATTTGTATAAAACTCTCAACAACCCTCCTCTTTGGTGGAATCCGAAATTGCCTACAAGGGCAATTCTTGACTTCTACTTCTTCAGATCTTCCTCTTGCCACTGGTTTGTTCCTGCTGCCCTGCAATGTCTCTTGTCTACCAAGAAAATTCTCCTGGCTCTTGCTGATCAGTGAACACAAGAGCTTAAGGAATGTCTGCTTTCTATAATTAATGTGGAAAGAGAGGAACCTAAAAGCTTATTCAAGAAAGATTACAAGTTATTCTTCTGGTCTGAAACGCTTGACACCCAGCTCAATGTTTTATGTTTTGCCCACTGGAGAACTTTCTAAGGCTTTCTTTAGAAGGTCACCCTTTGCCCTCGAAGTTCCTTCAGGCAATCAAATTACTTTGCTGACTGAAACTCAATCCCATTAAAGGAAAAAACCAATTCAAGATAGCAGTTGAAACAAAACCACATGGGAAGGTTTTTCCAATGATGGTCTTTCAGAGATGCTGTTGGTCATCACTGAAGTTAGATCAAATGGAAATATTAAAGAAGTTCTTTTCAATTTGGCCAATAAGCGGCATTATGCCTTGTAGCAGATTTCCAAGACTTGATCCCCTTGAGATATGTTGAGTTAATCCAGAACTCCCAGCCCAGAATAATCACGGTGATGTGTTTTTTAAAATCAGTCAGTGTGGAAATGAGCCTGTGTACTTGATAGTGGAAATGGGAGAAACTCAGTGGAATTAAGAGTGATAAGTCTGACACCCCAAGTCAGCAAGCAAGGGACCGAGACTCCAATCCTGGGAATATGGGATACAACGGAACTCTCTAGCCATGATATAAGAACACTTGTTGCCAGGCAGGCAGTTAAGGTCTTAAGAAGGTTGAAAGGAGTCAAGGTCTAGAAGACCCCTGACTCTGGGAGGTGGGCCTTTGGATCTTTAGTCCTAAAACGGCCACTCAACTCCAATCATGTCAAGTAGAGGACAAGGGCGATTCCAAAAGGTTCATCCTGTTGAGGCTCCTTTGGGGAAGCCGTCTCCTCATTTGCACGAAGCAAACGGATACCAAGGCAACGTCTCCAATGTTGACCTTTCTCCTGGATCAGCGATTCTAGACCTGGGAATTGACTTTTTGTGCATATTGTGCCTTCAGCATTGAGGCTATCTTACCTTGAGCTGGAGAACACACTTGAACAGAAGGCAGAAAGCAAATGGAACATTCTGAATACAGCAGAACTTGCAAGCCTATTTTAGCTGAAACAAAACGTTAAGGAATGGGGGTGGAGGTGGCTTCCCAGCTCTGTAATTATTTCTTAAGTTCGAAACTTCTTTGAAATTAGGTTGTAAATCTTGGAAGTTGACAAATTAGCTGTTTGGAACTTTGTGTACCAGAAAATGGCAAGTTCTGCATGTAAAACCTTATCACCTTCATATGAATTTCTGAAACTGCCTTCCAAAGGCTGGAAGAAAAAGGCAAGAAAGCAAAACAATGAATGCTCAGCCACAGCATTTGGAGGAGCTCCAGGTGGCACAAAGAAGATATAAATTAAAAAGCGAAAGCCAGAGGAACATTGTCAAATCCACTCACTTAACAAAATAGATGAGGAGGGAAGGAAGACAGGATTCCTGTGACTGCAGGATGGGTAAGGCAAGGGGGTTTCTCCTTCCCTCTTGTGTCGCTAGCCATGCTTTATTTGATTGTAGCAGTTTCTTAATAATTCAGCACCATCCGTTCTGTTCCAGTGGCACAGAGAGATGACCACACCAAGTGGCAAGCTACTGGCAAGGTCAAGACAGAGCAGGGGATCAAATAAGAGATTTCCAAAGAGTCCCATGAGTTCCTCCAGGCAGGTGAAGCCCTAGTTTCAGCAACATCCAGAAGCAGCAGGTGGAGAGACCTGCCCAGGAAATGTATCTCTGGCTGCTTAACTGGCAGAACTGTGACGCCAGTTGTCTGAAGAGGCCAGAATTCCCCCAGCTCTCCTGGGAGTTGAAGTCCTTAAAGTTGCCAAGGTGGAAACAAGCCAGATTTTGCTTCATGATTCTCGCCTCTCTATAAAACTATTTAACTAAATACAAAGGTATTCTTCATCCACCCCAAATCATTCTGTTTTAGATTAAAACAAGCCACTGAATAGTTCTGGTGAAAACAAAACTATATCTGAAAGTCCACTTGAATCATATTGAATTCTTGTTAACCACTCATTGGAAAAGTTAAATGAATGTTATGTTCTATAGTTGTTCTATCTATATGCTCCAGAATTGCATTTCAAAATAACATGTTTACAACTGTATATTTAGCTACTCTTTTAAGCAATAGGATAGGAACTCCTCTGAAATGTACAGTCTTCTACTATGCTTTTCTTTAGTTCCTTTTACCATCATTTCGGCAGACAAAAATAGCACCGCATTTAAAAAAAGATTTCAATCACCAAAAATCCCTTGCTCTTTGCATCCAAGCAGTTTTTGCTGCTTGATGGCAAAAACTGAACAGGAAAAATATCTACCTTCCAAGATAATTAAAGAAATTCAACTGTGAAATGAAACTACCAGCATGATATCCTTTGACTAAAGCTGATAATATCATCTCTCACACAGAGGGGAAAAAAGTCTAGACTGTCAGGAGATTTTATAACTTCAGAATATGCATAATTTTAAAGGGGGTAAAACAATGATGAAAGTAATTGAGAGGAACTGATTTGGATGTGTAGGGTACCACTGGGCCAAATTTGTATCTACAAATATCCTCCTGTCCCATCATACAGATAAGCAGACGGAGCACAAGGAGATGATAGGCTCCAACACTTTATCCCAGCATGACTCCAAAGTGGGAGAGACGTTCAACACGGCAGAAAGGTTGGTTTAGCCTTGAAGGCATAACCTGGTTGAGCTCCAAAGCAGCCCGATATGAGTTACCAGGGGCTGCTGCTTTATGATCCCAACCAAGTTCTAATGCTGAAATTGGAAGCAGCCTGTTGTGCCCCAGATTCTTTCTCTGATGATGGGTTTTATCATATAAGCCAGCTTTAAATCCATGTGACTCTTAGAATTTGGCCTAACTCAAAAGCACAAGACGATAAGGAGGAAGCTAATATTAGTAACTGCAGCTACAAAAATATTTACATAACTCCTGGTTCACCATGCATCACCTTCCATCACAATCTGCAGGGCATGAAATGAAAACATGGCTGTCCTTGGAGTGGGAGTGGGCTGGACTGTTCAAGCGCAAAGCCCTCCTTCTCCCACACCCCCTACCCAGCTATGATGCCTGGCGGAAGGCCACTCACACCTCTCCCTAGCCCCGTGAATCACCCACAGACATCAGAAGGATGTCAGGGCCATCGGACGTGCGAGCGGGAAACAAAGAGGCAGCGTGTGAAGAATAGCCAAGCTGGAAAAGGGCAGCTGAAATCCGGGCAGGTGGAAACCTTGCTGCTAGCCATTTGCAATTCTAGTGGGACGGCCACCTGCGGCTCCAGCTCTGCAATTTGGCAGATGAGGTGATGCCAGCTTTGAGATGGCGCATTGACGCAAGTATTGTAGCGTGCAGAAGCAGCCCAGCGAAGGCCTCAAATCAATCTCTAAATGCTTTCCTTTCACCTTCATACTTAATCTTTCAAAGTTCTGGAAGCACTGAGAATGTCAGTTAACAGACATATTTTTTTTAAAAAAATAGCAAAACTATACATTCCTTCAAAAACAGAATGGCTTTTCCTAACCAACTTGCATTATGCTCTGCTGATAAAATGGCGGCGGGGGGGGGGGGAGATTTCAGCAAATGCAGGCCTGGGAACTCTTAAAAGTGTAAGGGACAATTAGAATTCTCTTTATTGCTTACTATAAAATAACCAGAATGTTCCATCTCCTTGGTTACCTAGACATAAAAATAAGGCAAGTGAAAGATGGGGTGATAATAAGGCTTGAGCTTAAGGCTGGGGGTGCAGAGATAATCATTTTTATACTCTGGGGAAGGGGCAAGACAAACCTTTAGTCCTTGCTTCCAGCCCATGGATTGGACACTGGGCTTGAGGCTACGAGACGGTCATTCTTAAAACAATCCACACTACAGCTATCCTCTCTCAGCATCCAAAGATAGAAAGTCTTCGCCCGAAAGAGTTTGCATCCTTTTAGCCATCATGGGGGGAGGAGGGAGGATGAAGCTGAGAAATGGGCAAAGCAGATGATCTTCAAGCCCTCCACAGCTCAGCGGTGCCCCAAAGCAGGAGCTCTCTGAAAAGATCTAGACGCTCAGCCATCTCCTGCTCGGCCAGGAGCCTCTCATCGGAGCCACACCAAGTTCTTCTTTTAGGTGACTAAACAGAGTTTCTCCATCTCTGTCTGCTGAATAAATAGCAGTTTCCTTTTGGTGTCATCCATCCAATGAAGTCCAGGCTAAAGCTGTCTTTGGGCTGTCGGAAGAAGAGGCTTGCTATTTATTTATTTATTTATTTTTTGCGTGAATCTCTCTCTCCTTTGGCGCAGCATTTTCTCATTATTGCAAAAGCTGCCTATTGCCAACTTTCAGCAAAAGCCTTCTGTGGTTAGTGGACACTTGTTTATGTCCATGTTTATTTATTTATGGTCTTGTGTCCACAAATGCTGCAATTTGCCACAGAGTTGGTCAGCTTTGGCTTCTTCAACGGAGGTGGGAACCGATGGGTCACCATCAGAGGAACCGGCTTGCCTTGGACTCAGAATGAGGTCCGCCTGTCCTTTAAGGTCCAAGCTTTGACTTGGACATCCGTTGCTGTTACTGACGGGGGCTCCGTTTCCCCTTTGGTTATTTTATCCACAGCGCAAGATCTGCTTCTTCTCTGAGAGGAGGTAACGAATTCCAGTCTTTTTAGTCCACAGATTCCTAGAATGTCAAGGCTCAGATTTGTCATTCCTGCTCTGACAACATCCAGTTTGCTCGATTTGTGATTCTGACTTTCCACTCATCAATGGCATGTATAAATTTGCCGTATTGACTATCCTTTTGCCTCTGGGCACATCCGTAGGGGGCCATTTGCAAACTTCTCAGAGTCAGCAAGGCCTGGCAGCCCCCCCCCCCAGCAAAGGCACCGGGCCATCACAAGCAGGTCGACAAGAGGAGGCTGTCCAGAGCTGCTGGTCAATGTCTTGGGGGGGGGCTGCAGCTGTTGGTCCCAGGATGAGTTTTGACAGGTAGCCTGGAGAGGCTGAAAGACCCGGAGGAGGCTGAACCAACCCACCCCCTCCAGCCTGCAGCCTTTGGGAGAGCAGCAGGGCTTTGTGGCCCCCCAAAGGGGCAGCCAACGTCTCCCTTCGCACAACCCTCCATCGGCTGCAGGTGCTAGAAGGACCCCCGATCGGAGTACAGGCAGTCCTCCACTTACCACAGCTTATTTAGTGACCATTCAAAGTTACAACAGCACTGAAAAAGGGACCTTGGAACATTTTTCATTGTTACGACTGTTGCAGCATCCCCACGGTCAGGTTTGTCAACTGACTTGTATTTATGACGGTCGCAGTCTCCCAGGTCACGTGTTCCCCTTTTGCGACCTTCTCCCAAGGAAAGTCAATAAGAAAGCCGATTCACTTAACAACCGGGTAACTAACTTATCAACTGCAGTGATTCACTTAACAGCTGTGGCAAGAAAGGTCATAAAATGGGGCAAAACTCACTTAACAAATGTTTCACTTAGCAACAGAAATTTTGGGCTTAATTTTGGTCATAAGTCAAGGACTCCTGTATTTGGGGATCCCCGAATCCCCCAGCATACAAATGGCCCTGCTTGGAGAGGACAAGGACCCTCCCTTCCATCCCAAGCTTCGTTACCCGAGGGCTTCCCCCCCCTCCAATTAAGGCAGGAAGCCCCCCTCCGCCTGCAGCCTCCAATTACTCAACTCTGTCTGCCACCAATTTTTTTTAAAAAATCAAGCTGGTGTTTCTTTTTTTGGGTTTCACAACGGGAAAACCCAGAATCGTCCTATAATAAGCGAGCAGCTGTGCAAAGCAGAACTCGCTGGGTGTAGAATTGTCTTTGCATTTGAGGCTGACCTTTAGGAACACCTTCACCAAGGAGTGGGCAGACCCCCAAGGCCCCCTCTCCCCTCCCCTCCCCTCTTAAGGGAGGGAAGTGGCCCAGCCCTGGAGCAGGGATGCCTGGTGAGGAGGGGGCCTTGTTGATGGGCAGACTCTCCTTGCAAAAGACACCCCCCCCCCGAGGATCTGTCCAAGGTACAGTACTTTGGGTTAAAGTAGGCTCCTGTGGTCCTCCCCCCCAGTCCTCCCCCCCCCCAGGGGCTAAGCTGTGAGTCTGAACTGGCAGGAACTAAAACAGGATAAGGAATGGGAGAACGGGTGAGGGGCCTGGAATGAAAATGCTGATAAGGGGGGAGGGGGGCTGTTGGGAAAAGGGAGCCCCATTTCTGACTTGAGCTCATTCCAAAATGTCCTTAGCAGCTGCTTCTTTCTCCCTGGAGCAGATCGATCTTATGATGCCTAACTCTGGCTCTTGTGACGTCCTGTGGACCGTGTGAAAGTGCTTTGGGTGCCCCTCTCTGTTTGGCCTTTGAAACAGTGGACGGAAATGGTCTTTGGGGCAGTGCAGGGGGTCTCTCCACCTCTGCACAGCTCCAGTGCAGGACTTGAGTACTAAAAACAACTCAACTCTTTCCCAGGTCTGGGCAAGATGCAGCCACGATGCCTGGCAAAGCGATTGGCACCATCTGCTCGCCTCTTGCCGTGGTACCCAGCACCATCAGAAAGATGCACTCGCTGGGGGGGCCAGGATTTTAAATTGTTGCCTGGGAGCTTTTGAGCACCAGCAATTCCTCAATTTGCTCAGACAGAAAATTCCCTCCAGGCAGAGAGCAGCGAAAGGGGCCGTCTGCTCATTCATCTCCTGCCCCTCTGGTGCACGCAGGCGGTTAAGTAAATGTGCAGCTGGAAGAAAATCACGGCCGTTGTTTGCTCTCTCAAGGAAGCCAGGCGCAAAATGTCCCCAGCGCATCCTTTCTTCAGGTTTGCCAAAAAAATCCCCTGCCCATCGAGGCCCTCTTATTCTGGACCCACTGGATTCCGCAGCCCATGTGACTGGAAGAGCCGATCCACATCTTTTAGGCGGCAGTTCAGATCGCATTTCCCGGACAGGGACTGGGAGAACCCCAGCACCCTGGAGACGAGGGTTCCCACCCCTCCCCCTCTTCATTCAAACCCTGAGCGACGGGCTCTCTTGTGGCTCTCATGGGCATCCCCCCAAATCAGGAGACGGAACAATGCGGCTCAGATGGAAACCGGATCAATGGGGTTCCCACAGCTTCAGGCATTCAAGGCACGAAACGGCTCCTTCCGATGGCAGCCCTCCAGGGCCCCTCAGCACCCCAGAGAACAGTTGGCATTTGTTCTCAGGACAAGACTCGCATTCATCTGGCTGCTTTTCAGGATGAGGCCCCCTTTCTTGCCCTTGACGAGCTTAGGAACCATAGTAACTAACTTGAAGGGTTGTTGCCGGATCACCACAGAACGTCTAACTGTAAATCGAAGCACGTTGAATAGAAATTAACTGCACTGTGATTTGGGGTGCAGAGGCTGCATGGAGGGGAGCTGGCTAGGGAAGGGCTGGATTGCACAACTTACTGCTCTTACTGTAACTTGCCAAAAACCCTTCTATTTTTGTATCATAAAGCACAAAATGTACTGCTCTTAAAAATGCAGGCACACTAATAGTGGAAAAGAATTTTTTAAAAAACAAAAAAAAGTTTGCTGTTTCTCCCAGTGCGATAAACCACGGAGAATGCAATGTTTTGGAGTTCTGAAATTCTTGCAAACAATATTTTGGTGTCAGAGGTCTAGAAGGAAGGAAGGAAAGAGCTCCTCTGCGCTCGAGCCTCTGTGGTCTGGGAACTGTGGGAGAAAATGTGTACACAGCAGCCAGGCAGCCATCAGAGCAAGGATCAGAGGCCTCCATCACTCTGATCTTGGCCTGGCCTCTCCGCTAGCTCTTCAGAGCTCATTAACCCTGTCCCACCTCTGCTTCTCTTTCCTTCCCTGATGAGCTGGATTTGCCTTTCTTTTCCAGCAGGGAAAGACACATTGGACTGTGGGAATCACATCAGGAGGCTCACACCTAGTCTGTCTCCCACTTATAACAAATGCTGGCTCAAAAATGCCCCCAAACATGGAGAGTCACAGGAGGGCAGAGGAGGGCAGGACACGGGGGACAGAGAAAGAACCGATGACCTCCGTTCAGGGTCACCCCTTGACCCAACTTTCAGCAGAACAAAGTGTAGCCAGCTCTTGCTCCTGGGGAAGGAAAGGAGGGTGCCAGACCCCTTATCTACCATCCTCACCTGCTTACGAAGAAGGCAAAAACAGGGTTGAAGCCTGCATGGAAATGAGCCCACCTGTGTGTCTTCCTCCTTCGGAGCCACCTGCAGAGTTGCTGGGCTGGGAGAACCTGGCTCAGATTAGAAAATGCAAAGTTCTCTCCATGCTTATTTTACGATGGCAAAGCAAAGCTGAAGGTGGAGGTTAGAAGCTGCCCTGGGCCGAAAGCAGATCTTTGGAAGCCAGGTGTCTTCTCTTCAGCCAGCGCAAAAGTGATTCTCGGCCCCTTTTCTGACTCATGCGTGTTATTAGAAAGCATCAGCTTTCATGCAGCTGCTTTTGAATAAAATGGGGAGGGGGGCTGCAAGTTTCCTCCTGAACATTTGCTACCATAGATGTATTCATGTCCGCCCCCCCTCCATCCTTCCTCTACTGATTCCCACTGTAGACCCTAAAATAAGGCTGGGTCACAATCTGCAAATCGGAGCCGTTTTGTAGGAAGGAGTCAAGAATTCTCTACTCCAGCAGAAGTCGAATCCGTGTTGCCAAACACCCACCAGCCTCTCATTAGCACCAAATTATGAAAGAGAATTCAACAGCCCAGCAAGCGCTGGCAGTTCCTAATTAGCAGCAATTACGAAGTACAATAGGAAAGATCAGAGAGATGATCAAAGGTACAGCAAGCACGGAAGACGTAGAAGATACTAAAGCAATAGGACATCTCACCGAGTTCTGGGGGATAACAAGGCTGCTTTTGAGCACAAATCTTGGCTGGATGTCCAATGGGAGGCTGAAGCCCAAAGAGAAAACAGGCGCAGCAAAAAGGGGCAGCTTCTCAAGGACCAGAAAAAAGAATAGCAGAGAAAAATAAAGATTCTAGTAACGATGGAAATCCGCCAGCTTCTCTGATAAAGTTCTGCAGTTAATAATCCCCTCAATATCTCTGAGCCACCCATTAAGGCTGTGCACAGGAGGACAACCACCCTGAGTGTTTCCTGCAGAAAGGGCGGCTGTTCAGGAGTGGGCCAGTTCTGGACTCATTCATTTCTGACTTTCCCTCCTTCTCCACTCCTCGACTGCAGCCATCAGGCCCTGAAAGTGAAAGGGGGAACCGGCTCTGGTAGGCCAATGATAATATTGAAATGCGGGTTCGTGATAGCTGGTAAATCTACCCCCTTTGCCTTATTTTGTCCAGTTCCAAGCACAGCGAGAAGAATTTAGCAGTTTAGTGCTATGAGAGCCATTTTTTAAAAGAAAAATCTAGCTACGAAGCTCGTAGCTTTGGGAGATGCATTTATTCCTCACTACCCCAGAGTTTGGGGGACAAAAATGGGATTTTACCTCATTAGATAGTGCTCTGGACGGCTGCCTTTATGATTTTCATACTGGAGCATTCTAAGCATGTCTTGATTTATTTTGTGACACTGTTAAGTGACTTAATGGTCAAGGCCAGGGGAAAGATAAGACTGAAATAAAAATGTAATGTCACATAAGTTATGTAGGGAAATGCACCCTTGACTCTGGCTCATATTTAGAGCTACAGTCAATCTCTATTCCCTTCAGAAGACAGACAAAAAGTACCATCAAACCCCCTCAGATAACTTTAAATATTCAAGAATTTATCCCAGAACGCAGTGTTTAAAACCAAATTCTGCCAGCAGAAACTCTGAAGCCGAGCACGAACACAGGGCCGCCTTGGGACTGAGTGAACATATTTAACTTCCCCCTCTGCCAGTGGGTCTCCCAATCTATCGACGGATCCCTTCTGTGTCCAGTTTTTAACCAGGGCTGTTGACTAAGAACAGTCCAGCGAAGCAAATCACATCGCCTGGGAGAAATCCTTGAAATGTCAATCAGAGTTTGCTCAATGTCCTCCAAATAAATTTGAGCCCCAGCCCCAGAGGCTCCCCCCTCAGTCCCAACTGCAACATAGAAAGATACAAGCAAGGGCATGTGCAGAAGTTGAGAAATCGCCTGGTTTTAAAGCTTTGGAGAGACTTCAGTGAACATGGAAGCGCTGATCTCTATTCACCCCCTTCCTCTTCAGACGCCCTCCGGTGTCCTTCAGTCAGGTTGTTCAGACAAGGTAAAAAGGAGGCTCACCTCCTACACCCATGTTTTCCCTTTGGGCTTCAGTGCCCACTGTCTTCACCCATTCAACCAATTCCCAATCAATAAGATGCAGGCTCAAGAGAGGACGGTGGTCCAGAACTCACAGGAAAGTTTGCATACCAATAAGAGATGGCTCAGGAGTCATTCTGCTACTGGCTGAGTTTAACCATCATGCCAAGACGCCATCTTTGGACTCCAAATTACCGTGCTTAAGTTTACGCTACAGACTGACATCCAACAAACAGACTAACACGACATCGTGACCCAAAGGAAGCTCCCTAGAAACTTCAAGTGAAAAAGGGGGGCTGAAAGAGACATTTTGCCCACTGGGGATCACTTAGCAAAGAGGCCTTTGCTGATTTATCCAGATTGTGTCTTTGGTCAGCCATAAAGTCCTCTTGATCGAGCTTGGTTGGGACAGGCTCCCCCTCATTTAGGGTGGGAAGGAGAAGATGGTGGATGGGAGGGAGGGAGGAAGGGAGGGGGCTATTGATCAGGTGAATTATACACAGTCTCCCGTAAGAAATAGTTCTGTATCTGTAAGGTCTGGGTTTCCCAGCATTCAGCGGGTCACAGCAAAAGGTTTATTTTACTGTTGATGTCATGGCACATGGCTGGAATACTGAGCAACACAGAAGCTCCTGAGGAACAGCCCAGGCGGAGAGATTGATCACTCACGTTGCAGCCCTGGAAACAGACCGCTCCATTCTGGGATGCCAGGGCTTCTAGCGGAGAAGAGTCGGCACCATACCGAATGCAGACCACAGTGCTGTGCCAGCAAACCCAACCCGGTCACTGCAAAGGTGAGGCCAGGGAGAACTCAACCATCAGGATGTGTCAGGGATAAAGAGAAAGTGGTTCCCCCCCGCCCCAAGACAGTTCCAGGGGAGCCCCGAGTTGCACTGCCCTTCTGTCCAGGAAGCGGGGTCTACAGGATTACAGATGGCAAAGCTCTAGGTAAAGCTGATCTACAAACTCAGGCCAGTCTTCTGGTCTGAGAAAGACCCCAGGTCGGGTGCCCTGCCAAGCCTTTCCCTTGAAAGCCGGGGAGGATAGAGAAAGATGCAAGAGAGAGAGAGATTCACACACAAACCTTAAGCCACCCTGTTGCTTCACAGAAATCCTCTCCTACTTCAGAGAAATTGTCCAAGCCACGTTCTCTGGTTCTTCTCTGGATGAAAGCCATGCAGGGGACGGTTTCTAGATGGCCAGGACTTTGGGGCTTTGGCCTTCTAAATCCAGCTTATCAGAACAAACAGAGGAAGGGGTCCTGCTGTGAATCATGCAGGGAGCAAATATTTCCACGCTGGTAGTTTTTCTATGCAGAAAAGCAAAGGCAACCCACACATAAGATTCCCGTGGGCTTCCATCCTCATGAAGTTTTTTTCCCCAAGAAGGCTTCTGGCAATTAAGTCCAATCCTGTGCAGATGCGGGGTTCAGCAGAGCATCCACAGGGTCTCCATTCTGAAAAGAGGAAGCCCAGGGTGCTGCAACACGCTCCGTTGGCTGAAGCGTGCTAAATGCAAGATTCAGACACCATGGAGGTTTAGGGAAGGCTTTGGATAAGCCAGCCATTCACTAGAGGCTGAATGCAGTAAGCCAGTTATCCAGACAATTTGTCTAAGACAGCCTGCCAGCAGAACGGAGAGAATTTCAAACCTGGGATGTGCTTTATTTATTTATTTATTTTTTAAAAAGGAGGGGAGGCTTACAAGATGGAACAATCCCAGCTTATCAGTGCTGTTTGAAACATATTTCTGTTAACAAATATACGCAGTGGTGCTTCTTTTTACCCCAAAAAATGCACCAGAAATGTTATCAATTTCTGCAGGAGTCTTTCTGATCCACTACTTGTATTCAGAATCAGCTGAACACTTTTTCTAAAGGAACGGGCGCTTCTTCCAGGGGATTCCCGGAAGTCTGCCAATCCCCAGCCCGAGTGCTGCAGAACCCCCCCCCACACACACACACACACTCCTCTCAGGGTGCAGCAGCTGCTCTGGCCTGAATGGGTCAAGGCTAGGCTGGTCTCCCTTCTGAACCAGAGACGCCCTTTTCTGCTCCTCTCTTCTAATAAGGCCCTTTCTTGTTCAAAGTCACAACCGACAAAGCTGACCGGCTTCTTCTGTAGACTGTCAGCTCGTCTGGCTGCTTAGCGTGACCTTTTGTCCCTGGTACAAAACCGAAGGCTTTTGTGTTTTTCTTTCTGACACCGCTTAATCTGGAAAGGTCACAGTCGTGTGGAAATCGTCTCTGTCCCTTTCACAAACACTTTTGCCCCAGTCTGGACCGCATTTGAGGCCGCTAAATTGGGAATTTTTGCTGCCCAGAGGCAGATCCATCTGCCTGTAGGAATCTTCCTTCTTGGGAGTTGGCTAGTTTGAGGCTGCTGCTTTTGAGAACGCACAACAGACGCCCAGCCAGAGGGGGAGCGAAAACAAAGGATGCTCGTCCCTCGTTTGCCATGAATATGCATAGATAACTTATTGCTTTTGCCTGACTACCGATCAGGCAATCAGAACCAGGAGCAGCTCAACAAAGTCACCTACAGGAGCTAAAAGGACGTGGAATCTACACACAGAGAGAGAGAGAGAGAGAGAGAGAGAGACAGACAGACAGACAGACAGACAGACAGACAGACAGACAGACAGACAGACAGACACAGACAGACAGACACACACACACACATTCTGTTGTTGGAGGTGAAGGAGGAGCATGATCAGGAAGGGCGGGGCATCATGAATGAGATCAATCATGTTTAATTGCTCATTTGATCTGAATAGGAAGAGTTTCCCCAAGGGAACACTCCAAAATAAATTCATATACAAAATATGTAAAAACGGACGAGCAGAAAAGCTCAAGGACTCTCAAGGTCAGGAGCCGGGCCCATCCAGCGAGGGACGGCTTCTTCAATCTCCCGCTGTCTCAGTTTAATTCACACCTCACAGCTGGAAGCCAGAACGGGCAGGGGGAAATGGCACTTTCCTCACCGGTTACCTCTCAAGGAAAATGCCTACACACAGACACACAGACACACACGTGTGCGCACCCATAGAATGAATGATGCAGATTAGAAGGCAAACTCAAGTGCTAGTTCTGTTCTTGTCTCAGTGTCTCTTCTCTGCTAACCCCACAAGAGGAGACAATCAAATTTCTAAAAATAAACAAACGCTAAACAGGAGCAGCTTGTGCCCACGACAAGTGTGAAGGGGCTGCGTTCTAAACTGATCCTCCCCCCAAGGGAGACCAGCCGTCCCTCTTCCCCTCCAACTTCAAAGGCAGGTTGTCCCTATTGCTGGGCCTACGGCTTATTAGAAGGAAATGCGCTGCAGTCTAAGCACATTTCCTTGAAAACTGGTTTGATCTGATGATGTTCCACCAAGTCAGCATCAACTCTTAGTGACCACAACTTGGAGAAGGTCCACATCTAGGCCTTCTCCAGGATGACCCATCCCCAACCTGGTCCTTCAATGCTGCACTCAGGACCGCAGTAACTGAGTCGGTCCACCTTCTGCTGTTCATCTTCTTCTCTTTTCTTCCACTTTCCCCAACAATTATGGACTTCTCAAGAGAGCTGATTGTTTCCCTCAACTGATTACGTCAGACTGAGGTTGACCCTTTGTGCTGACTCTGAGTGGCCATGTGGCTGGATCTCCTCCAGGATCATTTATCCCCAATCTGGCCCTTCAAGGTTTTCCATTGATGCACCCATTGCGACTACAATGCAGTCAGCCCATCTTGCTGCTGGTCATCCTCATTTCTCTGTCTCCCTCTCTCTCTTTTTCCCTTGGAGATTTATTCCAGCAAAATCAATCATCCTTGGGGAAGAGATTCCACATCTGAAACTAACACTGAACATTCTGTTACCTCTTTGCAAGAATCTAATTCTAACAGAAAGGACTTACACAAAGTGCTAATTTGATTTGCTTGTTTCTGGCTAAATGAGTTGTCCAAACCCAACTGCTGTGGTTAGTAACCCATGATTTATGGTTCAGCATGTTGCATCAAAGCCAGACAATTGTGACTTATCCAACCAACGATGGTTTTGCTCTGCGAATAACACAGTCTTGGTAAGCAAGTAGCAAGTCAACACCACCAACACCATTTTCACTCATTGCTGTGGATTGTGGTGGACACCACTGCAAAGCCGGTGATGGCAAAATGTTACCTTGAAATCCGCCCAAGAGCCTTTTCTGCAGAGGCAGAAATCAATGTACAGAAATCTGGAGAGACGGAGGGGAAGGGCCTCAGCCGAGGCTGTCGTGGGTCAGTGCTGGACTCTGCATCACAGTCACCCTGGGGTGGGGTGGGGCGATCAGAACCATCCCTAGGGCTGCCCACCAAGAAATTCAGCCCAGTCCCCAGGCTCAGAGAGTTAAAGCCAGATGCTTCCCTGTTTTTCAGATGTGAACAGAAGGCCGGCTGCCGCAGCTCACTCTCAACCAACAGGGTCTGCTGCAGTTGGATGGAGAGGGAGCCGTTCCGCCTTTGCGTGCCATGAGCCGCGCAAGGCCTGTGCGAGGCGCCCGATCCAAGCCAGCCGGACTGCATTCTGACACTCTGGGCTTGGCATCCAGGACAGGCAGCCCGTCTCCCAGCCGAGGCTTTTGTGAACATGCAGCTCCTGCCAGGCCCTGATTGGTGCTGGGGCCAAAGCACTGGGAGCCCCGACAAGGGTCCAGATGAAAAGCATCGCCCATCACCCCTGAATCTGAGCTCAGAAACCTATAGAAGAAAAAGGGGCCACAGTCAGTTCTGCAGCCCGGGCCCCTCTTGCCTGCAGACGGAGCCTGAAGCCAACCCAGGAAATCAATAGGCAGATGAACATCCTGCTGTTTTTCACAGGAGGGGTCACAATCAAGAGAGGCTCCTCAACCCAGAGACATACACATTAGAAGGAACGGTGCATCCTGCGTAAATCAGGGGCTGAGCGGTCTCACCTTTTGCTTCACCTGGCCTGAGAGCCAGATGGCCCAAGGAGAAAGTGCCCTGCTTGGCTTTGGTTCCCAACATCTATCAGATTTTCACCCAGCAGGTTGCCCAGGCCTATTGGTGGGATTCCCACAGCAGCTGGGAGTGAGGAATGCCCACACAGGGCCCAGGCAGATGCCAACACAAGCCGACACATCACAGGGAAGGAGAAGTGGAAGTGTTAACCACAATTTGTGCCACTGCTTGGGGACTCCTTGAGAATCTCTACTGGTGCGATTTGTACAGAATCCCAGAGTGCTCGATTGTCTGCCACCTAAATTGAAAGACAAAATTTTCCTATAACGCAACCCAAGGTTGAGTCCTCCCTTGTTCTGAAACAGCCTTTTTCTTTTAGCTCGCTTTAAAAATCTGTCAATTGCATCCTTGTACTAGAACTAGACCATCAGTATCTCTTCCCAAAAAGTAAACTTCCTAAGTGCCTGTCCTACACAAAGGATCAGTTTACTCTCAGCCTTGTCCCCTTTTTGTAGGAAAATAATAATAAAAAAACCCTGCAGATTTCATTGTCTTCTTGGATGCCCTCTGCACAATCCTGCACCAGCGTAGAGCCCTGGAGGGTGGGGCCGCAACTGCCAAGGGCATCCCTTCTGTGCCCCCTGGGAAGGTTCCGGGCCTCTGGTGTGCCTTTTTTATCTGACGGTAGATGGAGCAACCTAACTATTCAGGTGACAAAAAAGTTACACTAAAGAAACCCCAGATGCTTTATTTTCCTATTCCTGGAGGAAAAAGCTTAGACATTTCCCAGCAGAGCCTGTATGACAACAAAGTCTTCCTCTGGAAATTCCACATTTCCAAAATCATCCTGTTTATCTAGGCAGTGAAATGTCTAGAACAAATCCAGCTGTTCCTCAGTTTCTTCCCATGACTGGAATCCATGTAGTCACGATGCTCTATGGGGAAGTCAATTGTATTGACTTCAGTGAGACTTATTTCTAAACAGAAACACAAGACCAAGTGCTGGCTTCCACTGGGTTCTTTAGAGAAGTTCATCCAGCTGTTTTCCTCTCCCAGGACTGAGGGCTCATCCAGTGGCCCTTTCCATCAGAGGCAAACAATCTCTTTGAAGTAAATAGCTGCATCCCTATTTTTCAAAATGGCTCTGGAGAACTGCAACAGCTTGTCCCCCAAAGCAATGCTCCTCTGGGACCTTAGCCAAAAATACCCACCCCTTTTTTGTTCCCCCAGTGTATGGGGAGGGTTGAAGGGGCACAACCTGATTGCTTAGTCTTTGGCTTTTGTAATTTTACTAACAACTCTTCCCACCTCATAGGAGGGTCTCTGGGGCCACTCAGGAGGGGCCCCTGCTGCAGATGAAGGAGACCCCAAGTTTCTCCTTCCCTCCCCAAGCAGGAACCTTCCCTGTTCCCACTAAAAAAATTTTCTGAATTTTCCTGGATTCAGAGGTGTTGGATTAGGTGGGACAGCACAGGGAGAAGCCAAGAGTCTTTCTTCTGGGTTTCATTTTGATCATCAGCAGGAGAGAATTTGAGACCAGAGGCAGAGGCAGCTTCTGCAGAATTTTCCGCAAATGCTTTCTGTTCAAAGTACAGAACATAAATCACTTAAGGAAAGCGCCCAAAGCCACAGTAGATCCAATAACACTGCAATATGTTTACCATTAACCATTTATTCAAAGGCTATCAGAACTTGAACTTCAAACACAACAAGATTAATTAAACTCAAACGCATGCAGCATTCATATTGAAACACCCATCTTGCTGCTCGCATTGTGAGAACGGATGGGGGCTAGTGGCCTCTACGGAGCTGCAAGGCTACGGGGGCTCTTTGCTTTCTTCAGATCTCGCCCTCTTGCTCAGACGCCTCCCCAGCCTGGGGCTCTGCAGAAGCCATCCCTCTTTTCCAGGTGGCTTGAACCAGGCCAGCCAAAATGCAATCAACATAAAAATGCAACACACATAAAAATCAGGTTGCGCTTCAGTCACACCATTGTGGCTACCATCTTGCCCTTCTACACCAGCCATCCCGAAATGGAAGAAAGTGGGGTCCTTGGTGCTCTCAGAGCTTCTTTTCTTGCAGACGTTTCATGACCCAAACCAGGTAACGTCATCACTGCCAGTCTTACGGAAGAAAGTTTCCTCCGTGTTCTTGACCAAGGCTCCGCTCCTTCAGAAAGACATTCTTGAGACTGTCGATTTCTTCTTGAGCAAATAGAAAGTGTTCTCAAGTTTCTGGCTCTGAAAACCCTGATCAACTTTCACTCTCAGTCACTTGAGCTGTGCCCAGGTCCCTCCACCTGAGCTGAGTTCAAGCCGGGATCCTTTTTCCGCTTTCCTGTGACTACCTAAGCATGTTTGCTGATGGAGGCAGAGATTTCACTGGCTCCCGCTGTGGAATTAGTGCCAAATGTCATTACTTGCACTGCAATGCAGGAAATGAGAATGTCCCTTAGCACTGGAGAGCAAATCAGATCAAGTGACAAGCTGCCACTGAATGGACTTTTAGACCTGGCCTTTTATTGGTTTAATTGGATAAATAGCTTCTCTGAAGGACTCTTTTAAGCACTCGGCAAGGACCAAAATAGTTCCAGCCTTGAAAGAGACTTTGCTGGGCTCCCCAACAATCCCACGCAAGCCCAGTCAACCTTCTAAGAGGAGACCTCTGTGGAAGGAACAGAAACTCAGGCTATGTTTTCTATGAAGAATTGCACACAAGCAAGGATGCCCAGGTTTTTCCCCAAATTAAAATGAACGACTCCTGGGGAGGTTTTTCTGTAGACAAACACGTGTGAGAGAAACTAACAATTTATTGCAGACAAATGACATTTTGACTGAAGGACCAAAGATCTCCCCAAATCTCATCCCCATCAGATTTACCACTGAAGTTCCTTTGCTAGATAATCCTAAAATATTCTTATCAGTCTAGAAATGAATTCAAAGGGAGTTTTAACAATTTTTATCAATCCATCTCACAACAGATGGCTTATAGTTATGAAATCATATTCTCTAAAATTCTTCACCAAGATATGCAAAGCGATCAGTACAAGATTCCCATAAAGGAGCCAATTTGTTACAGATCATAATATTCTTGCTGGAGTATCACATAATGTTATTGATTTTTTCTCTCTCTGTATCAGCAAGAGAACATCCTTGAAAAAACAATTAATGGTTATTTACCAAGATGTCCACCAAGAATTGCTGGTAAAGAGGCCATTATGAAACAAAGAAAAGAAAAGAAGGAAGGAAGGAAGGAGGTGTACTAAACTACAGAGCATCATGTCTTGGTTAAATATATGCTAGGATGACAATATTTTGATTACAAAAGAAAGAAACTTGAGAAATGACCAAAGATAATAACAGAGGAGACTAAGTGTTTAAAGAAAATTATAGAGCAGTCAAAGGACAGCCAGTCCATCGGTACTTTTGCATATTTAGTTTCTTTGCCTGACCGACCAGTTTGGCATAGCATCCCCCGATATGACCTAGAACAGGGGTAGGCAGCCTCGGCTCTTTTATGACTCATGGACTTCAACTCCCAGAATTCCTGAACCAGCTGGCTCCGGGATTCTGGGAGTTGAAGTCCACGAGTCATAAAAGAGCCAAGGTTGCCTACATCATAGCAACAAAGCTGCCCACAACACTGAGACTTTCTCCAAGCCTTGAAATCACCTCCAGGAAGACCTGCTGCCCGACTCTTCCCTTGCCATATCCGAGAGACGGTGCTTCTTAACAGAGGTTCAGCCCTGGAAATCTTGCTGAGCTCTGTTTTCCCCAGGAGCGCTGCTGGAAGAAGGTCTGTTCTTGTTGGCCTTTCTTGTTGCAGGCAATTTGTGCTATAATTGTGCAGGTTAGTACAGTATTCTCAAATATTGTTTTTTACAAATAGTCTTGAAAGAAATGCTCTCCTGAATGTCATGAGGTTTTGTGCCGAGTGTTCTCCACTGTGCATTTGTTGCTCATGGGTCTATTCAAGAAGAGCTTTCTACTGGGATTAGCATAGCATTTCCCAAACCACTGGAGCTATAATTTATTGCCTCTGGAGAAACACAGGACCCTCCCCATCCCTCCGAATTCTAGCAAGGCCACCAAACCTCCAAGTGCTGCTAGAATATTGAACAGCATGAAGCCCTAGAGGAAAGTGCCCAGTTATCATGAGGGACAGGGGATAATTCACGGGTTCAGTCCTCGTGACGCCAAAACCAGCCCTTGTGAGGTGCCAGGAGAACTGAAACTGGTCAGTCTCCTGCAGAGTCAAGAGAGATTTCTGGTTTCAGCCGGAGGAGAAAATGGTGGGCTCCTGAAGAAGAGAAGAATCCACCAAGAGAATCCACCAAGGCCATCAGTGACTGAGTTCACAGCTTTCTCTCCTCAAATCCTTGGTCTCTGGTGGCAGCATTTAAAATTCAGACATTACACGCCCACAATTTGCAAATGACATTCTCCAGCTTACGTAGGTGTAAGAGTCGCTTCAAAATGCGTGGCTGAGAAATGGTATTCAAAATCTGCCTTCTGTGGTATAAATTAGGGCATGAGGAATCTCCCTAAAAAAGGATTTTCGTGAATCATCCTTCCCCAAGCAGATGCCCTTCCAACAGCTTCAGATTTCACCTCCCATGACTTCCAACCAGAATGGCCTCTGCTGGGAATCATGGGAGTCGGAATCCAACCCATGTGGAAGACCGCATATCAGGGAAGCTCTTGAAGGCAGTCCACGGAAAAGGAACGCAGCAGCAGGCTTATGGGCTTTGGTCTCCTGGCTCAGAGCCATACCTTCTCCCCCCAACTGAGAAACAAAAAAGGGAAAAATCTATGTCCCATAAAATATTTATCTATAAGCTTCATCTGATCCTGGAAATGAAGACGGATTCGATCTTTGACTTAATCAAGGGCAACCCGGCTGACAAGCCAGGAAAAGAATATGCTGCATCTCACTTCTCCCCACGTGAGAAGGAAGAGTCCAGTTCCGAACACAGGAGTTGCCTTCACACGTGCACTGAACCAGAGAGGTTTCCCAGGCCTCTGCTTCTCAACTGAACCACAGGAAGAGTTCCCCGATTTATAAACTGCTGCATCTAGTGACGTGGAAGCCCAAATCGAACAAAGCACACTGGAAGCCAAGCATCCTGCACAAGCCTCTTTTTTCACCTGGGGAAAGATAATGCGTGATTCTCCCCAATCTGCCCCCCACATACACACACACCACCTTCGCCACCAGGGCTAATAACGTGTAGCGTCTCTGCAAGATCTTGCA
The DNA here is from genome assembly GCF_947247035.1 of Vipera ursinii. NCBI lineage: Eukaryota > Metazoa > Chordata > Lepidosauria > Squamata > Viperidae > Vipera > Vipera ursinii. Next base: position 806,818 of record NC_139525.1, on the reverse strand, counting down.
GCACAAGAGCTGTCCGTGGTGCTTCCCTTTCAAAGACTTTGCCATGCCAAGCACAGCCCGGCCAGGAAGGCCTCCAGCTCCCCAAAGACGCCCCATGAGTCCTTTTCCACTTCTGAAGCTGCCTGCATTTCCTATGCCCAGCCCTCCTCCAGGTGGCTCCTAGCAGTTTCTGGTGCCCTCCCAAATACAGGTTGGGCTCCTGCTTTAAGAGAAGCCAATAATTAGCCTAACCTGCTCTAGGCCAAGAATGCAAAACTGATGAGCTCCAGATGTCACTGGATCTGTCTTGATCACCACTGAATGACGCCAACATCTCCTAAGGTTCTGGGAAGGTTTAATCTCATAGACATAGCTGCTATTGGAGCTAAGTGGTACTAGTAGTAGTGGTTATAGCCGTTCCTAATTTTGCGTGTTGGGTGAACACAGCCTGTGAGTAACCCCATGCCAGTTGAGCTCTCTCACATCTCCAACCTTTTGGAGAACAGAAAGTGGGCGTGGCAGACAGCCCTGGAGTTTTGGACGGATTTGCTGGATCGAAATGTGCAACCTCTGCCATCCAGTGCTGAAGACCACCTTCTGCATTTGGAAGGGCCCAGGTGGCTCAAGCAGGTCCCTGCCTGTCAGTCCAGCTTTCAGAGTTTCAGAAAATATGGCCCGGAGGAGACAACTCTCGACCACCGTGGCTCTCCACTCCGGGCCAGGAGAGGAGTCTCCTTTTGATCCAGGACCCAGAACAGGATGTTACCTCTTGGTTCCCCCTCCTCCATGGCCCCCCTTTAAAGCTGAGCTGGGGTGCCTTGCGCATCCTTGAAGTGTCAATGGGGAAGGGGAATAAGCAGTTGAGGGGCTTCCCCTCCCCAAGTCCCCCTCTGTCTTGGCTCCTCCCGTGAACTCTCCCACAGTGCCCACTTTTCTCCGGAGGGCTCCTCAGATCGTCTTCATTCCAATTTTTATAATCTTGACATCAGACCGCTTTAGTGATGGGGAATCAATAAAAGCATCCCGGTTTGACAGAATTTGCTGAGTAAACAAGACAAGACAGGAGTTGGCCAATGACAAAATATCTTGTCCAAGTTCAAACAAATTACACAGAAAATAAAAATTTCCTTTATCCTCCCCTCAAACATTTGCTCTGGTTACTGGGAACCACCTTCTCCTGCCAAATCTGTCTGTCTCCCTCCTGGTGAGAGGCCCGGTGAAGTTGCATTCCCAGACTGATCCAATATCTTGCTTGCAGCCGCCGGGATTATTTGCCCACCTCTCTAATTTGGAATTAGCAGAATCCAGAGCATTATCGGAATTGACTGTTCCCAGGGACATCTGCCACCCATTAGCGGCAAAGCATTTAATTTACTCATCCTCCTCCTTCAGTTCTGATTCAATTGCTCTGGTAATGTTATTAATTCTTCTTTTCATAAGAAGAGCTATTTATTGACCTTTGTTGCCATTGAGACGGTCACAGAGACAGAGCAAGAGGAAGCCAATGGGCCAAGGGCGCTCCTCGGCCCAAAGCTTCTGGGGGGGCTCCCGGCGCACCAGGCAGATTTGTTTGGTGTGCTTGCGAGGTGTGAGATCAGGGTTTTGCCTCTGAGCGTGGTGTGAACAGAGCTAATTGCATTAAGCAAAGCATGGTTAAGCACCATGCATAAATCAACATGTCATAAGTGGCTCGCTTAGCCGTGATTTAGTAAGAAAATCGTAATGGTTTGGATTCATGCAACCTGCTAATCAATCAGCCATATTTTATAACATTCAATTAAACCAGAATCTCAGACAGCCCACAATGGCATGGGTGAAAGTCTCAAGAGGCAAAATTCAGCTTTATCGCTGCTTTCACACTGAAAGCCCAGCCTCAGGATTTCCAAAAACTCCGGCTGGCACCGAGACAATCGCGCGCTCCTTTCAAAGGCCCATCTTGCCCCACGCCGACTCCCGTGCCATCCCTGAAGTTCTCTCGCCTCCCCCTCGCCAGTCGCCAGTTAGTCACTAGCCCCTCACAGCAGTTGGCTTTGCTCAGGGAGTGAAGGGACCAGGGTTCCATCCAGGGAGAGGCAGACCCCTTGAAGAACGGTGGGCAACATACACAGTCACTCTGGAATATGAGCAAATGCGATTTGAAAGACGAGGCAGAGCAATCGAGTGCTAAAGTCGGAACAGAAGAGGAGAGCAAAATGGGGAACTTTGGCAACTGCTGGTATTATAAAAATAATAAACAGGTGGAACTGTTGATTTAAGGGGATTTTGTAGCTGATCATGCTAATTTAAAATCAAATTGCCTTTCATCAGCCACAGTTCTTATGGAAGTTGCCTGCCAGCTCATCCCTGCCACTCTCAAATGTAAATTGTCTCCACCCCGTAACAAAAGGAAACAGCCCAATCTAGTTGTCACTTCATCTCCTTGAACAAGTTTCCTTTGCTGATTGTGCTCCCGGCACTGTCTCCAGTTGGCCGGTGGGCGCAGATGGGGGCAAATTTCTGTCATGTGAAGGCAAAGATTTGAGAGTGACCTGCCATTACACACCGCCACCAAACCCCCCCCCCCGGCTGTTCAGGTCCTCCTTGCCAAAATTGACTCCCCCAGCCCAAAATCTGAGAAGAGTCCTTAAAGAGCCATTTTCATGCCTTTGCAAACATTCTGTGTCCCTGGACAAGAGCTCAGTTTTTATGAATCTCCTTCTTCAAAAATAAAACAGAACTGAGGGCTGGATTCACACACACGCACACACTTTATTGCCAAGCTGCTGCTAGCTCTGCAGCTCCATTGCCAGGTAATCGAGAAAAAGGACTTAGATTTCAGAAGAGCGTTTTGATAGGAACTAATCTGATGATTTTCAGACAAGTCATAATTCAGCTTAAATCTATTTAAACGGGGGATTTGCTCTGCGAAATGTTGAATATTTATAATGTTCATGCAGTTACATCAGCTTGATTGCCCCCAAGGTACCAGGCTTTTAGTTTCTGCTAAATCATTAGGAACAGGAGGTTTTAGGTGAAGAGGAGCTCTGTTAATTGGCAGAAAAGCCCAAAGAATTGATCAGAAAGCAGAGCAGCCTCACCTCAGGGTGGAGCAGAGGTGCAGCTGCCCTGCCTCGCTCATGCAGGATAGCAAGGTGGGCATTGCGGCTAGCTGGCCCTAAGCCCATCTCCAAGAGGAGTTTCCAAACAGCCAGAGGGGTGCAAACCGACGGAGGGGAGCAGCAACCTCCTGTGATTCCCATAAATTATCCTGCAGCAAACAAACACCCACAGATTTACACAGGTAGCGAAGGTTCCCGTGGGCAGAGGTGAACTGGGGAATCTTCTAAGCTGGAAACGGGAGGGGGGAACCAGGTGGAAGGGAGCAAAGGTATTCCTGAGGTATGGATTTCTTTATATGCCCCAAGAGCGGCTCGGTCTGTTGACAGATAGGGAAAAACTCTTGCCCAAACCTGCTAACGGCTGCAATATGCTCCTGGACCCAAAGCCGGGTGGGGGGGGAGGGAGGAGCCAGCTATCCATGAGCAAGAAGAAGATATAGTAGCAGTGTCGTTCCCTATTTATGTGATGGGATAAAAGCTAATGATCCCCAACCGCTCGGAATTGGGTAATAATTTCTGCAGCCCTGGCACTTTTGGTGGAATTTTTTTAAGGCAGTTTTTCTTTATCTGAGCAAGAACAGAGCAGCAAATGCTACTCAGATCTCAGTCCAAATTCTTCATTAAGTGGAGAGGGAGAGAGAAATCAAGCCCACTATTGCCCTTTTTTTGGAAAAAAAGTGTAATGCTTTCTGAAGCGTTCGCTGGAGGAGATGAAGAAAGGCTGCAGGGGAGCCGGACGTTCTTTGGCAAGGGGGGAAGAGCTGCCCCGTCCGTCTGCTGGCTGAGGACGAAGAAGCAGCCCAGCGCCCGAAGAAGGCCAGCTGGGCAGCCGTGGGAAATGATCCCTCCCGCCGTGGAGACTCCGGCTGGATGTCCCTTCGCCGAACGGAGGCCTCTGCAGAGGCCCAAGGATGGAGGAAGGAGGCCGGGCACCCTCTTGTGCGGTGACAGAAGCAACCGGCAAGAGGCTGTATCTGACTAAGCCTAAGGCAATCATCATTAACCTTGGCAGCTTTAATATGTGTGGATTTCAACTCCCAGAATTCCCTAGCCAGCATGGGTGACTGGGGAATTCTGGGAGTTAAAAGTCCACCCATCTTAAAGCTGCCAAGATTGAGGATGCCTAGGCCAAGAGACGCTCAACCAACTCTGGGCTAAGGTTGCAGCTGAAACTCTTCAGGGTCTTAGAGCACTCGTTTCCAGGGGCTGTTTTCTTAAAAAATAATAATAATAAATTCGGATGAGCTTTCCTGAGCATCATTCCTCTCCCAGATGAGTGTTCAACCCTTTGCACTAAGCCAGCTTGGCTTAGCTTCTTGGCCAAGTCAGTCCTTGTGCTTCATTAAACAAACCGTGGCTTGGGGTCATGTGCAAATTCAGCCTGATTGCTAACAGAAGGGCCAGGTTGCTTCTGAGTTTCAATGATGCTAAGCCATAAGCCATAGTTTGTCAGTCCCAGGGGTTGGTTTGTATTAGATGCTAAGCACAAGCAAGCAACTTGTATTACGGCTTAGCATCATGTGTGAACACGGCAATTGTTAAATTGCAGGCTTAAGGGAGCCTTTAGAAGACAACAGTGCTGCGACAGGGATGAGAACATTTAAGAGTCTAACCACCAACTCAAATTATTTTGGGAGACTTTTAAGAACACAGAAGGGAATGGACAGCATAGATCTGGCTTGGCCATTCAGCCGTGTAAAGTCTATAATTATATTTCAGGGACTCATTTGAAACTGTCCAGCTTGCCGATAAGAAGCTGCCCAGCCATTCAAAATACCTCAGCTGGCTTTGAAATCTGCCCATGAAAATAATGGAGTCCTGAAATAAATCTCTAGTTCCGTATAATTTCCTCAGGATACTTGCTGAAAACCTTGGTAGAATTTATGGCAACATGAGTCATAGCCATCTCCTTCAGAGATGCTTAGGATGCTAATATCCTGGAGCTATTTTAGACACCATCTAGTAGCCCTTACGCAACAAATGCTTTTAAAAGGAAAAGACAAAAAAACTCTTCCTGCCACGCTGCTCAAGGCCCCTTGGAGTCCAAGGGCAAGGGGCTACCAGCGGTGGAGAAGATGGGGGAGGGGGAGGGAGAGACCACCTCACTGGTTCCCAGGGCCAGGAGAGACGACTGCTACCCCAAGCCAGCTCCCCAACGGAGGAGGGCAAGCATCCAGCTCAGCTGCTGGCAGAGGGAGGCCCACCGGGGCCAGGGGAAAGGGAAGCCCTCCCAGATGGGTCTCCTGAGCCCCCCCTTCTGCCCCCCACCGTCAGCCCACGCCTGGCTGGTTCTCCATGCCGATTTCCATCAGATGCCACCAACTCTTATTCCCGGGAGGGAAATGTCTCCAGGGAAGAGACTGTTCTGAAGACAGCATCACAAGAGATTGAAAGGGGTGGGAATCCTTCTCTCCCACAAGGGGGGGGGGCAGCTCCTTTGAGCTCCCAAGAGGAGAGAAATTCTCTAAACACTCAGAAATTGCCACCAGGTGAAAAAACCTTTTTTTCGGTTGATGGGTGCATCTCCAATGGCAATCTGTCAAGGACTTCATTTTTCAAGGTGGACCAGAATTCAACGAGAGATTCAGGAATGAGCTCTTATGGACCCAGAGGGACCAACAGGTATCACTCACGGCATCGGGTCAATATGCCGTGTGGTTTGGTTTGTCTCTGCCCAGCGTGCTTTGGCGTTATGTCTATGAACCAATCCCTGCAGCTGGCTCTCCAAATGACCGTAGAAATGGACATCCCAGGTAGGAATTAAGCCAGTTTTCCAAGCTGGAGCTACCTCAAAGGTCTGAGTGAAATCTTCCAAGTGAACAGCTGTATTTCCCACCCCCTCCCCCACTCTGGAGCCATCTCTGCTCCAGCCAGTCCCCCCTAGCTCAGACCTCATCACCAGATGTGAAGTTCTCACACACACCCTCACTGTCCATCATTCAGTGTTTGGTTACAGTTCTTGCCTCATTTGGCAAGACCACCCTGCAGCTCGCAGCCGTTCCAGACAAGGCTTGGGCACCACTCACACATGCCCCCCTCACCCTGGGCCCCAAATCCAGTTCCTGCTCAATGTTAGGGCTGGGGTTTCCCCACTGAGAGGATGAACCCTCTTTACTCAGTTCCTGATCTGCAGCCGGCCCCCGCTCACGGCCACCCACGGCCAGTTTCTCTGGTGAGAGACGCCACCCAAAGCTCCAAAGCCACCTTTGACCCTCTGCTGGCCAACACTCAAAACCCGGCTGGCACTGCCAGACTCACCTTTGAAGAAGCCTCCCACGTGCAGGTGGATGTTGCAGCCTCTCCTTCCAGCCACTAATAAACCAACATGCTCCACACATCCGTCAAGCCCAGTTGGGAGAATCTTCGATCCTCATCAGCGTCGAAGAGCCCACAGAAAGGGGGTGGAGGTGTCATTGCCTCAGGGGGTCAGACAAAACTGGGACCCCCGTCACGGCATGGCCAAGAGGTCCTTCTCTGCCCCAGAGCGGCTTTCCCTTCTCCCCATAGATTACCCTTGCCTTGGCCTTCCATCTCTGGTAGCTTTAAAGAAAGCCCGGTGTCCGTTTACCCTCCCGCTGGAAAGCAGCTGGAGGCCCCCCCCACTTCGGAAGGCTGCCGTTCCTCTTCCCTGCTGCAGTCTGGCCCCATTCCTTGACTCCCTCGAGGCCCCTTCCTCCCGGCGGAGAAGCCTCCACTCTCCTGGGCCACAGACCTGCGCTCTGAAAGGCAGGCGGCTCTTGCCACCTGCCCAGGGTGCCGAGGTGGCGGGCGGTTGGCTGGCCTTTGCACAGAGCCTGCCCTCTCCCTGCCGCCGCTGCCGCCGCTGCCACCACTGCTGCTCATTTGGCAGCTACCAGACGAGAGCGAGCAATCAAGCGCCTGCCGGGCAAGGAGTTCAGGCAGGAGCAGCCAGTGCAGGGAATGTTTCGGCTGCCTTGCAAGGCTCACGCAAGCCCTGCGTGCAAAAGGTGCCCGGAAGGGGAGCCCGCCCGCCCAGGCCTCCAGCTGGTCATAAGTGTGACCTCTTCCTAAACAGGGAAGGGGGGGCATCGTTTATCAGCTGCAGGAGACCTTGGGCGGGATAATTTCCCACACCTCGCACACGAAATTGACAGTCATTTTTAAGCATCACTTTCTTCCTCTTGGAAAGCGCCTATGCACACAGAACACACACACACCCTGCTGAAAGATAAAAAGAGGTGTTTGAGGAGTTCCTACGGGGTTCCAGCCCTGGTTCTGGAAAGCTGGGCTCTGGCGGACCCCATCCGTCCACCCAGTTGCTGCAGTCGATGGTCCTCCTGAACTGGACCTGACTGGTCTCATCTGATCCTCCTCCGCGATGGCTGAGAACCTATGCAAAGGCAGCGCCTCCTACTATATTTCTCCACCTGTCTCCCTTTACCTCCTGCATTTATTACACCAACATCCTGCCGTCCTTCTAAGGACACACAATAAACCAGCAAGGCCTGGAAATCCTAGCATAAATAGGCTAGAAGAAGCTTGGAGATCATCTGACCAAGTTCAGAGTCTTGTGTGGAAAAACATCAGAGCAGATGAGCTGAGCAGCCACACACACAAGACCCCCCACACCTTCTGGCCTTTTCAACCCATGTATGTCCCCTTCCAGCAGCATCAGAGCCCCTTCCCAGAGCTGGTGCCCGGCATTGGGGAGCCTGTGGGCTGAGCACATGCTTGGGGTCTCACCAGTGCTCTTCCTGCGTTGTTCCCTGATCCATCAGACTGGCCATTTGGGGGGGGGGGCAAGTCACCAGTGGAACCCCCTCCCATCTAAACAGGACTATTTTATTTTGATATAGCCATGCTTCAGTTCAAGTATTTTAAAAGCCATAGAATTAAGATCAATAGGATAGGAAAAATGTGTGTACTATAGTAACAGCGAAATGCTAAGTGGAGAATTAATCTAATCCTTGGTATTAGTCTAATCATCTAATCTAAACGCTGAAGCTTATTTCTTCCCCTTGTCAAGGACTGAAATGAATCCTAGAGCCCTAAAGATGGCAGAGGGCACTGGGGCTTCCTAAACCCCCACTCAGGGCAGCAATCCTACCCGGGGCCCCCCTCCCCCTCCCCTTGGCTCCTATCCCCCTCCCTTCCCTTGCAGAGGCATTGGAGGAACCATCATGCTGAAGTTGTCCTTCCACACACAAGTAAGTTGAATTTCCACTCAATCATCCAACAATTAAACTGGCACCGAGCCTGGCAGAGTTGAGCCAGTCGCAGGGACACCGGCAGACTGGCAGCCGGATGCCCAAGGCCAGCCCAGCGAAGCGCTGCCAGCCCCAGGAGCAAAACTGAAAACCCTTCAGAAACTGGATGGAGGCGGCATCAGCACGGGAAAGACAGGCACTCATGGGCACGTCTGCCACAGACCCTCCGACCTGCAGGTCACCCAGCCCAGCTGCCCCTCGGTCTCCGGCAGGTCCCACTTGATCCTGGGAGCTGCTCCCCAGGTGCCAAGACAGGGGTGGGCCAGAAAGCCAGTCTTTGCTGGGGAGGCACCTCGGCTGGGACCCACCTTTTATTTGATGGCCCCTCCCTGGGAGCCCTGGCAGGCCCCTGCCTTTTCCCACCTCTTCCCTGCAACCTTCTCTTCCATTCTCTTCAAAGAGGGGGGGGGGCTGGAGCCTTTCTCAGACGCTGTAGGATCCGAGGGGTCCCTGCTGCTCTCTGAGTACCAAGACCCCTCATTTCAACTCTGAGCTATAAATATTCTCCTTAATTGATGCTGTAGAGCAGGTCCTCCCCCTCCCACCCACTTTACCTGCCTATTTATCAACAACGTGGGCACCCCCTTTTGGGGGTCAAGAAGCAGGCGAAAACCAAAACCCAGGGACCGACATTTTCAGGGAGGCACCTACTTCGGCCACCTGAAATCCGAGCCTTTTCCAAGGGGCTGCTCTCAACATTGGTGGGTCAGGAGGGGGCGCAGGCTGGGCTGCTGCTCAACACCCACCCTCCCTCCGCCAGACGGATCCCCGACATGCTGCCCAGGAGGAGACCCCGCGGAAAACGCTCGAAGGGGTCTTGTCTTGCGAGCTCGGCCCGACTGGATCCGCGGCACGGATTCGGAGGTGGGAAGGGGGCAACCGAACAGGCAACTGCCAGCTAGACAGCGGAGGCTTCCCGGAGCCACAGGTCTGCAGCGGCGCGTCCCGGCGGAGGCGCACGACCGACAGACGGCCGGAAGGGGTTCCGCCGGCTCCCGCTGCCCGGTCGCCGGGTGGGACAGCGGCGGGCTAGAACGCGGACATCCCGGGAGGGGGGCGACGGTCGAAACGCCTCTCCTGCCGCAGCCTCCTCTCCGCCCGCGGGAAGCAGGCGGGCGCGTTTCGGAGCCCGGACGGGCCGCCCCGCCGCAACTCGCAGCTCTGTCCCCGGTGCGAGGCTGCGGGGCCCTCCCCCCCCCACGACCGACCCGGCGCGGCGTCCCACCTCCCTCCGAGGGAGCGAGCGCTCTCCTCCGCACAGCCTACCTGGCCGGGCGGGCGCCCGGGGCTGCTGGGGCTCCGGCGGGGCTCCGGGCCGGGGCTCTCGGCCCTTCCGAGCGCGGCGGCGGCGGCCAGCGCGGCGGCGGCGGCGGCGGGTCAAGGCTGCAGCGCCCGGGCGGCGCGGCTTGTGGCGGACGGCGGCGCTCCCAGGCGCCTCGGGCGAGCCATGGCGCCGGCCGGCCGGGCAGGGCTGAAGCTGCGCCCGGGCTGGGCGACCCGCGGGGGCTGCTCGCCGGGAAGGGGGGCGCCCGACGCGGAGCTGCCGCCGCGGCTCGCCTCGTCTTAAAGGCGCCTCGCCCGCCGCCGCCCCGGAGCCCCCGGCCGGCCTGCCGAGGACGCGCAACAGGCGGAAGCGGCGCGGGGGCTCCGGCCGGGCACCGACTCCAGATCGCAGCGCTCGGATCCGCTCCGAGGCCTTTAAGAGCAGCTCGAGGGGCGGAAATCGGCCGTCACGCCGCGCCACCCCGTGCCGGCTCCCCCGAGCAGACACAGCGCCCGAGAAGCGCGATCTGGTGGCGGCTCCCACCAGCCCAGCCCCGGCCGAAGCCGGACCCGCCAACTCCCCAACTCCGGTCCAGCTGCCGGGAACGGGACGTCGGGCAGAGTCCAGGAGTAAAGTCACACACACACACACACACCCCACGCGCAAACAACAGACACACGCAGCAGTACTGGTGATTTTTTTTTTTGAGAACAGCACAGTAATCAAGACTTGCCTTCACAACTCGTGAACGCGCAGCCGACATGTCTCACACTCACACACTCCGTGTCCAAGAATGCGAAGGGCTCCAAAGTGACTCTAACCGTTTCACTTGGCTTATTTCTCATTTGCTGGGATTCGGTTAATGGTGGGAGGCTGTTAAGTACAATAACTGAATGTGTAAAAGGTGGATGTTGGTAAACAATTTACAGGGCAGAAGACCTTAATGGTTGCAATTGGGATCCAGTCCGATAATCTGTTTTCTTTCTCTGGAAAGTAAATCATCTTGGACTCTAGACCACCCACCCACCCACAGTTGTGCTCCAACCATATGGCTGATTGTGGATGATCACATCACTTCTTGCCATGCTCCAAACCACAATGGGGTCCGCTTAGTACAGTCTATGAATCCAGCCCTGGGAGTTTGTAAACCATGGTGCATGGTGGGGAAAAATGCAGTCCAAATGACACACAGAGACCATCAGCAACTCTTAGACATTCTCTTGAGTTCTACACCCACAGAGGTGGGGGAGAGAGGTCTGCACCCCAGAGGTTAAGCAATGCTTTGAGCTACTTTGAGCTACCCAGCACTAACCAGCCTTTGGAAGCAGATCAGAGACAACAAAAAAGCAGTCCAAGGACTGGTCATCAGTGAGATAAAAAGCAAAGGAAATCAAGTTATCAACTATGATTAAGGTAGATTATACGTTCTTGTAATTGTATTCTGGCTGTGTGATCTTAGATCATAAATCTAGGCAGGCTGTATTTGATAAAATTCCATCTTGCTTTATTAATATTCCCAATTTGTCAGTTCCTCTTCAGTTTGACCTTAACTTTCTTTCTCTTTTTTTCAACGTTAGTATTAATTTTAGATCCAGTTAAACACTTGAACTTGATTGAAATTAATTAATGTAATACTTTGTTGAATTAATTCATTCAAATCACATTTAATACATTCAAAACCAGCCTTGGGTCTAGGATGGAGACACACAGGAGGCATCTTCCTCCCAGGGAACAGCAGTAACACTCAAAGGCATCCCGCTCCAGAGGCTCCCTTGGCACAAAATATTAAGTTGTAAAGCATATTGTATGAATCTGGTCTTTCCTTCACCCAAATAAATCTGGATCCATCCGTTCTTCTCCAGAGCTATCGACAGGATCCTGGTGGGCAGCAACCACCTTCAGAAATCATTTCAGGAAATCAAGATCAATATTCACAGGTAGACCTCACTTAACAACTGCCTCATTTAGTGACCGTTCACGGTTCTGTTAGTGATGAGAAATTAAATTTAACACCAATCCTCATATTTATAACCTTTGTCGGTCTGTAAAGCAAAAAAGCTGAAGTCAGATTGTAAACACAGATAAGGTTTCACTTAGTGACCATGTTGCTTAACGACTCGGTTGCCAATCCCAATTTTGGCTGCTAAGTGAGGACTCCTGTCTTTAAGAGGTATATCTGCTTCCTGTTCCCTTGATGACTGTGGGTGGTTTACAACAAGCAATATGCTTAGCCATTAAAGCCAATTACTTAAAATATAGCTAATAAAAATATAAAGCGCTACATTAAAAGACATGAGTAAATAAGGTTTTAATCCCCTCCTAAAGGAGAGAAGAGTGTCAGTTTCACAGCTTCAAACTCTCGATGGAAAAAGCAAATTGCCACCACTGATGTTAAATCTAATCACTGCTTAATGTCCGTGCGTGAGCTCAGATAAAAGCTCAGCCACTGACTTTAGCTTGAAAACAAACCAGCTGTCCAGATCTCATTTAGCAGAGATTACAGGACTGCAGAATTTCACTGGCCTTCGGGATCCCGTTTATGTTCTTCATGCTGTAGTAGAGCTTCACCCCTGCGGTGGAGATCTGCCCGTCTGTTTGGTGCACCGTGGTGCCGTGACGTGGCACAGAGCGGAGACGGTGCCTGGGAAATCGGCCAGCTGCACTGATTGGTTGGACACCCCTCCTGCTGGCACACAGCCCTTCAGACTCTTGCCCTGAGAAGGCCGCGGGCAACTAGGGTGCCTTCTGACTGGGGATTTTCCTTTGGGGGGGCTTCATACTGACATACACCCCCCCCACACCAAGCTGGGAAGGCTGGTGATGCTTCCTAGCTGTTGTACTATCTTCTTGCGGAAAACGATCTAGGACAACTCGCCACGGCCAACTTCCACCGGGTAACTTGCCGGGAGGCCATGCAACGCTGTATTGTTTCAGTCAATTACTTTTATTATTGGCGACAACATTTTTGTTGAAATGATTGTAACTTGTATTTCTGGTTTGATTTTCCTTTATTATTATTGGCTATTGTTCTGTTCAAATTAAGTTTTGTATTTATTGAATTGTCCTGTGGCAAGTTGCTCCATTCCGAAGCAGATTAGACCATAATGTGGCTTGTGCAACCCTTCCCCCCCACACACACAACTGTTTAGCACTATGTAAACCAATTGTGATTGGGTCAATAAACCACAGTATTGTGTGATGTGAGAACCAGGTCAATCTCTTTCAGCTGAACCTTACACAGCAAACCATACATACATAGTTATTATGATCCTAAACTGTGCCAGGGGACCCCGTTGAGCTCCTGGGAGGAAGAGCAGAGGGAATAAATGCTTTTTAAAAGCTGTCGCTCTTTTGTGAACCCACAGATTCTCTCCTGCATGCTCTGCCTTCTGCGGACTCTGAGGAGGCCAAGGCCAAAGCTTTTCTTTCAGGCCCCTCCGGGAAAACGAGTCTTGCAAAGCAGCAGCCATTTGCAGAGTTCACTTGACTGACGAATGAGGCTGGCTTCTGATCATTAAACACACCGGGAGCCAAGGAAATCCTTCGTTTCTGCACGCGAAGAAGAAAAACTCCTCCTCCTCCAGGTCTCCTTCCGTGGTTGCAGCTGAGCCCGCGAGCAGGAAAGACAATTGGCAGGTGGGCCCTCAGGGGCTGCACTGAAGGCTTTGCCCAGAAATCATCTTGGGCTACTGAAGTGCAGCATGGGGGCATGGGGGGGTGGTTCTGAACTGGCCCTTTCTGCACACCAAAAGTGGCCTTTTTGAGGAGCCTTCTTGGTTCCTACAGGTGCTTCGTCCAAAGCAGAGCCTGAGCGTCACGTGGCTTGTTCCCTTCTTTTTGCCCTTGAGCGTTGCGTGTAAGTCAGGGTCCTGGCACAGGGGAAGGCGAGGGACATCGCTGGCCTCCAAGGTCTGCTCTGAAGTCTTCTCTACTCCCACCCAAAAGCATCAGGAATCCACACTGCCTGCTTTCAACAGTGGGATGCAGAGGGGCGATCTGGTCCTATGGGTTGAATAAGTCCGTCTAGCTGAGGGTTGTTCCAGAAACCAAGATTAAGCACCTCATGACTTACTATGATGTGGGGGGGAGGACCCCATATATGGACCCTTGAGACACTAGGAGATTGTCGGCAGGCATTTCGTGGCCCACGCAGGCTCCTCCGTGGCGCACGGGCCCATCACCTGATCAATGCTGTCCCCCCCCCTTTGCTTACCCTCCTTCCTGGGCCTGTCAAGGCCACATTCGAGCCATCTTCTGGCCCTCTCGCTTCACCAGAGCTGCTGGTCCACAGAGCAGGGCCAGAAGCTCCCAACGGGACAAGGCCTTGGCCAGTTCCCCTTCATCCCAGCGCTGGCTCCCAACTCCGGCCGACAAAAGCACCCCCTCCCTGCAGCTGCTGAAGCTCTCCCTGCCTCAGAAGGAGGAGCAGCCTTGTGCCAGGCTTCCAGAGAGAGCAGATGGCTTTGTTTATGCCTGAAAACAGCCCGGCTGGTAAAACATTTCCTCTCCGTTGTGTAGATCGATCAGAAACCTTTATTGCCCAGCTGGAAGGAAGGGGAAAGGTGGGGATGGGGGCCTGAGGGAGGGGATCCAGGTCACCCCTCCTTTTGAGTGGCGGCTTCAAGCTGGAAATCGGCTCTCCCAGAATCCGGTCCCTTCACTGCAGCAGAGAATCAGCTCCATCAAATGTGAATCGCTGAAGAGATGCGGCAGGTTCTGGAGATGCACCGTCGTTTCCCATTAACAAGCAAATGGATCTTATTGGAAGTTAGGAGGAGCCAGCAGTGGGAGGGGAAAAAGAAAGGGAGTGAGTGAGAGAGAGAGAGAGAACCAGATGCTTTGCTACAGGCTGGCTCATGTTTACGAATACGTCAGCCCAACTTCTTCTGTCTAACCTTCTCTTAGCCCCCCTGATGTCCAGACAGTGATGGAGGCCTAAGAGCTGCTGGCTAGATATTCCTCAATTCTCTGTAAAATTAAATCTGGGGTTTTAGTTGGGGAGAAGGCAGCCCTGCCAAAATGGTCTCCGAGGGGGAGAAACGGATTGTGCTCAGAGGGCAGACACCAGGTTCTGTCTCTCCTGGATGGCCGAGGAGCAGGGGGCACCAGTGAGGAGAGCCCCCCCCTCCAGCTGAACCCTGTGCTCACATGAAGAGCTCTGCCGTTTGTGTGATGCCGAAACCCAATAACCGGGACTGCTGCTGCTACTACAGACTTACTCCTGATCCCCAAAGGGAAGACCAATAAGTCACGTGCACTTAATAAGGCAAATGTTTATAACGTTACCTGCGCTGGATCCTTGGTCTTCCTAGAAAGATCCTCTTCTCGCTGAAGGTGGAGCCACCTGCAAACTGTATCATTGCTCTGAAGATCCTGCTGGAGGACAGCAGCTCCCTGAACTGTAGTTTTGGAAGTAGAAATCAGAGATTTAAAAAATATAGACATTTAATGCAATCTTCCTGGGAAGGATGCAGTTGCCCCCGCAGCCCTGCTCTCTGGGGCTTTCTATTTATGGAAACCCGTAAAGCACTCTGGAGTTGAAACTGCATTTATTTCAGCCGGAGTGACATTGGGAGATATAATAACAAAAATCTGTCAGCCTTAAATAAAAAACATTCATTAACAAGGATGACATTTCAAGTCCCCAAGGCACGCTTGCTTCATTGGGAGCCAAGCCACGATGGGGCGGCAACCTCTTCTGCTAAACCCTCTCGCCCAGCAGACTGTGATTGGTTACCTTCAAACCTACTGCAAAGGTTTGGTGTGTAATGAGCTGCTTCCTGGAAAGCATTAGCGGACACAGGGCCATAAATAGATGGCTGTAGGAGGAGAACAGGTGGGATTCAGAACAGGATCCAGGGAAAAAGGAGCATTTGTAAACTATGCAGAGAACTAAATAGTAACAATAAAATCCTAATCATTATCTCAATAACTCAGCCCAGAATGGATTTGTTTTAGGGTGGGGTACCCAGTTTGGTGAAATCATACCCAAGTCTTTCTCGGCCACTTGAAGATGGGCATCAGGCCTGCCATGCAGCCTGCCATCAAAGCCTGGGGGGAGGGACATGGGGGAGGGGAAACAAATGGGCAATCAAACTGAATGTGTAGCTGATGGGACATTGGGGGGGGGGGAATGACAGGTTGAGGAAGAGCAGGAGACCTTGGAACCGGTTTGTGCCAGCACCCAAGGCCAGGCGCCCTGAGAAAGAATGTGAATTACCCTGCACATCTTCGTGTTCGCAGAGCACCAGGCAAAGCACCAGGCGGAGAACTCTTGGACCGGTCATGGGGGGAGGGCTGGAATGTGGAGAAACTTTCGGTCTTGTTTTGAGTGGGGGAAAGTCAGTTCTGGCCTGATTGCAGCCAGAACTTTTAGTAAAAGAAGCTATTACTTCAAGCAAATGGAGTCGGGGGTCTTTCTTTCTAAGGGATCAGATGGGGGCAGGTCTGACACTGGGTGGACTTCAACTCCCAGAGCATCCCAACCGGTGTTGCTGGCTGGGGAATTCTGGGAGTTGAAGTCCACCCATCTTCACGTGGGCAAGGCTGAGAAACCCTGCCCTCTGTAAGATGAACCTACTTGCACAGATTCAGGAGCCTCTTTGGAAGCCAAGATCTCCGGATGTGTTTTGAGGTGTCAACAATGACCAGATGCAAAAGCAAAGATTATGTGGGAAACGGGTTGGAGGGTGGATGCCTCACAGGAGGAAGGTCTACAAAGGCCACAGGAAGGGACCACATTAAAACATATAATTCTTTTTGTCCCTCACCTGTAGTGGGATACACTGCATAATTTAAGTACTATGAACCTCAGGACCCTTTTGCATCCTCATCCTCATCATCGCCTCGTTTTGTCTTCAACAAAGGGACGGGCGGAAATAAAAAGAGGAGATTGGCTGTTTCAAAATGAGAACATTTAACTAAGCAGGATTTCAACCTTGTCCAACGATTGCTTCCTCCATGTGAGGTCATTTCCACTTTTGTTCATGAAAAGCGCTGCCCAGATTGTTCACAGATGCAAACGCAGCTCCCTTGGCTGGCTTTCCTGGAAGCTGGTTCCAGGTCAGGGTTTATGGAGGAGTTCTGCTTCTTTGAATTCACAAAATAAAAACCGGCGCCCTCAGCCAATATTTAGAGTTTCAGCATCAACAAGATGGACCTTCTGCAAGGTGATCCCTCGAAAATGAGATGTTAACAGAATTCATTTCTTCTCCTTGCATCTGTTCTCCTCACTGTCTGGATTTTGCCCAAGGAAATTGAATCCTCTTCTGCCGATGACCTGCACATCCAAGCCTCTCCGAGTGCCCACACAAATCGTAAAAAGAGCCTCCCTGGGCAATGTTGACTGGCTCCCAGGGAAGAGGGGCTCCCTCCCTCCCTCCTGCCTGCCTTCCTCACACCTGCCTCTCCCTCCGGCTGCACAGAAGCAAAAGCCAGACTCAGCAAGAGATGGGCAAGACTCTGTGCTCAGAATTCAGATCGCCAATATGCAAGCCAAGGTCTGAGAGGAGAGACAGACAGACAGACGGACAGATGGACAGACAAAAGAATATAAACCAAAGATCAAACATCCTCCCTTAATTTGGGACGGAGCACCTCAGCACGTCACTGCCAACCCACGGCCAACTAGTGGCCCAAAGGGCCAAGGAATCTGGCCTCAGCCGTGGTGCCACATCTAGACCAGGTCAAATCTCAACCTCAGGTAAACATGAGCAGCAACAAGGTTTGAGCAGAAACAGCAGAGAAACCAAGATAACTCTTTGTCCAGTGCTGAGTCATCAGAGGGAAAGCTGTCTTTGATTCTGCCAACTGCAATCGGTAAATGAACTCATTCTCCATGGAAAGTAATTAATTAAGAGTTTCTTTTGGTTTGGGTAAAGTTCCTCATGGCTCCAAGAAGATTCGTTTTTATACCAATTCACAAAATATCTGCTTCTGGACAATTTTGTCTCCCACTTTTCCCCCCCTCCAATCCTAGAGAAAGAGAATTTTATCAGATTTTCATGGTTGGGGGGGGAATATTGCATCCTTGCAAATATACTGTAATTCTGAAGTGCAGAGTAGGCAGAGCAGGCAAAGGGAGACTGCCTGGTGACCCGGGAAGGGAAGGAGTTAACAAATGCCAGATTGTTGCTTCTCCTTTGGTGTGCAGGGAGTCGCAATAAAGGGCACTGTTGAGGTTAGAAGGTGCCAGCGTCCGTGGGAAGGACAGACTTAGAGCCTCTTGATCAGAATGGCCAGGCTGGAGAGGAGCCGGCACACCCACCATAAGGTCCCTCCGTGTTGCTGTTATCAGATCTACCTTCCTGCACTATTTCAGAGGACATATAGCCTGTGACTTTGTGAGCTTTGGGGTCTTCTGCATCCCCTTGGCAAAGAGCCCAGTGATCACTGTGGTTGTGCACACCGAGAAAAGGTGCTTCGTCTCCTCTCTCTCCAAATACTTTGGTTCCGTATTTAAGTGGGCATTTTCCCCACCACCTAGTATGTCTGCAGTATTCCTTAAAGATGTGGCATTTGTTACTCCACTTTGAGAGAGAATATAGATTTTTTTTTAAAAAAACAGCATCAATACATGCTGTAGTTTGGCTGTTCAATGCAACTGAAGCTCAAGGATCTTTAGGAGTTATTGAGAAGATTCACGTCCAAAACACAAGCAATCCTCAGAATAAATATCTGCAAGGAAAACAAGTCCCAGGCCAATTTCAATTCAAAATTAAATTATTCACGCTGGTGAACGCATACTGCGGTGTTGCTGCAGATGAATAGTGCATTCAGTTGGACAGAAACATTAAACCGCCCTGCAGCTGCATTCCCACATTTATCTTCTTGTTGTTGCTGTTTTTTTTTTTTAAAAAAAGACATCTTCAGGACAGAAGCAAAATTCAGTGCAAGCTTTTTCCCAGTGAAATGATGAAAAGTTGGGGAGGGTTCCTAAAATCCGAAAGGCGGCACGGTTGAGTCCATGTCAGTACTGCACGGTGAGCCGCTCAAGGTAGTCGATGTTGCTTTGGGCCTTGATCTTGCCCAGGAAGCCGATCCAGATCTGCAAAATTGCACAGTGGATGTCCCAGAAGTCGTTTGAGCTTGTTCTTCCGTCTCCATTACCGGCTCTGGACTGTCTTGCACCTCCTGCATTTTTCATCCAGAGGACACTTGAAGGACGTTCATCCCACATTTAAACTTGAGAAAACAAGACATAGATGATCTCCGTGGATCTAATTATGCCATGGCTGACCATCACGCTGCTTTGTGACAGGTCAGAATGGTTCAGTGAGCTGGTTCCAATCTTCTTGAGCAGAAGCCCAGAAGATATGGGAAGGTCAGAGTCTCACGAGAACGTTATCTGGCTCGGTGACGTCTAATACATAATCCTCGTCTCCATTGCCAGGCTGAACACACATGCCGAGAAACGCGCACATGTTCCTCCTGAGACCACACTAATTATAAGCAAGAATTGCAGTACCAAGTAGCCTCCAACCAGAATGGGCTCCCTCTCTGAACTGTGTATGCTGCACTTTTCATAAACAATTATTTTAATTGGAGAGCAACCTCTGAAGCCAAAGTTATTTCTGAAAACAAGACAGCATGTGGGAAATAATAATTTCCACCGGGCAGAAGCTCAGCAAATGGCCAACCTTGTCTTCCACCATAGCTGAAAGTCAGGGCAGTTTCCCCCTTCCATCCGAACTCTGGAAGAGGCAGAACTCAGCACTGGAGCTCATGATACCTTTGGGCCACGAGCAAAAAGTCCTTGGCTGTCTCTAGGGCACCAATGGAGGATCAGACCCTCAGGGAGCAGAAAAAGTGTCTCAAGGGGAGCAGCCACTTTGGGGCTGGAGGCATGGAGCCTCTTGCCCCACACCTTCAACCACATCTGATCATGTGAAGCCAAGGTGGAGAAACAGTGAGAGGAACTTCAGCTACACCTCTTCCTTCTTCTCCTCCTCTTCTCCACCAATGGTCCCACCATAACCATTATCCTCTGAGAGTTGAAGACCATACATCTCCAAGCTGCCAAGGTTGAGAAACACTGACCCACAGAGTCGCTTGGGTTAACCAGCCATTGGCCAGCCCACAGTATGGCTTCTCAGGAGAAGCTCTAATATTACAAAGGAAACCTTCGCAGAATCCTTCTCAAATACGATTACTATCGAGGAACAACCTCAGCCCAAAGACAGCTGGCTAAAAGAGAATAAACCAGCTCATAAAGTTAATAAAAGCCAGTGATATGGAAGCAGACATCCTGCCAGCCAATCTGTGCAAAGAACACCATAGTATTTACACACTGCTTGTCATCCAAAGGATTTCCCAAATCTTGCTGTATCTCAGTGCAAAAGGTTTAAAATTCAGCAGGAAAGTTAATGATTTTTGTTTTTTAAAAAAATGGAAGAGGAAAGGCAGATAACACCAGAGATGAGAAACAGCCAACGGAGCACCAGGATTTTATGGCCTCCCTGCTCACTAACTCACTGATAACCAGTCCCGGCTGTGAGCATTTGCAGTTAGGCATTGATCTACATTAACCAATCACTGATATTTTTTCTCCATAAAAGTCAAATCCATTTAAAGGGTTGCAGCCTCTCTTGACAATAAGTGGCAACAGCAGTGTGGAAACGATGCTTCTCAGTTCAACAGAATTAAGGCCAGCCGTTGATTTGATTAGGCTTTTATGGTGTAAAATATTTCAGAGCAATTATCCCCCCACCCTTAACGTGTGTGAGAAGAAAACCAATAGATTCTCTTTTCCAGAGCCGATGGCTCCCACAAATGGTGAGATGCTCTGCCAACATTGCTAGCTGAGAAGAAAAGATGATGGGCTGATTCAGCGGCGACTTGCTCAAAATCTCTTTCTGGCATCTGGGCCTGTCCACACACTCCCCAAGGTGCCCACATCCCTTCTTGGATACCCAGCAAACCATGTGTGAATCTAGGTCAAAATTACGCTGACTGCCACCAGTAGGTTTATTCTTAGTCCGGAAATATGGTTAGGCATCTACAATTGCGTGCTTCTAAACCTGCTTGGCCTCCCCATATTGTCATGCTTTCTAAAATCAGAGAGCCGAGTCCAACTGGCAAGCATTTTGTTCCCTGAGACCCCACCAGGCTCCCAGCTGGTGAAACAGAGCAATGGATGCTGAAGGAGGAGGCCTTCCTCTAAAGGAGACTGGGATGTTTGCAAAAATGAATGGTTAAGTAAGAGGATCGTTTTAATTATTTTCTCAGCTGCAAGGAAAATTTATTTTATCAAAATTGATAGAGGCATCTGTTAAAAACAAGTTGAGAATTGCAAAACAATAGAGCGATTATAGTGAGAGAAGGAGCAAATGTAGAAGCTTAGACCGTACAAGAGCTTTGTTGACTTTATACTGATAAAAATGCACAGTTTTAGCTCACAGCCAGGCCTGGCAGCATCTTCCACATCTGGAAATAAGACTGGGAAATAATCATATTTGCTCTTTCATGTCTGGGGGATCAACTATTCCTTTTGTCCCTAAAGACTGGATAAAACTTAATCCAACCACTCCTAACAAGGAATCAGACTGGCAGCATATAAGTTTTGGATGAAATTGCTTATAGCAGTGTTTCTCAACCTTGGCGACAGTAAGTTCTGTGGACTTCAGCTCCCAGAATTCCCCAGCCAGCAGAGAAAACTAGCTTATAGGGTTCTGCTTCTGTAATAGTCCAACGGGTATTATGGAATATCCGTCTTAATGACAGGAAGCGATGGGGTATCAGGACCATGGACAGTGCCTTTTTCAATTCACAACAATTACTGCAGAGGAAAACATTCAACAATTGTATGCATTTAATTTCTTCGACATTATTTACCCCACTCATTTTATCTCAGTGGATCACACAATAATGGAGCTCACACATCACACTTCATTTGGTTTCAGCTTCACATATTGCACAAACCTAGCTATTGCACTTTGTGGCTTAGTTGACCAACAATAATTAAGCAAACAATGTTGTGTATGATTCCTGGAAATAAGAACCAAAAGGTTGTAACATAACTATTATAAAAACAATTTAGGGTAAAATTAAGAGTGATCAAGTGTTAATAGAACTCAGGAAAGTATTTTGGAAGCTGCAGAGCCCAAGATGGGACACATCCAGCTGGGCCAAGCAAGGGTCCTGATCCATTCCCCCCCCCCCCCGCCTTTCTCACAGATATCATCCAGGCCCTTTTGCTGCTGCTGCTTTGTAGAATTTGATCCTCAGAGCCAGAATCGGCACTCTGGTGGCAGAGAATTCCTCAGATTAATGCTGTGCTGTGGGAAGCAGCTGGCTTTTGCATTGCTGCCCATTTTCCTGGAACCTGCCCCATCCGTCTCTTTGGGAAAACCTGACCTAAGAAGGAACAGAGGTCCTTTGCTCCACCACTTTTGTTTGAGTGGATTTCCAAATATTGCATTATTCGTTTCTCTCCTGGGGTGGGGAGAATGGCTGTAGTCAAAGACATGAGAGTTTCCTTCCACCACCCCCATGTCACATGCCCTCATGCCCACCCCCTCCTTCATCACGTGCTCCTCCCTCGCACCCCTGTGGCTTGCTGCTGGGAACAGCCAGAGAAGCCACCTCTCTCCTCCTCCCCTCCCCCTCCTCCCCCTCCTCCGTTTCAGGTGTCAAGGGAGACACAAAGTTCTGCTTCTTGCTCTTCTGGCGGCCTCAACCCTTGTTAACTGATGCTGTCATAACCTCACTCTGACTTACTTTATTTCAACCCAGAGCCCCACACAGCACGGTCTTTCCTGGCAAGGAGGTCAGACCTGTCCCCTGAACATTTTGGCTGCGTTTCAGAGAACCAGCTGAGCAAAGTTCTAAAAAAACAGAGTGGTGCATTGATTTGCATATTGTCCATTTCGGCTCCCACCCCATGTTCAGGGTCTCCAGGGCTGCCCAAGCCAGTGCAGCCTCCCAGCCTATCAGCCCCTCCCTTCACTCTGCAGCTGAGCCAATTTTGGTGGGTCCAGCCTGAAATCTGGTAGCCCTTGCTGAGGAGACGCCCAGCTTGCCTGCCCCTCCCCTACCCTCAAGTGTTCAGAGGAGAAGCGTGGAATAAAGAAGCCCCCCCCCAAGATTGGGAAGAAAGGATGGATCCACCCCAGCATGCAAGACCCTCGGTTTACACCTCCTACACGGACCTGGGTCCAACTTTTGCCTGATGCGCTCAAG
Source organism: Vipera ursinii (assembly GCF_947247035.1). Lineage (NCBI taxonomy): Eukaryota > Metazoa > Chordata > Lepidosauria > Squamata > Viperidae > Vipera > Vipera ursinii. The sequence goes on along the minus strand of NC_139525.1, from coordinate 784,070 downwards.
GTTCTGCAGCGGCTTCAAAGGAGCCACAGCATCTTTCAACAAGAATGGGTGGGCCACACGCCGAAAGTGCCGCTGCTGTGTCTGAGAATTGATTTTGAGGGGCATCCCCTGCAATCCCACGGCAGAGCAGCGAGGACAGTGCAGCTGCAGTCAGAGCCTGTTCTCCTGGAGGGGGTTCAGGATCACCCCTTCTCTTCTCGCATCTCAGCCTCTGCCCAACAAAGAGCAGTGGCCCAGGACTCAAGGGGAACAAACCACATTTCTGATTCCAGGCCAGGCAATGGGGCAACTCTCTCTCTTCTCCCCCCCCTGACCTTTCCCACAGCTCCCCTGAGCAACAGCCAACCTGTGCATTGATGCTTGTAATGTGATTGCTCATTTGCAACCATAGCTTAGCTTCTGCATGCCCCCCAAAATGCCAGGCCAGCCCAGGCCCCCCGCTTTGAGGGTTGGGCATGCATGCAAAGATTCCAGCTTCCAGTTTAAGGAGTGAGGGAAGAATTAAAGCGCTCTGAAGGCCCAGCTGAACAAGTGGGGAAGGGTTCACAAGATCTCCCTGGGGGCCAAGATCCCTGCTTGTCTGCTGTTTCCCGCTCAGAGTCGGCCTCCCGTGATCTGAAGCAGGCAGCCTGCCCCTTCCATGCCCTCCCACCTCAACCCACAGCAGGCACAGATGTGCAGCTATTTAATGGGCTGGAAGGCGGACCCGTCGCTTTTCGGTCAAGTGTCCACCGATCTTGGGCAGTGGGCCTGCTGGAGTCCTGAGGAAGCTCTTCTTCCTGGGCAGAGAGAGGGGCCTGCAGAGGTCACACACTCCAATCTTAGCACCCCAGTCAATCTGCCAACCAGATTCCCCACCACCGCCCCCAAAGCCCCCCTTTCTGAGCTACCAAAGAGCCTGAACAGCAACTTGGCAAGAATTCTGTGTCCTCCAAGGAGCGACGTCCCTCCAAACAATTGGCCTCCCCTTCCCTATGACTGCTACCCAGCTAGCTATTAATTAAATGTGCCAATATCCCTTGTCCCCGTAACGAGGTTGTCTGAGTCTCATTACTCTTTTACTGTTCACCGCATGACAATTAAACCAGCGTTCCTCCAGAAGGCTTCTCTTCCACCCAGCCCAGGGCTTGAAGCTCCTCTCCTGTGTGTGCTCACCTTTACCTTTGGATTAAACAGCTACAAGGAAACAGGCAGCAGCTGTTAGGAGAGCCTGGCCCAGGCAAAGAGGAACCTGTGAGGAAGATGCTCAAGATGGCCTTACCTTGATTCTCCTCGCTGTAAGAGGGAGGGAAAGAAAAAGGCTGCTTGGCTCCCAGGAATCAGCTATTATAAACTTTTTTCAATAAAGGGCTAATATTTCCTGTATTTCCTGATTTGGCCACCTTCAAAGGCCTGGCCCAAACTCGGCCTCCTCTTGGTTGGACCATGAAACCCAGCCGGCATATTTCCTGCTACTTATTCTCAACCAGCCCCAAATGGGGGAAACCAAAACCTTCCATCCTCACAATTCATTCTGAAGATGTATATATTCTGCATAATAAACTCTGCTGACAAATTTTTCCCCCACCCCCGTGATAGTTTCTGCTCTGAGAGTGCAGGTTCCTTCTCCGAGCTCCTGGGTTGTTTTTGTGTGGTCAGTAGGTCTGGTGATGGGGGGGGTCCCATCAGGGGAGGGTCCCATCAGGGGAGGGCATTGGGAGGTGAGGTGCTGGTTGGGGGGGTGCTTGTGTCGATCGGTTGCTTGGGGTTGGTGCTGTCGCTGATTGTGTGTGCAGCTGATTTGGATCCTGAAGGGGTCGTTGTAGGTCAATGTGTCTGTTGATGCAATTGCTGGCAGAGTGCCAGGCTTGGATGAAGGTCTCTGCTCTGATGGCTGCACTCAGCCACCTTCCTGATCCCAATTAATGCCCGTCCTTGGAAGCCACAGAGCCCCAAAGAGTCCCTTGGAGAGCTAGAATCAGCAGGGGTCATTCCCCAAACATTCTGGCAAAAAGCCACGGGGGGGAGAAGGAGTTAAATAAGACTGAAACCGATTCCCTTTGTTTTATTTTCAGCCAGAAGTTTTTCAAATGCCGCTTGCCTCAAGAGAGAAAGGTGAATCGGTCTTTAAAGTAGCTGTTATGTATTGGGCTTAATGGTAATACCACGTAGGTTGATGGAGCAGCTAATGGCTCTCCAGCAACCCAGACTACAAGTTTCCAATGCTGCTATTGGCTGTCCCTAGGGGGCAATGGTTGCTTCAAACCTATTGGCTGCCGCCTAGGGGCTAGACTATATATTGCGGCTGGTTACAGCCCAATTCTCAGTTAAGATCTTGCAAGCAATAAACGATGAGTTTTCCTATATTCACTTGCCTCGTCTTCATTTCTGCGCCAAAGAACCCGCTACACAACAGTAGCCATCCCTGATTTAGCTCCAGGTTGTTTGCAGGAAGGTTTGAGCAGAAACACTGATTCCTTCAAATTTCCCCGCGTGGCTTCGGAGCATTAATTCCCTATAATTTTCCAACAGGCCTTTTTCATTTATTCTTCATGCTTCTTGCAGTGACATAAACGGATATATATTAAATGATGATCCATGACTGAGTCAGCCTGCTTATCTCAAAGACACACTGGCCGCGTTCACTGCTGGCATTCTAATGTGGTGTAAGGGGGGGCAATGGAATACTTAAGCAGGCTGGGGTGGGGAGTTGCATCACCTGGGCAAAGGGTGCATTTTTTCAAGGGAAGGGCAAACAGACCTAAAAGGGCCTTTTAAAGGGGGGGGGGAATCAAACTGAATCAGGAACCAGCTGTAAAATACCCAAGTTATATACACAACTAAAACATAGTTTGCTTTTTCTCTCTCCAATTTCGGCATACAGTCCTAGGGAGTGACGTAAGCTGAGTTCCAAATTAAAGCACCCTGGAGAAATGGGGGATGGGGGGGAATGAGGGTGACAGATATTGCCCCAAATGGAGCGATGGAAATGAAGGTCCTTCAAGGGTCCTCAAGCAGCCCCATCCTGGCCTGGAAGTCCTGCGGGATCGCGGAGCCATCGGAAGGGGAGGGAGAGCCAGCTTGCTTGGGCAAGCTCATCCTTCCCGCCCGCCATCTTTGCACCCAGCGCTCAGCCTGGCCAGAGGAAGCTTGCTAGAAAGGCTTAGTTAGCAGGGAGCGAAGTAGCTTCAGGAGGCTGGGCTCCTCTGCGGATTGTAAGACTGCGCGCACCATGCTCTCCAAGCGTGGGCGTCCGTGCAGTGACAGGCACCCATAAATCAGGAGGGAGCCCGTGATTTGGCAGGCGCTTCCCATTAGCTTCAGCCAGAGCATCGCTTCAGCCCTTCTTCTCTGGGCTGCCTTTGGAAGCCATGGCACGACGTCTCTGCCCTGGAGAGGGCCTTCCCCAAAAGGCTCTTCCTCCACGCTGTCTGTCGCTAAAGACACACGCACGCACACACACCGATTCCCCAGAGCAAAGGGGCTGATTTGATTTTCCCCCTCCCAAAGTACCTGTGCACCGTTACATGCAAAGCCAGGCTTAGCTCTGTAGCACAGGGACCTCACGGCAGGCCTGTTTGGCTCAGCTGGAAAGCCTCCCTAACTCCCCTTAGAAAGAGCTGGATGGGCAGAATGCAGGAACACAATTAGGCGGCGGCAGCTGTTAACAAGGAGAAAAAAACCCGCCTCCTTTCATCGAAAAGAGTGTGTACCTTCTGCTGCTACAACCTCTAATAATGCCTCCCCCCCATACCGAGTAGTGAGCACACAGCCTCCCACAGAGAAGGAAAAGCATTTGATTCTCTGCACATTCTCCCTCGGCTTTTCCCCTGGGGAGGCGGCTTTTCCTGCTTTCCTGGGCAGCCCCAAGGGGGCCTTGGGGGACCCGGCCGATGACCTTTGCTCTTGCCCCCCCCCCGCTGCTGCTCGCTCTCCTCCCAAAGGCTGAGTGGGGTGGCCTTTGCACATTTCACTGTCAAAAGCTGGCTAGAAATTACGGCCGTGTTCTCAGCTTCTGCTTTTCACAGTTGCTGTGTCTCCACCAGCGGGCAATGGTGGGGAGATATTTCAATGTCCCTGACAGGTGACAGAATTGGACCCCTTCAGCTGCTTCTACCCACCCCTCTGAAAGGGAAGGCTGCAGGGAGACGCCGAAGGCCCCCCTGGAACTAAAAGCATCCAGCTGGAGCAAACCTCCCACCCGGGACTCAAAGCGGATGGGCCCTGCAGCTAAATCCAAACCAGCCAACCAAGGCAAGAGAAGTCATGGATCTTAAGAGTCAAGTTCACACAAGATTCAAGCTCCGGAACAATACTCAAACCCAAACTAGCCTACGCTGCCTTAGTTTAGCAGGTGGCGTAAAAACTGGCTGCTGCAGGCCTTTGCAGTGAATCCTGGGAAGAAGCCCTGCCTCAGACCTCTCAAGGCCAGAGCGCCCAGGCCCTGCAAAGCTTCCGGCTCTCCATTCAGACGCTTGGACCGCAGCCTTACCTGGCTTTTTGTAGGTTTCCGATTTGCTTCTTGCCCTCTAGTGGCAAGTCTGCTTCACTCCCACAGTGCACGGCTTGCTGGGATGTTCTGCAAGGTCTGGTGTGCCTGCCAAGGACCCCATTTTCCAAGTTTGGGGTCCCCCAAAGGGAAGCAGGTGGTCCCTGTGGTGGAAGGTCTGTGAAGGACGGGCCCCTTCCCTTCAAGGACACTGCCAGCAAGAGCAAGTGCCACACCGAAGCCGGTTATGGAGCCTGCCCTGCTTTTAACTAAGCGGGGAGGGAGGCCGTATGTCGCAAGCTGGCTTTGTGTTGTGTTCATTTCCTTCACTTTGATGGATCTCTGAGCCATGCTTGGGGCACAGCAACACAACAGCTGGAAAATTAAAAGATTAAGCTCCTACCAGCGATTACTAATTATTTCCTTTTTTTGTTTCTGTGAGAGGCTGCCAGGGAGGGAAACGATCTGCGCACATCTCACAGATTGCCTTCGTGCACATTTGAAATGAGTTGGATGCTAGCATGGAAACAGAGACCACACATTTCCTAACACAAACATTAACAGTATCGTGGGACCATTTGCAAGATGCCTGAAGGATTCTGGAAGGATTTTTGGAGACATCAGTAGTGCCCAACTCCCTTCAGAGAGTGATTCTACACTTCTTCCTTCTTCTTTCTTCCTTTTGGCCACCAGCACTTGGGAACACGTTTCAAGGTGAGCAAATAAGGAACACCAGACTCTGCCTTAGGTCAAACAGCCATTACCCTTCAACTGCCTAGAAGAGATTGCACCAGCTGACTCACCTGGCCTGCCTTCTCTATGTTTCCTGGTAAAATACATGGGAAAATCCCATGGGAGGAAAATTCCACTTAGGGTTAGGGTTAGGTCACCATGAACTCATACAGCAAAATGGACACCGCCAACAAACTCGGAGTTCTTGGGTATGGTTAGGAGGGCACTTACTTTTCTAGGCCGCCTTATCTACGTTTCCTGGTAAGATACATGGGAAAATCCCATTGGAGGAAAATTCCACTTAGGGTTAGGGTTAGGTCATCATGAACTCATACAGCAAAATGGACATCGCCAACAAATTCGGAGTGCTTGGGTATGGTTAGGAGGGCACTGACTTTTCTAGCCTGCCTTATCTATGTTTCCTGGTAAGATACATGGGAAAATCCCATTGGAGGAAAATTCCACTGTGTCCAGTTAAGAATCTTTTTAGTGCTGGGAAGTTCTATTCCTGACCTTTGCTCCCTTGCCTGCCTTCCTGGGGAAAAGGTGGGGGCACTTATTGAGTAAGGGGAAGACAAGTCCACCAGTCCTGCTTCTCCAGGGGTACCAGAGGAAAAGAGAGAGTGCAGGTTTTTCCTGCTTTCTGTGGCAGAATAACAGAATTGGAAGGGTCCTTGGAGATCTTCTAGTCTAACCCCCTGCTCAGGCAGGAAACCATCTACCATTCTGGAGAAATGTCTGTCCAGTCTCTTCTTAAAAGCCTCTAATGATGGAGCACCCACAACTTCTGGAGGCAAGTCCTCCCACTGGTTAATTGTTCTCACTGTCAGAAAATTTCTGCTTATTTCTAGGTTGCTTCTCTCCTTGATTCGATTCCATCCGTTGCTTCTTGTCCTGCCTTCAGGGGCTTTGGGAAACAGGTTGATTCCCCTTCACACACAAACACCTTCACACCTTCTGCACATAGGGGATTCTCATGCCCCACCTTGGATCCCACACGCTTCTTTTGCTCCCAAGAGGTCCAGGCTCTGATTTGATCACCTCCACAGAAGAGTTACACTTCAAATAGGCTCCATCTGTGCACTTGCCCACTCTGCCAGGCCTTGATAAGAGAGAAGGCACAATCAACACACACTGACTACTGACTTTTAGAAGAAAGGTGATTAAGAAAACACCGTTCTCAGTGCTGTGCTGTGAATTCATAAGCATCCCTTTGTATAAAACCATTTTCCTTGAGCACCGGCGTTTGTGAAGCAGTGCAGGCTAACCTCAAAATAGATTCGAATTGTCTGAACATTGACAAGCGCACCAGAAGGTGTCCAGCACACCGCAAGTTGTTGATGCTCCTTTTAACATGTCTCTTTAAAGTACGTAAAAGCCCATCAATCTGCAGACCTTCGCTACAAGACTGGCCATTATCATCAAGTCTCCCTCTGCTGCTGCTGCTGCTGCTTTTAGACATGCAATGCAGCTAAGTAATCTTGGGACCTTTTTGCCGCCGCCTCCTCCTCCTCCTCCTCCTCCTCCACCCCCCATGCTGGTGGCAGAAAGAAGCTTCAGCCAAGCCCAGATTTGGAACAGCCCCAACCAACCTTGAGATGGCCTCAAGACCAGTGGAACAGAGGGGAGATGAGCGGCAGGACCAAGTCACAGCCAGTCAGGTAAATGTAACAGAGACACCAGAGGTGTTTATGGCAGGTTAAGGATGCTCCAGGATAGCCCACTGTAGTTCGCTCAAAGGGCCCCGCAGCGATTCACTGAAGTGTCTCCATCGCTCATTTCAGGAAGGCAGGAAGAGGCTCAGCCAAGCCCAGGAAGGAACGGGAGGCTGTCCTTGGCTCTTGGGCTTGACCTGCTACTAGGACTGCCAGCACTGACGTCTAACTCTGCCTAGAAGGACGTTTCTTGGGCTCTCAGGCCCTGGAACAACCTGGGCTTCTAAAACCCAAGAAAGCCTTCCAGTGGACTAAGAGTTTGCCAGGTCCTCTCTGTCCATTAGAAGGGATTTAGAATTGCTCCAGATCTATTCTCTGCATATTCTCCCCTTCTCCCCACCTCTGTCTGGTTGGCTCTCCTATCCTTCTTTGCTGTTTATGAGGCTTGGCAAGCCTGTGGAGGAAGCAAGCACTTCCCCGAAGCCTTGAGAGCCACACGGGGCTCAGCTTCTGTGGTCTCCGGCCTTCAAAGGCACGAAAAGCAGCCCTTGTCTTAACAGCTTCCGCCTCTCTCCAGCTGCTCCAGAAGCATCCCTGCCAGGATCAGGGTTTTATGACACTACGGATGGCACCCAGTGGGTCGATATTGCCCTCCAGGTCCTGCACCAATAAATAGATGAAATGTTTATTACAGTTGTGGGCCAATCTACCAGGGAGCAATTCTATGGCTGCCATAATTCACTGTAAAACTGACAATAATGCATTACGATCTGGAGACTTTAGAATCTGGCAGCAGAGCCACAGAGAAAGTCCTGCAACTGGGATGCCCTCCCTGGAGGCCCTCAGAGCCATCCTGAACCCAGAGGAAGAAGCCCTCCTCAGGGCTCAGAGTGGTCTCTCTGCCCCCGACTGCTCAGCCCCAGCAGCCTGTGGAGTCATAGATTACACACACGTTTTCTCTCCAACCCGCTGCAGCTGCTCGATGTTGCAAGGTGTCCACTCCTGTTGCTCTCTGTGGTGTCTGTGGGGTGAGCAGAAAAATGAAGATGGGGGCCTCAGCCAGGCAACGAAGCCCCCCTCGTTGATCTGCGCTTCCTTCCCAGCAGAGGCCCCTATTGTCCCTGGGAAGACTGTAGAAGATGGGAGAAAATGGAGACCACCTCTGAAGTGGGGAAGATGGCCCCTTTCAGAAGCAGAGAAGGAATTTCTATGGAACTGCTAGTCCCACCAGCCCAAAGTTGCTCTGTCTCAGAGGGATTCAGTAGGGTCCTTCCCTCCCACCCAGACCCTCCTCAAGGAGGACCAGGAAAATTGCAGTCCCAGACCCCAGTCTCTCCTAAGGTCCTCCGCAGGGATGACCAAAGAGTTTCCACCCTGCCAGGGGCGCAATCATCCAGTTCCTCCAGGCGCTCGCTTTCTCCACAAGCCTTCCAAGTGAAAAAAAAGAGGGAGACTGTGGCTGCCTAAGACAATCAGATCACGCAAAGTCTTCTTGAGTTGGGAGTCAACAGGGACCCTCCCGGCTGACTGCATCTTTCCACCTCCTTCCACCTCCCCAACTGCCCCTTGTGGGATGGAAATCCAACCGAGAAGAGGCACAGCCAACGCAGCAGGGACCCCGTCCACAGAGACCCAGTCGGAGGTGGCCGGGCACCCCTTTCCTCTCAAGGAAGCTTCAAAGCAGGATAATTGGGGTTCTGGGAGAAGCTTCCTCGTTAGAGATTAGAGGGTCTTCAGTGCCACCTACTGGCCTATGGAAGCAAAACAGTCATTCCTTACTTGGGAAAAAAAACACAGAACAGGTGAAGGTATTGAATATACCCGAGTCCAAGAAAATGTTTAAACACCTTGTGGGATAAAGACCAAACCATTTCCCACCTCACACCTCATGTCTCCTCAACACCTCAAGGAAAAGCTGCAGAGATGGAAATGACACCCCACAAAATGCAAAGGGAAGGATGGTGTTGAGGGTGGATTATTCTCAAAACTTGCTGTTTAGCTTCTGAACGTTTCGTTACCAGGCTAAATAACATCATCAGTAGAACTTCAGTTAAAGTGTATTGTTTAGGGGGAAGAATACTTTGGGGGGGGGTCAAAATCAGCATATGCTGGTTCACTAACTGAATAAGTGCATTTTTGAGGAATGCCCCTACCTGACAGAAACCACCACCCCTCGTCTGTGGCAAGGCACCCCAATTCAAAACAGCTGGAGACCCACCCTTAGGTATGCCCTGGTTTGTACCACATTTGTGACCTGAAATTTGTTTGAGCCATTTCCCCCTTATCCAACAAGCGGGCCTGGACTGACCATGGTTTTTAATTTGGTTTTTATTGTGTTAAATTGTCCCGTATTTCTTATATTCATTGTTTAATTCTTTTTTAATTTTTGTATTTTATGTCTCTTAATTTTTATTGTTGTGAGCCGCCCTGAGTCCTTAGGGAGAAGGGCAGCATATAAATTTAATAAATCCTAAATCCTAATCCTAAATCCGTGGCTGAGAAGATGCAGAATAAACCAGTTGCTGCCAGGCTTCAAAACAGCTGGACGTGGCGCTGAGTTGCAGCCCTCCGGCTGTTGTGCAGCTGAACAGGAGAACTGCAACTGTATGGGTGAGGTGTATGCTCACCCTTGGATCCATTTAGCCCCTTTCCTGGCTTTCCACAAGGGAACGGATGGGTCAACCAGCCAGACGTTCTACGTTCACATGATCCAGATGTGCCTGAAAGTGGTAAGAGACGTCGCATGCACTGCGATGCCAGATGGCATCCCCTGGCATTGCCAGTCACACAACAAGCTCATGGGGTCTTCAACAAGGGTCCTTTGCAGTTCCTGCATCACCAGCTAACCACCCTAGCAGACTTTGTGTGCCACCAAACCAGAAATTGTCAGGCCTCCTGAACCAGCCTCTCCCCCTCCCCCTTGACCTACTCCCACGCCCATGGCCGATGGGCATCTCCAGAGGAGGGGACGATGGGCATCGTCTGGGATCACAGCAGATGCCTGTGGGGAGCAGCGTCCCTGGGCTGCCTTCAGGTCCAACAGAAATCATATAAACGGCCTCCTAGTCCTCGTCACACAGTCCTACATTTTCAAGTATTATGGTTGTGATTTAGGGCTAATATATACCACTGTGGACTCAACCAGAGGGATTTTTGAATTTGCACTACACAGAGAACACTTGTTATTCGCACAGCCTGAGTTCACCCCACGCTCTAGGGCAAAATTTGACTGACTGATCTGTTCTGCTGTGTAAATTGGCCTAACCAGGGCTTTTTTTGTCATAGAACGCTCAGAATGGAGTTTCGGCACCTTTTTTGGATGGAACCTTGTAGGGTAGGCAAGGCGGGTTGTATGACATGTGTGAGTTCCGGCACCTTTTTCTTTTACAAAAAAAGCACTGGGCCTAACCCTGTAAGTTTTGTGGAATACATATTTAGTTGCTTTCATTTGTGGCAGAGGGTTCAAAGTTAAAGCATGTTGCTCAGCCCACATTCAGCCCGCAGCCACCCAGCTTTCAGGAACGCACTGACATACACGGAAGTGTCTTCAGCTGTTGTGATCGATGACTCCATTGGGAGACTTGGGTGCTTTTCGGGCTGGGAAGGGGCAGAACAGTAGCCTCGTCTCTTTGAGCTGCATTTCCATCTTGGGGAGGGTGGCGTGTGCTTCATGAACTCCTCCTTGCCTTAAGCGATTCTCCCAGGACGCCAGGCTGGCCTTAAAGGGAGAAGCCCCTTTTCAAGGGAGGTCCCTTGGGGGACCATCTCAATCCCCACGGGATGGCCCCGTCCCACCCATGCCCACAGTGGAGGCAGGCGGGGTCCAGGAGGAGGGCCTTCTCCACTGTGGCTCCTGCCCTCTGGAACATCTTGGCCCCCCCGCCTGCCCACGATGTGAGGTTGGCCCCAGCCCTCCTATCTTTTCACAGGGGCCTAAAAGCTCTGTCAGTCGCTCTGCCAGTGGGGGGAGGCGCAATAGGGGTGGTTGATTGAATAACCACAGATCCCACTTGCCCCCCTCCCCCATGTGATTTGGGTTTTAATGTCTGGTTTTAACTTTTTTTGTTTTAACTGTAAGCCTCCCAGAGTTACCCTGTGGTAAGATAGGCGGCCAATAAATTTTATAAATTTTATTAAATAAGTAAGTAAGTAAATGTCTCTCATGGCCCACTCCTCATCCCTGGGGAGTAAACGGGCAGCCCTTTAAAAGGCAGGAAGGGGCCTCCCTCTCACGGGGGTGGGGGGGTGGGGGGGTGGAGATGCCCCACTTCAGCTGGAAGACAAGATTTGGGAGGCTCCAAGAATGGGATCCAGGCGGGGTAGGGCAGCCAGGTTGGGGGTTGGGCGCATGCTCAGGCAGGGCTTCAACATCCATTGGTAACCATGGCTTTTTTAAGGGAGTTTGTGGAAGGGGTTGGGACACACAATGAGCTGCAATCACCTGCGATCCACAGGGCCTGATCTGCACCTGTGCTCAGTCAGCCAGGTGCAGGGGGAAACTCCAGCCCCATTCCCACCCACCCACCCACCCACCCACCCCTGTGCCACGGCCACAGGCTTCCACCGGGCAAGATGCAACGTGGAACCACTTTCAATGTTTCCAAACAGAAAGACGGAGTAGGAACAGTTCGGGTAGCCAAGCCAGTTCCTCCACCCCGCCTGAAGCCTCCCAGGCCTAGGAGAGGCCAAGCCAGAGGGGCCTGGCAGGGAGTCTTCTGCCAGAGTGGGTTTCTGCTAAAGAAACAGAGTTTCTGCTAAAGAAACGGGGCTTGACCCCAGAGGGAACAACTATTCCAGGGGAAACCCACTGCAGTGACCTGGCCACCCAGAGGCCGAAAGGGAGTGAAGGGAGATGAGTGGCTGGGTGGCCCTGCTCATATGGAGCCAAGGTGGAGCGAACGGGCTGGTCTAAATGGGTGCAATCACTTCTTTTCTGTATCTCCTTTACTTTTCTCCCTCCGGAAGAGAGAGAGGGGTATCCCGTCAGGGCACATACTCCACGGGAGAGCAGCAGCTGCCCAGCCATCCCCACACGTGGTCCGAAGGCCTGCCAAGAGCCACAAGGCCTCTTATCATTTCCCACATGACAGGAAGCAGGTAGATCAATAGCTGCGTTGGGCCCATAACCCAGCCTGCAAGTGCCCCAACTGGGGGAAACGAGAGGAAACGCATAAAGACCCCGAGGCCAAGCCAGGAGCCCCGCAGGTGAGAGCAGAGGAGGAGGAGGAGGAGGGAGGCGGCAGCAGCCAGCAAAAGCGCAGCGCGGAAAGGGAGCCGAGACGCCGCTCCCGCCCGCCCTCCAAGAGGACTGGGAACTTGGCCGAGGTGAGTGGCCCGGAAGGCATCCTCTGAGCAGCAGGAGCGCCAAAGGGAGGGGGCGAAGGCGCTGCGTCCCGCCCCGGGGGATCTGCAGGGGCGGCGGGGCCGGAGGCAAGAGCAGGGAGGGGTCGTCTCGGGGGGACCGACCTCATTTCGGAGCGTTTGGGGAGCTGCGTGGCGCTCCTTTCCCGCCGGGCTCGCCGATGCGAGTCAGCAGCTGTTGGGACCCGGGTGAAAGTTTCGCTCCGCGGCTTCTCGCTTCAGAGGGGAGCGACGCGGCTCCTCCCTCGGCCTCTCCCGGAGAAAATCGGGACTTCGCTCACCTTCCCGAGTCGCGGTTACGAAGGGCGCCTATCCCGGACCGGGAGGAGGGAGGAAAGAGCAGCCTGTCCTGCCGCCGCCGAGGAGACTCTGGCCGGATCCTAGCTGGCTCCTCTCCGCAGGAAGGTAAGTGGGAAAGTTCGGAAGAAGTTTTGGAAAAAGCCCACGAAAGTAGCCCGACTTGCTCGTCTTCAGAGGAGAGAAAGCTTTGTTCGGCTAGGCTGCAGCCCCCTCCCCGCCGCTGCCCCCCCCCCGCCAAATTGCGCAAGGGTTCTTGCGGCAAAGGCGGCTGGGCTGGGCAGGGGGGAGGCAGGGCGGTCTCCCCACCACCCAATTAAAAAAAATCCCGGCATTGCGAGACTATTGTTTGGCACGGAGGCTGCTGCTGCTTTCGAGTTGCAGAGCCAAATTCTCCCCCCCCCCCAGCCCCCATTTCGCTGTCCTTGTGCACCAAGGCCTGACGCCTTAGTGGTCGCCATGACAACCCTTCCCCAGGTCTAAAGGCCCGGGCGGGGCGGGAGGCCCCCTGTAAATGCTTTTGTGGGGCAGTCCTTGAAGGGAAGAAGGCTGCTGCTGTGTCCCCCCCCCTTTTCTGGCCCTCTTCTTGGTTTGCAGGGTTCCTCCGTCCGTCTTCATGAATGGAACTTCCCCAACGGGGTCTGCAATCTGGGGGGAGTGAGAGGGACTGCAGGGTCCTCCTCGCTGCTGAGCTGGGCTGCTCTCCAGCCTCCCCTGGGCCCTCGTCTCTGCAAGAGAGGGGGCAGACTCTGCCAGTGCTGCCCTAAAGCTGCCCTTGAAGGGTGAATAAGGGGGCAAGGCTGCTTGAGCTACTGGGCAGCTGAGGAGGATGTGGGGCTGCCTGGAGATGGAGCAACGGCCAGGTGGCCATTTGGGGCGAGTGGGAAAAGGCCCGGGGCAGGCAGGGGGGAGGCAGGGGGTGTCTGTGCAGTTTTCCGGGTGCTGCGGACGGGACTGGCATTCATGCTTCTCCTTGAAAGCCTTAGTGCAGGAGTCTCCAAACTTGGCAACTTTGAGACTTGTGGACTTCAACTCCCAGAATTCCCCAGCCAACTATGTCCTGAAGGCTTAAAGTTGCCAGGTTTGGAGACCCCTGCCTTAGTGGGTGCTGCATACATAGGCCACGCTTCGGTCCTCTGCAACGAGGGCATCCCTGACGGTTTAAAAATCACAGTTTGCCCACAGCAGTCAAGCAGAACGAGATCGGGTGTCGTTTTAGCAGCACCAGCTTGCCTGTGGAGCGCTTTCAACGTTAGTAGTTACCTTTTAATTGTTGGATTAAGGAAAAAAAAACATGTTACTAACTTGCCTCGAGCATTCATCTGAGCAAAAATCTAATATTAATTTGGTTTGTGATACGAGATCTAGGGAATTATGCTCAAGCAACCATGTTTGGGGCACAGCAGGAAGGCCCCTCCCTGCACCCCTTCTCCCCTCCGGGGGCCCAGCCTTCCTTTGTGGGCACAGAAGACGCTCGGCTCCCCTCGTGATCCCTTCCACTTTCGCTTTTCCCTACCTGGGAGAAGATGGAGGGTTAAACGGCTTTCCAAACTGCCTCTGTGCATTGCGGGCTTGCCCCGACCTGCAGCCTTGGGGCGGGGTGGCTGGGCAGGGCTCCCCGGCCAGGTTGCACAGGTTGGGATTAGCCTCCTCTCTGGGAATTTGCAGGATGAGTCAGGGGATCTGGCTGAACTCGCCTCCCGCTCGCCAGACGGTGCCTGCAGTTGCAGGCAGGTGGGAAAGAGCAAGGAGGTAGACTGGGGCGGTGAGCTAGGGGGGAGCCCTGTGGACTCTTCCTTCCTTCCTTCCTTCCTTCCTTCCTTCCTTCCTTCCTTCCTTCCTCTCTCCCTCCCTCCCTCCCTCCCTCCCTCTCCTTCCTCTTCCTTCCTTTCCTTCCTTCCTTCCTTTATTTCCTTCCTTCCTCCCTCCCTCCCTCCCTCCCTTCCTTCCTTCCCTCCCTCCCTCTCCTTCCTCTTCCTTCCTTTCCTTCCTTCCTTCCTTCCTCCCTCCCTCCCTCCCTCCCTCCCTCCCTCCCTCCCTCCCTCCCTTCCTTCCTTCCTTCCTTCCTTCCTTCCCCTCCTGCTGCCCTCTTCCCCTGGGCCACCCTCCCCAGGACCACCTGCCTGCTTTGCCTTGCAGGGCAGGGCTGCCCCTCCCCGGGAAGTGACCGACCATGGGGAAGAGTGGGCGCTGCGGCTGCCGCCAACGCTTTTGCAGCGCCTGCCTGCTGGGACTCTTCAGCTGCCACTGGACTCACAAGAAGGGCCTGAAGACCAGCAAGGTGTGTGTACCCACGGTGTGTGTGTGTCTGAAAGCCCCCCCCCCGCTCTACAGGGTCCCTGGGGGGAACAGCAGAAGGCCCACCCCATGTCCCTGCAACTGTGAGGAGAGGCCCCAAGGGCCTCTGGGGATGGGCTGCAGACCCACTCCAATGCTTCAGAGTCTCCCCTCCCCCAAATAAGCTGGGCCTTGGTTACCCCACCCGATCCTCATGGAAAGCAGGGTGGGCTGCCTGAAGGGCTGAGGACAGCTCCCTCTTGGGCCAGCCCCCTCTGCCCCCTGGGATGGCAGTGGCAGTTGAGCCCCTCCTCTGCTCCATCCGCAGTGTGACTGCGCCTGGTTCTTCCTGCTCTTCTGCGTTGGCCTTCTTGCTCTGGCCTGGCTCTACGTGGCCCTCGTCACACTCAATGATTTCCACAACCTCAACGAGTGAGTAGAAGGTGCCCTCTGCCTCCACCCCACACATTGTGCCCCCTTCTGACCTTCAAGCTTTATCTGCCCCCCCCCTTCTGCACAGGTTTGCCTTCCAGAAGACAGAATGGTGGCTGGACTGGTCAGTGGTGATGCTCTCTGTGACCGCAACCCTGGTCACCTACTCCTCTCTGCTGCTGGTAGGCCCCCCCCTTTCCATCTTTCCTACCACACTAGTCCCCCTCCTCTCCTGGCCCAGCTTTCCTGTGGTTAGGGAGTGAGGCTCCCTGCTTGGGGGGGGGGGGGTTCTGTATCGCCCCTCCCCCCTTGCTGATGGTGTGGGAGGGTCTTCAGGATATCTCTGTGCTATAAACTAAATTCTGTTCCACCATTTGGGCTGTAATTCATGGGGAGGGGGCAGGAGCGTTGCAGCAGCATCCAACAGAATTCTCTCTGCAACGTTGAGAGGCCGGTATTATATTGGCCCAATGGAGCACCGGTTCACTCTGAAGAATGGGCAGCCCTGTTTCTCCCATTCAAGTTGGGCAAAGCTAGGTGGCAGAGCAGGTGGGCAAGCCTGCCAGAAGCCAGAAGAGGGGAAGGGGGCTGAGAAGGACGGTTCGTGTTTAGCATTTGGGCGTCTCAGGCTCAGAATGGAGGGCAGGAGAATTAAATAGGCAGACAAGGAAAGGGGTGCTCATTTTATAAGTCGGGTCTACGTCTTTCCTTTTCTTGGTCTTCGCCCACCTTGATTGGACTACCTGGGACTGAGGGAACTGGGGGTCCAGCACATCCAGAAGGGCGAGGGTTGCATAAACTCCGTCTCCGTTCAGGGCCTTTCCAAGGGAGGTCATCCCGTCCAATCCTCTGAAAGGTTTTCTTGCCCCAAGCAGCTACGTGGGGGGAGGATATTCATATCTTCCTTTATTTGCATCCCAGATTTTGGCCCTCTGCCTTCAGCTCTGCCATCAGCCCCTGAAGCTGCACTGGCTCCACAAGGTAAGGCTGCGGTGTTTTGCTTGCCTCCTTTCCGTTCCTTGGGCAGAAGCCACGAGGTTTCCTGCTGGGCTCGGTTCGTGGTCCCCGTGGGGTGGGAGGCTTCCGAGGCCCCTCTGGGATGCCCTCCACTTGGTTGTCCCTCGCCAACCACGCCAGCAGGTCCTGCCCACATAGGACCTGGTTTCCTCCTGGACAGAGGTTCTTTGGGTGCCAGGAACGACTTCCCGTCGCCCTGTGCGCTCACACAGAGAGGGCCTCCTCAGGGTGCCGTCCGCCAGACAATGTCGGCTGGCGACTCCCAGGTGGAGGGCCTTCTCTGTGGGGGCACCTGCCTTGTGGAAACAGCTCCCCCGGGAGCTCTGGATGGCCCCAGATCTCCGGTCCTTTCGTCGCGACCTCAAGACATACCTTTTCCAACAGGCCGACCTGGACTGATGATAAGGGTTTTTAATTATGTTTTTAATGTTTTTATTGGTTTTAGTGGGGCTTTGTGATAGTTTAATTTTTAAAAAATTTGTATTTTGTATTTTATTGTTGTTAGCCACCCTGAGTCCTTTGGGAGATAGGGCGGCATATGTCCCATAATAAATAAATAATAAACAAAGACATCCGGGGCCTTGGAGATACCTTCCCTGTTTCTTCCAGGGCCTTCTGATGCTGACTGTGCTGATAATAGTGGCTGCTTTTGTGGGGCTGGAAATTCAGTGGTCGGAGCAGTGGGAGAGTGCCCACATTGCTCTACAGGTAGGAGCCCTAAGAGGAGCTGCCCTTTGCCTCCTGCTTTAAGCCAAGGCCCATGGAGAGGTATCTGTTCCGCTCTCCGCTTCCCCTCGGTTAGGGGACCGGAGGCTAAAACATACGAAGAACAAACGGTTGCTGGAACTGGATGTGTCTAGTTTAATGGAAAGGAGGACTAGAGGAGACACGATAGCAGTGTTCTAATATCTCAGAGGCTGCCCCAAAGAGGACGGACGGCAGGGGGTCAACCTATTTCTTCAAAGCACCTGAAGGCAGGACAAGAAGCAACAGATGGAACTAACCAAATCCAAGGGATAGTGTGACTTTTCTTTTGGGGAGTGGTGGTCGAGCCCCCCCCGACCCAGATGCCCTTCTCCCTAGTCCTGGGAGGATTCCCAAACTGTGGGCCACGTGGGCCAGCCTTCTCTTGGTGCCCTCGGAAAGGCCAACCACCTTGTATTGTGTCCTGCCAGGCAACCGGCCCCTTCCTGCACATTGGAGCAGTGGCGGGCTTGACGATGCTTGCCTGGCCAGTAGCAGCCTGCTTCTACCACATCTCCCGTGCAGGTACTGAGGGTGGCGGATGGAAGGGATTGTTCCTTATGAAAGCCTGGTTGGAGGGCAGCCCTTGGGCGCGAGTTACAAGGTGAACCTGGGCACCCTAACTCTGACACACAGGTGCAGCTTCCTCCCGAGCTGTTAACATGATGCCTGGAATCTGGGGGTCTCAGATGTAGGGTCCCCAAGTGTATGGTGGCGCTGTTTCCTTAGGCTCTCCGGGCAGCATTGAAAGAGGGAAGCGGAGGAGCACTCCCACATTATGGGCTGGCAGATTCCAGCCGGATGCTTGGAAAACCTTCCTGAGCGCAAGAGCAGAACACCTGGGGCGAATCCCAGGGGGAGATGGTGGGCTGCCCTTGGCTGCATGCTTTCAGTCAGAACTGAGCAGCCTTTTGTTGGGGCTGCCCCAGTTTGGATACCAGGCAGGCCTTCAGCTCAAGGCCTGCTGCCAACCCTACCACGCTAGGGATCGGGCAGGGGGAGCAAGATGAAGAGCAGTCAGCTCTCACAGATGGCAGACAGATGGTCTGGGGATCCAGTCGCTGTCTTCAAGGGGACCGAGAGCCCCTACTGACTGCTTGGGACCCTCTTCCATTTGTGTTGCTGCAGCTCTCCGCGTGTTTCTCCTGCTCTTGTATCTGGGCGCAATGCTGGCTTTATACCTGGCCCCCCTGGGCATCGAATCGCCCTGCTTCCTGGAGCAGAGCCAGCTTCCTCCCAAACCAACCCTGTTTGGGCACCGTGGAGCTCCCATGGTAAGTCCCTCCCTCTCCATTCCATACCGATCCTGGAATGAGGCTGGCCAGGCTCCTGGGAGGGAGAGCCTGCAGAAGCATTCCAAGAAGCTGGAATGTCTGGGTGCTTCTCCTGATCGGGGCCACTGAGAATTGTACCTGCAGAGCCTGAACAAGAATGGAGCGCCAGCTGGAAGGTGGTGCTAGGATCCCCTTTCTGGATGAGTTTCTGGAGTTTGGAGGAAAGAGGAACTATCTTCAGCTGTCTTCCCCTCCCGTTCTAGATGTGTCAGAGCCCACTGTCTGTATGCCCAGTGTCTGCACTGGGGAGGACTGTGGGGAGTTGAAGCCCAAAATACCTGGAGTGCACCAGGTTGGCGAAGCTCTTTTGAGGTCTTCCTCCTGAACCCAGCAGGTCTGTTTCCACCAAGACAGGCGTGTCCTTAAAACAGCAGCAGCTTTTCCATGCCGACTTTTACAGCCTCACCTTGCTGGGATTTTTCTGCCTTTTTATTCTGGATTAAATGGTGCAGGGGGTTGGACTAGAAGACCTCCAAGGTCCCTTCCAATTCGGTTATTCTGTAAGACATTAGGAAGATGTCCCAGCTTCGCCTCTTTCTCCTAAGAACACTTCGACCCACCAAAATTGTTCCACCTGCAAGATGATGTGGAAACCCCCCTCCTGGTGAGCCGGGCGGTGGGCTCCCCAGGCTCTGGCTAGACTTCTCAAGGGGTGGGTCCCAAAATCTCCCGCTTCACTTTCATTCCCCCCTCTCCAGCTGGCACCGGAGAACACCATGATGTCCTTCCAGAAGGCTGTCAACTGTGGCCTGAGTGTCTTAGAAACGGATGTCCGAGTGAGGTAAGAGGCGGGCTGAACAGTGGTAGCTCTGTTGGAAGATTTATGCAGGAAGGGAATTCCTGGCTTCAGGAGGCACCAATCCAGAGGGTCCCTCATCCCCCACTGAGAAAACAAAGATCCGGAATCCAGGTATTTTCTCCTTTTTTTCACTCCCAGTGCCGATGGGATCCCTTTCCTCATGCATGATGAGACACTCTTACGGACCACAAATGTCCAGGAGGTCTTCCCCACCCAAGCCCATGCCAAGGCCACCGCCTTCAACTGGACACAGCTGCAGCAACTTGATGCTGGCAGCTGGTTTTTGCAGGTGAGAGCAGGATGGTGTCGCTTGATCAAAACATGGTTTGATTAGGATTGGTTGGGTTGAACATCTGGCTTGCTCATCTGGATTTGGTTGATTGGGGTGGTGAACTACCTTGGATTCTGTGGATAATGGTTGGCAGGGAATGTCTGGATCAGAAGCAGATGGAAAAGTGTCTCCATACTCATTTTTACAAGGGGAGCTTTCTGCACCCGCACAAACGCAAGTAACAGCCCAGGGAGGGCATTGTGGCAGAGGTCCTGACTCTTGAGAAGAACTTTCCGTGCATACCGAGAAGCTGGATCTGCACGGAGAGTCCAGTAGATGAAAAGTAGCCCATCCAAGCCCAGTGCACGATTTAACCTGGGTACAACCGCTGGGCTGACCACCACCTCCCTCTCCTCTACCAGAAGCATCCCTTCCCCACAGCCTGGAGCCTTTCGGAAGAAGAGATGGCCCAGGCCAGAAGGCAGCACATTTTGTCTCTGAAGGAGCTGCTGGCAGAGGCCAAGAGGCACCAGGTGTCTGTCATATTTGATCTGATGCCACTGGAGGACCCCCATTATGAGCGCCTGGTCAACATCACAGTGGAGACAGTCCTCCAATCAGGCATCGCCCAAGAGCTGGTGAGTCTTCCCTGTGCCGAGTAAGACAAATCCCAAACATGCGGAGACTGTATGAGGCCAGAGAAGGGCAAGTCGCAGGTCCCCTTGGAAATGGGGCTTCAGGACAGCCTGAGGCTGCCGGGTGCTGGAGAGTCAGTGACCCTGGAAAGGAACATGACTGAAGTCAGATCTGCTCCAGATCCAAATAATCGGAGCCACGTCCTCCTGCCTTAGGAGTATCTCCAGTTCCAGCTCCAGCAGTGCTGAGAAACGGAGCAGGCCCTGCTACGTCCTCTCTCTTCCCCAACCCAGATTCTGTGGCTGCCTGATCAGTTTCGGAAGCAGGTGAAACAACGAGCGCCCAGGTTCCAGCACATCTACGGCCTCGAAAGTTTGGTCAACAAGACCGTAAGGTTTCCACGAGTCAACCTGGCTTACCAAAAACTGAGCAGCCCAGAAATCAGGTCAGAGCAGGGGAGGGGCTCTTTCCCGGTCAGGCCAGGTCACACCTGAGGCAGGGGGCAGGGGAGCTTTACACAAACGTGTCTTTCAGCCCCAGCTCAGCTTTTATCAAGGCAGACAGAGGTTGGGAAATGTAGAGGGTGTGGAAGGCAAAGGTCTCTGAAGCCATTAAAAAAAAATGAACAGGATGGGGAGGGCTCAAGTGGAGCAGCGAGGCGCAACATAACTCCCCTCCACCCCCTCCCTCAACAACCAGTTAGCAAAGCCGGAAAGCAACCGACAAGGTGTGTCATCTTCAGGTCGCATAGTGAAGCTTCACACTCCTAGAGGCTGGGATGTAGCTGCAGCCTTCCTCAAGCCCCTTCCACGCAAATTGTACTACTATGGGTTGGCACTGACCTCCGCTTTATTGCCAAACTCCCTTCTGCAGCGAGTACCGCCGGAACAATATCTCAGTCAACCTGTACGTGATAAATGCTCCGTGGCTTTTCTCCCTCCTGTGGTGTGCCGGGACTTCTTCGGTTACCACCAATGCCTGCCAGGTGCTACAGAAGATGCAGCGCCCCTCCTGGCTGCTGGTAAGACCACCGGGAGTGAAGGAGGGGCTACTACTGACTCCCTGGGAGAAAGTGGTTAGCCAGGTGGCTGCTGCCCCTGATCTGCCACCTGTTTCTCCCAGCCTCTGACCACCTATCGCATGATCTGGATTGTGACAGACTGCGTCTCCTTCCTGCTGGTTCTCTCAGCTTTCTTGCTGCTAAAGTGAGTATCGAGTGAACAGAGATGAGGGATCTCGGTCACATAATGGGGCTTCTTCCAGCCTGCAAGCTCTGTACAGTTGGGTCTCCTCAAGTGAGGGATGCGGTTGCTACCATCACCATTATAGATGTTTGCAAATGCACCCAGGTGATAGGTCTACTTTGTGTTAGGTCTACAGTTGGAGACCCAGTCTTTCTACTAAACGGTAGAGCAGATCTCCTTTACAAAAGCACCTACCAAACTCTTGCTCCAGGACAGATTGCATTGTCTCACCCTTGGCGGTTTAAGATGTGTGGACTTCAGCTCTCAGAATTCCCAGAGCTAAAGTTCTAGGCTCATAGTTCAGCTCTCACAAGTTGAAGACCAGATGTCTTAAAAGTTGCCAAGGTTGAGCAAACCTGGTCCTGAGTTCTGTATGACTTGACTTTCTCAGATGGGCCTTTTCACAGTCATTTTGTGAGGTGGTGTTGTGCATTTGGATGGAGCACCACGTGACCTGGGTCCAACTGCGCCACAGGCACCAAAAAGTCCCTGGTTGCTCTCCAGCTGCCCACCCAAGTGCCAAGAGAGCTAGAGAACACAGAGGCTCACTTGACATAATTCTGACATGATTTTTTTTTCTTCCTTTACAGAAGATGGCCTCGGGAAAAGGACTCAAAAGGTAAAGCTGGTATTTTGGGATAACTGGGAAACAAAATGTGACCTTGGCACACAAC
Organism: Vipera ursinii; assembly: GCF_947247035.1. Taxonomy (NCBI): domain Eukaryota; kingdom Metazoa; phylum Chordata; class Lepidosauria; order Squamata; family Viperidae; genus Vipera; species Vipera ursinii. The sequence continues at coordinate 762,129 of NC_139525.1, read as the reverse complement.
AGCTGCATAGGCGACCAATCAAGGGGGTATAAACGAGGGGAAATCAGAACTTTGCGGAGGGCTGCCTATTACTAGGCATCCTCCATTCTTGTCTCCGTAAGCAGCTTCAAGTGAAGGAACACGGCTTATCCTAAATGTGGCTTCACCCCTCTGCTGTGCACCGGAAAAAGGCACCGCAGCCCCTCACAGCCGTCTCCCCCGCCTGCAGGTTCCAATTCAGATGTGCTCCTGACGAAGATCCACAGCCTCTTGTCCGAGTGAAGTCCCGGATGTTGCCCTCTCTCTTGCTAGCTTTGGCAGGGCTCTCCTCCTTCCAGTGTTTTTCTGGGAACGTCCCGTCCTGGGTGCTCGTTGGCAGCAGCTGCCGCTGGGATCCGTTTCAGGGGCCTGCGCTGCACAGCCTGGAGAGAGGAGCTGTGCAGGAGTTCGCGGCAGCCTGGATCCTGCATTTCTTCTTGCAAGACTGGAACCCAGGACCTTCCTCAGCAAGACCCAGATCCCAGAATTACTGTAGAGCCTCAGGACAGTATTAGGGAGCTACCGACTCTCCTGTACGACACATTTTCTTCTTGATCTGGAACTGGGAAGGATCTCTGAAGTGCCCCCTACCAATAAAGCTGTTTGTACAGGCTGGGAAACCGTGCTGTTGTAAACACTTAATCCATTCCTGGGGGGGGAATAAAAGTGGTGGCGCACCCGTTCAACGCACAGCTCCCTGCCACAGCCTGTATTCTGGCAGTCTAGCTGGGTTCAAAGGCTCCAGGGTGGAGCCTCAACCAGTGTGACACTGCGCACGTGAGCCAGGGCTCTCTGCACCAACAACTGTGCCTGTGTGGAAGTGTGTTGGATTCAGGTTCAGCCCCAAGATTTTCCCAGGAACAGCGTTCAACAGCAGAGCGTATAAAACAACACCCAGCAGGCAAGAGTCACAGGCTGCCCCAGGATCTTTTAGAAACAAAATGCTAGTCTCTGTGTATGTGTTAATTCACTTTTTAAAAAAAACAACGTAAGCTCTTTTGCTCAAGCGGTGATGACATTAACAGGAAGTGAATTTACACTGTTTAGAAATGGACTGAGGTCAAAAGGATGCCGAGCAGGCAACTGAGGCAGGGGAAATGCTCTGCAGAAATGCTTGTGAAAACTATAGTTGGGTGAGATCCCTCATGACAGGTGACCTCCTTATTCTGAGAAAGAATGCTCCTTGTTTAAGAAATATTTAGCAGCAGGGCATTCAAATGGTATCAGTCGATCTATTAACATGAGTCAGACAGGCCAAGCAGCCAGTCATTACGCGAGGCAGAGGTCTCTCGCGCCCTCTGCAAACACCAGTTGGCCATTATGAACGAGACACCCGAAAAAACTGTGCCTGGAAATGATCCCCTGTGACCCCAAGACTGCTTCATCACCTGCGGGAGGTTTGTGAAGGTTCTGGCCTGGCTGCAAGCAAAGCCCCGGGCTGTACAGACCGCTCTCTGCTGCCCAGCAGCCGCCTGATGTTCCAGCAGAAAGCAGGCAACATTCATTGCCCATTAGCCAGCATTTAGGCTTAAGCACACACAGTCCCCCCCTCCAGCACAGCCCCCTCTCCAAAGGCCTCTGTTCCCTCCCCCTGCCAAACAAAGGGGAAGTATAAGACACTTAGGAGACAGGATTATGAAGGTTTATTTGTCACATTTTGCCCCCCAGCAAATCCACAAACTCAGGTGAGGGGAGGGCTGGGTCAAGGGGGAGAGAGCAGAATGCCTGGACAGGAGGGGACGGAACCTTTATTGGGGGGGAGGTCAAGCTCTCAAGGCCCCCCAGGGACAGGCAGGAGAGCCCCAATCTCACAGCAGGCACCCCCACCCTCCTCGCCCTGCTCTGGAAAGAGGCCGGCCGGAAGGATGAGGACCTCCAGCGCCCGACGCTTTGGGACTCCAATGCCCAACAACCCCCACAAAGCCAAGAGCACAAGAAGAGTTGAACTACACGGAGAAGGCCTTGGATCCCTACCAGCATCCTGGTGGTAACAGCTCGTCGAGCCCCCAAGATCCTCATGTACCTTGTCCTGGATCCCAGCGGATCCCATTACTCACGCCACAGAAGACACATTGCTGCCTTCATCTTTCCTTCCAGGCAGAAACATACTCTCCTTGAAAAGCAGGGCACCCTAAAAGCACAGGGTGAGGGAGGGGAGGTTCCTCCTTTACGTGGGGCAGAGATGACCAAGAACCGAAGGTTCCGATACCTTCCTGGACCAGGATGACCCATGGAGCCCTAGTAGCGCAACTATAGGGGGGGAAATAGAAGTCTGCAAGTCTTTAGACTGATACACCCTGATATTTGGATTGTGACTTACATCTATATCCCAAAGATGGGTTTTTTTTTCAAAAGGCAACGGGACTTCCTTGGTTTTCTCCTTGAAAACATTTCGCTTCTCATCCAAGAAGCTTCTTTAGTTGTGATGAGCAGTGAAATGTCTTCAAGGAGAAAACCAAGGAAGTCCCGTTGCCTTTTGAAAGCACCTTTGGGACAACCATGGCCTGGATGACTGAGAATCTCCATAGCTCTCTCTCTCTTCTTGCAGCCCACTGCCAGGCCTCTGGAGCACGGCAATCCTGGCTGCTCTCTGGCCCCAATCAAGACCCCTCCTGTCTACCCTGCTCCATGCAAATGAGGGGAAGGGGCAGTATGTTCCCGTAATTAACCAGTCCTTGCTTGGAGAAAGCAAACTGGCATAAGAGCTTTCTGGCAGTGGGAGGCCAGGACGCCCTCTCCCCCAGCTGGCAACCGGACCAACTTCTCTGCAAGTTACCATTCCAAGGCAGGGCAGGCGAGGGTCCTCACGAAAGGACTCGGAGGGCTGGCTTGGATAGGACACAAGCAAAATCTACCACACACACTTCCAGGCAGACAACTTTGGCCTTTCCTCGCATTCATCACAAAGGGCTCTGGGCAGCTGCAGAAGAGAACGGAAGGAAGTCTGAAAACTGCCTCGCTAAAGGATCTTCCGGGTTATATTGGAACTCCACCTTTCCCCTTTCAGGCCTGCTGGGAAATCTCCCAGCGTGCCCAGGGCCCACACCAGCTCCCCTCGCCAAGGAGAGGGGGTGCTGGGAAAATGGTTTCTGACGCTCTCCTGGTCTCTCCGGGGGGTGGGGGGTGGGGAGACCCCCCGAGAACATGCTGGACGCCTAGGACAAAGCAACCGCCATTCCTGCAGCCAGAGCTACACTCGGAGCATGGCTAGCCAGACTACACAGCAAAGTCGACCCTAAGCAGAGCCAGCCACCCCGGGACGGTCGGTGAGCAGGCAGTGGCTCTCCTGCACCTGCAGGCCAAGGGCTCCAGGGGGTCGCTGCAGCCTGGCCGCCTCAAGGCTTAGAGCACCCAAAGCTCCTCCTGGGAAGACAGGCTGATCAGCCTGGTGTTTCCGGGGAGCTTGGACTCCCCCTTCTTCGGCGGAGGAGACTCGCCTTTTCTAAAAAAAAAAACCTACACACACACACACACACACACACACACCATTCCCCATCATCCGTTCTTCAGATCGGTTCCCGGCATTGTGTACTTTAGTGTTCTCTCTGGTATCAAAACTTACAGACCTGTAAGAAAACATCCTTTACTTTTAGCCAATCATTTCATAGGATTTTTCTGTTAAAATATAGACAGGGTTTTCTCCACCCTCCCCATTTTCTGTTTAACAAAAGCTTCTAGTTAATCTGCTGCTAACTTTACAGGTATTTATCTACAGCCCCCTCAGCTACCCCAATTCCAGAGAACAAGGCTGAGCTTGGTGCCCCTTTCCCTCCTCCCCACCCAGCTCTAAAGCACCCCCTGAAGCCGCCCTCCTGTTCTGGGTAGAGCTCGGAATAGCACAGCTGCTGACATGCCAAGTGAGGGGAGAAAAGGCACTCAACACAGAGACGTGTAAAAAGGGCCCAAGGCTCTCACAAAAAGCCTCGTCCAAACGAAAGAGGGAAAGATAGAAAAACGCCACCAAAATAGTTCATCTGTATAAAATGCCCTTCCAGGTTAGAAAAAGAAGAAAAAAATCGACACTGATCAGGGCTCTGGTTAAGGCCAGATCCGGGTTTCCCATTTCTCTACTGCAGCACAGAGACAAACCCAGAGAAGGCGTTTTGGTTTCTCAGCAACAGCTTTTAGCACCTGCTTGCCTGCTTGGGGGCAGCTGGGAGCAGGGCCAGGCGGGGCCAGGCCTGCATTTCCAGAAGGCCCTCTCGGCCAGGACTGTCACGATCAAGCCAGGTGATCTCCTCGCTCCCTAGGACAGCTTGCCCCCTCCCCACCTGCTACTCTCGTGCACAAAGGGCAGGACTCTCCACTCGAGCAGCCCCGAGACTGGCTGATCCTCTTCGCATCCACCAAGGCGTAGTGTACTGAGTCAAATGACAGATGAGGCAGAAATCGGCTGGTGAGTCCAGACCTATCCTGGCTGGGCCTGAAGCACACCCCTCTGAAAAGGCTTCTTCGGGGCAGGAAAGTTCTGGCCGTGGCAAAGCGCTTTCCAAGGCTCCTGCTGGGAGAAAGGCGTACGCTGGATTCACGAAAAGACATGGCACTGGACAGATCGTTCTCTTCCCGTGGCCGCCGGCCTCTTGCGCCCAGCCCACGTGCAAGGCCAAGGCGGGCACCAGAGCTCCTGGCATTCCAGACTCTTCTGGGTGTGTAAAGCTCCTGCAGTAGAAGTGGGGGGGGGGGAGAGAAAAATGCTTAGTTTTCTTTAGTGCACAGAGGGCAACAAACGACAGAAAAGGTGAACGGGAAAGGGGTGATTCACTTTGCCCCCCGTCAGTTCTCGTCACCCCCATATATGGGAACTGCATTCCAAAGACTCGGGTAGGGACCGATGCGGACAGCCCCTAAAGAAACGGCTGCTTACGATAAAGCAGCTTTCGGGCCGGTAAGGCACCACAAACTGCCCAGGATCATCTGCAGAAGGCAGCCCTTTCCTTGACTTTTATACCCTATGATTAGAGCTACTCACTTATAAATGGCCACCTGGTTGCTACCAATCATCCATTTGTTTTTAAATAAAGATGAAACATTTTAGTACGTGAGGAAAAAGAACAAGCGCAAATGGCTGACATATGAACCCAACCAAGCAAGGTTCAGACCCAACGCATTTAGCTTTTTCAACTTGGGCGATTCCATTTCCACTTGTCTCCTTCGTCCCAGACTGTCGCGTCTATTGGGAGGAACAATCAGGGTTGCATAGCACATTTTCTCCCAAGGAAAACAAGACTTTTTTCCCCTCCATCCATCCTCCTCCTCGTCTTCCTGTACAGCAGTTATTTTCATTTGAACAAAGCCAAACAGCATTTAGTTTGGCCCAAAGGACAGAAACTGCGTGGAGCCTTGCAAGAGCTGAAGCACCTTTCATCCCTTCGCAGAGAATGCCCTGGTGGCTGACAGCAGCTGAGGGAACTTCTATCTGAATGGAGAGGCCCGATTCATGGCTTTCCTGAACCAAGAAATATTGGGGAAAGGGAGGAGGGCTGGCTGTGGGGGTGGGGTGAGCAGCCTTCAGGAATCCAGAGCCAGCGTGTACATACCTTTGTCCACATGAAGTTAGCTGGGGACCCAACTGTGATTGGAAGCCTGTGACGTGCTGGGGTAACTCGGAGTAGACGGAATGGGCTCAAAGTTGAAATCCAGTCCTTCTCCATCCATGAGGTCGGTGCTGATGATGTAATCCACATCACACTGAAGGTCCTCCATGTACATATCAACATCCAAATCATTGGGCAGCTTATCCTGACTCCCATCAAAGGCCGGGAAAGTAGCAGGCAGAGACGACTGGGCGCCCATCTGGGCGGACTGTGCCGAGCCCGAGCTCTTCAAAGCAGACAGGCCAACGGGGCTCTGAGAAGAGGCCGCCATGGTAAAGGCGGAGGGCAGCCCGGCGCCACCAATGGACTCCAGCTGCTGCTCCAAAGGTTTTCTGAGCAGACTTCCCAGGCTCATCTTGGGCTTGGATGGCTGGTCCCCCAGGAGCAGGAAACTCTGACTGTTCACCCTGCTTCCGCTCTGCGGGAGAATTGGGTCCACCTGGGTCATCATCACATCGCTGGCTGGTGGCGAGTTGGATGTGAGGAGCTCCTCCAGCGACTGCGAGAAATGGCCGCTGGAGCTGGGCAGCAGGTGATCCATGGGACTGAACAGGGAGCTGCCAAACGAGCCGGAGGCCTGAGCAGCAGAGCTGGGGGCTCGCAAGGGGAAGGTGGGGTTCCTCTGGGCCGCCCCGCTGGACACCGGTTGCTGAGTGGCCAGCAAGGATGAGGAACTAGCCGACATCAGGTTCAGGCCATCAATGAGCTCCAGCTCCTCCGTCACTGTGGGAGGCACGTTGCTGGACGCGCTGGAGTAGACGAGGGTGGGGAGAAGCTCCTCGTCGGCAAGGTCCTCCTGCTCGGCCAGGACCGAGGAAAGCCCCACGCTGCTGGCATTCGAACTGGTCCGAGGCCGGATACTGGTCCACACCTCCGAGTCCTCATTGCTCCTGGAGGAAGGGCTGCCCGGCCATTTGGGAAACTGGGAGACGGGGCTGTCGGACGTCGGTTCTGGAGCAGCCGTCATGGGCGGCTTCTTCCTGTGCGTTTTCCCACGGAGCTTGGCCAGCTTGCTGCTGTTGTCCATGGAGGCCGCTCTTCTCCGTGGGGCTTTCCCACTTTTGCCGCCTTCGGGATTCAGCATCCACCAAGAGCTCTTCCCGGTCGCTTCATTGTGCACTTTGATGAACTTGTTATGCAGGGAGAGATTGTGCCGGATGGAGTTCTGGGAATAAAGCGGGAAGGAGAGAGGGTGAGATCAATCCCACAAATCCCACCCATGAGCCGCCCGGGGTTCCTGGGCCATAGGAAGACCTTCCTGGGTGTGCAGCTACAACCAGCCCCACCACCCGCAGTCTCTGGGGCACTGGGAAGCTGCCCTTTGACCTATCAGATTGCTCCCGCTTCCCTACGATAGCAGCCTGTGGATTTCAGGTTTGTCAGATCTTATTAGACTCAAAATACCGACCTGGAGAGGCGGTTGCTAAGCACATTCGGAGACCAAGAACCAGACTTTATAGAAAGCCTTGCCAAACATCCCAAGGTCACTGTCATTTCTTCCCCCTATTTTTCTGTTACACAGACATAATCTTGCATTTGAAACACCGACATCCTTTTCTTTTTTCCAATACTTTGCTTTAAATAATAAAACGTTAAATCATTTCAGTCATGCTATATAAACATTACGGTGGGGAAATCGGCATCCCCGCTGTACTATCACCAACTGCAAATAGTACAATCTATCAAGATTTATCATATTACAATACAAGGGGAAAAAACAACATGGGATAGAGTGTCCAGGCCACGAGTCACCCACCCAGTTTCCTTGTGGCTTGTCCGTTTGTCTCCTTTCCCAGAGGCCTCCTTGGCCCTTTTCTTCCCCTCCTGCACAGCGCAGGGATCGGGACCCTTGCAAGAATGGCAAGAATCCTGACACTTCCTTTCCCCGCTGGGTTTTCAGTGACTGGGTTCAAACACGGCACTAAGCAGTGGTGAAAGAAGCAACAGCGTGCTGAATGTGTACAACGCATCCAGCCCAAAGCAAACAAGCCGCTTTATCGTCCAGCACTGCATATGAACAGAGCCAGTGTGACTCCTTCTGAAGGGCATTCATCCGCCTCCAGACCAGGCGTGAAGAGAACGGGAGAGCAAATAACAAACTGGGCGGCCGGCATCCGAACCCACCAGCTATTAACAGAAATGACTGTTACCCTCCCAAGCGGCACAGAGCAGGCACAGATCTGACTTATGCCACTGGGCTACGCCTATTTTGAAACCTGAGCGGCCTTGCCTTGGCTCTGCCCCCTAACCAGTGTTACTAGCTGCTTGCCAACTGGCTACAACTGCACAGCCAGAAGTTCACGGATCCCAAGCCACAAAGCTGTTTTCAAATTCCAGCCGAGAATTCTTTGGCTCCCAGACTCCTTGTGATCGGGCAAAAACCACAGCTCCTTCATCCCTGACTGTTCTTGATTTAGAGCAGGGTCCTTATTCCCTGCGTGGTGTTTTGCAGGCTGTACATGGCTTCAGAGCTCCATCCCACAGGAGCCAGCAAAACAGCCGGCCAGCCACAGTCCCCCCTTTTCCCCAAAAGGAATGGTGGATGCCACCTAGTTGCGTAACCGGCAGATTCTGGCCCGCTTACAAAGTGACTTGAGAGCAAGAGGTGGGGAACAGCGTGTAACTTCCTAAGGATACTAGTCAGGTTTCACTTCTGGGGAAGAGGCTCGTCTGCCAGAACCGCAGTGTGCTCAGCTTTGCGTCAAGAGAGCTCTTTGGCCCCAGGACAGAGCTGCTCTGGGACTGCCAGCCTCGGCTTCTCTTCTGAGGCCAACAACCCCAAAGTCAACCTGAAATGCAGGAACAGCACAAACAGAGGAAGTCAGCTGTCCCCTCTCACGGCAGCCCTCTTCAGGACCAAGGGGGTCCCTTGCCCCAAAGCCATCTGTCTTGATCCAAAATCTCAGTGGGGCACCTTCTGGAGGTGCCAAGACTGTCTCCTACAAGCAAAAAAAAATGCTGTAATACTGAGCCACACAGTTTGGTGGGGGGGGGGCAAAAGAGTGGAATGAGTCAGAATCACTCCCCAAAGAACAGCCAGAAGTTACAGCAAAGCAAAATAGTTTAGGACAGAGGTGAGAGGAACCAGGTTCACTCACACACACTGTGCTGAGCTGTCATCTGGTTTGCTGTCTGCTTAGCATGTTTATGAACCCAATCAATTGTGACTCTAAAACAAAAGCAAAAGTTTACAAAAACAAGCTTAGTGGATGGGTGAACCCAGCCAGAAGGTTCTAAAAATGTCCAGGTTCAAATCACTAAATCTGATCACACATTCGTGGCAAAATGTTTAATCAATACTCCCAAAAAAGCTTAGCTCCTTCTCTGAAAAAAAGGAAAACAAAAACTTGGAACCCCATGAGCAAACTAAACCCCGTTTTAAAACAAGTTGAGGATTACAAGCTCAAAGCACATTACCTGACACCCCCTTTCTAAACAGCAATTTCTGTACCCTGTAATTTCATGGGGGAAAGAGATCCATTTTTTAAAAGCCAGAGCTTTCAGAAGACTCTTCGCCTTGACTTCTGTTGCCTTCTCAGCATGGATCCATCTCCTCCACTCCCACATTTTCTGATGCGGGTTCCTCAGTCCAGATGACTTGATACTGTCTTGGAAGAAGGCTACTACTTTGGGCGCCATCAGTCTATTTCAGGATATCAAGTAGTGGAAAAGCAGCACCAATTAGCTCTCTCTTCACCACAAGCAAACACTATTTTGATACTACAGTCCGGCCCTAAAATGGATCTTAAAAGGGCTGAGCGGTAATAGCTCATTCAGGAGCTTCCAAACCTACAACTGTTTGGCAGCTGGTTGGGGCAAACTGTCCTCACCAGAACAGACAGGAAATCATGGTTTGATGAGCCAAACACTCAGACATTCCTGGGAGGAAGGAAAAGCATCTCCTGTATCAAATTGCCAGCTCCTACAGAAGCGTCTGCCAAGGAAGGAATTTGCCCTCCGTAATGGAGCTGGAAAAGTTCAAGTCAACATAGCCAAGGAATATCGTGCTGACTGCAGAAACCAGGAAGAAGGATCTAATGTTCTGAGGGCAACCTGCTTGCCAGAGGTAGACGACAACTCACGGCATCACAGCCACACTGATTGCCTAGGGTTCTTCAACAAAAGAGAAAACAACTTTTCCCTAACCATGTTCCTCACATAATTTTATATTTTTATTTTTTTTATTTTAATCCCATTTATATCCCGCCCTTCTCCGAAGACTCAGGGCGGCTTACAATTTAAGCACAAACCAATGTGCTTAGCAGTAGCCTTCATTCTATGTATATGCCTGCTTATTAGGGCTTTCACACACACCCCAAGCGGCATTATTACAAAGTCAACTTAATTGCCCCCAACAATCTGGGTCCTCATTTTACCTACCTCGGAAGGATGGAAGGCTGAGTCAACCAATCTGCCTGGTGGGATGCGAACCTGCACTAATTGCAGGCAGCTGGTGTTACTTAAGGAGGCATTAGCCCACTGCGCCACCAAGGCTCCTTCGTGGAAATGGAAATCGCCATTTACTCACCTCACCTCACCTCACCTGATTGTCTCGCTTGATCCCTGCAGGTGAGATTTGAGAATATTTATGTACAGGTAGTCCTTGGTTAACAACCACTTGTTGAGTGACCAAAGTTACAACAGCACTGAACAAGTGGCACTTACAACTGGTCCTTGAGGTTCTGGCTGGCCCAGCACCTTCACAGTCACGTGGACACAACGTGGGCACTTGGCAACCGGTTCAAACGTATGACAGTGACAGCATCCCAAGGTCAGGTGGTTGCTCTCTGCTGCTTCCCAGCTGGTCCCAATGAGCAAAATCGATTGGGAAGCATGCCGAAAAAGTTGCAACTTGCCCAGGTAAATCTCCCATGCCTGGCAACAGCCACTCCAAGCCTCTCCACCCTGGCACTGCACCAGCCCCTCACACGCCCTTAAGTGCCCCCTGCCACACTTGGGTTATGCCAAACCCTCACCTATCCTCTTCCCTTACCTGCTTGCCAACCTGCAAGAGAGCTGCCTGGGACTAGCAACTCCCTCCTGGCTTCCCCACAATTGTGGTTGTTCAAAGCCAGCAGGATGTTGTAAAGAGATCCTTGCTAATTTCCTCTGCCCTTTATTTTAACTGAACAGCTTTTTTTTATTGGTCAGTGAGTGTTAGATTCTTGCCAGCTTCAGTATCCTGGTAATGCGACTGGGGGGAAACACAGCTCCAATCTGCCTCTGCACAGGCTCCTTCCAGAGGAAACCTTTCTTCAGGAACCAGCATCAAAGTCTTCCCCAGATAATTCCACTTGGGTTACCAGGAGCAGCCAGGGAGCTGCTGCACGAGGAGCGGGTGGGAAAGTGCCTGCTGGGACTCTGAACCCAACTGGCTTTGGGGTGGGGCATGTTTGTCCTATTCTGATTCAGTTAAGCACACCCTGTTTTTTTAATCTACTCTTTCAGCCAGGAAACATTAGTTGATAATATCCTCTCTGCATTCTCTAGCATTAACTGCCCTGAAATATCACCAAGTTGAAACTTTATTTGCTTCCTCATCTTTGTTCTATTCCCCCCACCCCAAGAAACTGCCTTCTCCTCCTCGACCCAGTAACCAATAACCCAGCAGCCGTCATAAACCTGGCCATACCGAGAAGACGTGCACCGATATATCGCTGGCTTCATTCACACATCAACCCAAGCCATAATGCAGCATAGCTTGTTTGTTTGAAGCTTAGAGAACTATATGGATACAGCCATTGTAATTAGCATACTTATACCTAAGGACTGTCAAAACGTATATTTTTCTAAAAACAGTGTCAGACCTTCCTACTGGTGCTTTCCCAAGGCACCACACCTTTTCTGCATGTAATAGAGTTCACTGAAAAAGGAAGGATCTGCGCAGCCCAGAACCAAACAGGCTCTTAAGGGGGGGGAAAGCACAGAAATGCACCCTTTTGCCCTCGTGAGCTTTAAGGACGCTTAAGGGGAAAATGTAAAAAAGTTACTTATAAACCATGAAGAAGGAAATGCAACTACACTGTGCTACATCATCTGAATATTCTCCTTTTAACTCAATTCTTAAATTCTGTATCAGAGGGACAGGAGAAACACCCATCGAGCCATTTCCAGGCATTCAAAGCCACCAGCAGAGTACAGCGTTCCTCTGAAGAGACTGAAAAGGAACATTAGAGGAGGTTTGGCACATCCTCGTCTTAAAGTGAACTATGACAGCCAGTGCAGGGACATCCATCTTCTTCTCCTGGCAATCGGCACCAGAGAAGCCCAGCACAGGGTTTCACGTCCCAAGGTCCAAACCACAGCCAGGGCTTCTTCCATCTGTACCTCAGAAAAGATCCCTTTTTAAATTGCATAATGCTGTACAGAATAAAATGAAGCCAAACACTGTAGTTAAAAAGGTCTGTTCAATAATTGCCCTTAGAACTCCAGTTAGTGAACTTTCATGATTCAGCATCTTCATGCTCCTAAAAAAAAGACTGAGCCACTGGGGGTTTAAATTCTGCTCAGACTGAAAGAGTGTCACTCATAAACCTCTGCATTCCAAAACAGCAGAGATAGCTTGCTACATGATTGGGATACCCCGTGAGCATCAGTCATAAATATATGTTTAAAATCAACAGAGACCCTCCCCTAAACAAAGGCTTTTTCCTAAGCAGGGCCAAAAAGCTTCTCATTGTAAAGAAAGATGGCAGACAAGCATTTCCAGCTCAAACAAATTTCTACCATATATGCATACTCTAAAAAAAAGTGGATAATTCATACACGTGGTGCTATTCTGGCACTCAGAACAGAGACAAACAGCCACTGAAGGAGTCGACTGCCTTTATGGCTGGCACTGCCAATTTTTCAAACAAATACGAGTCATGCTGAAAAAAGCCTTTAAAAAAAAAGACTGCCAGCCATACCGCATTTCCTCAGAGCAGAAGAGACGTGCTCGCTCTCGGCTCAGAGGTCCTTTTCTGAAAGGAGGGCTGTGAGGGCTAGGAATGCAGGCTATGAAGGAGATATTTATATTAAGCATCAGCACAGCTGGGTGACAAAGAGCTGAAGCCTGGGACTGAGAAAGTTGTGACACTCGGTCCTCTGCACCAGACTGGCTGGAAGTCCCAGACCTCACTCCTGCCTTTCCAAGAAACAGCGGAGAACATTTACAAAGGGGGCAGGGAGTGGCTTTTCTTGGAAGTGCTGAAACAAAGTGAACTGCAGGGTCAAGCTCAAGAGGAAAGAGCACAACATTGGTGGGGGGGAGTCATCTGCTGCACAGCTTCCCAAAGTCCACCCTTTGATGACTGTTCAGGATCCATCCTGAACATGTGAAGTAAGCCAAGATTTAAGACAACTTCACAAATCAAACCAGGCAGTGATTTATTATATCCAGTTTGTCTAAGGTGATTGGACATTCAGTAGACAAAAATGGAACAAAGCTGTAAAATCTCTTCCCAAATCAAGAAAACCCCTACCCCCAACCCCCCAATCATAAATTTTACTTTTTCAAAGGGAGACAAAGGAGGTAGAAGAAGCCTGCAGACATTTCTGGACTTTTCTCAAGGCCTACAGGAAGCAGCTTCCTTGCCCTCTCTTTCTAATTTCCAGCCACTGAAGCCGTTCTCTTACCGGCCGATCAGGTAAACCTCCCCGCAGAGCTCTGCCCTTGCAGTAACACTGCAGGGTATCTGGGCCATGGCAATAATCAGGGTAGTGTGGTGAGAGCCAATCCCAGATCTCTCTGCCCAGGGACACCCTGCAGGAGTCAATATTGCCAGTGCACATGGCACTGAAGCCACCGTCCTTTCCACTGCGGCTGAAACTCCTACAAGGGTTAAGATTAAAGAGTTCCAGCGTGTCAGCTGTAAACGGGCTCAAGGCCAAGCAGCTGCCTAGGTGCTCAGCAACTTAACAGCAGAGCGGGGCCATCTGTAGCTGGGCTTGTTTGGTGTCCTCTCCCCGCCTTTGTGATTTTTCCCTCCCTAACTGAAAAGGAGGCAGTTGCCTTACCTGGCAGGATGGAAGAGTTCGAGCTCTTTGCGTCGGTAGCCCTGCAAGATGGCAAAACCGCCACACAGGCCAATCTATAGAAACAAGCAACTCCACCTCATCTAAAAGCAGGTTCCAGGAAGCAGGAGGTTTCCTGAAGCTGGCATTCTGCACATGCTCAGAAATGTTCTATTTTAGAACAGCACTTTATCCTGAAGCTCTTGAAACTAAATCCTGTTCAAGTAACTTGGACAGTTAACAAATGAGGGACTACTGCACATCAGCCCAAAGATGTGCAGCCTGTTTCCAAATATGCGGCAAGACGTGGGGACAGTCAGCGTTGAACCGCCTGTGTCCTAACCCTGCCTTCCAGAGCTGTTTTCTAAACAACACGTTTGCAAGCTGGCACTAAAAGCCGTTTTCTGAGGAAACGATGCCAGAATTTCCACAATGCACCTGCAGAACCCCTTAAAACATCGGACCATCCCTGGCAGTTTTTAGAATTTACCAGAATTCCTGTGGGTTTTTTTGTTTTACCCTGCCAAAAGAATTGGAAAAAATGTGCAATTTACTGCCTTCCATTCCTATTGCTACGATTCAAGAAAAAATGTGATATCTTGGCACCGCAATATTTTTATCATATAGAACTCAATGGTTTTTTAAAAGATAATGAGGCTAAATTTCAGGTTTCACATAATGCGGTTAAGGACGGAAAGCGAAGGCCTAACTCACCAAGCATTATTCCAGTTAAAAAAAAAAACAGCCGTGCAAAACGGACTGGAAATACCGCCAGGAAAAGGGAGCCGCTCTCGGGGCCCGAGACCGAGCGGGGCGGCCCTCCTGGATCCTCCCGGGGCGCCTCCGGGGCCTCCAACAGCAGCCGCAGCGGCGGGAGGAGGGGGGTCGTCCGGCAGGGCCGCCGGGGGGGAGCGGGGCTCACCTTCCAGCCGGCGGAGCTGTTGCTGTCGCCCTTGTCGCGGAAGTAGGGGACGGAGCGGACCATCCACTCGTAGATCTGCGCCAGGGTCAGCCGCTTGTCGGGCGCGCTCTGGATGGCCTGGCTGATCAGGTCGGCGTAGGACTGGCTGCCCCAGGCGTTGCGCCGCGCCCCGCCGGACCCCGCGCCGCCCCCGCCGCCCTTGCGCGCCCCGCCGCCGCCGCCCCCCGCCGCCCCCGCCGCCGCCCCGGGAGCCTCCCCGCCGCCGCCGCCGCCGCCGCCGCCCGCCGGCTCCTCCGGGCTGGTCGCCGCCTCCCCGGGCTCCGGCTCGACCACGGCCACCAGCTCGGGCCGGGGCAGCGGCCAAGTGCAGGAGCGCGGGCGGCTCTGCGGGGGGAACTCCGGGTCCAGCGCGGCCAGCGACGAGGAGGAGGACTCGGACTCGGCCGCCTGGGGGCTCCCGGCCGGTTCCGCCATGATGGCGCCGCCGCCGCCTCTCCCGCCGCCCTCAGCGCCGCCACATCAGCGCCTCAGGCCGGGGCGCCCGGCGGGGAAGCGCCCGCGGAGCTCCGGGGCCCACGCCGCGGGTCTCCCCGGCCTGGCTCGCCGCTCGCTTTTGCGCCCGCCCGCCCGCCCGCCGACCCGCCCGCCGCGGCCTCGCCGCTGCCCAGCCGAGCGCAGAGCCACGAGAGCAGCTCGCCGCCTCGGCGGCACTCTGTTTACCACAGGCGAGGCAGGCAGGCAGGCGCCCCTCCGCGCGTGCGCCGTCACAGCGCCTCTGCGCACGGCCAGGGACTCTCTTTCCCGTCAGGCAAAGCAAGCAGACGGGCGCTGGGGCGAGGTACCTTCCGAACTACAACTCCCGGAGGGCCTCGCGGCAGCAGGGAAGGATGGGCGGATGCCTGTATACGCCTTCTTTTGGTGGCCCTTACATAAGCAGGCGGCCAATCCGCTGCCGCCAAAACAAGTCCGTCGTGCTGTGCCGAGATGACGCCCCTCCACCCCCCGCCTTGCTGGCTGTTCCAAAGTTACGCCCTCCTCCTTTCCGCAGCTGGGCTGTGACCTCTTGTGCTGTTCGCCGCTTGATCTAAACTCGCTCCAAATGGAACGGCATCTCTTGATGGGTTCACACCGCAAACGTTGGCCGTGCGTTTCACAGTCTTTAGGCAAGGGCGAGAAATCAGCCTCTCCCCATTAGGCAAAGCTACAGCAGCTAAACTCACGAGCCTCCTTGGCTGGCTGAGGCGGCGAGGGCAGCCGGCTGTGATGCAAGCCCCCTGGGCCACTTTTGGCACCCTCCGTCGTGCGAAAATCCAACCCCCGTGCTTAGTACACAGCTTAGTCCGTGCGTCATGAACCCCTAGCTCTTCCAGATGAGGAAATTCCTTTAATCACAGGACTTTCTAGTAGGCAGTGGTGAAACGTTTGCTCCCTTTTTAATATTTCATGCATTTTCCTTCTGACAGGACATGGTACTTATGACTTATCAGAGGCTGGACGATCGTCTGAATATGGTTAACCTGATTATTAAAATATTGTCTGGATAGAGTGAATCATAAGATACCTGGGCAAACTGGGTTTATGCAAGAAAATAACCAAAAGTTAAAACTGGCCAATCTAGCATCGTCTGCGGATGCGGCTAGTGGGGAACAGCTGCAAGTAGTCAGAAATGACTACACTTGCCCATCAGGGAGCAATCCAAGCTCCACCTGGTTTTAATGCACGTTGGAGCTCTCAATCTATCAGCATGGGCATACCTGATCATAAACAGTAACAGAAGGGAAAAGGCATTTCTGGGTCCACACTTTCAGTTGCTTTTGGGCAAAAACACACCTTCCAAGTCACTATATTGCCGCCTCAGGCAGGACTCTTAATTCGAAGATGGGCAGGTTTGTCTGGGCTGTAAAAAGAGATTGTTGAATGCAACTACAAACTGAAAAATCCCAGAGACCAGAAGGTATGTCAGGTGTCACTCTCCAAGGTCAAGAGAAAAGGGCCACGGGATCCCTGTTCCCAGCCTTCAGGCCACTGCTATGCCCTGTCCAAAGATGCACCGCCTAAAGTTAAAAGCAAGCAGATTGTAGGAAATTCTACTACTGTGTCCCCGGTGGGGTTTTTTTTGGGGGGGGGGGAAAGCTATATATAAGGTCATCCCTGGGAGCCCACCTGCTGCAAAATCCCTTATCCTGGCTGGAAATTCTGGAGGGTGAAAGGCTGCTTCAATCCAGTTCACCTTCACCTTGCCGGTTCTTGCGCTTTGCTGACACCTGCTGTAGGAATTGGCTGGTGTGTTTTTTCCTTCTTCCCGTTTTGGTTGCAGCATTTTCAGCTGCATTTTGCTTTCAAGTACTTGGATGCTGCTTCTGCGGCGGCTGTTATTACTACTATGCTTGGGCTCCGCTTTTCTATTTTGAAGGAGGCGGTTATAAATGCATCGAAATATCATGAGAAGGAAGAGCAGAATTAAAACGGGAGGGGGAATAACCCTCCCCACGCGAACTTCCAGGACCTTTTTTAAAGTTTGCAATCCGACGAACAGAAAATCCCACCGCATTTTAAGGCGTTCTGATTTCTGAGCCAAGGCACGTTCGGTCCCCGCCGCCGCAGCCTGCATCGCGCAGAGCGTCAACGGCCCTTCGGCTCCACGGGACAGGGCGAGGCGATCTCGCGCACGCGCCCAAATCACGAATATTTCCCTCTACGAGGCAAGAGGCATTTCCTTGCGGTGCAGCAGTCAAGGCCCGCTGGCAGACAGCCCCGCATCGTGGATATTGCCTCCCTTCTGCTGGGTGCGGGCCGGACGTAATGCTAAATGCAGGTTCCCGGGGACCGGAATTCCGGAAGTCCGCGCCATGGATAACGCATCAACGCTCCCTTCCCGACAAGGATAGGCTTAGCTTGTGCGCGTTGCGGGGTTGGCGCGTCGCGAACCCCGGAACCTGAATCTCAGTTGCGGTTATGCAGGGCGGAAGGGACGCCGCGCCTTTCCGCGCAGGTTCCGGGGCGGCGCTATGTATTGCGGCGCCGCAGCGCTGAGGAGGTGGAGGCGGCGGCCGGAGTAGCGGCGGCGGCGGCGGCGGGGCGGGTTCCGCTGAAGCGGCTCTGACTGAGCTCCCCACCGCGTCTCGCCATCATGTCCGAGGCGGCGGTAGCCGACACGCGGCGCCTGAACTCGAAGCCGCAGGACCTGACGGACGCCTACGGGCCGCCCAGCAACTTCCTGGAGATCGACATCTTCAACCCGCAGACCGTGGGCGTCGGGCGGGCCCGCTACACGAGCTACGAGCTCCGCATGAGAGTGCGTGGGGCGGGGCTTCACGGGGGCGGGGCTTCCACGCCTCCCCCCCCCCGGGTGGGGCTGCCAAGTGGGCTGTGGGCGGGGGGTGGCTCCGGGAGCCTGCCTGGCCCGCCGCCCTGCAGGGGGGGCTCGCTCTTGCTCAGCTCGGGGACGGCCTTCGGGGGCTGGCTGCCCGCCCGCTGGAGAGCGGCGCCCCGCGGAAGAGCCCGCGACCCGACGGTGGGGGAAGGCCCGGAAGCTTCGGGGGCCGGGTGGGAGCCCCTGCCTGTCTGCCTGCAGCAAGGAGGGGGGCTTCTCCTGCAGGGGCCCGTAAACGGGGCTCTGCCTTCCCAAAGCACCTCTGGGGAAGGCCGGGAGGGGCCGCCGCCTTCAACAGGCTCCTCTTTCTGCCCAGACCAACCTGCCCATCTTCAAATTGAAAGAGTCCTGCGTGAGGCGGCGATATAGTGACTTTGAATGGCTGAAGAATGAGCTGGAGCGGGACAGCAAGGTGAGTGCCGGCGGCCGGGCAGATGCCCTTGTCTGGAGTCAGAGGCGGCTCTGGGGCGACACATTTCGGGCTGAGCATCTGGAGATGCCCGTGAGAACAGCGCGTCTCGCAAGGGTGCAGTAGGTCTCGCTGCTAAAATGACATTGTCGGCTTGCAGATTGTAGTACCTCCATTGCCAGGCAAGGCCTTGAAGCGCCAGCTTCCTTTCCGAGGTGACGAGGGCATCTTCGAGGAGTCCTTCATAGAAGAAAGAAGACAAGGCTTAGAACAGTTCATCAACAAGTAAGGCCTGAGGTCACGTAGGGCTCTTTGCGGAAGCTGAACTCTGGGAAAGAGTGGCTGGGTCATGCCAGAGGCAGGGAAACTCGCTGAATTAAGGGTTTAGTGCTTTAGATGAGGGGGTCTCTAAACTTGGCAACTTTAAGACTTGTGGACTTCAACTCCCAGAATTCAGCCAGGAAGTCCACATTTTAAAGTTGTCAAGTTTGGGGACCCCAACGTTAGATGAATCTCATTTGCTTTAGTAGACACTGTTTGAAACCTCAGTTAAATTCTACAACTAGTTCTCGACTTATTATAATGGAGCCTGCAATTATGGTTGTTAGTCATCCAGCAGTAATTGTAGTTGATTTTATGACCTTTTTTATGGTGGTCATTAAGTGAATGTAGCGGTCAATAAATGAATCCATTTTATTCAATGAGCATTTTTTGCCAGAAGCCAGAACTAAACAGCAGAAGTAGAAAGCATTAAAAATTGTGTTTGTATGTCTGAGACGCTGTAAACAGCTGTAAAGGTGAATCCGTTGGCAAGCTCCCCAACTGTAACTGCATGACCGTGGGGGGGAGGGGGGGGTTGTGGTGTCCAACCTTTGAAATTGGGTCATAAGTATGTGTTTGAGGGATTGATGGTAAGTTGAGGACTACCTGTATTTCCATTAAATGAGCAGAACACGTTTAGGGTTAAATAGGTGGACTAAGTTCAGGCAAGACCTGGGTTCAAGTCCATCCTCAACTGATAGATTCACCTCTTTTTTGTCTCTTTTTTGCATCTTGCCTTATCCAGTTATGGGCGGTGGACGTTAGTCTTCTGCTATGGGCAGAGTGCAAAAGTATTTGTCCATCAGAGAATATATATCCTCCATCGGAATAAGAGCCATATGCTGTTCCTTGGCCTGCTTCCTCTGCCACCGCCAGCATCTGTTATCTACCTCTCATATAAACTGACATCTTCTCAATTTGTTTTTCCAATGGAGCTCAGGGAACAGAACAGAGTGAGTGTCTAGATCCCTTAGCAAACTCTTATTTTGCTGGTTCCTTCAGGGCCAAAGGAAAAAGAATGGTGACTACAGCAAGACCCTGATTGCATTGTATACCCGTTGTGATCTTTCTTTCTTGTGTAATGTCAACCAGTAGGTAGCTACTGGACCATGTAACCCCCCTGCCTTTCCTCATTCTCCTGGCAGAATCGCTGGACACCCGCTGGCACAGAATGAGCGCTGCTTACATATGTTCCTGCAAGAAGAAACTATTGATAGGAATTACGTCCCAGGGAAGGTCCGCCAGTAGGGGAGCCTGGCATCTTCCATATTTTTCCTCTCTCCTCTGCAAAAATGACATTTATTTTTACACTTTCTTCTGAATCAGCTTTTTTTCTCTTTCTGAACTCCCCGACTTCTCCAGTGTTGCCTATCATGCCATCCCATTCCACCCCAGCCATGACAAATTCTGTTGGTTTTTGGTTTCTGCATGAAAGGTGAGGATTTATGAATAGCTGTACTTATCGGTGGATGTGTAAAGCTTGCCAGGAACTTGTGTAAGAATATACTCTTGGGATTTGAGCCTTCTGCTTTTGGATATGGAGGTAGGGAGTTTTCCTGCCTGGACATGTGTCCCTGGGGAGAACTTGGCACACAGAGTCTCTGTTGCTCAGAGCTTTTCTTTCTGTCAATATTAGTATCTCTCGGGCCTGAATGATTAAAGCCAGTTTCTGCTTTCTAGTCCCATCTCCCTTCTTTGAAGATAGTGTTATGGACCAAAAACCTCTTTTGTCAGCAATTCCAAATTCCTCTTTGGAATTCTACTCAGCCATCATGCAGGGACACAGGTGAAACACAGAAGAGTTTTTACCAACTATTTCTGGTGGAAGAGAGGATCCCCCATAGAGTAGGCAAAATCTGCACCCCTGCAGATATGAGGCTCCCCATAATTTTTCAGCAATCTCTTGTGCAGGCCACTGCAGATTATACCATGCAAAATTACAGGCTACAGTAGCCTGACGTACAGCAAAAGGCTGTGCAAGCATTTCATACTTGAAAGCACCAAGAATCGTTGTAGGGCTTCTTCAGCCCATCAGGGATCCTTTAGCCAAATGAATCTTTTCCCTGGTTTATGCTGCAGCTGCAGAGGGCAGCCAGTTGATCCTAGGAAAGCGGCTGTATCTGCTTTTTTTGGAGAGGGGAAGGTTGTTTCTGGGTTTGGACCCTGCGTGATCTAGTCATTTTTGCCTTTGAGCTGGAAGTTGTACTATGCAGTGCTTGACCTGCTTCTTTTGCAGAATCTTTCTCTGAGCTCACAACTCTCAGCTTGCAAGATTGTGGTGCAAATTTCTCTGCTGTTTCATATGTAATGAAACAGATTTTATAGACGAGCGTGGGTATTTTGTTGTCCCCCAAGGAGCCTCCTCAGTTGACTAGGCCTCTGTAATGCCCAACATTCTCTATGGGTTCCTCCCGCCAGGAGGGGTAGAATATCAGTCCATATCCCAAAGGCGTTACTTCTTTTGCACCTTCCACAGTTTAGGGTGGGCATTTAAGATAGGGAGTGAAAAGGGAGAGGCCGTATAAATTATTTTCTCAGCATTCCTCAAGCTTGCCCACGTTGGCTAAACAATATTTGAAGGGCCTCTGGTCTCCCATTCCAGCTCTGCATAAAATCCAGTGGAGGGCAGAGCAGGGCTGGGAAGCAGTAGATAAAATGAAATGACTAGGAAGAGCTTGAGGAGCAAGCAGGCTTCCAGAGCTGCTGCTGCTGCTAGAGTAGAAACATCCCAATCTGGAGCAGCCGGCTGTCACCATACAAAGCTGCATTAGCTGGGGGTTTTAAATGTACTTTTATTTGGTGCACAAGTCTGAAGATCCGTGGCTGTTGCTGCTGTACAGAAGTATATTTGAATGTGGGGCTTA
Organism: Vipera ursinii; assembly: GCF_947247035.1. NCBI lineage: Eukaryota > Metazoa > Chordata > Lepidosauria > Squamata > Viperidae > Vipera > Vipera ursinii. The sequence continues at coordinate 740,633 of NC_139525.1, read as the reverse complement.
CAACTCAGCCACCTGTGTCTTCGACTGACCGACTGATGTAACGTCTAAGACTGGTTCACATTAAAATCGCTGTGAAGTCAAAGATTTGTGCGTGTCCTGCCAGGAATAAGTGGGTTTTAGTACGTTTAGGTGGACCTACGGTGCAGCTTTTGTGGCTGTAGTAGGGTCTGTTGCGGGTGACGTGGCCGCGCTCTCGGGATCCGCCTGCAGGGTCCTCCGCCTTCTTGCAGCTGCGACGGAGCCCTTCGTGAGCGGGCGACGGGAAGCCGGCTCGGGGCTCTTCCAGTTGGGCGGGATTCCTAGGCGGGGAGGATGCGAGCGGCCTGAGCCGCTGCTCCTGGCCCCCTCGCCCTCCGGAGGGAAGCCGCTGACCGAGCCGTCAGCGCAGCCTCCTCGGGCAGGTGCCCGCTGCTCGGCCGCTGCCTGTCTCCGAGACGGTGGGACTCGGCGGCCCGCGCGGCTCCTTAAGCAGGCTCCGGATGGGCGCTCGCCCTCCGCTCCAGGGAAGGGATCAATGGGCGCTCGGGGGGGGGGGGTCCGCCACGGGGCCACCCCCCCCGCAGGGCAAAAATGGTGCGCTCCAAACCCGGCCTCGCCATCCGGCGCCTCGCCCGGAGCGCGCGGGAGGTCGGAAAAGGAGAGGAGGGGGAGCGGTGCCCCCTCGCACGCTTCCGATTGGCCGCCTGGCTACACGTGGTTGCAGGGCTCCTGGACGCAGATGGGATGAGGTCCTCGTCGGATTGGTAGAGCGAGGACCAATGAAAAGCCAGGCGCGGAATGCAAATGTGGCGTCGCGGGCGCGCGCCCGCCCAGCTGGCCCTTCATCTCGGTGGCCGGAAGAGGGCCGTGGTGGCCGGCTTGTCGCCCGGCGGGAAAGAAGATGGGCGTCCAGCGTCCTCCAGGGCGGGGCCCGGTAGATGACTGCGGCCCAGGGAGGGTCTCCCTTCAAGGGCCGGGAAGGGGGAGAGGCCTGGGCTGGCCGTGCAGTCGCCTGTCCGTAACTGTCAGGCTCTCCATTTGGCAACCCCCGGGGGGGGGGCAGGGGCGCTTGCCATAAAAGTGAACAGATTACAGGGAGTCCACAACTGAGCCCGAGATTTCTGTGGTTACCTGAGGCAGTTGTTTAGTGAGTTTTGCCGTGGTTTACGGCCTTTCTTGCCTCAATTCTTAAGTGAATCACTGCAGTTGTTAAGTTAGTAACCCAGTTGCTAAGTGAATCCGGCTTCCCCATTGACGTGGCTTGTGAGGAGGTCGCAAAAGGGGATCACATGAACACAGGACACCTCAACCGTCATAAATACGAGTCAGTTACCAGGCATCTGAATTTAGATCACGTGACCACAGGACATGCTGCAATGGTGGTGTGAAAAACGGTCCTAAGTCCCTTTTTTCAGTGCTGTTGTAAATTTTAACGTCACTAAATAAAGTGGTGTATGTCAAGGACTACCTGGACTCATTGTAGTAACACCTCACAAGGTGGTGGCTGTGCAGGGAAGGAGTGCTACCTCCGGCTCCTGAGGGAGAGGAGGGTTCTAAGTCGCCTAAATGTTGGCCTTCAGTTTCATGGCCTCGTTATTATAATGAGTTGTTGATCAATAATCATTGATTATTTCAATTTTGAACACTTGCAAAAGTTTGTTTGCTTTGACCTTGTACCTTGTCTGCTGTGAATGTTGGGAAATAAATAAGATCTGCCGAATACTGTTTCGTAGCTGATCATTACAGAGCAGTGCCTGGATTCTGATTCTGCACGGTGCCTGATCTTCATCTCTGCTGACAGGAGTAGCAGTAACACTGGTAGAAAAAAATATGCCATAGGAAATAGGGGAAATATGTAGAGTGCATTTATTTTTATATAATATATATAAGCATCTGTTTCTCCTATTCCTGTGAGGATCTACTCTGACATCTTACATTTAGCAATAAACAATTTTTGAACATAATGATTTGATGGCAGTTTATTCTTATAGTAACTATAAGATATGTAAAGGATATGTAAGTCAACAAAACCACTGAACAGCTTTTCAGTGTTGTGGGGGACCAAGGACCAACTGGATTATCGATCTCTGCAAAATAAGCATCTGGAAACACTGATATTCCACCCTAGAAACATGTAAATTGGGATAGGTTGATGTAATTTTGCAGTGCATTTATCTACTGGAGTTGTCAGCATTCTACATTTACAAACTAGATCTAAGCCAGAGGCCATATTTTGGTTATTTAGGGGGTCAGGATGTGTAAGGGGATGAATTGAATTCAGATAATTGGAGAACCACCAGAGAGATAGTTGCATTTTCTGTCAAAATGTATGTAGCCTTTTTGACAGAAGCTCTGACTCACACATTTGTGCAGGATCCCGAGCTCTGTTTTGCCAAACCACACAGCCTTAGGGCTCAAGTTTAAGCTGTTCCTCTATTTCTGCTTGTGTTTCAACAGCTGGAGGCAATAACATAGCCAAGACAGCATCTCAAAAATATATAACGGAATGGTTGCCTCATCAGCTCACAAGCAATCCTCCCTGCCAGTCCCATGCCCCACCTGTTTCCTAATGCAGGGGTGGCTAATCGCCGGCAGAGGGAAGTAAGGTTCCAAAGAATCTCCTGTCCAAGTTAGAAGAGCAGGGAGCTTCAGTCAGGTTCATTGCAGGCTTGACATTAACACTGTTCCTTCGTGTGGCATTCTGTGAAGGAGGCAGACCATGGAAAAATGATGTACAAATACCGAATAAGGGGTTGGATTAATGATTTCCAAAACTGTTTCCAATAATTCTATATTTATCAAAATAAAGCTGAATCGTACTGAGCTGAGATGTTCCTGGTAAAATATGATTCCCTGCGCGGTTTTAACAAGATTGAGGAGTGCCGTGAAAGCTGATTTTGCAACCTCTCTGCATAAGATTCTACTTGGAATTATAAACCGACTTCTCTGCTACTAATGTGATGAGCATTTCCTGTGTGACAGCACACTTCTTGCTAGCTTCCTCTCTATAGATGTGGTCATTAAGGCAGATTGCCGGAAAAGAACTATTCCAATCTGTAATTAAAATACCATTTTTATGTTGGGATGCTTTGTCGGTTGGGAAAATGGTGCCCTTTAGTGGAAGACGACAGGTGTGCTTTGCTGCAAGGAAAACCGGTAGTTTAGAGCATTTTTCACTGTCCAGGTAGTCATGAGCTCCTTGCAAATCTGTACACGTGATAACATCAGGACATCAGTGATCTGTGCTACGTCTTGGCCATCTGCCTGGCTCTTCATCCGCTAGTCATGAGGTTTCAAGTGTGGCGATTGCTGCTCTCTGATCTCCACTGAATGGCTATGAAGTTGTGTAAAAGGCTCATTTCCTCTCAAGGTCAAATCTTAATTTAGGCAACAATTAAATAATTGCATTTATTCTGTACCAGATTCCACTGCCAACTTCCCTTCCTTCTGCACAATAGCAGAAAGATAAGGAAAGTGTCAGGGTTTAAAGGGTGAAATAGAAAGCTTCTAAGTGAAGAATTCTGTGGGTAAGTGAGCTTGAAAAGTGCCTATTAAGTTGACCGAATGACCTACCTAGGGAGGGGGGGCCGTGAAGATTTCAAGGGTCTGAGAAAGGGTGGCTGCTCTTCGTTAATCATTCTCTTTTTCAGTCGTTATACGTTTAGAAAACATCTGACCCTGTTTATTCCCTGTCCTGAATGTGGTTAATACTTGCTGGAACTGTAGAGACTAAGGAGGAGAATCTAGACGTGGATTCTGTGAAAAAGACCCTTAGGAGATTTCTGGATAGTTTTGAATGGATGCTTTTACGTGTGTCTTCATTTGGTTTTCTTCTTTCCTTTTTCTTTTCAAGAAGAGCCACATTCTGAAAAGGGCTGCTGAGAGTATATGATGCATATTTAGTAAAAGAAATGTTGACAAAGTTAATGGGACTTCCTAAGTTTACCTTCTCTTCCGTCTCTTTGACATTCTTCCTGGCTGGTTTTAGTGGTGCTCTGGTAGGAAACCAGGGGCCGGCTATCCCTCCTCCTTGGCTCACTGGGGCCTGTCAGAACGGAGGGGCTGGAAGCAGGCCAGCCGCTCAGGGCTAAATCAAATTGCCCGTAAGTTTATTGGAATCTGGCATTTGGTAAGCCTTCTCCTCTGCCCTACAGCTGGCAGTTGGTCAAAACTGGGAGCCTCCTCCCTGGCCCTCTAGGCAGAGTATGGCCCCTTCCTCAGCAGGGCGGCCCCCAGCCTCCTCCCTGGCTGCCTCTGTGCAAGTCCTGAAGAAGCCCGTCCTGCTGCCGCCGGCGGCTGTGGAGAGTCGCTTTGCCTCTGCTCAGCTTATGTAAGCTGCTCTCCTATTGCATCACCCGGTTGGGTTCCTGGTGTCTTTATTATCTTTTGCAGGGCTGGTTTTTCCTCTTTTGTGCTGAAATCCGTAGGGCGAGCTTTCTTCAGCTCTTCTAGAGTGTGTGGCACTTCTAGATGGAAATGAATGGATCTCATTCTCTTCCCTAGCCAGGTTTTCTTCCTCTCCACGGCTCTAGAACATCACCCAGACAATTGAAATGGCTGCATGTGTTCTCATCTTCATTCTACAAACCACAGAGGACACTCAAATAATAGCACAACATTTTATTTGGTCCAACAAATGCATTAAGATGCTGCATATTATATTCATGTTGAAGAACTTTTGTGCACATGTAGATGTTCAAACAAGACAACAAAGTTCTCTTAAAACAACTGGAATCTCCCCTCTTGCTCTGAGCAAGGCTGCGGAATAATGTAAAGTTAGGGCCTTTGCTGAACTGGCCCATTTCTCTCAGGGTGGGTCCCAGACACAGTGCTCCCAGCCTTTTCTGAAGATCTGGGACTTTCTGCCCAGCTAGAGTCTGCTATTGAATTACTAACCCTAAACTGAGATTGTCCCAAATCTCCTTCAAAAAGAGGAAACATAAAATTTCCTAGAGCTAATTTCCAAAACACAACGAATTCACTGTTGGCTTTTGGAAATGATGGAAAATTAATCATAAGACTTGGAACAGAGCTGTGTGAAGTTTGAAAGGATTTTGACATTATAGCACTTGGCCCTGGTGCAGTCGTTAGAAAGCCTGGTCTTCTGATGTCAGTGGAGTGTTTTTGCGTACATACAACAAACGTCACTATCCAGCTTTCTGTTGAATTCTTAGAATTATTTTTCCAGTCAAAGGTAAATAATCTGCATCATGATAGGAAGCACCCAGCTTTTCCAATCCTGTCTTTGCCAACCTGGTGCCTTCCAAGTTAGAGACTGATTTCCTTGCCAGTTTCAGGTTGGGCCAAAACAGGAAATCACTAGCCGGACAGTATATTTGGCTTCTTTTATTAGGAGGAAAAAATCTCCACCCTGTTCTGGAGCCAGTGACAGCTTATTGGCTTTGCCATCTTTACAACAGATGGAGTCTGGCAGAGACCCCACTTCGCTTTGAGCACTTGCCAGCTGTGCTCTGCTGGTGCCTTCATTCTAAGCAAGCCGACACAGCAGGCTACTACACGCTTGCTCGGTCTCCATCTTTAGCCCCGATCTCTGGCCCAGAAGGTGGTGGTGGTTCCGGTGCCAAGTGCTGTCATGATGGCAGCTACTGACCAAGAGGTCACTGCCCACCCTCCCTCCACTCCCCTTGCATCATCACCTCTCGGCATGGGGGAGCCCATAATGCTGATGTTGTGGTGATTATCTTCAGACTTAGTTTCATGACAGCTCAGTGACTTATTTTACTATGACTTTACTCAGCCCTTGGCCCTCTCACCCCACTTCAGCCCCACCTATTGGGCTGATTCATTCAAGGCATTACTGCCTGCTCTCATGAATAAACTATCATGGGCTGACTGTGTACAGGGTGTCGAATCCATATATTGAGCATGTTGGCTAAGCCGGTTTATATACTACTGGCACTAATAGTCCATTTGATCTTATTTGAGAAACCCAAGGAACCTATTTAATAATGTTTGGCAAGAAGAACAGTAGAACTCCAAACAACCATGATTATTTAAGCAGTTACGTTCCAGCCTAATACTGCACCGCTACAACTTCCAGTCTGTCTAAATTTATGGAGGCCGCCAGGTTGCTTCTGCTGGAGAACCATTGCAAGGGCGTCTGAGATAAGCCTACAAAGAAAGTAAACTGACAGTGGGTCAGATGAGTCCAACTAAAAACAACAACTAAGAACATGGAGTTTTACTCATATTAAAAAAAATGTAACATCTTTGGGGAAAAAATGTCATATGAGCAATAGTTAAAACTAGACTTATTGTCCTGGAGAACATTTGGGGACTCTTCACATTTGACACTTTTACATACATCTACGTATGAGGAAGGCAATCTAGCCAGCAAAGCCGGGTAAATAAATAAACCATGTGTGGCAGCTTCCCGTCTGAAGGTTACTCTCCCCACCCGATCCCTCCCAGGAGAAATGGCTGCCCTCTAAATTTTGTCCCAGCGTGCTTTGTCCACCACCTCGGCAAAATGAAGCTGCTGCCACAGGTGGAGTCCAATGTACCAGTGAAGGTCCCACGTGCCACGGCTTCCTTCTTGAAGGGGGGACAGGAGGCAGACAAGAACTGAGGGGCGTCCACGGCAGTGGAAGAAGGACAGAAGAAGCATCTTCTCTCAGATCGCGATTTCTTGGCCCGGCTCAGAGTTGGCCGAGCGCAGGGCTTTGTCGGTGGCTGACTGGGCCTGCTGGGCCCCCTGCCCTTCTTCGCTATGCTGGAGCCCATAACCAAAATAGATGGCAAAGCCTGAGAAAAAGACAAAGTTCCTCACTGTGAGACCGTGCCGGGCGGCCCCGATCCTGACAGCCAAGCTGCCCAGATGGGATCACCACACGGGAAAGATTCTGCGCCAGGTAGCTCCTGCAAGAGAGTAGCCAGTTCCTTACCGATAGCCATCCAGACAGCAAAGCGGGCCCAGGTTCCTGCGTCGAGCTGCATCATGAGATAGATGTTCACCAGGATGCTGAAGAGGGGGAGCAACGGCAGGCCAGGCACCTGGAAAGGAAGAGGCAGCCGGCTGGGAGAGGCCAAAGGAGGAAGGCGGCCAGCCAACTTGCCTTGAAGGCAGGCGATCGCTCCCATGGCAAAACGCCATTGAGGGAGCGGCCGTCCAGCTCTCCTGCTCCTTCGGCCAGCTCTGAGTAAAGCAATTCCCCTCCATCCCACAGCCCCCCCCCCGAGGAAGAGCTGGCCACGGGTCTTACTTTGAAAGTGAGGCGTGTCTTGCTTTCTGGCTGCCTCCAGATGACGACGGTGCCAGTGAGCAAAATGCCCAGGAGAATGACACAGGCCGTGATCCAGCCAACGCTGGTCTCCAGGAGGGCTGCCCTCTGATGGGCCAGGATGCCACACAGGGCAGTGATCGTGACAGCTGTGAGGAAATAAGACCAAAAGGAAGGAAGGAAGGAAGGATTATGGAGGTTAGACCTTTTCAATTGCCACACCTGTGAAGCCACTCATCTGTAACCTGGGAATCCCTGGGACCCGATTCTGATCTCTTCCTGCTCTTCTCTTCAGCATCCTGGGCAGTTGCTCACTCCGGCCACCTCTGGAGATCCCCCAGCCTCAGCCATTCTGCAACGGCACCCCCATTTCTTCCTCTCTCCAGTAATACTTACCGATGACCGTGCTGCTGATGTAGACGATGCGCCCCGAGACATGGGTTGGGGTGTCCTCAGAGGGGGAGAAAAGACTCCTGCAGCTGAACGTCTCTTTAAATGCATTCTGGCTATCACCAACCGTGGAATTAATGGTCATCTTTTCTTCTTCACTTCCATTTATCTCAAGCATTTCCAGGTCTTTGGAGAACCTCAATAACTCAGGTTGGTATCTATCAGGAAAGCAAGAGTGGTAAAAGCAGGAATTCCTGATTAGTCCCTCTGCAAAAAGCCACGAGTCCAGGGACAATCAAGACCCAAAGGCCAGGTCCCGTTTTTCAACCTTCTCTGCTGCAGCTTCTCCAGTTATGCACTACAATATTTATCGCTCTACAAAGCTTGCCTGCCTGCCTGCCCGCCATCTAAGCTCCTGAGGAATCAGCACTTAGAGACAAGCACTTTTCCCAAAGAGGCCCCCACCTGAGGATGAGCACACAAATAGCCACCAGAGAGTAGGCCAGGAGCGTGCCGATAGACATGAGGTTAACCAGGTCCTTCAGCTCAAAGAGGAAGGCCATCAGGGCTGTAAGAGAAGAGAGGCTGTAAAAATCTGTGGGTCCGGATCCCAGATAAAGAGAATGGGGGAGACCCATTAAGGGACAGATACCTGCAATGATGCCTGAGACCACAGTGGCCACCAAGGGAGTCTTGGCCCGGCTGTGAACCCGGGAGAGGAACCGGAAGAGCAGTCCGTCTTCAGCCATAGCATAGATCACTCGTGGCATGGGGAACATGGAGCCAAGCAAACTGCAGGGGAGAAAGAAACCAGAAGCCGCCGAGGGCCACAGGCGTGTGAACGTGGCTTGTGGCATTTCTCCACTTGGCTCCTGTTTAGGAGGGTGGTTCAGGCCCCTCAGTAAAGCATGACCTCAGGGTTGCCTCTGTTCCAAAAATGCTTTCTCATTGGCCAGTATCTCATGAAGAGGCCCTTCCGGAACTTCTGCCTTTCCTGGCTTAAGCAGCAACGTTTGGGAAAAGGAATTTCTCTGTGAGGGCCTCTCAAATCCTTCTGCCCTATGTTCATCTTCTGTGCAGGCTACTCTCCTTCAAACCACAGGATCCTGCCGCTTTTTTCCTCTCAAACCTCTAACTGCCATCACATTCTCTTACCCTTTCCTTCAAAAATGGCCCATTTAAAAGCCTGGTTGATTTGGTTTCCGTGCTTAAAAAACATTGTTTTGAGCTCAAGAATTAATAAACAAGTCAACTGTCAGTCATCCTGGTGAGACAGCTATAAATCCTGTCAACCGAGAGATGAGGACTTCTGGCTCAACCGAAGAACCTCCCTTCATTTCTCTTACCTGGTGGAGAGGGCGCAGAGGGAGCCGATGGCCACCACGTAACGGGCGGGCTCCCAGCCCACCGCCTTGAAGGCATCGGGCAGAGGGCTCTCTTTATTCACCAGGAAATAGGGGACCATCAAGGTCAAGGAAGCCGAAACGCCAAAATAGGCCACAAAGCAGATGAGGAGGGAGACTATGATGCTGATGGGGATCGAACGTTGAGGGTTCCGTGCTTCCTCACCTGTAGAAGAACGGGGGGCATGTGCAGAATGACACAGGTGAGATTCCAACGAAATTCTCCTTGCCCTGCTATACACGTCAGCTAAAGGACCTCCCGCCAACACCATTCTCACAGACACAAACTCTGCCTTGTGAAGTGGGCTTCCCGAGCAGCCGAGCAGCCACTGGACACAACGTGTCGCTCAAATGATGAGCATGTTGCTTAAAGATGGCATGGCGGAACAGGGAATCTGAGCCTCAATGCTGATGCATTTAGTTCCCACACACCTGATGGGCACGCAGTGTGTGCCTGACTTGAACCCGAGAGTAGGAGGACCCCTCTCTCCAAACCCCTCTGCTGCTCACAAGAGACAGGCAGCAGAGCACCTTTGACAGGTGGCTGCTTAAGCATCTTTCCCTACTTGCCACGTTCCCCAAACAACTTTAGTTATTAGGAATAATCCGAATTTGCTCCACAAGCTCCAGTTCTAGAATTGCCCTCTGAAACAAGTGAGAATGCCCGTGCTCTGCCCTCTTGAAGCTTCTCCTTCAACAGCTTGAAGGCAACTTCCAAATTGCACCTTCCCAGCACGGCCATCCTCAACTCTCTCTCCTTACAGTTAGCTTACTGGACCCAGCCTGGAACCAGGCCGTTGGCACGCCTCCCCACTGGCCTTCCCACCGGCCCTTCCCCCGCCTCCAAAATGCAACTTTACCTGTGGTGGCGATGCAATCAAACCCAACAAAGGCATAGAAACAGGTGGCAGCCCCCGAGAGGAATCGCTCAAAGCCAAAGGGGACAAACCCCCCATTGCCAAAGTTGCCGCTGTTGGAGAAGACGGGCAGGCAGATGAGGACCGGAGGAAAGCAGTCTCCTTGAGGGGCAGCCCTTCAAAGAGGGGCGCCAGTCTCCAGCTGGCCTGGGGTCCCCCATCTTGCCCCCAGATCTCTCCCCAACTTGCTCCTTCTTTCCCTTTGGCCATTACCGCAGATCCATCCACCCCCCAAAAGAACGTTTGTGGCAGCAGATGCTACACAGGAGCAAGGGGGATAGGAGAGGGGGGGCAACCTTCACCACCACCACCCCGCCTTCTGGAGAAGCTAAGAGGAGGCCCGTACTTGTGTCCAGACTCCAAGGCGTTTTGTGAGTAGTTCCTATAATCTTCCTTGGACAGGTTCCAGTTCTTGACATTTCCTTTCACAAAACCCGCAACGATGACAAAGCTGAGGACCAGCAAGTTGATGGCCGTGAAGATTTTATTCACCAGGGCAGATTCGCTCACACCGAAGGACAAGAGGCCTGAAAGCAAAATAAACGAGAGGGCATGTGGTTGCTCCTCAGGGGAAAAGGCTCCGGGGTTCAAGCCTTCCCAACGTGGCTGTTCCAGAGGCCAGAGACGGGACAGGTGGGCCACCACTGAAATTCGCTTCTGTGCCGTCCTGGCACCCGTCTCTTAATGCAATTCCATTCTGCCGGTTCTATTGTTCTTTGGAGGTCAGGCGATGGGGAATGTGGGCCCTTTCTGCAGCCGTACCCAGGCTGCAACTTGGCACCTTCCTGTCTATTTTTAATTACCAACTTCAGCATATTCCGTTTGCCTGAGTTTTAGCAGCAGTTACTTCCTAAGCACCCAAGAGCCTCATGGAATCAGATCAAACGTCCGTCCAGCCACATTTTTGCAGGGGCAGGTGATGTCAAAATCTGCAAGACGGCAGGCACAGCCTAGCAGCAGAAAGCTCACCAGTTTCGAGACAGTCCAGTTCAGCTCTCTGCTCCTCCCACGGCCAATTAGTCAACCTTGTGGAGACCAAACAGCAGGCCAGGCGTGCAACAGCCCCCTCCCGCTGATTTCAAAGGAATGCCCATCCTGCTACCAGCGGTAGACTCTTCTCTCGTGACCCACGTACATCCCTTGTCAACTGGCTGATCATTAATGGGCTCCTCTGGGAGCAGGCGAGGCAGGAGGTCAGTGTTGCTCAACCTTGGCAACTTGAAGTCCACCCACCTTCAACTTGCCAAAGTTGAGAAGCACTGCAGTAGATTATCAATGCATGAAGCAAACGTTCTCCTTCCTGCTCTGAATCTCCCATTGCCCTGCGTTGTTTAAAACATTTTTATTGCTGCCCATCTTATATCAATCTCTGCATCCAGGGTCACGAAAAGGAAAGAAAAACAACCTCCACGCCAGGCATATATTTTATGAGAATCCATCAGGTCCCAGGCACTTCCTGCTATCAGCATTGGGGTTTTTTTTTAATCCCATTTATATCCCGCCCTTCTCCGAAGACTCAGGGCGGCTTACAAGCTTAGCAGTAGCCTTCATTCTATGTATATGCCTGCTTATTAGGGCTTTCACACACCCCCAAGCGGCATTATTACAAAGTCAGCTTAATTGCCCCCAACAATCTGGGTCCTCATTTTACCTACCTCAGAAGGATGGAAGGCTGACTCAACCTTCAGCCTGGTGGGATGCGAACCTGCACTAATTGCAGGCAGCTGGTGTTACTTAAGGAGGCATTAGCCCACTGCTCCACCAAGGCAGTTGTATCTGAATACAAAATGTGGCATTTATATTTTGTATATTTCTGTTTTCTTAAGATTCAATAAATTTGTACGACATCTTGAGAGATTTCACAGTGGAAATGTTAAACAAACAGGCTAACTCTGGCCTGGAATGAATCCCCGAGGCCCAGAGGAAGCCTCTGCCCGAGCCCCACGGTTCGCAAGGCCATTTAAGATGCCTCCGCACCTGTGAGCAGCAGCACCAAGAAGAGGGCGAAGAAGTCGGGATACTCGGCCAGCACGTGCTCCAGATGCAGAGCTGTGTGATTCCGGAAGAAAGTGGACATGTGGCCCCCAATGATGTGATCGAAGGTGGAGCTCCAGGCCCGAGCCACACTTGCTGTCCCTGGGGAGGCAAAGCAGCACCTTCATGAGTTCGAGCAAGTCTCCGGTCCGCATCTCCCACGCAGGGCCGAAGGGGGCTCTTGTCCCATCTCAGGGGGAGAGGAGGGGAGAGGGGCTCAAAAAATCTCCCAGCCCTTAAGGTTGGAGGGAGCCCACCGCTTTCCCAATCCAGCAGCAGCAGCACACAGCACTCCATGCTCACACGTTCAGCGTATGCCCAGCACACCTTGGGACATGCTTAACCAGCTCAGCAAAAGACCCGGTTAGGTTAGCGAGTCAGCATGTCATACAAACTTTGCCCCAATGGGCTGGTTTGGGTCATGAAACATCTGCAAGAACACAACCAAGCTCAGAGAGCACCAGGGACCTCCCAGTTCCTGGATCACTTGCTGTGTGAATTCAGAAAATGGGTTATTTCTACTACCAGCTCAAACACATTGAGTGAAGCTAGATGGACAGTTGTCAAACAGCTTTTGCTGTTCTTGCTCTCGTCAGCTCCAACTCACCACACCTCCAGAGCTGAAAGACAGCTTTAAAGCTCCAGTTGTCCAAATCATTGCTGATGAGAAACGGTTGGCAACTGCACTAAATGCCAACAATTCAATATGGTTTCTACAGATGATGGTCCTTTTCTTGACTCTTGTCAAAGCTCTAGTCGTAGCAGTTGGGAGAACCCCTAATTTTTGCGGTCCAGGAAGTATTGCAGGTAATTTCTAAGAAAGCCTGTCCTGCAATTTTGACAGAATTGATGTCTTGTCATATTTGTGGAACTCTCTGAGGAAAACTCCTGTAGAAGAACCTATCACAATTCAGGGATGGCTTAGCCCAGGAGTCTCCAAACTTGGCAACTTTAAGACTTGTGGACTTCAACTTCCAGAATTCCTCAGCCATCAGAAATTCTCGTAGTTGAAGTCTGCAAGTCTTAAAGTTGCCAGGCCTGGGGACCCCGACTTACCCCATGGTAAACATGAGCTAACTGGTGTTTCCCTGATTTCATGCTGCAAGCAAATCCAGATTGTGCTTTGAGTATTCCATCTTAAGACATTCTCCTCATTCAGCAGTCTGCTCCGAGCGGAAAGCTATGTACCTATCATGTAGGAGAGAATGAGGTTCCACCCTGTGGTGAAGGCCCAAATTTCCCCAACGGTGACATAACTGTAGAGGTAGGCAGAACCAGCCTTGGGCACCCGGGCGCCAAACTCTGCGTAGCACAGGCCAGCCAAAACAGACGAGACAGCCGCAATGAAGAAACAGAGCACAATAGAAGGGCCAGCCTGATCCTTGGCCACCTCTCCAGACAAAACATAGACCCCTGCCCCAAGGGTGCTGCCTACGCCTAGAGCAATCAGGTCCACGGTGGAGAGGCAGCGGGCCAGCTGAGTGTCCTGGGAGCCAAGGTCCACGGTCCGCTGCCGGATGAGCTTCTTGCCAAAGTTGGCCAAGGTTCTCTTCAGCATCCTGGCAAATGGTGGTGCCACGTCCCGTCTCCTGAAAGGACCTAGCAGAGAAAACAGCAGAGCTTGTCAGCCAGCAGTGGGGAGGGAAGCCTGCAGTCAGACCCGAGTGGGGAGGGGTCCAGCAGACCCAAGCCAGCCTTGTTTGTGGGTGCCTGGGCTGCCCGAGGGTTACCCCAGCAGAGCCTCCCTTCCTCCTTTCAGGTCAGCTCTGTTTGCGGACATCTCCTGATTGGCTGAAAAGCCTTCTTGCACCATCTACAGTTGCAAGAAAAAGTATGTGAACCCTTTGGGATTACGTGGAGTTTTGCATGAATTGGCCATAAAATGCGCTCTAAACGTCATGTAAGTCACAACAATAGAAAAACACAGTCTGCTTAAAATAATACTACACAAACATTAGCTGTTGTCATGTTTTAATTGAACATAAGATGGAAACATTCACAGTGCAGGGTGGAAAAAGTATGTGAACCTTTGGACTTAATAACTGGTTGACCCTCCTTTGGCAGCAATAACCTCAACCAAACGTTTCCTGTAGTTGCAGATCAGACCTGCACAACGATCTGGAGTAATTTTGGACCACTCCTCTTCACAAAACTGTTTCAGTGTAGCAATATTCTTGGGATGTCTGGTGTGAATCGCTCTCTTAAGGTCATGCCACAGCATTTCAATCGGGTTGAGGTCAGGACTCTGACTGGGCCACTCCAGAAGGCGTATTCTGTTCTGTTGAAGCCATTGTTTTGTTGAATTACCTGTATGCTTTGGGTCATTGTCCTGTTGCATCACCCATCCTCTGCGGAGCTTCAGTTGGCGGACAGATGGTCGTACGTTTTTCTGCAAAATGTCCTGATAAACTCTGGAATTCATTTTCCCGTCAATGACAACAATCCGTCCAGGCCCTGAGGCAGCAAAGCAGCCCCAAACCATGATGCTCCCTCCACCATGTTTTACAGTGGGGATGAGGTTTTGATGTTGGTGTGCTGTGCCTTTTTTTCTCCACACATAGTGTTGTGTGTTTTTCCCAAACAACTCAATTTTGGTTTCATCTGTCCACAGTATATTTTGTCAGTAGTGCTGTGGAACATCCAGGTGCTCTTTTGCAAACTTCAAATGTGCTGCAATATTTTTTTTGGACAGCAATGGCTTCCTCCGTGGTGTCCTCCCATGTACTCCATTCTTGTTTAATGTTTTCCTTATTGTAGATGTATCAACAAAAATGTTAGCATATGCCAGAGATTTCTGTAGGTCTTTAGTGGACACTCTAGGATTCTTCTTTACCTCATTAAGCATTATGCGCTGTGGTCTCGCAGTCATTTTTACAGGACGACCACGCCTAGGGAGAGTAGCAACAGTGCTAAACTTTCTCCATTTGTAGACAGTCTGTCTTACCGTGGACATATGAACATCAAGGCTTTTGGAGATACTTTTGTAACCCTTTCCAGCTTCATGCAAGTCAACAATTCTTGATTGTAGGACTTCTGAGAGCTCTTTTCTGTGAGGCATGGTTCACATCAGACAGTGCTTCTTGAGACCAGAAAACCCAAAACAGGTGTGTGTTTTTATAGGGCAGGACAGCTGTCAGCACCACATCCAATATCATCACACTGATTGGAGTCAAGGTTGGCTCACTCCTGGCTCCAATTAGCTCTTGGAGAAGTCATTAGGCTAGGGGTTCACATACTTTTTCCATCCTGCACTGTGAATTTTTACATGTTATGTTCAATTAAAACATGACAACAGCTAATGTTTGTGTAGTATTATTTCAACAGACTGTGTTTTTCTATTGTTGTGACTTATATGACGTTTAGAGTGCATTTTATGGCCAATTCATGCAAAACTCCACGTAATCCCAAAGGGTTCACATACTTTTTCTTGCAACTGTACAAGTGGATTCTACAGGAATCGCACTCAGAGCACAATGGTGAGAAAATACAGTCCAGGCTCCCAAAGATTACTCTCGAAATGATGTCTTTAGTGGAGTGGAGATCAAGTGCCCGGCTGTCCCGTCCACCTGTTTGGATACCATAAAGGAAACGGGGCTTAAGAGAGCCAGGAACAGGATCATCTTGGGAAAAATGCTCAAAGCGGCAGAGGAAGCCAGTTGTGGTTACACATTACACCTGTGTGCTTTGCAGACCTTTGCAAAACTGGGCAAAGGAAAACAGACCCCAGAAGACTACTTGGATTAATTGTGTTTACACAAGCTGCTCGTTGGAATAAGCGTCAGGAAGGCACCTTCAGTTATTAACCAATTTAACTTCAATTAACAGACAACAGAAAAAAACTGAGCTACGCCAGGCTGGACAAGCCCCTCAAGCCCCTCATCAGACACAGCACAAAGTGACTCCCATGGCCAGATAAGGCTTCATGGTGGAATTGGGCAGGATGTCTCTCTTTTCCCCCACCCCAGATTTTGCCTCATTTCGCTGCCCAGGGCTGGCCTTTCCTTCCCACTCTTGCCAGCAAGTCGGTGGCCTGCTGCAATTCATCCCGCTACATACTGGATCTGGCGTGATTTTGGCTTCGTAAATTCTGTGAACTCAACCACAATGGTTTGTAAACCACGGTTTATAACTTAGCTGGATGTGCAAACCTGGCCTGGACTTTACTCATTAATCAGAGTTAAAAAAACAGGGCTTGGCACGGCTCCTACCCCTGCGCAGGAGAGAGGGGAGGGGGCTGGCCACAAAGAACGAAGAGGATGGATTTTGCACGCAGGACTAGACAAGGGCAAAGAGCAGCCAGGAGCTGTTTATTCTCGCCTGAAAGTGGCAGCTCTCTCTGGGTGTCCAAGCGCATCTTGGTCTGAATGTCAAGCACGGGAGCTGCGTGCCCAGGAATTCTCCTTTTCTGATGCGGCACAGATGGATCGTTATTAAAATATGCACACATCCCGTTTGGGGCGGCAGGGTGGGGAAAGCCAGGAAGAGCCTGTGGCTCTCCATCTTTTGCTCTGCTTCCGATCAATGTGGTGCCATCAACCTGGCCCATCCATCAGCTGACGGACAGCTCTGTCAAAAGGGGGAGCTGGCAGAGGCAGCCTCTTTCCTCTCTCCAGAGCGATGGTCTGTGGAGATGGATGACTGGGGGTGGATGGGGAGGCAGTTCCAGCCATCCCGCAGGAGCTGAGAAATCAGGGCCACGCTTGTACAGGTGAATCTCTTTAGTGAGCAAAAAAAAAAGGCAGATAAGCAAGGTCTGGAAAAACAGCAGCAATTCAAAGATGCAGAAACCTGCTTCAAAATCAAATATTGCAGAGCCTGCCTGGACTAATTGGATTTATCCCTGGTGAGCTTCCTCTTCTTTCTTGCCCCCTTAAGGAGAACGAACTCCAAAGCAAGCTCTGCCTCGGTGTGTGTCTGTTGCACACGTCTCCGCACTCTCCTTCGCCCCTTTCTTCCCAGGCCTGACACGCAGCTGCTCTTTCCCATCAGGACTCCCAGGGAGGGGACAGTTCACTTAATCCAGATCCCCGAGGAGATGGGTGGGTTTTCTGGGGTTTCCAAGGGATTGCACGGCTCAGATGTACTCTTCAGAGATCTGATTTTTCCCCCTTACATCTCAGAGTTTGGAAGATATCAGGATCTGTGATCTTGCAACAGGTTTCTTCCAAGAGGAAAAACAAGACTGCCAGAGTGGATCTGCGCAACAGTCTCTTCTCCAGCCCAGTGGAAGATAATTGAAAGATCTCCCAGGAGAAGCAGAGTTCTCAGGCTGGACGAAGAGCCAGGTTCCGCTCTGTGCCAGCAAAACTCCAGACCTTTTGGCCCCAGCTGCCACATTTCCCACCAGGCAAAGTGCCTGAACTGCCTTGGCCAGAGGTTCCCATAGGCACAGGGAGAAAAGCCTCCTCCACCTCCCCCCCCACCCGCTATGGGCAGGGGAGGGGAGGCATTCCCACTAGCTGTCCAGTCAAGTCTAGCGTGACCTTCTGGGATCACACACTCTGGTGCACCAGAAAATCCTTACAAAAATTCAGCAGACAAAGCTTTGATTTATCTTTCCCAGTCCAGGCTGTTTTTCAGCCAGTGCAAAAGCCGAGCTGCTGCGATGGTTCATTTATCCTCCCAAGGATCTGCTGTCAGGAGTAATGGAGCACAACTAAGCATCAAAACCTGCCGGTGCGCCAACCTTGGGAGTCTGCTGCCCTCAGAAGGGTTGCCAGCCACTTTCATGGAGCTTCTGCTCTTGTTGCCATTGCCCACTTTTTTTTGGGGGGGGGAATAGCTGAAAAGGTGTCTGGCATGGAAGAAGAGAGGAACACATGACGGGGGGCAGAGGGGGCTCAGCACCCCAGAGCCTTTGTGTGCAAATGAAAACCCTGGGCAGATGAGAGGACCCTGCCAGGCCCAGAGCTTCAGGCACCCCAACTCAAAGAACGGGACTTTGTTTTCCCTGGTGGAGACTGCAAGGCAGGAGAAGTCCAGATAAGATCACCTGCCGTGACGGATAAGCCTTCTCCAAAGGCCAGATTGGTTACGCGGGTCATCAGTTAGTGCAACGCTTCCGGTCTGACTCCCATCGGCTCCCCAAGAGGGGTGCCAGAGACCGCCATCCCAAAATACAGGACGGGCAGCCCAACAACTCACTCTCTGGCTAGCAAGGGAGGGCTGGAGCAGCAGAGCATCTCCAGAGGAGGGTCTTCCTTGGCCTGCCCTTGCTTGTTGCCAGCAGACAGTGCCGCCAGGGCACCTGGGGAGACCTTCGCAAGACAGGGCCCCTGAAGAGGGGAAGCGGGAATAGGCCACCCAGAAGGGCCCGCCCTACCATTTGAGAGGCACGGAAGGGTAGCGGGTCAAAGACTGCCTTGGCTCAGCTAGCTGTATGGCAAAAGGCTGGCAAAGGCAGGCGTAAATATGTGCAAATGAAAATCGTGCCCAGGTGCCAGGGTTGCTTGTAACGTTGGCCCTCTGTCAATGAGTGGCCAGGGAAAACGTGAGAATTTCCACAAAGCCCCTTCTCGCTGGAGGGAATGCAGCTTTCAAAAGGCAGTTCCCTGCTAAGGAGAGCACAGCTGCCAGGGGGTCATTTGGCCAAAGAAGTGGGGGGGCCTCCTTGTTGCTGCTCCTGCCCACTTGGCATCCCGTGCAGCCCCCTCCTTGCAGCAGAGACCCTTGCAAAGCCCAGTAAGGCTGCCCCCAGTGCTTATACCAGGGGCAGGACGCTAACTACAGTCCACCAGCCGGCTATCCTGAGCGATCCAATCCCAGATCAGGGGGAAAGCCCCAAATGGAAAGGGGTCCGAACCTTACAGTGCTGCCCACCTCCTCCCTCCAGGGTCCTGACCTGCCGCACCTCCCTGACCGCCTAGTTAGCAAAGCACATGATGAAGCGCTGCCAACTCCAAAGAGCAACCGAACTCAGTTTGCCATTCGAGCAGGAAGCAGTTTGGAAGCCTCACCCGAGCCTATTAATAGATGACAGGGAGGCAGAAGGTCAGGTTTATGCGGCCACCCCACTTCCTGTGCTGCAGCAGCAGCAGCAGCGGCAGCCGCATAGCCAAGGTTACTGCCGGGAAGGGGGAGCCCAAAGCAAGCAGGCGCTGACACTGACTGACGGGGCCAAAGCATGCCATCCTGCCTCCCGTGTAGCTGCCCTTGAGGAAGACAGCCCCCGGGCCAGAGAAGAGGCCCTGGGCTGCTTGTCCCTTCCACGGGAAGAGAAGGACCCGGGTGGTTAAATCCTCCCAGGCCCAACCAGGCTGGGTTGCACGTGCAGGAAACTCAATGTTATTTCAGGGAACAGCACTCGGTCTTGGAATAGAGCGGCCGTTGTGGGACCAGTTCATTCCTGGCTCCTCAGAGAGCTGGAGGTCCTTTCCTCACATGCCACGTTCGGTGGCCAGAGAGCCAAGTGTCCTGCCCCGGAGTCACCAACCGAAAAACCCGCCCTGTGGTTTAATGGCTAGGATGTTGCTGAGCCAGAAGAGGAGAGAAACCCAGCCAGTCCTCACAGAAAAGCTTTTGCCTATTCAGAAATCCAGAGAGCGCAGACAGACACCTGGAGAAGCCTGCCGGGCCAGGCCACAGATCCATGGTCGGTGCCAATGTTGGGTCCACAGGTGCCCAACTGGCTTCTCTCTCTCCCAGAAGCCAGCATTTCAGCCACCTCCCTGGTCCTTGCAGCAGCCTTCAGTCGGGGGCTTTCCATACGCCAGAAAGCCCTCGCTGAATCCTCGCCCAGCAAAGTCTCAGAGGAGCAACGAGGGGACAGGTGGAAAAGAGATTTAGTGAGCTGGAGAAATTAAGACAGACACAGGCCAGGCTTGGCGTCTGACAAAGCGGGGAGAGAGGCGGGCAGTCCAGGAAGAAAAGATTTCAAGTTTACTAGACCCAGTGGTGGGATTCAAATAGGTGAATCGCCGGTTCTCTGTGTGGATGCCTCTTCCAGAACTCCATTCTGGGTTTAGGCAACAAAAAAATAGCTACCGGTTCTGCCAAAGTGTGCGAACTGGCTGAATCCCACCATTGAGCAGACTCCTGATTTTCAAGGCCTTGCAAGGCAGGAGAGGCTGCGATCAGAGACAACCCCCCCCCCTCTGCCCAAGGCCAGGAAAAGGCAGGCAAGTCACTTCCGCACCTTTTTTGTTTTCTACAAACAGATCAAGACAAAATGGGCTTCTGCAGGCAGATATTTTTTCTCCTCTTCCTTAAATTAGCAAAAAGGAAAACACCCCCACCCCTTTGCCCAGCCAGCAGACGCCTGGAAGGGCTCTGCCAGCTGCCAACCCATTAAGAGTCCCAACAGGGAAATGCGGATATGAGAGGTGGCTCTTTATGCGTTCCTGTTCATCAGCCGTGACTTATTAGAAAATGATGCGCACCTTTGAAGGAATGGGGTGGGGGGGCACTTGCAAGAGGAAAAGCAGCCCCAGAATGTGACTGCGTTGAGTGGAGCTGGTGCGGCAGAGGGCCCTGTTCACACTTATTGACGCACCGGCTCAGACGATTGTCCAAGTCTGATCGGAGCACAGACAGCAGTCCAAATCTTTCCCGCAGCAGGAAATGTACCACCGCATCACTGGCCCACCATCGACGGCCACTCAGCCCCTGATCGGAGGTGGCAGCCAAGGGACCTGCTCTGGTCCCAAGGGCCCCCCCCACTCCGAAGCCCCCCTAGCGCCCAGGCCAGGAACTCCCTCTTCCCTTCTGGAGTAGCCGAAAGCAAACCTGCTCTCTCCTCTCTGGGAAAACCTTCATCCCTGATCCAATTCTCTCTTCCAAGCTCCTGGCCTTCTTTTCGCCAGCCCTTTCCAAACGGGTTGCTAAATATTCCCCGTGCCTCCTCATCGAGAAAAAATGCCTCCCACTCCGTGGGGTTTGCTGGAAAGGCGAGGGAAAACAAACCAGCCGCTCCATGCACCTGTGACAGACGAGGGCATCACCCTGCCAATTTAGACCTCCCCAGTTCTGGCAGAAGAGAGACACCCTGCGGCTGCTTTGGCTGCGGCTTCTTGGCGAGCAAAGGCCGCAAAGCAAGACATTGCCATCTGAGCGTGAACTGATGGGGCCAAAGGTCCCGAGAGACAGACAGTGGGCAGAAGCCGCATCCCTGGTTACATCAGCCAGCTGGGACAGAGGCCGGCTGGCCTCCTCTCTCCCCCGCAATGGCCAGGCATGCAGTTGCCCCTCTCAATGACCAGGTAAAAGGTTGTCCGTTAACCCCAGAGCCTGCCTGGCACACTTGTCTAGAGCCCTCCTCGGGAACTGGTCGGGAGATCCACCCAGGAAGGCAGACGCCTGGCATTTCCGCTGCTGGCAGCGCAGCCAGGAAAGGAAAGAGTAACTGGGAGGATAACCCCAAGTGGGGCCAGCAGGCGACTCTCCAGAGCTGAGATCCCCTGACCAGGTTCTCATGAGTGCCCGCAATAGCACACTTTGATGGCTTTGCAGGCACAGAGTATGAAACCAGCCAAACGTAGTTGTGGGTAAGCAAATTATAACAACGTGAAATATGAAACTAGACAGATCCTGGTTCCCCAGTTCCCTGCACTGGGTGCCACAGCAGTGGTCTACTGGTTGGGCATGTTTTATGTAACTATTCTGATGTCCGGTAAATGCTTGGAGCTTGTTGGAATTCAGGGGCAGGAACTTCAGACGACAAATAAATCAACATCCTACCTGGGAAAGGGCAAGACTGGGTTGGTGCTCCATTTCAGCCAGACAAGGATCCAAGCCTGAATATTTCAGGGTTCCCGCAGAACGAAACAAAGCAGCCCGTCTTTCAGAAGAGTCTTTAATGAGAACTGCTTCTCTCTGCAGCGGCTCTGAGACCTTTCTAAGCCCAGGCTGCAGCTCCGTGAAGCCCAACCTGTCAGGCAGCACTAATGAGGCTAACTTTAAAGTCAGCTGCCCCAAAGGATCTCCAAAAGAGAGCGCCGGGAAGATCTGATCCCTCTTTGTCCCCCTTTTCCGCAAAGGAGCATCCTGCCTGCAGCTCCCTTTTCATCTCCAGCAATTAGCACCTGGTAAATGACGCACTTTCCGTGCAGGAACACACCTGTTTGCATTCAGCCAGGCAGAAACAGGCATGCCGTTTCCAGAGCGGTTCTTGGCGAGGCCCGAAGGCTGGAAGGGCTTGGCCTGTCTGAAGCGGGCGTCTGCGTGAACGTGGCTGGCCCCGATTCCCTGCCACCCCTCGGCCCTGGGCAGCGAAAGGGAGAGCGGTGCCCAGAAAGCCCTGCCCGGGCGAAGGCAACCGGCCACAAGGAAAAGGAGGGTCTGTCTGGATCTTTTCCAGGGAGACCCCACGAGCAAGGGTCCCGGCCCTGCCCTGCCCCCTAACGGGGTCTCCTCTCCAGCTTTAGTTCCCTGTCCGAAGCTGCCTGGCCAAAATACGCAGGCGAGAAAGGCAGAGCGGGCGCCCAGCAGCCGAATCTCCCGTCTGAACGCGTCGGGCAGCATCGGATTCCGAGGGGGGAGCTTCCCCTCCTGCTTTCCGCGCCCCTTCCTGCGCGTTCGGCCCACCGCCGACAGCCGAGGGGCAGCAGCCGGGAGAGGCTCAGACTTGCGAAAGGGACGAAGCCCCCGGCACAGCGAGCCTTTCCCGCCGCGGGAGTTTCTCGGAGCTCTGGGGAAAGCCAGCTCGACCACAGGCGAGGAGGTTCCCCGCACGGAACCCCTGGAATGGCGCCGGCCCGAGGGGGAGCCGGCTCGCTCGGCCCGGCCCGGCGGCGAGGCTGCGATGCCTTTCCTCGGGGGATCCGGGATCCCGGTCCGGGAGGCGCTTTTCATCCCTCCCCCCCCCGTCCCAGGCGGGGCGGGCCAGCTCGGGAGCCAGAAACTTTTGCCGGACGGAACAGACGAGCCTTCGCGCCGGAGAAAGACTCGGAGCCGCCGGGCCGCCCCCTCCCTGCCCGGGGGACTCCCTGGCCGACGGAGGCGGAGAGCGCGGCTCGGAGCCGGCAGGCGGGGCTGCACCTGTCGACCCTCCGCCGGCCACGCGGACCCACCCCGGAGCCGCGCCTGCCCCAGCCGCCCGCCGCCCCCTCTCACCAGCCGCGGCCACGCAGCTCCTGGGCAGCCGGCGAGGGAGGCAGGAAGGGAGGAAAGGAGGCGGCGGCCGGCGGGGCGCGGGCTTTCTAGGGCGGGCGGGCGAGGGGCGGGCCGAGCGCCGGCCACCGCCTCCTCCGGGCGGGCTCCCCCGGGGCCTCGGGGCGGCGGTTGCGCGGGAGCTCCGGGCGAGGACCCCCCCCCCGGCTGCAAAGGAGCCGGCCTGCCCTCGTCTCCAAATCGGGCAGCGGCCGAGGCGCGAAGGCCGAGCGGACGGCGGGGCTGCCCGCGTGCCGCGAACCGGGGCGGCTGCTCTCAGGCGAAGCCCCGGAGTTTCCGCTTGGACTGACCTTCCTAACGCGACGGCGCATCCTTCTCCGTCCCGCTGCTGCTTCTTTCAAACTAGGTACGAACGCAGAACCGGGAGCTCCCGGAATTGCCCAAAAGCCGAAAAATCCGAGCGCCGAGCACCAGGCACCATTTTCCTCGTCAAAGTCTTGTCAAAGTCACGTGTCCGCTTCAAACCAGAAAACCGTCTCGACGCGCTGGATTTTAATTGCCGGGGACTGGAGACGACTTGGGAGAGCAAATCGTGCCTTGTAGCGCCTCCTGCCGGCCAGACCTTGAATCTACAACATTTCCCCAAAACGCTCCAGCCTCAAAAACGCAAAAGGCAAATTGGCAGCAAATTCAGTCTTAACTCTCCGCAGACATCGGTAGGACGGGCGGGATGGGGCAGTTCCTTGGCTGTGGGAGCAATTCCGTTAGGTCAGCTAAAATGGGCAGAAACCTCAGGGCACCGGCAGGCATCTTACTACAGAGACCCAGAATTGCCAAAAAGACATATGTAATAACTAACAAATAATAAAAGGTTATTTTTCTTTTTAGTGATAGCAGCAAATTTGCATATATAAACTACAGCAGGGCCCCTCTTCCTGGGATGTCTTTTCCTTCCCCCTAAATCTTTGTAAGTCCTCCGAGACAACTGCCCTGGATTGCTGCTCATTATGCCATTTGAGAAGCTGCAACCAGCCACGTCTAGAGGAAACCAGAGGGAAAAGCCTGGAGACATTTGTTTCTGTGGGTTGCTGTGGGCATCCTTAGGTGTGTAGTTTTCAAGCCCCGTTCTACACTATTTGGGCCTCTACGTGGGTCTGCCTGAGAAGGTAACAATATATCGAGGAAAACAGTCTCTTCAGACCAAATACATTTTTATTGCAGTCTTATTCCTCCTCTGAAACATTAAGGACAGTTTACACACCCCAGGACATTACAACCACTATGACAGCATACAGGAAAAGTGAAAAGAAGCAAGAAATGGCTGTTTAAGCTTCCAATTTCTTTCCACCAGAGGCACCCTGTTGTTCCTTGGACCATATCCCAACTCAGGACAGGATAAGTATAAAAAACAGACAGGTGGGGAAAAGTGTCTAGAGCTACAATTTGCAAAAAAAGTCCTTTCTCCCTCCCTTCTATTCAGCTGTCCAATGAGCCACGCTTAGCTCTCCTGTCTTCCAGCTGCTATTTTCTCCAACTGTGCCAGGAAATTCTTTCCAAAACCTCCTCTTCCTTCATCGTACTCCTCTCGGTACTCGTCTCTTACCTGGAGAGAGGGGGGGAAACAAGATAAAATCGAGATGACCAGAGAAACTGGGCTGTCTGCGATGGAGGCCAGCCTTTACCAAATAACCACCACCTGCTATTCCGGATAGGCGCTAGACAAGGCAGCCCTGGACGGTCACTCAGGAAGAGATCTGCA
This sequence comes from Vipera ursinii, assembly GCF_947247035.1. NCBI lineage: Eukaryota > Metazoa > Chordata > Lepidosauria > Squamata > Viperidae > Vipera > Vipera ursinii. The sequence goes on along the minus strand of NC_139525.1, from coordinate 715,864 downwards.
AAGCACAATCTGAAAGCATCTTAGCCTGGAAGCAGCCTGCAATTGGCACATTTTCCTTTCCTGCTTGCTCTATAGCCCTGATACAGCCTCCCGTGGCTCATGGACTTTGCATGGAAAACAAGGCAGAGCTCAGGTATGAATGAAGCCTTCATCCTTGCAAGCCAGGGACTTACAATTGAAAGGCAATCTTTCCCAGGTCCTGGAATGATACATTCAAAAACTTCCATAAAGGGTAGTTACAGGAATTTGGGAGAGGCAACAAGTGAGGAAAGCTACACAGTGGTAGAAGTGAGTTCCAGAGATGTGTGTCCCTGCCCTTGGATGGCTCGGCCTTCAAGCGTTATGGGATACGGCAAAACTTAAAATAAACTTCAGTGCTTCTGAACTTCTGCGATCTGGCACCACAACTCAGTCTCCAGAGGAAGGGAGCCCTTGGTGAAGTCTCCTCCCAGTTACCCGTCTTTACCTGCCCGCCTGACCTGCCACGGCCATATTGCCTCCCTTCAGTGAAGCCTGCATCCCAGTCTGTCCGGATAAGACGGTCATCCAACCGGGTTCCGCTGATGAAACGCATGGCATGCTCGGCTTCAGCTTTTGTGTAGTATCTGGAGTATTATTTTAGGAGAGATTCCCAGCATCAGGCCCTGAGGTCACAGAGAGCAACCTGCTTCTCCCAGAGAACAGCAACCAGGCTAGGAATCATTAATGCGGAAGCCGTCCAGCCCCCTCCACGCAAAGGAGCAAAATTTGGAAGACTCCCTCGCCACGAAGAGACGCCGCAGGGCCGAACAAGCCACCTGGGCCGCCCAGAGGAGCAGCCTGGTCCAGAGGCCCCCCGCTCCCCTCCCAGGGCAAGGATACTCCACGAAGCAGAACCCACAGGGCGTCTTCTTGTTCTTGTCCAGGCCCATGATGATGCGCCTGATGTCCCCGCACTTGGAGAAGAGCTCGTGGATCTGCTCCTCCGTGGTGTAGAAGGAGAGGTTGCCCACGTACAGCGTGGAGGAGGCCTTCAGGTCTTTCAGCTGCAGCTCCCGCCGGCCCTGCAAAGGAGCCCGGCAGGGCCATCAGCCCAGAGGCCGGATCTCCCACCTGCCGCTGGGGGATTCTGGGACGCGCTTGTTCGAGCAGCGCCGAGGCGCCCGGCAAAGTTGGGGCGGGCAAACCGAAGGCACGAGCCACAGGAAAGGCAAAGAGATTCATTACGGTTATTCTCCCTCCCTCCCGTTCACACGCGCCCACGATCTGCTCTGGGTCCCGGGAAGGGGCTCCGGCCGGGCGCGGGTTTCTGGGCATGGCCAGAGCGCCCTCCCTACCTTGTAGGACTGCTCCGTGTACTTGCTGAAGTCGCAGTACGAGTCTCGGGTGAGCATCTTCAGGGTGGCGCCGAGCAGCCCCGACATCTTCAGCGGCGAGCCGGAAGGCCTCGAGCGCTCAACTACGCCGGTCGGCAATTGGCTCGCACGCCTGTCGCTCAGAAGAGCCCTCCCCTTCCCGAGGCCGCCTCGTCCGGCGCCCTAGCGCGTCCCGAGCAGCTTGGCCGCTAGGGTTGCCGGGAATTGTGGTCTGGGCGGCGAGCCTCTCCGCCCGAAAGGCTCGGCCTCGGTGGTCGGGGCGAGATTCCCGGCATGCTTTGCGCAGAAGGCGGAGCGACGACGTTTGGGCGGGAAAACCGGGCGGCCCTCTTCTGGGCCTCTGGCGAGCGGCCTGGCGTCCCCCTCGCTCGGGGCCTCTTCCTTCCTGGGGAAGCCGCGGTTTGAAAGGCTCCTTCCGGCTTCCCCAGGTGCGGTGGCAGAGGCACGCCCGACCTAAAGCGTTGGCGGAGAAGAGCGGTACAGGGCAGAGTTTCTCACCTGGGGCAACCTTAACAAGAGTTGACCTCAACTCCCAGAACTCTCCAGCTGGGGCATTCTGGGAGTTGAAGTCAGCTCCTCTTAAAGTTGCCAAGATTGAAGAACACTGCATCGAGTGGCCAAACATCAGGAAGAATTTGATTAAAAGGCGTGAACATTTGTAGGAACTTTATCTGTGCAGATTAATCTGCAGCTCATGAAAATCCACACCTTTTAATCAAATTGGCTATTCAGAAAAGGTGTTGCCAGGCCCCTGCTGATTCAAAATTGTTACCGGATTCATTCTCACTTTTTAAAAAAATATGATATAAAGGTTCCCCAAAGAAAAGTTTGCTGGTGAGCTTCTATGGAAGTCCATTCTCAGAAGCACTCTTTCCTGGGCTTTAATCATTGTCTTAGTTTATTTCTTTCTTCCCCTCAGGTCACCTAACAATCGCTTGGCCATTGCAAATTAAATCTTCAGTAAGAAAGAGGAGGCATTCTATACATGCTCAGGGGCCTTCCAGAGAGGGCAGCACAGAGTTTGCTCAAGACAGATTTTGTTGGCTGGAACTAACAACGAAAAAACGAAGTGCTGGCTGGCCGGCCGGCCAGAAAGAGGCTGTGAAAGGGCAACAAATGGATGTAGTGTTTCCTCTTTCGTGGCCATCTGGGCATCCTCAAGCACCCCCAAGGAGCCTTCACTGGGTCAACAGAAAGCTGGTCCTCATTGCAGTTCTGTCAGCCCAGCAAAGGCTGAAGGATGCCCAAAGTAGGAAAAATGATTGTAGGAAAGATAATCGGTTAAGATGTAAACTAGAACAATTAAGATTGTAAATTCTTTTCAAGGGCCTGTTATTCTACATAGCAGAAATGGAAGATGAAAGAGACAGTCTGGAAATAATAGGTAACTTTTGCATAAAGTAATGAAATATTTAACTTTTTTTATAAGATAAGATAATCTTTATTGTCATTTTTTACTGTGGGCACAATGGCACACATCAAAAATGAAATTTAGTTGCCTGCTCTCAAAGTAAAACACATACATGACGCACACCTAAAACATACTATATACAACATATGTATAGACCCACACCCCTACATATACATAACAAAATATTAAATACTGTCCATCTTGAATATATAACGGAAGGAGGAAGCCTGAGAGTTCACAAGTTTAATGCTGTATGGAATGAAACTATGGCTGAATCTGGATGTTCTGCTTCAGATACCACAAAGCCTCCTCCCAGAAGGTAACAAGGAAAACAGGTTGTGAAGAATATGAGTAGTGTCCCAGATAATCTTATGGACCCTGTTCAAACAACACTTCTGTGCTATGTCCTGGATGGGAGGGAGGAAACTGCCAATGATCTTTTTGGCCATCTCTCTGCAGGTTCTTTCAAACCTGTTGTTTCAAAAAGATTTCTGATTCTGCTCTGGATTTTATTTAACAATTTGAGTTTGTAGGTCAGAACCAGAGTGTGTGTCGGCACCATTATCCCACCCAGCCTTGCTCGCAGGGAGCATAGTAAGGATTGTTGTAGGATTATTTTACAGGTCTAAACTTCCAAAAGGACAGCCTCTTCCAATCTTTCCCAGTGCTGCTGGGAAATACAGGAGAAGGCCACTTCCCTAGCAGACACTTGGCTGTTTGAGGAGATGGCATCGCCTGCTTCAGGATTGTGATTGGGCTTGATCAGACTTGGATTAGGATGGCCTCTATCCTTTCCTGACTGTCACTGCCCACTGCACTGTATTTCCTCTTGACTCACTTCTGTCCAGGCGGCTTCTGATGAGAAGGAAATTGCCCTCTGCAGTCTTTGCAGCAAGGCCAAGACGACCCCTGATGCCCAATCCTAAAGAGAGACTCTGATTAGGAGAATTCTTATTTAAATCCCATCAGCTGACATCCTTGGGCTCTGGCATTTTATTTAGCTACTGGGAGAAGAGGAAGAAAATGTAAGCTGTCTGACTTGAAAACAATTTGCTGCCTTTACTTTATTCTAATATTTCTTTCAGGATTAATTCAAGAATTGACGAACCAAGAGACATTATTTGCTGTATCAGAAAGTATTGAGAAGCTGTTCAGCAGCATAGAAAGTATAAATAAAGAAAAGTGGAAAGAGAATCAGAAAGCCCAGGTAGAGAGAAAAAAAGGATCATTAAAGGTAACAGGTTGAAAATTTAGGGAAGTAGCCCATCAAAAAATCTGCTTACAAACATTTGATGTGTTAGTTAAATACTTAATATTCTGCTCTTCCACATATCTCCAAAGGTGTCGAACACCATACTGTGCATTAGCCCAAACCTTTCTCTCACCACAGCAGCATAATTGACCAAAGAGTGAAGAGAGAAGGTCCAACTGCTCTCCTGAAATGACACTTGTTGATCTGCCAGCACCTGCCAGGCCGTCTTCTGCCCACCTCTAGCTACTGGCTCCTCTTCCCTTTTCTACATTTTCCTGGAATTCTAAATGTCCTATGATGAAGTTGAATAATCAATGCATAGCTTTAATATTTTGGCTGTTTTATTTGTATATAAATGATTTCCATGAATTTTAAGGGTTTTCAACTTTTATCCTTGTTTTTTTTTTTCCCTACAGGTTGAAGAAAGTGCAGTTAACTTATGGAATTGGACTGTGGCAAAAAAAACAGCTCCTGGTATCACTGATATGCAAAGAGTTAAATGTCAGTTTGAATTTGCAGCCATAAATCACAGCAAAAAATATTTGATTAACTAAAATGAGTAAAATGTTTTATGTTTCGCTTTATGTTTAGCTTCTTGTATGACCTCTCATGAATGTCCTCATCTTCTTGAAAAGTCTGTAGATGTTTTCTACCTTTTTGTGCCCCTTTAAATCATAGCGTTTGCAATTTAAAAATATTTTTCTAATGTCAGCACTAAGGGACTCAGAGGCAGATCCTTGACATTAGGATTTGCTACGTTTTTTTGAAGTTGATGCTGGAGTGAATGAATTGAAACAAATGGAAATGGTGAACTGAGCACAGCATGGATCACTAACAAATGTATTGCCCTTCTTACTGTTTATGGATATTTTGCATTTATTCCAGGTCACAAATGTTTATTTTCTTATCTATATTTTCACTGAGAATTGAAACAGTTAATGTCTTTGCATATTTCTGTAGTACGCCATGTTGCCTGCAACCTGATGATGTTTTGTGAAGTAGGTGATTCAAATGAGATGATACGAAGGCAAATTTTGGTAATATAGTTTGTGTCCAAATATTATTTATGTTTGTCTTCTGCTTCCTGAAATGCTAAAGAGCTGATAAGGTTCAAGAATGTTAGAAGAATATTGTTTTCTAATACATTTCACATTTTTATTCTGTCTCCAAGAAAAAATGACAGTAGTTTGGGTTCGTTGCAAGCCAAAGATTTAAACAAACTGTGATAGTGATGTAGAAATATGATAGCATAATGTATATTACCTTAACAAATAGTTGATGAAGAGTATGCCTAAAGCAACCATATTTTAAAAATCTCTAAAAGATTACATGAAATATATCTAGTTTCTAGATTTGCCAATATTTCTGTTTTCTTTTAAATTTGCATATGTCTTTTATGATCTAGATGTTAATGAAGACTGGAAAAGGTTGGGTGGATGTTGGAAAACCTGCCCTTGCAAATAATTTCCTTGAAATTGCCCTGAGTGTAAGTTGAGGCTTTCTAACGTATGTAAATTTTGAGTAGGTGACATAATAGTGGCTGCATGCATTTTTAGCCTACTATGTGCTTTATTTTACAGGATCTAGAGAAACTTTATGCCCAGCTGAACAAGAACTGTAGCAATGAGGCTGAGGCCAATATGCACAAAGCTGACATAGAGAGGGATATATTCAAAGTTCTGTCTTACCAGGCTGAATCTGTATGTTTGAAAAATAATTCAATTCTTTGTAGCAGCATAATGGCAACAAGTGGATTTTATCTGTATTGTTATTATTCAGTAACAATATTACAATAACAATATTCTATAATTCTATGTTCAATCTATATTATGCAGTTCATTGGATTGCTGCCTCCCATATAGCTACTAAATTTGATATACCACTTTGTTAGCACTCCTCTAATGCAAAATTGTATTAATGTTTTAAACATTAATTTAAAAGAAATCCATGTGTCATCCAAGCAATTCATTAGCATATCATGTTGCTTTCTTAGGCAGTTGCTTTAGCAGATTTTCAGAAGGCGGTCATGTGTGTTCAGCGGTGTAAAGACATCCTGATAAGGCTGCCAAAAGAGGTCAGGTTAAACACCTTTTCATTTTGTTCTACTGCCCTGGTCCTTCAGAGCTATGAAAAAATAAACTTGGTTAATTCCCAGCTTTTTTAAAACAGCAATTACAAAACTGGTATAAATTACTCTAATTACAGGTTTGTTACCTTTCTCTCCTATGCTATAACTTTGGCATAGAAACATACGAAGTCAAGAGATATGAGCAGAGTTCCTTTTGGCTCAGGTAATTTGACTCTATTGCTTTTGGCTTAGGTAATAGTTTGATAAGCAATACATAAAATGTCCAATTCTGCCCTATGTATAGCCACTGAGATTTAAAACAAGCACTTATCAGGAGTGATCTGATTCTGTCTAGAATTTCTGTCTAGAAATTCTTCTAGCTGTAGATGTAGTCAAGGCTAAGGTAATTTTATAAGTGCATTTGAAGGGCCCAGGTGGTTTGATGCAAAAAAAAGTAGAAACTCTGAATGTTGCTTCTTTCAGAATTCCCTTAACTCCAGCTTTCTTTTTCTTAAATAAAGCAATCATCACTATTCAAGTTATGTAAATTTGCAGATGTAATTTACTTATAATAAGATGCCATTTAAAGAGGGTTTGTACATGTGATTTATTTCTGGATTAAAGAGAGAAAACTTGCACAGTCTCTCCAAATGCTTCCATAATACATGCATACTGGCTTTTAAGTAACAAATTGACTGCTTATTTGCAAAAAAAAAACATTCTATCCAGGTTATTTGAAGAAATGAGCATTACTGCAGTATATAAGTAGAGCAGCGGCCCCCAACCTTTTCCATACCCCACACCCCTAGAACGCTTTTGATATATTCTTGCACCCCCTTACAAAAGCAGCAATGAATTATGCATATACACTACAATTTTGAAAACCCAGTTTTTCACACCCCCTGGAATATTGTCTCGCCCCCCTGGCTGGGAACCCCTGAGATAGAGGTATGCCTGAAGGCCCCTGGGGGAAAAAGCTTCCCCTCCTCTGTATTCTGTTCTTTTCGTAGCTTTACAATAGAAGGTCTCCAGTATAATTTCTTAAGTGTTTAAGTTGCAGTATGTCAAATAATGACATTGCAAAATTCATACACTACAGAGTCAGGGTGTTGGGCGTGTTCACTTTCGCACAGTCTGGGTCTCCTTTGTGAATGCATCTTTAAGGGCAGGTTTTTACTTATCAGGTGGGTTTTCTTCTCCCCTTCAAGGTCAGTTAATCCATTCTGTTTTTCTTTCTTTTATTAAACAGCCTCAGCTGTGAAATTGGAAAGACACACAAAAACTATTCAGTTAGTAAAGAAATGCAGGTGAGAAACCTTTGCAATGCCATGGGAAATATCTTTGTCATTCAGTGTGAGGAGACATGACCTTTATTGCCCCTCTCCAATTTATTCTCAGCCTTTTGAGTGTAAATATTAATTTAATTTTATTTATAGGCCAAAGTACTACGATTATTAGCTACTGTGTATTTGGAATGGGATTATAAACAATATCAAGAGAAAGCTCTCCAGGTTGTCATCATGGCAAATGAGGTGAGGTTGATTTCTGGGCTAGGCTAATTCTTAAGAGTTTTGCAATCAGTGGAATGACTTCCAAGATAATACATAGAGGAAAGTTGTTTTAGTCTGTAGGCAACAAAAAAGGACAAAGAATCTAGTAGTACTTTTTCCAAAAAATATGTTAAAAGATATCTTCTTTCGTGAGCTACAGTTCCCTTCATCAGATGTGCAGTGTGCATACTGTACGATAATGAAGTATTTATGTATGCATAGCATACATACAAATCTCATTTCATCTCTATGCATCTGATAAAATTAAGGTCAGTGTAGTTTGTTGGTCCTAATAGTTTTTTTTAAATTCAAAATGATGTCAAAGAGAGAATAAAATAATATTTTATTGCTTAAAATGAGAATAATAGTTTGAGGTCTCTGGGATTTATTAAGATAACTTTTTAATTCCCTTATATATGAGGCAAAAGATTTCTGAGGGTCTCAAATGGAAGATTAAGTGCCATGTAGTGGTTAACTGGTGTGGTTCAAGTCCATCTTTCATCATGGAAGTTCCCTGGTGACTTTGGACCACAATTTACCCTCCGGAGTTCTATCTTGGGGAAAACGGGGAGAGTACTGGGTTCACCATCCTGAGCTTGTAAAAGAAAAAAAAAGGGATATAAATCTAATAAAAATAATTATTAACTGGTAATCTGGCAATAGTAGGTAGACTGTTGCTAAGGATATTTAAGATTATTCTAGAAGATATGGAGAATTTACTCATGAAAAGTTTTGACATTCTTTATGAATAGGCATTACTCTGAATCTGATAAAAATAGTTTGGCTATCAAATAATACATTGATGTCTTGATTTACAGGAGAATTTACATCCAGCTGGTTTTTACTTAAAAATTAAAATTCTCCTGAAAGGCGATGATGCATCAGATGAAGATATTAGAAAAGGTATTATTCTTGCTTCAGCATAAGATCAACAACATGTCTGAGTTGTCATAGAGGAGGAGGTGAACCGAAGTGGTAGCAGCTTCACTTTAACTTGTACAGGTTTAAATTAAGCTGATGTACTTCTTTGATTCTGAACAAAGGAAAGAAAGTTTAAACCAATGCAGGAGCCCTTAAGAGTTTTACAAACAGCGTCCACATTCACTCCTGTGAATTCTTCCTTTCCTCCTTGCTACAAGCAAAGATTATTGAATATATTCATTTTCCTACTGCACAGCGGTATAAATTACCCCAGTCTCTCTGTCCATCGAGGCTCTTTGGATCATTGGTTATTTAGTCATTCTTGTATAAGACAAAGGACTTACACTTTATTTCCCCCCCACACACACACACACAAAGCCTTTTAGTAAACATGCTAACCTTGTTCTTGCTGCTTTCTAGCTGTCACTGAACTTCTGCAGCATGAGGCTTCTCCGGAGATCTGTCTGGACACTGCAAAGTTGCTCCTTGAACATGAGAGGTATAAAGATCGAAGGGCCCTCTGGAACACAGGCATCTGTGTCTATCATAAGACTATTTAGGGAATATCCAAGACATCCACCTATCTTCTTTGTGTGTTTTTTTAACAAACTCCATTTTTCTGCAATGTGTTTGTATAATTATGATTTATTATCTTGCAATAAAGGGAGGTGAATTGACAGAGTGCCAGAGTTGCCCAGTAGCAGGATAGCTGCAAATAGGCGCAGGTGCGTTGGCTAGGTGGGAATAAATGAAACAAAGGCTGATCAGTGATTCTTGATTTGGATGCTCAGATTGATTTGAAGAGACGCATTTGGGTAAGCAGCATTTTCAGCCAAAGACCTACAATTAGCACGATTGCAGCAGTATGTACTATGCACAGACCTACAATGTGATTCCTGACAGAGTGCTCCAGCAAGCTTTTGATATGAAAATCTGTGCCTTAATGACTGTTGAGTAACATAGGACAGGATGTCAGGTTTCTGTTACTGAGAAATATATGAATTCTTTTAGCTTTCTATGGTGTCAAAATCCCCAGCTTATTTTCATGTACATTCAGGGAAGCCATTGGATTTGACCTTCTGAAATCAGCCTCTCAGCTGTTTGAAAGATCCCCAGATGCTGGCAGAGTCCTCCTCTTTCATATCGAACTCCTGTTACAGAGAATGAAGGAGCCACTTGCCAAGGGAATGATTGAAGATGCCATAGCAGGTCTGTGTACAGCTTTTCATTATACTCCTGGGGTAGATACCTAGAAGGAATTTGCAGAATGTGAAAACCTCTGTTTTGCTTGAATTTTTCAGCTAAGAAATCCAGCAATTATAACTTCATTCTGACTAAAATTGTATAACTTTACCATTAATTTAAGATTAACATTAATTTAAGCTTATCTTTAAATTGTTCGACTTTTAACCATGATTCCAAGAGTCCACTTTTGAAATTTGTTACTGGAAATTTTAGTAGAAGTATTTTGAGGTTTTAGGTGAAATTTTGCTTAGTATTGCTATCGTAGGTGTCATAGATGATCCTAGGTCTGATTCTGCTCAATATAGTTAGAAATATAGACATTCTTCGGATTCGTAGAATTAGCGAAATACTGAAATTTATCTTCTTAGCACACAGCTTAGGAAAGCAACTGCCTGCTGAAATACTCAACCATTTACACCTTGTTCTGTGGGACAGAGCAGCTAAGAATTACGAGGTTAGTCCTCTTACTACCTCTGAGCAAAGTCAGCATATCCTTTTCAAAGTATGCAGATACTACCTCAAAGTATGCAGATACTACTGCAATCCAAGATTACTGATAATGCTATAGAGTAAATAGGCGATCTTCATTATCTCTCATTTAATATATTCCAAACTGGTAAAGATACCGTGCAGGTGACGAATATTGTGAAAATACCTGTCTTGTGTTGTGTTCATCATTTGCCTGAAGATTTGTCCCTTGTTTTGCACTGAGTATGGGGTGTCTGATTAAGCTCATAATAACTAATTTTAATTAATACTGTATAGAGTAAATGAGAAACTCTGGGGATTTCTCTCCTGGTCTCCTGCCCCTCTGCCTTTTATAGGCATGTGCGCCTATAAAGACCCAGTTGCTGTCTTCCAGTCAAAGAACTATCCCGAAGCCCTTCGGTGGTACAACTACTCTCTCCGCTTTTACGCCTCTGGGCAGACAGACCAGCAGCAGAACCTGGCAAAGCTGTACAGGAACATGGCTGCTTGCTATCTTCACTTGAAAGAGCCTGACGAGGTATCCTTCTTCTCTGTGTCCTCTCTTTCAGGTTCTCCCTGGCCAGAGAAAGAATCTTTGGCCATGGCTTGGACTCAGGAGCCCTTTCCTTCTGAAGGGGGCGTTTGGGGAGGAGGGGGGTCTTCCTACTTAATATGGAAGCCCTGAGCTACGTGAAGCCCAAGAGAACAGGGCCTCTCCTTTATACCTGTAGATAAGGATCATCACTAAGTTTATGTAGCTTGCCTCGGTCGTGGCTTGCAATGGAAGAAAGTAATCTTCACAAGGAAGAGAAGATCTGCCAGAGTGTATCAAATCCATCTGTTTCTTGCTGGGGTTGTTAGCATGTTAATATTAATTCACGTCAAGTGGGCTTTCTCCTAAGGCATATTCTCAAGTTAGCTGTCTGCTGCAGAAGACCCAGAGGTTATACAGCCTGTCCCTTCCCAAAGGAACATCCTATTCTGCCAGATGTTACAGCTAGTCTTGCCTCATTTCTCTCAGGACATCTCTGGCACCTCACTTCAGACTCCTTAGGAAAGAAGAATGCTTGCATGACCCTTAGCTGTTTTAGGAAGATCCAGGAGACAGTGGCGCCCTTGCCAACTCATCTTTTGTTTCAAACCTTCTGGCATGAATTAGCTACATCAACACAATTCCTTTGACAGCATCACTGCAGAGGCAAAGTGGTCCTTTTTGCTGGGACCTCATCTTGCCAGCAGAGAATGTGTTTATGTTGTTTTTATTGCTCCAGATGAACTAAAAATGAAAAAGAGAAACTGTTGTGTGAATGTATTGGTCTGAAGTGCAAGAGTTACTCTGTTGCTTCATTTGGGATATATTACAGTAATTGTTCGATATGATATAATATATGTTTTATTGCAAAAATGTTATTATTTAATAGAAACTAATTATATAGCTATTAACTAGTTATTTGGCTGTTACTGTGACTAACTGAGCTGATTCTCTTTACCTAAAGGCTAATGAGGCTATAAAGAAGGCAGAAAGATATGACCCAAACAGCATCTTCACTCACTTCTATGTTTGTAAAATAGCAGTCTTAGAGAAAAATACCCTCAAAGGTATTTGTGCCTTTGTGCTTTTACTGTGCCGGTGAATGTGTAATCCATCTGTTTAAGGGCAAGGAGCTAGAGAATCTAATGACTGTTTATCCCACCTTTGCCCTCTATATATCAGACAAGCACCTCTTGTCACAAAGTGGTATTCACAACTGCATAGAAGGGGTATTCTTCTGCATAGAATTATGTTTTTAAGAGAATATGGCAAATTACACAAAAGGCATCAGCAGAAAGAATGTAAAAGTTCCAGATTTGGAATCTTTTAACTATCCAGGACACATCTCAGAATTTAGGGCATTTGGTTCCCTCCATGTAGAGCAGAAATGCTTCTTGGTAGCACACTGTCACTTTGGTAATCCCTCTTTCTTGATTGTTGTTATTAATGTCATCGAAAAGATGCTAATAACTATTATCAGGGTATGCAAAATAGTAGTGATTTTTAGTTACACCACTGTTATTTGGTCATATATTTGGAATCAGGGTAGCATATTTTTAGATTTTAAATGAATTACTTGGGCATACATTATAACCTTCAACAGTTTGGTTTTGGTATATTTCAGCATGAGCTTTAATATGTCCTATTTGAATAATGTATTTAACCATATAGTTTTTATATATTTCTCATCCACCAGATTTAGGTTTGTCTGGATGGATTATGAAATCATTAAAATAGTAAAAAGAATAAAGGGCACTATAAATAGGAAAAATACATAGAATAAGAAAAATATATTCAGAGAGACAGACTACAGAATATGATTCTTCGGCAATCTCACTTGTTTAAATTTGCAATCATGTAAAACAAAGTAATTTTCCTTGATATTGCTAATATATATTTACTGCATGTTATTTTAACATAGATCTTTCTCATGTACGTAATTTATTTAAACATAATTGAGGATTCAAGCCAGGAGAGTAACTTAGCAATAGAGCTTGGCTCAAAAGTAGCATCTTTGGTTCCTGAACTTGGGAGAGGGGTGGAGAGTGACCCCAGGCTGTCCCTTAAGATTGCTAACTAAATACACCCATTTATACCATGTTCATAAACCAAAGCAGTCCCTTATATAACGAACAGAATGAAAAACACAATTTGTACATATCATGAACACAAGAAACGATTTACTAGCAATAAGTAGATTTCTGTGCAAAGAACAACAAACAGTCTTGCAGCACTGGAAGAGCTGACAAATGTTTTTGTCTGCAAGGTACAACAATACTTTATTTTTCTTACAAAAGCCTACAATTGCTGCCCTCTGGAACATGGAAGAGCAGCCTACTGTAAGATCAAACCTTACACACAAGTAGCTGAGATTCCACACACAATGACAATTTGGCCTTTGAAGAGATTGACCCAGAACTTGTCAAAGTGTTGGGCTATCTGATACAGGCTATAACTAGACAGCACATGGATGCTAGCGGCGGTAGAAGAGTAACAGGCTTCTCTTCCCGGAGCCGCTCCCAGGTCTGAAGGAACCAATCCAAGGCTGCTCTCGTCTCTTTTAGCTCTGGATGCATTTGTAGCAATGGAGAAATCGGCTGCAGAGCTCACGGAAGGCAAACTGCTCGTGGAAGGATCTGTGGCGACCAACCTTCTGAGCTTAGCCGCTCAATTCGCCCTGGAGGTATAAATTGGATGCTGGGATCTCTATAGCTCCTCCTTTGTAATTGGAAATTTTAGATAAAGCATCCCATTCTCCAGGAGCTGCAATTGACAACAAGAAGAAATGCTAAGGAGGGGATGGGAAGAGGAAAAGAAGCAAAGTTTGGAAACTGTATCCTCAGTTGCATACTTACAAGGATCGCCAGAGAGAGAGAGAGAGAGAGAAAATCAGTGAAAGTCACTGGAGCTGGGGGATGACACAGAAAGTTTTTCAGCCTGACCCTGTTTGAATTGTGTTTAAAATATGACATTCATTGTGTTCAGGCAGAACAAGATCATACTAAAGTTGTATTTTTCAAAGTTATATTACTAATTAATGCATTTTCCCTTCAGAATGATCAACAGGCTATGGCTATTAAAGCCTTGGAGTATTTATCTCAACACTTGGAGGGTTGCCAGCAAGCGCTTACAGCAGTAAAGTGAGTAAATAATTAAAAAAATGCTGTTTTGTTTCATAATTTGCTGTCAGAATATGAAGACTTTGGTCTTTTTTATATTTCCTTAAGATGCCCTCATTTTATATCTGGGAAGGATTTGCTTTACTTGAAATCTTGTTTCAGATTCAGTTTTTAAACGTATCTCTAACATTATTTATTTATTTATTTATTTATTTTAATTCCATTTATATCCCACCCTTCTCCGAAGACTATACCAAATTATTATTAAACATTTTGCCATCTTTCTTCAACACAGGATGTGGAGTTTTTGTGCTGGAGCGATTTGGCAAAAGGGCCTCTACAGTTAGTAAACAACGATAAAAGTAAAGAGAGTAGCTCTTGAAGGAAGGTGGATGTTTTAAATTATGTGTGCTAAACAACATTTGGTATAATTGGCTTTTGTTGCAGGTGTTTGATTCGACTTGTGTTGTCAAAAGTGACATCTGAAGAAGAGATGTGAGTTGCATTTCTAATAATTATTGATACTCGGCTTTCGATAAGGTGTTACTGAGAAAAGTTAAATAGCCACTTGAATTACGCAGAAGGAGATAAACGTTTAGCCATGGTTATTTTGAACCATCACTAACATAGTACTGAACCTAGATTTAGACTTTATTTTAACCTCCTGTCGACAGTGTTAGTTCTTCCTTCATGTAATCATATTTCTATTTCCTCATAGAAGAGCAGTGTTATTACTGGTTTATCTTAACTGCTGTTTCTTCAGAGAAGATATTTTTCTCCCTTGAATATCATTTAGAGATGCTAAATAACTGCCTCTGTTTTATTTTAGGATTAAAGATATGGAGACACTGCTAGCGCACTTGACAGCAGGTATTATGCTAGCTGGATCATTGTACATCGTGTTCATTTACTGAGTGTCGTCTGTTCAGAACCCCGACAGACCTTTAGCTGCTTTATAAAGTCCCAGTCAGAAAGTACAAGGTTCATAAATCCTTGTTTGTTGCTAACATTAATTCGTCTCTTCCAGCTCACCGTAGACTTGATGAGCTGCACAGTAAGGAAAAGGAGATGCTGGAAATCAGGGCCAGTGAAGCTCAGTGGTTCAGAAAGATAGGTAGGCCAGGACGCGGAGTCTGCCATCACCGCCGTGATTCCAAAAGAAAAAGCATCCTGTGGAAATGCTTGGGCAGGGGGCACTTACACCAGAGGTGCAGGCATTCTTCCCTCCTGGGCAAAATGGCGTTCTCTGACTCCCTTCTGCATTCGTGCACAGACGCAACAGCCCTGTAATCCGAAACCAGGAGGAGCGATCTGAGTGCGAGGAATCGGGTTTTCTTGCACTTGTCAGCAGTAAACACAGCCGGTCAGATGTTCAAGACAGATTGTTCGCATGGCCATTTTAGTTCATACATTCCAAGAAGAGGAGCGGGGGAAGGTGTCTTTATTTATGGACTGAATAAAGAAGGGATTTTAAAAGCATGGGTATTCTTTTGTAATAATAGGAATCCCCGTGTAATCTCTGTACAGAAATTATCCATGACTTTTTAAGCCCATCAGAGGAGAAAAGGCTTTGTCTTAAGCAGAACTGTCATAATTGCTGTTGGTGATGCTGTTAAATCTGACATTCTGTTTTATTTGCTTTATGAGCTTGGAACTTGGCTGTGCGATGCGAGGGCTGCTTAAAAGTGATGAGAGATTTCTTTATAATATCATTCAAGGTATGCGCTTCCCCCTAAATTCTCCCTGATTTCTTTGCATTTGCCATTGTGGGTTCTTTGGGCAGAGCTCGTTTTGAAAGGAACGCTGCTCCCTTACTATTCATGTCTTGTCACTGGCCAGCTGATCAGTAGCCAGCCAGCAACAAACGGTTTCAGTCCAGAAACTGGTAAATCATCTGACTGGTCTCAGTTAAAATGTAAAGGAGTATCTTGGTCCCTGCTAGAATGTGTGGAAAAGTTGGCCATTTTCTGTAGTTGCCCAAGAACCTTAGCAAACCAGCTAGAAGTTAAAAAATATTTTACCAGAAGTGCTAAACTTACTGCAAAACTTACTGCATATAGTTGAGAGACTTTTACCAACAAATATGCTGTATTGTGGGTTAATTTGTCAAACTCTGTGGTACCTGACAAAAAGAGAAACAAATTTTCATGACCTCGTTAGGAGGAGAGTAGTGATTTAATTATGATTATGGATGAGCAAGAAACATACTATTTACTTTTAATAAATACATTTTAGTCTGTGCTTCACATTACTTCTCAAAGATTGCAGCACTGTGGTTATTGTGTGTTACTGTGATATTGTTCCTACCCAGAGTCAATTGGATTGAGACGGGTGGCTATAGAAACTGAATTTATAAATAAGTAATAAAGTTATGAGCAAAACCAGAAGTGAGTTTTGAGATTGTTTTGTCTATGCAACCATGATTAAGTTTTTAAAAAAATGCAAATCCCTATTTAAGTGGCTTATGATCTTCTCCTCTGACCAAGTTTGGATAGCTCTGACCTACTTTGATGAAGGGAAAAATAATTACGGTTGCACTGATATTTCCTGCTGCAGTTCTCCCAGTTTTGTCCTCTCGATAAAGCTGTCCTGCTCGCTCAGAGAACATGCCTACTCATGGCTGCCGCGGTGGATCTGGACATAAGCCGAAGCAATTTGCTGCCTGCTGATGAGGTAGAATTTGGAAGTAATTCAATTGTTAACTTTTGTATTTTAGGAGAAGTGCCATGGAAATTTAGGAAAGGCCTAAGTTGTTTTCTGATTAATTGTCCTGTAGAGATGACATCTGCCTGATTGTCTTTGGAAATGGGAATAATATTTGATACTTGAGCCATTCTTCCAGCACTCCACATTTTATATCATAAACCTATAGTCATTCTACCCTTTTGTGTTCTTTAGAGAATTTGCAGAACATTTAAATAAAAATAATAATATCTAGGCATTGATAATCAATAGATAAGTTTATGTAGGCAAAAAAACAGGAAATGCCTTCTCCCTGACACGCTAACAAGTGTTGTGATGCTCTCATGTACAGTTTACCTGAAATGTGTGTTTGCTTCCAAAGCAGGCTAAACTGCTGACTCAGGCCCTCGAGTACATTCAGTCCTGCAGAGCAGTCTGGAAAGTCTTGAAGCAGACAGGTGAGCTAGAATTTCTACAGTTCCAAAATAAATTAATGGTGAAACCTGCTTGCCTTGGTTAGTGATGGCCGTGGGATGCTGTTTGCCCCGAGGCTGAAGTCTTGTTTCATTCGAGACTCCCTCGAAGGCTTTCGAGCAAGGCTGCAGCCCTTTCAAAGCAGATTGCAGGGCTCTCTCAGCCCTGGATTTTGCTGCCCACTGAGAAGCGAGGCTGGGGCCGTGGCCTCCTTACAAGCCTAGTGAAGCAATGGGACTAAGGCAGCTCCGTATCTTTTAGTGGAAACCAGGCGGGCGTTGTCTGCGCTCATGGCTTCCTAGGCTTGGAAATGCCCATCTCCCACCTGAATTCCTCTTCGTAGTGCTGAAACTGTACGGACCGGGGGTTGTTTTGCCCCCCTTCCCATTCATAACTGGTGAGCTACTAAAGTGGGACTTGTTTTCTGCTCCATAGGCGATTTCCCCAAGGACCCCACAGATAAAATATTACTGCTTTATGAATTTGAAGCCAGTGCCAAGCTGAATTCACCTGCAGTGCCCAGCCTCTTAGACGAAGTGGTGGCGCTTCCACAGGTGGAGATCAAGACTCTGGAAACCATTGCTAGTAAGAGCCAGGCCTGCTTCCCCTGCTACCCTTCGGGGGGGGGGGCAGAATCTTGCATTTCAAGGCAGCTGCTTCAAATGAGAACTGCTGCTTCTGTGAGTCTCGGGCAATAAAGCCACCTGCCCCAGCAAAAATGGAGTTGAAGCTTCTGTGACCCCCACCCATCGATGGTGTGCTTACGGCCTTTTTCTCTGAGCAGCAGCCCTGCGGTGTTGGGAAAGGGCAGGTGCCCAGTGGCTTGAAAGCTGTCTCTTTTTCTCATGACTTCTTCCTCAAGCGTTGGCCATGGAATCTCCCGCTCACTACCCATCCGTGTGCAAGAGGGCTCTCGAGATGATCCTGACTCTCCTTAGGAAAGGCGAACCGATGGATACAATCACCTACAGGTAAGCAGTGGTGCTGAGAAGCAGCTGGGTGCGTAAGGAGTATTTATCCTGGCTGCGTGGATGGAGGACAGGCTTAGGGAGAGAGTATGGCTGTTGCAGGTAAAATTCTTATTAGTTCTTCCCAAGGAAAAAGGTCTAGGGATGCATTCCTTACGCAGGACATTCAAGGCTGCTTCTTTCTGAAAAGGAGCAGCTGCTCTTTCCTTCCCTGTTGTTGAGGGTCCTGAGTTGGGGGAGGGGGTGCTGGACAGGCATGGCCCAGGAACAGTTGCCAAGAGCCAGCTAGCACAGGAATGCTTGCCGGGATGAGGTTTGGATGCCTTGCAAAGTAGGCGGGAAGAAGGTACTGCACGGATGCTTTCCTCAGGACTGTCTTTTCCTTGTATTTCATGCTCAGCAAATGCCTGCACAGCATGGTCCACCTTTCTCTGCCATCCGGCCCGATTGAGGCAGATCCGTGTGTGCTGGAGGAGGCCTGGGCCTATTTTGAAGAGGCTCTGACCACGCTGGACAACACAGTTAGTATCCCGTGGCTTCTTTCTGTGACGGCGGCCTTTCCACGGGGCTATTGAAAGTCTGCCAGATGGGCATTTTGATAGAAGAGAATATTTGCCTGGCTCTTCCTGTTAACATCACAGGCTTAGGTGGATGAGAACAACATCCTCTTGGTGGGCCCCACTTCTGTCCAAGCAGCTAAATGAGGCAGTTTATGTGTACGTGTGTTCACATACCCAGCAGCATTAAAGCAAAATATAGCTGTATATATGTTTTTGCCTTCTTAAAACTAAGCTTGGACTAAAAGCTGCGATATATTCCTACAGACGAATTACCCAGAGGTGGAGATAATCTGGCTTATGACTAGAGCTTGGAACACAGGAATACACCAGTACTCTGCTGGCAAATACAAGGAAGCAGAGCAATGGTGTGGCCTAGGAATGCGGTTCTTGGCCTACTTGGGAACTTTGAAGAACAGCTACGAGAATCAGGTGAGGGTGGGCGGACGGACGAGGAGAGGACTTCATCACACCCAGGGCACCCTCTGAAACGGCCCATCGTACAGGAGGACAAACACACGACAGGGGAGGAAACTGCTTGCTGAGATTGAGCGGATTTCAGTCCCACGGGTTTGATCCCAAAGATTTGTTACAGGAATGCAAATGCCTCACTCTGAAAGTAAAAGGGCCGACGATGTCCTTTCCCAGGGCAGTGTCTTTGCAGTCTCCTCCTAGGCAGCCCTTTGGAAGGAGTCTGAGGCGCTGCAAAGCCACGCGAGGCAGCGTTTAACACACAGTCCTCGTTTTAGTGGGCCTGTTGCTTTTCTGCTGGTTGTTTCCACTAATGGAAGGGCTGAGCTGCACGGCACCCCTCAGCCCATCGTGCCCATTTGTTAGACTTAGGGTGACCTTTGTCCACAGATGATCGGTGTTTACGGTGAGGTGCTGGACCAACTGGACAAAGCAAAGAGACTCCATTCCAAAGAAGAGTGACGGGGACCGTGGCCACCAACAGCTGCCCTGCGCTGAAGGGGAACTGGCTGCATACAGCCACCGCTGGCAAGTGGAATTGTAGGCACTATTAGGTGGAGGATGTTTCACAAACATGAAGTTGAATAAAGCAGTTCTAATTGTTTACAAATATATTTCTCTTCCCTTGTGTATTTTTTATAATTACACTTATATTGCCAATTTTTCCTTAGAAGCTCAAGGCAGTCTACACAAGCAATCTACCCATTTTGTCCTAATGAAATAGGTTCCACCAGTGGAGCAGAATTTAAGTTCAGATCTAAACTTCAGCTCATCTAGTGTGTCTGTCACATACGCCTAACTGATCTCATTAACACAGCTATGAAGGCAGTTCCTCAAGCATGCAGAGACTCTTACATTGCTATTAGTAGGCAGTTGTCTACTGGGATGTAGACACACCTGCACTGCAAGGTGAATAACCATGCTACATTGCAGCATTTGTCACAACTTCTAATTTTGCAAGACCTATGTTTACTGTGTAGCAAATGGCTTGAGAGAAAGTGTAGAAAGTGACAGTAAAAAGAATCCAGCAAAAAAGCTTTAAAAAAGGATTCCAAAACTGTATGGAGAGGGCACTAATGAATGGCTTTGGATTAATATTTCTGGCCTGTGAAGCCCTACAAGACAATCTCCCACACACACACACACCCAAAAAAACAACAAAAAACAACAACACAAGGACATCCCAAGAAAACAGCAGCAGACGGGTTCATTGCAATGTTCATTTATTAAAAATATACGTCTCCTTGGAAGAAACACTGGTAAACCAACTAGTGTCGTGATTGGATACTTTCAGCTACGCCATGGAGGAGGCGGGCCCTTCCTCCATGAGCCTAGAAGAGTGACCGGCTCATTACAAAATAAAAGTCATCGGAGCCTGGAGAAGAGCCAACTCGAGAGCTGTTTCTATTTATGCATAGTCCGGTTCTTCAGAGCGTCCTGAGACACCAGCTGAGCAGAGGAAGTCGGTGGTGGCCTCTCCCAAATCCTCCCACCAGGGATTCTCGTACCCGACAGCAGCTTCCTCCCGATTCTTCAGTCCTACCAGTGAACAGCAGCTCTGGTCCTTCCAAAGTTCCACTTGACATTTCTTGCAACGCAGCTGATGTAGAAATGGCTTCTCGCTTACCAGAATGAATCTCCGCAAGATGACGGGTTTTCACCCATGTTTAACAATGAAGGCCGTGCACAAATCACACAATGAATGATACAGCTACCTACCAGCTATGGAGCGGACAGCATCAACCTGCTACAAGCCGAGGCCTCGTCCCACCCAAGGAATTAGGACTGGAACAACTCGGATCTCCTACCATAGCAGCCGTGGCTCTCACTCCATGGAAACAAGATGAGTACAATCATCTGTTTCAAAGTTGAGATTGGGGCAAGATGACAAAAGTGGGCAAATCTTCTCCTTTGGTCCCCCAGGAAAGGGTTTGCACCGATCTAGAAACACTTGAAAACTCCACCCAGAACTTTCACAAATCCAACTTACTCTTGTTTGGTAATAATAAAAAAAATCTTTTTGCACCTACAGTCTACACGTCGACATGACCACAAATCAGGGCTTCTTCCCGTTAGCAGCTAGCCGCAGTCCATGGAAGACTAACAGTCTGTGCCACGCAGAGCGCATTCTCAATTGCACTGGCCCTTTGCTATCCTGAAGAGTTGCAAGCAGATGTCGGCAGCAAGGAACGGCTGGGACCCATCTCTGCAACGAGGATCATGTAGAAACACAAAATAAGATGGAGGGTGCTATTCTTCATGGAGCCTCTACGGATTAGCTT
Organism: Vipera ursinii; assembly: GCF_947247035.1. Lineage (NCBI taxonomy): Eukaryota > Metazoa > Chordata > Lepidosauria > Squamata > Viperidae > Vipera > Vipera ursinii. Next base: position 694,509 of record NC_139525.1, on the reverse strand, counting down.
GGTCAGAAGGGCTTCAAGCGTTGCAACCAGAATTTGGCACAATTCTGCTAGAATAAGAACTTTCCAGGTTCTTGAGTCAATTTTCCACTGAAAACCTGGTTGAGTGACCCTCCAAGGCACAAGCTTCTCTTCACACCCCCTGCTGCATCCAGCTTCTCACTGCACAGAGCAACTCAATGCTCTTCCACAGAACAAGTCGGTGGGATGGAGTCGAGTCTCTACGAGTAACCTGACTGCAACACAAAACAGCCGCTGTGCTCATTCCACACGGTCTGTAGGTTGGGTCTGGAAACTATTTACAATGGAACAATCTTAAAAAATAAGTTAAAAAACTGGATTGTATACCCGTTCAGTTCATTATTATTAAAATCAAAAGCTTGGAATAATGAAAAGCCAACACACCAACACAAACATGATTTTGGTTTAACAGCAGCTTAAAAAAACCTCTCATGCAAACACATCAGGTGACATAAAACAATGTGCAGTTAATATGAAGCATTATCCTTTTGCTTTTGCGTGCTCAAATAAATTGTTGTAACTTGTGTGGTTCTGGGCCCTCTGCTTGCTCCATAATCACAGTGCTGGCTTCTCTCTTTCCAAATGCAGAAATCAGTTTTGGAAGAACCACAAAACAGCACCCCAAAACGCTCCGTACCATTCAGTTCACCTCCAACCACAGCAGTTTCTGTCCCAATGGCTGAGGCAAAGTGGCAATTCTTTCGCTTACAAAGAACATTTCAGCAACCCCCTCGTGCTCTCTCGTCTCATATATATACATATATATATGACTATGTTCAGAACATTCTCTAGTCATGTATATGTATATATTTAGAGCATATATTATATATATAAAATTACTTATCTAGATAAATAAAAGCATTCTGTTGCCTTTTCTTCTTGGTAAAGCTGAGAGGCTGCCTGTCTCCATTACATCTAGAGGGGCAAAAACTGGCCACGTCTGTTGCATCCGTGGCTCTTGAGGCTAGTTGTCAACTGCCACCTCCTACCTTGCTTTTTGACTTCAACAGTTGATGTATTTTCTTAATTAAAAACACAGAAAACTCTCAAATGGGGTTTGTCTCCATTTCTAGGGGAGCAGCAAGATAGTCCATGCAGGAATGGTGGGGGACAGTCACTTGATGAAGGAGACTGGTCCATCCCAAGAAAAAGAAAAACAGGTCTAGAAAATGCAATTGTCAACCATCTAGAAAAGGGACGGGGTGGTCTTCTCGCTCCCCCTCTGGGGCAGAGGGTGGGGAAGGGTCACGGATCTTCTAATAGGTTGATTGGAGGGAGGGGGACGTCACAGTTTCTCAGAGGATGGGATCCAGATATAATGCCCAGATTGGTCCTCTATTATCTGTTTTATTTTACTGTAAATCTCTTCCAGAGAGTCTCCTTGTACAATGGCTGTGGAAATAAAACAGAACTGAGTTTACTAGAGGAGAAGGGTCCTTCCCCCACCGCCAAGGGGCAACTTACTGCCTCCTCTGAAGCTCCAAGCACCTAAACGGATCTTGCATTATTGACCCGTTTTATTCTACATGAAAATCTACTCTTCGCACTCCTTCCAATTCCTACAAAGAAGGCATCTACACAGGGGGGTTCCCATCGCAAGCTCACCAGAACAGCCCAACAGAACTCTCACCCGTAAAGTATTCTCCAAACTCCTGCTCCAGTTTCATGGCTTTGTCAAAGACCTTGTTGGCCTGCTCGTACGTCTGCCTCCGGTTCATCTCCCTGCGGGCCCAGGAAAAAAAACAGTGTCAGGACAAAAGCCTCTACTCCGGCAGGAGCGTCTCTGCTTCTGCCGCTGTCTGAAATCTGACTTTTCCTCAGCTCCCCGAGAGACTCCTGGATTGGCAGGGAAATGGCACAAGGCACCTCCGCGTCTCAACTCCGCCTGAAGAGACAGGTGGAGGGAAAGCGGGAGGGCTGTGGTCATGGAGAGAGCTTACGGACCATGGAGGCCAGAGAGAAACCAAGACTGGCAATTCTGAGAGCCGAATGCAGGGAAAGGTATCCCAAAGTAGATTTTAAATCCACCTGCAGCCAAATAACTTCCATTAATCAAAAAGGGGAGCTGGATGCACTAAGTGGGCAAAAAACCCATTACTGACCTGACCACGGTCCATTTGGCAAGAGCTGCCCAACACCCACGTCCCTGTGTCCATCACTAAACCTTCCCTTCAGAGACGTCTGACAAGACCTGCCCCCCACCAAGCCTCTCCTGCAGCAGGCAGGGCGTCAGGGCCCCCCCCTTCCCACAGGTGCTGTTCCACCCCTGGGCCACGCCCCTCACAGGTCGCCTTCAGGTAAGCGAATTAATGCTTTTATTTATACACCACCCAGCGTCAGACAGTGAGATGGGAGGGGTATAAATTGGGTGAATAAATAAAAATAACTAAATTGCTAATCTCCCTGTTACTCACATGAGCGCTTCGATGGATTTGGGTTTGATGAAAATCGCAATTGGGTAGAGTTGTGCTTGCTGCAATCTTTTGATCGCGTTGCCCGACACGTCGAGGATACAATGCTTCCCCTGGAGGAGGGCAGGGCATCCGTTATGACGCAGCCTTTGCACTTTCGCACTTTCAAGACGCTTTGCCACCGTCCCCACCCCAAACTCAACAGGAGGACCACAACCCAAAGGAGCCGAGATGCCGGCAGACAACACCTGCTAGGTGGCTGGTTTATTTACAGTGTTTTAGAATTTAAATGAGATTGTGGCTTAAGGTCATCACCATGTATGCATCAGCTCCTGCATGAAATAGCAGCAGGAGCGTCAAAACAAGCTGATCCGAAACCCGACATAAACCAGCCGGGACCAAAGTCTGCTGCTTGGTTTGACAGTGGACAGAATACGGGTAATTCGTGAACTGAACGATGCCACAAGTCCTGAGCAGCCACTTGGCCATGCGGTATTTTGACCAAGAATGATGCAGCCCCTGGTGCCGGACTCACCCGCTCAGCCACCGCCCGCACAGACTGGACGCTGGTTCCATAGAGATTGTCGTTGAACTGCCCAGCTTCAATAAATTTGCTGTCCTGAATGTCCTTCTCCATCTGCTCCCGTGATGCCACAAAGTGATAATCTTGTCCGTCAACTTCATTTTCACGCCGTGGCCTGGTAGTGTCTGAAAGAAAATATATTTGCTTTTTCTGTGGTTCAGAGCGCAGCCTCTTCTTACACTTCTACAGGCATGGCTGACCTTGACCGTACAGCTTGGCCTTTTAACTTCTGCTGCGAAAAAAGCACCAACCCATGGATATGAACACTCACTCTCTTCTCACACGAACACCCAGAGCACGAGGCCTAAAGCATCACTCTGGAAGACATACGTGTCCCTTAAATCTTCCTCCCCCCCAAATACAAGAGAGCCGTTGCTTACGAGGCACACAGGATCCAAACTTGTGTGGAAATTCTGAGATGAGGTCATCGTTGACTCTGTCTTTCATGGGCCCCAAAACAATCACTGGCCTGGCATAGTGAACTACAAAGATAGTCAAAAAGACAATGAGGAGTTTTGGAGACCAGTCGCTGGTCAGCTCTGAAGTTCAAAGCTATTCGGGAAAAATAACATGCAGATCTAAGTTGTTTGTCCTCCGAAAAGATGAGGATGGACCAGCCTTTTTTGCAACTTACTTTCTTGCCTTGTCACAGGTTCGTATGACAGAATTGTGTCCTCTTGTCCTTCTGAAAGAATTGGAAAGAATCAGCTGGCCTTGCAGCAACAACTCCCCCCCCCACCTCTCTGCCAAATGGCAACTGCTATTAATTTCTGACATTTTCACTTTTCCTTAGCTGTCTGGGGGAGGCAAAGGTTTCCCTCCATTATAGACACATTTTCCACTCAGCTCAATCGTTGGGGAACCATCTCTGAGGGGACTCCCATTTATAGCAGCCCAGGCAGCCGGCCCTAAAGACGAGGGACTGATAGTTCAGCAACGTAATTGGCCTTCCCTCCTCTTCCTTACTTAGTAGATTGGATCCCATGAGAGGAAGAGGTTGGGGGGTTCAAGAGGGCTTCCGTGCCAATGGAAACGGGGCATAAATCTCACATCTGATCCAAAGTCCCTTACCTACTCTTTTGCACCTTAGTCAACTATATGAGTCAATGGGGGCAAAGCTCAATATGTAAATAAGATACTATTCAGGCTTTAGCCTCTGCTACTGGAAATCAATCCATTCTACCCGTTCGACTGACTTATGCAACGCTCCAATCCCAAGCGCTGGGAAGCAGCCAAAAGGAGCTATCGATCCAAAGAACAGACTGAGACCCCGGCCGCCACCCTGAGGACGAACAAACAAGAGATACTTACTGGAACTGCTCTCACTGTCACTGGTGTTTGATGTCACACCCTCTGCAACCAAGAAAGAGACCTGGATTTAATACACACAGATGGACAGCAGGGGACCAGCTGTTGATGGCCACAAGTACTGGGGACGGGGAGTGGGGGGAGAGGAGCACAAGGCCCTCTGCTTCGGTGCATTCTTGGACGGGCGCCTAGCTGATCCACTCCACTCAGGAAGTAACTACATGTAGTTGTGGATTGCTTTCCCAAACAAGACTCCAGCAGGGACTATTAGCTCTCTTCCTCCATCACCCTCTCCAGCAGGCATACGAGAGCAGCTCAGGCACAAGCAGGGTTGAAGCGCAAACCGCCCTGTTCCTGGCCAGCTTCCCCTTTGTCCCCCGAGAGCGCAACCCGCCACTGAGAGTTGCAGAGAAGGGAAGAGAGGAGGGGAGGCACTGAGAGCAGACAAACGACAGGAAAGAAACTACAGGGCTGCCCAACTGAGGTGTTCCCATTCTGACAGTAGGGGAGAAAAGGCGTTCACACACACAGGGTAAACACAGCAAAGTTCAAGGATCTAATGGTGGGGGGAAGGAGTTTCCTGATACGTGCCCGGCCCAATTTCTTTCCTTGGCTGGCACCTGGCTGTAAGGACGATCCCAGCCTTTCTCCTGGCCAACTCACTGCACTGCTGGTAGCCCTATCCAGGAAGAGGCTCCTAAGACCGATCAGCAAGTGCTAAGAGAGGTCTCTTCTTTGGAAGGAGGCCGCCAGTCTGTGTGGAGTAGCGGCTATGAGGAGGCTGGGCTCGTGGGAGCTGAATCTAGGCCAAGCGTCCCACGAGCTCCCTTCCGGTCACAGACATGCTAGCAATGGAAAGTGATCGTGTGCAGTGAAGTTCCACTTACTCAGGTTCTTTGCGCCATAATAATCGTCACTTAACCCCGGGAAGTCCTGATTCACAGCCAGCCAGAGGGGAGAGCAAGGGGAGAGGAAGACGGAGAGAAGGAAAGAGAAAGTGGGGGAGAGAGACAGGGCCAGGACAGCATTAGTGACAGGAGTGCAGAATGGCTGAGAGCTGCAACAGCAAGTGAAGTTAAAGCTCATGACCAACTTTTCCTAAGATCTTGTGTCCCCAAAACTCCTCATTTGAGCATGTTCTCTAGAAGGTAAGACGGGCCAAACTTGCTCCAAAAGAAGCCCAGAGAGCAGACACCAAGGCAGAAGTCCCCAGCTGCCTCTCTGTACCAGGATCACCAGGTTCTGCAGCACCAAGCAGAGCCCCTTGTTCCGAGACGATCTACCCCGGGGCTACTGGGGGGATATCACTTATACAGAGCAGTGTAGCCCAAGAATCATACACACACACCCCGCAAATGGTATCTGCTGCTCCTCTCCGCCAATCCCCGGACACTGGTCCCCCTCCCACTGCCACAGGAGTCGATTCTTCATTTATCACCAGAACTGGTAAGCACTCGCTGGAGACCTCAGTGGAGTGACTAGCCTGCAATCACCGTAAGCGAGAGCAGGATCGCGCACCAAAGATCAGCCTGGCTGCAGAGAGCACAGGGTGAGTTATTCTCAGCTCTGATGCTAGTCCTCTCCACACAGAGCCTCTGCACCTGCCCGGGTCTAGGCAGAGCCCAGCAATCCGGCCTCTTGCACAGGAGTTGCTCTCTCTTGCATCCTAATCCTCGACTGCTTTTCTGGCCAAGGGCACGAGAGGGGCACAGCTCTGCGACCCGGCCTCTGCTTTGGAAGGAGAAGTTCTGGAATCCAATCCCCGCAACTTCAGTCAAAGGAATCGGAGGGCAGGCAACAAAAAGTGCTGGAAAGGCGCTGGGAGTCGAGAAAAAAGAGGAGGCTAAACGGTCGCGTAACGTAGCTGGAGGCAGAGGCCGGTAGCTCTGCGAAGGTGGCGCGAGAGCATAAAGCTGCCCTTCCGGGAGAGAGAGAGCACACAAAACCTGCTGCTTTTGTAAGGGCATCTCTAGTCATGTTGTATAAATTGTGGGATGTGCGCAAACCTGCTCCTTTATCCTAGCTTATTGGGCAGGGAAAGGAGCTGCTGCTGTCGGGGGGGGGGGCAAGCTCCACCCCAAAGGCATTCGGGGAGGGGGGGTGTCAGCTGTGAGGCTTCAGCTCTTGGCTACAGGGAGACGGCTGAGCAAATAAGGGGCGTCGGGAAGAGTGAACTGCTCCGGGCTGGAACAATCGCTGCAAGCAAAGGCGGAGGCCCACTTCGGCAAGCGAGGCTGAGCAAGGAACCAGGAGGAGCCAGCAGCCTCTTCCGGAGCCAAAGGCTCAGCCGTTCCTTCCTGTAACGCTGCCTCTGAACCCTTTGGCCACCCATCTGCTCGCAGCCGTGAACGGGGACAACCTTTTCAGGATCCTGACCAGAGCCTTCCCTGAGCATCATCGTCATTCAGACGGGCCGATGCTCCCCTAGACAGCTGAGGTAAGGCAGGATCCACCGAGCCTCCCAGGTCTGGGGCCAGGATGCCCCCCCCGCCCCCCAAGGAAGCAGCAGCAGCAGCAGCTGGGGCTCCCAGAGAGAATCCGAGCAGGGCAGCTGCTACTTACGTTCCTGTCCGCTGCTTTCCTGAGCCAAGTTCTCTTTGCTCTTGTAAAAGGGGAATTTTCGAGAGAGACGGAAACTCTTTTTACGTTTCGTTTTGATCAACTGTGAAGAAGGGGAAGATGCAAGGGGTGCAGAAGGAAACAACAAAAACAAAAAGGACAAAAAACAATGGCGTTTAAAGCATGCAAGAAAAATTAAAATGAACAGACAACGGTGATCGGTGTCAGGGAAGCTGCCCCTCAAATGAAATCATGGAAATTAAATGGAAATGGGAAACGGAAGAGGAAAATTAAGGGGGGAGGAAATGATCTTGAGGGATGGTGGAAGACGACTGACAGTTTTCATTGCCACAATAACAAGGAGGGGTCCCCACAGCCGGGCTCTCCAACAGTCCGTGGAGGAATTCACTGTCCCGGCCTTCCGCAAACTCCTTGAGCCGACCTCAGGGAATTCAGGTCAGGCCACCGGAAACTGTCCTGGACCGCAGAAGTGGAGAACTTCGCTGGACGAAGTCTGAGGACGTCCTATCTGGGGCAGGGGAGGGGGGCTTCTAGAGACGCTCTTCCTGCAGACCGAGACCCCTCGGTTCAACCGTCACCTAAGCAGCACCGGCCAGAGCACACCTTGCAGGAACTGTGCTTGCCATCCCAATCGGACTTCATTCAAGACCCTTCCCTACTCCTCACACTCACACTCACACGCAAACAAGCAGCACTTACCCGGTTGGATTCGATCATCCCTGTCCGAGCATGGAACTTCACCGTTTTCAAGCGTGCCCGTTCCTTTTTTTCCACTCTGACAGCACCAAGAAAAAGAAAGAGCTTTAACGGTGACTTTGATCCCACTCTGACCCCTCTTCCTGCCTCACCCAGATCTTTCTTTCTCAAGAATCTCACAGAAATTATTGGCAGAGCTGATTCCTCAGGCCTTCAGGGTAAGGTAAAACAGAAGCTCAAAAATCCACACAACCTCCATCACGAGCAGAATTTTCTTTACCACCTGGAAATTCACTGTGCTTGACAGCAAAACACAGGCCCACGTCGCCCTGGCCCTGAAGTCCGTTTCAGCTCTTCCTGACAACCCACCTCAAGAAAAGTGACGCAATTGGCCAAAGGCGAGAACCGTCCAGTGAAAACCCACCGCCACAAGGGCCTCCGCGGCCAAACAAGTCCTCACCTCTTCTTGCTGGGAATGACTCCGATCTGCTCGCTCTCGCCGTGAGGGGTCACCAGCCTCGCCTGCCACCACTCGTCATCCGAGGCGTTGATGACGTGCAAAATGTCCCCATAAGAAAAACTGAGTCCCTGGCTGGGCAAGCAGCTGTCCCGAGTTCGGTCATAGTCAAAGAGGGCTCTGTCCAGGGATAAGGCAGGTTAGCAGGATGGCCAGAGGGCCCTTAGTTGTCTCCACACCCCGAAGCCTCCCCCCGCCCTGTCTCTGCTGGACGCAACGCAGCTGTCCCCCTCTCCTTTCTCAAGCTCCCCTTCCTTTGGAAAAGTGGGCCTCTCTCTCCAGGTCCATCCCGGTGACTCTGACTCCTGGCTACCAAAAAGGCCCACCTTTTACTCCAACCACATTATCACCACAGCCCTGGCATAGGCTTGCCATGCACAGAACCAGGAGGGTTGGTCTTTTGCAAGTTCCTCTTACTGCCACCAGGGGACGCAATTTTGTCTGCCTCTGCCCAAGTTAAGGGTTCACTTCCTGTTCGGCACAAAGAACCCAGGAAAATGTGTTGGCTGAGGCGAGATCAGGCTTTCCCATCTGGCAAAACAAGCCTTGTAATTACCACAACCAGCAGCTTGTCCATTTCATCAGTTGCAGTTAAATTGTGCCCGAAACTACTCCACCCAAAGGGCTGACTATCCTCTCCCAGTGCAAAAGGATTTGCAGAGCACTGCCTCAATCTCCTCAGGAGCAGCCAAGAACATGATGTGCAAGATGGGGTCGGAAATCCTGACTACTTTGCCACTGAAAAGAGAAGCTGAGCTGGGAGGCATTTGCGAGGGCGGACTATTCCAGAAGACCCCCACCCAAGCCACGAGCCCAGGCATCTCGGCAGCTGGACCAAAAAGGCCGGCACGTATTATGAGCAGCTCACACCAGGGTGGGATGGGGTGGGGGAGCGCAGAGGAGCCCAGCGGCCGATGCAGCCGACCGCTTGCTAGAGTCCTGCTCCGGGGCAACAGACTTATTGGCTTGTACCTCTGTCCTCTAGCAGGCACAGAATCCGTCAACATAGCCCAGAAGAGCAGCAGCCAGCAATGGCCAGAAGCCGCTTCAGGGTGAAAAGCGAGCCAAAGGCTGAGATCTTATGGAGAGTTTGTCTCCTTTCTACATTGAGAAGATTCAACGGTACTTTGCAGAAGAGGCTCACCCACACGGTCAGTGCATGCCGAACATGCTCAACCATGGTTAACTAAGCCAAGGTTTACCCAATTCGATTTCAGGATTTGTAGCACACAAGCAGATCATATGGCTGGATTAGCTCAACGCGCGTGGCTAAACTGTGCTTGGAAAGTTTTTGATCAAATGGGCCCCGTGAACTCTGAGGACCTGAGAATCACAAGCTATCCAAGAGCGCTCCGCTGGACAAGGCCACTACATCCCACACTCTGGAGGCCTCGTGCGATGCCTTGCTCCGGTGCAGGAAGGCTATGCTGCCTTTGGGGTGCTGCCCAAAATGGAAGCAACGTTTCAGGAAGACGGGAAATTGCTGAGCCACAGGCAGAGGTCATGCAATTAGAATTATGACGGCTGAAAAATGGCTAAACTTTGTTGTAACCAATTAAAATCAAAGGGTCCCACTAACTAGGCTTTAACCCATCAGCATTCTCAGCAAGTGGCACCACAAGGCCCCTTTTTCTGGGGGAAGAGAATTAGAGATCACATTGAATGCAGCACAGTAACAAAAAAATTTAGTCTGAAGAGGGCAACGTGCCCTTCAACACCCACCAAAAGGGTCATTATGCATACCGGACATAGAGGGACCGCTTCTCACTCGTCCGAAGTGAACCAGACCCCGAACTCATGCTGCTGTTCATCATCTGCTCTCGGAGGTCATGGATCTTGGACTCAAAGCGGCTGTACTCTGCAAACACAAAGGAGGGCAGGTTGGGTTGGGGTCCCTCCAGGCTCCGCTTTTCACACACAAGGGACAAGCAAGCAGCCGGCCAGAGCCCTCACCTGTGGAACTCCCGCTCCGTGCACTCTTGACTTGCCAGGCCCCGGGCCAAACACGCTGCACACCTGGAGACAGGTGTCAGCCTTTGAGAAAGCCATGGCTCACTGAGGTGTGACAAATAGGCTAAGGAGGCAACGACGGTAACCAGGACCGATCAGATGGTATTCAGAATGCTGCATTTAGAGTAGCATTATGGTTGAGATCACTCCCTCTCAGAAATGCTACTAGGGAAGGATGTAGAAAGAGGCAGCTTATTAAACATCTTCCTCACTAAGGTGAGACTGAGCAGGCTGGGTTTACATCAAGAAGGCAGTTGAAGAGCTACCAACACAGGAGGAGCACCTCACATCGGGGGAAGGATGGAGAGGAGGCGCAGGGTTTTTTGTTCCTTTTACAATCCCAGAACCCGCCTGAACCAACAAAACTGGCTGATCAGAGGCAGAGGATATTCAAGTAGTATTTCCCGAGACTGACAGTAAACATTTAGCATCAATTACCACAAATATTTCAATGGCTAAAGATGCTGTTGTGTTTTAGGAGACTTGGCACTATTAACAGTAAACAGCAGTTCAAAAGTCCATTAACGGCATCTGGCTCTTGTTGGGGATAAGATCACGGTAAAATTAACAGAGCTGTGGTTTAATGCCCAAAGCGCTTGAACTGTTTGAAAACATTCCTAAAGACATTGGAAAACATGCACCGATGGGGCTCTATTAACCTTCCACGCGCTGCATTTGCCAGCATCCAGATTATGCAAGCAAAGGGTTACATAAAGACAGTCTTGGGTTTACCATTTACTTCAAGGTTATGCCTTTTCCACAGCACATCTTCATGCATCGTGTATACTGGCTTAAGGTTAAGCAACATTATTACACAGAAGCCTGCATAAGGTAGAGGTGGGTTATTTTGAGAATTTACAATTTAATAAGATCAATGTGCAGAGGACCTTATAAAATCAAGTCCCCAAGAACAGTAGACTTTTCACGCTGCCACCAGTTAATTTCTAATTACCGTACTTCCATCAGCAGTAATTCTGCTCCAATAGCAGAGAAACACCTTCATCACTTTCCAAAATTCAGAATATTAATAAATAATACAACCAAGGAATCCCAATTCAGCATTAAACTTTGTTAGTAAAATGAAACAAATCATCTCTGTTGGAAGTTTAAACCAGGTACGCTGAACAGCATGTTCTCTAAACTAAACAGTTAAAAACAAAAGCAGGAAAACTGTCGTCTGTTTTGCTAGGAACTTTTATCCAATCCTTCCATTTTGGCCTCTACGTGCATTGCCTATAAACTCTGAAACACCGGAACGCCTAAAAAACATGGAAGTCAAAAGCAAAGCCCCAAGTATGTAGTATTATTGATTTTTCAAATGCCAATTTATTTGATTTTATTACAGGATGACTGATTTAATTCCTTCAATCCCAGGTGTTCGTTTTAAGATGTATTTTATGCAGATAAGTCATTTTTATCATTTGCTGGGGTTCTTTGTTCACATGCTCCAATTCGATCTTCTTGATCGCTTTCTTATATGTTGCCTTTCTCCCCACTCTCATTGTGGACCCCTCAGTCCTACAGGCTTAGAAAGTTATGTTTTTATTTTATTCAGTGAGCTGGCAAGGACTCAGCCACCCACCCCAAGCATCAATATGGATCAACCCCTTACAGCAGCCGAGCCGTGACCAATATTGATCCAGTTTTCCAAAGTATCAACAGAGAATGTAGAAATAACAGGCGTGGGCTAAGTCACCTTCAGGAACAATGGGTTTACATAAATGTAAGAAAAATCATTGAATATGAATACGCACCATGCTGCGGGCACATATGTGGCTTGACCGATGCTGCAGGAGATTCTATGGAAAGGCAACGATCGGTGCATGGAAATGCCCTGACCCCATTTATGCTCCAAAGTGTGTTTTCCCGTATCCTAAGCCTTCTCCCCTGGACCGAGCAGGGTTCTGGGCCTCCCTCACAGGGTCTTCTTGGAGAGAAAGACTTCCAGTCGTTGCCTTCAAGGCTGAGGACTGAAGGGGGCAAAGCGGCAGGTACTGTCCCAACCACCCTCCTTGGGCCGGTTTGAAACAGCTAAGCCACAATCACAGTGGTGAAATGTCAAGAGATTAAAATAAGAGGCCCTTCTTTAACCTCAGATGATGAAGGGCAGAGACTCTGACGGCCTGAAGCAAGGCGCTCTCTAGCTCTGCACCACTCCTGGAGCTCCCGTCAGCCTACTGATAACAAACATTTTACATGGCAAAATTTTCCCTTTTTTGCCATGGGTGTGCGTGCGTGTGTGTCCAATTTCACATTAATCAGCACATGCCTCTCGCCGGCAGCACAAGCAGTCTCGAACCCAACGGGTCCCTGCCAAGAGCAGACCTAGCACCCGTCCTCACCTGCAAACGCCACTCGAGGCTGGGCAGATTTCAGGGCAACAGCCTGAAAGGGGAGCACGGACAGCCGAGAGCAGCTCTGTGACATCCTTCCACTACTTACAACCTCCCCCACGGAGGGACAAACGGAAAGGCTGTTTCTGCCCTGCTGCTTGGCGAGGCAGCAAAGGCTCGGTTTCCAGCGCCCGGGGCAGAGGGCGGCCTGCTCCGATCAGCCTCTCGTGAAAACAATAATGCGGAGCGGTGGGGGGGGGGGAAAGCGTCACCGAGGCGGGCAAGGAAAGCAGGCCAGCTCTGCTAGCAGAAGGTGCTTTCAGCTGCACTGAAAGGCTTTTTTCTTCTTTTCTTTTCTTTGGGGGGGGCAAAGCAGATCACGTGGTGAACCAGCCCACATCTCGCTTGAATTAAGTGCAGGAAGCTGTCCACCAGGTCAGACCATGGAGGATTGTCTTGAACTAATAAATATTCCCCCAAATTCTGGGAAGCTGCTAACAATATGATCCCAACAGCTACCCCCTCGTGGACAGAGCAGACACAAGGATCTCTCTCTCTCCCCTCCCCCCTCCCCATCAGCTCTGCATTGGCCAAGAAACAGCTAAGGAGAGACAAAGGAAGATAACCTGGCTTGTCGATAGCAACTAGCAGCCGGCCGCGCCTGCACTTATGTCTGGGCCTTTGGCATTCTCAGGCAACTTTCCTGTGATCCCATGATTCAACACGTGGGGGGGGGGTTAGAATTCCTTAAAGATTCTTAGGGACTGTGTTGGTGCTTCTGCTTCTCCCTCGTAAGGCTTCTCACCTTTATTACATTTTAAATGTACAGTCAGGTAAGCAGTTTCATGAACTTTGTTGGTAAATGGTTTAACGTTTTCAAAATAAATAAATCCTAGTTATTGAACACTTTCAAGGCAAGGTCTGAGAAAAGAAGCAGAGGACTAACATTGCAGCTTATTTTGGGTCAGAGATGAATCTATTCTGCATCCAGAGGTTCTACAAACTAATTCAAAACAAGTTCAAAAAAGATGGTGGTGTCTTTACTTATATCACCACCAGGATACTTTGTAGATTTTCAGGGCCTCAGCTTTATCCCTCAGGACTTTAAATCCATGAGACTATTATTTCATTTCACCTCCCACAATTGTACAATAACACTGATCGTTTTCCACACATTTACAGTATTTTTTGTGAACCAAAATCCCACTCTCCTATCGACGTTTCTATGTAAAACCAGGTTCGCATCCACGCTGCAAAGCCCTCTCCTTAAAAAGTGCACTTTATACAAGTGTCAGAGCACACAAAGTCTCATGACAAGCAGGAATTGAGCGTGCCACATTAACCACATTGGTTAACTCAGCTCATTCTGGTTAGGAAGATTAATTCCCTCTTCCTCTTTACAGCTATCAGCATTTCAACTGCAAGTTCCACACAGCAACAAGTCAGAGAGAAAGTAAGCCAAACCAAGCAAGAATTTCCTACACACAAGACCTCCTTTCTCAGGGACAGAGAATGGAGAGTCGTGCCAGTTGTCAGAGGCAGGACGATTCACTCCAGGAGCAGAACAGGTCATCTGCTAGCTTCACGCCGGTCCTCTCTGAAACAGGTGCAAGATTCAGCCAGACCAAGCAAGCACTATTTCAGCCACAAAGTTCAAAAGTCAGCAAGATTTTGTGACCATGATTATTACAAACTGGCAATAAATGTCCCCGAGTCTACATGCGGAGCTACCAAGTGTAACTGTCTGCTGTGGGTAGACTCACATTCATTCAGCCGAGACTAAAAAATTGATAGTTCAAAAACTTCCCACGGAATTTGAAAATTGGTCACGCTTGCGGGATATCAGGGCTTTTTCTTTGACCACGACGGAGAACCTGTATAATTCAGCTGTCGCTGAACTGCAGCCACATTAGACGGGACTGTTCAACAACGTTTGGAAAGCCATCGATTCTGCTACCTTTTCTGTTGTGTCGCCCTGTTGTACGCAACACAACTCTTCTATCTCCAGCACAAGAGAAGACGATTAGCAGCCTTCAGCTGCCTTAATAAAACTGCTGCCCAAAAGTCGATCTGAGACTGTTTTCTGGCGATTGGCACTCGGTCGTGGGTTTTTTTTTTCACATTACACTTCGGGCAGGCCCGGGTCTCCCGTTCTCCGGGGGGACAGACACAACGCGAGCCGGCTTTGCACCGCGGAGACTACGGAGGGGCCGATGGGCGGGCCGTTCCCAAAGATCCTTTCCCACGGGGCCCCGCTTCCCACACGGCGGCCAGCCAAGAGACGGACCCGCCGGGCTCCAGGCGCCGGGCAGGTGGCCGGGCGGGCCCCGCGAGGGCAGCTGCTCGGGCCCCCCCCCCGCCCGCTCCGGCGCCTTCCCGCTTCCCTCCCCCCCGGCGCAAAGCCCCCCCCCCCGCCCGGCCGCCCCCGCCCGCCCCCGCCCGGAACGGCCAAGCTCTGGGCGGCGGCGGGGGGTGGGGGCCCGGCTGGAGCGGGAGGCGCCCGCGGAGCCCGCTCACCTGCCCGCCGCCGCCGCCGCCGCCGCCCCGCCTCCCCGTCCGCACACAAAGCCCGGCCGGCCGGTGGGTCGCCCGGGCGGGAAGGAGGAGGGGCGGCCTCGCGCTGGGCTCTGCCCAATCGCCGCGCCGCTCCGCCCGCCGCGCCCAACCGGATTTCGCGCTGCCGACCCGCCCCTCCACCCCGTCCAATCGCCGCCCGAACTCTCTCGCAATTGGTGCGGCCCCACGCTCCGAGGTTGGCCCGATCGCCGCCGCGCCCCGCGGCAGGCCACGCCCCGCGTTTTTCTACGTCAACGTCCTCCTCGGCCAATCGGCGGCCGCGCCGCTCATCCCCGGGTAACCCCAGGCGGGCGCCTTATTTGCATACCGAGCGCCGCCCTCGCTGCCCGGCCCCGACGCGCGTTAACGCGTGCACACGATACGCGGGAAGGGGCGGGGCGCAGCGGGAAAAGAGCAGCGGAAAGCCGGCGCTGCCGGCGCTGCGGCCGTCCCCGGTGGCCCCCGGCCTCTCCGCCGGGCTCGGAGGGGCGCGGCTCCCGGTGCCCCGCCGGCAGGAAGGAGCCCCCCCGGGACCGCAGCGCTCTTACCTTCGGGCCTGTACTGGGCCACGATGGTGACGGTGTGTCCGGCCCTCTTCAGGGCCGCTGCCGCTTGTTCGTGCGTCGCGTTCCGGAGGTTGACGCCGTTCACCTGGCGAAGAGACCCGCCCGTCAGCTCGGTGGGAAGGCAGAGCCGGACACGGGCACCCGGGCCTCCCCCCCCCCCGCAAAGCCTCCAGCCTCAGGCCGGGCGCTGAGCTGCGCCTGACCTGATGGAAAAGAGCCCCCTGTCCCTGGAACGTGAGGGGGCGGCTCCCGCAGGCTCGAGAAGCCATTTATGCGGGCCGGGGGCCTGGCACTGTTTTCCCCTGGCCAAGCGGAAACCAGCTTCCTCCTCGCGATGGGGCCGGGCTAACCCAGGCCAGACCGGTTGGGTGAGGTGCTCTGCCCTGCCCTGCCTTGCCCTGCCCTGCCCTGCGTGGGCCAGCGGTTAACCCCTTAGCGGCTGGGCAGATGGGCCTGGGGAGCAAGGAGACCTGGCAAAAGCACCGTCTGCCCCCCCTCAGAAGGCCCCCACTGCACTCACCGACAGGATGCGATCGCCACGCCGCAGCTCCCCGCTCAGGTCTGCTGGTCCCCCGGCCAGGATGAAGGAGACGAAGATGCCCTCCCCATCCTCGCCTCCCACAATGTTGAAGCCCAGGCCGCTGGCGCCCTTGTGCAGCGAGACCTTTCGGGGCTCCCTGGTAGGAGGAGAGGGGTAGGGTTAGGGGGGACAGGAGCAGCTGGGGCTTGATCCCAGGATGGTGGGTGTCAATCAGCCCCCCAAAGGGTCAGCAGCACCTCCATTCACTCCAGGGTTGAACTGGACCCCCACATTTTGGGTAAAGGGAGCTTTTGGCTGGTCTTCTGATGCCCGGAAGGAGCACAAGGGAGGGGGGAGAACTGGGGAGGGTCAGCTCCTGTCCTTGGAGCCCCTCCCCCCAAGCTTCCCCTGGCTCGTAACTAGCAGCAGCCATTCCATGCCCTCCCCTCCAAGATGTTTCTCTACCCCCCTCTTCGCCTGTCAATTAGCTCTAGAGGGGTCTGCTCTTCAAGAGCTGCACGTCCCCCCAGCCAGGATGGAATCAAGCCAAGGACAGCATTGCTGACCCACTCAGACCCAGACATCCACGACAAGCCTTGCAGAGCCCCCCCCCCCACCTGAAAGCACAAATGGGGGGAGCACAATACCGAGTCCCTCTTCGACGCAGGCCGGCAGACTGCGGTGGGGGGGGCTGCCTCCCACAGGACATGGAGGAGGAGACGTTGACTGTGATCATGGTGGCTGTGTCTCTGGGGGGGGAGGGCGGGCAGCCTGCCTTTTATCTGCACTGCCCCGCCCTCCCCTCCCCTCCCTCTCCGGCAACCGGGGCTGTCAGACCCTTGAGATGATCCAGATGCAGGCGCTGCCCAGGAAGTGCCACTGGCCTTAACTCTTCCCTCCCTCTGGGCACCCGCCAGGCAGGAGGAGGAGGGCTCGGCCTGCACAGCCAGCTCTGCAGAAGAGCTGAGAGCAGGGAAGAGCCCTCCGGCTGTGGGGTGGGCCCAGAGGCCCTTGGTAGCAGGATTCGGGCACTCAAGACTGCCAGGGTCCTGGCCCGGAGGCTTCATGTGTCCATTTGCCCCTCACCTATAAATCACAGCTTGCTTGACATTGGGGTAGGGTAACCAGTGGACAAGGGGGCAGCCCCTAGAATTGCCCCTTGATGGACTCTATTTCTACCCCCAGATCAGGGCATGGACTGCCAGCCTTCCTCTGCCTCATTCTGATTAGCGCCCTCGTGTGGTCACGAACCAACGCTGCCAGTGGTTGGGTGCCCCAGGTAGCGCAGCCGGAAGCCTGCTTGCCTTGGCCCTTTGCGCCCCTCCAATGCCAGTCTCTGCCCTCTGCCCACAGAGCACTTGTCTTGCCCATCACCAGCGCAGAAAAGTGCCGGGCCGCGTGTTCAAATGGCTGTGCAAAGGCTAACTCACCCTCCCCAGATCTGCCCCTCTGCACCCCCCGACTCTCCAGCTGTGCCAACAGGCTCCCTGCCTGCTGAGGGCTGCAAGAGCCAGGCCGGAATGACTCCTGGCAGCAGTCAGAAAAGGCAGGACAGCACAGAAGGTCTGGCGTCAAAGCTCGACAATCACAGATCCTCCATAAGTTGGGCTTCCAGCTTCAACGTCCCACCCACCCTCAGAGAATCCGGCCACCTGGTGTGAAATCCCAGCCCCTCTGTGGGCCAGAGGCAGAAGGGGCAGCCTTATTGGTTGTTGAACCCAGCAGGACAGCCTGCTCACCTGGTGAAGTCCTCCTCTCCAATCAGGTGGCGGGGCACAGGTGAGTAGCGGGCAGGCGTGACCTGGGGAGGAGCAGGGTAAGCAGGCTTGCTCTCCATGCCTCCAAGGTAGCTCAGGCCAGGATTATGGCTTAGGTGGTTGTCGGTCAAGGCAGAAAAAGCTGGGGAGACAAAGTGGGGAGAGAGACCAGGCTTAGCCTCCGCTGCTCTTGGACGGCCTCCCCCTCGGCGGCCACCCAGACCCCTCCCCTCCTCCCCGAGCTGGAGGGAGGCGGGGCAGGGACGTACTGCTGCTGGCGTAGTCTGGGGGCGCGTACAGGTCGTTGATGTGAGAGCTGCCCGGCTTGGCCACCTTCAGGTACACCATATCGGAGGTGTTCTTCAGAGCAGCCACTGCCTCCTCATGCCGCACCTCTTGCAGGTTGGTGTTGTTCACCTGGGAGGGGAAGGGGAGAGGAAAGAGAGCTCCGGCATGCTCTGACTGCCCGAGCAAATCAAAACCCTGGGGGGCTCCAAAGCCCACCTGCCTGGCTCGGTTTTCCACGGTGGCATATTCCGAAAGTCAAGAGCCTCCGCAGGTTACATCCCAACCAACGATGCTCAAAGACAGACTGCTTTAGAATATGGAGGATCCACGCCTGGCAATGGCAACCAGCAAATCAACCTGCAGCTGGGTTGGGCCTCCATTCTGGGTGGTACCAGAACCAGATATAACAGGAAAACATGCTTTGTAGCCAGGAACCTCTCTCTGCGTGGCCTCTGACCTCCGTGGCATGGCCCATCGCAGCCTGTAAGGGAAGCAGCGCTGGCTACTCACTGCGAGCAGCCGGTCCCCGATCTGCAGCCGCCCGTCTTTCTGGGCTGCACCCCCTTCGATGATCTTGGTGATGTAAATGCTGTTGTCGCCCGGGATGTGCTGGTTCCCGATGCCCCCCGCGATGCTGAAGCCCAGCCCTGGAAGAGGGAGCATTGCCTGTGCTGCATTGGCGGGGGACATCCCCCTTTCATTAGGCCCGCCTTAACGTTCCTGAGTGCTTCTCAGCCATTGGCCGAGAACGGAGGGCTAAGGATGGCGGTGCCAAATGCTCCGCAAGGGGGGGCCCCTCAGCAAGGACCCGGGGGGACCTTTCCACTGCAAATGGCCAGAACAACAAGGGAACCTCACCCTTAGGGGTGGGGGGCTTCTTTACAGGAGTGTGGCCAGCCTCACTGCAAGAACTGGGGGGTGAGCCTGAGGTGCCCCCCTGCCCCCTCTCTGCAGGGCTGTGAGATATTCTCCTCCCACAGCTGGAACCAGCCGTGCCCTTCCAGGCAAAAGGTTCTGCTGAGCAGGGGGCTCGTGAGCAGCTTGACCAGGAATCTCCACAGTGCCTGCTCTGGCCGAGGCACCTTCCCAGCCAGCAGCAGCTCCGGTGGCCCCCAACAGCCAAGCCCGGCCCTGCTTGGTAAAACCCCAACTGAGTCTCTGTGAGTGTAAGCTTAAATGGCAACTGGCCCCCCAGGTCCCCAGCCCCCACCTCTCACCTTTGGGTCCTTTCATCAGGTTGACCTCCATGATGGTCTCTGGCGGGGGCTGCCTTCGCCTGACCAGCAGCCTCACCACTGGCCCTGCCTCCTTCAGCGCCTCCACAGCCTTGCTGTGCACCACCTCCGAGACGTCCACTTCGTTGACCCTCAGCACGCAGTCGTTGACCCTGCACCACGGAGCAAGAGGTGAGGGAGGAAGGGCCGGCCCCAGCGCCCCTGCCCATCTGGGCAAATCTCCCAGCCCTGCTCCTCCTGATCACACCTTCCCCAACTGGTCCTGCACTGTTGGGGCTGGGGACCTCTGCCACCTGGCACTCACCCCAGGCGGCCGTCCATGGCAGCCGCTCCACCCGGGATGATCTTGGTGATGAAAATGCCGGGGTCATCGGGGATATGGGGGTTATCGGTGCCACCAGCAATGCTGAAGCCGAGGCCAGAGTTTCCCTGCAAAGAGACCGGATATGAGCTGACCCTCCCCCCAAACAAGGAGCAGGAAGCCAAAGAGGAAGCAGAGAGCCTGGGGGGCAAGGAGGGAGAGTCCCCTGGGAAGACAACGCTTGTGGCAGACCCAGCCGGATCTCCCAGCCTCGGCTCTGTCCAGGAGTGGGACAGGACTGGAGACCTCAGCAAGCTCCATCTCTGAAGACCACGGCAGAAAAGAGACCCCCTGCATGCGCCAATTTTGTGCAGGGACGGAGGGCTCGGAGGGCTGGAGAGAAAGGCCGGACTGGGCAACTCACTCGTTCCAGGACAATTTCCTCGTACTTGAACATTCCGTCGCTGCCATTCACCTGGGGGAGAGAAGGAAATTCCAGGAGCCCAGAAATAAGGGACCCGGGCAGCAAATCACCCCTGCATGCCTGGCACCCGGAGCCCAGTGGCCAAAGACCCGCCTCGATGCCAGCAAAAGTCTCTCCTGATCCACGTGGATCAAAGCAGGTGTGCCAGACTGCCCAGGATCAGGCAGCCCGTGGCCGTGAAGCAGGAGAGGGCTGGAGAAAAAAGGCTGCTGGGCCTCAGAAGATCCTCTTTGAGGATCACAGTGAATTATCGGACAGTTAAAACCACATTCTGCACAAATGCAGATGCTGATGAAATAAGCCAGGACAACACACTGCCACGCCGGTGCTGCTTATTTCAGGAGCTCCAGGATTGTCAAATAAACACCTCTCACCACCCAAAATCCCTAACTGGTGGCCCTGCGAGTGTCCAAAATGCCCAGGGAGGCTGACAGGCTGCACAGAGATAAGAAGCCTGCAGAGTCCATGAGCACTGAAATGCTTATTGTTTAGGCAGGCAGGAATTGAGCAAGGGACCCAGCCCCAGCCCCACCCCCAGCATATTCCCGAGGGAGCCTGTTTGGGTCACCCTCTCCAAGAACTGGCAGGCCCACTTGAGGAGGGACCTCTCCCGTCAATCAATCCCACCCCCTACCTTAGGCTCCAGACAACGGACTCCACCCAACGGGCAGCCAAGAAGGGCCGCTTCCTGGAAGTGAGCAAGACCCTCTGGAGAAGGCAGGGACTCTAGCAGAGGAGGCAAACTTACGGAGAGGCCGGGCTCCAGAGTGTCGGTGTTCACAAGAATGGGTGAAGGGCTGGCCTGAAAGAGCAAAACACACCCGTGTGAATTGAGCTGCCCTCGGCAGGTTCTCTGTGGCTTCTCCACTTGCCCGGGGGGGGGGAGGAGGGGGAATCCTTTGTCGGGCTCCTACGAAGGGGTGTCCTTTCCATGTGTCATTTCCAGGACCAGTGCGCCTTCTGTCCCAGCCCCCAATTATCCCTCTATTTGCCAACCAACCCAAAACTTGCCACCTCTAACATGATCTTTCCTCTGAGTCACTGATTCCTCTGCTCTGGAGTGCCTACTTTATCCAACTCCCTAATCTTTGGCAGATCCTGGACAGATCCAGAATCCAGGGATCTCTCAGGTTCTGTCATTACCCAGGAGAAGGGATGAGAAAGAAAAGATTCTTTAGCAATATTTTCATATTTTTTTTGTTTTCCACCAACTATCCCTCAGGAGCTAACAATGACCACAACAACTAGATTTCAATGATAATTTTAAAAGTGCAGTATCGAATAATGAAGCCCAATTAATAAATTAGGCGGGGAACCGTTTTTATAATAATTGTTTAAAAAACCCTTATTTTTGAAAGGTCTGGCCAAATAAAGAGGTTTCTTTCCATCCTGCATCGAGAAGAGCAACCTAGTCTCACAGTCAGCCTTCAGTTCCCCCCACCCCACGGCCCTCCAACCCCAAAATGGCAATTTCAGTTTTGGGGGCTTCCTGTTGTTGCTTGGTGCCAAGTTTGAACTTGTAAAAGAAATACTCAAAACAGGAAGCTGTTGCCAAAACCCAAACCAATGGCAGTCAACAGTTATGAATCCATTACAAAAAAAACCCTAGAACAGTTGTGCTGAAAGCCAAAATCTGTATAAAGACAAACATGCTCAAGAAAATGCAAATTGGGAAAACAGAACCCATAAAGAAAAAGATGATTAAATGATTAAAAGAAAAAGGGGGGAGGGCTGGGGGGGGGGGAAAATACACACGTGACACCAAGTGACGTCCCTTTCACACAAGATTCCTTTGAAGACCTTGAGAAGCCCAGTGGCTGAGTTACACTCCCTCTCCCCCCCCCTCTCTCTCTCTCTCACACACACACACACACACACACACACCTACCTACCTACCTGTCGGTCCATCCATCCACCCATCCTGCAGGTTACATTGTTGCCTTTGGAGCACAAACTAATAAAATGACTCAGATTTTTATTTTAATTGGTTAATAATAAAAGAGAATATTTGTAGCTCAGGGGTTAACATGAGGATCCTTGGTGCTCTCTGAACTTGCTTCCTTGCAGACGTTTCATTACTCAAACTAGCTTACATCTAGCATTGATGACTAGCACTGATAATGCTACCTAGTTCAGGTAACGAAACGCCTGCAAGAAAACAAGCAAGCTCAGAGGATCAAGAACCCCTCGTAACTGGTTAATTTTATGGCCTTCTGTGCAGTTTAAATCCACCTGCTTGCTTCCTCATATTGCCACGGGGGCTCTGGGCCTCCTCGGTCTCCCCAACTCGGGCGTCCCCAGGTGCCTCCTCGCCCCGTTTCCCCAGGCGTCGGGAGCTGTCCAGCACCGGCGCCTGCTGAAGTGGGCAAAAAGTGGGCTCCGGCTCTTCTTCCGAGGCAGGCAGCTGCGGGAGGACGAAGGCAGCCCCACCCCTCCCGGCCCCAAGGGATCAGCCCTCTTCCCAGCCTCGGCCAGAGCCACTGCCAGCCAGAGCAGGCATCTGGGCTTGACCGCCCGGGGCGGATTCAGCCAAAGGCCAACATGCCAGGAAACAGAGCTGCCTCCATATCCACAGAAAAGAGGCGAGGAGGGAGGGAGCGCCGCCGGATATCATTGACTGGGGTTTTGCCCTTCACTGGAAGACATTTCCGTCGAGGGAGCAGCCAGCCTGGCAGCCCCATTGGCCCCCTTCCTTTGCCTCCCATTCTCCTCGCTCCCCTGTCTACAATGCCTGGGGTGCACTCAGGATCCCACAGTGCTCGCTCACCAGCCCAAATGGCTTTCCAGCCAAATGAACCCCTTGTTCCCAGTGGGGACTCTGAGCTGAAAGGCTCTCTGTGGGGCCAAGAGGAGTGAGGAAGCAGAGCTGAAACGCTCCTGAGGAGGAAAGGCAGTCCACCCAATCCTTGGAATCCCAGATCTAGCCTGGCCAAGATCCCCAAGCAAGCTGTCGATGGATGGTCTCCCTTAGCAACATCCACTCAGTTATGTTATGCTTCGATCCCTCCCCTCCCCCACCCCCTGGTCCTGAAAAAAAGCAGATGGAACGAAGCAGAGTCAAGCACAGGCTGAACACCAGTAAATAGAAAACCGCACGAGAAATGAAATTCCAAACCAAATCAATAGAATTTCCCAAAGATGCCACACTTTAAAGACAGATTCAGACACCCTGACAAGCTGGGTGTGAGGGAACAGTCAGGTTGGTAATGGGAGGAGAAATTAAGCCCTCCCACAGCGATTGGGTGAACTGAGTATGGTCAGCACCAACATAAGGACCATGAGCTGGGTCTCCAAGGGCAGGTCCGTGCGATAGGACAGGCCTATTCTCCACCATCCCAGAGAAATTACTATGCAGAATATTACCTATTGTATTCTTTATTTCCTAGAAAAAGTGATAGCAAAGCAGCTTTCATTGGAACAGAAGGAAAAACCTATCAGTATTAATAGTGGAAGCGGTAGTAGCAGTGAGTAGTTGTACACTGAAATCCATTTCCTAAGGAAAGGATGAGCCACTCTAGGCTGGCCATTTAGGAGACACTGCATAGCCACTGGTCAGGTGATGAGAAGACACCCCCCCACACACACACACACACGTCAACATCAGGCAGGGATCTCCCCAACCAAGGAGGCTTTTCCAGTCAACCTCCGGCTACCTTTAGGCAGTGGGGAGAAGGAAGGCCTCCAAAGCTTCCAGAAAGAAAACTCACAAGGGCTTGTCAACCCAAAGCCACTGCCTTCCAAAGCCAAGCCAGCTTCCTGCTCTGCTGGCAAACTTCCAGGAGCAGGTTGCCTGGCCAGAAAACGCCAGACCATCATCCCTCAACCTGCCTGAGCCTGGCCTGCAAATAGCCCCCCTTTCCACAGCACAGCTCCACTCCGCCTCGAGGCAGCCTTGCCTCAAATTTTGCAGAGGTTCAGAAGGCGCTAATTTTTCAGCCAATTTCAGGGGTCGGTTGGGTGGGTTTTGTAGGCAGGAAAACAGTCCCAAAGAGCAATGGAGAAGCCGAGCCCTCTTCCTTATTCGAGCGGGAGTGCTGCACAGAGGCCAGTCTAAACTAAGAGCGGCCAAGAACAGGCATCCTATAGAGACACTAGAGGGGCAAGACTCCGTAAGAGTGAAATATAAATTAGGATTATTTTAGAGCAGGGGCTACAGGTCAGCGGGCAGCCCCAGCCACCCCTTGCAAGGCTCCCAGACCCAGTGAGAACCTTCCTGCCCATCTCCAGAGCTTCTGGGATCCCGGGCAGCTGTCAGAGAGCCTGAAAAGAAGGGGAGGCCCTCAGCTGATTCTCAGCTTCTGCTGAGAAAGATTTGGAGGTTCACAAGCAGAAGCCCGGCTTTCAAAGCCTGTGCAATCAAATGAACCATTTTAGGCTGGGTTCTATGCCAAGTTTGTTACCTGCTAGAGAGAAAGAGAAGCAAAGCCCAGTTAGTGCCTCCCCCACCTCAAAACTTGAGAAATGTCAGTGACATTTAACAAATGCTATAAAATTTGCTCCACAGCCTTTACGGCAACCTTCTTCTTGAGTCCTTTGTAGCATGGCCAGACAACGGCATGAGACAGGCAAGGCTCAGGAGCAGGCCCTCGCCACAAACCCTTCAGTGCCACTCCGAGGGGCTCGGTGGGCACATTGAAGTGGTTTTCTTGGTGACAAGACTGAAGCGGCTGGCTTTGGCTTTTCTGACCTCCAGGTTCCTCTTGGGATTCCCAACCCGAAAGCTGAGCCTGACTTTACAGCATTTCCAAGATCAGCCCAGGCTGGGCATCCTCACGGCAGCAGGTATCACCGAAAGGCCTATTTCTGAGAAAATGACCCCAGCTAAGCAGGAAAACTGCAGGCATGGAGGACGGAGAGAGTAAAGGCAACCTTGCTGGGAATTGAAGCTCCTTCTCCCCCGAGCCCCCGTCAGCCCCCTCCTCTCCCACTTCTTCACAAACTATTCTGATGGCAGCAGAGTCTGATATGGGAAGGACCCCATATTTTATTATTAGTGCATCCTAATGTTATTTATAGAGAATCAGACATGTGATAATTCCTGGAACAATCTGTGGGAAATTGGCTGCATCCCTTGTAGATCTAGGATCTGCCCCTGGAGGTTGCTCTGGGATCTGAAGCCCCCCTCCCCGTCTCACAGGTCTACTGCCCAAACTCTGCCTTTAAAAGGTGGTGTGACTCCATTATCAGTCTCCCCTAAAGATCACCCTGCCCAGGGCCAGCGGGATGTTCTAGGAAGGCAAACCTTTGACGCTAAACCTGTCAATAAATGAGAAACAGAAAGATCTCCTGGTGGGGTCAATGTGGATCAACAAGGTTTGGTTCCAGCATATTATAGCCCCAGCCTAAAGACCCCACACTGACTGTCTCAGATACACAAAGAGTTCCCACTAGAAGGACCCACAGAACTTCAGGTTCTGTGAAAACGGTTGATTGCTATTGCTGGAGGCCTTCTATGTGGATACCTGGATGGGAGAAGAAGGTGCCCTGGTAGGAAAGGACTACCATAGCACACCTGTGGAAAAAGGGGATGCACAGGGGCAGTGATGGGCATCCTATTGCAGAGCCCAGAGAAAAGTACAGGCGATGCTGGAAACAGCTGCAGCTTCCCCAACCTGCCTCTCTTGGCTGGGAAGACCCTAAAAGCTGCCGTCCGGATTTGTGCAAGGGACTGAGAGGCAAAAATCCCAGGAAGGACCCCTACCCCATAACAGGGCAGGTTAGAAGCATCAGGAAAGCCCGGCTCACAACGGTTTTCCCAAGGAAGCTTCCTTCCTTCCTCCTGGGATGGGGGGGCAGGTGCCCGGAGTCCCTAGGATGGAGGGGACCTGGGAGAAGCCCTCTGTTCTCAGAGCCCCACATACTAAATGCCAGGCAGCTGAGGGGGGGGGGCGCAGGTTTCCGTCCCTCTGAGTCATAGCGAACGCCAGAGCAACTGGCAGACATCCTGCCTCGCGCAGAACAGGCAGAGCATCCCAAGGGGAGCCAGGGAAAGCGGCAGGTGGCTCCCCACGGCCCCCACCCGCCACTCCAGGGGCCTGACAGTCCCACGCCAGCCCATAGGCCGCCTTGCCCACTTCCCCTGCCTTCCCCCAGCTGTGCTGCTTTCCACTCCACTCCCCCCCCCCCGCGCCCTCCTCCGCCCCCACCTTCTAGTGCCAGGATGAAGCTCCCTCCCTCCCTCCCTGAATAGAACATGAGTAGCCATGGCAACCTCACCCTGCCAACCTCCCACCTCCAGCTTCTCGGCCCCATCCTCTCCCTCACTCTCTCCCCCCATTGCCTCAGGAAACCCACCCACCTCCGGGACTCCCAGAGGCCTCCTGCCCCACCCGTCCACCCTCAGCAGGGCACCGCTCGGCACACCCCACCCACCCAGCCCCCCTTGTCCCATTTGATCCGTCACCCACTCTTTTTGCCTCAGGCAACCTCCGAGCCCCAGCGCTGCCCGGCTCCCTCCAGCTCCGCTTCTCCCAATCCTGGGTACCATCAAGCGTCCAGAGTGGCAGAAGCCAAGGCTGCCTCTCGCTTTTCTGAGCCGCCACACCAGAAACCCCAAAATGGTGTGGTAATGGACTGGGGAACCCTGCCCTGGCTCCTTCCCGGTGCCCCCTCCCGGCACAACCCTCTCCGCACAGACCAGCCATGGGACAGGAAGGGCCCCCCCTCTCCAAATAAGGCTGCCTCCCCACCCCGCCCTCCTGCCAACCGCTTTGCCCTGGCACGTGTGCCCTGTTCTGGGTCACTCCACAGGGGCAACGGGGTGCATGTTCCTTTATGCCCTGGCTAAGGAGTCACTTCACTAGCAATGGGAAATGATGGGGGTGGGAGGAGGCAGAGGAGCATTGAAAAGACCCTGCCGGGGTGGGGGTCCTTGGCCTACAAAATCAACCAGAGCAGTCCGGCCTCCCCCAGGCTCTGCCAATTTCCCTCCAGTCTGACACCAGAGACAAAGTGGGGCCAAGAACAAGTGGCCTGATTGCCCCCCTCCCTTCAGGCCTGGCCTTCCCCAAATACTAGAGAGCTCGTGATAAGAGGGGCCAGGCAACCCCACATAAGCACACGCACACATAGCAGGGCCATAGGTAGGGGGCAACCTGGGACAGTGCCCCACCTCCCTTTCTGGCCCTACTAAAGACAGGCCCCCCAGTAGAGGCCATGAGGGACCACGCCGGTTGGCCAGGTTGGCAGAGGGCAAGCCCCCCTCACCAGCAGAGGCAGCCAAGCTCAGCGCAAACCCTCCCAACATCTCTGTGAGCAATTTGGCCTGCCTGGGCCCACTCTCTGAGCCGAGCCCCATCCTCCACAGCCTGCCAGGACCTATCTAGCTCAGCTTCTGTGCCAGCCCCCCCCAAACACCACCACCCCTTAGTTCTCCCAAACCTTTTCTCATCATACCACCATTGCGCCTTTTGACCAGCACCATGTTAAACAGCCAGACCCAGAGCAGAGCCGTTCTTCACTCCAGCATGCGCGCACGCACATACATGCACACACACACACACATGCACACACACATCTTGCCACTGCCATCTTAGGAGAGAGATGTGTATGTACCAATTTCCATCTGACAGCTCTGGGGGAAGGGTGCCCAGCAGCTTCACACACACCGCACAGATTGTCCACCATAACCCCTCCCCCCACCAGGAGCTGGCCAGGCGGCATTTGGCAGGGGGCATTAGTGAACAGCAGGGCCGGTGGTCTTCACAACCTCAGTGCCCAGTGCCAAGGTGAGGGGCCGTGACACACAGGCAGGGAAGGCAAAACTGGACGCGGTTGTTCCCTCTCCGCCTGGGCGGCACCCGGGATCCTGCCCCTCCAGGGCTGGGCTGGGGCGAGGCAGCCTCCAGCAAGAGAGGCTTGGCCCACTCGCGCAAGACGGGGACCCACCGAGACAGCAGCCTCCATTTTACTGCCTCGCGTGAGGCTCCATCCATTTTCTCCGCTGGTCGCCGAGGAGGCTGGCGGCGCGGAGGTTTCCCGATCCCTTTCTGGGCCGGACCGAAGGGTCCGAGGTCCTACAGCCACATTTTATCAGAAGCAGCCCCGCGGGGAAACGGTGCTGGTGGCCTTCCCGACGGCCGCTTGGCCCTGGGTTGAGGGAAGGGCCAGGAGCGCTCCTGCCCGGTGAGGCCTCGCCCGCTCCCCCTTCGCGCCCGAGCAGCGGCACCCACCTGTTCATACCAGTCGCGGTTCGAGCAGGTGCATTCGGGCCACCAGGCAGGGCCGCTGCCGTTGATCTTGGGGGTGCCCGCCCCGCCGCCCCCCTTGGCCGGACCCTGCTTGGGCGGCGCGGGGGGGGCGCTGTCGCGGGCCGTGGGGACCAGCTTGCCCTTGGCCCGGGCCGTGGGGGTGGCGCCCCCGGGCTGCGAGGGCAGCGTCTGCGAGCCGTAGCCCCCGTAGCCGCCCCCGCCGCCGCCGAACTGCTCGTGCTGCTGCCACTCGCCGTAGCTGGGGGGCTCCATGCGCCGCAGGGCCGCCATGCGCGTCACCTCGTAGCACTCCGGGCAGCGGCAGCAGTGGTGGTGCTTGTGCATCTTGCCCGCGCCGAGACAATGACCCCGCCGGCCCCGCCGCTCCCTCCGCCAGCCGCCCAGCCCGTCACCTCCGCGGGCGCGCCGACCACGCCGCCGCCGTCGTCGCTAGCGCATCGTCACCGCGGCGGCGGCGGCAACCGCGCCGCATCGCCCAGCTCCGCGGAGGGGGCGCCGCCTTCCCCCGGCGGCGGCGGCGGCGGCGGCTGCGAGGGGCGGCCGGGCGAGCGATCCCCTGCCCCGGCCCGAGGGCTGCGCGGCTGAGGCGGCGGGGCGCGGGGGCTTCTCCGGCTGGCGGAGCCCGGCGAGGAAGGGGCGGCCGCTGCTGCTGCTGCTGCTGCTGCTGCTGCTGCTGCTGCTGCTGCTGCTGCTGCTGCTGCTGCTGCTGCTGCTGCTGCTGCCGCGGCTGGGGAGAGCGGAGGGGCCGCGCCGCCTGCGCTCCCTGGACGGGAAAGGGGGCAGGCAGAGCATCGCGCTCGCCCCGCAGCTCCCGTTCGCCGCGCCGCAGCCAATCGGTGCGCAGGGCAGCGGCGGCAGCGCCGCGCATGTTAAGCAGGGGCCCTTAAAGGCGCAGCGGCAGCCCTCCCGCACGCCGCACCGGAGGGGGGGGGGCGGCGGGGGATGCGGCCCGGGCCTCTCCTCTTTCCCCCCCCCCCGTCCCCGTCCCCGTCCCCGTCCGTCTTGACTCTCCCCCTGCCAGGTAGGCTAGGCAGGGAAAGACCCACTGCAGGGGTCCTCAGAAAGGGAACAGGAGCCCCCGTCTGTATTCCTCCGGATTCCAGAGGAGCGAGCCCCCTTCTCTTAATGGGCTCCATCCCACCCATCATCCCACCCATCCGAGATGCAACTGCAATGGCAACTGGAAGCAGAACCCTTAACTCTCCTTCCTCCCTGCTGACCGACTGCCCAGGGACTGCCCAGGGTCTCGGTCTGGGCTTCCGTCCGAGCCTGCCCACCTTCCCAAGATCAGTCAAGGTCAGAGAGCGGCTGCCGCTCGCCTGGGCCAGAGCAGGGCTTCCCCCAAGGGCTGCTCTCCTGGCAGCTGTGAGGCATCTGCTACTTCTGGGACCCCCTTCTTCCCTCTTCCACACAGCTGCGAGGCACCCTGGGGCTAACTAGACCCCACCCTGGGGAAGCCCAGGCCAGGGCAGCCTACAAAGGCCCTCTCCCTCAAAGAAAGTTCCTAGAAATTTTCATTTCTAAAAGAGCAAACTCTTAGATATCATCCTGGCAGGGTGCCAGCAGCCCTCCTGGATACTCTGAAGTGCAGCCTCCAAAGCCGCTAACCTCAAGATCCTCCCTTAGGGTGCTGCCAATGAAATGGGATTCGCAGGCACGTTGACTTTTTGCCACCTCCAGCGTCAGGTGGAAACCGAATCAAGCGGCTGAATAGGAGGAGGAAGTTGGGTTACGTGTGTGCACCGTCTTGAGCTATTTGTCAAAGTAATAAAGGCAGGATACAAATAAATAATAGAAATAAAAACATCTAAAAAGCCTCCAACCAAGGCAAGTTTGTCTTTGGGGCCATTATGAGCCATGGTAGCTGCGCTTCTTAATCAGGAATTGTGGGGTTCCTAGCCCAGCCCCAAACCACAACATTTAGCAACTTGGACACTTTCTCTTCTTCCTCTGCAGACCTGACAATGCTCCAGTCTGTGGCTGCAGGAGGTTGAGAGTCCTCCCCTTAGCCAGACCTTTGAGCAGTGCGGGGAGGCGCCAGGACCTGTACCTGAGCCCCACCGCCAGTGGGAGACTCCCATAAGACACGGATATTCTTCTCCACGCTGGGCAAAAGGCTTTTGCCAGCAGAAGTTGAGAAGCAGCCAGACTCCTCCCTTCTATGTCGTATTCACAGCGGCCGGCCTCAGAAGGTGTAAGGCTGAGCGAGCGGCCGGCCACATCCAGAGGGTGGGGATTTGAGCCCAGGGCTCCCTGGAGCTACACTTCTCCAAAACCTTATGGCAGCCCACATCCTCGTACCAAAAATACTGGCTACTGTGACAGAAAGGAAATATAGTAAATCTTCACTAATGTATCCCGAACCCACTTCATATCACCATTTTTGCCTGGTTGCTGAACGTGCCCACTGGAATGCCACTCAAGAGGTTGCATATGCCCCTTCTTTAATCATAACACCGCATCACAAGAACTGTCACTGTCAATCCAACGCCACCCTAGAGCACGGCCCAAACTGCACCAGGAGCCTCAGCAATGGACATTCTGCTTTTGGGTAGCGGGGGGGGGGGGGGAAGTGACCCACCATGATCCCTTCAACTGATTTCTAAATGGGTTCTGGAGGGTCCTGCTCTAAATGTCCCAGGACAAGCAATACAATACAAACTGGGTGGACCCCTACACCACATTAAGCCTTGTTGCAGCTCATTTCGCTTCGCTTAGAGAGTGACACAAGCTCCCCACCATGTTGTTGTAAACTAGGTTGACAATTTGGCCCTGTTTTGTGAACTGCAGTAGGCCACTTTCCGTTCCAGAAACCAAGCCGAGCCAACCGGCTTAGTAGGATGTGGTGTTCAACGCCTCCAGACAAGTCGAAGAGCGTAATTCCGAGTGATGCAGGAGCTCCTTTCTCAGTTATTCAAAGCAAGGCCCACCGTGCCCAGCCCTGGCACGTGCCCGTTCTACCTCCCTGTCAGAGAATACATTACCAAGAGAGGACCAGGGAAACTGAGGCAATAAAAGTTGGAAGTAACATCATCTGCAGAGAAAAGCCCCGGAGGGAGAGGAGGGTCTGGCTCTCAGTCCTCCAAAGGACTGGCAAAGCGACATTAGGGCCTTCAGAGGGGCCGAAAGAGCAGGATGGGAGAGCCAGTCCACCAGCCGCAGAGTCAATGCAAATGGGGAACTGCGCCACCTCTGGGAGCCAATGGTCAGCAATTCCAAGAGGCCCCAGGAAACCCCTTCTGAGCTCAGGGGAAAGTGGTGAACTGCAGGGGACACAATCTAGCCCCACATCTAAACAGACGTCACAAGTCTGATTTCCTTTCAGTGAAGCCTCCACCTATGCTGGGGAAGGGGGCTCCCAGAGACAGGAACAGCCCAGAGGAGCGAACCCTGCCCCTTGACTTCCCTCCCAGGCCTGAGGAGGCCAAGGTCTAGAAAAATCCTGGTGCTCTGCTGCTGGGATTCCCTGCAGGCTGTTCCCTCAACCCTCCCTGCGCTGGGTCCCCTTTAAAGAAGGAAGGTAATACAACAGATTTCTGAATGGCTGTTCCCTCCCCCTCCCACCCACTCACTTCTTAGCCAATCAGCCAGCAAACTGGAATCCCAGCAGCAGAGATTTCTTAAAGGCACCATTGAAAGCTCACCAAATTCCATTTCCAGGCTTTTCGGTTGCTTTCCAAAATGACCCGTGTGCCTCTTTCCCCAATTCTTCAGCCCTTCTTCCCACACAAATGCCCGGATGGCACGCAAAGCCGAGAGGCCAACCTGGGAAGCCAACCTCAGCAACAGCACCTGGCAGAGAGCGTGCGCACAGGCATTTCTGCCCCTGGACAATCTGCCTGGGACACCACTAGGACAGAAGCTTCCCAGTCACTTTGAACTCTCGAGATGTGTGGGACAGGCCTTTGGAATTGAGTGCATGGAGGCCCCCCCAGGAGGGAGACTGCTGACCTAGGAAATCCTCATCTGGACAGATGATGGGTTTTAAAATCGATCTCCTGTAGCCACCCAGTTTTGGCTAGAGTAGACCAGCACGCTGCCCCCCCCTCAGAAGAGAGGGTGTGATGCAGAAACAGTTACTGCTGTGGGCAACCTGTATTGCCCTTTGGCGCAGAGGGAAGCTGGAGAACTAAATCCAAACTGCAGGTTTCCTCATCTAGGAATTGAATCAAGGCTCAAAGACCCCCGTTAGGATCTGCCCCGTCCCATCCCATCTCCCTGCTTCGCACAGCCGCTGCGCTTTACCAGGAATTGCCGGGAGTGGACATGGTGGCAGGGCTGCACGTGGCTGCGCTCCAGAGACAGAGGGTGTTCCCTCCATTTCAGGAGACCAGCCACATCCCGAGGCCTGAAGGTGAGCAGGCCGGGACAAAAGGGGAGAAGGGTGGCCCAACCCTTGAGGCTGGAGGTAAAGCAGGGAGGAAGCCAGGAGGCCCCGCTCGGCCCCATGCCTGCCCCAAAAAGTCCCCCTCCATCTTCCTGGGACAGAGCCAGCCTCCCCTGCTGCTGCCTCAAAGAGCCAGCTAGAGCCAGTAGGCGCTGGACCCACGAGGACAGGATGGAGCTCCTAGCCGAACCCACATGGGACTGGAGGCCCCCAATTCCCCCAAAAGTCTCCTCTGCCATTCCTGCAACCAGCCGAGCTCCACGCAGACGGCAGCTGGGTTGCTAGGCAGCAGCAGGAAGATGTCAGTAGAGGAAAAGAGCCCACGTGAAATTGGCTGCGCTCGTGGCCCAAACCTGGGCTCCCCCCTCCACTGCAAGGAGGCTGTTGCACCGCCCATCACCCCCCCCCCCTTTGACACTCAGGAGGCTGCCGGACACTCCCAGATAACAGCTGACCTTCCAGCAGTGCTGAACTGCAAGCTGTGCCTGCAATCAAATAAGGGGAGCCAGCAATTCACGGGCAGAAGCAGGATGCAGACAGGCCCTCATCCTCCACCATCTCTTCCGCTCCCAAAGTTTAACACTGCTGACTTCCAGAACCAGCCTGTCAAAAGACTCCAGGAGTGGGGTTGATGTGTGGAAACCTTCATGCAAGACAAACAGCGGGGGCCCTTTTAGTTGAGCTTGCTTTGTTTCCTAAGTTTAGAGCCTCATTTTTTTCTTTAGAGGGCACCCTGCTGGTTTAAGGGGAAGAGAAAATCAGGCTGCCCCAAGAGGTCTTAAGCACAACTGGACCCCAAAAAGAAATTAGATTCCCCCCTGCAACAATTCCCTTGCCCCCTCCTCTTTGAACCCAACTCAGCCTTTTTGCAGCCTCGTTCTCATCCCTGGGAGACCCCATGATTCCACAGGAGGCCATGCCCTGCTCCCCTTCCTGGGTTTGCCCCCAGCTGCTTATCTGCAGCATTGAGACCCTCACCTTGGGCAAGATGCTGCTGACACCCACCACCAGACTGCAGACGTGTGCAGGCAGCTCAGTCCTGCTCTGGGTCACTCTCACCAACTGCGGCACCAGTTCTGCATCTGACGCCCCCGTTGCTCTTCCCTGGAATATTGAAAAAGCAATGAACTCTGGAGAACAGAGAAAAAGGCGCTTCCGTTTTGAAAACCAACAGACCTTTCCCGCTCTGGCTGCACCTTGGATTGTGGAACTCCTCACGAGCAAGGGGGGAAAATGTCAGGCCTACCAAGCTGCAAAGGACTCAACTCCTGGGGACTATGCACCCCCAGGACTATGCATCCCAAAGTTAGCCCTGGCTGCATCAGCAGAATTCCCCCCCAGGCTCACACCCATCCTGAGGAGGAACAAGGAAGGGGGGAGAAGCCCCTTTTTGCTAATACCCCCTGCAACTCCACTACTACAATGGTGGCAACTAAGATGGTTTTAAAAGCTTGGGAGATTATATGTACACTTGCCTAAGATTTATGCTGATTAGCAGTGCCAGAGAACTACGACACACTTGCTAATCCTTCCTTCTGGAGTCACTTTTCTCAAATCTGCCCCTCTGGGTGCCTAAGCTGTTGACCAGGCTATAAGCATCCACCTGCCAATTCCGTCTGCTGTTGCCATGAGGATGGGAGACGTGCTCTTTCCTCTTTCAAAAAATAAGCACTGAAAATCACAGACATTAATTTTCTAGGCTTGGCCAATTAAAACACAGCTTGTTAAGAAGGCCTCAAGGTCAGCCTGAAAGGGAAGCAGCGCACAGCCCGGCAAGTGACCAGCAGGGTCTCTTCCCAGCCTCAGACTTTTAGAAGAAACCGAGAAAGCCAGGGGATGATGGAGGTAGGAGGGGGAGGAGGAAAGGGGGGGCTGTGGGGAGGAGCTACTCTACTGCCCAAACCAAGGACCCGCCAGGGGTCCAGGGGAGCCTCAAATCAGGGCAGGGGGATGAAAGGGCCGCAGGACCTCGGATCCCCCCAGGGTGAGCAGGCGATCCGCCACTGGCTGGAGAAAGGCGTTCAAGCAAGGGGGCTCATGCAGCTTCCTCACCAGACACCAGTGGACAAAGTGCTTCCCACGTGTTTCTCTCTTGCTCAGCAGCCAAAAGGGGAGGGCAGAGCAGGGCATCCTGCCGCACAGCCAAAGGCAGGTTCGGGGCTTGGGACGAAAGGGCTTGGCCCTAGTGTGGGGCCAAATGCAGTTCCTCATCGCTGGCACAGCTAATCAGGCATCCAGAGAGCTGTAAGAGGTGCTCGAGGGAAGCAAAGGGGAGCCCCTCCTTAAGGGGGTCCATCGGCCTCACCTGCAGTGGCTGGCCCTCTCGGCCCCCTGGGT
Source organism: Vipera ursinii (assembly GCF_947247035.1). NCBI lineage: Eukaryota > Metazoa > Chordata > Lepidosauria > Squamata > Viperidae > Vipera > Vipera ursinii. Next base: position 659,412 of record NC_139525.1, on the reverse strand, counting down.
CAGCAGCATCGTGGATCTTGGAGGGGCTCCCAGGCCCCAGATGGGCAGACCCATCTTGCTGGCAGGTGGGGAGCACGCTCAGCTCATAGCACTCCTGGATGTCTGGGAGACAGACCGAAAGACACCTTGAGAGGCCAGCTCAGAAGACCCCTCCTGCTCTGCCCCCTGGCAGAGCCACCCCCCCCGAAGAACCCCTCAGCCCCTCAGCAGAATCTGGGCATCTGCTTCTCTAACGGGCTGGTCGAAGGGAGAACTGGCTACCAGCCAACCCTGTGGGGCTGTGGCTAAGGGAGTCAGGCAAGAGGAGCCAGGTGGTCTCACCTGCTGAGCCAAAAAGCAGCCCTGCTCCGCAGAGAACTCCCAGCGTGGCCAGCAGGGGGAGCAAACGTGGCCTGAGAGTGAGAAGGCTCTCCAGTGCCCCCCCCCCCACCTTCTTTTTATCTTGCCTCCTTCCTATTAGGGTACAAGTCTTAAAGCCAGACGAATCTCTGGCCTCAGAGGGAGAAGATGCCCAGAGGCTGCACAATGTCCTCTGAAGAGACTCCGGTCTTTGTGGGATACAGTTCTGTGGAGGCCTGAACATCGCCCCCCCCAAGCAGCTGCTCTGGTTTAAGGGAGCCTAAACCTAGATGCACCCCCAGGAGGGGCATAGCCTGCGCGCTCGGCTGTTGCCAGCCACCCTTACCCAGCAGGGCCTGGAAAAGCTCACTCTGAAATACACGGACCACTTTCTCGATTGAGGCTCGCAGAGGCTGTTCCACCGGGGACTGCAGAATCGCCTGATAGCGGGCCAGGATTGCCACAGCTCGCTGGGTGTCTGCAAGGCAAGAGCAAAGCTTGAGGGAGGCCCGGGGCCTGTATCCACCGAGCTCCCCCTCCCCAGGACACAGGGCTCCTCTCCACACAGGCAGGTTCCTGCAGCTGGCAGGGGGCACTTCCTTAACTCTCCGTTTTCTAGCATGGATCAGAATCCAGGATCCATATTCACACAATCAAGGCAAGGAGTCCAGAACCAGGACTTTTTTTGTCCCATGGAGAGACCAGGCCTGCTAGCACCAACAAGCAGCTCTGGCGGTTCCAGAGGTCCTAGCTAAATAGGACCGGTTCTCCACATGTAAGAAATCTCCTTTGGAGTGACCCGAAGTTCTCACAGAGATGGAAGGTACTTCCAAGCTTCCAGTCCTGTTCTGTCACCCCCTCACCCAAGGATTACCCGTGTACTCTGCCTGCACCCCCAGACCTACGAGACTCCCAGCAATCCCAGGGGCCTGTAAATGGGCCCCCAAACAATTCAGTAGAATATGTAGCCAGGTGTTCTGTTTCAAGTCCATCCCTTGGAGACACTCTTGGCTCAGGACTGCCTTGAGACTCAAGGTTGGAAGGCATCCCAGGGTGGAAGGAAAAGGTAAGCAGGTTTTCAAGAGAAAAGTGCCATTCCTTAGAAGCACAACTTTTCTACAGCCAAGAAGGTTGTAAGTGGAGTCTTCCTCCCCAGGGCCATCTCACCTGGGAGGACAAAGGCCCGGCTGCAGACCCTCCTCTGGCTGGGGCGATCTCAGGGGAGGGGATGGAAAAGGAGCAAAGAGCCCCCCCCCCGCAGATGGAGGTCCACGCCTGTGGCCTCTCCCTGGAGATGCGGTCCCCAGGAGCCCCTCAAGGGAGGCAAGGGGGCTCCGACTCCGCTCCCAGCCCCTCTCCCAAAGCTCCAGTTGTTGCCCGGAAAACTTTAATGCCTCCGGAACTCCTGCTTGGAAGTCCTCCTCCCCTATTCCCCCCCCCCATCCGGAAAAGAGGAGAAAGTTCCTGCACAGCCGGTCCGAGTCCCGCGTCCGGAAAGGCCGCTGCTCCTGGGCCCCTCTAAGGCGGGGGGAGCTCAGCGGCCGAGAAGCTCCTTCCGAGCAGCCCCGGATCGCGCTGGTCCCGCGGATGGCCCCCCGCTCCCTCCTCTCGGCCGGCGCCCCTTACCCGTCCGGGCGCTCATCGGGCCGGGCTGCGCGTCCCCGGGAGGAAGGCGGACGAGGGCCGGGCCGGGCCGGGCCGCCCTGGCCGGAGGAAGGGCGGGAAGTGCGGCGCCGAAGGGGCCGCCTCCAACTTTTTGGACTCTGGCCGACCGGGAAGCGGCCGCAGGAAGCGGTTTCCAGACGCTCGGCAGCCGCTCCCCCTCTCGATCCTGAGGACTAGAAACGCCGCACTCCGGCCGCGGGCGACAACAGTCCCGGGAGGGATTAGACCCCTAAAGCCGCCCGAAGCCCCGGAGGAGGTCTAAACTGCGCCCCCTCGTGCGAGCATCTCTTGGGAGGGTCGCCCAAACTTTTCCCTTTGGCGAGTTCGGCTTCCTTCAGGTCTCCCGGCGGCGGCTCGAGCCCCCTCCCCCGGAATCAACAGCTGGCTTGCCAGCATTCCTCACGTGTCTTAGCGCGGGCGGAGACACGGGTTTTGGCTCTCCACGAGAACGGCTTTTAGAGTGAAGCTGCGTAACCGAAGGGCAGCTGTCTGGCTCCCGGGTGCACCGTTTCCAAAACTGGATGTTGTAGGAGAGCGCCCGGGGTTCGCCGCTTAGAAAGTTTGGAATGGCGGCAGATTTTTCTCCGCTTCCTCTAACTCCTCGGCTGAGCTTGGACTCAACTTTCTGGCTGTTTGCGGGTGAGAAGAACCGGTGTCTGCGAAGGGCGGAGGTGCGGTAGCTGCTGTGGGAATTTATGCTCTCACATTCAGAGGAACCCCTAATTGCCAGCTGGTGAAAAGATGGACTCGTGGACTTCCAGAATTCCCCAGCCAGCATAGTCCACAAGTCTCCCAAGTTGCCAGGTTTGGAGAGCCTGGTGCACCCCCCCCCCCCCACCGTGCTGTGCTGAACCAGCAGGACTTCTGGAGGGAGATTGGCCCAGCAGCCTGGCCCGGGAGAAGGGGCAGCAGCCAATCATGCAGCCAGTTAGACGTAGGAAAGAGTCGTGTTTGGAAGGGTTATGATGGTTATGTCAATTAAGCCAGTTTTCTGGGCTTCTTGAAAACAGAAATTAGCTAACCACAGGGTTTGTCTATCATACGCAGGATGCTATCTAAATAGGGTTACAATGAAACAAGCTTTAGATTCAGTTCAGCCTTTGAGGAATCAAATTGTGACTTAAGGCACTAGTCTGGTGATTTGGGTAAAGCAGTCTGGGGCTTTCCCAACAGAAATTGACCAGAAACCCAGTCCAGCCTCATCCTCTCCACGATCAGAATTTTCTGTCCATAAGAGAAAGTGGCCCGGGACATCAGCTCCATCAGAAGTTCATTGTGGGAGGCTGCCAAAGTCTCGGGCTGCCTTTCCCCCCCAAAGGGGCTCTTGACGTGCAGCCCCCGCTCGGCCTCTGGGGCTGCCAGGAAGGGCCGAGTCACTGGGCACAGCAGCCCAGCTCTCTTCTCTAGGAATAAACTCCTTGCAGGAGCAGGAAGGAATCTCATGGGGGGGGGCAGAAGAGGCCTGTTCATTCCTTCAGAGTCCCCCTGCCCCCAAATTAAATTACGCCAGAGTCCTGCGTTACTGAGCGTCAACAGACCAAACATTTGGAATTTGTGGCAGGACAGTTTGCTGTGAGTCAGGAGCTTCAGGGGTTCTGCAGCACCCGAAGGGCCACGAGCCCCCCCAAGACACAGAGGGACTCACTTAGCTGCCCTCCCCAACGAGGGGCTACCTGAGATAAAAGAAATCAGGCCAGGCTCTTTGTCAAACATTTATATTTATAGCAAAAATAGGCTTTTCTCTCTTCCCCACCCCCCAAAACATTTACACAGTAAACAAGTCAGCTGCTGCCATAGTCCCACACCGGGTCCCCCCCCTTCCCAGTCTCCTTTGCCAGTTGCCCACTTCTCAGCCATCGACCGCAGCCCCCCTCCTGTGGCAGAGTTATTCCGCCATCTGCCAGGCGGAGTCATCGCTGCAGGATGGCCCCATCAACGAGAGCCCAGTATCCAAACTCAGTCCTTGGATCAAGAGAAGTGAAACACCCCCCCCCCCTCCTGAATAGCCACAGGAGGGGGGAATGCCAGGAGAAAAGCCAAGGCCGGCTGGGTATCTGCACTGTGTGGAGGGGAAGCACAATCTGAAGGGGGGGTGTCAGTCAAGGGCCACAGTGTGGAAGACAGCTGCGAGGGAGGGCAGCACATTTGCAAGTGGGGGGGGGACTTTGGATATGAGGATGGAAGCAGGATAAGAGCCCTGTCTGGCAGGGGGGATCAAATTTGGCTTCCGAGGATCATTTGGATGAAAAGTAGGGGGTGGACTGTCACTAGAAGAAGTGCTAGGGAGCCTTCCTTTTTGTTGCCCCCCACCCCTAGTGCAAGATGAGGCCAGCAGAAAGTGGCCCTCTTCTCTCTCCAGAAACCCCAGTCCAAGATGGCAGCCCCCTTCCCAGCCCTCCAAGGGCAGCTGGGTGTACTCTATGAGCAGAAGAATGGCACGAGACGAGGGAGCCCCCTCCCCAATACTGTAACGGAGACTAAACATCATCCCTAGAGTTGACTGGGAGAGAAAAAGGAATGATGGCCTTCCCTCACCTCAGGAACATGGAAGCCACGTCCCTGTGGCTCCCTTCTGTCCACGAGACTCACGGCACCCCCAGCTGCCCTCCAGTCTGGGGCTTCTGCTGCAGGCCTGTTGTTGCCAGGCCCGGCTTTTCACATCTTGAAGGGAAAGGAGAGGGTATCAAGTAAACATGGGGAGGGGCCACTGCCAGAGTGCAGCCAGCCAAGTCCAGGTGGCCCCTGTGGTCTAGGAGACCATGTAGTGCGTGATGGCACGGAGGGCGTAGAGCAGCTCTGCCTGCAGCCGGGCCTCCAGGATCAGCAGATTCACATGGACCTGCGGGAGCAAAGAGGAGACCAGCCTCAGACAGCGGAGACCCTCCACCACCCGGGCGTCTGAGAAGCTCCAGAATCCAAACATGACTTGGCTGAGGGGGGGACACGGGCGGGGCAGTCCTCTGACACAGGCAGCATCAGCAGACAGCCGGGGGTGGAGCAAAATGTATGGCTGAACTGTTTTAAAAAATGGTACGGTCAAAGTCTTTTAAGATGCTGCTACTGCTGCTGCTGCTGGAAGGACAGCCCAGCAGCATCAGCACAAGGCCCGAGGCAGCCCCGGCGAATATTCCACCACCGGTCTGGACCTTGTTCAAGCCATCCGTGCTGCCAAGGACAGCCACAAGCTTATTCTCTCTTGCCTCTGCTGAATGTCCCCGCATCAAAACTGACTGGATAATTCTGTCTCTCTCTTCTGCTCCATATACACCACCCACCTTTTCACTGTGCTTGAACTGTTTCCAGAAGCGCTCAAACATCTGGGGATCCATCTTCTCTGGAGAACAAGTCACAGTTTTGATGTACAGCTTGAGGATCCGTTCCAGGAGATGGTTGACCTCTGCATAGTCATAATCATCATATCTGCAAAGGGAGAGGGAAACAGGAAGCAATCCGGATTTAGCACCAAAGGAGACCCCCAATTCATCTTGAACAAGGCTAGTTGGTAGAAGGTCCTGACAGACCAGGAATTCTCAGGCCAATTTTTAAAAGGTAATAGCAAAACGTTTACAAAGAACAGAGAGAAAATTCTATCCAAGTCCCTCGTCTCCGTTAAGCCGCCCAACGTTTTATCCTCTAAACCTGCCTCCCTGCCTTGAGTAAGCAAATTGCAGAAAGATTCCGCTGCGCCAGTTTGGCCCTGCAAGGGGGTCCCAGAAGTGGGGGAAGAGGAGCACCTGATGCCAAACATGCAGTGGACGTAATTCCAGAGGCCCCGCTTGAAGGTGGCGTGCTCACAGCCCTGCCGCTTGGCCATCGAGCAGCTGTGAAGACTGTCGACCGTACGGAACTTTTCATCCAGCAGATGCCCAATGTCGGAATACAACCGATTCACCAGCGAGAAGCCATGGTCTTCCCAGGAATAGTCCTGCCCGGATCAGAAAGAGGGTGGCTGGTGAGGGAACACTAAAGGGGGCGAGGTCAGCAGCCCCCCACCCCACCCCAGGCAAAGGGAAGGCAGAAGGCCAGCCAGGATCCTGGGGACTGCCAGGTTTGTTCCACCTGCACACGGAAGATCTGGGGCTGGTCCTCGTTGCACTGTGCAAACTCCTGGTAGCCAAAGCTGGGATCCAGGACATAGCAGGACAGGTCTGCGGCCCCCGAGAATTCCCCATCGAACCCTAGAAGACAGGCCCGTTCAGCAAAGGGAGGAGGCGGAAAGGGAGGCCTACAGGCAAGCAGGAGGGGAGATGGCATCCCAGCTGCTCTCAAGGGCCTCCACCTGACCCTCAGTGCTGGGACTCAGTGAGCTTTCCAACCCTACCAGGAGGCCCCAGGACGCTCCGGGCAAGGCCCTCCACCGTCTCTCTTCCAGGGAGGGTGGCAGGCAGCCTTACCTTCTTCCCGCTGGGCAGGCAGCCGCAGCTCCTCCCGAGCCTCACTGCCCACCTGCAGCCGGTGGACACGCTCCCGAAGAGACTCCAGCTCCACGCAGGAATCCAAGGACTGCAGAGGGGGAGGAATGCAACTGAGAGGCCCTTCCTCTGGGTCTAGAAAGAGCACCCCATGCCCTGCCACTGGGGCCTGGTACCCTATACCCGCGCCCACCATGCCCCCCCTTCCAGGACCACCAAGAAGCCGAGGCACGCACCCGTTTGCGGTTCAGGTGCAGCAGCTCCTGGCTGCAGCCGTTGCCCACATCACAGAAGCAGATGCTCCCCGGGAGGCCCAGCTTCAGGGAGGCCCGTCCCTCCGGGCCGAGGTCCTGCTCACAACCACAGCCAAAAGCAAAGCTGGCCAGGGCGTGGTAGTGGGCAAGAAGCACAACTGCGTGGACCAGTTCGGCCAGGGACCAGCTCTGCTCACTGATCTTCAGCAGCTTCTGCAAGGGGTGGACCGAAAAGAAGCAAGCTATGACTCCCCCCCCATAGCGCCCCTCTCTCTCCATCAGCCTTTATACTTGCTTCATGGTGCAAGTGGCCCCAGGCAGGAGCCCCAGTTGCCGAGGAGCCCCAGACGAGGGGCAGCTCTTCCTGGGGGCAGCCAACCAATCAGAAGCCAGGAAGGAATGCTGGCTTCCGAAACCACGGCGGTGCATCTTGCTGGGATTAAGCTTCAGCCCAGGCCTGCTCTCCCCACCGCCCCTGACCCAAGGAAGAGCCTCAGTGGCACCTCCAGAGGGGCCATGGGCCGAGATGCAGAAGGACACCAGGAACCTCTGAGCTCCTGCCAGTGGACCACTGCCCAGGGGTTGAAGGTACCAAGTGGGTAGAAACTCTGCAACTGCAGCACCTTCATATACCCCCCTCCTGAAGGACTTATTCTGCAGGCTTATTTTGGTGGGGGGAGGGCAGGAAGGACCATCTGCTGATCCCAAGGAAGCCGTTTGGGATGGAAGGCGCTGGGGTCTGGGAGAGGGTCCTTTGCAGGTCACAGATGGGGTGGGAGAGAGAGGGGAGCTACTTATGCTCCTCCCACTCATCAGCTACACCTCAGGGGAGGGGGGCAGGCACGGTGGGCCCAGCATCCAAACTGTCACAGGGAACGTTGCGCTCTCCCTTCCCAGGGCCCCAGGTGTACCCCTCCCCGGTCCAGTCTGCTACCTCAATGTGCTCCTTGCAAACCAGCCAGGGCCGGTGGGCCAAGACCTTGTTGATCTCACTGAGCCGGCGGAGTTTGGGGGGGATGCAGTCCAGCCCTCTCAGCCACAGGGGGTCGCCGCCCACCCGTAGGAACTGCAGCACATGGAGATTCACCAAGTAGCGACATCGATGTCGAGCAGCGGCCTTCAAGAGACACGCAAGGCACTAAGATCAGTAGGGAAGGCGCCCCCCAGGCCAGAGACCTTGCTCAGTGTGGTCCCATCCTGCCCCTGGGAGTCAGAAGCCCACCCAGCGCCCCCCAACTAAGTCCACCTCCTCCTGATCCCTTGCCTGGCATAGTCTCCATCTGCTTTTGCGTGGGGGGGGGATAAAACTCTGTAGGTTATCTTCAAGGGTCCCACAGTGGACAAGGGCCAGCCTCTCCCCTTGAGATGGATTGATCAGAGTCGACATCGTTTCACAAACCAGCTGCAGCTCCCAAACATCCCTTGTTCAGTTTTGAGTGGCAAGGGGGTCAAGAAAGGGGGGTGGGGAGCTCAGCAGAGAAGCAAGCAAATGAAATGGCAAGCAGGCAACCTCAGCCCAAGCCCAGCAGGTTCTGGTGAGGCTCTTGCTGCTCGCCGGGATGGGCCCCAAGACGCCGAGGCGCAGGGCTCTCTGGCCAGGCTCTCACCATGATGGCGATGAAGTGGCGGCAGTCGAAGGGCAGCGGCCCGTCCATGTGCAGCAGGTAATGCTGGAGGCGGAGGAAGCTGTCCAAGTAGTGTGGGTGGTAGCCCATCTGCTGGGCGATGGCCTCGATCCGCCCCCTGCTGGCCAAGGCCTTCACAAAGAGCAGCTGGGGGGGCCTCTCCTTGTCACTGGTGCTCATCTTGCTCAGCTGGACAGGGAAGGGCAGAAAGAGCAGAGACCATGGGGCAAAGGCCCGCCAGACATTGTGCAATGGGGGCGGGGGCTGCAGCAGGGGAGGGCTAGAAGAAGAGCCCGGGCAATTCTCTGCAATTGGCAAAGTCCCCGTCCTTGAGTACCAAAAGCATCAGAGGCTGCCAAGGGCACGGAAGAAACACCTGGCTGGGCAGAGCAGGGTGGGGGCTGCGCCTTTGTGCTCAAGGCGTATTTTTGGCCAGAATATCCTGGGGAGGAGTCACATCTGGAACCAAGGGAAAGCAGGGCATGCAACTGGTACACGTCAGGCATTGCGGTAAGTTCTCACGCCTGCTTTGGTGAGAGACATGCAGCCCTCCACCTGAATTTTAAAATCCCGGGTAAGCCTCTGTCACCAGAGGTAAATTTCCCCAATCACGGTCTCTGCACGCTTTGCATGATGAAAGCTTCTCCCTGTCATGTCTTCACACACCCCCAGGGATTTTTTTAGAGCCCACGCTCAAGATATATCCAGAGCAAATGTTGCTGGCCCTTAAAGTCTCCTTTCTGAAATCTGCAGCTGAATCCCCTTCCCCAGGTGGGCCACAGTCAGGGCAGGACCTGCCTGACGGAAATCCTCTCCCCTGGTGACCAGCCTCTTCCCCACGAGGAAAGCAAGGGGTCTCCTGGGAGGAGGGAGCAGCTCAGAGGAAGCAAGGGGTCTCTAGGCTCCACATCCCTCATCTTTCCAGCAAAGGGCCCTTTCAGGCAGGGGCACGGCAGAGAGTCCCCAGCCCAAGATAAGCCTGTTCACCAGTGCAGAACAGCAAGCCTCCTCCAGGCCCAGTGTAACCACCAGGGTGGCTTCATCAAGAGCCTCCAGGATCCGGCAAAGATGCAGGGACCATCCCAGGGGCCAAGTGGCTGGGGGGAGGGGGAGATGGAGGGGGAAATTCCTCCCCTGCCAGAGGCCAGCATAGCTGCCTTTCCAGGAAGACCCCAGAGCTGAAATTAAAGCAGCCTCAGCAAAGGGGAGGTGGAACCCCAAGAAGCATCCCCAGAACTGAGGATCCCCACCAGACCTCCCAAGGGACCTGGCCAGTGTCCGGCCTCCGCAAAAACAAAGGACGACAGGGGAGGCAGTGGGGGAAATCCCATTCGCAGGCCTACTCCCCAAGCAAAAGCAGAGGCACCATTGTAGTGCCAGTTTGAAGACCAAGAGACAAGGGGGGGCTCCACCACTTACAAGCATCCTCCCCCCCCCTTAAGGAAATCTTCAGGAGCTCCTCCAGAGCCTCTCTCCTCCTTTCAGGACGGGCACTCACCAACATTTTGGAAGAGGCCCAAAAGACAGATTTGGGAGGACTGACCCCGCTTTTCTACCCACCTCTGCAACTGACACTGTTGGGGGGGCTGAACCAGAGAGCCGCATCCCCCAACAGCCCCATCCCGCAGAGGCTGCAGGGGGAAGGAGACAAGGGCAGGATGAGCAAAACAAAGGAAGGGGCCCGGGCCCTCGAGGCAGCAACAGATTGGGACAAGGCACGCGGGGGGGGGCAGCTTTTGCTGAAGCAGCCCAGCTCCCAGTGAAAGCGAAGGCTTGGCCCCCTCCCCCAAACGGGAAGGAGCGTCCCTCCGCCAGTCTAACCGGAGAGAACTGGAGGAACACGCCCCCCTGCCCACGGAGCAGCGGCGGCGGCGGCGGCGGCAACAGCTGGATCGGTTCGGTCACCCTTCCCTCCGCGGTCCCGGTCCATTGTCTCTCCCGGCCGGTCCCAGTTGCGGCCGCCAGAGCTGCCGCGCCCCCTGCCGGCGCGACCGCCGAACGGCAAGAAGAGAAGGAGAAAAACAAGTTTGATTGGCAGCGCGGGCGGGGGGGGCAGGCCGGTCCAGCGGCGGTTCGGGCTGGGAGCGCTCGCATCCCCGCCGCCGCCGCCGCCCGGCAGGACCAGCTGGGTCGGGGCGAGGGCGAGCGGCGCCGCCGGGAGGGAGAGGCGGGCAAGGTCGCCCCTGCCGCCGCGGGCACCCCTCGCCTCTGCCCGCCCCCCGGCCGGAGAGCCCTGGGCGCTGCCGGGCCGCCGCGGACGGGCCCGCGCTGGGGGGAACCGGCGCCCCTCGCCCGCTCGCGGCCGGCTCCCTTACCTGCAGCCTCTGGCGCGGCTTTCCGCGGGGGGGCTCCGCGCTCGGGGGGCGGAGGATCATTTTCGCCGCCGCCGGACTCGCAGCCGCCACCGACGGGAGGCCGGAGGCGCGGACAGCCCAGCCGGAGTCGGGGCGCGAGGGGGCGTGCCCACCGCCCGGCGCCGTTCGTACACCGCAGCGGGGGCGGGGCCGGCCGGCCTGCTGGCCAATCGCGCGCGGCGGGCGGGCCCGGCGGCTGTCGGGGGGCGAGGCCTCGTGAGGCCCAGTGGAAAATTCCCTGCCCGTCAAGCGCCCGGGCCCCGCCCCCTGAGAGCAAAGGGGCGTGGCCACGGATCCAACGTGGTGTCCCTTGACAGCTCTTAAAGGAGCCGCGTCCTGTTTTCGAGCGGAGCCCGCGGAGGTCGGTCCGGCTGAAAAAAGGCTCGGACGAAGCCCCCTATAATTTTGCAGAAAACCATTCGGATTCTTTCGCCAGAGGTTTCCTTCCGAGGTCAGGCGTGAAACATCCACTTGCTTATGGGTTACAGCGTAGATCGCAAAGTTAATAACGCACAGCCGGTTGGTAAAAAGACTCCTAAGCGCCCCGTTTCCGGACTTCAGCCTGGGAAGCGACTCTAAATATCCATTCAGTATTTATCTGAAGCGCCTTATTCGTTTATCGGGATTCACCCAGTTATCAGCGTGAGCGCCGTCCTGACAAGCCGACCCGGCGTCTGCCCGTGCCCAGCCCGGCTTTGCCAAAAGGAGCCAAGCGGTAGTCCGCCTGCGCCGTGGCTTCTGGAGCAGGAGACCCCTAAGCGTTTCCCTGCCCCTGGGCACCCTTGGAACGAACGCCGGACCAGCCTCCCCAGGACAACTCCGGGCACTCTAGCGCAGTCGTGAGCTCAGGCGCAGGGGAGGCCCCCAAAAGGGAGCTCCGGTGTTTGATATGTTCAAAGGGATTGCTTTTTAAAAATGTACCTCCAGGGGTTCTTCCTGCTCTCTGGGGTGCCCTCTTCCACCCCTACTTTTCCTGGCTTTTGACTTCCAGACCTGGGATCAGGTAGGCGAGAGACGAACACACACACCCTGGTGTACCTCTGGCTTTGCCAAGTTTCAAGGGGCTACCCAGAGCTCATCACTCCTAGCTGTGGAGGCATTCCCTTGGCCCTCTGCAGCGCTGCCAAAGCAGCCGGGCTGGTCCGTGGGCATCCCTCAAGGCAAGAAGCCAGCCGCCCGCCAATGTCCACCTTGTCTCCCCCCCCCCGCCCCCGCACTGCTCCTGGAGCCAGGGGCCTGCAAATCCCGTTTCTGCTGCAGCTTCTCTTCAGAACCTCCAATCAGGAGCCTCCCTGGTGACATCAGCCTCGAAAGGACCTCATCGCCGTCATCATCACCCGTCCCGAATGTGAAACAGACCGGCAGACAATGCAGCTGGAAGCCCTCCCGGCTCCTCGGCAGGGCATCGGCTCCGGAGGAAAGATGGGAATGGGGCTGGGGAGTCAGGGCCAGAGGCACTTTTATTGGGGCGCAATGTCACTCCCATGGGTGCAGCGGAGGGCCTGCTGGAGGCCGGAGCTCCCCCGGGACCTCTTTCCAGGGTCAGCGGTGCTTCTCCTTCTCCTTCTCCTTCCGGATGGCCTCCAGTCTCGCCTTGGTGGCAGCGGCCGTTTTGCGTGGCAAGCCCTCCTCGTCTAGACCGCTGGCCATGCTCCCTCCGGGCTTCCCAGAGCTTTTTCCCTGAAGGGGGAGGCAGCACAGATCACCGGGGCTTCTCGTAAGGCGCGGGGCGGAGAGCCCAACGGCCAGCAGCAGCAATGGGGGCAGTGTGGTGCCCAGAGCTCCCTCCTCCCTGGCTGCTGTTCGGCAGCGCAGAGGAAGGAAGGAAAGTAGAGGGAGGCTGAGTCCTGGAGCCATCACGAAAGGGGGTCCCGGGGGTCTGGCTGAGAACAAGAGGGGAGGCTTACCACCACCTGATTGGCCATGTAGGAGAGGAGCGCTTCCATGGTTGGGGGCTTCTTCCCATCCTGGTTCTTGAGCATTTTCAGGCGGCTTTTTTCAAGAAACTCACACTGGTTGCGAAGAGAATCTAAAGGGGAGGAGAGGCTCTGTGGCTCTGCTGGCGTTGCCAGGGGAGGCAGAGGTGACCAGGCAGGTCATTCAGACCTTCCATGATTCAGGAGGGCTGGGAGGAGAGGAAGGAGGCCAAGGGGGATGGCATCGCTCCCACTTACCACCTTCACTTACCCACTCCAAGGTCCCTTGGATCCAGAGCTGTTAGCCAACGTCCTGACACCTCTCTCCCCCTTCTAGCAACCCCCATGCCAGCCAAGGTGCCAATGTCAGGGGGAGCAGCAGTGCCTCCCCTTTATTTGGGGGGAGAGATCTGTCAGATTCATATTGATCAGACCACCCCCTTCTCTCACACCTGGCAGCTCTCCCCAGTTCTGCCCACCCTCCCAACCACTCCCACAGGTGTCTCTCGGGAGGAAAAAGCTTCCGGAGACCCACCCTGTGCCAAGGTTCCCTACCCAGCAAATCCTGCGGAGGAGACTTGACGAGAGGGTGGAAGGCTCGATAGCTGTGTTCATTTTTGGTCCCTGCAGTGAAGAAAAGCCCACATTAGGTGCTGCGATCCTAGCAAAGCTTTGGGAGATGAGCTGTGAATGCTTTGGCCTGCAAAGATGCCAGGGCACAATGGCTGGGTATAAATGCCCAACACTTAGATGGTGCAAGTTGCAATCGGGCACGGTCCAAACATCACCCCCCAAACTGTGGCATAAAGCATCTGGCTAGCATGCAGACAGCCACTCGGGCCCAAATAATGGTCTGCTAACGGGGGAAGGAAGGAGAGGCCTCTTCTGTGGACTCTGGTGGAAGCCACCCTGAGACAGGCGGTGGTTGGAAGGTTCCACTCAGGTAGTTGCTCAACTCGAGGCAGCAGTGGGGAAGACCTCGGAAAGATATCTGCCCCCACCCCCCAGAAAGAGGGCATCCACCTCCGACTGACTTTCCGAAACGTTTGGAGCCAAAGCAGGACTGGGACTCTGGGGTGGGCTGCTCCCTGCATGCACCCACCTGTGGTGCCACGCTCCACTTTGCAAACGTAGTAGGTGCCCCGTGCAGTGAGGAACTTGCTGGCATTGTCTTCTGGGAACTTGACCAAGAAAATCAGCTTCAGGGTCCCATTCTCTTCACACAGGTCGATGGAGTCTGAGAAGAAACTGCAGAAGTTGGCAAGCAGGATTTCCCCCCCACCCCAAAGAATGAATGACTTTGTCCCTCACTCATCCTTCCTTAGATCGTTCAGGGCTTCGGCTTTGCAGGGGAAGAGCAGAGCACCTCATCCTTACCTCCAGATTCACCTGATGGTTTTGCCCAGCAGGAGGAGGCCGTGCAGCCCCTCCCTTTGTGGGTTTATCCAAGCATTGGATTGATGAGCCTGAAGACCTGACCCTTGGGTACCAGGCCGGGAAGTTCGGTGAATTGTCACCTGCGAACTATTGTGCTATGGATGTTGGGTGTGTTTCTATGGATCTATTCTCATCACTGATGTATTTTTCAGTTGTTTTTAACATCAAACTGCCCAGACAAATTGAGTGAGCAAATGAACAAATGAATGAGGTTGTGTGCATGGAGGCCCCATCTGGCTTTGGGTGCAGAGCTTTCATCTGACCAGAATCCACATCTCAACGCTATTGTTCTAGCAGGCCTGAAATATCACTTCCTCTCCGTTTCTGAAGTCATCTTCTTCCAGGCCCACCTCAAAGCCCTGAACTCTTATCCAAAAGCTACGGGCCTTCCTTCCAGAATCCGTTTCTTCCCAATTGGTAGCGGTGACCATTGACCTACCAGGCAAGGAGTAAATGCCCTGAGACAATCACCACCCATGAGATTCCATCAAGGCTTACCTGAACTGCGTATGGTGGAGCCACGTTCCAGTCCAGCAGACACCAAGCCTGACCACCAGCCACGCTCCCTCCTGACTCGCTTCCTTGTCCTTGCCAGTGTCCCAATGATGAGGCACTCCCCTCCCTTGGCCCTGAACAGCCCAGGTCCTTCTCACCTGTCCTGTGCAATCCCACCTTATCACGCAGGTAATGGGTTAGAAGCATAATGGAGCAATTGATGTTGGCCAGGAACTGCCGGTTGTCTGAAAGGAGAGGAGCTGCGGTCACCGCTGAGCAATGCAACATTTTCCCACTGCAGAACGGTGGCTTCTCCTGCCCTGTCCTGGGGAACATCAGCTCTGGGCCTGACTGGCCACCTGAGCGCCATCACAAGGAAGAGCAAGGTTGGAGAGGACGGACACACGACTGGAGAGGGGGAAGGAATGGCATTGCCATTCTGAGGTTGCCCGTCGAAGGCACAGCCTGGAGTCCTCCACACTTGGTGCCTGGATCTCGTGCGTGCCTGGCCCGGGCCTCCTCGTGGTCTTGCCCGTCTGGCATTGGCATCAGGGCCCAGGGAGGGGTTCCCTTGGCTGGATGCATCCAAGGTGGAAGAGCTATCATAGTTCAGGGTTGCTTGAACTGACTCGGGCCCCGAAGTTTATTTGCCCGTACAATCCGCATTCTGCCTCCAGTCTTTGGAATAACAAACACATTAATTCTGGATTAACGAGGATTGTTTGCCTCATAAAACACATTTTTAAAAGGAGCAAGAAGTGGGGGTTGCACCTGCCGTGACAATGCACGTCCCTGAGAGCATCCAGTTTCTGGGAGGAGGGCCAAATGTTTGGAGGGTCTGCTCCTGGCTCTAAGGAGTCCCAAGAGGCCCTGCCTCAGCTTCCCCTCTAGTTTGATAAAGCAGCCCATAGGGCTAGCTCTCCTGCCTGCCTCATGTCCGCTCCATGGACCCTCTCGGTCCACCTTTCCTTACCTCCATGCTTGATGATAATGAACATGCCCCAGCTGTCTTTGGCACGGCTGGCAAGTTCTCCAGGGTTGAGCAGCCTTGGGGCTTTTGTGACACGTCATAATGAATGGCTTTGTGAGGCAAGCAGACAGGCCTGGCACCCTGACCGAGGTTTCCTCAAACATAGCTTGTGGAATCAGCCATAATAGCTCAGTTTCTGCATTGCACTAAGCCATAATATGGTTTGGCTGTTTGGTGGGGAGCCCAACCAACCCACTGTAGTTTATAAACCTGGGTTGATGGCCAGGTGTGTTGGGCAAATGTAACCAACTGTAGTTGATTCAATAAATAATAACTAAACCGGCAGTTTAATACTCTCCACAAATCAGGTCAATGAAATGCTGTCTGAGAAAGTCTGCAGCATGTTTACTGAGAACGCATTTCAGGACAAGCTTTAGCTTTGAGTGCCCCGTGAATTTTATCGATGGGAATCCTGTAATTGAGAATTTGGTGAGCAGAAGCAGCTAAGTGACCAGGGGCTCTGGATGCAACAGCTCAACCATCAAACTAGGACCAGTATTGCCAGGGGCGGGATACAACAGGAGCCCTGCAAGGCTTAGATGAAGGAGGCAAGAGACGGAATGAGCGAGGGCCTTTTTATTCGAATATAGGAAATGCACCCACTCAGTCAGCAGTAGGAAAGCAGGAGGGGTCAATGGGAAGTCAAAGCCGCCTGGGTGGGGTATCGTGGCTGAAGAAAAATCCAGCACCATACCCCACCTCCCTGCAGAAGATTACTGGCCCCGTAAGTCATGGGGAAATTCGGGAAGTAGAGGCAGAAGGGGGAAGCTCGGACAGGGATCAGCCTAGGCACCTGCAGCGCATTCTTTCAGCGGGGGCAGCTTGTGTCATTCCTTTCCTGGCTGAATTCCATCCCTTTACACACAGGTGGGGGTTGGGGGGGCCCTGGAGGCAGGGCTCCCTCCCTCCACAGGGGCTCCATGTGCAAACTCAGGTGGCGAATGCTGCAGGGCCCAGGTTGGCTTTGGGAGGAGGGTCTGGCAAAGGGTCAGGCAACTCTCCGGTCTCGATTGTGGCCTTGTTGCTTGCAGGCAGGCAGTCGCCGCTGGGCAGCAGCTCAGTGATGGAGCAGATGTTTTCATAATGGCTGGGCCTGAAGCTCTCCAGCATGTCTTTGGAGACTCCAGACCAGTCCTGGCAAAGAAAGGACAGGTTGGAAAGACACGCGTTCCCCGTCCCCCGCAAGCTAAGACTGAGGACAGACAAGCAGAGCCAAGCCTGGGCTGCAAAGAGGCCCTGGTAGGGCGCCTTCTCCCCGCCACAAAGTAGAAATCACCTGGTTTTTTCTGGGACTCTGAAGCTGACTCACGTCTCGTAGGCTTTGCCAGACTTACTGAGAAATTGCCTTGATATGCAGTGAAGAGATCCTCAAACATCCTGCTGGGTTTTGGGATTCTGGGCATCAGGACCACCCACACTCTGTTGGTGAGGAGACTGGATGGGATCCAGAGCTGTTTTACCTCCAGCCCCGCCTCAATTAGCCCACTAGACTAAGAGAAGTAATTAGAGGTGGAGGACACGGACATCTCTCTGTTAGTGGGCCGTGCTCTGGGCAAGATGCCTCAATTTCTCCCCCACGGGCCCAACCCAGCAGCCCCTCGCCCCAGGCAGAATCAGCCCCAGCCTCCCCTACAGCCCTGCTCACCTCTCCATCCGCAGCAGGCCCAACAGCAGCAGCAGCAGAACGATGGAGCCCAAAGGAATCGCAACATCTTTTAGTGAAAAGGGCAGTGAAGCGGGGGACACGTCTTCTGCAAAGGAGGAAGCCAAGTAAAGGTCTCAGACAAGGAACGTCCTCGTCTTCACACCTCGTGCCAAAGCAAGCAAATTATCTGCTCCCGGAGTTCCTCTGCCAGAGTGGCAGATCAGAAGTTCCCCCACATCATCTGAGGCTTGACCAACTTTTGACTCTCCAAGACAGTGCAGAACTTCCAAGAGGTGGGGCGGCTGGGTCCCAGCAGCACTGCGCCCATGGAAAAGAAAACCCAGTCAGGATTTGCGCATTCCCTATTTGAGTTCAGTTCCCCCGGGAGTGATGCTCCCCTCCAGCGGCCCATCAGACAGCCTATCGCCACTGGCCTCTATGCATTCAGTAACAGCCGACAGCTGGGCTAGACACGGGTGGAAGGGACTGAGGTTTTAAAGGATCTCTACAGCCCTTTGTTCTTGGCAGTTCCATCCACACTCGACCCAGCACTGTCTCTTCATCCTGTAAGAAACACACTCAGCTTCCAAGAATTTGACAGAGTCCAAATTCCATCCTCCTCTTGTGAGACATATCCCTTTAGGAAAGTGGCCAATTTTAGTCTACTAGCTTTTGTCAAAATTAAATCATTTCCATTAATATAGTTTTACATTTAAAATTTTTAGAATCTGTCAAGCATTAGCCAGCTTTTTGTGCCAGGATTTTGCATACCTGGTAATTTACTGACCCAGTTATTACTCCCCTCCAAAATCAATTTCCTAGCTTCTTGTGGACTATCACATTCACTGCTCTGAGATCTAGTGCACTAGTCCATAAGAACCATCAAGTTTCTTAATAGGTAAAATTGGAATATCATATGGGGACGTACAAGATTCCCACAAACTCTCCATGAAGTGATTAACGACTGATTTCAATCCCTTTTTCTCTTCCAAGAGAATGTTCTTTCACCCTTACTACTTCCCCAACTTTCCTTAAAGCAATTTCAATTGAAGCTATTTTCAATCCTCCTCTATTTCCAGTTCCAACTTAGACTTTTGGGTTAGTTTATTTCTCCTTTTCTTAGCGGACATAGCGCAACCCTTATTTTTCTTTGACCCAATGTAATGTCCACCCCTAGGACAGACTAAATATCCCATTTTGCCAAATTTACCCGTGTCTGAGAATTTATCTGGAAATCAGACATAATTCCCATTTCCCCATTCATGGAACATCAAGAGGGGCTTGGAATCCTATGTGACCACAAGGTTTACACCCTACCCGGAAGGCCTAGTTTCCCGCCCCCCCACACACAGAGAATCCTCTACTTGTGTCCTACCCGTTTAAATCTCTCCCTATTTGCTTTGCCCTTCCGAAATTAGTTTCTCTGTTCACAGTGTGTGCGGGGAGTTTTGCCGGGCACCCAGGTCTGCAGAGGCATAAGCAATTAGCTTCATTATTATATGCAAGCTCTTGTGGTTAGGCTGTCAGCGCAGACAGTTCCTGTTCTTCTAACCTTTGCTTTTTCTTGTTATTGTAATCTAGGCCGCATTCATTTTCCAAGTATTCACTGTTAAACTGTATTAAACATGGTCAGATGCAAAAACCACTTTGTTATTCCCTACAACCCTGAGCCCTGCTGGGGTGCAGTGAGACCCCTCGCTTTATCATACTGGCCATCTTTTATATTATAATTTCTTTGACTGTTCTGAGCTGGCGAGAGTTGTTGAGAATTGGGTAGCCCCTGGCCTGCTTTGCACACCAGCTGGAGGCTGAGATGTGCCTTTAGAGCAGAGGGCGACTTTTCAGCGGCTGTCGCCAAAGGCAGGAGAGATGCCCATGGGCTGGACATTGTTCCTACTCCCTTCTTGGCTTTGGGAGACAGAAAACCCATCCTGTCCTGCCTGCTCACCTTTTCCCCAAAAGATAGGGTTGGATTCCTCACTCCAGAGATCTGTGGTTGCACAGTTGTCGTGCAGTTTACTCTTGACATAGAAGGTGTAGTGCTTCTTAGGATCCACACTGGGAATTTGGAACTCCATGCTCTTTACCTGGTATTCCTGGAAAGCAAGACAAATGTTCAATTCCTTCCTCTAACAGAAGGGAGCCCAGCTCTAGTGCCGAAGCTTGTCCTAAGATGCCAGGAGGCCAGGGAGCTTTGGCTGCCACAGACTAGGCAGCTTCCCCGCTGGAAGAAGGAACTTTTCACTTTTAACACACGCTCTTCCTCAAGCAAGAGGGGGGCTGGGCTACGAAGTAGACAAGGACACGGCCGTTCAGCGCCACAAGGCTTCCTTTGGCACTAATTGGTTCATCCCCCCTACCCAGCCCTAATGTGGTTGGTTTCTCGGTGGCCAGATGTGAACCCAGCCACTGGGCCGTCCAGCAGCAAAACATGCCTACCATCCACTGTGTGTCCTTGTTGCTCTTGTATCTGACAGCGTTCTGCAAACACCGGGCTTTTTTGTACGGGGTGTCCCAGGTCAGGAGCAGCTGGTGGTTGCTCAGGTGGTGCAAGGTGAGGTTAAAGGGCCTGCCAGGTCTCACTAAGAGAGAATTCAGAGGGAGCCCTGAGGGCACGGGAGCTTGGCCCACTGGCCTCTTTCCCCACCGGCCAAAGCGCTTCCCTCTCAGCCACAGTACAGCTCCAGCCCAGACCAGCCGGGCAGAGCAGATCCAGAGGCCAACAGAGCCCATCAGCTCCTTAAGAACTGAGACCTTTTCTAAACAACTGCATGTTATGGGGAGGGGGGAAATGGCCCACCACAAAATCAACCCCTGAAAAGAAAGCAGAAGAATTGAGGGTTATTGTGACCATCAGCATCGGGGACCGCTGGAGCCCTCGGCCGCCTGGTGAGACAGAAAGGCGGAGACCGGATGGCGAGCCAGGTGAGGAAATGGCTGGTCCTTAAGGCAGTTAAGAGCAACAGGCCGGGTTAGCCCTGAGCCCCACTGGGGAAGCTGGGCCTCTCTGCTCCTTGGGATTCCCCATGCAGGAGATCCTCCATACCTCGGTTGTTCAGTAGGACGGCTTCGCGAACCACATCCTGATCCTGACTGTTGTTGAGGTACATTTTCAAGTAGTGGAAGGGCTCATATTCGCTCAACTGGCACGCCACGTTGAGTCCATTTATCTGTCTGTACTTCTCGCACTCTCCTGGCTGGCTGAAATTCTCAAACCTGTGCAGAGAAGGGACAGCTGCATCCTTTTTGATCAGCAGCTTCAGGTTGGAGGCGCAGGGCAGCCGAGGCCAGAGATGCCGGGAGGTCCTCCGGCTGACCCCCAGCCCTGCGACTTCATAAGGGCGCCACCAGCCCTGGCCTGCTTGATTTCAGGCAGGCGCTGTGACCTGCTTGAGGATTAGAAGGTGCCCACGGCCTTTGGCTGGGGCCGACCCTCCCTTAGCAGGAGAAGCAATTCCGTGGGAGGCTGGCCTGGCTCAACAGGGGCATGAATGCCCCGACCCTGGTACGGGAGGGAGCTCCTGGACAGCTCTACCTTGTGGCAAAGAGGTGTAGGAGGGACTGAAGCCGAGAAAGAGGGGTGCCACCCAGGGGTGAAAAAGGCGGAGGGCACCTACCAGTAGTAGAAGGAGTAGTTGTGAACCGGTTTCTGCTGTCTGCCCCACTCGCAGATCACATAATCTTCGTTGTGGCAAATGCAGTCCACTGTGGGAAGGAAGAGCGAGCATCCGCCACCTGCTCCATGCTCAGCCGAGGCCCGCTCCCACCCAAGCGGGCTGAGAACGGATCCTCCTGTAAGGGAGCCTTGCGCGGCTCCAGAGATCTCAGCCAGCTCCCTTCTGCTCCTGCTCGGACAGCCTCTTCCCCCCTTCTTTGATTTTTATTATCCATTTTCAGAGAAGACCAGTAGGCTCAGCAGTGCCCGCTGGGCCTTCCTTCAGAAGGTCCAGATTCCCCGTTTGAGAGAGAAGGTCAAGAAAGTAACCATTGGCCTGGGGCGCTAAAAGCCTGTCTCCAAAGCCGGCCCTTCCCCCGCCCCAATCCCCGTTTCTTAACAATCCCAAGGCTACTATCATTTCCAGGGTGTCAGCGGGACTGATTTAGAGACGAGCAGTCCCAAGTGAGCTAAACCATGGCTTGCTTGCTAGCTGAACTGCCACAAAGTGCCACCTGAATGCTTAGCCACAAATCATGGTTTACAGATGACAACTGCCCAACATGCAAAGCCAAGACATTCTACAGTTTAATTACAATGTCTCTTTGATCTGATGGATTTTCCTTCTTCCCTCAAGGAAAGTTCAAGGAGAATTTGGGAACGGGGATACAAGTTCTAGCACCCCTGCCCCCTCCCACACCCTCTACAGAGAGAAGCAGGCAAGGGGGCCAGTACCTTTTGCCTGCGGGCTGCCTGCCGCTTTCCCCCCAGGGGCCACCAGCAGCAGGAGGAGTCCAAGCAGGCTCCCCGGATGGTCCAAGACCCTCATTCTCCAGCACGAGGAAAGAGCTGCTGCTCCAGAAGCGCCTGTTCTGACTGCACCTCGAAGCGGTGTGGGGGTGTGCGTGTGCGTCTGTGTGTGTGTGTGATAAAACTTTATCTGTGGCTGGAACCATCACTTCCGCCGCCACCCGTTTCCTGTGGAAAGTTTCTGGCGTGAAATCCCGGGGGGTATTGGCCCGGGGGGGGGGATTTCCAGAGGTGGCTGAAACCTTTGGGG
Source organism: Vipera ursinii (assembly GCF_947247035.1). NCBI lineage: Eukaryota > Metazoa > Chordata > Lepidosauria > Squamata > Viperidae > Vipera > Vipera ursinii. Next base: position 637,525 of record NC_139525.1, on the reverse strand, counting down.
GACCCTGCCCCCAACCCAGGAGGCAGAGTCTCCATTGGAGCTCCATCCAGAGCCGGAAACCCTTGGAAGGGCTGCGAGGCAGAAGAGGGGCACGGGAGACGAAGCTGGTGTCTGTGCGTGTGGCTCAGCCTCTTCCCTGGCTGCAAAGTCACCGGACTTGGGAACTTTTAGTCGCTTTAGCAAAAAGGTCGGGAATTGTTGCGGGGCTTAGCCCGCCCTGGCGCTGGAGGGGCAGCCCTTCTCCCCCTCCCGCATCGCAGCCCGGACCAGATCCGGGGCGTCCTTGCCTGGGCAGGTCTGCACACCGCGCCGCGCCCCCTCCCCAAATGCCCCTTCGCAACCGGCCAAGTGGACCCAAAGGCCGGGACTCTCGGCTGCCTCGCGGCGCCGCCGCCGCCGGCCACGCCTGTCGGACTGCGGGGACCCGCAGTGACCGAGCTCGGCCTGCAGGGGGAGAGGCAGGGCTCTTCTCGGCCGTCTCCGTCCGCCCTCGGCAATTTCCGTGCGCGGCGGCGGCGGCGGCGAGGAGGGCGGCCCCGGCCGGGCGCGTCATCGCTTCCGACCTCGGCGGCGGTGCTCCGCTTTTTGTCCTCCGCGCCCCCCGCAGCCGCGCGCGATCCATTCCGGCGCCGCCCGGGTCCTACGCCGCCGAGCGCCCCTCGGAAGGCTTCGGCGCGGCCCGCCCGCCCCGCCCCTCGCTCGGCCTTTTCCGGCAGCCGTCGGCCCGGCTCGGCTGGTTCCGCCGCCGGCGGGGTCCGGGCCTGGTCTGGTCGGCGGGCGGGCGGGCGCCTCTCGGCGGGCCATGGCAGCCTTCGGGGTGCTGAGCTACGAGCACCGGCCTCTCAAGCGGCCGCGCCTGGGCCCGCCCGACGTCTACCCGCAGGACCCCAAGCAGAAGGAGGTGAGCGGGCCGCAGCGCCCGGCCGGGAGGGCGCCCCTGCGGGAGGGCGGCGGGCGCAGCGCCCCCCCGCGTCCGGAGGGAGAAGGGCCCGGGGGGGCGGCCGCGGGGGCTCCCCTCGCCCCCGCCCGGAGACCCGCCGGCAGCCCGCCCGTGCCCGGACCCGCCCGCTGGAGAAAGGCCGGGCTCCCCACGGAGGCTCCGCTGCTCTGGGCCTCGGGGGTCTCCCGGGGCTGCGGGGACGGGGGAGCGCCGGTGACCCCCGCCTTGATCCCCCAGGACGAGCTGACGGCCCTGAACGTGAAGCAGGGCTTCAACAACCAGCCGGCCGTTTCTGGAGATGAACACGGCAGCGCCAAGAACGTCAACTTCAACCCGGCCAAGGTGAGCCCCTCCCCCCGGACCCCCCGGGGCACAGGACGGCCCGTGGCAGCCCAGCCTCCGAGTCCCGGTGAGGGTGGGTCCCGGCTCTCCGGGCTGCCGACCCACAGCCGAAGGGGGCAGCCGCTGGGGAGAGATGGGGGCCGGGAGAAGCAGGGGACCGCGAATGCTGCCTGCCCAGGGCCTCGCCCTGCGTGGGGTCTTGGGATCAGGGGTGAAGCTCTGGGCAGCGGCAATGGGCTGACGAAGTGACCTTGGGAACTTGGGGCTGCCTGGCACCGCGTCACTAAGCCCGAGGTCTGAAAGAGAGAAAGTGGGCCCTGGCCTCAGGCGGGGGCTCTGCAGCGGCAGAGGAGCCTCTTCTCAGGGTGGGCTGAGGGTGCCGAGTCGTTGCTCTTGAGGGAAAGTGAGGCAGGGGCTTCCGCGGGGGGTGCCTTGGGGGCAAAGAAGCCTGGAAGCTCCTTTTCCTCTTCTCCAGATCAGCTCCAACTTCAGCAGCATCATTGCTGAAAAGCTGCGCTGCAACACCTTGCCCGACACAGGCCGTCGGAAGCCGCAGGTGAACCAGAAGGATAACTTCTGGCCGGTGACGGCTCGCTCCCAGAGCGCGATTAACAATTGGTTCAACGATCTGGCTGGAACCAAACCCCTCACCCACCTGGCTAAAAAGGTACCGCACTGCCAAGGCTCCCCAGATCCCTGAAGGGGTGGCTGAGGTCAGGAGACCCAGAGCATCTGTAAACCCTCAGGGTTCACTGTTGGACGGCTTTGGCGAGGACTTGGACAAAGAGACGGGAGCTCTGTCTGGGGAAGGGGAGCCCTTAGCATTTTGCTCAGGCAGGGCAAGAATGCGAGGGATGCACAGGAGTCCTCAGAGACCCAGCCCTGATGCGGAGCTACAGGTTAGGTGTTGTGCAGGGAGACGAAAGAACGAGACGGAGTGAGCGAAATATGGGCTGCAGTTCACACGATGCCTGGTTTCCTAGCCCTCCTCCTTGCTTGGTCTCTGACAAAACTGCCCGCAGCCATGTTTGAATCGCCCTCCTCCTGCTGTGCTCTGGCAGGTGCCCATCTTCAGCAAGAAGGAGGAGATATTTAGTTACCTGGCCAAGTACGCAGTGCCCGTGATGAGAGCTGCCTGGCTGATCAAGATGACCTGTGCCTATTACGCTGCCATTACGGAAACGAAGGTGAAGAAGCGGCATGTCATTGACCCCTTCAGCGGTAAGGGCTGCTGCTCAGGCCTCGAACGCTTCCAGGATCAATGTAGCGCCCCGGGCTTGGGTTGAGCTAGGCCTCTCTCAGCCTCCACCCAGGGCATCCGTTTCTCTTGCACCCAAATCGCCAGGATGATCTGGCTTTCCCCCCTCACCATCCCTTGTCTCTGTTGCATCCAAAGCCTTCTCTGCCTGAGGAATCCCAGAGCCGGTCCAGACCTGTCTCTGCCGCTGACCGCCTCTCTCCCTTTCTAGAGTGGACGCAGATTATCACCAAATTTCTGTGGGAGCAGCTGCAGAAGATTGCCGACTTCCATCGGCAGCTGCTGGCACAAGCCTGCGGCTCGCCCTCCAGCATCATGCCCCAGGAGGTGGAGCACTCCGTGAAGCAGTGGGACTACAATGAGAAGCTGGCCATGTTTATGTTCCAGGTGAGAGTGGGGAAGGGAGGTGGCCTCTGGCTGGCTGGCGGGTCCCCTTTGGTGGGAGCTGCGTTGAAGACAGGCGGGCTGAGGCCCCCGGCCCTCTCACTACGCCTCTGCCTGCTCCTTCCAGGATGGGATGCTGGACCGGCATGAGTTCCTGACCTGGGTGCTTGAGTGCTTTGAGAAGATTCGCCCGGGCGAAGACGAGCTCCTGAAGCTGCTCCTACCGCTGCTCCTGCAGGTCAGCCGCCGCTCCCCAGGCAAACTCAGAAGGGCCAGCTGGGTTGAAACGGGAAAACGGGAGTAAAACTGTAAGGAAGGGAGGGCTTTCGCTGGGTGGGCGCTTTCCATCCGTTCAGCGGCCTAGAAGATGGTGGGTGGAAGCTCATGCGCTGGGTCTTGAGGGAGTGCCCGGTGGGTCGGGGGGCCCCAGAGCGTGGTGGGCTTCTCGGCTAAGCTAATGCTGCAGCCCTGGTCTCTTTTCTCCCCAACAGTATTCCAGTGAGTTTGTGCAGTCTGCCTACCTGTCCAGGCGCCTGGCTTACTTCTGCACCCGCCGGCTTGCTATTCTGCTGGATGCCAGCGGTGGGCACCCGGCTCACCATCTTCCATCTCAGACGGCTCCGGCACTCCCCTCCACCCCGACTCCCCAGCCGGCTGCGGGAAACTCCTCCGCCACCCCTTTCAGCGACCTGCTGCTGTGTCCCCAGCATCGCCCAGTAGTGTTTGGGCTCAGCTGCATCCTCCAGGCAAGCGCTTGGCCTTGCAGGGTTCGGGAGGCGCATTTGCGAGTTGTCTAAGAGGAAAGGCCTTCAGAGAGAGCATAGGGACAATCTCAGCCTTTTCCTGGCTGCTCCTTGTAGCACTGCGGGCCAAGGGTCCGTTGCATCGTACGCAGGCCGCACCCACCCCAGCTCCGGCAATGTGAAAAAAAGTCACAATACATCGCGACACATTATGTGACGCGGCGAGTTTGACACCCGTGTTGTAGCAGGAGGGCAGAGAGGAAGCATTGGGAACTGCCCGCTGCTGAGGACGGGACTTTCCCTTAGAATCCTAGCAGGTGTGGTTCACCAGCGGAGACACAGGGGAGCCCAGAGGAATAGTGGTGCGAATACCCAGAATCATTTGGCTTTGGGGATCAGAGAGTACTGTGGAAATGGCTGACCATCTGAGTGCTGGGCACTGAACTGCCCTTGAGAACGACGGCCTCTTTCCCACCCCCGAGAGAACTCAACCTCCCCCTCGTCTCCTCTGGCTTTAGAGTATTGTCCTGTGTTGCCCCAGCGCCCTTGTCTGGCATTACTCCCTCACGGACAGCAGAATCAAGACGGGCTCTCCCCTCGACCATCTGCCCATTGCCCCCTCAAACCTGCCCATGCCAGGGGTCAACACCAGCTTCATACAACAGGTGAGCAGCAGCCCACTTCTTGGCTTGGGTCATCTCCAACCCTCGGGGCTGACTCGGGTGGGGGAGGGGCTGTGCCAGGCTTGCTCCCTCCTTGTCTCTCCGACTGGCTCAGGATCCTCGCAAGCGCCAGGGTCTTCCTCTGATGCCCTTTCCTTGCCAGGTCCGAGCCAGGCTCCGGGAGACAGAGCAGCAGATCAAGGAGCGTGGCCAGGCCGTGGAAGTGCGCTGGTCCTTCGACAAATGCCAGGAAGCCACTGCAGGTAGCCCCTGCCCCGACTCCCCCCCCGCCCCCTCCCTCGCTGCCCCTGTGTCTGAGCAGCTGGGTTGCAGTTCTCTGCTGCGCAGGCGGTGGGCTCCCTGCCTTTGACCTCTCCCTCTCTCTCCCAGGGTTCACCATCAGCCGGGTGCTCCACACTTTAGAAGTCCTCGACAGTCACAGTTTTGAGCGTTCGGACTTTAGCAATTCCCTGGATTCTCTGTACAACAGGATATTCGGGGGAGGGCCGAGCAAGGACAGTCACGAGGTGGGGCAAAGGGGCTCCTCTGCCTTGGTTCAGCCGTGGGGAAATGGGATCCAACAGGGAGAGGGCGTGATCGGGGCTTTGGACAGGGGCCAGTGCAGGGTGTTCTCTGCTCACATTGTGTTGGCACACAGTGCGCTTCCAAGGCATTTGATTCAGGACAGTCGGGTTGGGACTGCTGCTGCCGGGAGGTGGTCGGGGCTCCCAGCTGAAATCCTTTTAAGATGGACCAGAGAGATCTACCGCAGAGGAGGGAGCCTCCGTGTTCAGCTGCTCAGAGCAAAATCTGAAGCAGGGAAAGCAGCTCGGTGCAGATGAGGAGGCTGGAGGAAGTGGCTACGGCTTTTCAGCTGACGGACAGTCTCCCCCATGCAGTGCATGAAAGGAAGCAACGGCCCTGGCCGCTGGACCGTGGGGAGCTGTCTTGGGGCTTGACGGAAGGCTGGGGAGAAGGTTAGGCCGGCCCTTCTGGCAGATTAACCCCCTTGCTTTCCTGGCAGATCTCTCCCGACGACGACGCCGTGGTGGCTCTGCTCTGCGAGTGGGCCGTGAGCCACAAACGGTCAGGGCGGCACAGGGCAATGGTGGTGGCAAAGCTGCTGGAGAAGCGGCAATCTGAAATAGAGGCCGAGGTGAGCAGAGGGTGCTTCCACAGGGACTGGTAGAGGTGGTGTGAGAAGGCCAGGAGGGTGGGGCAGAGTGTTCCCTTCAAAAAGGAAATGTCCGTTGGGGTTAATATCCTAGAATGCCCCATTCTGACTCGGCCGGGATTGTTCGGTCACCCCAGTGGCCCATCTTGGCCACGGACAAGGTTGGACATTTCTGGCCAGGTCGGAACACTTTTGAAGTTGATACTGGACATTTGTAGCCAAGATATTTTGGCCTCAAGGTGCTTTATAAATTTCTATTTTCATCCCCGACAACTTTGTGCTCAGCCCACAAAGTTCATTTGAATATTCTGCAAACACAAATGAACACAACATCCAGAGTGCAGGTAAATTCTTTGGCAAGACCTTAAATCTACCTTAAAACGTTAGACGTTTGAAAAAGAAGAAAAAATACAGTAATAAAGCCTGTGAAATATTCAGCAATCGTGGTGCTCAAAATGGCAGAGATGGGGGTGTGAAAACTTCCAAAGTCCAAATGCAGCGTGAAAAGAATTGCCCTAGAAAATGGGGTGGTGTTGTGGGAGTGCAGATTCCCTTGTTTGGGAGCAGGCAGTCGCTGCAGGAGATGAGGCCACACGTGGGGTGTTTGTTCCAGCAGAAACTGCTGCAGGGGGCCAAATCTGGGCTCGGGTGGCCTGGGGAGGGCCTGGGGGCAGGCGTGGGGCTCACCGCCTTCTGCTCTTGTGCTTGTGCTCAGCGCTGTGGCGACTCAGAAGTGGTGGACGAAAAAGGCTCCATCTCGTCGGGTTCCCTCTCGGCAGTGAGCGCCCCCGTCTTCCAAGAGGTCCTCATGCAGTTCCTGGACAGCCAGGCCCCCGTGCTGAGTATGGACCACGCCCACACCCGGCTCCCGCTTGAGAGGAGGGGGGGGTCAGGCCGGGCTCCTCACGCCTCCCTCCCTCCCTCTCTCCCTGGCAGCTGACCCCAGCAGCGAGAACGAGCGGGTTGAGTTCTTCAACCTGGTCCTGCTCTTCTGCGAGCTGATCCGACACGACGTCTTCTCGCCTAACATGTACATGTGCACCCTGATCTCGCGGGGCGACCTGGCCATCGACCACGGGCCCCGACCTGCCTCCCCTTTTGACGATGCGGCGGACGAGCATGACCGGAAGGAGCGGGAGGGCGGCCACAGCCTCAAGCTGGAGGTTTGAGCTGAAAGCCCTCCTTGTTCTGATCGGGGGTGGTGGGGCTGGGCTGCTTCGGCTTCAGGGCACTGAAGGAGGCGCCTCGTCCCTTCTCCCTGCCAGGATGCCGGCCTGTCGGAGTGCCACATGGACATCGACCACAGTTCCAGTGCCATCTTTGATGACATGGAGAAGGCTGATTTCTCGGTAGGCCCTGGCCGGTCTTTGGGAAGCCCGTAGGTCCCTCCTTCCCTCGCTGGCAGACTTGGGCTGCCTCTTCCCAAGAGAGCCACTGCCCTCCAGTGCCCTTCCTGGGGGAAAAGGAGGTCCAGCCTATTCTGTCTGGGGCCTGTGGGGGCCTCAAGGGGAGCGGAAGCCATGGGATGCTGTGCAGAGAGAGGCAGAAGCCCTTGGTGGAGGGCACTCCTGCCTGCCCGGCTGTCGGGGACAGAGTCTTCCCTGCCAAGATGCAGAATCCACTCACCTTTCTGCCTTTTCCCTGCCCCCACCCCCGCCAGATGTTCTCTCCTTCCATGCACTGTGAATCCAAAGCCAGCCCTTCCCCAGAGAAGCTGGACCCTGAGAAGGACAGGCTGGCAGATGGGACGTTGGCAACACTTTATGACCAGCCTCGACATATCCAGTACTGCACACATTTCCCCATTCCCCAGGTGAGATGCCATGAGCTGGGCACTGGGGAAGGGCTGCTGTTTGCTGGGCGTGCGAGGGAATAAGCCGGGGCCTGGTGAGGAGGTCCCAGGTGGCTTCACCTGAGAGCCTTTGGGAGGCGCCTCCCTCAGAAAGGCAAGGCCTCCCTGTGGGGTGGCTGGAGAATCTCCCAATGACCGCAGTTGGGACCGGCTCTTTCCCGCCTTTCTGCCTTCTCAGGAGGAGTCGAGCAGCCACGAGTGCAACCAGCGGCTGGTGGTCCTTTTCGGCGTTGGGAGACAGCGCGACGAGGCACGCCACGCCATCAAAAGAATCGGCAAAGATATCTTGAAGGTGCTCAACAGGAAAAGTACAGCAGAGACAGGTTGGTGGAGCTGCTCAGGCCAAAGGGCTGTGTGGAAGCCATTGGGACCTGCGAAGGTCATCCCAACGTATCTCCCTTGGGCAGGCGGCGAGGAGGGGCAGAAAAGGAAGAGAAACAAGCCAGAGGCCTTCCCGACCGCAGAGGACATCTTTGCGAAATTCCAGCATCTTTCCCATTTCGACCAGCACCTCGTCACCTCTCAGGTGGGTTCCTGCGGCCGAGGGCTGGTCGGAGGCTGAGAAGAAGCAGTGGGGGGGTGGGGAGTTGTGCTTTAGACTGCTGGGCTCCCCCCTCCCTCCCTCAGGTATCTCGCAATGTCCTGGAGCAGATCACCAGCTTTGCCTTAGGAATGTCCTACCACCTGCCTCTGGTGCAGCACATCCAGTTCATCTTCGACCTGATGGAGTATTCGCTCAACATCAGCGGGCTCATCGACTTTGCCATCCAGGTGAGCCGCTCAAACCGGGGCCTGGCTGTGCGGAGCTTTCCCCCCCCCGGGCAAGGCCCCCCCGGGCTTGCTCAGGAGAGAGCTTGCCCGTGGCCGAGACGGGTTGAAAGCCCAGTGCCAAAACCCTCACCCGAAGGCCCCTTGAATCCCCAAGCACGCAAGGGCATAAACAGTAGGCAGCGCACTTCCCAGTTCTTTTGCCGTCAAGTGAGATGCCGCAGCCGCACTTGGTGACTTGGATGCCGAGGGCTGCAGCAGGACCTGCTCGCCTCCTCTTGGCTCCCCCCAAGCACAGCGTTCCCCCAAACCCGCCCCTTAAGCCTTCCCACCCCTAGTGGTGCTGGAGGCTATGAGTTGATCTGCATCTTCCCTACCCCCCCTCCTCCCACCGCACCCCCCCCACCGGATCCTGGATGGCTGCTTAGCTGCTGAACGAGCTGAGCGTGGTGGAGGCCGAGTTGCTGCTCAAGTCCTCTGACCTGGTGGGCAGCTACACCACCAGCCTGTGCCTGTGCATCGTGGCCGTCCTGCGGCATTATCACTCCTGCCTTATCCTCAACCAGGACCAGATGGCCCAAGTCTTCGAAGGGTGAGCCCTGGGCACACGCCTGGCCCTGCAAGCTTTAGGGGAGGCTGCCAGCCCTCCTGGATCATCTCCTTCGGGGGGGGATTGTGGGCTGGGGCCGCCAAGCCTGTCCTGGCTTTTTCCCACGTGCCTCTCTCCTCCCTCCCAGGCTGTGTGGGGTGGTGAAGCACGGCATGAACCGCTCGGACGGCTCTTCGGCCGAGCGCTGCATCCTGGCCTACCTCTACGATCTCTACACGTCCTGCAGCCACCTCAAGAGTAAATTTGGGGAGCTCTTCAGGTCAGTGCCCTGCCCTGCCTGTGGCCTTCCTGCCAGCCTTTTCCATCCCGAGCCCAGCTCCTTCTGCGCCTCCCCACCCGAGGGGGCTCCCGGAGGCCCGGCCAGGGCTACCCAGGTCCCACCGCCTGCTTTCCCCGCAGCGACTTCTGCTCCAAGGTGAAGAACACCATCTACTGCAACGTGGAGCCCTCCGACTCGAACATGCTGTGGGAACCCTTGTTTATGATCGACACCATCGAGAACCCCTCGGCCCACAACTTCACCTACACCAACCTAGGCAAGAGCCTGGCAGACAACCCGGCCAACCGCTACAGCTTCGTCTGCAACGCCCTGATGCACGTCTGCGTGGGGCATCACGACCCGGACCGGTGAGAGCCCGGCCAGCCGAGGGGCCACGGGGGGGGGGGGGCTGCTGATGCCTCTTTCCCTGGGGAGGAGGCACAGGAAGGGGAAGCAGGAGGTCTGGCCTTCCCTCTTTCTTCCCCCCACTTCCTAGCTCCTGGGGGTAGAGATTGGATTCACACGTTACTTTCCGTTTTATTGAATTAGCCACACTTAGTTGTCACTCAGCTTTGTGGCTTTTTCTGCCTCTTGAGAATCCGGCAGACCCGTTTCAAAGAGGGTTTCAAAGACGAGGCCCCGTGCACACCTCCAGGCTGGCTGGCCGATGCCGACCTCTCTGTGACTCTCGGCTAATAGCCACGCCCTCACCGGCCCCTGCTCTTCTGCCCAGGGTCAACGACATTGCCATCCTGTGTGCGGAGCTCACCGGCTACTGCAAGCTGCTGAGTGCCGAGTGGCTGGGGGTGCTGAAGGCCCTGTGCTGCTCCTCCAACAATGGAACGTGCGGCTTCAACGACCTCCTCTGCAATGTGGACGTAAGGGCGGGACAGGGAGGGGCAGGAGGGAGGTTTTACAGAGCAGGCATAACGTCTGAGGAGGACCCATTGGTGAAGCAGGTGTGGAAGAGGGCTGCGTGTGCTTGAAGGCCACTCTCTCAGGGAGAAAGCCTGGGCTTGGCTGCAGGGCCCCTGGTGCATTCCCAGGAGCTGGTTGCCTTTAACTGATCTTTTCCTGCCTTGACTTCTGGTTTAGCTCCCAGCAATGCCCCCATTTGTTCAGGACGTCGTCCTTCTCTCGTTCCAAAACACAAAACCTGACCCCACAGCCTGATCCGGTGCTTTCCTCAATCCCAGCATTTCAGGGATGTGGTTTAAGATCTGATTTGGGAATATTTGCCCAGCACTGGGGGGGGGGGGTCAGTTCTGAATGTAGATGGTAATACAGGCAGGGGCTCAGCCAAGCTGCCTTCCTCCTTACCTGCAGGTGAGCGACCTGTCTTTCCACGATTCCCTGGCGACCTTTGTGGCCATCCTCATCGCTCGCCAATGTCTGCTTCTGGAGGACCTGATCCGTTGCGCGGCCATTCCCTCTCTTCTCAATGCTGGTGAGGGTCCGGCTGGGGCACCGTCCGAAGCAGTCCCGGAGAGAGGCCCAGCCTGAAGGGCAGCCTGTCCCCTGACCAACCTGCCCTTCTTTTGCAGCCTGCAGTGAACAGGACTCGGAGCCCGGGGCCCGCCTGACCTGTCGAATTTTGCTGCACCTCTTTAAGACACCTCAGCTGAATCCCTGCCAGCAGGATAGCAGTAAGCCATTGGGCCTCGGCTCTCCCAGGACGGGGGCGCCTTAGGTGTGTCGGCTGCAGCAGCGGTCAGTCCAGGGCTAAAAGCGTGGGCTCCCCACAGGTAAGCCCTCGGTGGGCATCCGCTCGTCCTGTGACAGGCACCTGCTGGCCGCTTCCCAGAATCGCATCGTGGACGGGGCCGTCTTTGCAGTCCTGAAGGCCGTCTTTGTCCTGGGTGCGTACTTGGACACAGTCTTTTTTGGGGGGGAGGGGCGGAGTCAGATCACTGGATTAGTCCCCCCTCCTGGTTGCAGGGGACGCCGAACTGAAGGGGTCTGGGTTTTCCCACCCGGGAGGGGTGGACGACGTCCTGGATGACGACAAGAAGTCGGCCGGGCGGATGGTCTCCATTGAGACAGCCAGCCTGGATGTTTACGCCAAGTACGTCCTCCGGAGCATCTGCCAGCAGGTAAGACTGTCGGCCCTTGCGGGGAATGTTTGCTCAGAAATGGGCCTTGTCCTGAGCTCGCTCTGGGACTGGTCCAGTTGCTGGGAGGGGGCGGGTGCCAAGCCCCCTTGAGGCACAGACGTGCCTGTGAGGAGGGCCCCACCAGCCCTGCTCCCGGGGCCGCAGGGGGCAGATGGCTCGGTGTGGCTGGCAGAGCCAGAGGCCCCCAGGGTCAGTGGCACGCTCCTCCCCCTTTGTCCACAGGAATGGGTTGGTGAGCGATGCTTGAAGTCCTTGTGCGAGGACAGCAACGACCTGCAGGACCCCGTCCTGAGCAGCACTCAGGCCCAGAGGCTGATGCAGCTGATCTGCTACCCTCACCGGCTGCTCGACAGCGAGGAGGGCGAGAACCCCCAGCGGCAGAGGATCAAGCGCATTTTGCAGGTTCCTGGAGGGGGGGCGCTTTGGCCAGGCGGACGGTGCTCCTTGGCCTCTGCAGGAGCCCGGTGGGAGGGAGGGATTGGCTCTTTCCACGGACGAGGCATGTGCTGAAATTCTGGCTCTCTTCAGGAGAGCACGAAGCCAGCGGGCGGGTTGGCCCCACAGCAGGGCTGTCCTCCTGACAGAGGCGCCCGTCTGCCTTCCTTGCAGAACCTGGACCAGTGGACGATGCGGCAGTCGCTGCTGGAGCTGCAGCTCATGATCAAGCAGACGGCCAGCAACGTAAGGACTGGGGCCGGCTTTCGGGCTTACCTCCCTGGGAGAGGCCAGGGCAGCTCAAGAGGCCCCTGGAGGAGGGCAAAGCCTGGGAGTTCATCCCAGCCGAGTTGCACCGCTGTCCTCTTGCCAGGGCTCCAATGTTTGACTGCCCCCCCTCCGCCTCCTGCAGCAGGAGATGAATTCCCTCCTGGAGAACATCGCCAAGGCCACCATTGAGGTGTTCCAGCAATCGGCAGAGACCAACTCGGCCAGCAACGGCATCGTCAGCCTGGGCAGCTGCTCCAACCTCATGCCAGCCAACCCCAAAGCCAAGCCTGTCCTGAGGTCAGCAGAAGTCGGCAGAGGCGGGGAGGGGGGGGGCAGGATGCAGGGGCTCCGCTGGCCTGACGCTGCTTTCTCGCCCACCCAGCTCCCTGGAACGGTCCGGAGTGTGGCTGGTGGCGCCTCTCATCGCCAAGCTCCCGACCTCTGTGCAGGGCTACGTGCTGAAGGCCGCGGGGGACGAGCTGGAGAAGGGGCAGCATTTGGGGTCTTCCTCCCGCAAGGAGAGAGACAGGCAGAAGCAGAAGAGGTGAGGGACCGGGAGGGGGGGAGGGAAGCCCTGTGAGACCAGCCCAACCTCTGCCCTTGCCTGCAGCATGACTCTGCTGAGCCAGCAGCCCTTCCTGTCCCTGGTGCTCACCTGCCTGAAGGGCCAGGACGAGCAGCGCGAGGGCCTCCTCACCTCCTTGTACAGCCAGGTTCAGCAGGTAAGTGGAAGGTCCCCAGGGCGGCTTTTTGGGGGGCTTCCCTTTCCTGGCCTTTGGCCCCCCAGCAGCTTCTGCCTGCTGAGGAAGAGCTGTTCCCATCACCATCCTCTTAGATTGTGACCAACTGGCGGGAAGACCAGTACCAGGACGATTGCAAGGCCAAGCAGCTGATGCACGAGGCGCTGAAGCTGCGTCTGAATCTGGTGAGCTGGGGGGGTGCAGAAGGGGCCCCCTTCTGCCTCCCGAGGCTGCTCCCCTAAGCGTCGGGCAGAGCTGGAGCTGTTGGCCTCCTTTTGCTCCCCTCGCCTCTCCCTTTTTAGGGAGCTCCCTTTCCTTGGACGGGGGAAGCCCCCCTCTTTCTCTGCCCCCAGCCTTCTTGCGGGGCGGGAGCTCATGTGGTCCTTCCCGCCAGGTGGGGGGCATGTTCGACACGGTGCAGCGCAGCACCCAGCAGACCACGGAGTGGGCGGTGCTTCTCCTGGACATCATCAGCAGTGGCACGGTGGACATGCAGTCTAACAAGTGAGCCGTTCCTTCGCCATGACCTCCCCCCCCAGCCCCTCACAGGGGGCCCTCTGATTGTGATGAGGGGGGTATTTTTGCCCTGTCTGCTGGGCCTCCTGCAGGGGACCACATCCTTAAGAAGTGCCCCCCCGAGAGCCCCATCCACAGCAGGACAGGGGCCCAGCTTTCCTGGCCACAAGGGCTGTGTGAATTGGCAGCCCTTCCGGCACAAGGGCAAAGCCTGGCCTGGGCCAAGGGGGCTGCCGCTGCTGCCACTCCTTGCTGACCGCCCTTCCTCTCCGGCCCTGATCTTCCAGTGAGCTCTTCACCACCGTCCTGGACATGCTGAGTGTGCTGATCAACGGCACTCTGGCCGCTGACATGTCCAGCATCTCGCAAGGCAGCATGGAGGAGAACAAGCGGGCCTACATGAACCTGGTCAAGAAGCTGCGGGTAAACCAGAGCGCCCCCCGGAGGGAAGGGGTGCACTAGCGGTGTGTTCCTGGGTCGACCTCTGCTTTTTTCCTGCGTAACGCTCTTGTGCTTGAGGGCAGCGGGCAGGAGGGGGCCAACCGGGGGTCCCTGTCCGGAGCCACAGGAGCGAGGGTGGGATGGCTGGGGCCACGGTGCAGCTCCCCTAGGGCAGCCGCAGTGGCAAGCGTGGCCGGCTTCCTCTGCAGAAAGAGCTGGGCGACCGACAGTCTGAGAGCCTGGAGAAGGTGCGGCAGCTGCTGCCCCTGCCCAAGCAGACCCGGGACGTGATCACCTGCGAGCCCCAGGGCTCCCTCATCGACACCAAAGGGAACAAGATTGCCGGCTTTGACTCCATTTTCAAGAAGGAGGCAAGTGGCTCCCTGGGGGGGAGGGGGGCCTTGGCTCTTGGTGGGAGAGGACGGGGGTTGGGCTGCGGGACTGGCAGTTTCCAGAATGAGGAACGAATCGCCATGGCTGTCCTCCCCCCCCCCCCAGGGCCTGCAGGTCTCCACCAAGCAGAAGATCTCGCCCTGGGACCTCTTCGAGGGCCTGAAGCACTCTGCTCCGCTGTCCTGGGGCTGGTTTGGGACGGTGCGGGTGGACCGCAAGGTCTCCCGCCTGGAAGAGCAGCAGCGGCTGCTCCTCTACCACACCCACCTGAAGCCCAAGCCCCGCAGCTACTACCTGGAGCCACTGCCACTGCCTCCCGAGGAGGAGGAGCCCCCCACTCCGCTGCCCCTGGAGCCGGAGAAGAAGGTGGTCGAGCCGGCCAAGGCGGAGAAGGCCAGTGCCAGCACCGGCAGCTCCGCGGCGGAACCCAAGAACAAGAGTAAGAGCAAGAACAAGAAGCGCGCCCAGTCGGCCAGCAAGAGCGAGGTGAGCCTTCTCCCCAAGGCTGGGCCAGCCCTCCCAGCCCCTCCTCCTGCCTTCTCATGGCCTTTGCCCCCCTCCCCCACCCAGGAATACCTGATGAACGCTGGCCGAGGAGTCTCCTATGGTGCCGGCATTCCCACCGACCTCCTGCATCACCAACCGGGGAACGCCATGTCTCGCCTGGCCTACGGGCAGCCTCCGGTGGGCCTCTATGCCCAGAACCAGCCCCTCCCAGCAGGTCAGTCAAAGGCCGGCGTCTCCTGGGGAGGAGACCTCCCCCCCCAGCCTGGATTTTGGCAGCTTCCCCAGCAGGACCACCAACCTGAGCCGGGACAGGGAACCCAGCGGAACAGAGGGGCGTCTTCTTGGGCTCCCTCCAAGCTCCCCCAGGCCTCTGGCACTGGCCGGGGCTGAGCTAGGCGCCCCTGGCCTCTTCCGCCTGGAGGTGCCCAGAAGAGATGTGCTGCTTCTCCTTGCAGGCGGCCCTCGGTTGGACACATCGTACCGGCCGGTTCGCATGCCCATAGGCAAGCTAGTGCCTAACCGGCTCCCCTACGCAGGGGTCTTGCCAGCCAGCATGGGCATGCTGGGAATGGACCCTTCCTATAAATCAGCCGTCTACAGGCAGCAGCAGCAGCCGCCACCCCCTGTGCCTGGGGGGCAGCTCCTGCGCCAGCAGCTGCAGGCCAAACTGGTAAGCTCCCAGGGAGGGGATTTGCAGAGTGGGTCGCCCGAGAGAGGGTCTCCTGTGGGCAGCCGAGTTCCGGAGACCTCTTTGAGGCAGCCTCCAGCTCTTCCAGAAGTGGGACGAAAAGCACCCTGGTCTTTATCCTTCCGCACGGCCCAAAGTAATTTGGGAGAGCATTTGTGCCCAGAAGGAAAGATCTCGGGGCCAGCAAGGGCACCGACTGTGCCCCAGCTGCCTGTGCCGTGACTCTCTCTTGCCTTCCCAGCAAGGCCAGGGGCTCCTGGGGCAGCCGCCAGTGCGCCAGATGCCTCCCACTCCGGCTTATGGAACCGGGCAGTCCTCACAGGTGAGTCCCCAGCCCTCCGGCGGCTTCTTCCAGGAAACCTTCTCCTGCCCAGACAACTGGGAAAGGAAGCTGGTGGGGCCGAGCACGGTCTCTGTCCGGCAGGAGCACCAGAGGCTGGCCGCCTTTTTCTCTGACGCCTCTGAGCAGTAACTAGCCTGCTTGGCCCATTGCTGACCCGGGCCCTGCTCCCCTCTTCCCCCTGCAGGGTTACACCCCCTACGGGGTGCCTCACCTGGGCCTTCAGCAGCATCCCTCCCAGGCCAGCACCATGGTCCCTTCGACCTATTCCAGCCAGACCTACCAGAACACCCACCCCAGCGCCAACCCTGCCTTCGTCGACGCCGTCCGATCCATGCAGAGGCCCAGTGGATACGTGCACCAGCAGGCCCCGGCGTATGGGCACGCCCTGAATGCCGCCCAGAGGTACCTGGGGGAGCTGCAGGGCTGCGTCCGCCCCCACCGATCCAGCCAAGGCTCTGCCCGAAAGGCTGCTCTGGCCAGCCGGGGGGGGGCTGTCTCGGCCTGCCCTCTGATGCGCCGGCTCTCCCCGGCCTCCACTTCAGGTTTCCCCATCAGCCGATGCAGCAGCCAGCCATGATGGGCAGCATCAACCACCTGAGCACGCAGGGGGTCCCCGCGGGGGTCCGGCCCAGCCAGCTTCTGCCTGACCAGCAGCAGCAGCAGCAGCAGCAATACCTGAGGCAGCAGCAACAGCAGCTGCTACGGGTGAGCAGCGACCCTCTGGCAGGCCCCTTCCCTCCCTGGGGGGACTGTGGACCTGCCTGGGGGACTGGAAGTCTGTGGCAAAAGGGGAGGGGTCTAAAAGAGGGGAGGTGCAGGCTGCTTCAATGGCTGCCACGGGCGCAGTTGGCAGAAAGCCGCCTGGTCTGAGGTGACCCTCCGTCTTCCCAGGGGCTCCTGGCTGCGCTTCTCACGGATTCGCTTCGCCCTTTTTTTGCAGCAGCAGCAGCAGCAGCAGCAGCCCCCCCCACAGCCGCAGCCCCAACAGCCACAGCCACCCCCCCAGCAGCCTCCCCCAGTGCCCCCCGTCCCTCAGCCGCAAGCTCAGGGCCAGCCACCGGGACTGGGGATGCAAGGCCTGGCTCCTCAACAGCCCCTGGTAAGTCCGGAAGTCCCTCTTCCTGGGGTAGCCAGGGATTCCCAGCCGCCCACAGCCTCAGTGACGTCTCCCCCTCTGCGCAGTTCCAGCGACAAGGCCTCCAGCAGACGCAGCAGCAGCAGCAGACGGCCGCCTTGGTCCGGCAGCTCCAGCAGCAGCTCTCCAGTAAGGCCTGGGCCCCGGGCCCTGTAGCTCAGACGGCCGGGC
The DNA here is from genome assembly GCF_947247035.1 of Vipera ursinii. Taxonomy (NCBI): domain Eukaryota; kingdom Metazoa; phylum Chordata; class Lepidosauria; order Squamata; family Viperidae; genus Vipera; species Vipera ursinii. The sequence continues at coordinate 620,780 of NC_139525.1, read as the reverse complement.
AGGGTGCAGCCTCCCAGGCTCCTCTTAGGGGAAGGAAGTGGGGTTCTCGGGGGGGGTGCTCTCCCTCACAAAGCACACCGGAACAGGCGGTCCTCAGTGAGAGCTGAAGGCAAGGGAGGGAGCTTCGTGGGAGGGGGGATCCAGGGGGCCGTTGTGGGTCCGGAGAAGCAGGCTGCTTTTGGCTGCCAGCATTGCTGGAGGAAGCTTCTCTCCCCGCCTCCTTGCCAGGCCTTCTTCTTCCCACCTGGCAGATCAGAGCCGTTCACAGTGGCGGCGTCTGAACTGGGGGAAGGCAGAGGAGCTGCCCACCCTGGCACCGGGGGAGGGGACTCTGCTGACGCTTCAGAGGACCCACCGAGGGGCTCTCTTGGGCGTCTGGCATGTGGGGCGGCCCCGGAGTTGGGCTCCTCCTGCTGCCTCAGCAAAAAAGTCTGGCTTGTAGGGGGAGGGATAGAATTGGGGCTGCCCCTCGGACAGCTTTGGTCCCTCTTGCAGCCTTGGAGATGGGCCAGCAGCTTCCCTCGGCAGGCTGAGGAGGCCAAGGCTGCGGCGACTGTGAGCCTGGGGAGAAATGGGTCACTCCTACAGTGGTTTGTCCTCATCCTTTCCCCCCCAAGAGCCCCCCCGCCACGGGCCCAGCCGGGTTTGGCTGGAGTGGGATGCAGGGAGCCGTGGCTACATCACAGACGTGTGCTTGAGAAGCTTGTCGGGCGCAGGGGAGCTGTGTCCTGCCACAGAGCCGGGTCGTGTGATGGGCACCTCCTGCGGTGCCCTCCTCTTCCACATCCAGCCAGCTTCTGCCCCAAATACTGAGCTGTTTGCTCCCCTCCCTTCCCAGCATCTGACTGCTTGTTTGGCCCACACAGATACGCAGCCCCAACAGAGCAGCAACCCATTCGGACGGTATTGAGCCCCGCGAGAGAAGAAGCAGCTTCACGGTGGACTTGGAAGGGCCATTCTTCAGGGCCGGGGGGGGGAACCAGCCCCCCACCCCACCCGTGGACTCTGGCCATGCAGCGGCACCCCCCACCCATCCACGGCCAGGAGTGTTTTATCATGCCAAACGAGTGTTTTTAATCTCCACTTTCTACCAGTGTTTCTGAATCCTGTGTGATTGCTAGAGTCTCCCACCCCACTTTGATTTCAGCTTTTAATAAGTTTTTAGTATTTTTGTTAAAATAATGACAAAAAAAACAACTTGTAAGATTTTATACTTTATTTATACCAGATGAACCCTGTATCACAGATGTCCTGAAAAGAAATACACAGAGCATACTTTCCAGAACGCATCTTGGTTTTCCGGAGCGGGAGGGGACGGAGGCGAGGTGCAGAGCTTCCTCTTTCCGTATTTTGAGATCCGTTCTCCTAATTGGTGCTAAAAAGGGGTGTGGATGCCCCCCGTCTCCTCCGGTTCCGCTTGCCTGGGCTGTTAACAAGGGAGAACGTGACCCTTCTGTGGGTGGCACGGAGAGGACGGCCAGCCATGCCCTCGCAAAGCCAAATGCGGAGATGGCTGGGCAGTCCTGCCCACGGGCATTGCTGTTCAGGCACCCGCTTTGGTTCGAGGAACCGTTGAGCTGTTGAGCAACATTGGCATCTGCAGTTTCTCTTCCCTTCCGATGTCATCTGTCTTAGAAACATTGGTGGCCCTTGAGCCGCACACCTGCTCACCCCCCAAGTCTCTTGTGTTTGGGGGTGTGAGAGATGGTGCTCTGCTGGTTTAGTCTCCCCATTTTGATCTGCTGGCTTTGACTGGTTGGCCTTGGCTTAATTGCACCGCAGGATTCGTGTGTGTGTGTGTGAATTGTCCAAGTCTGGTGCAATGCTGAATGGTCCTGTGCAGCTGGTTTTTGCACAGGGAGGGCTTCCAGCACAGAAGCTGATTTCCCCACTAAAGACATTGGGGGGAGGTCTTTGCAGAAGAGGGGTGAGGGGCAGCCCTCTGTCGAAGTCTGTCACCTCGGCTTTTCCCCAGAGCCGTCTGTGGGATAGTTCAAGGTTTGCGTCCTTTTCAGTGTGGTTGGTGGAGGCCTGGAAAGGACATGAAACCCCCCCCCCCTGGTCTCTTCCAGGAGGCTTCCCGTCTCTTCTAGGACCTGCAGGATCCAGTCCCAGTGCAGACTGGGGCACCTTTCTCTGAAGTGAGCCTCCCTGGCCAGGGAGGGGAGCTGGTGTCTTTCCGGAGGTCCGGCCTGGCCTTCCATCTTCCCACGTCTGTTACTTGTAGTGTTTTTATACCTTATGCCCTCTTTCCGGGGGTTCCCCTACAGCCCTGTCTTCGTCTTTGTCTGAACAAAGCACGTGAAAACCCTTGTCCTTCGCCTCTTCTTAGATGAAGGTTGGCAAGTGTCCAGGTTACCCAGGCTCATTCTCCAAGACAGCCAGTTGCAGCCATTTTCTTCCACACACACAGGCTGCATCGCATCACGCGGTCCCTCTGAGCGTTGCCTCTTCCTCTGATCAGTTCCTCTTTGCTGTAAAAGAATGTTTATGCACCACTTCATCGGAACTCATCCAGGCTAATCTGGATTCCCCTAGTCCAGTGCATAATCAGCATTTTAACTCTGCCCCCTTCAAGGCTAACTCCCATGTTTGCTAGTCCAGGCCAACTCGCTGCAGCCGTCTTGGCTGCTCGGGCCCTGGAGGACGAAACCTCCTGGCGTGTGGCTCTCCCAGCGTAGAAGAGCAGCATCCTGGAGGCACGTGACCTGCTGCCCAACGAGGTCACTGAACATGAGGTCTTTCTGGCTTTTACCAGATGCACACAGAGCTCCCTGAACCATCTATAGTTGCCACTTCCGATTCAGGTTGCTGACGTGAGTGGGCAGACCTTCAGGATTGAACCATTGCAGGTCTTCTGACCTGGGGAAGCCCTGAGTTGTTGCTTCATGGCAGAGATGTTCAAGAAATGCATGGAGCCGAGGAAGGACCCCTGCCAGGTGCCGATTCCTTGCCCTGCTGTTACCGTGGGATCCGACCCTCTTCTGCGGTCAGAGATGCCCTCCCGTGGCTTCTGGCTCCTCTGCCATCCGTCTGGTTGTGACTGGCCACAGATTGCCTAGCACCCAAAGGCTGCTTGGGATCTGGAAAGCTGCAGGCTCTCAGTGCACGGGAGCCCCATTCTGAGCCACAGTGGCGGCAAATGCAAAATAGGCCTTGAAGAAATGGCCTCTGGATCTGCACAAAATATTTTCTTCTTGAAATTAGTGTGCAATCTTTTCCCAAAAGCTACCGTGTTACCCTGTTGCAGTGAAAGATTTTGGGGCAGGCGTTTATTACAGCTTAGCTTCTGCAGCCCATTTCAATAAAGTCAAGAATAACGATTCGTCAATCTGAGAAACAGGCTCTCCTTCAGAAACGCTTATTTGTTTCTTTAAACGCCAGCCCTGCGTTGGCTCATTGAAGCAACCCAGAATGTGGTTTGCCTGGTTTCTCCTTAAGTCTTGTGTGACCTCTGGCACTGGCATCACTGAGCAAACTCCAGTTAATCCCACAAAAGTTTTTGATGCCTGAATGTTTCAAGGGCACATAACCCCCATCAACAAAGTTCAACTGCAGAAAGTCGGATGCATCAAAAGTCTGTGAGAGAAGCCAATTTGCTTCAAAGCATTTGGGTACAGGAAAGCAAGCTTCATTTTCTCTGGGGGTCCAGATCTTCCCCTGAGCCTCGGCCTTGGCATCAGGAAGTGAGCCCAGAGGCTGGGCACCAGTTTGAAGCCCAGCAAATGATGGAACAATTATTCCCTCAAATGGCTGTATGTAGTGCTCTGAATGCAGGACGGTAGCCATCAAAGTCTCTCCATACCCAGAAGAAGTCCAGAGATGGGGCAGCAAAATTCTTACAAATGTCTATTCATTTCCTCTAATGTCCTACTTTTATGTTCTTAAGTGCAGCCAGATCTCCGAAAACCTCAACCTCGAGGGATCTCTCATTCAAGCAAGTGAAACCCAACCAGCCCTTTACTTGGGCAAGTGCAAAACACACCAAGCTATTAAGACACCATTTAAAAAGGTGTAAAGACAGCAGTAAAGCTAATATCTCCTCAATAGTTGGAGAAAAAAAATCTGGGTGGGCTTCAAATGGCAAGTTGAAGAATGGATTCATGCTTGTGTGTGAACTTGAAAAAGGTCCATTCATGGTTGCTTTTGCCAGACGCTTCCTTTGCAGCCCCTGGAACTCTCTGCTAAGGGAAATTATCACCAGCTTCTGGACTTTTTCTATACAGTACATTGTAAAGCATTTATGCCTGAATGAGCTATTAGATTTAGATTTAGATTTTATTAGATTTATATACCGCCCTTTCCCGAAGGACTCAGGGCGGTTTACAGGGCATTTTAAAATCACATCAATATAAAATACAAAGTTAAAAGAGAATTAAAAGATTAAATTATCCCTGAAAATAAAACCCCAGTTAAAATTCTCAGCCTGGGTCAGAGAGCTCAAAGAGCCACTTTTGAGCTGAGTGGTAGCGTTTTATGTTATTTAAGAATTTATATACTGCTTTAATCAAGATTTAAGTCTACTTTTATTATTTGTCACGAGGTTTTACATTATTGCTTTGAAACGTGATGCTTTTATGACCCTTGAAGCTAATGTTTGATAGCCAGGACTATTAAACTGGCTACATAAGTAAACTCAAGCAGGGATTTTGTTCCTCTTGTGTCTGGCGGCAATTTACAGCCCTGGTATCTTGCCCATTGCTGGTGGATTTTGTCCAGAGTGAAATTTCAGAACCTTAAATTCTGTCCTCTTAATTGGGCCCCAGAATCCAGGAGGACTGTGTGTGATTCACAGAGACCCGCCGTTTACCTCATTCCTTCAGGCTTCAGGAGAATGAAAAGCACAGTAGAAGCTGCCCATTAGGGAGGACATGAAGCCGGCCCTTTTGTTACCGTCTCTGATCTTTTTAAACACCTGGCCCAGTTCCGTGAAATACGGATGGTTTCCCTCAGGTGGAGCTGATGGAAGCAACAGGCGGAAACGGGCATCCGCCCTGTTTCTCTGACCGACTCTGAAGATCTGGAAGGAGACTCAGCAGCTCGGCAGCTTTCCCCTCCCGAGCTGGAGCTGAGCTGGTCCACTAACCCAGCTCCTGCCTGACCTCCTGCCCATTTTGTCTCATGGTTTGTGACTCTTTCATAGCATGGAGGACACGGAAAACCAGGGCCTCATATCCCCTCTGGGGAGTCATGTCTAGTGGTCAGGGAGCGTCAGCCCGTTGGAATAAGAGTGGAATTGGTCAATTTCCTCTGAGACGGTTGCGATCCGGGAGGCAGATCTGGCAAACGTGGCCTCAGTGAACGGGGTGGGAGCACCTGCTGCTGAAAAGCCACTGTCTATGGAGGGAGCAATTAGCAGGGCTAAATTTAACCAAAGGAGCATCACTCCTTAGCATCAAACCCAAAATGGTGCCACCATTTCATTTTTTTAAAAGAGAAAAATACATGAAAAGCAAATCTCTTGGATGAGAAAAGAATTTTTCTGGGGGAAACCTGCTCCTTGGATGATCAGAGGCTGGTCGGAAGGCAGCAAAAAACCTGAGTGAAGGAGAGGGAGGGGGAGTGAACGCACAGCACCTTGGACAGCACCCCAGGCAGGTGGAAGACTCGGGCCGCCTCCCAGGGCCCCTTCCTCCCGGTGGCCGGAGTTTGGCCAGTCTGCAAGCAAAGGGCTTGGAGATGCTACGCAAGGTCCGCCAAGCTCCAGATTTCAAAGTGGGTCTGAAATAAAAGGCCGGGTTCGTGTTCTTTCGTTAGGTGCACACGTGCCCTGATTTGTCCCTATTTCTTAGAGCAGGGTTTCTCGATTTAGAGACCAACCTTTCCATCCAGAGCAGATTCCGAGACAGCCTGGGGGTCGTGGAAAAGAGCACCCCGGAAACCACAACTGCAGTTGCTCATTTGGGGGGGCTGGGACCCAAAGAATGTGGAAAGACCAGGCAGACGGGGGGGCCTGGGAGGCATGTGCGGGAGCTCTTGGGGGGGGCGAGACCAGTGGAAACGGGGGGGAGGGGAGGCTGCTGAGGTCTGGGGAGAGCAGAAGGGGGGGTCTGGAAGGCAGGGCAAGCAAGCAGTGCGCCCTTTGTTTCTGGGCCCATCAGAGGCAGCCCGCGCAGTCCCTGCCGCGTCGCCCTCTCCTCGGAAGCCTCTTCTGGGGAACGGGGGGAGGGGCAGCTGCTCCCGGGCTTCTGTCGGGAATCCGGACGAAACGAGACGCCGGCGCCGGCAGACCCGCCCTCCCGGGACCGGCCCGAAGGAGGCAGTTTCGCGGGGCCCGGGCGCCCGTCTCCCGCTCGCCACCTGCTGCGGGGGGCTTCCGGCGCGGGGGCTGAGTCGGGGGTCGCAAGGACGTCCTTCCCCGCCCCCGCGCCCTACGGCCCCCGCGCCGCCAAGCACAGCGAATGGCCGCCTCGGGTCTAAGGAGGATCCCTCCCACGCCGCGGCCCCTCCTCGCCTCCCGCTCGCGCGCCGCCGCTGCACGCGGGCGCGCGCACTCGGCCGGGCGCGCGCGCGGGGCGGGGACTTCGGCGGCGCTGACGGCGGCCGTTGCAGGAGACCTTCCGCGCCCCCTCCCGCCGCCGCCTCCGCCGCCCCGGCTCCTCCCGCGCCGGCCCGGCATGGCTGCCGCGGGACCGCCGCCGCCGCCTTCGCCGCCAAGGGGGGAGCAGCAGCAGCAGCCGCAGCGCCTCAGCGGGTGAGCAGTCGGGGAGGGGCGACGGGGAAGGCGAAGGACGAGGACGGCGGGAGGGCGCGCGGCGTGGCCGGGGGGGGCGAGGGCAGCCCACCGCGCTTCCCCCTCGCTCCCTCCGCAGCTGCAGCAGCCGACCCCGCGCCCCCGCCCGATCGCCCGCCGGTTTAGGCGAGGATGGAGCAGGCGCGGGGGCGCGGAGGGGGGCTGCCGCTGCTGCGGCGACCGGTCTCTCGCGTTGCCATGGTGACGGTGCAGGAGGATGGCAGAGGACCCCCATTTAGGCGGGGGGGCGAGCGGGGGCGGAGGCTGCTTCCCCCTCCCCGGCCCGCGTGCCTCCCCTGTGCGGCGGGTCTCGCTGGTTCTGCCGCGCCGCAGCCAAGGACGGGGCGCCCGAGGAGGGAGACGCGCGAGCGGGGCGGCTGCTCCGACGCCCTCTCCGGCCCGGGTGGGGCCGCTCGCCCTCCGCCTCCGTGGGGAGCCTGGGCTGCGGGCACCGCCGAGGTTGCTCCGGGGCTGGCAGAGAAGGGAGAAGACGGCCTGGAGCGCCCGGGCGCCGTCCCGCCTTGCCCTAGCCTGAATAGCGAGGGAGGATCGGGGTCGTCCGCCTGAAAGGCGGGTGAGCCCCAAAGCTTTTCCCCGGCAATGATATGGGAGGAAGGGGATGTGCCTCTGTTTGTCCCCCTACCGAAGTTGTTGTATCTCTGATCTGGTGCTGGAGTGACTGAGGAACCTTGAACATGAGCAGAGTGCCTTCGTTGTGCCCACCGAGCTGGCAGGTGCAACGCCTCGGCTGCCCTCTCCCCCAGCCTGGCTCCCTTTGCTCAGTGGCACCAATATCCGGCCCGAATCCTGAGATCCTTCAGGGAGCCTGGGGGGCAGAAGGAGGAAGGGGGCAGTGACAGGAAGGAGGCCCGGCCTCCCCACCTGTGCCTCTGGCCGAGACTGCCAGGAAGAGGCAGACTGAGAAGAGGTGTTCCATCCATGTCATTCAAAGGACTAGTAACTTGTTCCTCTGCATTTGCTGGAAGAACAGTTCTGAGGGGTGAGCAAGCCATGCTGAGCCTGGAGAGCTTTCCTTCCTTCCTTCCTTCCTTCCTTCCTTCCTTCCTTCCTTCCTTCCTTCCTTCCTTCCTTCCTTCCTTCCTTCCTTCCTTCTGGTGGCTGGCCTCTTCCAGGAAAGACACAAGGCCCGTTTGTTCAGTGTCCAGGAGAGGAGAAGGCCCACGCATCTTCCCCTGTGGCTCCACTGAGGCTTTTCCTAAGGGGCCTATAGTGGCAGTGCCCAGATTGGGGGGGTGGGCTGGAGGCACAGCCTTGTTAAGGAGCAGGAATGGCTTTCTGGTCATGCAGCAGTGTGGACCAAGGGCAAGACCCTGACTCGTGAGTAAGCAGTACGTCCTCAGCCGACAGGTAGTCCAGGGCCAGAAGGTGCGCAGGCAGCTGCCTTCTTGGTAAGCAGCCCACCCCCACGTGACAGGGAGCCGCAGCTGGGCTCCGTGGGCAGAATGGAGTGCAGTTGTTGATGCCTTTTCTGGGTCTCCCATCTGGGCACAGATGCCAGTCAGTGGGTTGATGGGTGAACTTTGCCCGTGTTCTTCCTGCTCATTTAGAGCTGAGAACTTCTGCCTCTTCCGGCTGGCTTGTCTCTCCTGGGATGGATAGCTGGCAGGTTCAGTTGCCAAAGTCTGCTTGGGGTGAGCGGGAAGGAGGAAAATGTGTTATTTTCTCCTTGCACATTTATTCCTTCACCTGTCTCAGAAACATCTGTCTCCTCAAATGGCTAGTTAGGATGGAGACCTGGGTTTCTTCCTTTGTTTGCCCAGTGCTTCATTTCATGGACTCCTTTATTTGGACAACCACTGTGAGATGGCTGGGCTAACCGTATGGGAGAAGCACCCGGGACTCCTGGGGTCTCCGGTGCTGTTGCCGAATCAGCCACACAGGGAGGAGGTGGTCCTGGGGCTTCCACAGCAGGAGGGCCCAAGGCTTTCCTGCTCTCCCTTCCATCAGCCTGAGCCCACACAGGAGGGGCTTGGGTGGGGAGGGGGCCCAGACGTGGAGCTCTTTGCCCCAGAGAAGCAGGGCTGGGGTTTTTCCAGGGGCCTGCTCTCCACGGCTCCCCGGGGTGGCAAGCAAGAGAGGCTGGGGTGGCAGGAAGTGCCCGTGGCAAGCAGGGGGCATAGTTAGCAGCAGATTCACCCCCAAGTCCCCTCCAATCCCTGGCTCTCCTAGTTCAAGGCTCAGGGAAAGCCCCTCCCTCTGGGATCCATGCCAGGGAGAAAGAGCCATTTTGAGCTAGCAGCAGTTCCTCTGCAGGCAGCGACTGGCAATGGGTCCCCCAAACAGCTGGTGGGAAGCGGTGGGGGAAATTGGGCAGCCAAGACCCTGACATTCCCTGCTTCCTCTTAGCCCCCCCTCCCCCCAACAAGGGTCTTGCCTGGACAACAGACTGGCTGCAAGGTGTGAAAAGGCGCTGTACATGACATGCACTGAGCATGTGGGAAATGCCACAAGCATCAAAAGCTGGTGAGGGCTGCTTCTGATTGGCTGTGAGCTGTCTTCCTTGGGGGAGGACTCCAGATGTGTGGGGACAATGGCTCCCCTCCCCCCCCCCCCGCTATCAGAGGAAAATCAGGCTGCCTCTGCAAGTCATCAGGTGGGCAGCCACTCTTACTGACAGCTGTAGTGGGTGACGGCAGAAATGGACAAGGAAGGATTGGTTCCCTGTTGCTGCTTGCAGGAAGAAGACAAACTGCATTCTTTGTTTTAAAAAACAAGCTCATGCGTCTCTCCTGCTTCAGGTAGAATCTGGAATTCCCTGGGCAAGAGGGGTGCCCCGTAGAGCCACATGGGACTGAGACTCCCAGAGCTTCTGCCTTGGCACAGGCGGGACTTGGCTGTGGGTATCTGCTGTGGGTAAAAGAGGTGGTGCACCAGCAAAAGACCCCTGTCTTCACTCTGTCCTGTGAGAAGGACCTCCTGTCTGCTCCTCACATCATGTCGGCTGTGGCTAGAGTACCTTGTGGGTGCCATTCCACACCCCTCGCCCCGCAAAGATCACCTGGACATCGGTCTCCGAAAGAGATGCACTCAGAGCGCATCCCGGCTCCAAGTGGATTCACACGACACAATCAACACTGCCCAGGCTGGAGAGGTGCTGGGGCTTGATGTATGTTGCCCCCACGCCCCCCCCCCCTGGTCAGCCAGAGCAGCCCAGCAACCTTCTGCTTTGTGGAGCTTTCAGACCCTGATCTTAGGCCAGAAGCCCTGGAGCCCTCGGAGCCGGGGTTGAGTGTGAAGCCCCCACAGGCCTTGGGTGAAGACCGCTTAGCACTTGGTGGGTGAGCCTTGGCTGCTGGAAGGAGCCTGTGCCCAGCCCTCTCCTTGCAGCCATGGGTTGACTGGCACTCCTGGAAGCCCTCGCATGGCAGACACTGCTGCTTCCCAACCTCCCTGTGGAAAGGGAAGGGCCACACCTGGGATGCCTACAGGAGATCCCAGTTTGGAGGTGAGGGCAGGAAGTGCTGCTTGCCTGGGACTTCGGGCTCTGCAGACGAAACAGATCCGAGTGAGACAAAGGTTAAAAGAGGGCGGCTGTGGGTGAAGATGACGCACAGTCCCTAAAGAACGTGGGTGCAGTGATTGGATTTCGCCCTGCCTTTTGTAGGGGGGGGGCTGACTGTGGAAATCCATCGGCTGATGGTGCCTAGCCTGATGCTTGGCCCCACCAGAGAAGCCGCTCACCTCCATTGGTCCTTCACAGCAGAGAGTCTTCCTGACCTCTGACTGCCCTCCAGCTCAGTCGGATGAGTTCTGCCATCATGGACAACCAGCACTACTGTGAGGTGCAGTGGATGTAAATTGCAGCCCAGCAGAAGTTGGAGAAGACTGCACTGGACGGGTGGCTGTTCCTCCGGCAGGAAGCAGCTTCTCTGGTCTTCCAGACCTTTCCAGGCTCCGCCCCAGGAAACCGGCAGGGGGTGTTGACAGGAGACTGGCCACCGGGCTCAGCGCTGGGCCAGTGGTGAGGCAAAGGGCTCTTTCAAGACTTGGAGGCTCAGCCAGTTTATTGGGTGCCCAGCTTCGTTGGCTGAACGCTTGTTTGGGTCTGCTTAGTGTATTGCATGTTGTGGCTTGTCTGTGTCTGCAGGCTGTGTGAATCTGTGTTGTGAAAAGGGATATCCTGGAAGGAGAATTGAATGGGGGGAGAATGTGGGGAATGTAAGTTGGCCAGACAAGTCATTTTCCAGGGGTGGGGGCACTCCAGAGAGAAGCCTGCCTCTATTGCTGACAAGTGGCTGCTCTGTCTCTGGATCCTTCCTTCCTTCCTTCCTTCCTTCCTTCCTTCCTTCCTTCCTTCCTTCCTTCCTTCCTTCCTTCCTTCCTTCCTTCCTCCCTCCCTCCCTCCCTCCCTCCCTCCCTCGCTCCCACCAACCACATTATGCTTGTGTTCTTCACCTCAGAAAGTCCCCAGTTGCCTCTGAGCATGGCTTGAAGGGGCCCATTGTTTCCCCTGGCCGAGCAGTTTGCCCTTTGCAGCTTCTCCTTGGAGGGCAGCCTGGGAAAATTTGGTCAGCTTGAGCATTTGGCTTTGCCTCCTTCCAGATGCCTTTGCTCTCCTGCTATGCTCTTGGGAGTCCTCTGCAGCCATCTTGTCTTCCTGAAGCCAAGTGCACGGGAGCAAGGGCTGCCCGCGAACCTCTGAGCACTGGAGAATCTCCCTGTTTGGGATGGCTGCCCCTCCCCTTTTCCTTGGACACCTCCAGGGTCAAACGCTGGCTTCTCCGGTGGAGAAAACTGGGAGATCCGGACAGTCTTACAGGAGCCGCCTATGTGCTTCTGCTCCACCTGTTCAAGTACTGTGGAGCAGTGGAGATTTGGGCAGAGGTTTCTCCAACTCCCCCGGGAGCTTTGCAGAGGTTGAACCTCTTGCATGAAGAACAGCTGGCTAGGGATGAGGGGAATTGTAGTCCAGCTCACCCAGAGAGCATCAGCTGAGGGAAAGCTGCCTTCAACATCCTGAGGCTGCTTTGCCAAGGCCCCTCCGGGACCTTGGAGCCAAATTCAGTAGGGCCCCGGCCCAACCAGAGGCTTCTTGCACAGCCATCAAGGCAGTGTGGGTGGGGTTTTGCTTAGGCAGAAATTCACCAGGATGATAGGTTATCTAGATAAGCTTCTTTAATTTGACCTGGCTGGATGGAGACTGAGCAGAAACGTTTCTGATGCTTAGGGAGGTGAGAGGGCAAGACGAGGCTGCCAGGCCCACACCTACCCCTCTTGAGGTCTGGCACAAGGCTGTGGCGCTCTCTGTCATTGGAGTCACAGAGTTTGGGGCAGCCCAGCTGATGACAGTCTCTGCTGCAGCAACGCTGGGATTGGTTTGCCTCCACCACGGAGGGCCACACAAAGCAAAGGGGGCCCTTTTACCGAGAAGAGACTGGCAGCTGCGGGGACCTGGAGCTCTGCAGCCCAGCAAGACGAAGACTTCTTCCCCAAAGAGACTTTCCTGTAGTAAAGTCAGGGGTGAATGGTCTCTTCTGAGCCTTACCGAGCTCTGTCTTTTTCCCCCCTCTTCTCGCTCCACAGGGCTACAAAAGCCCCCATTATGCTTGCAGCATCACCTGGCCTAGACCCAGCGGTGGAGACAGGCTTTGTCACTCAGTGGGACAGACCTCGAAGCAGCTTTCCTGCCGTTCCACCTGGATGGCTGTGTATGAAGGCTTTGCTCTGCCCTGAAAAGCCTTCCAGGTGAGAGAAGGAGCTTTGGCTGCTTCTCCTTCTTCAGGGAAAGCCATAGCAAAGACTCTTTGCTGGATAGCATTCCAGATTTCTGGAAAAGAAGAGCTTCCGTGCCTCATTTTATTCTGTGCCATTAGAGGTACGAACTTCTCCAGATGGCCTGGAATTCCATTTGGAGGGCACCAGGTCCCATAAGGCTTTCCCTTGCTTGGGTAGGAAGCCAGACGTGGTCCAAGAAACCAGCAAGAATGGTGGCTAAGCCCGGCTGGTCCAAAGCAACCTAGGGGTCTGCCCACCCAGCAGTGCCTGGGCTGTCTTGGAAATGCAGCGGGTGAAGTGCTAGCAAAGATTTGTGCTAGCTATTTTTGTGGGTGTCACTATTATCACCATGCGCAGACAGCCAGGGGAGAGCTGACTCTCTCGTAGACGTCTCTGTGGCGCACTCGTCCAACTCCATGTTCTGAGAGCTTCTTGGGAAGATGTAAGTGTGCAGTTTCAAAAGATCCATTGGGGTGGATTTAGGATTGGACAACAGAACCTCCACTTCTTTTTAAGGCACTTGATTCCTCCAAATCCAATTCTTACAGTAGCTTCTTCTCCATTGCAAAAGTTCCCCCCAAGAGTAACCAGATGGCCCGGCCATTTGTTTTAATAGATCCCACATTTTGGCATGATCTCCACAGTTGAAGAGCTTGCTGAGGTCCATAAAGCAAGGAACAGCCCCACTCGGAGCAGCTCTCTGCCAGTGGAGTTCTCGTCCCTGCAGTCCTGCACAGAGCCGGTAGCCGTTTAATTGCTCTTTCTTTGTAGTTTCAGGGGTGCTTCTAGTACTTTCCTCCTGATAACTACTTTACTGTCTGTGGTACCCCCATTTTCAGTGGAGCCAGTGCCTGAATAAATTGCTCCTTTACAAATATTTCTCTAGTTCTGCGATCCTGCTTGCAATGATTCCAGTGTAATCTTCCCATCTTCTTCTAACCTCATTTGCTTTTGTTAGAGCTTTGGATGGTTATCCTTGAGTAGCTGTACATCTTCCCGTGGTTTATCTGATCTCTCTAAAAGCATCAGCTCTTGTTTATTTTTCTCAATTCTAGACATTTTTTCTTTTGATACCTTCCATTGTCCTTCCTCGTTTGATGCTGCCACTCTGCATTCAGGGGTTGTACTCGCTCTTTTTCCGTCCAAGCCTCTCGTCCTCCATCTGTCTCTGACTTTCATGATAACTCCTTGGATTTGGGGAATGCATTTTCTGCTTTGGTTTTGGCAGAATCTCTGACCTCTTCCCAGAGTTCCCGAAATTCAATTTCACCTAAGTTCAACGTAGTGGATGTGCTGTTTAAATGGACCTTCCATTCTGACCATAGGTTTGCCAGGGTCAAAAGTTCTTATGAGACCTACGCTCTTTAATTTTCAAAGTTCAGCTTAAATATTGGATACAAATAATTCTCAGTCTGCATCTGGAACTGTCCAGACCGAACGACATATTGTATTTCTCTGTCTTCTTTCCTTTTATACAGTCTGCTGATGCTCCGAAAGTCTGCTAACTTTTCTCCTGCATCACTGTCCTCGTCGGGCCCTGATTGCCCTCCTACTGCAGGTTCTTTTACATTCATTCCAGCCCCCCCTTACACTCCCCACAAATCTACTCATTCTTATCTTGTCATTTATGGGCCCGTGGGAAGATCCTTTCCAGCTCTTTTGCTTCAGGCTGTTGGGTGGGTGATCTCTTGCCCGCATCTGATTTTGAAGTCCGCCTAAGTCCATGTGCTTCACTGAGCCTCAGAGGGGGAGCCTTGACTCACAGCTGTCCCCTTCCGTGGCTAGAATGAGGAGCTCCTTTCCATGCTGACCCTCCAGTCTCACCTCCTCTTTGCGCCCAGGACTCTTCTGTGGGGGGCAGAGGGGTCTCTTTGACCTGGGGGGGGCCTTCATCCTCAGTCTTGACATTTGTCTGAATGCTTGACACCCCCCCCCATACCGTTTTCTTCACAGCAATGCAGAAGGGGGCCCAGATCCCGAAGGAGGGTGGGCTGGGCTCCGTCTGTCCTCTCCCTGTTGTGGGACTCTGAACTTACCCACAAGGGGAACAATGATGTAGCTAGCCATTAGTTGAGCTCCTTCCAAGGCTTTCTTCTCTCTTCTTCTTTTTCCCCACCACAAACGTCCCCCAGGTACCTATGGCCAAAAAATGGTTCTCTAGAATTCGGACAGCTGGATGTAATTCCTGGGAAAGAGCAGCTTTTATCCCTTTAAGGGTATTATGTAATTTGGATAACTTTGCAAGCACTTTTGCAACCAGGAGATGCGTCTGCCTTCTTGAGCACTTAGGAGCTGGGGCCCCCCGGAAGGAAATGAAAAGCACAACCCAGGAATCTCTCCTTGACAGCCACCTTGCACATTGTTCCCAGGACTGAAACAGGTCACCCAGGAGAGGAGGAGGTAGCAGCCGAGGCCCTGAGGGACTCTCCAAATGGGGAAGGAAGCCATCTTGTCATAAGGCCCACCAGCACAAGAACATTTGTTCCCGGTGTCCTTCAGTTGGGAGATGCTGGTCCTAGTAAGCCATCAGCCCAGATCATGCTGGAGTCACCACTGAGCCTCCTTCTGGGGCAGTCCTGGTTTTGAACGGGGGCCAAACATTGCCCTCCAGATGGGGTGGAAAGAGGAATCTGTCCTTGGGGCTTGGAGTCTTCTTCCCCAAGAACCAAACTTCTGGTCAGACACCCGATGTGGTTTTTGAATCTTGCATTTCTTTCTATAAGAGAAGGCTTGTCAGGTGGCTGAACTTTGCCCCCTCCAAACTGGTCACTATTAACCTGCCTCTCTCCCCCCCCCCCGTCTCCTCCTTGTAGGACCACCTGTCTCCAAAGAGCTGCATCTGCAGAGAGGAAGAGCTCCTGAGCTGTGGGATTTTGGGCCTTTGCCTGCCAGACGGAGCCCCCTTGGAGGGCCCTCCTTCCTCCTTGGAGGGTCCTTTGAGCCCCCGAGTCTGCTTGAGGCCCACTGTCTAGTACTGCCCTCCCCAGACCATGTGGCGGTCATTGTGCCGATGCCCGCTTCTCCTCCCACCTTTCTCGCAAGCAACCAAGGGGGCTGCCGGGTGGGGTGCACACCTGGCCCTCTGGATCCTGGGCCTCGCCTCAGCCGTGGTGCGGATGGAGAGCCAGGCCTACTCGCCCACCGTCAACACTCACTACGGGAAGCTGCGTGGGGTGCGGGTGCCCCTACCCAGCGAGATCCTGGGGCCGGTGGACCAGTACCTGGGGGTGCCCTACGCCGCGCCTCCCATTGGGGACAAGCGTTTCCTGCCCCCTGAGCCTCCACCGTCCTGGTCGGGGATCCGGAATGCCACCCACTTCCCCCCAGTGTGCCCGCAGAACATCCACACCGCTGTGCCCGAGATTATGCTCCCCATCTGGTTCACCTCCAACCTGGACATTGTGGCCACTTACATCCAGGACCCCAATGAGGACTGTCTGTACCTCAACATCTACATCCCCACCGAGGATGGTGAGTCCCCAGCGGGGTGCCTGTAGGACGTGTGTGTTGTATGTGTGTGTGCACGCGTGTCTCTTTGCGGTTTGAGCATGCTGCCGTCACTTGCTCTCCTCCCGATGCATGGCTGTCTGTGCACATCCATTTCTGGCCATTCTGCTTGTCCCTCCCGGCTGCCATGTGCTCCTTCTCGCTCTCTCTCCACACGGGCCCTTCCTCCTCCGCTCGTCTCCCCCTGCCCCCATCATCCTCATCCTTAACTGGGTGGGCAAGACAGGAGAACTCTCCGGTCAGCTGCAGGGTATCCTGGCTGGTTGGGGAGCAGCAGGGAGCCCTAGGTGCCCTCAGGCTTGTCTGAGGGTCAACATTCCCCCAACCTTCTCTCTCTCCATCCCCCCTGCCCCCGTTTCCAGAGGGTCCTTGGCAGGACAGTTCTGGTGGGGGGTCTCTCTCTCTCTTCCAAACCTCGCCCAGTCCTTGAGCTCAGCCTAGCAGATGCCACTCCCTGGTCAGAGGAGGGTCTCCACTAGCAGGGCAGCTGGGGGGGGGCTCTTTGTGGTGAGGCCAAGCACCTTAACCTTTCCTTTCCAGGGCTCCCCCATTGGAACTGTAAGTAGCCCTTCCTGAGCACACTTGGCCTCACCGCAAGGGGTCCCACCAAGAGACCCTGGCCCTGTCGAGGGGAGCAGCAGCACTGGGGGAGCTGGTCCCCTCCCCAGGCAGGGAGGAGGGGGCTTCACGCTTCACTGGCCCTCCTCTCCTGCACCCTGCCTGGCCTCAGAGATGCCCCAGAGCAGCTGCTGCTCTGCTCCCCTCTGCCCTCCCTGTGGTCAGCCCCAAAGGGGGTGGGGGGCTGGGTGGGAGTGGAGTGGGGAGAAGGATGGGTTGCATGCCCACACCCTCCGCTGGGGCCTCCTGTTATTTTGTAGTCTTTTATTCATTTTACAGTAAAACGGATTTCCAAGGAATGCGCCCGAAAACCCAACAAGAAAATATGTAGGAAAGGAGGTAGGTAGCGAGCCGGGGCCTGGCAGAGGGCACAGAGAGAGGCAAGTGAGAGAGTGAGCGCCAGGGGGCGCCTGCCCTGCCCCATGCCACAGCAGGGTGGGGGTGGGGGCCTTATTGACTTGGAAGGGCTCTCTGGCCAGTCCTCCAGGAGAGCACCCTCTCTTTTGGGGGGGGGGTTGGCATTCCCACCTAGGAACAGCTGGATGGCATTGGCTGCCTATCGCTGGGAGGGCAGGGGAGAGGGCTCCCTTCTCCCCTGTCCCACACTGGGCTGGAGCTGGCTTTGCATCCAGAGTCGACTGGAAGGCGATTCTGCCCAGTTCCTTCTCAGCAGTTCTGGGAAAGGCCACGCCAGCGGGCAGAGGACTAAGGATGCCCTGCTTCTGGCCTGCTTCTCTGGCCGGCCCGGACACTGCAAGAGGGGAGTGGCTGCCCCGCCACAGCAACCCCCATGCAGTGGGCGCCCTTTCCCTGCCACTGTGGCCCCTGGGTCCCTAAGCAGGTACAGGGCAGCACACCCTGCGCTGGGCTCCTCCCTCTACCTGGCAGAACGGCAACTCCACAGCTCCTTCCTCTCTTGAGCCGGACTCCCCTTGCCTCCCGGGGAAGGCTGGCTTCGGGGCTACCTCTGGGTCTGCTTTGCCCCAGTTGTCTTTTCAGAGCTGCCCCCCCCCAGCCTTGGCCAGGAGTGGAGAGGAGCAGGCAGGGAACCTCTGCAGCCCCTCAAGAGCTGGCTGGCTCTGTGCCCCCCTTCCTCCTCACAAAGGGTCAACCCAAGTCTCCTCTGTTATTCCTTCGCCACGGCCCAGGCATGAAGGTGCCAATCTCCTTTTGAGCTTTTGGAAATGTCACCCAACCGGGCCTGTTGCGGGGATGGCTGAAGCCGCTCCGGGCTTTTCCCCTGCTCTACTCCCGCTGTCCTGTGGGGCGCCTGGGGACTGGACAGCTCTTCCCAAGGAAGAGGAAACTGATCCCTGACTTTTGAATCAAAGGGAGGCGTTCCAGTGGGAAAAAGGAGGAGGGGGGGCTCATTTCATGTGATTGGACTCCAGAGGGCAGATCCCCCAGGTTGTGGACACCCCACCCGACCCCTGCGTGTTGGGTTTCAGCTCCTGTCATTCCCAGCCAAATGGCCAAAAGCATGCAGCAATTTAGAAGGGGCTTCAGGGAGCAAAGGAGGGAGTCATACCAAGCAGTTAAGGGGGGACCAGAATTAGTGGGCATTGCCGGCACACCTGCACACAAACGCACACAGAGGGCTGGTGGCTTCAGGCATGTGAGGCAGCTTCCCATCCCAGCAGCTTAAGCAAAGACTTTCCCACCCCCAGGTAGCTTCCTCTGTTTGAACCCGGAACATCTGCTTGGGTTCCCCTTCTCTCCCTGAAGGGGGGGGGGGTGGGAGCCCTCAATTCCTGGGGCTCCAGTCAAACACAGCTGCCCAGGAAAGCAGGGAAGGCTGTGACCGGGCTAGCAGTCTTCCTGAAGTAGCTGTGGTGGTTTGTAAACCGTGGCTTAGTGCATCTACGAACCCAGTCCATGTGGGCCATTCAGCAAACCCTAATTACCAGCAAGGAAGACATGGTTAGCTAGAAGGCAGGCACATGACTGTGAGAGCCTAAGCATTTTGGGAGAACTCTGCCAGTAGCATTCATTTAGTCGGGGATTATGCTTCGGTGCATTGTGTGAATCCAACTAGGGATGGCTTAGCATTTTGTGTGAATGCAGCTACATACTTTGACTTGCCCATTGACGAATGCTGATGTAGGACTCTCCAGGAAAGAGAAAGTGGGTCTGGAGAAAGTTAACCCTGAACAGTTTCAAGGAGGAGCCAACCCCACCCCCAGGCATCCCATTGCAACGGGGGGGGGGGGCATCAGAGAAGCTGCTTCTCTCCCGTAACGACTCTGGGGCCCACTCAACCCGATGTCACAAAACCAGGATGAGGAGAAGGGTTCAATCCTGGAGAAGGACGGTATCGCATGCCTTTTGGGGGAAGGACCCCCATAAATACCAAAATAGCTATTTCCCTTTCTTCTTTGGCTTGCATCTGCCCGCTTTCTTCAGGAGCACCTCCAGCCCCGCTATTCAGGGAGGGAGGCCAAGTTAGGAATGGCTGTTTCCCAGTGAGGAGTCACTGCAAATCAGCTTCTGACAAATTTCCTGCAGCTTATGGGAATTGTGCCCTTATGGGGCTGATGGGGCTAATTTTAAGTCTGTCTGCCCCTTCACAGCTGGGCCCAATTTAGCTCAGATGTTTCCCCCTCGCTGGCTCTCCAGTGTGGCTGTGGATTCTGCTTGTGCTCATATCCTGGTTAATCTGTCAAGCAAGAATTTGCTCTCCACCTAAAACTGATGGAAAGGAGAAGGTATCCATGTCAGCTGAGTCACTGGTGCTTCTCTTTTGCACCATCTCTAAAGCATTTTCGTTTCATTCAGCTTTGATGTGGCGTGGCAGGTTCCCACCAGAGCAAAGAAATCAATCACCCCTTCCTCATTTCCTCCTCATCCTGGTGGAAGATGGACATACCTTCCCCGCTCCCTCCCTCCCTCCCTCCGGCTGCCAGGGGTCAAAAGTAACCCGTGCCTGGGCCAGGGCTGGCTTGGCTCTGTCGGCCATATTGCGCATGGCTGCTCCATTGCACAGTGCCCATGAACCCTCTACCAGGCTTTGCCCATAATCCCCCGCCCTGGGCTGATCCCTCCAATGCAGCTCCTCAGCTGCCTCTCCACAGCTTCCTCTGAACGGGGATTGGCTGGGCAGGTTGCTCATCTCCGGATGCACCCCAGCCGTGTAATGGCCCGGGCAAAGTGTACTCCTCCCTGCCCCCAGATTGCACTGGGGATCTGGAGGAACATGGCCGGGGCCGGGTTGATGCGCCCTGCAGAGCCACGAGCAGGAGGACCAGCGCAGCCTCTCTCTGCCTTGGTTTCCATGGTGACCGTGCAGGCCTGGCATCTGAGCAGCAGCGGCTGGAGACAGGAGCGCTTTGTTCTGCTCTCAGCTGATCCAGGCCGGAGCCTCGTTGTGTGGCAGCCCGGCAGAGGGGAAGGTGGAGGCACATGCAAGTCTCCCAAATCTGTCCCCTTGGGCTGGCCCAGGACTTTGTCCTATAAGGGTGGAGCATCCGACCTCTCAGAGGCTGGATGGGCAGCTGGGCGCTTGCTGACTCTTCCCTAAGATGGGCAGGGCCTTTTTGGCATGCTGGACTGAATGCTTCCCAGGGTGGCCGGGGCCAGATGGGGATAGGAGCCTTCAGTGTGCATTTATCTGGGGTGCTGCAGATGTTTAAGGTTTGCTTCCAGGAGCACACAGAGCCCCCAAAGCATCCTGCCAGGCCTTCTCCAGCCCCCTTTTCTCAAGGGAGCAGCAAAGAAGGGACACCTGCAGAGCAACAGAAAGAGCCCATATCTGCTGCACCTGGTTGGCATGTGGGCAAGCCAAAGTCCAGAGGAGCTTGTGGCAAGGGCCAGTTCATATTCAAGAGCCGAGGGTAGTTCTGGAGGTCACCATAAGACCTTTAGGGAGATGACCACAGCCCCGGCCCTCCACGTGCCACAGGCTGGTGCAAGCAAATGCACAAGTCAAGGGACTTGTTGTGCAATCCTGAGTGGAAGTGACCTGTCATGCCAAGGGCACAAATATTCGTCCCACGGCAGTTCAGAGTTTCCACCCTTTGGCTGCTAGACGGTGATGCCCACAACAACTATGCCAGGCCCGTGTCCGCATCCAAAGAGGGCTTGCCACTCGAGGGATGCCACCCCGAACCTCAGGGGCCATCCAGGCTGGCTTCGCAGGGACAGGTCCGGTGGGCTGCCCCCTCCTTCCTCCTTCAGGCGTGACCTCTGCAGCTGGCCTTGCCCTCCCCGCGAGCTCCGCCTGGCCTTTTCCCTGACCCTGGGGACAGGCCCCTGCTGAGGAAAGCCTCTGCCCCCTCCCCAGTGCTGCTGCCGCAGGTCTGAGCGGTGCCAGAGGCTTAGCAGAAGCCTGGGCCAGGTGACCTTCCCACCTTCTCTGCAGCCATGCTATGTTTGAATTCTCTTTTGTTTTCTTCCTTCCTGTTTTGGTTTCTCTTTTTTGCCCCCTTCTTCCTTTTTGTTCGGTCTCCTCGTGTTTGGTCCCCAGGCTCCAGCGCTAAGAAACAGGGCGAGGACTTAGCGGATAATGACGGGGATGAAGACGAAGGTATTTGCGTGTGCCAAGTGGCTGTCAATGCATGAACCCACTCTCCCTCCCTCCATCTCTCTCTCATGCACGTCCTCATTGCTGCTGCCCCCCCCGTTTGTGTCTATGTCTCTCTGGGTGCTGAGTGGTTGGATGGGGAGGGAGCCCTGCTGCCCCCTGCCCTGGGTTGCTTGCTGGCTGGGAAGGTGAGACCAGGGGCTGCAGGGTCCCTCTCAGCTCAGACGCTCTGGATTTCTGGCCTTTCCCCACACAGAAGGTCACTTGCAGGAGCAGCGCCTCTGGGAGAAAGTGGTGCTTGCCATTCTCGTCCCCCCCCCGCTGGGTCCAGCCCGAGTCCTCAGCACACCCCCTGGCTGCTCTTTCCCCCAGCCAGGCGCTCAGGGAAGGGGGCTATTTCCTGGCTGGAGGAGCCTCTGCAAAAGGCGGGGGGGGCATGGGGGCACGGCGCTTTGGAGGGCAGGGAGGCACAACTCTGGGCAGGAGGGGCACTGGAAACATGGCTGCAAAGGGCGCCATTGGCATTGGGCAGAGGATGAAGTGGTGCCCTCCTGCAACAGAACGGGATCTGCAGCTTGCCCCTCTGCCAATTTCTGTCCATGCCACAGGCAGCAGTGTCCTTGTGCACGGAGACCTGGCTTTGCTTGCTTCCCTCCCTGCAGGGGCTGCCATTTAATCCTGAGAAAAGCATCCTCTGTGCCAGATGCCCGTCAATTTCGCTGGAAGGAAAAGGTCAAGGTGACACCCAAGAAAATCCCAGCCAACCTGTGAAAACAGCTTGGCAGAGAAGCACGAAGGCCTCCCGAGGACCTCCTTCAGGGCATCTGCTGCCCTTCAGGCACAAAGAGGCATGCTTCCCAAAAGGGAACTGGAATGCCAGCACAACTGAGCTGGTGGGCTAGGTCTGGAAGCGGATGCCCGAGGCGAAGGCCTACTAGCCAGGATGGAGGTGCTTTTGGGAGTCAACGCTGGCAGCCCTGTTGGGAATGTTGTTTGGCATGTTAGGAGCCATTCTTGTGGTCAGCACTTTGTCTTTCCTAGGTTGAGGACAATAATGGAGGAAGGGGGGTGAAGGGACAGCCTCTTTCCTTTGCTCCTTTCTTAGCCCTTGGTGGGCTTTGCTGCCCCCTCATCTCCTTGGAGAAGCCCTTCCACGTCCCTTCTTGGCAAGGGCAGATGAGGTCCCTGTCTTAACAGAAAATGCCCAGACGTTGCCAGGAGGTCCTTCTTGCTGATTTTCTGCTTGTAATGTTTGTACTTACAATGTCTGCTTGCTTTAGGGTGGTAGGCATTCTGGGACTCTCCCAGTTGGACAAAGAGCCCCCTCTGGGAATCCTTGACAGGGCAGTGCCAGGTGACCACCTCTGCCTTGGGACTGTAGCTCCCAGGAGTGTGAGCTCTAAGCCTGTGTGCATCCCTGGAGAGCTGAGAGGCTGCTCCTCCTGCTGCGTTGAGGGCATGGATGGGATAGGCAGGGCCAGCTGCTGTGGGGGCACAGGCCGTCATCCCAGTTCAGGTGCCAGGGGCACTTGACTGAAATGAGGAAGAGGGGAAGGGGGATGGAAGGTGAATCTTGCAGGACCGTTGAGTGTATCTCTGCTAGCAAGTCTCTGGTGAAGCAGCAGCTTCTCCAAAGGGACGGGCTACTCCCTCCCTCCCCACCCCCCAGAATATTTACCTAGTGAAAGGAGAGGTGCTGTTTCCAACCCTTCCTCTCCCTGGTGACGCCATCTTTCTAGGGCTCAGTCCCAGCCGCCAGAGCACAAGGGACCGCAGGGAGCTCCTGCAAGCCTTGGGACCTTCCCACATTGTCTGCCAGGCCGGAAACCAGAGAGCTTGAGGTCCCTGCCGTGCCTCTTCTTCCAATTGCCTCCCTAGGAAGGGTCCAGGTGGGCCAAGGGTGGGTGCCCAGCAGGTCACGTCAGACTCCTGTCTCTAGCTTCTCCCCCTTGCAGACATCCGAGACAGCGGGGCCAAGCCGGTGATGGTCTACATCCATGGGGGCTCCTACATGGAAGGTACCGGGAACATGATTGATGGCAGTGTGCTGGCCAGCTACGGGAACGTCATCGTCATCACTCTCAACTACCGTGTGGGAGTCCTAGGTATGGAGGTTCTCACCACAGACCTGCCTGCACTCCAGCCCACTTGGGGAGGCCAGTGGGGGCCTCTGGAGACGTTGCGGAGAGCCACCACATCCCTTAGCATTTTGGGGAGAATGA
The DNA here is from genome assembly GCF_947247035.1 of Vipera ursinii. Taxonomy (NCBI): domain Eukaryota; kingdom Metazoa; phylum Chordata; class Lepidosauria; order Squamata; family Viperidae; genus Vipera; species Vipera ursinii. Next base: position 597,445 of record NC_139525.1, on the reverse strand, counting down.
GAACAGGGTCCTGCAGGGAGCAAGATCCCCAGCTTTGGCACCCCCACTTTTTGCACCAGTTCCCGTGAAGGGGTTCCCTCCCCTTCTGGCACGTGGCCCCCAGGGCAGGCCCTCGGCCAAACTGACAGACGTGAAAGCCGCTCTGTGTTCCTAGGAGTTCCCTTGTGTTTGCCCATTATGGCCCCGCAGAGAGCAAGTATTGATCTGTGGTTAAATATTGTAAAAACCCTGTTTATCCATTTCCTCTCTGCACTACTCAGCAAGTACCACTCATATGCCTCCCCAGAGGGAGTATCCCGTGGTCCTGCTGGGGCGCTACCAGGTCACCTCCAGAAGCCGCCTGCTGGATCCTGAGGGTTTCCTTGGTGTGGGAGGCAGGCGGGGTCAAGGCTTCCCTTCCATCTGGGAAAGGCCTTCTTTCTCCGAGAGGTTTGTGCCTGCTCCATAGACAAACAGCTCCGCCCTTGACTTTCGGGACGGCCCTTGGTCCCCTAACTCCAGATGGTGACTTGGCCTTTGAGGGTGCCTGGGTTGAGCTGCAGCAGTCTCCAGGCAGAGGAGCAGCCTATTCCTGGGTGGATTTGCACCTGGGTCAGGAGCCTAGAAATGACACACTCGGCTTGTGAGCCTGCATGCCAGGGTGCTGAAGCTGACCTGAACTCCTGCGGGATTCACCCTAGATTCCTACAATACGTTTCACCTCATTTCCGGATTGATCCCTTTCCTGGGCTTGCAGAATTCACGAGCTCCCAAACATTTCAAAATCTTGAAACCCACTAAGTTTTTCACTGGCTTGGCATTAGACGAAGCCAGAGAGGCATTTAAAGCCTGCTTTTCTAGGTCCAGTCTAAGAGTAACATCCAACCAAGGACAGAAAGGTCCCAATGAACAGCTGAGCATCGGGGCAGATGGCCGCAAAGATGGGGAGCAGATTCGTTCAGCCCACGCAGGCTGAGGAAAGGGCACGGGGGCATCTCCCTGGCAAAAGACTCCCTGGAAATCTCACATGGGGGAGAGGAGGAAACAGCAGTGGGGAGGGGGGATGGAGGGTCTGGCTGAGGAGCCCCATCCTGGCTGGGTAGCAACTGGCTTTCCTCTGCTGCCTGCAGGGTTCCTGAGCACCGGCGACCAGGCTGCCAAAGGCAACTATGGTCTCTTGGACCAGATCCAGGCTCTGCGCTGGATCAGCGAAAACATTGCCTTCTTTGGCGGCGACCCTTTGCGCATCACCGTCTTTGGGTCAGGCATTGGGGCTTCCTGCGTCAGCCTGCTCACCCTGTCGCACCACTCCGAAGGTAAGGGAAGCCTTTTGGCCTCTCCCAAGAGGGGAAGTCCCCAAGTTTCCCCTCTTCCTGCACCCGCTCCTCTCTGGACCCCCCCCATGTTTTTATCATAGTCTATTTGTTCCTGTAATAATGTGGAATTACAAGATTCAAAGTGCACTAGTATCTTTGCATTCAGGATTACAAGGGGGAGGCAACAATAACTTCTGTTTCAAAATAAGCTAACAATTGAAATTTACAAAGACGATTGGAAAACAGTTGGTAACAAGTGCTTAGAGGCTGAAGCAGGTTCTTTGCCAGGGTGAGACACATCAGATGACAGTTGCACAGGTAAGATTTCCTCAAATTAAACAGACCTCAGGATATTCCCTTTGCCAAGCCAGCTTCAATAGTTTCTCCAAGGGCAGATGCCGACAGTCTTCAGAAGCTGCAACCTGTGGCCAGATATGGTCCAGGATAGCCTGGCCAGAGGACTTTCAATCTCCTTCAGAAAACACAACTGCGGAGATGGGCCCAAGCCCCCAACACCTGCCAAGCAAAGCCTTGAAAAGTCAGGCTGTGCAGCCCTCTTTGCCCCTTCTGCATCTGAATCCTGGCTGGCTGATCTTGGGAAGAGTGGGAACCTTTTGTAGATGGGGGGGGAAAGACATTCTCCGGGAAGGTGGAGGTGTGTCTCAGGTGGGCCGGCTTGATGCCGGGGGGCCCTTCCAGCTCTAGAGTCCATCAAGAAAGACTCTGCAGGTTAAAAACAGGGTGGCTTCCAGCCCAGCGTCACTGTTGGGACAGCTTTAAGAGTATTTACACTTGTCCCTGTTCCTGCCATCCATGCCATCCATGCCATCCTCATGGATGGGTAATCCAGCATAGATGCTCCCTTGGGGTTTGGAAAGATGTCTTGCTTTTTAATTAGACATTCAGCAGCTTCTGTGCGTCCAGTTTGCTGCACAGGAGTTCCTGCAGTGGCTGAAAAAGTAGCACAGCAGCTTTGCTCATATTTCCATGGTATTTTTATGGCTCCTGGAGCATTGGAATTAGCCAAGCTGCCTGCAAATGCCCCCCCTTCACCCCAGTCTAGTTAATGTTATCACTCCTTTGGGTTATTTGAGGAGGATCCGCTGCACAGAAGTCAGGGTGGGCTGCTGCTAGCAATGTCTGTCTCGTGGTCAAAAGCATCGTAATATTAGGGCAGGGTGGACCAAGCACACAGGTTCCCAGAATTGCAGTACTGGGAGGGGGGATGAGTGGTTTTAAGGTTAGACTAAACAATAATTTGCCCTGTGGGCAAATTAGGTCCTAGCTGCCTGACTTTTGCTGGGCTGAGTCTTTCGTTAGAAAGCCTGCCAAAGTATTCTACTGGGCAACCGAAAACGAAGGAAAAATGGCTTCAGCCAAGATCGTTGCAGTGTCGACACCAGGGGGGGAGGGTGTCCCCAATGTAGGAGAGCCTCCGTATCTCACATTTATTAGCAGTGATGCAGAGGGGAGGGGGAAGGGCCCCTTGGGGTTTCTGCACCCCAAATCCCTTGTTTGCCTGAACCACCAAAGGGATCTCATCTCCCAGGAATGGAGGCAAGCAAAGGTAGCCCCAGGGTCTCCTCAGGCGTGGCTGCCTTCCTCTGCTTGCTGGAGGGTGCTCAGCCGCCCCTCTCCCATGCCGGAATGCATTAGGCACCAGCTAGAATCCTGCCTGCCGAGCAGAAGCCCCAGAGTGACCCAGGAGACGCTCCTTTGCAGGGCTCCCGCCTCCTCTGCACAGCCAAACTCCATCCAAGTGCTCTTTTGTGAGCCAATAAAGCAGGCAGGAGCTGCCCCTCCCCAGATGTGAGAAAGAAGCAGTCTTCTACTTTGCCCATAGTGTCTGGGGGGGGGGGTGTCCCCCAGGTGGAGAAAAAAGGCAGAAGCTATTTCTGCATCTTGCTGTGTGTGCAGAAGATATTTATCCGTTTCTGCTACCCAGCAGCTGGAAAGTGATAGAATTAGCTCTGGTCATTTGCAGGACATGCATTTCTGGGGCCTGAGAAGCTCATCCAGAACCACCAGGAGAATATTCAAATAGCTGCATTCAGGGCTGGTACAGCAGGTGGGCAAGGGGGAGGGATGCCCCGGCCAGCTGGCTGCAGCTTTACCTTGCCACGTGGTAGGATGGCCTGAACTAGCCCAGCTCTCCTGTTCAGCGGTAGCGTAACGGGTTTTGTTGGTGAGGAACCACTGGCCAATGGTCCCTCCCAACCCCAACGCTTCCGGGTGGGGCTTCAACTGCCAAGATATCAGAACCGAGGAAGCATGGGCACCAGGTTGAGGGAGGCTGCTTTGGGGGTGAGCCCAGAGACACTGAGCCGCTTTCAGAGGCACAGCTGGCAGTCCTTCCCTCTGGGATGCAGCCTGGTGGATTGGAAGCTGAAGCAGCTTCAGACACTTGGTGATTGGAAGGTGACTGATGGGGGGGGGGCTGGGGAGAACAAGATTTTGTAAGAGTCTTTCAAGGGAGAAAAGGGGTGTACCCCTGCAAGCTGCAGAGTTGCTTTAAGGGAGCGCAGGGATGGGGGTGGGGGACAATAAATAAAAATCATCCCCTTCCCCCAGTTTTGTAGCAAAGATGCATCCCCTTTTTTACCTGGAGGCAGAGGGGCTACAGGAGCTGGTGGTGGAGCTCCTGCCCTCCTTCCCTCTGCCCCTTCTTCCGGCTTCAGCTGCAGAGGCTGCACTTCCTGGACCTTTTTGTATTCTGAGGACAAGCCACACGGAAGGAACCTTGGCACCCAGCCCGGCCTGGCATTCTTTTGCAAGCCTCAGGGCCTTTGTGGGCTGGCTTCCTAGGCCCGGCATCCTCGGCCTCTTGTGTTCCCGCCAGCAAAAAGGCTCCTTTGTGCCCCTGGGGAATGTGCAGTTTGCTGAGCCCACATTGGCACGGAGTGGGGCCCAGCTGGGCAGGAAATGAAGGCTGTTCTCTGTGGAACACGCAGGGTTAAGTACCACAGCTTAACCCCCACGATGCCAGCTTCAGATTGCCCTGTCTGAGGCAGGGGAGGGGAGAGCACCTCTTCTCCCACTCCTGTCCATTGTTCCCGGAGACTGGGTGGAACAGGACCAGGGTCGCTTGACGGGTGCAAGGCTGACATGGCATGGCTGCCAGGGAGGGATTAACAGAGATGAGAAGGGGGTTGTGCTAAGGCCTCAAGCCCAGGATTTGCGTCCTGCATCTTAGTCTTGGACAAAGGAGCCGGCGTGGCTGGAGAGGAGCTTTTTCTGTTGGGCCATCTGTCTTGCTTGGTTGCAATAGAGAACAGCCTGCTGGTCTGCTATCCCTTCAGCAGCAGCTCTCTTGAAACCTGTTCGTGGGTGGCACATCCTTTTCTGTATGCTTGTATCTTCGCCTCACAGGTCTTTTTCAGAGAGCCATCATCCAGAGTGGCTCCGCGCTGTCCAGTTGGGCAGTAAACTACCAGCCCGTGAAGTACACCAGCTTGCTGGCTGACAAAGTGGGCTGCAACGTTCTTGACACTGTGGACATGGTGGACTGCCTGAGGCAGAAAACTGCCAAGGAACTGGTGGAGCAGGACATCCAGCCAGCACGCTACCATGTGGCATTTGGGCCAGTCATCGATGGGGACGTCATCCCAGATGACCCAGAGATCTTGATGGAGCAGGGAGAGTTCCTCAACTATGACATAATGCTTGGCGTCAACCAGGGTGAGGGGCTGAAGTTTGTGGAGGGCGTCGTGGACCCAGAGGATGGTGTTTCAGGCAGCGATTTTGATTATTCTGTCTCCAATTTTGTGGACAACCTGTACGGCTACCCAGAGGGTAAAGACACCCTGCGTGAGACCATCAAATTCATGTACACAGACTGGGCTGACCGGGACAACCCAGAAACTCGACGCAAGACCCTGGTGGCCCTCTTCACTGACCACCAGTGGGTTGAGCCATCAGTGGTGACCGCTGACCTTCACGCTCGCTATGGGTCCCCCACATATTTCTACGCTTTTTATCACCACTGCCAGAGCCTCATGAAGCCACCCTGGTCTGATGCGGCCCATGGAGACGAGGTGCCTTACGTCTTTGGGACTCCCATGATTGGCCCCACCGACCTCTTTCCCTGCAACTTCTCCAAGAATGACGTCATGCTCAGTGCTGTTGTTATGACCTACTGGACTAACTTTGCAAAGACTGGGTATGTTGCCCCTCCCCAGGCTGCTTTTGTGGGTTTTGCAGGGTGGCTGGCTGGCATCTCCCAGAGACTCCCAGAGGGCAGAGCCAGGCACTCCTTTGGAATTCTGCTGTGTGGAATTGGACAGGGAAAGACCCTCTGCAGTCAGGATCAGGGTGTGCGGGAGGAAATGGGGACAGGCATCTCATAAAGGAGAGGAAGGGGGGAAAGGATGAAAGAAATATCTGTTCTCCTTGGACCAGTAGGGCATTGAAGGTTGCTTTTTCTCCGGTGCCCCTCAAGGATTGAGCCCCTAGATCTGCTTTCTCTAGCCTACTCCCCTCCAGATGTGTTGGGACTGCAGCTCTCAGAGTTCCCAGCCAGTGTGATTTAGGGAAAGTCCAGTTTTAATCCTTCAGATTACTGAAACACGAATCTAGGTCTTTGCCAAGCTGAATGAATTTTTGTTCTGAAAAGGCTCAGTTCTCTGCAGCCCTCGAAAGACAGGGAATTTGTCCATATATTGGAGTCCCTGCTTGTTCTCCAATGGGAACAATCCCCCCCAGGGAGCCCCCTGATTAATGGCACACTAGGGATTGCTGTTGGCATGCTTTCTCCCTCATTCTTGCTCTCGTTCTCTTTTAGGGACCCTAACAAACCCGTCCCCCAGGACACCAAGTTCATCCACACCAAGGCTAATCGGTTTGAGGAAGTCGCCTGGTCCAAGTACAACCCACGTGATCAGCTCTACCTGCACATTGGCCTCAAGCCTCGGGTGCGTGACCACTACCGTGCCACCAAGGTTGCCTTTTGGAAGCATCTGGTCCCACATCTGTACAACTTGCACGACATGTTCCACTATACCTCCACCACCACAAAGGTGCCGCCACCTGACACCACCCAGAATTCCCACATGGCACGCCGTCCCAATGGGAAGGCCTGGAGCACCAAACGGCCAGCCATTTCCACTGCCTACACCAGCGAGGGTTCGCAGGAGAAGTGGAACCCCGAGCAGGACGGGGCAGGCACGCTCCTGGTGGAGAACCCCCGGGATTACTCCACTGAGCTGAGCGTTACGATTGCTGTGGGGGCTTCCCTTCTCTTCCTCAACGTTCTGGCCTTCGCAGCACTCTATTACCGGAAGGACAAGCGACGGCAGGACACCCACCGCCAGCCCAGCCCACAGCATGCACCGGCCACCAACGATATCGGGCATACCCCAGAAGAGGATATCCCGTCTCTGCAGACCAACCAGTCCCACCACGGAGACTGCGAGGCAGTGCCGACCCACGATGCCCTCCGACTCACTGCCTTGCCCGACTACACGCTCACGTTGCGCCGCTCACCCGACGACATTCCACTCATGACACCCAACACCATCACCATGATCCCCAACTCCCTGGTGGGGCTGCAGACCTTGCACCCCTACAACACCTTTGCTGCCAGCTTTAGCAGTACTGGGCTCCCTCACTCACACTCTACCACCCGGGTATAGCTGCCATGCACACGCTCCGCCTCACTGGACCTTGGGCTGTGGGGCCAGACGTGGCAACTCTCTTGGCTCGTAGTATCAAGTGCTTTGCTCTCCTCATCTCCAGAGCAGCAGAGGCTTCTTGGAGTCCAGCAGAGAAGGCGAAACCCCTGGGCTGCCCTGAGCTGAGTGACCCCTTTGTGCTCCCGGTCCAGCTGGCACTACCAAGGAAGCCCAGGGCAGCCCCTCGCCTCTTGGAACAACTGTGAGTGACTCTGCCTGGGCACCTCCCAGTGGGCACACTTGGAACAGAGCTTTGCCAGTCTCTCTCTACCAACCTAGAGCCACAGAGAACGGCTCCCACAAGCTTAGCTGCCACCTTGTGGCTGGAGGTGGCTGGCACTTCCTGGAGCTCTTGGACAGGTGCCATTGGGGGGCAGGCAGTCTAAACCCCATACTGGATCCTGGATGCCTGGTCTTGATGCTGGGCCTGGCAGGTACTGTTTGGTACCCTGGCTCCATATCACACTCTTCATGTTGCGGAGATACTGTCTGTTTGTCTGTTTCTTTCCAAAAGACATTTTTTAAGCAGATCTTTAGTTCTTTAAACACTAACGGAGACACCATGTTTTGTCCTTTGTAAAGGTTTTAAACTAAGTGTTCTTGATACAGCCAATTAGACACACACGTCACCCAGAGGAGCACATCAACCCCTCCCCCCTCCAGCTGCATCTGTGCCAAACTACGAAACCAGCAGACTTCCCTTGCGATGGGCAGTGGCACAGAGTCGACCATGAGGCCCTTTTGTATTTTTGATATGCCCTTCCTGCCCTTCCTAGCCCTGGTGTCCACTGGGCACTCCATGCTCCTGGATCCTGGGGACCAGCAGCCTCCTCCTGCCCTCTGCCCTGACCAGCTGCAGCACCAAGGCCGGCCCAGTCACGTCGGGCGCCTCAGCCTTGAGCTTCTTGGCAGCCAACAGCCTGCCCTGGTCTCCACGGCTCCCCCTCTCGGGGTTGGAGAGGCAGGGAAGGAGGAGGAGGAAGGCACAGGTAGGGGCAGCGGGTTGGAGATCATGGGACAGAAAGGGGCTTGGCCTGTGAGGCTGGCTGCCAGGTCCAGGACAGGTACCGGAGGAGGAGCTGGCTGTGGGACTGCTAGTTGACGGAGACCCTGCAGCGGCAGCTCAAAGGCTTGCGACAGGTGGATGTCAGCCTGGGAACTGGAGTTGGGGGGAAAGAGGGTCAAGGGTAGGGTCTGCTGGGAAAGATGGCAGGCAGCAAGCCCTGCCTTGTGGGAGTCTGGCCTGGGAAGGGCCTGGCGGGCAGGAGGGCTCAGCAGGTGGTCAGCAACACCATCGGCAAGCAAGGCGAGGATTCTGAGGTGGTGGGAGGGGGACACATTGAGGGGGGGCTGCAAGCAACTCGGGCAGGTGACCAATGGGATTTGATCCAGCCTGTCTGGACATTTAAAACTGTGTGTGTCTCCTCTACTAATCGCCAGCCTGCTCCTCACTGGGGGCGGGGGGGGGGGAATGTATCTTGGAGCAGAGGAACGAGAAACTCCCAATAAACTGGAAGGGATATTTTTAGCTTCTGGCTGTGCTGTCTCTTCTTGGCCTGGGGTCATGTTGGGGCGGAGGGGGAAGGAGAATGGCACCTTTTGCGTCCCTAGGAGGCAACCTCCCTTAGCTGCTTGAGGGAACACCTGTGTGGCCTCTACCCGGCTCATTGCTGCCGTCCCTCAGAACTGCTTCCCAAGCAGCCACTGGTTGAGACGGGCTTTTGATCCACCTGCCTCCTTTCTGGCAATCCTGCCAGGCTATCAGGGTGAATGCAGAGGGCCAGGCTATAATGGCCTGCCATTTGGGGTCTTTCTCAGTAGAAGCAGCATAAAAACACTTGGAATAAAGAATCAGTCAGCCCGGCGATGCCCTTGGTCACCAAGCCCCCTCCTCCTCTCCTGGCCATTCTATTTAGCAGGTAAAATTATAGCTCCGGATGTTTCTTCCAGCAGCTGGACAGATGTTACAGTACAGATAGGGAAGGATGCTGGAAACTAGTCCAGCAGTAGCAGATGGGTTAGTTCCCAGCTCAGGGTGACAGTAAGGCTCTCTCTCCCCCCCCCCAATAATACAGTGAAGCGTCTCCCACCCTCAGCCACAGCTTCTGCCCCTGAGGAGCCTTTATACCCTGACAGGCTGCAACCAGATTGGGGGGAGGGAGGGAGGGAGGGAGGGAGGGGGAGAGGCTGCTTCCAGCAAAAGGCATAAATCAACCCCCAACATGGACAGAGAGCAGGCAGCCATCTGGGATTCTTCTCCATGGCAACCAGTGTTTGCAGGATGCTGGCTCGATCAACCTCCTCCTGTGTGTCCTTCGCTCTTTCCCCTTCTGCAGTGATTGTGCACCTGTGTGTGTGCACGCATGCACACATACAGGGGCTGTCTATGCAGGATCACTTCCCCAAATTGGTTACTTTAACAACCTTTCATTGTCTCAAATTGGATGGAAGAAACAGCCTGGGTTTCCTCCAGTCATCCAAATTGTTTCAGGCCAGCCTCTGAGCGGTGGCCGGCATGAATGATGGAGCACAGGAAAGATGGGGGGGGAGGAGCAGGCTTCATTTCCAATGCATCAGCATACAACATGGGCATGACTCTCTCGAGGCACAGGTTTCACCCTGCAGATCAATTTGCACTTCAGCCCGGCTCACTCCGCAGAATTGCAGTCACCTTGCTTGCCAAGACAGGGAGGCGTGTGGGCGTGGGCTATTTTCTCTCCCTCGGCACCTGGAACAGAGTTTTGCTGTTGCTGCAGAAGGTTGTGGAAGAAGGGAGCAGGAGCTGCGAAGCCAGGGAGTGACCGACAGTCCCGACTTAAGGGACACATTATGGCCAGCGTCAGTTGCCAAAGAGGCATTTGCATTTTGCCCCTTTCACTCTAGATAAGGGGAGCTGGGCGCCCCAGCCATGCCCAGGCTCGAGGTCTGCTGCCTGCCTTTGCCCCAAATCAAGGCCGAATGAAGACAATTCGGCCCTCAGGAAAGGGTCGAAGGCCCCAAGCCAGCAAGTGGTCAGTTTTGCATGGAGGACGATGTTTAGGGTGTGTAAATCTCAGAAATGCCCCTTTGGTGCCCTCAGCTTCTGGCCTCCGTCTTCTGTTCTGGCAGCCCCCCATCCTCAGGTGCTCTGGCTCCAGCCCGTGGCGACGGTGGATGTAAGCAAAGTGTCCCAAAGTGTCTGCAGTGGTTTGAAGGCCACGGTTGGTGGTACACGGGGAGAAGAGAGAACACCGAAGGGGGAGGAGTGTTTGCCCCTTGCATTTGCTTGGTGCTCCATGCCACGTGGAAACCCAGCCAGGTTGTGTCGCTTTGACCCTGGTATTTCCTGCAAACACAAAAATGGATCAGCTCAGTCATTAAGCTAAATATGTCTGTATGCACAGCCAACGAATTACAGATGCAGCCTCTCACCCTGGCTCACTTCAGGGCTTTGCCATCCCCACCACGGGCACAGACAACCAACTCTGATCTGAAACAATGCCTGTGCACACACACACACACACACACACACAGAGAGAATTCTCAAAACCTATGGGTAGAATAAGGCTGATGCCTGTCCATCTCCATGAAAGGGACAATTCCCTTTCTATACATTTCTGGCCTGAGGTGATCACCGCTGGGCAGGCTTTCCTGCCTCAGCCACCGCAGGGAGTGGAGGCTCAGCAGGCAGGGCCAGGAACAGAAGCCCCTTGGCAGACGCTTCTCGGGGTCCCTCCTCCGGGAGAGGTGGGCCATCTAGATCCAGCTGCCCAAATTAAACTGAAGATTGTGGAGGGCTCAAGAAAATGAGCTGATGGACCCCTACCACCCAGCTCCTCTCAATCCAAAGCCTTTTCCAGCACCAGACCGGGAGGGACCCAGACTGCCCCTCCCACTGAAGGCAGTCTGCAGGCACCCCTCCCCCTTAGCGGCTCCCGGGCAGGCAGAGTCCCGATTAAGGCGCTGGGGTGGAAGGATTTAGGGGTGGTGGGGAGCTGGCCTTATTTTTCTCCTTGGAAGAGCTTAAAGCTGTGGTATCTCTTTCTTACTCGACTATCAAAGAAGGGGGTGGGGTGGGGTAGAGAAGGGCTCAGTTCCAACATTTCCCCTTTCTAAACATTCAGGGCGGAGAGTTCCCCCTCCCCGTCTGGCTTTCATCATCAGGACTGGGGAGTTGGAGATGCTGATCTCCAAATTAAGCAGGGGTCTTCTCTGTCTGCCTAGCCAAGCTGAACTGCCCTTCAAAAGGAAACCTCTCTGGCCTTCTCCAAGGCAGCCAGGGTTATCAGATACAAGCCGCAATAACAGCCAGGGTTATCGGATACAAGCCGCAATAACCTCTCACACAACATTGTATCCTCATCCTTGGCACAAAGTCCCCGAGACTTGCAGGAAGTCACCTGCGGAACCCCTCTGCCCAAAGAGGCCTCGCTGGGCATCGGACACGGCCAAGGAGGCTGGTCCGCAGTTCGGCTTCTCCCGGCGGCCCTCTTTGGCCTCCGAACTCGAGCGTGGGGGCCCCTCGTGCATAAGCCACGCCAAAACCCATTCCTTTTCCAATTTTAATTGCATCCATTAGAGACACTTAGATAACAAATTACTGCATTAAATTTAATTATCTCAGCAATAATTAGTTATACCGGGGCAGAGAGCACGACTTTAATGATACAGCCCATCCGGACAGAGGCCGGATCCCGCCAAGCCATGCCCCCCAGCGGGGCACATTATCATAAATCAGCCCCCCACCTTGTACTCCCACGTGACTACATCTCCCATTGTTCTCAGCCACGAAAAACGAGGCAGGACTTTGCTTCCCGGAGGTCCCTTTAAAAGAGGCTGCCCGAACATGTGCAGAGTGTCTCCGCCGGGGAGTCCTGCGCAGCCTCAGTAGTCCTTGCCCGAAGAGCCCGGCCCGGCCCGACCAAGGAGGTTCCGGGGTTGCAGCGACCTCCTGACTGGAGAAGCGCCGGCCGGGCACATCCCCGATGGCCTCGCCGCGAGCGCTGGCCTTATGCTGCGCGTCGCCCGGCGGCCAGCTCGGCGCTCCGGCGGCGGCGGCGGGGCTGTTGCGCCTCTCCCGGCCGCTGCCGCCCTGGCCCGGGCTGGCCCTCGGCAGCGCCACGTTGGGACTGCTGGGCGCCGCGCTGCTGGGCGCGCTCCGCAGGCGGCCGCGCCACCGCTGCAGCGGCTCTTGCCGGGTCTCCGCCGGGCGCGGCTGGGCTCCGGGCAGGGCGCTCCGAGCGGCCGCGCTCCTGGGCAGCTTCCTGGGCACGGCGGGTGAGAGAAGGGCAGCAGCCGGCGCGGCCCTCGCCTTCCTCTCTCCCGCTGCAGGCGGCGGCGGCGGGGACAGCAGCTCGGCACCCCCGCCCCGCCTGGAAGGGGGTCGGGAATGAGCCCGGGCGCCTTCCCGGCTCTGCTGGCCCCGCATTCGGGGCTTCTGGGGGGGCGGGGGGCGCTTGCACGCGCTCTCCGGCGTGCTAGAGAAGGGCAGCCCTCCCCCCCAAGTTCTGCGGAACACAGACCGCGACCCTCCGACCTTCTAAAATTGCTCTTCAGATGAAACTTTGAAAGAAAATTATTACATAAGGATGGAATAATTATTTTAACCATGTTTATTTAATTGTAATTACATCTAAATGAAATTAGTTTTAGATTTCTGTCCTAGCTTTGCTCATTTTTTAAGAAAATACCCCAGTACAGAGGCCAGACATGGCTTCTGCAGGGAGGGAATGAGCCCCTGCTTCCCATTCCCCCCCTCCCCACAATCCCAGCCTGGCCAGGATCCTAACCAGCTGCCCCTCCTCTTGCAGGGATCCTGGCCCGCTCTCTGCTCTGGCTGGCTGCTCCCTTGGGGTCCGCGCCTCGCCTCTGCCGGCTGATGGTGGTAGGTGGTGCTGAGAGAAGCAGCCCAGCTGGTGCTTCAGCCTCCGTGAAGGGTGCCTGAACCCCCCCATGGCCTCCCCTTTGTCCAGCACCTGAAAAGCCCCTTAAGATGCTGAAATCAACTCATCAAAAAGAGCAACCTGACTCCCCCTTCTGCTCCCGAGTGCCTCCCCGCCCCCGCCCCACATTTAAAGGCCAGCCCAGTTTTTTTTTGTTTTTTGCAAAAGAAGGCAACCTCCTCATGGCCTTCTGGAAACTGGCAGTGACATAACCCAAGAAGAACAGAGTGATGCCCTCATTTCCTGCATGCCCCAAAGCAGCCACTTTCCCCCCCCCCTCCTGCCAGGGCCAGCCCTGCGGTCCTCTCCCCCCCCCCCCAGCATTCACTTCTCTTCCTCCAGGTTTGGGTGCAGTTTGGGTTCTCCTCCCACCTCTGGGCTCTCTTCTGCTACTCTCTGGAAGCGGCCTTGCTGCTCCGGAACCCCACCAGTCACAGGTACGGAGGGCGCCCCCTGCTGCTGGGTCTCTGTTGGAGCTCTGCAGCTGATTTTGGGGAGGAGGAGGAGGAGGAGGAGGAGATGTTCTGATGGGGGACTCCGAGCTGACTGCAGCCACCACCACCACCACCCCGCTTGAAGGGTATTGCTGGGCCCTGAGGAGAGCTCTGATGCCCCTCAGGCTCCCTTGCTGTCCTTGCACAATACTTTGGGCGGGGGGGTGGTGTTCTGTACTTCCCCACTTGCAGGGAGCCTCCCTTTGAACCCCTGTTTGCTGCTGCCCCTCCCCCCAGGCGGAAGGTGATGGGGGCCTCCCAAGTAACCAGCAGGCTGACTGTGTTCCTCTTCCTGACCAGGTCCTTGACTCCGTACTGCCTCCTCTGCTGGGGGCTGCCAGCTGTCCAGTGCCTCCTTGGACTTTTGCTGCTGCTGAGGCCACGGGACATGGAGTAAGCCCCCTCCTTCCACCTTCTGGATGAGCCTTTTCAAAAATGGCATCTGGGAGGGGAAAGTGGCCGGGAAGTTTCAACCCCACGTATCAAGAAGCGAGGCATGAGTCAAAATGGGCTGAGCAGGAGGATCCAGTGAGTAAGGGAAAAGTAGGGACGCGGTGGCTCAGTGGGTTAGGACGCTGAGCTTGTCGATCAGAAGGTCGGCAGTTTGGTGGATCAAATCCCGAGTGCCGCATAGCAGAGTGAGCGCCTGTTACTCGTCCCAGCTTCTGCCAACCTAGCAGTTCGAAAGCATATAAAAATGCAAGTAGAAAAATAGGGACCACTCCGGTGGGAAGGGAACAGCGTTCCATGTGCCTCTGGCGTCCAGTCATGACCATGGAGACGTCCTGGGACAAGCGCTGGCTCTTCGGCTTTGGAACGGAGATGAGCACCGGCCCCTAGAGTCGGAAACGACTAGCACGCCTGTGCGGGGGAACCTTTACCTTTTTACCTTTTAGGCTGATGCTACCCAAGAGCAGCGGGTCCTGTGCTTGTGAAAGCAGGGTGCAGAAGAACCTGCTCCCCAGGATCTGCCTCTTGCCCACTTGGCTGGCTGCATGCAGCTGCTGGTACTGGAGCTGTACCTTATCTGGCACCTCTGGACTGCCAGCCAGCGGCCAGTATCTGGAGCATCTTACTCAGCTTCTGCTGCTCCTTAAAACCTTGCAGGGACCTGCTCCCCCCCACCCCTCTGGGCGCCTCTCCTGCCACTTCCTAGGCTAAAATTCGGAGGCATGAAACGTGCAAGGAGCCTGAGCAAAGCAAAGTTGGCCTTGGTTTGTTTGGTTTTAATTAGCTCTGCCGTTGGGTCTTATCCCAGCTGCAGCTCATACCAGGGATTGGCATGGATCCTGGAAACTGTGTGCTACGCTTCTAGCTGTATTCCGCTCACCTTGGTTTTTTTTGGAAGTCCTGTGCTCTTTTACAAAGCACTCCAAGCAGGTAAATCAAATTGCATTTATTTATATATTTATCCATTGATTGTTTACCAATATGTGATGTCAGCCTAGCCAATGATGTTTTATTTGACAAACCATGATAAAACCAACTAGGACTCTGCTCAGTGACAGCCACCAGCCATATCCTCCATTATCAGGCTTCTAATTAGGCAGCTCCTCCAATTAGCTAAGAGATTAAGTGCTTCTTCCAAACACCATTTTGGAATGAGAGCCCGTTGCAGGCTGGGAAAGGAACAGCCCTGCCCAAAGCAAGCCTGGAGGGAGATCCGCCCCTCGGTCCTTCCGGAGCACTGAGAAGAGAGACGCGATGCAGTTTGCCCACGAAAGAGAGATGCCAGGGGGGGTGTAGCGCCAGACCTGAGCTCCAGCTGGCCCACCTTGGCGGCTTGCAGGGTGGAGGGCCAGGCGGGGTGCTACACACCGGGTGCTTCCTGGGTCCCACTCGGACAGAGCATCCCTCTGCCAGAGGGCGCCTGGGCAGTGGCGCACCGCCTGTGAGGCACAGGAGGGAGCTGAGCCTGGCTGGCCTTTCTTTCCACAGTGCCAGCTCTCCTGCGGAGGGGCTGGGGGATGCAGACGGCCGGAGAATGGCGCCAGCAGCAGGAGCTGGGCAGGAGGTTCATGAGCGTCATGGTGGCCTTTGCTGCTTGGTATTATCTTTATTTCATCTATGAAGTGCCACCTTCATGCAGTCTGCGCCCCGCCCCAACATGGCAGACATCAGACAACCCAAATGCCAGAGTCCCAGTCGCAGCACTTGCACACACCCTGGCAGCTTCAGCTTGCCAAGGCCCCGGCTGGTCTCCAAATGTTGGGGCCCCGCCGGGATGGAGGGGTGTTTCTCCAGGGCCCCCGTCCTTTCCAAAGAGCTGGGCAACGCAGAGCCGTCCTGCAGGAACTGCACAGAGGCTCTCAGTGGGGCTGCTGAGGCTGCCGAGAGCTGCCCTTGTGCTCCGGGAAGGGATCCTGGGGCTTCTTCCCTTGCTTGACAAGCAGGTTCAAAACAGACAACAGGCCTCCAGCAGTTCAGGGAGCCTTGGGTTTGCAGGCGCACACGAGGACCCCCACTGGTGAGGCCAGACCCCAAATTAAGTGGGATTTGATTAGCAAATGCTCTTATTTTTCAGCTGGCTGGCGAATGTCCTACATGAGCTGCTGCTGCTGCTGGAATCGGAGCCTTTGGGGAGATGGGGCACGGGGCAGCTGCTGCACGAGGCAGCCCTTACCTGTTGGGCTGTTATGGTGGGTTAGGGGCACGTCCCACGTGAGCATGAACGGAGGCGGCAGGACCGCCAAAACCCATCATTCTGCAAACACCCAGCCCTGTCCCACACTGCTCTCTGCTGTTCCGGAGATGCCCCTCTCTGCTTGCAGGGCCTTTTCAACCCTGGGCCGCCGCCTCTAAACTGTGCACTGCAGTCCAGGCAGCTGAACCCAGGAGTTTTCTCTTGGGCCTTTGGCAGTCTCAGCGCTCTTAGAAGGGAGGTCGGCCTTCCCAAGCCCTCCTCTTCTAGTTGCAGGATTATAAGGGCTCGGCCAAGATGGTGGAACCGCTTACCGGTTGAGCTCCGGATGGCCCCCGACCTTCGCTCCTTCCGGCGCAATCTCAAAACATTCTTTTTCGAACAAGCTGGCCTGGTCTGACGGGATGGGGTTGGGTTTTTAAAACTAGTTTTAACTTTAATATGTATTGATTTTATGGGCATGATGTTTAATGGCTTTTTAATTTTTGTATTTGATTTTTATTGTGTATTGCCCTGTTCACCGCCCTGAGTCCTTCGGGAGAAGGGCGGTATAGAAATCAAATTATTAAATTAAAATTAAATTAAATAGGCTGCCGAAGCCAGAGCCAAGCCAGACAGCAGGTTGGGGAACCAGTCAGTGTTTCTCCCTCTGTCGTTAAGGTTTTTTTTTCTTGCTTCTCTTCCCAGATTATCTTAAACCCTCTTTCTGGAGCCCTGCTGATCCTGGCCTTTTCATCCTGGAAAAGCAGATGGTGCACCAGGAAATGGGTGCCCACCTGGAGACCCCCTGTGGAAATCCTGGAGGGTGGCCCTGCCCTGGAGTCAGCCTTAGGTTGCCGGATTGAGCCGGGCCCCCTCGAGGTGTCCGGCCTCTTGGTTTCCTTTGGGAGCTGCACGTCGCTGGGTGAGTCCAATGGCCTCAGGTTGTGTTGGGGGCCTTGCCGAAGTTGGAGGGCTGGGCAGAGGGAGAAGGAAGGGCGTGCAAGGGACAAACGGCTGAGGGAGCCAGCCTCCCTGGGAGCTTTCCTAGGAGCAGAGCAGCTCTGCTCATTCCCTTGGCTCGGATCCTTCATGCTGCCCCTCCCTTCCCTCCTTCCAGACTTCCTCTGTGAGGCGGCTGGGGACGGCCCTGTCCAGCCTCAGAGCCAACATGAGCCAAGCTGCCACAAAGACTCAACCCACCCACTGGTCAGCTCCCGTTCCTGCTCCAAGGATGGCCCTTGGGCTGGGTCTGCCAAGGGAGGCTGCTCCCCACCCGCCTGGACGGCTGCCCCCATTCATGCAAGGCCTGCCTCCCCCACCTCTTCTGGGGCTCAAACCAGCTGGCCAGCCCAGGCAGGGGATGAGGGTCTTTCGAAGAGGCTGGGGCCCAACTGTGAGCGATGTGTCGGAAGCAGAGCTCCCTCAGATGAAGAAGCTCTATAAAAAGAGGGGCTGACATTAAAGGACGGGAGCCCAGGATTTTGAAAGGCTGGTTTACGTGACATACTGATCCATAACCAATTTGAGCCTTGCATGGATGAAGTCGGTGGGAGGGGGGTGTTCCTCAACCAGGCTTCAGTGGACCATGCAGACACCCAGACAGATGAACATAAGATGGGGAAGTAAACAAAGGTTATTAAAAATATTGTAAAGCAAACAAGGGATGTGGTGGTGGGAGGCTGGCCACACAGTCAGGCAATAAAGCAGTTCAAGGGATATGCAGAAACTGGGAAAGAAATAGGTTTGGCTGTCCACAACAAATACAGATCTCTTTTCTGAGGAGGATTTTTCTGAAGAACAAACTGCAAGAGACACATTAATTTTTAACTTTCGAAAGTTTATTTGACCTGCCAGAAGAAACTCCGAACATTGAAACAATTCAAACACAGAATCATTGGTCTAGTAAATGTTTGCAATGAGCTGATAAAAATCTGAGTGCTCAGGGAGCACCAGTGCTTCAATCCATGGAATAGGAGAGTTATAATCCAATAAAATGATAGAAAACCAAATGTTTGTAAGCACACAAAAGGAACGTGTTTTATTGAAGAACGCAACTCCTGCATAATCGGGCTCATCTGCCTCTCCAAGTGCTGATAAAAAAATTGTAATAACCCCAAAGACAATCGATTCTCGATCTTCTGCCTGATCCCTTCTCTTTTCTAAGTAACCCAGTGAATTTAGCAGCCGTGGGATAAGAGGCCAGGTCCATTCTGGATTTGGTACATGGCTGAGTGCAGAAATGAAACAGTTTTTACAATACTGGCAAACATTGCAGTGATGGTGTTCCCAGATAGACCCCAGACCTATTTAAGCTTAGTTGGAGTGAGTGAAGAAGTAGCTGGGGGTTTTGGAAACCACCAGAATATTCCAGAGCAGATCTTTAAACTTGGTAAACAGATTTTTTAAAAGAACAATCCTGCTTGGGAAAAATGGCATCTTCTGTAGGCATGCTGTCTGGGGTTGACAGGACCTCAGAGTGGAGGGTCCCAGGTGGGCTACAGCAGTTGGCCTTTTTAAGTGGGAAAAAGTGATCAGTTGGTGGGTTGTGTTTATAAACTGCCAGGTTCAACACAGGTGACGTCAGGTGGTTTACAAAGTCAGTGGAAGAGTGGACAGAGAGAAACCCACTCCCCCCCCCCCAGTGTCCGGCTCTTCCTGGGAAAGGAGAACTGCGGATAATGTCTGTTCCCCTGAGGAAGAGCGAAGGGCCAGCAAGGAGGAGCCATTGCTTCAAGGAACAGTTAGGCTCCTTTATACGTTAAGGGGTTTGGGCTGAGCCTAAAGAAATTTCTGAAAAAGGCAGGCAGGAATTCTCAGGCGAGGCTTGGTTTTGAGAGACGTGTCTACAGCAGTGGCTGGCTGGGGGATTCTGGGATTTGAAGTTCACATGTCTTAAGGTTGCCAAGGTTTAGAAAAGCTGGTCGACGGGCTCCGTGTAGCCATTGGCCCTTCTTGCGCTGACAAAAGTGGGATACGTTTGCGCAGGGGGAAAAGCACGTTAATCGATGGGTCTGGACTTGATTTGCACAGTGGCTGGAGAGAGCAAATACGCCCTTCCAGCATGCTGGGTTGGGACAGGTTTCGTCTCTGCCTCCCCTGCTCATTGCCTCTTGCCAGCCTCCAGTGCCCGCTCTCCTGGGTGTTGCCCTTCTCGGGAATCCACTTGAGTCACAGTACTCCACCCTTCTCATGCCCACCTCCTGCCACACAGTCATGGGCAGTTCTGGGCTTTGGGAGGCTGCTAAACATTCTCCCAGTTCTCTATGAACACAGGTGAGGTTCTTGCTGACAGTCACCCTGCCTGTTTGATCAGGGAAACGTCACTGCCCACCTTGCAGCAGCTCCAGAAGTCAAGCCAGCAAGGAATGCTCAGCTTTTGTTGCCCTGAATTTCAAGAAACTGCTCTAGCCCTTCAGCCCAGTGAAGGGAGTGCCTCATCC
The DNA here is from genome assembly GCF_947247035.1 of Vipera ursinii. Classification (NCBI taxonomy): domain Eukaryota; kingdom Metazoa; phylum Chordata; class Lepidosauria; order Squamata; family Viperidae; genus Vipera; species Vipera ursinii. Next base: position 578,003 of record NC_139525.1, on the reverse strand, counting down.
TGCACGCTGGGCAACTTTGCCCCCTCCCCTCAGTGCTTTTGACGTGCTTTGGACTGCCTTACAAGGGTTGGTTGGAGCCCTTGGAAAGAGTACCCAGGTGCACAAGTTAATGTTTACAAGATTGCAGAGGCTTTTGCAAGTCATGGAAACTGGCGGCTCGCACAATGTGCAGCCCTGCAAATAGCTGGTTGCAGAGGGTACTTTGATGGGCATCAGGAAAGCGTTCTCGGGGTGAGCACTACTAACATGGACACGTCTCTGTGGGGAGGGGTCCATGCAAAGGGTCATTGAGCGGACCTCTCTGGAGGCGAGTCTGGTCCTGCTCTGGAACCTGGGACAGCATCACAGGTGGAGAGTCAAGGCTGGGCAAACTGCCGCTGGCTGGAACCACTGCAGTGGCCGGCATTTTCCATTTTGGTGGGAGGAGTGGCTGTGGTTCTTTTGAGGCACATTAAAGCCCATTCTGGGGTTTTCGCTGCTGTTTTTGTGAGCTTCTTGTGTAAAAACAAGAAAAATGGTAGCAGCTCTGACAGGTAAGTGCTTTGGGGCTGTGAAAACAGGCTTGGAGGTTGCAGCCTCTGGCCAGTGGACCCCAAGGCAAGCAGGGACCCCGGAAGGTGGATTCTGTTCCCAAAGAACTTTTGGGGGCCAAGTATCAGGTTGGAGGCGCCCTTGCGGGTCTTTAGTCAGATGTGAGGAAATGCCAGCTGGAGGGAGGATTCCTCAAGAGAAGTGGGTGGGCCTGTCCCTGGGTATAAAGCTCCCAGCCCGGTTGGCAAAAGACTCCCAAATCAAGGTTACCCTGGGCTGCTGAGCACCACCTCCTGCGGCTGCGACAGGTGAGCCTGGAACAAGAGGCGGGCGGTCAGAATCCAGGGTGGCCACCAGAGGGGTGGGGGGCTGTGGAGACTTCTCTCTCTCAACGGCCCCAGAATTTCACCATCGTTGCTTTTTTGCTTCACCTTTGAGCTTTCCCCACGCAGCCTCGATTAATGGCAAAGGTTGAATTCTTTTCTCAAACAAGTCTAGAAATTAAGCAATTCAGTGGGAAGGAAGGAAAAGGAGAGAAGGAAAGAGAGGGAGGGCTCTTCTGATCAAGGGGGCTTTTGAAAGTCCCAGGACTCCCCCTCCCCCCACCTGCCAAGAGCTCTAGAGATGACCTGCTGGCTGCTCTGATCAACCCCAGGAGTCTCAGGGGCCGCGGATGTCCCCATGCCTTTTCCCTGCTCTGTCCTCACGATGATGGCTAAAGGCATCTAGGGGGCTCTCTCCCCTTTGCGTCCTCCCAACAGGTGGTGGGGAGATGTGACCAGGCACCAAGACACGCAGACCCCCCCCAGGGGCTTCGAGGCTGACTCCCTGGACGGGGAGGGCCTCCAGCAGCTCTGCCTAACGGGGCAGTGGCTGTTCACCCCTGGCCTTGAGCAGAGGGCCGTCCCCAGCCCCCTCGGTCTCTCCCTCTAAGTCAACTGGCAGGAAGGAGCTCTGACGTGGGCAGCCGCTATCTCCCCACACCTACCTGTGCTGGTATCGCCTTTATTTGCCTACCTCCGGCTTCTCAAGCAACAATGGGGCTCAGGCATCACACAAAATGAGGTTGGAAATCAGAATCCAACAAAGCAACAAATTGGCGAATCGGCAAACAAAGCCACTTCGAGAACACAGAGCAGCTTCTCGCAGCAGCAGCCAGAGACACGGCGAAGCCCCCCTGAGTGGCTGGGAGGCCCTGCTGACCTCCAAGTCCTGGCTTGGCGGGCAGGGAGGGGCTGGTGAGCGCCAGTGCTGGGAGGTCTCCGTTGACCTTTTCCCGGAAGCCCAAGTGCCAGTTGCCAGACCGATGGTCCCCATCACCTAAGTCACACTGGACCTCCCTGGTCAGCTTTGATTGTCCAGGCGCCTGTGCTGGGTCCCTGAGCCACACAATTCCCTTTTTCTCATGCCCCGTCTGTATGAAGCACAAGACATGAAGCAGAAAACCATGGGCAGAAAACATTTTTATATGTTTACCTTCAGATGCTGCCACTGTGTCTGTGGGCTCCCTCCCCCAAATCTCAGGGACTGAGAACACCAAGGGAGACCTTTGCTCCGGGCGATCTCTGGCCCTCGATTTGTCTGTTTATGCTGGCTTAATGGTTACCTTTCAGCTGCCAGCAGCATTGCCACATTCTCTGCTAGGTTGGGACTGGGAAGCTCAGCTGAGTAGCCAATCCACTCCCCCTGCCTGGGGCCTGTGGGCGCTGGGCACCATCCTCATTGCTTTTGTGTTCCAGCATCAAGTCCACTTGCCCTGTGGGAGACTTCCCACAGCCACTCACTGACCCTGGGCCCTCCAGGCTGTGTGCGTGTGTCTGACAGCATGGAGGGCTGGGGGAGAATTCTGCCCCACTGGTGGGTGGGAAGGCAGCTTTTCCGTCTGGGACTCCGGGGGACCGTGCTCTGGGCAGGCGCACAAAGGGTGTGCACAATGTGCGTAAGGAAGGATGTTCTGGAACAGGGTCAGCCTTTCGAACTGAGGGTCGCTTTGTCTTCGGCCAGGCTTGGCACTGGATTCCGGCACTGACTTTGCACCCCGGAAGGAGATGCCAAGAGCCTCCGTTTTTGCAAAACATGGTACGGCTGACGCCAAGCAGCGTCACAGCTGAGGCAGCTGGCCAGTGTCCAGCATCTGGACCTTTGGCCCTGGGGCAGCTGCCAAATCAGGGGCCCAGGAGGGGAAAAACCCACCCACCCCCAGCAGGATCTTAGGGAACCTTCTGCCCCGGGCCCAGCAAGCCTCTGCGAAACAGGCTCCTTGCTCCTGGCAGAGCGTGGGACCAGGTGCCAAGGCCGCTCTGGCAGGCTGGAATCGCACACACAGAGACTTTGTTCGGCCAGGGTGGGCGGAAGTCCTAACAGGCGGTCTGAATTCTAAAGTGTGTTGTTTGATGGCCGATAAAGGGCTTATTGTATGCAAAATAGTTTATAAAGCAGCATATGACTTTCTCGAGATGGGCACAGTCTGTCGGAGGCATGCGCCTGTAGAGGGAGCCTGCGGCTGCCTTGCAGAAGAACCGTTCCCCACGGCAAGGTAAGGGCTGGTCGGGAAGCTCATCCTCACCCGCAAGGAATGAATGGGTTGGCTGGGAGCTGTTGGGGACTTGCAGGGGGTCTTGGGAAGAGGGCAAAGGCTGGGTATTGGGAGAAACCCTTCACTTTTGGCATTCTCCATCCTAATTTTGCAGGGCTGCTAGCAACAGGACAACCAGCTGCTTTTAAATCAGTTGGGCTTATCATAAGCTATCCAAAACTTGCTTCTCAAACTGTTGTATTTCCGTAACTGCTCATCAGCTTGCATGGCCAGTCAATGCAATGGCTGTGTTGGTGCAGCCGGCAAGGCCCTCTAATGAGTATCTGGAGAAGAGAAGCACTCTCCCAGCTGGCATGCAGTCCGATGGCAACATGTTGCTTCTGAGCTTGAGCGCTCACAGAATGTGCCATCAATCTCCAGGCTGTGAGGTGACCCGGGCGTTGCCTTCCACCCTTCTGGCAGGAAAGAACCTGGAACCTCCGTCTGCTCTCTCTGGAGGAAGGGGCAGGGCTACGGGGAGCATCCCGCTCTCTGCCTCTCCCGGGGAGGGTTGGGGCTGCCCCGCTGGTGCCAGGCTGCCCAGACCCAGTCTCCGCTTCCAGCCTGGCCCAGTAGAGCTGCTTAGGCATGCAGGGCTGGGGTGTACAGCCGTGCCCCTCACAGCAATGAGGGAAGCAGGCGAGGGTGGCTTCAACCCCAGGAGCCTCTGAAGAAGAGCGGATGATTGTAGTGGGGCCCTCTCTTCCGTGCAGGGGCAGTGCCAAGCCGATGCCAGCCTATGGATTTGGTGGCAGCTGCCAAAGAAGCCGTTGAAACTGCCAGTCCTTGTAGGTGTTGGCAGTACCATTCTGACTGCAGCACCCGTCAACCCTTGGGTCGTGGTAGCCAGGTCAAGAAAGAGAGGCTGCAGGGGCGCCAGGAGTCCCCGTATTGCTGTAGGGCAGGAGCGCCATTCCTCCAGCTGGGAATGGGGGCGCAGGGCAATCCTGGGAGCCAATGGCACACAGATGTTTCTGAAAGCTGGGCTGCCAAGGGCCTAGGGAAGGAGAGGCCCAGCCTTTGTCCTTATCACCACCAGGTGGTTTGTGGCGATGCATGAAATAAAACAAGGTAAGAAAGAAAGCAAACTACCGTAATTAAGAAGCAACCCTTCGCTCAAAGGCCCGATATCCGCACTCGGCACTTGTTTCCAGCAGCCCAAAAGAGGCTCCCTTCAGGCCACCCTCCGGCTCCTCTGGCTTAAAGGGAGTAGTGACTGGGGGGGGGTTTCTCTGCACTCCCCCCTGGCAAAACGTGGGAGACTGAGCCTGGGGCCCTGCCCACTCCCTGACCAGATCCGGCGCTTTCCTTTCAGGTCTGAGGCGCCATGAAGTGGGAAGGCTTCTACGCCCTGATCATCGGGGTGAACCGGCACTCCACTGCCATCGGCCGCATCTGGCTCTCCGTGGTCTTCATCTTCCGCATCATGGTGCTGGTGGTGGCCGCCGAGAGCGTCTGGGGTGACGAGCAGTCTTCCTTCACCTGCAACACGCAGCAGCCCGGCTGCAAGAATGTCTGCTACGATTACTATTTCCCCATCTCTCACATCCGGCTCTGGGCACTGCAGCTGATCCTGGTGACCACGCCGGCCCTGCTGGTGGCGATGCACGTGGCCTATCAGCAGCACCGGGAAAAGAAGCTCCTGGTGATGACGGGCCACGGGGACACCAAGCACCTGGAGGAAGTCAAGAAGCACAAGATGCGCATTTCCGGCTCGCTGTGGTGGACCTACATCTTCAGCGTCGTCTTCCGCATCCTCTTTGAGGGCACCTTCATGTACATCTTCTACATGATCTACCCCGGCTACCAGATGATCCGCCTGGTCAAGTGTGACGTCTATCCCTGCCCCAACATCGTGGACTGCTTTATCTCTCGGCCCACCGAGAAGACCATCTTCACTGTTTTCATGCTGGCCACCTCTGGCATTTGCATTGTCCTCAACGTGGCCGAAATGGTCCTCCTCATCGTGCGAGCCTGTGCCCGGCGCCTGAGCCGAAGCCACAACCCTTCCTCGGGGAAGGGCTCCTTCCTGGGCCACAAGCTGTCTTCAGAGTACAAGCAGAACGAAATCAACCAGCTGCTGACCGAGCACGACGGCTCCCTCAAGGACATTCTCCGGCGGAACTCGGGGCTGCAGGAGAAGAGTGACCGCTGCTCGGCCTGCTAGAGGCCTCGGGCTCTACTTGGCTCCGGCCTGATGGGGAGCAGCAGACTCTTCTGGCTAGCCAAGCTGCCTTCCCTTCTGGGGGAACTGGGCTACGGCCTTTCCCCGTCCCTGCTGTTACCAGCCACCGTCTGACAGCCTCCTGAGTTCCTGTGGGTTTCGCAGGCACCGGACCGGCCTGCGGAATGCCCTGGTTGCAGCTAGGCCAAGCCCAGCAGCCGGTGCTCTGCAACGCGGCTTCCGAAGGCTGCTGCCAGGAAATCCAACTTGGATTGCCGGCTGCCTCTTACTGTACCAAAGCAAGTCACAGTATTAAAATGGTTTTGCAGGTCCCGCCTTCGGTGGTTTTTCTCTGGGGTTTTCACGTCGGCAGATGGAAAGTTGCTTCATCTGTGAGATGTAGATCTTTCTCTGGCTGAATTCCTGGCCAGCCACTCTTTGTTGAAAAGTCTGCCAGAGGGTGGGAGGAATCTTCCCTTTCTGAGTCTGGCTCCAGGCAGGAGCCTAAGCAGGGTGTGTGTGTGTGTGTGTAGAGGCGACAGCCAGCAGGACCCTTGACCGGTTGGGCGAGAGCAAGCTGGCTTATTCCAGGTGTCCCCGGCTTGCCAGCCAAAGGAGAGGTGGGGCAAAAGTGCACTCCAGCAGAACAGCCCAACTTCCCAAGGCCCCACGTGCTGTGGGGCTAGTAGCTGAAGGCCAGCATCCTACCCCTGTAGAAACAGGTATAATGAGCCAGGCGAAGCAAAGGCAGAGGAACCCTCGAACATCAAAGGCAGCCCAACAAAACTCTGAGGGCACCCAGGCGTCACTGCTGGATGAGGAAGGCCAGGGGCTCCCAGCCCCGTTGGGGCAACAGACGCTTGACGTTCTCAGTCAACCAGGGTAGCTGGGCAATTTCGCTGCCTGAGCCTGGTTCCTCCGGAAGGGGCACGCTTAGTGCCCCTTGTGTGACTTGCTTGTCCATGGTCTCCCTGGCAGCTTTCCTGGCCCCAAGGGCTGCCCAGCCCCTCACTGGCCTCCGCCCTGGCCTGATCCGGCCATCGGTCAGCCCCTCCTTCCTCCCTCCTTGCCCAGGCCTCCGTGTGCTACCTTTTCTGTGCAGGAACCCCACCTGCTCCACAGCCACTGCCAGGTGAACCTCAGTGGCACAATGAGCCTCTCCCTCAAACAGCCCAGCACCCGGGCTGAGCTGCCACCCAGGCTCCTTTCTTGCTGGCCAAGACGCCAAAGCCTGGGCCTCAAAGCAGATCTCCTTTTCTGGCAGGGCAGCTGGCTGGGCTCCTGGTACTCCGCTCTGCCTGCGTCCCGGGTACCCTTCTCTCTCGCCCCACGGCCCAGGTGCAGATGGGATGCCTCCTCTGGGCTGCCTGGGCTTTCCCAGGAATTCCTAGCCTGCACAGACACCCAAGTCCACTGGAGGGCTCCAGCCTGGGCAAAGCTGGCCTACAGCTCTGACCACAGACAGCAGCAGCTCCAGAAACTCTGACGTGAGCTACCGCCCCCTGATGGCCAAAGGGTGAATGGGAGATGGGCACCCCAGATAGTTTCTCCCAAAAACAGAAATCTAGGGTGCTGGCTTCCCGCCGGTCTTGACCGCCTCCCGGCTGACCTCTGGGGCCGCAGCGCCAAGCTTTCTCCTCCCTCGCCAGAAAGAGCCAAACCCAGAGAGCGCTTTTGTGCCTTTATTTGAAATGAACGGTTTCCAGAGAGAGACGCGGGAAGGGCAGGGAGCAGGTCTTAACGTCCAGTATATCACAACGCAACAACAAGGCCCGCACCTGGCTCACTGGTGACACGGACACTGCAGGGCTGGGCCAGAACAATGTATATACAGGCTCAACAAACGGCACCACCACCACCACCAGCCACAGCTCACACAGACAGGGGGGACCCAGGTGCAAGGCGGCCTCTGAGCCCCTGGGGGAGCAGCAGCAGGCTGGGACCAGAGGTCAGCAGAAGGGGAGGAGGCTAGTGAGCAGAGAATGGGCCCTTGGGAGCCACCCTCTCCCTCCCTCCCGCCCTCCCCTCCCCAGGGCCAGAACAGGCAGAGGTCCGGGGCTCTTGATCCAACCTCCAAGTCAAGAAGCGGCCTGCGACCCCTTCCCTGCCAGTCCGGAGAGAGGCCAGCCAAGGAGGGAGCCATGAGAAGCGTGGGGAGGACGGAGGCACCAGGGGCCCATTCGCCAGGATGGAAGAGGCAGCGGCCGAGTCCTCTGTGCCCGTCCACCCAGAAAGGGAAGGGCTGACGGTCAAGCTGCCCCCGGTCCCTGCAGCTGGGGGGGGGAGCAGCACCGGAGCCCACCTTCTCTCGCAGCGAGGGCAGCATGGGTCAGTCCATGTCATCATCCAGGCCTCCAGCCCCGTGGCTGGGCTCCTCGTAGATCTCACGGACGGCCAGGATGCGGTTCAGCATGCTCTCCAGCATGCTCTTGTCCATGGGGATGACCGAGTACCACAGTGGGGACTCCGCGATGCAGGAGCGCTCCGGCTGCAGGTAGAAGACGTCGTTGCGGCTGCGGAGGCTCTCAGGGCTGCAAGCCGAAGGAGGAGAGAGCCGGGTCAGAGGAGGGCCTGTGCCTGGGTGGGCCGCTTGAGGGAGCCACTCCCCTCGGGGTCCTCCTGCCCCACTATGGAAAAGCCACTTCCCCCAGCCCAGGCCCTCACCATTTGGAGAGATAAAACTCGTAGAACTTGACCGGGCAGCGCAAAGGGTTCAAGCGGTTCTCCCGCTGCTCGGAGACCGGCGTCTCCTCCTCCCGCCTCCGCTTGCCGAGGCTGCTCTCTGCGTGGAAGGGGCAGCAGAGACAGGGGGTTGAGCAAGGGTGGGGGCTGGAGCTAGGGTGGGGGGAAGCAAAAGGCGGTGTCCCTACCTCGGCCCTTCCGGTGCCGCACGGGCGTGTAGTAGCGGATGCTGACGACTTTGGCCGAGCCCCGCGGCGTGGTGCACTTGCGCGACTGCCGCACCACATTGGTGAAGGAGAGCTGCATGTGCTCCTCGGCCGTTTGCAGCCCGAAGAACTTGGTGTTGAAGAACATCAGGGTGTTGAGCAGCACAAACGGGGAGTAGACACCTAGCTGCTTGCACTCCCAGAGGTGCTCCTCTTCCACGCGGGAGAAGACCGTGTCTGCAAAGGCGCAGGACGCAGTGAGCAGTGAGGGGGGGAGGCCTGGGGTCAAAACCGGACTGGCAGGGGGGCCTGGGCTCCAGAGAGCCTTGAGCAGCCTGATGCCCCTAGCAGAGCAGAAGCAGAGGTCACAGGAAGAGGCAGCTGGTGTGCCTGCCTGCACTACAAGCGCTGGGAATCCCACCCCCTTCATCCTAAGCCTTTGGAGCCTCCCAACGGTTTGTGTGGGCTCCTGCTCTGATCCGAGCCAGACTGGCAGCATTTCGGTCCCAGAACAGCACTGGGGAACTTTGCAGGATGTCAGAAGACGCCTTCCCAAAGCTCTCTGCCTTTCAAATTGGAAATGGTTTATGCGGAATAACGCTCAAAGCTCTCCAGCGTCTCAAACCGGAGATCTTCACACCCCCCTCAAGGCTGCCTTATCTGAAGATGCAGCCAAAAAACTCATCCAGCCAGGCTGGCGGAGAGACCTGGCCTACCCCAGCCTAGAGAGCCGGTCCCTTCAGCAGCCTTTGCTCTCCGAGGCGCCCCTCCAACCCCACCCCAGCAGACGCTCACTGTTGGGCAGGACCGTGGGCTGCCAGCCGCTCAGCATCTTGTTGAGCTCTTGCACAAAAGTCAGGTAATAGAGGTCGGTGAAGATGTTGACCATGCGGTTGTTCTCCAACAGGTACTGGAAGAGGGAAGGGCCACGGGGTCAAGGAAGCCACCCCCAACATGCCTCTCGCAGGGGCCCCCTTCCAAGGACAGAGGATCTCCAAGCCCCCCCCCCACAATGCTGCCTGCGAGGCTGCGGCTCAGAAGTGCCAAAAACGCCCTTCCAGGGAAGAGGCCAATCCACTGGGAGGAGAGGGAGGGGCCGGGCCGAGAGGGGACCCCCACCTGCTGGATCCCTAGGCACAGGTAGTAGATGCTGTCAGGCTCGTAACGTTCCCCGTTGGGCCGGGTGACCTCCTTGACGAACTGGGCCAGGCCGTAGTTCAGCTCGGCTGCCGTGCAGGCCAGGATGTCCTCCTTGATCCGAAGGGGCTTGGCTGCGGGCGGCAACAGGCCAGGCTCACCTGGGAGCAGACGGGGACACCCGGGGGGGCTCACCCCCGCCATCCCCCCCCCAGCTCCCCTATCTGCACGTCCCAGACTTACGTCCAAAGCGCAGCTCGTCGCCCTTGCTGGTTTCAGCACCCACGTACTTGGCCTGCACCCAGCTCTTCCAGGCATTCACCCCATAGGAGGAGTTGAGGGCTGAGCCGCTGGGCTGGCTGCTCACCGAGTCCCTGGAGCAGCTCTCTGACAACACCAGGCGCTTCTGGCCCTGCGGGAGGGGGCGGGGAGGGGGGCAGGGGGGCTTCTGGTGAAATCAGCACCACGATGGCATCTGCTGTCCGGCTCTGCCCAGAGCCCGTGCCATGCCAGGCAGATGGGGAGAAGGCCGGGTCCTCCTCCCGCAAGCTGTGTCCAAAGAGCCTCTGTTCTAAGTCAGAAAACCTTTTCTCCAGGCGTTGCTCAGGCTGACCAAAGACTACGGCCTCTTTTAACTCCATGCAACAGACCCCTTGCGGAAGATTCTCCCTGGGGGCTAGTTTGCTTCCCAGCATTTTCACGCTTGTCTTTTTAGCTCAGGTGAGTTTTTCTTAATGTTGAATTTTGATAGGATGTCATATCAGACCTCAGCTAACAGCACTTTGCCTTCAGCTCCTTTATAAAGCCAGCATAGAACATGCTCCTTCTGGGCCCAGCCAGCCCCTTCCTCAACCAAGAGCCCCCTAACCCAAGGTCAACGCAAGGCTGAGGCTCAGAGAGCCCGTCCAGCTCTTGCCTCACAAGGCCACTTTCAGGGGCCACCCCAGCTGGGACCCACCTTGCGAATCGAGCGAGGCAAGTCGGGATCTGCAGCAACCTCCTCGGGGGCCACCAGGCCGCAGTCGAAGAGAAAGTCCACGCTGGGATGGATGTCCAGGGGGTCTGTGGGGGGACACAGGAGCCGCCGTCCTGCCTGCACGCCAGCCCACCCACCCCTACCCCCGCCGCCTGCCCTCCACCCCAGGGAGATGCCACCCGCTCAAGGTCCTCATGCAGGGAGCCGGGGGATGAGACATCAGCAGCCCTTCTTGCCCACTCCTGCCTCCCCCACCCTCCCCCGGGGCTGTCCTCACTTTTAGGGAAGTCGGCCTCCAGGTCCTGCCCCGGCTCGTCCAGGACGTTTGCCATCTTGACTGCCATGGCCAGCACGTCATCCCTGGCCGGCCCAAAGAGGTCACAGTCCTCCAGGAGCCCTTCGGCACTCTGGTTGCTCACCAGGTCTGTGAAGACAGGGGAGAGGGCGGGGAGGGGGGTTTCAGATCTGCGCTCCCTCTTGGGACCCCTGCGAGCATCTGAGTCAGCCGGGCTCTTAAGACTGCCGGATACTCGACGGAGGCAGGGAGCGAGGAGACAAGACCTTTGCCCCTCAGCCTTCTTCTTCCTCCGGGACTCTTAAGAAGAGCCAGAAGGCGTAGATAAACCGGCAGGAGGGTCCAGGAAGAAGGCTCCGTTCCACCTCTGCCTGCCTTCTTCCACCACTTGCTGGCTGGGCAGAAAGCACGTCGGCAGCCACAAAGACCTCCTGAGCCCAGAAAGCCTCTCGCCTTGCTGCAAACACCCACAGTGGCTCCTCTAAGAAGAATGTGGGTGCAGCTGATCCGTCCCACGCCCAGCTCGCCTTCCTGAGCCCAGGAGGGGTTCTGTTCCTGGCAGAGCAGACCAGTGTTGCCCGGGACGCCCCTCCTAACGGCACCCACCGCACAGGTCTGATGAAGCTTTGTCTAACTCCTCGGCCTCCGCAATCATCTCCGCCATGGCCAGGATGTCGGCTTCCAGGGGATTGGAAGGGATCTTCACCTTAAGCTCCTCGATGGTCTCCACAATCTTCTCCGTACTCTCCAAGGTGGTGGGCAGAAACATTGGCACAGGAACCTGGAAGAGGTAACAGGTCAGGATCTGGCAGGGCAGGGCGGAAGGCAGAGGCTCCAGAGAGAGAGTCGTACTCACTGGGACCGGCATGGAGAAAGGCACCGGGACTTTCTGGCAGTACATGTTCATGGGCACGGGCACAAAGATTGGCACCGGGATGGGCAGCACAATCACCTGAGGCTTCCAGTCGTCTGTCAGGAAGGAAGGAAACAATTAGCAGATCTTCACCCACCTCCCATCCCGGGACCAGGCAATGCTTCCCTCCTCTCAAAGCTACAAGGGAGAGGGTGAGCTCAGCCCCCCTCCCCAGCCAGCAGGGCCTGCCTCTGGGATCAAGGTGGTTCCAGGAAGGGGGAAACCCCTCGGCAGCTCCCCCCCTCACCTGTCTGGCAGCCCTTGGACTTCATCTCCGTCTTGCAGGAGACCCCTCGGTTCTGCATGAGGGGCTTGCACATGGCTGCCTTGTTCTTCCGGGGGGTGACCGGCTGAGGGGGCGCGGGGTGAGCTGATGCCGGCGAGGCGGGGGCGGCCTTGGCAGTCTCCTGCAGAGATCCAAACAGGACACGGCTGAGCAGCCAGGGTGGAAATCCTTCTTCTGCAATCTTCCCCTGCCCTCCAGGCCTCGGCACGGCAGAGGCCAGCCCCTTCCCCCAGGCTGCGCAGGGCCTCCTGAGCCAAGCCTGAGCCTTAGAAGCGCCTCCCTGAGCCTGAGAGACTCACCGCATTGGGCTCTGCTTTTTGGGCAGTGGCAGAGGGCTGCTTGGGCTCCGGGGCCTGACCTGTGCGGAGAAAGAGTTTCCAGGCTGAGGGCTGCAACTTTCTCCACACCTGCCCTGCCCAGAAGGTCAGAGACCAGCTGCACGAGCGCCAGGTTGACTGAGGTGCTCGTTTATCCAGGTGTGCAGCAGGAAGAGAAGCCACCAATGTCCTCATCGAGAAACACACTGGTGCCCGGGAGACCCAGGTCTAAGTCTTGGTGGGTATAGGCAACCAAAACCGGGGGAGGGTTCCCCTAACCAAAAGAAAACGCTGTAATGCAGCTGTCGGATGGACTCCAGAGCTATCCACGGATCATTTAAGCAGGAAAAGATATGGCTTCTGCCAGCCCATTGGAGGGCCGACAGCCGCCCAAACCAAGGCCCAAAAGTAGTTTATGTCTCTGCCCACGGAAGACGGAGTCTCCTTCCCTGGGCCCTCCTGGAGTAGCATGATAGCGTTTCTACTAACCTGTCACAAAGCAACCCACCAAAGCTGGCATTCACTGAGGAACGTTTCTTTAGGCATTCAAAAACTAATCCTTAGCCTTAGGACAAATACACATAACTATGCAGAGGCATATACTTTGTGCAATTCATACACCAGTCCTGCCATAGCTCACTTTCTTATGGCAGAGGAACACAGCAGCCCTTCCTAATTTGGGCAGCCTCCAGATGTGTGGACTTCAACTCCCAAAATTCCTTAGCCAGCACTGCTGGTTCTGAAAATTGTGGATGGTAAAAATCCATATACCTGGGGGCGGTGTCTGTGTGTGTGTGGGGGGAACAGCCCTGGGGGAAACTTGGTGAGAGAAGTCAGAGCAGTTAGTTTTGAGTATATGAGAGGAGCTACCCTTCTTAAAAGCTGTGACTAGATATCAATCAAAATCCTTAATAACAATAAGTATTATTACTGCTAGGAACCCCCAACCTTTGCCAGGTACCTTCCTCCGAGGAGAGATGGAAAGTCAGTTTCAGCTGCCGCCCTGAGCCCCAGGACTGCAAGGGGAGCCAAGCTCTGAAGTAGTGGCCAAAGCTACTTTCCTCAGCCCCATCGGATGATGAGCGGAGGGGACCAGGACAAATGGTCCATTTCACAGACAAGCAGAGAAAGGAGCTTATTGTCCACTTAATTTTTCCAGCTGAAATAACATTTGCCCAACACTGGAAAGTACTACATACGTTAAGAGTTGAGATGTGGATAAACAAGGCCTTTTCAACTGCTACTTTAGAAAATATTACAAATAAAGTTAAAATTAAAACGCATCAGAGGCAAGAACCACAGTTCACCAAATTTGGATGGATTTTATATTTTATCTGAGTTACAACAGACCTTCTATCAATAGCAATTTAGATATTGGTAAACATATGAGTATGTTACGCCACTGTCTACTTTCAACCGTTTTTAACTTCACATACCTCTTCTCCATCTCTTTCTCTCTCTCTCTCTCATGCATTAATACTACCCAGTTACTATGTTTGTTAATTACAGTTCAATAAATAGAAGTTAAAAAACAATTAGGTGAACAATGAAGGAAGAAAGCAAGGGCCTTGGAGATCACAGGAGACACCCAGTGCCTTAAAGGTGACAACCAGCACCTTTTTCCAGTACCTTCCAAGAAGTAAAATGGCAAACAGGGGGTCACCTAGATACTCCGTCCCTGCCCACTACTGTAGAGAGTAAGAAAGATGACCTGGATCGAGATAAGCAAGCTCGGCTGCCAAGGCGAGGAGGGGTAAAATATATTTTAGGTCCGCAGCAGACAGATAATATTCGGAAGAGGCTCAGACACCTCTCTCCTTCATTGGACTGTAAGCAGGAGGAGGAGGAGGAGGAGGAGGAGGAGGAGGAGGAGGAGGAGGAGGAGGAGGAGGAGGAGGAGGAGGAGGAGGAGGAGGAACATAAGCAGACCTGCAAGAATCCGTTACATAGCCAATCTCAAAAAAAGTACTTTAGTTTTCCTGTGGTCTCCCCAGACGCTTCGAAATGCTTTTTAAGAGCAAGCCAAACAGTGTGATTAAATAAACGCCACGTAGAACCTAGGAATGGCCACAGCGGGCACACAAAACACACCATGGAAGAGCCCTCCTGGCCACCGGCCTCTTCAGCAGGAGCGGTAAGTCCCGGAGCCCCAAAGGGTGGACCAGCTCCGAGCAAGAGAGGACAAGAGACACGCTGCCCACCCGCCTCCACCCCGGCATCATCTGGTCCACGGATCCGAAGTGGAGATCCACTTTGGAGGAACCCAACTGGGTCTGTTTCTCCCTAGTGACACTTTGCCACACAGCCTATTTGATGTGGGGGGATGCCTTTGGCCACACCCCTCCCGGCAGGTCAGAACCAGAGAGGTGAGCGAGAAAGGGGAGGGCCCCTGGGGGAGTGCCAGCCCACAACCCATCCGCCACAGGGCCAGTGCAGGATCCTTCCTTAGCCCCATTTCCACTCATGCGCTTTCCGAGTCTTGGCTGGCTGAAGCGCCGGCTACTCACTGTTCAGCAGACTCTCAGGCCCTTTCTGGGTGTCCAGGTTGGGCTGGTTCTGTTGGTTGTAAAACCTCAACAGACACTGCTGGTTGCAGAAATGCTTGGTTTGGCCTCGCCAGTGAATCGTTTCCAGCAGCTTCCCCTGCCGCTTGCAAGCGTGGCACCGAGCTGCCTGCCGTGCACCAGAGGGGGGGGGAGTTAGGCAAACCCACCAGGCACGGGATCTGATCCTCACTGCACCTTCCCACATCTGGCAAAGCTTTCGGCTTTCCTATTATAAACCAAACTTTACTGACGTGTTTAGATCCTGAACTGGGCCGAGATACTAACTGGACCCAGATCACCCGGGGGGGCTCCAAGGCTAGGCTGTCTCGCTCCTGTCCGAGGCCGCCAGCCACACCAGCGCAGTGTGTGGACAGGCAGCAGCCCAACCAATAGCAGAGTGGGGGGGATGTCACATCTACCAGCGCTGGCTTAGGTGGCACAGAAGGCCCACATAAGGGGGAGATTCAAAGGACTTGAACGAGTGCCTTAAGCACCTGTGAAAACACCCCCTCCCCAGTGGAAGAAGACGACCTAATTCTCCGCCTGGGGGAGAGCACCAGCAAGCCACCCACTGCAGCTCCTGGGATATGCGGCCTTTGCTCTCTAAAAGGGAAGCGGAGACTGTCATCTGCCAAAGCAGGGAGAGGGTGGACGCGATGCTTTGAAGCTGGCAGAACCGATCCTAGATCCTCTGGCCCACTGGCAAGTGGGGGCCTTGGGCCTGGACAGTGACACTCAGCAGCCTCCCTTCCCTCTGGAACCCCCAAGGCCAGACTCGCCCTCCCCCGCCCAGAGCTTCCCTTAAAACACTTTTCGGGAGAGTTCCGGACAGGAAGCTCAGCCTATTCGTGGCCACAGTCCTTACTGCACTTTTTACTTATCACAAGGCTTTATGGATTTACCCACTTAAGCGTTCTCAGGAACATTTTAGCCTTTACTGCAAGAAGAGGCAACTACATCTGCCTGACCAGGAGCCTCCTCCCAGGGGCGGCTGACTGCCAGGCCCCCACCCCAAAGAAGGAGCGGGCAGAAGGGCTGCACTGACCTTGTAGTACCAGAGCAGGTATTTGCTTTTGCAGTCGTCGCTGCAGAAGTCCCAGGTGCTGCCCTCCAGCTGCTCAGTGACAGCTCGCTGGCAGGTCTGGGAGCAATAGGTGCAGGTGACGCAGCAAAGGCCCAGGTTCTTGGTGAAATCCTGTTTGTAAAGAAGCACACACCCTGCGAAGAAACAACATGGGTGAAAAACTCCCGGGGGGCGGCCAAGCGGCAACAGAAGCCCATAGCAGGCAGCCACAGAGAGACCAAGCACGACACAGACACACACACACACCTGACACAGCCCTTCCTGCACTGGCCCCGGGCAGCCTAGGGGGTCCCCGTCGCTCACCTCTCCGATCCTAAGGCCGACGTGGCCTCTGGCCCCTGCCCACCGCATGCAACGACCTGCCCCGAGGAGACGGCGGCCCTCGGCAACGATCGAGCTCCCCGCCTGGGTACCTTCGCTGCAAAAGTTCTTCTCCACTCCCGAGAAGCGGATCTTCTCGTGCAGCAGCTTCTCCTGCTTGCAGTGCTCGCACTGGGACACCACCCCCCGCAGCCGCTTGAAGTCTTCGCAGCAGTCGCGGCAGCAGAACTGGTAGACCTGGTCCTGGCAGAGAGCGGGCCCCAGGCGGGCGGGCATCAGGCGGGCACAGGCCCCTGTGGGGCAACTGCAGGCCTCTGAGCCACAGGAGGCCCGACAAGTGGAGAGCTCCCCAAACCACCCCTCTCACCTCCTCCCTCCTGCGGCCCCCTCACCTGCCAGTCCAGGATCTCGGGCTTCCCAGTGAAGAGGTTGTGGCAGGAATGGCAAGTCAAGTGGATCCCACCTTCCGGGCTGGAGCGCTGCATTTTGAGGAAGGGGACAGATTCAGAAAGGGCACAAGGACCCTGCCCACCGTGGCCGTCCAGCTGCTCCTTGCTGTGTCCCAGGACTGCCAACCCCAGCGCCCCCCCCAGCCCCTCGCCTGCACCCTGCCCATCTCACCGCCGCTCCGTTTGTCCCTGCTCCCCCCCCGGCCCGCATCCCCCGCCCCTCCCGCCCACTCCCAGCCCTCCCCTCCCCTCCCAATCCCGTGACACCAAGAAGGGGCCCCATCAGCAGGCCCCCCTGTGCTGCTGCTGCTCCCGGGAGGGACAGGCTTTGGCCAGGGAGAGTGGCAGCCCAAGACCAACTTTCTGCGAGTGGAATAAATTATGCAAATCACACAGGAGGTTAATTTCACTGATTTATTGGATAGCAGACACAAACTCTCTTCGTCATCGGCAGAAGCAAAAACAGTTTTATTTGAGACAAAGACCCCCACGAGAGATTCAACATCATAGATATAGAAAGATCCGTAAGCTACGAATGAGATGTGCAGCCTCGCCCCCCCCCCCACCGCCCCCCCCCGGTCATTGGCTTCTGTGATGTCAGCGGGATCCTGAATGTCTCCACTTTGAGAAGAAGATTCAATCATGCAAGGCTGCAACGGAGAACAACGGCTGGGACGACGAGGGAAAAAATGAACTCAGCGAAGGGGAGGGAGGGGAAGCGTGTGGGAGGCGATGGCAGAGCGTGGATAGGGGTGCGCGCCAAGAACCCAGAAAGCAAGATGGGGAACCTCACACACACAGCCTGGGAGGGGGGCCGGGCCCAGAGGCCCAGAAGGAGGCTCTTTTCCAAGCAGCACCAGAATTTGAGAAGGCAAGCCAACACACAGGTAGATTATTCACAGACTATCCGCTCTGGCGATTCAGAAGGAAAGAGGGCTAAGAAGGGGGGAGCACAAAGAGCGAGGGGGCCTGTGCACAGCCTCGTTAGTCCCTACCCCTTCTGAGTCTTACAGCCATTAGCAGACACCGCCTTCCCTACTCAAAGCTGTCCTCAGCAAACAATGAAAGCTAGAAGCCTTTTTCTTTCCTTTTTAAAGAAATACAACAGCCGAGAGACTTCAGAAGTCTGACAGGTGCCCCAGATTGCAGCCGTGCAGAGCACCCAGGCTCCTGGGTCTGTTCTCATCACTGTGACGGCGGCAGAGCCTCCGTATGTACCTGGAATTTGGTCCAGCAGCTGGGGCTGCAGAACTGGTACACCACCTGCTTGTTCTTGTTGTAATAGCAGGGCTCAGATAGGCTCTTCCGGCAAAAACTGCAAGGCCGAAGGGGTCCTAGGGAGAGGAAAGGTACGTGGCAGGGTCAGGCTGGACTCCAGGAGACCCCCCCCGAGTCCAGTGAGGCTTGACCCTAGACCGGGAAGGAGGAATCTGCGCTGCAGGGCTGGTCCTCTCATCCCCCATATCCCCCAGCACATATCCGTCCTGGGGCACACGAAACACATCACCTGGGACAAAAGAGGGCCCGCCAGGTACCTGTCAGTCCGGCCTGCTTGACTTTGTATGAAGTGGTGCAGCAGTTGGAGCAGAAGAGACCCAGCTTGCCGTTCCGGTCTTTGTGGGGCAGCATGTCGAAGTTCTTGCAGAGTGTCTTGCACCACATGCACGGGTAGACCCGGGTGTGTTTCTGCAGAGACCCAGGGCACGGGGGCTGCTGGGCAACTTGCTGGCAGGCCAAGGACCTTTCCTCCCCCTCCCCTTTAATCAAAGCCAACCCCCCCCAGGGACCTCCCTGCAAGGCCACCACCTCGCAGCTGGATAGGGGTGGGGCAGGACTAAGCGGCCCCAAGGCACTGGAGGATGCGCGCAACCCTCAGGGGGTTGGCCAGGGGCCCTGCCCCCCCGCTCTCCTTACCTTCTTGTAGCTGTTGAGGCAGGTGGGGTTGCAGAAGCGCTTCTGCTGCCCCTCGTGGAAGAGGTACTCCAAGGGAACCCCCTTGTTGTACAGGTAAAGGCCACAGCTGTCGCAGCAGTTGGTCTTCAGCCCTTTGGTGGCCCGGAACTTAGTAAAGCAGGCATCGCTGCAGATGCGGTGCACTACGCTGCCATTGCTCACTTCGTGCTGGATCTGAAGGGGAAGTGGTACTCTCGCAAGCTCGTCATGTGGCCCCCCTCTAGCACCAGGGTGGGGAGTACAGCTAAGGGGAGCGAAAACTACTGCAGCCGCCTTCCCCGGCAAGCTGGCCTCAAGAAGAGGTCTTTGCTCACCTCTCCGGTCTTGTAGCACACGCTGCACCGGATGGAGTCCGAGGTTTCAGCCGCCTGCGGGGTCGGGCGCTGCTGCTGCGCTTCGTACAGCGAGAGGCAAACCGAGGTGCAGAACTCGCAAAAGGAGTTGCCCGAGCCGATTTGGGCCATCACCGAGTCCTTGGTGTTCCAAATCTCCCTAAAGGGAGGAGGAAGGCTGTCGTCAGGCCAGGGACAGAAGGGCTGCTCGGCCCCCCCATAGGGGGCACAGCAGGCCAGGAGCCCCCCCAGTCGGGGAGGAACACCTACTTTTTGCAGAAAGTGCAACTCTTCCGGCTGAGGGGGCGCTTGGAGAAGGTGGTGAGGCAGGTGCTGGAGCAGAAGAGCTGGGGGAGGCCCTTGCGCTGGTAGGCCGTCTGGCCTTTCTGCAGCGGTGTGCGGCAATTGGCGCAGGTCATTTTGGTGACGGTGGAGCGGGCCGCCCGCTGGGCCATCTGGCTGCGCAGAGACAGGCGGGTGGGGCGGCGGGTGCGGAAGGGCACGAAGTCCTCGTCGTTAGGGTCGTCCACCATGGCATCCGAGTCCTCATCGGAGACGGGGACTGCGAGGCGGGAGAGAGGAAGCCGGTGCTCAGCGCTCTCAGCCGGCCAGAAGGTCAGCGGCTCCTCTCCCTTCCGAAACCGGCGCCCTGGGCAATCCCCCCAAGACGCCACCAGAACGGCTCCGCCTGATTCCTCCCTCTTAGCGCGTCCTCAGAGGCAGGACAGGAATGGAAATAAAAATAACCTAATGACCTCCTTTGGTCTGGTATACTTCTAGCTGGTTATAAGGAAATCTGAGAAAAATGAGGTTTTATTTATTAGTAATTCACTTAATTGCAATGTATGGCAGTGAAAGCTGGACCATAAAAAAGGCTGAGCGCCAAAGAATTGAGGCCTTTGAACTCCGGTGTTGGAGAAGACTCCTGCGAGTCCCTTGGACTGCAAGGCGATCAAACCGGTCGGTCCTAGAGGAGATCAACCCTGACTGCTCTTTAGAAGGCCAGATCCTGAAGCTAAAACTCAAATACTTTGGCCACCTCATGAGAAGGAAGGACTCACTGGAGAAGAGCCTAATGCTGGGAAAGATTGAGGGCAAGAGAAGAAGGGGACGACAGAGAAGGAGGTGGCTGGATGGAGTCACTGAAGCAGGAGGGGTGAGCTTAGATGGACTCCAGAAGATGGTAGAGGACAGGAAGGCCCGGAGGAATATTGTCCATAGGGTCGCGATGGGTTGGACACAACTTCGCAACTAACAACAACAACAAAAATTCACTTAAGTGCTTTTCTATTGGCTTCAGGCTGAAGAAAGTGTCCATTCTCACCTTCAGTCCTTTGTTGATGAGACGGAAAGACCGATCGAGGTCTAATTTGTTGTTCAAAAAACTGAATTGCATTTACCTATTGACCCAATAGTATGATTTAATTGGGCTAAGATTGGTTTAACTGGTTTGTTTGTTGCGGTGTTTCTTTTTTATAAATTTCATTTTTTTATCTAGCTATGATTTGTCTTTCCATAGTTTTCCTGTATAACACAGCAATGGAAATGCTAAACAACATCTCAGCAACTTCCAAGGAAATTCTAAGGGTTTATTGAATTGGTGGGGGAGAGAGAAGACCTGAACCCACATCTCTGCCCCCCAACCCCTCTCTGGCAGCCGCCTTCCCTTTCTCAAAGGGATGCAGCTCTGGAAGAAAACCTACCTGCCAGCGGAGCAGCAGCCCCTCGCGGAATCTGCCCCTAGCCTGGAGGGCTCCTGCTGGGTCAGCCTCTCTCACACACACGAAGCTATTCTGGGCCAGGCGGCCAGGCAGCCAGCCTCGCCTGGAAGCGGCCTCCTTTTCCACGCTCGCTGTTCCCCAGTGACCTGCTGTACCATTTGGGAGCCTCTCCCCGTGACACCCCCCCCCCCAGTTAGGGTGGACTTACTGCTCTCCGAAGAGTTGACCGTTTCTGGCCGAGACACCTCTGCCCTCCTGGCTCGTTCACTCCTCTTCTGCTCCTGGAAGGCAGCAGGGAATCGTCACTGCAGCCACAGGGGGCCGAGCCCAACCTCCCCATGGAAGGTGACCCACCAGCCCAAGTTGGCCCATTCACAGGCTCTGAGCTGGGAAGGGGACATGCAGGCCTAGGGACTTCCAATCCCAGCCAAGGCCTGAAGAGACCCAGGCAGAAAGACCAAAGCCCAGCTGGCCTCCACCAGCCCCCGCCTTACCCTTCCAGCAGGCGCCTCGGCTCCCTTCCCACCAGCACCTTCCCCTGCAAGAGAAGCGCAATGGCCACCTGTGATCCTCAAGGAAGACCCACTACAGGACACGCCACAACCACGGCAACAAAACCCCACCTGGGGAGGGCGATGTGGGCTAAAGCAGTGGGTTTTAGAAGGGGCCCAGTATTCAGAGGAGCTAGGAGGATCTCTGGATCTGCTCAGCAGGGCATGCAGGAAGAGAAGATCCTGCAAGACCAGATCCTGTAGATCTACCTGGCCAGTCGTGGCCCACCCCAAGGCGGCAGGGCAGAGGCCGCCGTGACCCTGGGAGAAGGCTGACCCACCTGCAAGGGAGGGTGGCCCCCCGGTTTCTCGTGCTTTCGCGGCTTCTCTGGGGCCGCTCTCTTTCTTGGCTGCACTCCGACTTCCCTCTGCTCCTTCCAGAGGAAGCAGCGGTGGCGGCACAGGCTCAGGAACGCTGTTCGGAGCAGGCTCCTTCTCATCCTCTGCGGGCATCAAAGCGTCCTCCTTTTGCTCCAGAGGGATCTTCCTGGGGGATTTCAACCGGGGCTTCTTTGCCAGCTGTGGGCTCGGTGGGGGGCTGCCAGGTGAGGCGGCGGCTTCTTGGGAAGGTGGCACGCTGCTCACCTCAACCACCTCAGGGTCCTCCTTGGCAGAGCTGTGTGGAGCACAGCCTGCGTGCTTGCCGTGGCTCTCCTCCTCCATGCCTGCTTCGGACCCCCCTCCTTTCAAAGCTTCGGGATCCAGGCATTCAGTTCCCGGTACAGGCGGGGCTTCGGTCCCATTCTCTGGGTCTCCAGATCCACATGCACTGAACAAGCCATCGGGATCCCCAGACCTCTCTAATACCTCCCGGTCCCCTCCTTTGCTCAAGCTATCCAGGAGGCCAGGCGTCTCCAGAACATCAAGAGTGCTGGGCTTACTGAGGGCCAAACTATTTGACTTGCTTAGATTGGACAGGTCACCGGCTTTCCCCATGCCAAAGTCCAAGCTGCCATCAGACGTTGCTTGCTTAGACACCTCCCACTCCATTTTTTGGGGCTGGACAGTCGCTGCTTGTGGGATGGAGGCCAGAAGGTCCTCTCCGAACTCTGAGCCCGCAGGAAGATCCCCAATCAGTGGTTTATTGCGCAGAGACAGGGGCCCCAAAGAGGCAGGAAATTCACTGGAATCCATTCAGAGACGTCCAACAACTGAGAATCAGGAAAGAGGTCAGTCCTTCTTCACTGGCCTGCAAATCAGATGTGGGCACAACAGATTCATCCCAGCACTCTATTTCACAGGGACCTCCCCACCTTCCTTAATTGATACTGAATCCCAGCTGATCTGAAACAGCCTAATTCCAAATTATCCCTTCCAAAGCAACTGATCTATGACAAACACGGCCGCAGGCTGACTCGTGCAGAATATTAACTTTGGAAAAAAGCAAGGCTGGGACAAACATGGAGTATCAGTTGGAAAAAACATTAAAAATACTTTGTGCTGATACAACACACTTAATTGAAGTATTGTATTAACCCATTTTCTCAGGCTTACAATGCACTGAACTGCAAAGCCATCAGAAGAACTAAAACCAATGTTAAGGCCAACCTGGTTTAATGTGTTTCACAAATGCAGCTGTTAGATTGTGGTTTATGATACTGTAAGAATAAGCAATAGAATTAAGCCCGTGTTCTATCAGTGGCCCAGCATTAAGCATACCTTTCAAAATAATAGCGTTCATACAATGATCAGACAGCATTGCTCAGTTACTGAACGCTATCCTAGTGCAAAACCAACCCAGGATCTGCCTGATGACCCACTTCCCTAATACATAAAAGAACACCCATGCTACATCCATGCATTAGACCAAGTGGAGAATTTCCATCATGGTCAGCTGTGACAAATTTCACACAAAAGGTAAAGAGGTGTGATGACTTAGTGTGTGAATGGGCCACAGACCATCAGCATAGCTACTTTTCAGTCAGAAAAATCTTCACCGGCCCACAGCCATCCAACTGAGCCTCTGCCCTCCTTTACTTTTAAATTGAGACCTGAGGTTTGGTGGCCTGGAACAGTCACTTTTTAACAGCTAAATGTAAAAAGCTGCAACCACATTTTCTACACGCTGCTGTAACCTGAGCTAATGCCTGCCTCAAACCATCCAACTTTTGTGTTAGTAGCAAAAAAGGCCAAACATTTTTGGGTATTACCACTGGAGTGTTTGGCAAGCAATATATGATGGCTGGTCTCTGGTGGAAGGCGCTGGCTATAAGCAGCTATGGGGCAGCTTGGAGGCTGTTCACAAGAGGGCTACAGTGCCTGTCCACAATTCCTTGATCTGCAACATGAGACCAACAGGAAACCTGCCTATAGGGCCAGCCTGGGCAGAGTTAGAGGTGGGTGGCTTCCATGCCTGAATGTGCAGCAAACATCCCTGTCAAAGACATCCTATTGCCTTTGTCCTTAGCTTTCCATAGCATCCATCATGTCTGGAGTGAGGTGAGAGAAGTTGGCTTGCAGTGCTTCTGCCCCCTCCTAAGTGGGCAGTTCCAATCAAGCTTGTTAGGGGAGGAGAGTTTGCCCTTGGGCAATCCAAATGTGGTGTCCACAACCATTGAGGGATGTCACAGGTGGCCTTGGGGTTAGGCACCATCCATATGCTGATCTTATCCAGCTTCACATTTACCTCTCTATCCAGGTGAACTAGGACTTTTGCCCAGTGCCTGGAGACTGTGAGGGTCTGAAAGGGGCAGATGGAATGTCAGCAATATAGCATTATTATTGATCCAGAAGCCTCTGATCTTATATGGACATTCATTACTCCACTTGAGGCCTCAATTCTCCTGAAGGAGCAGGTGTGCAATCTGGAGAGTTCTCCTGGACTTGCTGTTCCAAAAAGAACAGCAAATAGAGGCTGGGGCCAGGACAACCTTTGACCAGCTGTAGGTGGTCCACCAGTTACATCCTTGCCTGGACCAGGCAGTGCTGAGGACAGCGGTTTGTACTTTTGCCCTCTCTTTCTTAAGCTACTGCAATCTGCTTTACCTGGGGCTGCCCTTGAAGGTAACTTGGAAGTGGCAGCTGCTCATTCATTGATTGGCCCTAGGCAGGCCCACCTCTATTTTAAGGGCACTGTGCTGGTTGTTCTGTCTTAACGCAAAGCCCTGGTGGTTACTTATAAAGCCCCTCCCAACAGAACCTGTCAGCCACCTGTGGACTGAGAGAGGAGGCTGTAGCTTCCCATTCCTGGAGAGATCAAGAGGGTCGGGCCGCCAAGAGGACCAGCAGCAGCCCTTCCCTGGGAACAGCTTTCCTCCACCTATGGGCTAACTCTCACCCTTTGGATATTCCAGCAGCCCTGTTTGCAGAAGAGAAAGGGGGGGTGGTGACGTTTTTCAATGCCTTGTTATGTACTGCAAGCTGCCTCATGTTTGGCAGGCAACACACTTTTTCTAAAACACCGGCCCGGACCCCTCCCCATCCGCCCCTCCCCCCTTTCCAGGTCTCCGCACTTTCTTCCCTTCAAGAGCGGAGGGCGCCCCAGAGCAGGTCCTGCGGGGGCCCAGCCAGGGAGCGGGATCCTTGGGAATCCACTAAGGCGAAGCCCTCCTGTGGGCCAGCACGGGACCCCCGGCTCCCCCTCTGGGGGCGAGGCAGGACGCGGCCTCCCTCCTCCACGGACCCCAAATCTTCCTGCCGCAACCCCGTTTCCCCTCCGAGTCCGGCCGGACTTGAAGACCCCCCGGCCCCTCCTCAGCAGGCCGGAGGGGTCCCGCCCTGGGGCAGAACGGACCCCCGCCAGGGCTACCCACGCACGCCCCTCCGCCGACCGCCAAGACCCGAAGTCGACTCGAACGTTGTGCCAAGTCACGGGCTGCAGGACCCCGGCTCGTTGCACGAGCCGCGACCGGCCGGCCGGACCCGAAGGAGGAGCGCGAGACCTCCCGGGGGAGCATCTGCGGGACCCTCCGTCGCTCCAGGCCTTCGCCGTCCCCGCCCGCCCCGATCGCTCCGCGGCTCAGCCCAGCCGAAGCCCCGACGGGGCCTGCGGGACGCGCCGCTCCCCCCGAACCTCGGGCGAGACCACCGGCAGGTCCTCCTCGCCGCCGCCGGGGACCCCCCTGCAGGGTAGGCCGGCCGGAGCCGCCGCCCCCCCCCACTCCAGGGAGGCCATCCCGGCGCCCCTCGCCCCCTGCAGTGCAGGCCGTCCCGCCGCGACGACGCCGGCCCGGGGGTGGGGGGGCCTCCCGGGAGTAACTGCAGGATCCCTCCCGCCGGCGCGGACCGAGCGCGCGCCCCTCCCCCGAGTCGCGGCCCCGCCCCTCCCGCGCCCCACCGCCTCCCCTCACGAGGCCTGCGCCTCCGCCCCGCCGCGCCCGCCCTCACCTGCCGCTCCCCGACTCCGCCACGGCGCTCGCCCCGCCGCGCCCGTCCCCGCCGCAGGCGCTGCCGGAGCCCCCGAGGAGCGTGCGGAGGCGGCGGCCCCTTTAAATGGAGGCGCGCTCGGAGCTCTCCGCGCGCCGCAGCCCGAGCGAGGGGGAGGTCGGGGAGGCCGCCCATTGGTCGAGACCCAGCCAGCACTGCGGCCTGATTGGCTGCCGACTCCCGGGTCCTGCGCGCCAATTGGCTGCACCTTCATCGGAGCTCGCGAGACTGGCCGCGGCAGCCCGGCGGCGCTCAAAACCCGGCGCGGAGCACCCTGCTCGCTCGGATCGGGCGGGCAAGGCGGAAAACCCGGAGCGGCCGAACGTGGGGCGGAGTCGGGAGAAAGGCGAGCGGGGGGGCCGCCCCCTTCAGAGCTGCCCCCCATGCCGGGGGGGCCGGGGGGAGAAGCGGCGACGCCCTCACCTCTTTCCTCCGCGCGGGGGCCCCGGGCCGGGGCTCCCTCGGCGTTCGCGGCGGGCGGGACGGGGCGGCGGCCGGCGAGCGCGGGGCGCGGTCAGCGGGGACCGCCCCCGGGACGGACGAGGGGCGCCTGGAGACCCCGCGCCCCTCCTCGCGCCGGCCCGCCCCCTCCGCAGCCCGGCTCCCTCCCGCGGTGCCCGACCCCCGCCGCTCCTCCCCAAGACCTCCCCAGACCGGGCCCCCTCCCCACTTCCGCGGTTGCCCCAAAGGGGAGGGCGAGTTGAAGAATCGAAGGGGGGCTCGTGCCGAAGGCCCCTCTTGCTGCAAGGCTGCCCACCAAGGCTTCCCCTTTGGGGAAGGGCAGGGAAACCCTTGCTCTGCACCCCCTCTATCTGGCGTATGCTGATCTCAATGGCACTGGAACAATTGGACCCCCTGTACCCCGTTTCCTGAATGCCCCCCCCTAGAAGGCAAGGGGCAACAAGTAGAGAAGCCCTTGGCATAAAGTCTCCTGGCGGCAAGGAAGCTCTGGCTGGAAAACCTTCACTGAAGAGCAGTTTCCAAGAAGGTCTCCCAACTCTTGGGCAGCTGCGGGTGTGCCTGGACAAAGCCAAGGACCCCTGAGGCGCTCAGCCTGTTCCTGGGGGGGGGGGAGGGAGGGAGGGACTTTTTGTTGGAAAGGGTTCTGGGGGCCTGAAAACACTTCCGAATCCAGTTAAACATTCCTCAAGCTTCCAAAGAGGATTTATTTTTAAACATCAAGTGTGGCCTCCGCTCTGGGCTGTGCCACCACTGGGGGCTACACACGGCTTCTTGAAGGAGAACCCTAGTCTGCAAGCCTTTATCCCTGAGCCTCTGCTGGAACCAATGAAGCGTTTCACGTTCCATGCCATGCGATGGAGACCGTAAGCTGGGCTCTACGCCTGAAAGAAAGCACCCTAGCAATTGCTCCTAGTCACTCTGTGGTATGTTCACACGCCATGGCTAGCCAGGTCAATTGCAAGCCTCCTGCTTAGTTAATTTTATCTTGATTACTTTTTATGTGAATCCGGCATGTTATAAATATCGATTGAGTCAATGGCCATGCAACATGCACTGTAGGAGCCCGTTCTCGTATATCCCTCATTCACATAAGAGTATACCCATCTACCTTTGAGTTGCTTGAAAGGGAAGCAAGATTATTTTGATTAGTGCCAATCTTAGCTGGGCAGTATGGCGGAGATGACAGAGGCTTGTCACCACTTGGTCACTCCTCACATGGGCTACAACTGTGTTTCCCATCTTGCATTTTTCTCTGAAAAGATAGTAGTGGCAGGCCGCTTTGTTCTACACAGCTTGACTGGACCTAGGACCAACATTAGGAAGTGCCCCTTTTTCCACAAGCCAGCATGCAGAGACCTGGCAGACCCGACCCAGGCTGTCATGCCCCATGATATGCGCAGGGTGGTCCCTGTGGGAGAGGCAGACAGGGAAGAGGACCCTTGTAAACAAGCTGGGGGATGCCTCAGGGAGGGTCTTCCCTGGTTGCCAAGACGGCTGGCCCGGACCCTCCCTGGACCTCAGCAGAGTCCTGTTCTCTGCACTCCCGGCCCCTCCCTGGATGGCTCTCCAGCCCCTTCAGAGGAAATTATGGTCTGGATGAGGCTCCCCAGAAGGTCAAGCTGCCTGGTGGGCGGAGCAGGAAGCCCTGGCTTTGCTGCCGGAAATGCTGAGCTGGCTGAGGAGCTGGAGAACGCCTGCCATGATTCATGGCAGGCACAAGCCCACTTGCACAGGTCCATCTTGCATGGGGAGCAGCTCCACCCCAAAACATGTCTCAGCAGTCCTCCAGCCTCCCCTTACCAATCTCGATGCGCCGGCTACGAATGGCATACCTAATGGCCAAGGGTGAACAACTGCACAGTGCATGTGCCGCCTCCCCCCCCCCCGCCACTTCTAGGCTTCCTCTCTGCCAGCTTCCTACTGCAAAGGCCTCCAGGCGCATGGCATTTCCTCCTGCTTTCTCAGGGAGGCCAGGCAGCCAGAAGCAGAAGCAGCCAGAAGGTCAAAGCACAGCATCTGGTCTGGCAGCCACACACGAAGCTCAGAGAGGACAGTTCCAGCGCTGTGGAAGCTGCAGAGCTTCGGCAAGGGGGAGCTTTGCAATGGGGCCCAGGAGCTGCAAAGATGGGACGGGCTGCAGCGATCAGCCCCTGCTTTTGGCAGGGCAGCCCCAAGCTATGGCTTCTCCCTGGCAGGAGAACAGGTGGGCACATGTGATGCCAAACATAGCCGGGAGGGATCGGAAAAGGACCAGTGTCAACAATGAAACCCAAGGACAGAGCAGAGCAGGGAGTAAAGAGATCGTTTTGCAAGCGTGGTGGCATAATGCACGTAGGCAAAATGGCACCTACTATTCAAAGAGGCTGAGACTGCCAGACCCAATTTGGGACCTGCCAAAAGATTCTTGAATGGAGATCTTGTCCAGCCTAGCAAAAAGGTGAAAGTCTTGAGCTATTTCTTCATTTTGCTCTATAGCCTTGCAGGGTTATGTGAGCAGGCTAAACTGCTGAAGCGTGAGGCAGAGGGAATCAGCTTCTGTCCAGGAGGTGGTCTCGGCCAAAAGGGCTGACCGGTTCCATTGCCCGATATTGCTGGGCTGGCTCAGATCAGGCAAAGGGCATCCAGTTGCATTGGCACCTCTGGTCTACCCACCCGGCACCTGGTCTTTCTGGCAAGACGTTGATCTTTATGTGATTCTTACAGAGCTGGAATTGCCACCTCCTTTCACTTGCCACCTTCTCCAGAGTGGCTTATGTGCCTTAAGAGGGCAACCTTGGGGCAGAGGGCCGGTGAGAGAAAGAGCTGGCCCCATTGCTGCAGCTAGAGCTGATCTAAGGATGAGCTAAGGACCAGAGCTAAGAGAATCACTCAGCCATTAACCATGGTTTGCCCACAATGCTCAGGGCTTAGTCCAGTAGGATGAATGGGGAAAGTGGATCCTGGTGCTGGAAGTAGGGGATTGGGTATGTATGACCTCTCAGTTTCATCCACTTCTCCCTCCAGTTCCTAAACCCTCTAAGACCTATTACCTGTAAGGCTTCATGAAATTGTAAAACGCCCACCTGCAGTGCAGCTTTGTTCCCTTCCTCTTGAAAACTCCCAGACCTCTCTTGTTAGACACCCGCCACCCACCCCCTTGGTGGGGCAGTTGGAAGGCTGGCTTGCATTCTGGCCAGCTGGTTTCCTCTGGGCACAGCAGGCTCCCTAGAAGAAGGTTCCAGAGCAAAGTTGTGCTCTTCACCTTCCCGCTCAACAACTGGAAACAAATGCATTGAATTCATGGCTCTTCCTCGCCAACCCCAGCATCCTGCATAGAATTTTGCTGCAACGTGCCGGGAAATCTTAGCTGTGACCTTTAATGGAAAAAGGTGGGGGGAAATAGTGTAGGATCGCCCTGCGCGGCTTGCCTTTTTTTTCTTTGCAAGTCACTGACTACAAGCTGGATCGGGAGCAAAGTTCTGCGCCTAATTTGCCTATACTTGAGCAAGTATTAATTCCGACCCGCCCTCGACCGCGATCTACGGCCCTGGAAAGCGGCCTTGCCCCAGCGCCCCCAAAGGCAGACCGCTATACGTCCCACTCCGCCCGTATGGAGGCGCGGTCCCTTTAAGAAGCTGCACGGTTCTTTATGCGCCTGCGCGGGCTTCGCGAGACCTCACGTCACTTACTCTTCGCCCCCTCCCTTTTCCTGCCCCTTTGTCCCTTTTTCACCACTCACTCAAACTTAACTGGAAAGCGCCTCGAGTGCTGATTGGCTAAGCTTTGCGCGGGCTGGGGGAGCAGAGAGCCGGACCAATCGGAAGGCCCACGGCCTGCTCGGTTTACCCTCGCCTTTAGATCGGCAAGCACGGCGGCCATTTAGCGGAAGAATAGGAGCGGCTTTTCAGCCAATTGGGCCCGCCAAAACGCGAGAGGGGCGGGACAGGGCAGCACGCACCAGAGAACGGTTTCCGGCCTCGCGCGCCCCCATTTTTTCCTCCTTCCTTTACCTCCCCCCGCCTTTTCGTCGGCTCCGCCTGAGGTAAGGAGGCCGCGGGAGGCTCGGCGGCGGCGGGGCCGGGACCCGGCGGGCGACGCGAAGCGCCTCTTCCGGCGGAGGGGGCAGCTCGAGCGGGAGCCCGTCCTGCCTCGCTCCCGTCTGCCGGCTTCTGGGAAGCGCGCCGCGGACCGGAGGCTCCCCGGGGAGCGTGGGGACGCTCTTGACTCCTCCGCCGGCCGCGATCGCGGAGTGCCCTGGGAACTGTAGTCCGCCGGGGCCCCCGAGCCGGGAGCGGCGGTGCCGGGGGGGGCGACGGGGGGCGGCCGAATCTCTGCCTGAGCGGCCCCCGCGCGCTGTCCTCCGCTCCTCGCCCGCAGGGATCCGGCCCTCCGCGCCAGGCGAGCAGGCATGCAGGGCAGCAAGGGCTTCGCCATGGAGAAGCAGAATCACA
Organism: Vipera ursinii; assembly: GCF_947247035.1. Taxonomy (NCBI): domain Eukaryota; kingdom Metazoa; phylum Chordata; class Lepidosauria; order Squamata; family Viperidae; genus Vipera; species Vipera ursinii. The sequence continues at coordinate 547,707 of NC_139525.1, read as the reverse complement.
CCCCGCGGAAGCCGCCGCCGCCGCACCACCAGCCGCCGCCGCCGCAGGCCGCCCCCGCCAACGGGCAGCAGATCAACAGCCAGAGTGAGCGGCCCGGCCGGGACGGGGAGCCGCCTGGGGCCTTCGCGAGGCTCCGCTCCGGAATGGACCCGCGGGCGGGCTGGAAAATCCGTGCTGGCAATAGCCGTTCGCGGGCTGAGCTCTGCCGGAGCACCGCGCAGCCCAAGCTGGCTATGCCCGGCTGTCCTGGGCGGGGCGGGGGGGGGAGCGTGCGGCTTCTGGAGAGGCCAATATTGGGTTTCCCTTCGCTTGCCCCCCCAAACACGGGTGCCAAATTGGGAATTGGTTTCTGCCAGGCAGAGTTGCTCCTGTTTCGGTTCATGAACACGGCCTAGATTGGCTAGACTGACAGAATCTTCTGGTTGGGCTGTTCTTCCTGCAAAAAGAAATTAAACTCTACAGTCTGCAGCATTATTTAGAGAGGGAACCCTGAGGCTTCTTTGGCTGACGCTGCAAGTTATAAGCCGCAAGTTATAATCACCGTTAAAACGTTGCTTTCTTTGGCTCATCCTTCCCTTGGACTTAGATGTCTCTATGGTACTTTCTCTGATCTTAAGATTAGAACCTTTATCTCCATTTCAAGAACAAATGGACTCCTTAAAACTTTTAGTAAAACGTGTTGGCCCATCAGATTAGTTTACGAGTCACGTAATGTTTGTTAGCTATTTTTTAAGCAATGTTATTATTAAAACATGGCCTACCTTCAGGAGAGAGCTGAAACTTTTTCCCACCCGCAATGTCTTGTAAATAAAATGTAACTGCTGCAGACCTGACCTTGCAATTGTTGTGATCTGTGGTTGTTTTGCATTTGAATCAGAATAGAGCTGGAGGGGGCCTTGGAGGTCTTCTAGTCCAGCCCCCTGCTCAAGCAGGAGATCCTATACCATTTCAGACAAATGACTGTCCAGTCTCTTCTTAAAAACCTCCAGTGATGGAGCACCCACAACGTCTGGAGGCAACTCCTGTTCCACTGGTTAATTGTCTTCACTGCTAGGAAGTTTCTACTTAATTCCAGGTTGCTTCTCTCCTTGATTAGTTTCCATCCATTGTTTCTCATCCTCTGGTGCTTTGGAAAATAATTTGAATAAATTAAATAAATTTGTAATCTTCCGATGCATAAGATGCAGTTTACAGTGGGAATCCTCTTTCTGGTTGCATGGAGAGGCAATGATAGTTTTGGACGGTACTTTCCTGTGGCTGTAACGTTCAGATCATCATTTTCTGGAATGTGTTAATAGTCACTATTTGTTCCCCATTTTTGTAGAATGAATTTTTATCTCCTTCCCCTCAGATGAAGGCCTGACGATTGACTTGAAGAATTTCCGAAAACCTGGAGAAAAAACCTTCACCCAAAGGAGTCGCCTCTTTGTGGGAAACCTGCCACCTGACATCACCGAGGAGGAGATGAGGAAGATGTTTGAGAAATATGGAAAAGCTGGTGAAGTCTTCATTCACAAGGACAAAGGCTTTGGCTTCATCAGGCTGGTGAGTGACCAGAGCCATTTCTTGTGTGTCCTGGGCCTTGGGCTGAGCTAACTTGACTGAGATTGAAGGGCGTGACCATTATTCTTTGAGCAGCATATGTCGTATTTTGGATGCAAGCAAATTTTAGGCTGTTGGCCCTCCAGAAGGTATTTATCCCTTCTATTACTGGCATTTATCCCAACTGTCTATGCGTGAAAGAGAGCTGAAAATGATGGGAAATAGTATTGCCAATCTGGCTGCTGAGGTCTTCTTTCCTGTGGGAGCCAGGCAAACGTTGGGGCTTTTTCTGCGGCTGGTTATTTGTGAAGTAGAATCTTACATGTTTAATTTGTACCTCACTTTAGCCCACCGAACAATTGTTCTTTGGGCTACAATACAAATACTCTTGAGAATACCGTAATGCAATTCCTCCCAAAAACACCTTTCGTTTAGTCTGCCTGCATGTCTGTCTTGCCCTCAGGAAACTCGGACCCTGGCTGAGATTGCAAAGGTGGAGCTGGACAACATGCCTCTGCGTGGGAAGCAGCTGCGTGTGCGCTTCGCTTGCCACAGTGCATCGCTGACCGTCAGGAACCTGCCACAGTTCGTGTCTAATGAGCTCCTGGAAGAGGCTTTTTCCATGTTTGGCCAAGTGGAGAGGGCTGTGGTCATTGTGGACGACAGAGGCCGGCCTTCTGGGAAAGGCATTGTAGAGTTCTCAGGAAAACCAGCTGCCAGAAAAGCCCTGGACAGATGCAGCGAGGGATCCTTCCTGCTGACTACGTAAGCACAGGCGAGGATGCTCTGGGTCACTGGGTAGGCTTACAGCTAGAAGGCAGGTCTTGTGTCCTTGTGTTTGCAGCCATAAATGGGGACTTTGGCGGTCCCTGTTACTGAATGAACTCTGCCTCTGGTGAGGAGGGCTGACAAAGTGGAGAGAATATGCACGCAGCATCTGCGTTCTCTTTTAGACTCATTTTTGAAAGGGGTTGCAGCTTACAACTGTTGTGTGTGTATGCTCAGGTCAGCTACCTAGGAAGCTGATTCCTCCTTCCACATGCCTGAGTGTGGCAGATGCTGCTTCTGAGATAAACCACGGAGGAGCTGAATGGTTGCCAAAGCAGGATGTTAGGATCTGTACTGGGTAACTTGGTGCTTCGATCCTGATAATTGACTTTCTTCTGGTTGCCCCGATGGCTTGAGGAAACATCAGTTGGTACCGTCAAAGAACGATCCTTCATTCTGGAAAGGGAATTAAGGGAAAGTTTGATACTAAAGGCTGTTGCTAACTTTCTGGTTTTTGCCCCTGATGTTGGTCTATTCTCAATTTTTTTTCAAGGTTCCCTCGGCCTGTGACGGTGGAGCCCATGGACCAGTATGATGATGAGGAAGGACTGCCGGAAAAGCTGGTTATCAAAAACCAGCAGTATCACAAGTAGGTGCTGGGGAGATACCAAGCGGCACCTTTGTGATGGAAGCTGTTCTGCCCTGCATGCAGTCATGGAAGGAAATACCTTTGGGCTAGGCTTATGTCTGTTAAAGCAGACGTGAAAATTGAAGATTGTCCTCTGTATCCACACTGCAGTTCGGGTGTCTTTAATTGGTGATATTGGTGGGTTGGGGCTGCAGGCTCTGCTAATTCAGCAGGTGCCGGCTGAGCGGATGGCTCTATGTCCTCTGCAAGACTCTTGGTCTCAGCGGCTTGCGGTTCTTGAGCGAGTGGGTTTTTGGCTTCTGCCCCCGCAGGGAGCGCGAGCAGCCTCCCCGCTTTGCACAGCCAGGCTCCTTCGAGTACGAGTATGCCATGCGCTGGAAGGCCTTAATCGAAATGGAGAAGCAGCAGCAAGACCAAGTGGACCGCAACATTAAGGAGGCCCGGGAAAAGCTGGAGATGGAGATGGAGGCGGCTCGTCACGAGCACCAGGTCATGCTCATGCGTCAAGGTGGGCCCTAGAATCTATGGGTACTTGCTATGGTGATCGCTTCTGGCAGCCCCGCCTAGATTCCAAACTCATCCTGCTCCTTTTCCCAGATTTGATGAGGCGCCAGGAGGAGCTCAGGCGCATGGAGGAGCTGCACAATCAGGAAGTGCAGAAGCGCAAACAGCTGGAACTCAGGTGAGCAGCGGATTGACAAAGGCAGTTCTGGTACAGATTGCAGAATAATAAAGCTGGTCAAAAATTGATTAATAAATAGAGCTGAAAAACAAAATTCTTTAGTCATGGAAAACTTCCCTAGGAGCTCTTTGCTCCAGCCTCCCAGCTAAGCGATCTCTGGCTTAATTGATGGCCCCTCCCCACGGTCCTTTTGTGTGTGGGGGGGGCTAGTGGATGTGGCCTGCAAAGCAGAGAGGCGAAGAGGCCAAGGGGCCTGATCCTTGGGCAGGCTGCCCAGACCGAGAGCCAAGCCCAGACTTCTCTGGCAGACAAGAAGAGGAGCGTCGGCGCCGGGAGGAGGAGATGAGGCGCCAGCAGGAGGAGATGATGAGGCGGCAGCAGCAGCAGGAGGGCTTCAAGGGCGCCTTCCCTGACGCGGTAATAGGGGGGACGAGGGGCAGGACCAGGTGGGAGCGCGGCAGTTGCACCTGACCACCAGGGCACTCAGTCACCTTGGGCCTGTCTGTCTGTTTCAGAGAGAGCCTCCCGACATGCGCATGGGGCAGATGGGGATGGGAGGTAAGTGAGAGGGGTGCCCAGGCCCTCCGCAGTCGAGAGAGGGTGCCCTTCCAACCCAGGGCATCGGTCAGGGGTCTCAGCCTGTAGCTGAGCAGGGGCTGTGGGCAAGGGGGCCGGGCTTGGGGTCAGCCACAGTGGATTCTGAAGGGGAAGGGAGTTGGGTTGCATCTCAGGAGGGGTCCCTGATTTGCCTTTCAGGTGCAATAGGAATGAACAACAGAGGGGCCATGGGGGGCACCAGTGTCCCTGCAGGACCCCCGCCTGCGACTGGCCCTGGACCAATGATCCCTGATGGAACCATGGGAATGGTGAGGTCAACCAAGCTCTCGTCCTTGGTGGGGTGCGTGTGGAAGAGCCAAGAAGGGAGAGTATTATCTTGAGTACTTTTGCTTCTATTCAAGTTAACTTCTTAGCTAGTGGGGCGGGGTGGCTATGTGCTGCAACATTCAAAGCAAGGTCCATTGGGTAATTTTTATTTCTTAAGGACATAAACTGGGTTTAGGATTCCTGTCTTCTGTTTTGACAAACCTAACGAGGGCTAGCAGCTTAAACATCTGAGGCTTGCAGGATATAAAATCTCTTTCAGGACCTATTACTCTTAGAGTTCTGATGGGTTTTAGGATCCCAGCTGAGTTTTCTGTCTTTCTTAAGCAGGTTCTTTGAAAATAGTGGTACCCCTGGGCTTAGGCTTAGACCTGCCTCTGAGCCCCCTTGTAGGTCTTCAAAAAGCAGGAAGGAACCCCCAGCCCTTGGATCTCTGGGCCTCTGGCTGTTTCTGACCAAAATCTTTCTCTCTGCACAAGACCCCTCCACCACCAGCCGATCGCTTCGGACAGAGCGGGGCCATGGAAGGCCTGGGCACCATGGGAGGAAGCACACCGGGATTCAACCGGGGAACTCCCGGCGGAGATTTTGGCCCTAACAAGCGTCGCCGGTACTAACAGGAAAGGGTCCAGTGCTTGGCTCTCCTCTCAAGAAGACCCCTATCTCCTTCTTGAGGCCAGGAGTTTGGCCAAGGCAAGACGCATCTGGTCATATTTCTAAACGGTGCAGCTGACACCAGGAGGGTTGCATTCCTGCAAGCACGCAATGTGAACACGGATCCCAGGAGGCTTCAGTAGCTGTGTAGTGTATGGGCCAAGCTAGGAGGCCTGGTCCTTTTTCTTCCCTTCCCCAAGCCCCTGGCCACAGGCGGTCCTTGGTGGCCACCAGCTCTCCCCCAGGCCTCAGAGAGCCCTTCTGAGCACTGGGGCAAGGCCCGTGGTTCTGTACGTGGCTACAGCCACAAGTGACAGATCATGTAGGGGGAGGTGGGAGTAGTTTTTTAAACTTGTAGCTTTTTATTTTTTCCTCTGGACCATTTTTTCCTTTCCTGTAGTTCTCTGGGGCAGCCAAGAGGGCTCGATAGCGGTGGTGGTTCTGGGATGAATTATTCAGTGTTGTACCATTCTTTCTTTTTTATTGGTAGAAAAGTACAATCTATTGGACATAGTAAAACACAAAAGTTTCCTGTTAAAAAAACTCAGCTGAAGCAATTGTTTGTATAACCCTAACTTTACCTGTCTTGTGTAGAAGTAAATGTGTGAATCTGAGCTGTAATCGTCGACTAACAGGTTGAGTTTGTCTCAAGATTGTGACAGGAATGCATTATTAAAAGGGATTTTAAGACTTTTTCACCTTGTGTCCACCTTTGGTGTCTGCTGGGTTTCTGATTACTAGACGGAAAATCTGCCTCCCGCAAATGGCAACAGGATGGCATCCTCAGCCTTTTCCTGCTGCTGGGAAGGTATTCGGCCATTCTTGAGCTCTACACCTCAGAATTCCCAGGGCACCTTTGCCCAAGGGGTGGCTGGGAATTCTGGGAGTTGCTGTTCTAACCCATTTGGGAAACGGCAGTCGTGTGAGCCAAGTGGCGCAGTGGCTGAGCTGGGCTGCTCGGGTGACTTGCTTTCTGGGAAAACAGCCCTGGAGCCCCTTAGAGTAGCGCTCTCTCCCTCCCTCTCCCTCCCTCTCTCTCTCTCTCTGTGAGTGTGTGTGTGTGAGAGAGAGAGAGAGGGAATGGTCGTGCTGCTCAAAGGACACTGATCTGTCCTGGCTGTCAGTTGGAAGAATTCCCCAAGACATTCTGAGTGGGACTAATCGCTTGTAGAGTGCAAATACCTGGCTGCAAACGACCAGCAAAGGAGGATGATTTGGGGTTAGGCAAAGTGCAGAATTGTCACGTGATGGACACAGATTGGGATATATTAAGGGGGACAAAAAGGGAAGTGGGCGTACCACACACGAAGAGCAGGTCTAGCTGAAAGGGTTCCGGGCTTCTCAGCAGCTGGCTGGAACAGCTGTATGTAATGCTCAGGCATGACTAGGTTGGCAGCTTCCTTGGCACCCATTTTGGGCTTCCAGCCGGAGGCGCCCCACATCACTGGCGGGATCTGGCCCGGTTTTGCAGATGCTGCTGGGCTTCCTTCCAGGTGCCAGGTAGTCTCCCACAAGCTGACACTCTCGGGTCACTGCCAGGCGCCGGAGGATGGGGTTGCCCAGCAAGGACTCCCGATCCTGGGCAGCCGTTTCTTGACCTGGGCTTCAGGCCAGCTCCTCTTGGAAGGGGGACGAAAGATGTGCTTCACTTAGGCTGGGCCGGCTGGGAGGGGGGGAATGGCCTTGCCCCCTCTGCCCTGCTCCAGGGGACAAAGGAGAGCCGCTGAGTCTGCACTTGGGGTCTCCTGCAGGGAAGAAGAGGCAGCCTCAGCTCTCCCCTCCTGTGCAACTGAGGAAGAAGAGGCAGAGCCTTTTTTCTTCGGCTGATTCTCTTGGGAGGAAACAGGCAGGGGGAAACAAGTCGCCCTACATCTGAGCAGGAGCAACAGCCAGAGGCATCCCAAGGAGCTTCTGCCAAGGGCCTTGTGTTTTTGGCTGACAGCTGAACCTCAGGCAGAGGGGACCCGCCCAGCCCAGCCCTCCCTCTGGGGATCTGGAGTGGTGGAGCAGCTGCTGCCCTTTTCTGGGCTGCCCCCTTTGCAGCCCTCGCTACTAAAGATAGCTGAGCTTTCTGGTCTTGTAGCTGCCTGGCCGGCCAGATTCCATCCCAGACTCGGCAATGGCCTTGCTGTGCTACAGGAAAGGCTGCGGGCAGAGCTTTGACCCAGAGAGGAACAGCCAGGGTAGGTGAGCAGGGAGGGTGGTGGGCACAGGAACGAAGGGCCTTGCGGGTGCCACATCTGCTGCATGCTGGCTGGCATGCCCAGCACACCCCTTTCTTCTGACTTGTGCCTGCCAGGCAGTTCCCCTGGTGCTGATGTTCTGAAAGTGGGCGCTCGGAGCAAATCCCCACGGGGAGCTTTATAAGGGGAAGGAGCTGCAGCCTTGCTGACAACCTTGGCCAGTGGGTGGCACATTCTAGGAGTGCCAGTGTAACTGGGCTGCCAGAAATCAGTCTTGGAGAACTTGCAGGTCTTCCATCCCCAGAACAGTCTGGAAATGGAAGAGGATGGAAGGATGGGGGGTGCAAATCAAGCTGCTTGCTGGAAGAAAACCCTCCCTCCCTCCCTCCCCCTCTCAGATGCCTGCCTCCACCACCCAGGCTTTCCCATCTTCCATGATGCCTTGAAGGTGAGTAGGTCCAACTGTACAGGGCAGGTGTGTGTGTTGGGGGGGGTGGGCTCAACCGCATTTCCCTGCAGTCAGCCATGGGCGGAACTGCAGCAGTGGGGCAGGGAGTGTCCAGGAGGAGAAGGGCCATTGCACAGGTTGACATCCCCATCGAGTGGAGGGTCTGCTCTGTCCCCCTCCCTCCATATCAAGGCACCTGTTCTGCCCTTATTGCTCCTTGGATGGGGGCCCTGCCCACCCACCCCCAAGCAGGAAGGCAGTGTGCAGATAGGAGGACCACAGCACCTTGCATTTACTCATTGTTCTTCCAGGGCTGGTCTTGCTGCAAGAAACGGACGACCGACTTCTCTGAATTCCTCTCCATAAAGGTAGATGTTGCTTACAAACTGTGGGGTGCGAGTGCCCGTTCCCCTGTCAGCATATCCATCCCGTGCACCGATGGACGAGGCCGGCACAGCTCATGACCCTCTTGGCTTTTGCTGCACAGACACAGTTGACTTTTTCAGCTATTCTTTTTCCAGTGGCCTTTTCCCAATCACAACCTTAAAACAACCTGGAAAAGGTTGGTGGGGGTTGGTGGGGAGGGAGGGTGACAGCAGGACATGGCAGAAGGGTCCCGTTGCCATCCAAACTCAGGGCTGAGCTAGAGGTCCGCAGTTCAGTCTCAACTGCAGACTGCACCCTCAATGTGAGAAAAGGGCCTGTCTCTCCAAAGGGCTGCACGAAAGGCTACCACAGCCACGAGAAGCCTCCAGAGCCGGAGGAGGCCTCTGCCAAGCGCAAGCCCTGCGCTGAAAACCTTGTTCTGGAGCCAAAGTCTGCTGAGGTGCTGCAGCGGGAAAGGCCCAGGTGAGGGGCTTGATAAGGACCCTCCCGGAGTTCCCAAGTCTGATGGTGCTGACAGCTTTGGGCTAGGGATGGGAAGCAGCAGAGATCTCCCTTGAGTTTTACAGGTATACTTCCTCTGCACGAGGAAGGTTCCATTTATCTGCTTCCCTTCCCAACCCCATCAGTGAATTGTGCACCGTAGGAAGGAAGCAGTCCGTGAGGCGGGGGGTGGCAGAAGAACAGGAGCTACACCCCTTTTGCCCAAACTTAACGTAAACTGGCTCCTCCGTGCACACAATCTGCCCTCTCCTTTGGCCCCCAGCTCCGATGAGCCCAAGCAGCCGCTGCTGGTGAAGGTGGCCCAGGCACTGCAGCAAGTCCTGGAGAAGCTGGACACATCCACGGCCATGCAATCTGCCTCGCACGGCTTGACCAGCCCCGGTGGGAAATGTGATGGGGCTTGCTGGGGGAAAGATGAAGGGGGGGGAGCTGAGCGGCTAAGCGGCCACTCTCTTCCCAGTTGACCGGGGATGGGGGGGAGGACAAGTACCACAGGTGGCCCCACTGTGCCTCTGTGTGGCCGTGGGAGGCTGTGGGGGGAGCCAGCTGAGAACGCTGGAAGCTGCAGCCCTCTAAACCTGGCTTGGGGAAGGTCCCAAGCCTCTGGCCAGTTGATAAGAGGCTGTGGGGCAGGACAGGATCCCTTGCAAGCAGATGCGATTGGCCCTGGGGGCAGCTGCAGTTCCGTGCCCCAGCAGACTTGCAAGGTCCCAAATTGCTGTTTTCTGGCTGTCTCTTAGGGGGCAGCTCAGAGGCGAGCACCGGCACGGCCTGCAAAAACGCCGGCTGCCAGGCGGTGAGTTGTCTTTGGGGCTGCTCAGCTTCTAACTTCCCCCCTTGGACCCAATTAATGGCCCAGCCTTGGCTGGTCGAGAAAGAGCGGGATAGCATTCGCCGAGATGAGGGAGGGAAGGAAGCGCTGGGCCGAAAGAGCTGGTTGCCCCTGGCGGCTCCGGAGCGGGCACTTCCTGACCACTTGGCTGACCCTTCCTGTCTCCTGCCTGGCTCCTCTTTCAGGTTTTCCAGGGGGAGGAGAGCAAGAGGGAGACCTGCCTGTTCCACCCAGGGGTGCCCGTCTTCCATGAGGGGTAAGCATCACGGGCATCTCTGGTGCCCTTCCTCCTCAAAGTCCCTGTCTACAGCTGTGATGCCCACAGCAGGGGTTGGTCTGCCGTGGGACCCGGCATCTTCCACTCCCCTCCTGCCCACCTCACGCTGGCCCGTCTGGGGCTGCCAAGTCAAACAAGCCAGGTGCCTGCGGCTGTGAATGCTTCGCCCGCTTGCAGTGAGCCATCTGGAACTGGGGGGAGGGAATTCCTATGCTAACTACCTAAATAAATATCCGCCCAAGCTCTCTGCTTGTCTCCCGCCTCCGTGATCCATCCAGCATGAAATACTGGAGCTGCTGCAGGATCAAAACCACGGATTTTGCCGCATTCCTGGAGCAGAAGGGCTGCAGCAGAGGGAAGCACACCTGGGTGACGGGGCAGGTGAGGGTCTTCTGCCCAACCCCCGCCCTGTCCGGGGCTTGGCCTGCAGCCGAAGGGAAGCCAAAAGCCAGCCCTGCCCAGACAGCAAGGGACTGGAGTAGCCTTGCTGGTTGTGGCTACCTGCAAAGTATGTGCTTTAAAGCGGAGGGGGGACTTCTTGCCCCCAAAGGTCTTTCAGATCCCAGAAAAACAGCTTCCGCTTTCTCACAGGGGAGGCACCTTCAGCAGCATCTGCCCCTCCCCACCCACCTCTAGCACAACCTCCTAGCCATGGGATCCCCGTGGGGAAGAGCAGGAGGCCTCCCTTAGAAACAGAGGAGCGAGAAGAGGGATGCCCTTGAATGGGAAACCCCTCCTGCAACCCAGAATGCTTCCCATTCCGTTCGGGGTCCCTGGGGAGGTTTTCTGCCTGCTGGGGCACCTGAAAGGCTGCAGTCCAAAAGGCCCGTCCTCCGAATTGGGGTTCCCTGCATAAGAGGGGGCAGGAACGTTGACCAGCTGTTTTTCTATGGCCACCACAGGAGGACAAGAAGCTAGTCTCTTGTCGACAGGATTGGCATCAGACCAGCAGCCAAGTGGTGGTGACCCTCTATGGCAGGACCCCCCTGCCCCACCTCAGCTCCATCAAGGCCAACCGCACTGCGGTAAGGAAGAAGGGCTGGGGCACAGCTGCTTCTCAGAAGCGGCCTGCTGGGCACTGCAACCAAGCCCATCTTGCAGGGCAGGGCGGAGGTGCTGCGGTAGGACTTGGGGCTGAGGAGGCTTCCTCTTTTCTTGCAGCTGGACATCCGGGTAGCCTTTGAGAGAGACAAGATTTTCCAGGCCCAGCTGGATCTCTGGGGGGTATGTTTGACTTGCTTGCCTGGCTTTCTTTGCTTGCCTGGCCACCTTGCAAGAAAGACCCACCTGGATTCCAAATGGTCTCTTCTTTCCATAGCTACCAATGAAAAGGTTGGGGGAGGGAGGCGGCCTCCGTTTGTGGGGCTTGAGGATATCTTCCCATCCTCATAGTGCCAAGACAGCCCCTGCAGACATTGGGGGGCTGCCTGATCCAGCTGGTCCTCCTGCTGGCTCTCTCCTTCCAGGTCATCGATGTGGAGAAGAGCTTTGCCAGTCTGTTGCCTTCCAAGGTGGAAATTGCTCTGAAGAAAGCGAGCCCCATTACTTGGGCTGGGCTCGAGCATCCACAGAGCAGAGTGGAGGCCTGTCAGCCACCACCCCAGGAGGAGGCCACGAAAGGCAGCTCTCCAGAAGCCCCGTTGGATGAGTCAGATGACAGCCTGGGCTGGTCCGAGGATGAGGGCTGAGGGGCAGCCAAGCAGGGGCAGCAGGCAGCTGAGCCAGGCTGAGGAACAGGAGGGGGCTGGGCTGGCTCGGGGCTGCAGGAGCAGAGCACCACCATGGAGCCTGGGGACACCTCCCCACCACTGAGAGTTTTGCCCCTGCGGGAGGACCCTCTTGGCCCTGTCTTGTCTTGAAATAAAAGCAACTTCTTTCAGTGGGAGGAAGTCAGAGACCTCTGGCCAGTGAGCGTGTGCATGACTGGTATGTGTGTGTGTGTGTGTGTGAGAGAGAGAGAGAGAGGGAGGGAGGGAGGGAGGGAGAGAGAGAGAGAGGTGTATGCTGTGGAGATCCTCCCTTCTTTGCCAGAGCTTTATGCAGCCATGTTCTTGATCAGATTTCCTTCCCAGTACCAACTGGTGATGAATGGGACCGCTGCCAGCCATGAGCCGCCCTGCTGTGTGCTAGCTAGCCCTCCTCCAAGCTCAGCCGCAAAAGGGCTGGTCTCCATGTGTGCAGGTATGCCAAGCGAGGTCTCCAAGGCCACAGTCCAGGAGACCCGGCATTAACCCACAGTAGCAAAAAAACAGAATAATTCTGGTAGCAGCTTTTCAGGCATGAAGCCCCCTGAAAGATGCCCTTCTTTTCAAGAGGAGAAAGAAGAGGCTCAGTTCCTCCTCTTTGTGGGAACTGATCACCAGCTGCTTGGGTACCACTTGTGTTGCCTAGAAACCCAGCCTCAGAGACTGCCACCCTCGCCTCAGGCAACAGGGCCGCAGTTTGGGCTACTTTCCAGGCTCCTGTGCAGACGCCGCCTCCGTGGTTTAGCCCGTGCCGCCCCAGGGAGCGCTCCTTGTGCAAGGAACCTGCCGGGGGACCCCCCCAGGGGAGGGGGGTACAGCTCTCCCGTTGGTCAGGAAACACAAAACCGAACAAGTGCCGGGAATGCTGCTTGCAAGGCCAGGATGAGGGCGAGGAGTGTAGCTCTATCACTGGGAAAGGCACAGAGCGGAGCTCCAGCCTCCTGGCGGCTACCGGGAAGAGTCATTTTCTTGGCAACGTTTCCTTCAATCCGCCGATGCCCCAAATTCACCCCGGGGCAGTTTTTCTCTCTCGCCAGAGACAAATGCAGCATCACGTGGATGCAGAACAAGGGAGTGGGGGGGCGAAGCATTGGGCGGCTAGAGCAGGGGTAGGCAACCTCGGCTCTTTTATGACTCATGGACTTCAACTCCCAGAATTCCTCAGTCAGCTGACTGAGGAATTCTGGGAGTTGAAGTCCATGAGTCATAAAAGAGCCGAGGTTGCCTACCCCTGGGCTAGAGAGACCGGCCCGAACGAAGCACGGCGCCCCCTCCTCCGTGGCCACCTGCAGGCGGGGCGCGCGAGCCCAGGGACCGCCCTCGAGCCTGGAAGAGGCCCTTCGCGGCCGCCGTAGAGGGACTACGCTTCCCAGCAGGCCCGGGAGGGCCGTGCCATGGCCTTTCTCCCTCGATGGGGCGGGGCGTGAGGCCGCATGCGTAGTGCGTGGCCGGGCACGGGGGGCGCGGTTTTCCGCAGCCGCTTCCAGCTCGACTTCGGACGGCGGCGGCGGCGGCGGCGGCGGCGCGGGGACCCGCCCGGAGGGCAGCAAGGGAGGCGCGAGCGGCGCGGAGGTGAGCCCGGCCAGGGACCCCGATTGCCCGCCGTGTTCGGGCACGGCCCTTCGCCAGCCGCCGCCGCCTCTTCCGGGCCCGCGGCGGCTTTTAGGGAGGCGGCCGGCCGGAGGGCGCGGCTCGGCCTCCGGGTCGCCTGGGACGACGGGCCCTCCGCCGGGCGCGCCTGCCTGCCTGGACCACAAGCCCCATCGTCCGCAGCGGGCGGAGTCGGCCTCGGCCCGGCCAAGCCGCTCGGGGGCTGAGCGGCCCTGAGCCTCCGCGACAGCCCCTTCCACGGACGGGGCGGCGTCTCCCTCCCCGGGAGGACAAGGACGGCCCTTCCTGCGGGGCTGCTTGCGCCCAAACCCCGCGGGCGGAGGCCGTTTCCCACCGGCTGAAGTTGTGCGGCGCGGTCGGCGGCTGCCGGGCGAGGCGAAGGGGGGGAGGGCGAGAGTTGCCCGTGGAGAGCGAGTGGAAAGCCCGGGAGCTTCGCCGGCCGCCGCCTTTAGGACAGCCGCGTAGCCTCGTTTGCTTTGTGGCTTAGCGCGCCATTTGAACCAGGCTGCTCCGTGTGTAAGCCGTGGTTTCCTGCTTAGTGTAAGTGTGGACTAAGCTACTGTGCCTTAGTCCTTAAACCGTGGTTAGCGGAACTACGAGGGGTGAGGAGGGATTGAAAAATTGGAGAGGGGATAGAGATTGAAAAATTAGCACCCAGGGAAGGATTTGGAACATGGATTGCAAAGGGACGTTTGAGGGGTTTTTCTTACGGTCTTTCCAGCTATCTCCTTGCTTTGTTGGGCGGTCCTGGCTCTTTTGGGACAGGTGATCTTCTGGGCTGGTTTTGTGCCTGGCAAGAAACTAAGTAGCACCTCCTGAAGAAACGTCTGACAAGCCATTGCTTGTTTGAGCTAGTTTGGCAATCTTGGAAGTGCAAAATGGTAGGATTCACATTATGATGGAGGATTAAGCTGCTGGAACAAGTCCTGGTTCATGGTGGGGCAGCAAATTTTCGAAGACAGTAAAGTAAAAAGTTTTCAAAACAAGTTGTCTCTGCGCCCTTTGGAAGAGATCTGCCATGCTTTTCTCTAGTTTTGTAGGCCCAGTCAATATTCTTCTTGGCAGGGCAGGAAGAGAGATTTTTCTCTCTGGTGCCCCTGCAAATGTACTCTTTCTGATAGGGATGCTGCTCACGGGAAACAGGTGAAGCCACTCATTCCTCCTGCCTTAAGCAAAGAAGCTGTCCAGCCCAAATGACCCTTTCTGGCTGCCTGTATTTTAAAGTCTCCAGGTTGCTCTTTGTTCACAAAAATTTTCCATACTTGAATTAAGAGAATATAATAACTTTATTGTCATTTTAAATGTACACTAATCAGCCTACGTTAAAATGAAATTTCATTGCATTCTGCTCTCAAACGGTAACCACCTCCAATATACAGGCAATAATTGCCTTCTCTCTAATTTGGATCTCTGTTTGTACAGGGCTATAAGGGACGCGGTGGCTCAGTGGGTTAGGACGCTGAGCTTGTCGATCAGAAGGTCGGCGGTTTGGCAGGTCGAATCCTGAGTGCTGCGTAACAGAGTGAGCGCCTGTTACTCGTCCCAGCTTCTGCCAACCTAGCAGTTTGAAAGCACGTAAAAATGCAAGTGGAAAAATAGGGACCACTACGGTGGGAAGGTAACAGTGTTCCGTGCGCCTTTGGCGTCTAGTCATGCCAGCCACATGACCACGGAGACGTCCTCGGACAAGCGCTGGCTCTTCGGCTTTGAAACGGAGATGAGCACCGGCCCCTAGAGTCGGAAACGACTAGCACGCATGTGCGGGGGAACCTTTACCTTTACCTTTTTTACCTTGTACAGGGCTCTTCCAAGCCAAAGTATGCAGACGATAAAGTGTGCAGTGGTGGGAGACGGCGCTGTGGGAAAGACCTGCCTGCTCATCAGCTACACCACCAATGCCTTCCCGGAGGAATACATCCCCACGGTGTTTGATAACTACAGTGCTCAGATGACAGTGGATGGGAGGATGGTCAGTCTTAACCTCTGGGACACGGCCGGACAAGAGGAATATGACCGTCTGCGGACCCTCTCCTACCCGCAGACCAATGTCTTTGTGATTTGCTTTTCCATCGGCAGCCCCTCCTCTTATGCCAACGTGCGACACAAATGGCATCCTGAGGTCTCCCATCATTGTCCCAATGTGCCAATTCTTCTGGTGGGCACCAAAAGGGACTTGCGGAATAATGCAGAAGCCGTGAAAAAGCTGAAGGAGCAAAGCCTGGGCCCTACCACCCCCCAGCAGGGCACTTCATTAGCCAAACAAATCGGGGCAGTCAAATACTTGGAGTGTTCAGCATTGAACCAGGAAGGGGTAAGGGAAGTATTTGCAGAAGCCGTGCGTGCCGTTCTCTATCCGGTGACAAAGAAGAACTCCAAGAAGTGCCTGTTGTTGTAGTCAGCAAGACAAGGGTAGCGCAGACTGAAGGTGTGGGGTGTTTGCAGTCCATCTCCTTAACTAATGCCCTCTTGCACTAATGGCTTTAAAGAGAACTTTCTTTCAGCAAGTCCTCCTGCAGTCCAGCTGCCACTTTGAGCCAACAGAAATGAACATATTGGCTCTAGCCTTAAGGATCAGCCTCCAGGTAAACTCTCCGTGTCCCTACTTTACTCTCCACCTCTTCTGTGGAGGAGCCTAAAGCTACGGGATGCCTTCAAAGCCAAGGGATTCTCTGCTCAACAGGGAGAGTCTTTCGGAAGGAGACAATGGTCTGCTTTGCTTTCACATCAGTGTTGCTTCCTCTCTAGTCTCATGTAGGGCAGGGCTGTGCCTTTCCAGTAGCAGTAGACTCACAGTTTTGAAAAGCACCATACAAATTTTCAAATCTCTCCATTATTGCGGGCAGGCATGCCAACCAGCCTTGCAAACTGAGGGATGAGCAATCCCTGTGAGGTCTTTATGAAATCACAATCAGGCTAGCTGCTTTGTGGAACAGCTCTGGTATCTGGCAGTTGTTTAGCTTTCAAGGTTTGGAAAACTGAACTATGTAAAAATCTTCTGATTGCCACATTGCGCCTCCTCTCCTACCCCCGTCGCCCCTTCCTACCATCCCCCCACACACACACATACCAGGCCTAGATTAACTACTCTGTGCTGGCTGATATCAGACACTCTGATGGTTTTTCTGGACTGGCATTTTTCCTGGCTTAAAAGCCATGATTACACTTCAGCCTTGTGAGTCTTGGGGTGAGAAATTGCCTGCTACGCAGGATAGAGTCTTGGTTTTTTTTTCCTGCCATCAAACCTTTTAAAAGCTGTGCTGCTTCAAAGCAGCCTTTTTGTGTGCCTTCTGTTCCCCTTTCTCCCTTGCAGATAAAACTCAATAACTACTTTTAAACATTCAGGCGTGAGTACTATTAAGCCAATGCACTGATTTAGTAGAAGCTTAAATCTTTCTAGGCCATTGGTTCCCATAGAGATGCATATGAGTAAGGTCTAACATTGCCTGAAATACTAATGCCTTCTTTAGAATGACTTTTGCAACTTTTTTTTTAGAAACACAAATCTCTATTAAGTATCATGCAACGTGTTTCCTTTTGTAACAGTAAAAAACTCTTATGTCCATTGGGCATCTTCAGCTGATTAAGGAAAGCCTGATACTCGACAGCATCTGTTTATGGATAAAATGCTTAGAGCAGCGTGCTCCTTAGGAAGAATGTTAAGATGCAATGCTCTGTTCCCAGCCCCTCTTCCAAATAATTGTGTTCTGTATTCTGGCTGCGAGCCTCATCTGCACTAGTGACCAGGAAATTTTGCCTGAATGTGGAATTGTGATACTGGGAACTGTCCTCTTTGCATGGATGCTGATGTCACAGCGAGATTGGTGATTTAGCCCAGGAGCAAATCCTGTGTAATTCTCATCCTTGGCATGCAAATCTCATGAGTGCTGTAACGTTGGCCATGCTGTGGTCCCCTTTTTCCCCTTTGCCCCAGCTGAGATTCTGGGCCGGAACCTTTGGCCTACATCTGACCATCCTCAGGGTATGTTGCGATAACAGTTTCCAACCAGGTTGTGACGTTAACAAGAACTTGGTCTCGCTGGCACTGCCAAATGTCTCCTGAATGCCTTCCTGATGTTCCATGCTTCCTCCTGCCTGAGCCTGATGATGTGGGACTGGACTCTCCCTGGGGAAGGAGGCTTCTCCAGGCGGAGCTGGGGTGGTTTGAATGATGGTTGAGGTTCAGAGAGCAGACAGACTCATTGTGTGGTACTTCAATATACACTGGCAACTGATTTTACGGTTTGAAGTACATTTGTACGGCAACTAACAGTTATTTTTAAATTATGCTGAATGAAATTGTAATAAAGCAGTTTCTTGATTCTTTTGCTGTTGTTCCTTATTATTTATTTATTTTTATTATTTTATTAAATTTCTATACTGCCCTTCTCCTGAAGGACTCAGGGTGGTGTACAGGGCAATAAAATGCAACATACAAAAGTTAAAAAGAAAATTAAATTAATTGGCCCTAACAATAAATAGTTAAAATAAACCCAAACCCTTAGTCCAGGCTGGCCTGTTCAAACAACCAAGTCTTCAGGTCACGGCGGAAAGAGCGAAGGTTGGGAGCCGTCCGGAGCTCAACAGGCAGTAGATTCCAAAGGGCTGGCGCACCCACAGAGAATGCTCTCCCCCCTGGGGGCCGCCAGCTGGCAATCCCTGACCGACGGCACCCTGAGGAGGCCTTCTCTGTGGGAGCACACAGGACGAAGGGAAGTTGATGCCGGCAGCAGGTGCTCCCGTAAGTAATCTGGACCCATGCCATTTAGGGCTTTATAGGTCATCACCAGCACCTTGAATCTCACCCGGAGGGCAACTGGAAGCCAATGCAGCTCGCGGAGGTGTTACATGGGAGTATCAGGAAACCCCCATCACAACTATAGCAGTAGTCTATCCGAGAGGTCACGAATGCATGAGTGACTGTACGCAGGGCATCCAGGTCCAGATATGGCTGCAACTGGTGCACCAGGTGAACCTGGGCAAAAGCACCCCTGGCCACAGCTCCTACATGATCTTGCAAACTGAGCTGTGAGTCAAGGAGGATACCCAAGTTGCGAGCCCTATCTATGCGGGGGTAACACCTCACCCCCCATAGTTAAAGATGGAATGAACTGAATTTCCCGAGATGCCGGTACGTACGACCACTCAGTCTTGTCAGGATTAAGCCGAAGCCTGTTCCTCCCCATCCAGACCCGGACCGCCTCCAGGCAACAGGACATCACATCGAGGGCATCACTGGGGTGGTTTGGGGTAAAGATGAAAAGCTGGGTATCATCAGCATACTGATGATACCCCACTCCAAAACTACGAATGATCTTGCCCAGCGGCTTCATATAGATGTTGAACAGGAGGGGTGAGAGGACCGACCCCTTTGGAACTCCACAAACGAGAGGCCTTGAGGCCGACTTCTGCCCTCCTGCCAACACCGACTGCAAACGACCCAGGAGGTAGGAGAACCACTGCAAAACAGGGCCACCCACTCCCAACCCCCTGAGGCGCCGCAGTAGGATACCACGGTCGATGGTATCAAAAGCCGCTGAGAGATCTAATAGGACTAGGACAGAGGAACAACCCCTGTCCCGAGCCTGCCAGAGATCATTCACCAGGGCGACCAATGCTGTGCCCGGTCCTAAAGGGAGGGGGGGCTCCTTCACGCAACCCTTCTGTAGCCCCAGGCTCTGGCTGGACCCCTAACCACGGCTCTCAGCTTCTGGGTTCTGCACGCTTGCCTGGGACCAAGGGGCAGCCGTGCTAGAAGAGAGGGATTGCATTACCCACCCACACTGAGCCCAGTCTGGGCTGTGTCTCATATTCAAGTGGAGCCCTAGCGGACGATCACTTGAGTATGAGCCAGTCGTGCGCTGCAGCTGCCAAAAAAGCCAACACAGTCCCAGGCTGCATTAACAGAGGGATAGACTCAACATCGTGCGAAGCGTTGGTATCGTTCTGGAATGCCTCGGTAAGGCCGCAATTGGAATATCGCATCCAGTTTTGGTCGCCACGATATAAAAAAGGCGCCGAAACTCTGGAAAGAGTGCAGGGAAGAGCAACGAGGACGACTAGGGGGCCGACGACTCAAACACGAACGGTTGCAGGAAGCCGGCGCGGCTGGTTTAAGGAAGCGAAGGCGCGGAGGGGCTGCGGCAGACGGGAGGGGGACCCCGCCTCTTCCCCGAAGGCCGCCCGGGAAGCCGCGGGTGGAGGCTAAGCGGAGAGAAGCAGCCCGGAACTACGGGGGGGGGATTTCCCGGCAGCGACGGAGGAGCCAGAGGCCCTGCGGGAGAGGCCGGCCAGCTCTCCGCCTCCTCCGCCCCGCCCCGCCCCCCGGGAGACAGGAAGACGAGGCGAGGGCGGCGCTCGCCGGCACGGGCCGCTCTAGGGCCGCCCTCGGTGGCCGCCGCTGCGACGGAAGCGGCGACCGCGCTTCCGGCCGCGGGGAGCGCAGGGCCGGCGAGATGTCGGACTCGGAGAGCGAGGAGGAGGCCGGCGGCGGCGGCGGGGGGCGGCGGGCGGCGCCCTTCTCCCTGGCCGGCTTCCTCTTCGGGAACATCAACGAGCAGGGCCAGCTGGAGGGCGAGGGGCTGCTGGACCAGGTGGGCGCCGGGACAGGGCTCTTTGGCCCGGCGGGCGGCGAGGGAAGGAGGCGGAGGAGGGCCGGCGCCAACCTCCCTCTCCGCCCGCTTCCCCTAGGAGTCTAAGAAGCACCTGGCCGGGCTCGGGGCGCTGGGCCTGGGCAGCCTCATCACCGAAATCACGGCCAGCGAAGACGACGCTTCCGAGGCGGACGGAGCCCACCTGGACGAGGAGGGTGAGGCGCTGCGGCTCCGCGACAGGGTCGCTCGCGGCGGAAACGGGGCCCGGCCTGGATGTGACCGGCCGCTGGGGTCAGACCTCCGCCGGCGCCCCCCGCCTGGGCCTTCGCCGCCTGGTTCGGGGGTTGGCACGAGCGGGCTGCGGGGAGACGGGCGTCGCCGTCCTCGATGCGGCCCGGAGGGAGGCGAGACCGCCCGTGAGACGGCAGAGGCCAGTGCTGGCCGGAGGCGGTTTATTAAGGCGCTGATGGACGGAGGGTCAGGCGCTTCTCTCCCCGGGGGGTCCTCAGCGGGGCTTCCACGGGGAATGCGCCGGGCGGGGGATGGGTCTCTTGTGGGAAACGGTGTTTTCTTTCAGGACGTCAAGGACAGGGGAGACCAACGGGCCCCTCCCAGCCCTGTGACTTCCAGGTCTTTTTCCCTTGCAGGCTGGGTTAAGAGCACAGAGGATGCTGTGGATTATTCTGACATTACTGAGGTGGCTGAAGACGAGAGCCGCAGATACCGGCAGGCCATGGGCCATCTCCATCCAGTTCAGAGAGCAGGTGGTTGATGGCAATGATTTTTTCTGTTGTTTCTGAAGCAGAGGCTCGCTCAACTTTTATGATTGTGAGGAGGGGCGATCCAGTGACTTCCTTTGTTCTTCTCAGATGACGATGATGATGACTACGATGCTGACTCAGAAGACATTGATTCCAAGCTGATGCCTCCCCCTCCCCCCCCCACCAGTGCCAATGAAAAGGGAAGATGAGAAGGAGGCAGCAGTCTCTGGTGTGTATGTACTTTGGGACAATAGGGGGAGAGACCAAGCAGTCCAGTTAAGGGCCTGGGTGCGTTTCGGAGGAAGCACTTATTTGGTGACGTGAGCCTAGCAGAGTTGACGAGGAAGTACCTTGCAAGCTGTAACTTACAAAGGTTTGCTTAAGGTTTGCGTGTTTATATAGCCACAGCTGAAGATTTTAAAATCCTTTTTTCACCACCGTGTTTAATGAGGGTTTTTTCTCCGTGGATCCCCACAATGTTAGAAACCGTTTGCTGCATATGTGGCTGTGGTTCCGTTTCAGTCATCGGGGCCTTGGCATGCAGGGCTCCCTTTTGCTGAGACGGCTGTTCCCTTCTTACGGCCAGAAGAGGGGGATGGTATCATCTTGCCCTCCATCATTGCTCCTTCATCTGCCGCTTTGGAGAAGATGGACTTCAGCAGCTCTTCTGACTCCGAGTCGGAGACGAGTTCCCAGGACTTGAGAAAGGCCGAATCGAAGGAAGGGAAGCTCACCCTGCCGCTTGCTGGGATTATGCAGCGAGATGCCACCAAGCAGCTGCCCAGCGTGACCGCACTTTTCCCTGAGTTCCGGCCTGGAAAGGTAGAGCGGAGTGTGAGCCCCGAGTGGCAGTTCTCTGACCCTCTGTACACTTTGGGCCTCAGGTTCCAGTCACCCACGTGGTCCTGCTAGAGTTGCTCCTTTTCCTTGAGGATTCCCTTGTGGCTCCAAAGGATTCTGAAGGTATCTGTGGTGATCTAGAAAAGCCAGAGGACACTTCCTTCTGGTCCAGCCAGGGAGGTGCCCCTGCCACGATCTCAGTAAAATCAGTGAGGAAGAGATCAGGGCACCCAGAATATTTCTGGCAGAGCAGCTGGTTGAGACTTTCTGGCTGATACTACCAGGGTTCTTTTTCCCCCAGCTTCTATCAACCAACCCCAACCCCACTCCGCCAAGATTCTGCCAGTTGGCAATCTCCTCTTTGTGTCTTTCAGACGGCTGAAGTGCCTCTCTCCCTCCCTCTCTCTCAGGTGCTACGCTTTCTACGCCTCTTTGGCCCTGGGAAAAACGTCCCATCCGTCTGGCGAAGTGCACGGCGAAAGCGCAGGAAGAAACACCGGGAGTCAGTTCCGGAAGCACAAGTCCCAGAGGAGGAAGCCAGTGCTGAGCCAGTCTTGGAAGGCAAATCCCCCTGGGAATATGAATTTGCTCCTCCCCCTCCCCCAGAGCAGTGTCTGTCAGATGATGAGGTGGGTCTGCGGAAATGGAGGGAAGGTGTTTCCTGGGGAGAAGGGGCCATTCTGGTTGCCCGAGAATATCTCCTGTGGCTCCCTCCCTGAACTCTCTGACACCCACATATCCTTCAGATCACTATGATGGCTCCTGTGGAGTCCAAGTTCTCCCAGGCAACTGGAGATGCAGACAAAGTAGCTGATACCAGGCCCAAAGTGTCAGAATGGCGCTACGGTCCTGCCCAACTCTGGTATGACATGTTGGGCATCCCCGAAGACGGCAGCGGCTTTGACTATGGCTTCAAGTTGAAGGAAGCCAAGGAGGAAGAGGAAGTGAGTTGCAGAGAAGAGCAGTGCTTTGCTGGCAGCAAGGAGGTGAGTCGGTTCCTGGTGAGCCTTTATTTTCCCTTTGTAGAGCACAGCAGCTGATAAGGATGAGCTGCTGGCCGACGAGCACTTCCTGATGGTAACGCAGCTGCAGTGGGAGGATGATGTGATCTGGAACGGAGAGGACATCAAGCACAAAGGAACGAAGACCCAGCGAGCCAGTCTGGCAGGCTGGCTGCCTTCCAGCATGACTAGAAACGCCACTGCCTACAACGCCCAGCAAGGTAGGGCGCCCTGTTTTCTGCTTGCCTTTGGCTCAATTACTTCTGCGTCTGCTGATGCTTTCCTTGCTTCTGTTGGCAGGGCTGAACCGAAGTGGCTCCCTGCTCAACTTGCCGGTTCCCCTGGTGCAAAAGCCCGGTGTGGCAGGAGTCTTGAGCATCGCTAAGGGCAAAGAGAAGCAGTTGCCTGAACAGCAAGGTAAGGAGAAAGGGTCTCTGGGCAGGAGGAGCTCTGAAGGAACTGGACCAGCAAAGAGCCTCTTCCTGAATCATCCCTGGATAAGTTTTGTTCATCGGGTGTTACGTTCTCTGGCACAGTGGTTTACCTGGACAGTGGGAATCTGACCATTCAGGGGTTTGGCTTACTGAGTTGGCATAAAGAAGAATTTGGGTAGCGATCAGTCAGTAGGGGTCTGATCCTCCCATTGCTCCTCTTTTCCCCCCCACCATTCTGCTTTGCCCCATAAATGTTATTTGTTTGAAACGTGGGCAGAAATGTCTGCTTTCCTCTTAACTCCCCGAGCACAGTGTCGCCTTGGGCCTGGAGCACCGCCCTCTCTTCTGCAGTGGTGCTAGAGCATGGGGTGGGGGTGGGGGGGAGGAATTTGCCAGTATCCAGCTCTCTTGAGTTCACTTTCACACTTTGTTGTCCCAGCAGCCCTGGATGAAGACAAGCCATGGTTTTCCATTTTCCCCATTGACAATGAAGAGCTGGTCTACGGCCGCTGGGAGGACAACATCATCTGGGATGACAAGGCGATGGGCAGGGTCTTGATGCCCCCGGTCCTGACTTTGGATCCCAACGATGAAAATATCATCCTAGGTAGCACCTGCACAGTCGCTTTCTTGGTGGTGCTTTCTTGGTGGAAGCCTTCTGGCTTCCTAAAGGGGAGAATGAGTGAACTGAGATGAGAGGCAGCCTCTCGGGAATCTTCCCAGAACACAGTTTTAGTTAGCCTGATTCCCTCAAAGGACTCTGGGAGCTAGGGCAAGAGTCAGTGAGGTTCTTAACAGAATTTTCAGAGCAAATGCCAAGGTTCCTTGGTGGGGCTGTGGCAGTTAAACCGTATCTTTTCTGTAAGAAAACATTTTCTTTAAGCATTTTGTGAGCTGGGGTGATCTGGCAAGTAACTAATTCCTGGCTTCAGGGAAGGCTCTTAAGTCCACCTCTGTGGTAACCTAAGTGGGCCTTTGCTTCTGCTTCCATACCTTGAGCGGTTTTGCCTGGTTCATCAACTGGGGGTAATTGGGAAGAGTGTTTCAGGTACCGTTTTCTCCTGTGCTCCTTCTAGAAATCCCCGATGAAAAGGAAGAGATGACACTCAATTCCCCCTCCAAGGAAAATAAGAAAGAGTCTTCTTTGAAGAAAAGCCGGATCCTCTTGGGCAAAACGGGAGTCATTAAGGAAGAGCCCCAGCAGGTTTGAGAGGGGCTCCATTTCTTCTGAATTAGGAGAGAAATAGAGAAGGAAGGGGAGGAAATTCTGATGTGTTTTTTTGCCCATGTTTCCACTCCAGAATATGTCTCAGCCAGAAGTGAAAGATCCCTGGAACCTCTCCAATGATGAGTTTTACTATCCCAAGCAGCAGGGCCTTCGCGGAACCTTTGGCGGCAATATTATCCAGGTTGGAATCAACGAGGAGAGATTGGGTTGGGCTTGCCTTTTGATACTTCCTTTGGTTTTGACATAACCCTTACCTAAATCCAGCTATTGGGGTTACAAACTTCAGCTTGCAGCTTAATATATTTGGCAAACTTGCTACTTTTGATTTACCAAACAACTTATAATTAAACCACGGCCTTACGTGATATGTATGCAAAGCAGTTATTTGCCTGGTTGTGCCAAAGTGCCTTCTTGGGCCTAATGCAACCCTGGCTTTCTGCAACGTGCCCGCAAGATTGGTTTGCAGAACCTGATGCAATCAGAGCAGTTTTGTCCCTCTTTGGGGAGTGGGGAGCCTTCCCATAGCTGAGGGTGATCGACGGGGGCCTAACCATTCCTCAGGAAATGCCGAAATTGTGCCTCTCTCTGGTCTGGTACAGCACTCAATTCCTGCTGTGGAGCTGCGCCAGCCCTTCTTCCCCACCCACATGGGCCCCATGAAGCTGCGGCAGTTCCACCGGCCCCCCTTGAAGAAGTACTCCTTTGGCACCTTGTCACAGCCTGGGCCCCACGCGGTGCAGCCATTGCTGAAGCACATCAAGAAGAAGGCCAAAGTAAGGGCCCGGTCTCGAGCTCTGCCCATCTCAGGCTTCGGCCTGCAGAGATTCTCTGCCTCCTATGGAGACGTGTGTGTGTGTTGTGTGTTCCTTGACCCTCCTTGTGTTGTACCCAGATGAGAGAGCAGGAGCGCCAGGCCTCTGGGGGCGGGGAGATGTTCTTCATGCGCACCCCACAGGACCTCACGGGCAAGGATGGTGACCTCATCCTGGCTGAGTACAGTGAGGAGAATGCCCCCTTGATGATGCAGGTTGGGATGGCCACCAAGATCAAGAACTACTACAAGCGGGTGAGTTCAGGGCTTGGCTGCCAGACTCAGACTTCCTCTGAGAAAGCCCTCGCTCAGTCAGCCTTCTTGCTCCTGGCAGAAACCGGGCAAGGATCCTGGCGCCCCAGATTGCAAGTATGGGGAGACTGTATACTGCCACACTTCCCCCTTCCTGGGCTCCCTTCATCCCGGCCAGCTCCTCCAGGTAAGGCCTCTGGGCTTGCGGTTTTACACACACCCGCTTTCCCTGTTTCAGCAGCGCTGAGACATGGATTCCTTTGGGGCAGACTGTTGTGCTGTGGGGAGAGAGCAGAGGAATCTAGTCTTAATGACAGATGGGTTTGTGGCAGCCAAGGATTTGTGGACAGACCCACTTGCTCAATGGCATGTGTAGGTGTGTGTGTGAGAGAGGAGAAAGAGCAGCAGGTCACTGTAATGTTACAAATACCATCCACAACATCAGTGTGTAAAGCCTAAGGAAACTTGATTGATACAGTGATCATTGATGATAGCACAGCATCTCAAATGGACAATTCCTTTATAAAGACCAGCCAAATGCAGCTAAAGAGTCCGTGAGTTTTTGAGTTCCTCCTTGGCAGGACATTAAAGGAGGAAAGGCCAGTATTCCTGGAGCCTCCAGGTTGCAGAGAGCTGCTGTTGCTGCTGTTATAGGTGGCTTGAACAGCTCCTTTTGTATATCAGGCATTTGAAAATAATCTCTTCCGGGCTCCGATCTACCTTCACAAGATGCTTGAAACAGACTTCCTAATTATTCGGACGCGCCAGGGCTACTACATCCGGGAGCTGGTGGATATCTTTGTGGTTGGCCAGGAGTGTCCTCTCTTTGAAGTCCCTGGCCCCAACTCCAAACGGGCTAATACACACATCCGAGACTTCCTGCAGGTTTGTTGCTGGGGGAGAGCCCAACTGCTAGACATTCTCAGCAGGTTTTTGGAGAAGTGGGGAAGGAGCCATGCCACTAGCGTCTGTTTGCGACTCATAAGCACGTGCTAAAGAACAGCTGGCAAACAGACTGAGCCGGGCCCTGTTCCTGGTTTTGAGCACATTGGCGAGCAACTCTATTCTGCCTTGCAGGTTGGCTCGTAGTTTGGGGATGTGCCTGAATTCTGCCTTGTGTGGGTATTGGGGCCCACCGGTGTGGAAGGGGGAGGTGTACGGGAGTAGGCATGGGAGGAAAGGTCCCTTCCGAGGAGTATCCTGCACCTGTAGCCCCTGAGCCTCTGGCTACTTCATTGCCACCCTTGCCAGGTCTTCATCTATCGCCTCTTCTGGAAGAGCCGAGACCGACCCCGGAGAATTCGCATGGAGGATATTAAGAAGGCCTTTCCTTCCCATTCCGAGAGCAGCATTCGGAAGCGGCTGAAGCTCTGTGCAGATTTCAAGCGCACCGGTAGGCAAGGATGGTTGGTCTGATCTTCTGCCTCAGACAGGCGTGCGGTTGGGCCAGACTCACAGGGGGGCTGTTGCTTCCTCAGGGCTGGACTCCAACTGGTGGGTCCTGAAACCTGACTTCCGGCTGCCAACCGAGGAGGAAATCAGAGCAATGGTGTCTCCAGAGCAGTGCTGTGCCTATTACAGCATGATTTCTGCTGAACAGCGCTTGAAGGTGAGCCGTGTTCAGGGTTTCGGAGGTCATCTGTCCTGCCAAGGATTTGTGAAGGTCATCATCAGCTGGCTTCATGGATCATTTTAACCTTTCCTTGATTTGCTTATTTGGCTTATTTTAGTGTCTGTACTTGCCTATTTACAGTTTAATGTTACAGTTTAATGTTTTTCCCCATCAAACCGTGATTTCAAAATACTGGTTTAGTACAACGCGTAAACTCAAGCTTGAGCTTCGATATATCGAATTTGATCAGAAAAATGGGTTCGTTCTTGGGAGCAAGAAGAATGAATGTTTTCAGCAAGTTGGAGAAGGGAGAAGCCTCGTTCTGCTTCTTTGCTCCCTGGTGTCCCACCAGGCCTTCAGGGTGGCTTTCCGTTCACACGGGACGGCCCTTTGGCAACGGTGAGAAGCACCGCAGACCCCCTTGGCTCTTCTAGGAGAGCTGAAAACGGGGTCGAGGGCAGGTTGGTTGTCCTGCCTGCTGCCAGCCACTTTGGGATGACAGCACCACCCCGGGAAAGAGGCCTGGAGAGGGCTCAGCTGGGGGAAGGGGTAGGACCTCCTGGAACTGCAGCATCTGCATGGAGAAAGGATTATCGGGAAAGCAATCTGGGGTTCCTCTTGTGCCCTTGACGGGTCTCAGAGGAGGCGCCTGTGTCTCTTTCTCAGGACGCAGGTTACGGAGAGAAATCCTTTTTTGCCCCTGAAGAAGAAAACGAGGAGGATTTCCAGATGAAGATAGACGATGAGGTACAGCTGGGCCCCCGAGAGGGGCGCATGTTCTCAGCCAGACTTTTAGAGGAGCTGTTCTTCCCTCTGGAGTGCAAAGTCTCTCTCCCCTGTTGGTTCTGCTTAGGTGCGGACAGCTCCCTGGAACACCACACGGGCTTTTATTGCAGCAATGAAAGGGAAATGTCTCCTGGAAGTTACTGGGGTAGCAGACCCAACAGGATGCGGAGAAGGCTTCTCCTACGTAAAGATCCCAAACAAGCCAACGCAGCAGAAGGTAAGTGGAGGACCCAGATGGCTAGGGGCTGCCTTGCCACCAGGAGCGTCTAGGCAGTCGCCCAGGACCAGCTGCTCCATTTGCCTGCAGAGGAGGCCTGGAGTACCTCCTGGCCTGGGTCATGACGCTGCTGGGGTTCTGGAGTGGTGCCAAGCCTGGAGCCCTTGAAATGAAGGGCTGAGACAGGGATGGAAGGTCCTTGCTCCTTTTCAAGCAGGATGACAAGGAACCACAGCCAGTGAAGAAGACGGTCACAGGGACAGATGCTGATCTTCGGCGCTTATCCCTGAAAAACGCCAAGCAGCTCTTGCGCAAGTTTGGAGTCCCCGAAGAGGAGGTGGGTGTGGGCAGGGGGCTTACTCCCCTGGGTTGAGCCTCCTCGGAGCCTCTGCAGCCAATGGCTCTCCTTCCTCAGATCAAGAAGCTGTCCCGCTGGGAGGTGATCGATGTGGTACGGACAATGTCCACTGAGCAGGCTCGCTCAGGCGAAGGTCCCATGAGTAAGTTTGCCCGAGGGTCCCGCTTCTCTGTGGCAGAACACCAGGAGCGGTACAAGGAGGAATGCCAGCGCATCTTTGACTTGCAGAACAAGTGAGTAGTCTTCGGTGTGGGACTGGCCGAGACCTGTCCTCCCTGCTTCCTATGGCATCTTTCCTGCATGGCTTGTGGCAAAGCTGTTTTGGACCTGGAGGCAGCTCTGGGGCCTGCCTAGTTCCATCCCAATGAATGGTAGCTCTTGAGTCCTTTGTCAGCGTATCTGTGGGATTTGTTCCAGGAAACTACTTCCACTCCTGACCATAGCTGGAGAATTCCTTTTCCATAGAGGTTCCCTGAAGTGTAAATTGAGGAATTTACTAGAAAGATACACAGATACTTTAGGCAGTTGGGAACAACTCTTAGAGGGTGGGGATTATGGGAGGCCACTTTATGTTCTGCACATGGGGAGGGGGATGTTTTTTAGTTAGGGCTTTCAGCACATGGCTTTCCCTGCGCTAAGAGGAGGGTCGGGATTGAGATTCCTACAGTGTAGGGCAGGA
The DNA here is from genome assembly GCF_947247035.1 of Vipera ursinii. Taxonomy (NCBI): domain Eukaryota; kingdom Metazoa; phylum Chordata; class Lepidosauria; order Squamata; family Viperidae; genus Vipera; species Vipera ursinii. The sequence goes on along the minus strand of NC_139525.1, from coordinate 518,977 downwards.
GTGAATTTGGGGTGGGGGCGAGGGTAGGTGTCTGTGCCTTCTGTGCTCCTGGCATTGGCACTCGGCTGCCTGGGAGCTTCAGCGGTTGACCAGGCAGAGATTCTCCAGAGTCCTGGAGTCCACCGAGATCCTGTCGACAGACACAGACAGCAGCTCTGCCGAAGACAGCGACTTCGAGGAAATGGGGAAGAACATTGAGAACATGCTCCAGAACAAGAAGACCAGCTCCCAGTTGTCCCGGGAGAGGGAGGAGCAGGAACGGAAGGAGCTGCAGCGCATGCTGATGGGGGAAGACGGCGGCAACGACAAGGACCGGGCCAAGAGGGACCGCAGGGACAAGAAGGGGGCTGGTAAGGATTTGAGTCCAAGCAGGGCGAAAGGCATCAGGAGGAGACGCGGGGCTCTAGTGCTGAAGGTTGGGGAAGGGGCTTCCCGGCTCAGACTGAGGGAGGGTCCATACGAAGCCCCCAGAATCGAGGGACAAGAGTGCTGAGTATTGCCTTTGGGTTGACTTCCCTCGCTTGGGTCAAGTGACATTCTGGACACTCAGAATCCCTTTCAGCGTAGCCTTCTGTGGGGAGGGTGGCAAAGTCACCATTTGACTCCTGCCTCCCGGCAGCTTCCACTCCTGGCAACTTGGGTGGTTCCCATAAAGACGATGACACGGCCTCTGTGACCAGCCTCAATTCTTCGGCCACCGGTCGCCGCTTGAAAATCTATCGCACTTTCCGCGATGAGGATGGGAAGGAGTATGTGAGATGTGAAACTGTCCGCAAGCCCTCGGTCATCGATGCCTACAGCAGGATCCGGACTACCAAGGATGAAGAGTTTATGTAAGGGCGTCAGGAGGATCCCTGCCTTGCAGGGGTGCCTGCTTTTATCCCTTGCTGCAGGACTGGGAGGTTTTGGTAGACGGAAAAGCTTATTTCAAACATTTCTGCTCCAAGGCAGCCATTTTTGAAAAAAAATAAGCAATCCAAGTATATGGATTGAAGTTGAAAGCCAGCGTCGTCCTGGGCAGAGATGCCAGTTAGGTCAACAGGCAGTTGGCTCTGGAGCGAAAAAGTGCCATGGAAAAAGAAGTGCTGGAACTGAAGCGGGGTGGGGGTGGGGGTGTTGGGAGGGTGATCGGCTGTTTCAAGGGGCTGCCTCTATACGCAGTGGAGGTTTCTGGGCAGCAGCGCCATGCCTTGCATCTGGGAAGGCCGCTGGGGTGAGCCTAAGGCCTCAAAGTCTGCCAAGCTCTTGACCACCCAACCCAAAATCAAGTAGGTTACGGCTGCCGAGAAACCTTTCTGGGGGCAGGACTGGGCCTGAGTGCTTGGCAGAGGTTTTGCTGTGCCCTGGGGGTGGGGGTGGGGGGGCAGGCTGTTACCTTTGGAAGCGTGCCAAGGAGCAGCCGGGGAAGGCTTGGCCAGCCCGGGCTGAGGACGGCCTTCACCTGTGTTTCGTCCTCCAGCCGGAAGTTTGCGCTCTTTGACGAGCAGCACCGGGAGGAGATGCGGAAGGAAAGGCGCCGGATCCAAGAGCAGCTGAGGCGGCTGAAGCGGAACCAGGAGAAGGAGAAGCTGAAGGGCCCCCCAGAGAAGAAGCCCAGGAAGATGAAGGAGCGCCCGGATCTGAAGGTGAGCCGGGGCCCCTCAGGGACCAAGCCCGGCCCGGCCGTGGGCCCTTGTTATGTGGGCTGCTCCTGCTGCGCCACCTGGCTGTCATTTCGGCATCCAAACTCCACTGTTGTGTTTTTGGGGGGGAACCCAACTCAGCCTTCAACTCTGCCTGGGCTGTGTGAGATTTGTTTTCTCTTCTGTCACATCCAACATCCAGCTTTCCTCCTCGGCATGTAGCCTTTCTACTAACAATGGGGGGGGGGCGCGGTGGGGCGGTGCTTGGGATCAAGGTTTGCATCTTACTTTGTCCTCCCATGTCTCCCCTGCCTGCCTCCAGCTGACCTGGGAAGTGGGTTGCCTGATATGGGATGGGCTTCTGCTCCTTTGTTGCAGTTAAAGTGTGGGGCCTGTGGGGCCATTGGGCACATGAGGACCAACAAGTTCTGCCCTCTGTACTACCAAACTAACGCTCCCCCCTCCAACCCGGTGGCCATGACAGAGGAGCAGGAGGAGGAGCTGGAGAAGACCGTCATCCCCAACGACAACGAAGAGCTCATCAAAGTGGAGGGGACCAAGATTGTCTTGGGGAAGCAGCTGATTGAGAGGTGGGAGTGGCAGGGAAGGTGTCCAGCACTATGGCCGAAGGGGGTGGGATTCTCAGGGTCCGGGCTCCTGCTGGCCGGGGCAGACAGGATCAGAGGCTCAGACGTCAGAACACACTGGGGGGCTGAGTCCTTTCGGAGGGCGGAGCTGCAGCTGACCCCACTTTCGGCATTTCTTTGCAGTGCGGATGAGGTTCGCAGGAAGTCCTTAGTCCTGAAGTTCCCCAAACAGCAGCTTCCCCCAAAAAAGAAGCGGCGGGTTGGGACCACGGTGCATTGTGACTACTTAAATGTGAGCCCTTCTACGTGCCTTTGGTTTCTACCTGTCTTGACCTTATAGTATAGTATGTCCTACTACTTAAATATTCAGATGTGATTTATGTGGGGTTTTTTTCCAGAAACGCATATTGCATCGATAGAAGGGAATATCTGTAGCTCAGGGTTGAACGGTGGGGCCCTTGGTGGTTTTCCTGCAGAGGTTTCATTACCAAACTAGGTAACATCATCAGTGTCCATGAGTCCTTTGGGGTGCTTGTAGCACTGATGATGTTACCTAGTTTGGTAATGAAATGTCTGCAGGAAAACCGCCAAGCTCATGAACATTACGATTTTGGAGATTCGCTTGCTACATGGGATAAGTACTGAATGTACAATAGTAACGAGCAGAACGAACGACTGAGTTTCAATTCTAAATCCTTGTGGTGTAGCAGCCAGAAGGAATAAAAGTTGCAAAACTGGACCAGAAAATTAGAAAAGCTGTTTCTGGGGCTCTGCGGAGTCTGCAGCCCTATTAATGGTCTTGCTTCCTGTCTGTTTCAGCGGCCCCACAAGTCCATCCACCGGCGACGCACGGACCCCATGGTGACCTTGTCTTCCGTCCTGGAAAGCGTCATCAATGACATGCGGGACCTTCCCAATGTAGGTGCTGGCGTTGCGGGAGGGGCGTTCCGCTCTTGGCAAGGAGGCTCGGTAACTGTGGAATCTCCTTGCCGTGGGCCCCTCGGAATTAACAGGGAAGCTCGGCTCGGCTCTCCCGGGAATAGGTTGGATTTAATTATTAAAGATTAAAATAAGTCTAAAGCACACAAAAATAATGTACCACATTTCTCGTCAAAGATTTTAATTTTAATTGAACAGTTATTAAAAGTTTAAACTATTAAGAAGGCAAATATGAATAGATGAGGGTTTACTGTGTCTATTAGCGTGGTAAAGCTGTGCCTCTTGGCATCCAGTGGGGCTTGGCTGGCTGGGAAGAGCACGGGGCCCATTGGGGGAAGGTAGGTGTCAGTTGGGGGGCCCAGAACACACACCTCTTCCTGTTTGCCTCCCCCAGACGTACCCCTTTCACCAGCCCGTGAATGGGAAGTTGGTGAAAGATTACTACAAGATCATTCCCAGACCGATGGACCTGCAGACCCTCCGGGAGAACGTCCGCAAGCGACTCTATCCCTCTCGGGAAGAGTTTCGGGAACACCTGGAGCTGATTGTGAAGAACAGCGCCACCTACAACGGTTTCTGCACCTTTTTTCCCTAACCTTTACTTACTTGCCCCTGGTCTTAGGTGAGGAAGGGTCTGAGGGCAGCAGCCTGGTGCTTTTCTGTGATTCTGAGGGGGTGGAGGACGGCAATGAAAGGGGGATTTGAGAATGAACTCACCAGCGTGTCTGATGCCAAAAACTTCCCTTCTGAAATTGCTCTTTCTTAAATCTGCTGAAGCTTCTCTCATTCTTGGTAGGGTTGGTGTGGAATTCTTTCTGACCAGCCAATTCAGTTCCTGGATTTTTTTTGCTATTTTTTCCCTTGACCTGAGCATCTTCCTTTCCTCTTCCCTGGTGTGATTTTGCCATCTGGGTTGTTGAAGTCCTTCACTTCCTTTTCCTGGAGTAATTTTAGGGTAGCCACCCACAGCCTTGAACCGGCAATTCCGATTTAAAGCAGATTAGGTTGCCGAAGCAAGAAGAGCTGCTTGGTTGTTCCTGAAGTTCTGTGATGAAGGGAGGGACGCTTGCCTCAGAGCCATTAACCCTTCTTGCTATCAGTGGAATATGAATATCTGTCTTTTGAGCACACGTTTATAATTTTCTTTCCTGTGCAGTAAGACCCTCAGAAGGGAAGTCTTGCTGTTTTACTATTGGTTTTTTAACTATTTGCTTTTGTTTCTGCTACTATGAATAGCCTAAGGATTATTGCTATCCACGACAATGTTATAGATGTAACCAAAGGGAGAGGGGTTGGGGCCCCAGGAGGAGCCTCACTCTGATATCCGCTCTGTTTTTGCAGGGCCAAAGCACTCCTTGACCCAGATTTCTCAGTCAATGTTGGACCTCTGTGACCAGAAACTGAAAGAGGCAAGTCTCTTTGTGAACGGAGAAAGAGCGAGCAACTGAGACGAAGCTTTAATTAAGCTTCATAATGCTATTATTAAAGCACCAATACACTTTCATAAAAGCACTGGTAGATCAGAGTTAGAAAGCCTTTGCACCCTTGCTGCTTGCTGCCTCTGGGCAGAGAGCTCACCATAGGGGGGCAATCCTTGGGGTACCTGCTTGAGATCAGAGGGCACAGACGTGGCATATTAAATGCTCCAACTTGACCTTGCTTGAAGTCAACCAATTTTAATGCCATGCTTTTTTTTCAATTTAAAAGTATTAAGTATTCCCACAATTAAAAAGGTAAACTGTATTGTGTGCCATTGACAGTGTGTAAAAAAGCTTTGGGGGCATGGAAAAATCAGCCAAAATTTCTGGAAAAATTGAGCAGCAGTTTGGTCCCCGTAATGAATGGGAGGCTTCACTGTTTGACAACCTACAGGTTGAAGAGCTAGAGCAGATTTGAAGTCTGGGTGGCAAAATTCATTTTGAAAAGTGAAACTGGAATTGGTTCGAGAATGTTGATCTCCGTAATTCTTGCCTTCCTGAACCTTGATGTCATTTCAGAAAGAAGATAAATTGGCTCGTTTGGAGAAGGCCATCAATCCCCTTCTGGACGACGATGACCAAGTAGCCTTTTCCTTTATTCTGGACAACATTGTGACCCAGAAGATGAAAGTGGTTCCTGATGTAGGTGTGCCCGTGGCAGACGGCGGAGGGGATGAAAGGGAGCTGTGGGGGGAGGGGGGCTGCGAGAGGGGCTCTTGGAGATGTCAGGAGGTAGGATCCCTGCTTCCTAGGGGACCCTCTTCTGCTTTGGTGCAGCTCATCTTCAATAGCCTTTTCTCCTGAGCTGCACTTGAGCAATGCTAGTTTTCGCAAGCCTTAATGGGCAGCTAGGAAAAAAACATACTTGTTCTGGAGCTTTCTCTCCTCCCTACCTTTTTGTGAGATTTGAATTGGGATTTGTTGGGAAACAGACATGCCTTTTGCTTTGAACTGATGTCTTCCAAAAGCTCTTTGTCGATGTTCTCTTTGCTTTCAGTCTTGGCCATTCCATCATCCTGTTAATAAGAAATTTGTGCCAGATTATTACAAAGTTATTGTCAGCCCAATGGATTTGGAGACTATCCGCAAGGTAGGTATGGAAGAAGTGCCTTGAGAGTGGCTGAAGCCAAGAGCTGCCCTGATGAGCCCCCTTCTGGGTCTGAAGCTCAAAAGCAGGTGGGGAGGGGATCGCCTTCCTCGGTTATGGCACAGTTCATGCGAAGTCAATCAGGAGAAGGCGTGAGGGTTTTGCCTTTGCTCCCCTAAACGTCCTAAGGGCTATCTTAGATAGGTCCTTGGGTGTGTTGCCTAAGATGGTGGGAAATGGAAACATAGCAGGGCAGCTAAGGAGGCCTTTGAACAGGCCGCTTGGGATCGGGGCTCTTCCTACGGTCCACTGATTTCTTCTAGAATATCTCCAAGCACAAGTACCAGAATCGAGAAGTCTTCCTAGATGATGTGAACCTGATCCTTGCAAATAGTATCAAATACAATGGTAGGTTTTCTTTGGCCGGAGTGTAAGACCATCCTCGGACCAGGGGTCTGGCCCACCGGAAAGTTTGCTTGGTTAAAATAGGCCATTTCTCAATGCCCCCTGCTCACTCTGGGGCCTCGCTGCCAGGCTCCCCTTTGTCTTCTGGCCCAGCCCTGCTGAGTGGGATTGGGCAGAGTTGGAGGAGGCCTTGCGGGCAGGTGTTGCCTATCTTTCTCTGCTCCCTGGCCCTGGAAAGCCAGTTGTCCCTTTGTGTTTCGAGGTACCTTGATTGGGCTTTTCAATGCAGGGCCGGACAGCCAGTACACCAAAACAGCTCAGGAGATTGTGAATATCTGCCACCAGACCTTAGCGGAGGTAAGGGGCACTGCTCTGAATCTGTCAGTCAGAATAGCTGTCAAGCAGAATCAGCTGTTTTCAAGTTTGGCGGCCTTGGATATTTTGTTCTTTCTTTCATCTTCCCTCCTTCAGTATGATGAGCACCTGACTCAGCTTGAAAGAGACATCTCAACTGCTAAAGAAGCAGCCCTGGAGGAAGCTGATCTGGAGAGCTTGGACCCCATGACTCCTGGGCCCTACACGCCACAGGTGGGTCTGGTTGTGACCAGAAGTGGGGCAGAGAGGGTGGGGGTGGGGCTGCACTTTTCTTGATCTGGTGAGGTTTCTGGGTAAACAGCTCAGTTGGACTCGTAGCTCAGGAGATGCTTGGTGGAGAGAAAGCCAGGACGGATTTTAATTGGCGTGTCCCTGGGGGGGGGGACTGGAGCTGGAGGGGGGAGTCCAGTTCAGTGGTAACCCATTGGGTCTTTCCCTGCCTTCGGTTTCTGCCACGATTGTCCACTGAAAGTGATTCTCAGGCTTTCCCTCTTGTAGAAGACCCACCAGGCTGCACTGGCTTCAAAGACTGTTTTCAGCCAAGTCTTCAAAAGCAAAATAGAAAAAGGTCAATAAAGCAGTGAAAGATAAGCGATAGGAATGAACACAGAAATGACTCGCTGGTTTTCCTGTTCCTTTCTGGGAATGTGGACCAGTGAGGGAGCAATCAATTTTCACTGTTCTTGCAGCGAGTCTGAGGGAGAGAGAGTGCACAGTGGAAATGCGCAGAGCTTTTTTTCTGAATAGGGATCAGCCTCATAGTCAGCATGCTTGATTCAGGATAGCTAAGAGAAGAAACAGAGGGGCTCACTTCTGAAAGCACAGGGAACCTGTATCTCATCTGAACTCCTGTGACCCCAATTTCCTTCTTCCAAACGCCCCTTAGCCACCCGATTTGTACGATACCAACACCTCTCTCAGTATGTCCCGGGATGCGTCCGTCTACCAAGATGAGAGCAATCTATCTGCTATGGACACCCCCACCACGACACCCGAGAAGCAGTCTGCGCAGGTCAGAAACGCACCCCAGCAAAATGGGCTGAGATCTCCGCAGGAAAAGAGAGGGGCGCCGACTGCAGGAAGGAAGAGTAGCTTTCCCACAGGAGCTGTAGACATGTTGAAATAGGGCCTGGCACAAGAAAGGCGGTACCTTCCTTCTCATTCCTGGTCAAAGGTGTGAAAACAGAGCTCTGTATAGGAAGATCTCTTACAGAAGGCCTTGCTTGATCAGACGATAGTTTCTGGGAATGATGGGTGCTACTATCTCATTGCTTTGAAAAGCCTTTGAAAGGGATTCCTCTATATTCTGAGCAGCCAGGAAAAGAAATGGGACCCAGCCCTGTTGACAGAGAGGAGGGGACTCCCCATGCCTTGCCTCTTGGCTCCAATTTCACATTAAGGGAGGAAAGTTTCTGAACATCCACAAAGCTTTGCACTGCCAGATTGTTGCTCCTTTTCTGGTTTCATTTAAGTGTGAAAATACGTGTGCCAGAAACGCAGAGGGTCATTTGAATTCTGGTAGTAATGGATGGAGGGTTCGCTTTGAAAATAATGGGGAAAGGGCAGTTCTTGGAAAATATAATATAGCTTAGCTAACCTGAGACAAATATGTTTACCCTGGTATGGTTTTTTAATGTGTTGGGTATAACTATTTGGTTTACACAAAGGAGAGGGAGAAAGTTGAGAAGGAATGGGAAGGATGCGTTCCCCGGGGGCTTTAGTGGGCGTCCACTTGGATGTGGTTTCCGTCAGCTGCCACAAAAGGTTGATTTCTTCCAGTCCAGGGAGGCAGTTCTGTCTCTAGGCCCCTGCGAGGCTGGAGAAGAGAAAGCTTGTTCCCAGGGCCTGGCACTTGGTGTTTTGGGGCTTGGGCCTGCTGCTCAGCTAGTCTAACGGGTAAAGCCCCGCAGAGCACAAGCAGGCATTGCCACGGTGGAGGCAGCAGAATAAGGGCGGCCAGGAAGTGCCCTCCACCCTGGGCGATTCCTCCCCTGGTGGCTTGGCTGGCCTGCTTTAAGAGCGTCTGTGTCCCCTCGGTGCCCGCTCCTTCCTCAGTGGCGTTATCTCTGTGTTCCTCACTCAGATGCGGCAGGGCCAAGGTAGGCTGGGCGAGGAAGACTCTGACGTAGATATTGAAGGGTTGGATGAGGATGAGGATGGGAAACCTAAGACTCCAGCCCCAGTGAGTATCCTTGACCCCACCTGTAGCTCACCTGTGGGCTTCTGCTCTCGTAGCAGAAGCTGAGGCAGTGCAGGGCCCTCTGGAGCGATTCTATCAGCAGCGGATGAAATGCTAGCCAAAGCAATCAGTTTTTAGGAAGAGCTGGCACTGCCGGTGCACCATGTCAGTGGGAAGGAAGCCAAGCATCCTTTTGCTCTGTTTCAACTTCTGACCTCCCCTTCTCCCTCCTGCTCCCCGTGACAGGAAGTGGAGGACGCAGAGGGAGACCTGGCTGATGAGGAAGAAGGCTTGGTTCAGCAGCCTCAGGCCAGCGTGCTCTACGAAGACCTGCTCATGTCAGATGGGGAGGACGATGACGGCAGCGATGAGGAGGGCGATAACCCCTTTTCATGTGAGTCGGCTGTTGGATTTCTGAAAAGGGCAGGAAGCCGCTGCGCAGGAACCATGCTGCCCTTCTTTGTTGTATCTGCTCCTAGTTCCAGGGAGAAAGACCCAGGAAGGCGTCCTCTCCCCCTCTTTCTGTACAAATATCGCCAGAGACACGGAGGGGGGAGAATGCAGGCTAAGCGCGAGACAGAAAAGGATGCTGATTTGAGCACAGGAAGTTTTCACTGGGTCGTATCAGTTTGTAAAGAGGTTTTGCTGCCTTCCCGGCCCAGGGATTTTTAGGAAAGGGGGGGAGAAGAGTCTCGGATGCTGTTGTGAAAAATGAAGCGCAGATTAAATAAGTGGAGAAGAGAGAGAGGTTGTGAATTAGAATAGGACAGTCACCACAGGAGCAATTGGGGAAATGTGTTTTATTTATTGGTTAGCATTTTTATACGACCCAGTAATTGATGCTCTCTGTAAAATGTATAATGATAATATAAACAGTACTTAATGTGAAAAAACCCAAACCTGCTTATTGGAGAAGTTCCAATGATTTACTATCTTTTTCTGATGTTTTTGGTTCTGTTAATTCAAGTCATGGCAGTGTGAAATGCTACTGAGGAAGTGAATGTCCTTGGAAGCCCACAGCAGTGATGGGGAAGTAAAAATGTTGCTGGCAAGCATGGCGCAACATCAGAGTGACCCTTTGGTTGTGTCTCCTAGCTATTCAGCTTAGTGAGAGTGGGAGTGATTCTGACGTGGAGCCCAGCGCAGTTCGGCCCAAGCAGCCTCACGTCCTCCAAGAGAACACGCGGATGGGCATGGACAACGAGGAGAGCATGATGTCCTACGAGGGGGCTGGAGGAGAGGCTTCTCACACCATGGAGGACAGCAACGCCAGGTGAGGACAGGCCATCAGGCGACCGATCATTCAGCAGAAAAATCTTAACGGTGTGGCTTCCTTTGGCATATAAGGACCTTTCTTGCTCCTTTTTCCAGTTACGGTAGCTACGAGGAGCCAGGCCCAAAGTCCAATACGCGAGATGCCAGTTTTAGTAGCCTGGGAGGGTACGAGATCTCAGAAGAGGAGGAGGAAGAGGAAGAAGAGGAAGAGGAAGAGGAGGAAGAAGAAGAAGAGGAGGAAGAGCAACGATGCGGCCCTAGCGTGCTAAGCCAGGTTCATCTGTCAGAGGATGAGGATGACAGCGAGGACTTCCACTCCATAGCTGGAGACAGCGATCTGGATTCTGATGAGTGAGGATGGCCTGGCATGGAGGCGGTCTTGGAGGGGAGCCACCCTGCTCTTCTTCCAAGCTCTGAAGAACAGGAGACCCTGGCCTTGGGGCACCATTGCCTGGCCTGCAGCACCGGACATATGTGTGTGTGTGTGTGTGTGTGTGTTTGTGGCCAACTGGCGTGCATGGCATAGCCAGCCTGGGAAGGGGTTGGTACCGATGGGCTGGCAGCAAATCCACAGGCGGTCCCCAAGTTATTTGGCATAGGGGGGCTATCAGGAAGGAGCAAGCAGGATGTGGACATTCTTCCCTAACTGTAAATAAACCTGTTTCTGAAACGCCCCGGGGACCTCTTGCTTTGGGGGGGCCGGGGGGGGGGGAAATGATGCTTCCCACTGCTGGGGAGGGAGGGACCCAGCTACAAAGGGGAGGGTGGTTCGGGAGGGGGAATCAGCACCGTTGCCCCCCCATCTCCGTCGGGGAGAGACGGCCATTTTGCCCTCTATGGGGGAGGGAGACGGAGCCCCGCCCCCTTGCGGTGCCCTTCCCCCGCCGTCCTGCAGCCGAAGTCTCGCCCTTTTCCTTCCCGTCGGCCATCGCGCGCCCTCCTCCCCCCTGGTTGCCCCCTTGTAAGGGAGGGGGAGGCTCGCCGACTAGCTACGGCGCATGCGTTTTGCGGGGTGAAGCGTCCGGCGGAGGACTACGGAGACGGCGCCGGGAGGGCTGTGTTTCTGCGCTTCTACCTGGGGCCTCGTTGGGAAGAGCGAGAGGCAGGAGGCTGTGAATCGCGCAGCGCCCTCCCCGTAAACCTCGCCCTTGCGGGAGGGAGCCAAGTCGCCCTCTCGAAGTCCGGGGACTATTTCGGGGGAGGAGGAAGAAGAGCCGGCGAGGCGCTTCGCTCGGGCGCTGTCTGCTTGCGCGCCGCCATTTCGGGAGGCGCAGCCTGAGGCGCGAGGAAGGCCGATTGCGAGCGAGGCGGCTGCTGGAGCCATGGCGGCGTCTGTGGGGAATGTGGCCGACAGCACAGGTATCTGTCGCCGCGGCCGCGCCTCCCGCCATTCACGGGTGGGGAGGGTGGCCGGGGTCCTCGTCGCGAGGGCGCCGGGCCGCCTCTCGCGTCTCCCTGGCCCGGAATCCTGCCCGGGCCTCCTCCGAGGCAGCCTCTCGACCCAGCTGGGCGGCGGTGCTAAGCCCTCGAGCAGCAGCGGCCCTTTAGCCGTTAGTGGGAAGGGGGACTCGGGACAGCCGGTGGTTTTCCCAGAGATGCGGCAGGGCTCGAGGCCCGGGGCCTCTGCCAGGACGGCGGGAGGTGCGCTGGATACACGTGGGGCCGGGCCTCTCCCTCCTCGGCCTGCGGCTGAAAGACCCGCCCGGCGCTGACAGTCGCCCTGCAGGCCGGGACGCCGGGACGCCTGCTTTTCCCAAGGTGGATTGGCCGCTCTTCTCGGGGAGGGGGGGTGCGACAGGCTGATGAGCTGCACATGCGCAGTTGGTCTGTGCGGTGTTTGGCCAGCGCCCTGGACGGGGCCGCTGCCTTCTGGCCCTGCCGTCGCCCCGGGATGGGGAAAGGTGGCCCGAGGACCCCCTCGCCACACTTCACGTCTTCCTTCCAAACAAAATGGTGGCTGGAGCACCCTTCTTCCCACATGAGGGTAAATTACAACTCCTGGCAGACTCTCAGGCCTTCGTGCCTTCCCATTCTTGTTTTAAATGCTGGAGGATTTGTCACTTGCCTCCAAGGGTAGTTATCCAGGGCAGCAGCTGTTGATAGCCTGGGGTCTGGGAGCTTATTTCATCGTAGTGCCATATGCGGGTGGTAGATAAAGATACCTGCGACCTCTGGGACAAGTTTGGCTTCTTATGATCACCAGAACAAACTTATGTACGAATATAGCATACAAACCTTTGAATGGAAATAACTGAATACTATATAATTTTTCATGTTTCAATATTTCAAATAGGATAACTGTAATTTTTAAGGAAATTTCCTAATTCATTTCTCAAAATTAGTGTGTGGTCTTGCTGTTAAAGGAATTGCACCTCTGCTGTGTGGCTCTTCCCCCCCACAGATGATAACCTTTCTTCTGATTAACTTGTGTTTTTTTTTTAAAAAAAATAGCTTCTATAGCAAAGGGATTTTGTATTTGTATTTGCTTGTATTAAATTTCTACCTCACTGTTGTAGACAAGTGAAATGCTATGGCTGTTTTCCTTCTATTTCTGGATGAATTTTTAATGTATAGAATCTTATTGCTGCATTACATAATAGTATAAGGTTGTTCTCAAGTGACTATATATAAAGAGTGAAAAGACAGTTCAAAATTATCAAAGAAATTCTTGCTTTGAATACATTTTGGGCAAGTGACTTTTACTTGCCTCTTAAACAGATATATAATTTTTGTTAGTAATGGAATAAATCACTTTGGGAAGGTTACAAATAGTTCAGATGAAAAACAGCTAAAAGGAAAAGAATTGGGTTCTCTCATACAATTTCTCTGTGGGCCCTTTATTGAGCAGCTCCTAGTCCCTTGAGGACTGTGATAATCAACTTTTTTTAAAAAAAAAAAAGTGGGCATTCTGATTCGGTAAATTATTTGCTAACTTACCATCTTGATGGAAAATTACCGGGAAGTGTTGTGCAAGCTTTTATCAGGCTTTTTGCAAAGCTTGTGCAAATCTTCCTTTTCTTCTCTGAAGATAAGTTCAGCTTCTCATCAAACTACTAGTTGACTTATTTTATTATTTGTAACACTGTAGTTTGTGGTAAATAATTTACTTCTTTAGTTCACAGCAGTTTATCAGACTTGAATTAATTTTATACATTGTTTCAGTGTTAATTTTCAAGTGTATTAGAAAACTTGATTCCTAGTCCAGCAAATGTTGAGTTTCATAATCTCCCTTCTCATGATTTTATCGGGGAGAGAATATTGCTCTGGTGCTGACAACAGATGATGAACACACAGGAAAACCAATGATCTATAGCTTTTTCTGAACAAAGTCTGGAGGTCGTCTCAGCAATGTTAAGTTTATTTGGTAGATAACAATACTTACTGTATGCAATCATTTCATTGCATGGAATCATGTTTTTATTTTCTTACATGGAACATTTTGATTTTAACATTACAGTAAGGCTTGTGTTGAACAATGGTATATTCCTCATATTGGCCTGTTTGAAAAAAGAATGAAAGATTGTCACCTAGACTAAATCAGATAGTCTGGGTCATGGCTGAGCTAAAGCTGAAGATGCTAAGATGGGGTTGGGGGAAGGGGGAGAATCGACATCTTTGAAGCTTGACAATGACCATCATTGAGTTAGGGAGTCCCTATGTCTCTGTCTAATCATCAAATACCTCTTGGACGTTGGCATTTCATCTTTTAATTTGTACACCATTATTTACCCATTGTTATTATCCATTGTTTATCCATTTTCTAACGTTTTGTTTCCCCCTCCTTCCCCTGAATGTTTTGGTGATCCCTCAGAACCAACGAAACGTATGCTTTCCTTCCAAGGCTTGGCGGAGTTGGCTCACCGGGAGTATCAAGCAGGAGATTTTGAAGCAGCCGAGAGGCACTGCATGCAGCTTTGGCGCCAAGAGCCTGACAACACGGGTGTGCTCTTACTACTCTCCTCCATTCACTTCCAGTGTCGCAGGCTGGACAGGTAAGGAAGCTGGTGCCTCTCTCCCTCTGTGTGTGTGTGTGTGTGTGTGTGATGTTTTCTGTGTTTGTATTATTGTAATACATGACAAAAGATACATTGCATATCAGCAGACCCTGGCTCTTAAGGCCGTCCAAGTGAGATTACCCTTGCTGCTACTGCAGCAGTAATTGTTGAAAAAGAGATTGTGCCCTGTCCCAGTGCTCTAGAGTAAGGTAGCTCTTGCTCATTGTTCTCTTCAGCAGGATGCCTTAAGTGGAAACTCAACTTCTCTGCCTGTCCCACAGGCTCACTGGAAGCAATAAGATTAAAATCTGCTTCTGTGGAAGAAGTGAATGTGTGCGTCCTATCACAGCTACCCAATTGTGTAGCCCTCAGGCTCAAAAAGATGGGAAGGTGCCTTCTAATGAATGGCAGTTAACTGTGGCCATCTGTAGGCAATTTTTTTTATGCACAATTAAAATGTCTTTTTCAGATGTTGAACTCTGATTCTGTTGATAGTTCTTAAACCATCAAAGATCCAGTGAACAATTATTACCTTGACAAAGGCACCTTCAGTCTTCAATCTGTGTCTTCTCCAGGTCTGCTCACTTCAGCACTTTGGCGATCAAGCAGAATCCCTTATTGGCAGAAGCCTACTCCAATCTGGGAAATGTGTATAAGGAACGTGGACAGCTGCAGGAGGCCATCGAACACTACCGGCACGCTCTTCGCCTCAAGCCAGACTTCATTGATGGATACATTAACCTCGCTGCTGCTTTGGTAGCTGCAGGAGACATGGAAGGGGCAGTGCAGGCCTATGTTTCTGCCCTGCAGTACAACCCTGTGAGTAGAGATGGTGCCGATCTCTTGGAAAAGCTTTTTTCTCCAAAAGAAGTTTGGAAAGGCCCCCTTTAACGCTGTGGGGGTAACAATGCTGGGTGGGCTGCTGACTTGTGTGAACCAATGTTCTCCAGTGTGGTGCCCTTGAGAAACCCTTGGTGGGTAACAGCTCCTGTCTATCCTGTTGGGAGAATTGGTATTTGGAGGGGTTTCTGTTCGCTATCCTGCACTGCTGCTTACCTGAGCAGCTTATTGGCTCTTCTCATCTTCTGCAAGGACAGGTGCCATCTCTTAATTTAGGCATCTCTCCTGCTCTTCCTGTAATGCGTTCCCCCATGCTTCTAAGTACGGTTCCCCCATGCTTCTAAGTATTTTCTCAGTTCCCAGTAAATTCCAACACCTTCCAGTCTTCCCCTTTACAGAAGATTATTAAAAGGACACTAGAAGCTTAGTTGATTAGTTTCTTTATTGCAGTGCTCTCGTGTTGATCTGGGTCGGCTGTGCTGGTGGTGATAGAACCCATTTGTTTTTCAGGACTTGTACTGTGTGCGTAGTGACCTGGGGAATCTGCTCAAAGCCCTGGGTCGCTTGGAAGAAGCCAAGGTAGGTGTTCTGTAGAGTCAGTCTTTTGAACAATGTGAACGCTTGCGCCAAGTCTTCCATTCTCCGTTGGCCTCCAAGAGTCCCGAGACGTGGCTGAACACTGAAGGCTCTGAGTTACCCCAGGGTAGTGGCAGGGCGAGATATGGCAGGCCCGTGTTAACCCTTGCTTTAAGGCGAGAAGTGGAACACTGAGTCTTGCTGCAGAATGAGACTATCCATTATGGTGAAGTGACTGGCAGGGGCGCCACTACTCTGATCTGGAAATAACATGGCCCCAAACTGAGGCTTGCCTGCTGATGCCAAGCCAGTGACTTAGTCCGTGCTTCCTGCGAATGCTCTTCTAAAGTCCTTTGTGGCTTGTAAGTGTAGAAGAACCTTATCAAATGTTACCCTATGAATATGGTATTAAAAAGATTCTTTAACCCCTCCCCTCCCCCGGCCCCAACCTGGTTAGTGGAAGAAAGGCTAGCAAACATCATGGTTGCAGTTGGGTTCTTCAGACGGATCTGTTTTTGCCCAAATGTTGAATAAAGGTGTTGGTTTGCTTGGAAAATGACCTGATCAAAGAAAAACTTGCTACATTAAGTGGAAAGGTGGCTTCTAGCAGTCTGGTTTCCAACTAAGAATTTGAATACCAGGATGGGTTTTGAGGCTCTTGGCGTGACAAAAACTTAGAATGCAAAAACAGGGAAAGAACAACTGGGAATAGTCTTGTTACAAGCCACCTTACGCATTTGCGCAGCAGGGGTGAGGAGTGTGGAGGAACCAGAAGGACCTCCGCGGCAGTCCTTCACTTCACGCCCCGCGCGCTTGCTACCAAGTGGAGTGTATGAGGAGTGTAGCTGTCTGGCTGGCTGCTGTGCCTCTGGGCTGGGGAGGGAATTTGGCTTGCCTGAAGGATTGGCGTTTGGGCTATGGAACTGGGTCTGGCCATGTAGCTGCCCTGGAAATGGATGCTGGCGGGTGTGAAATGTCTTTTTGAGAAGACCAGCAATGCTCAGCCTGTCGGGTGGACAGCTAACATGAACTGCACTTCACTGCAGCTTTTAGTGTGACTGGTATAGGCCAAGACGCCGCGCCTGCCTTAGATTGCTGACTTCTTTATTTCAGAGCTTGGAGACACCTAGATTGAAAGTGTGACTCTGTTTCTGTGAGAATTCCACTAAAAAAGGGCAAGATAACTAAAGAGACATACTTGAAATAAATTGCAATGTATTTCTTTGGCTGTCAGTGCATTTGTAAGATCAAACCAGCAAGAATATTTGCTATTTCAAGTAAAATTTAAGTTTTGTGGAAATTTCAGAGCCTTTCTTCCAAATGCCCTGCTGTTTGCAGTTATCCCCGATTAACCCTTTCCCATCTGCATGTCTCCCATGTTACAGAAAACTCCTGAACCCTTGTGTTAGACATATCCAGAGATTTTCAATTGCTTTGTTGAACTTTTTACTAATGATCTTGTTTTATTTTCTCTCTTGTTTTTGGTTTTTCACCATTGATATTGTATTTAGAAGGTTTCAGGTGGGTGAAACCTCCTATTCCATGCGTAAGGTGCCTCGCTGAAGGGAGCTCGAGGCCTGGATCTAGGGCAGACACACTCCTCCTCCTCCTCCTCTTCCAGCAAGGAACGCACCGAAAACTCTCATGAGAAATATGGTAACGGGTTTGTAACTGCCACAGCAAAACCATTTGCCTCCATGCCTGAATCTTCTGTCTTGTGGCTTCAGAAACAGTTTAAGTATTTAATGTACAAGAAGTAATGTTAGAGAATATTTTATAGTCCTAGCCACAATTCTTTCAAAGATATATTGTAAAAGTAAATTAAAGATATAAGAAATAATAATTGGAGTTACTATAGTTAAAGCTTCTAACTCTTCCTGGTTGTTCATTTTTTTCCTTTTTCTTCTTTGTTTGGATTGCAGCGTTCTGCTCTTCTGATGATGCGCTGTGATCCTGCAGTAGCGCAAAGGCTGCGCAGCGGAAATGCGCCTTGCGTGCGATTGCGCCCTTGTGAATGGTTGATCAGATATGATTCATCTCTAACTGCGTGGCTTACCAATCCCTGTGCTGTAGGATTTTTGATACAATTGGGTTTGCAGTGCATTCGGATTTCAGACACAAATTGAACACTAACAGTTTTCACAGAGGCCTCTCTGGTAGATTAATCAGTCTGGCTGGCCGTTCACAGTCTCCAGGGCCGTTCTACACAGTGCAGCAGTTTGCAGCGATAGCGCAGCGGCGCGCTGTTAGGGAGCGCTTGCGGCGTCTTGCGCTTGCATTGCAGGGACCTGAACCTTTGGGCAAACCTGGTATTTGAGGTTTTGGAAGCTGAAGGAAGCACTGAGATGAAGAGAAAGGCAGGATCAGGGCTGTGCCCTGGAGTTGAAAGGGGGCAGGGTCTTTTCCAGGCTGTCTCCTTAAAGGCACCATTGGCACGTGCTGCCTGTTTTAGGTAGCTCATTGGGAAAGTCGTGGTCAAGCGTCATCCAGCTGCTTTAGATGCTTTCTATTCAGCTTGTTTTCCAAGCCACTGTGTTAAAAGTTGCTTCTGTAGTTGATGCTTGCTTTGGATTCCACAGGGATGCGGTGAACCTGGAGGAGGTGGAAATTTCCTGAATTGATTAAGGGGTATGATGTGCAGGTGCAGATCAATCTAACTGAAGATGGTGGGTTTGCCCTTGGGTTTTGGTTTGCGCCAGCGCAGGATCAGCCAGCTGTTTACAACCCTTTAGTTTTGGCGCAAGCAAGCCTATACTGCAGGATCACTTTTGGCTGGTTGGAGAAGAAATACTAACAATGTTTTTCTCAATTTTCTTTGTGCAATTATTCCCTCCCCTTATCTTTAATCCTTCCAAGGCCTGTTATTTGAAGGCAATTGAAACGCAACCCAATTTCGCAGTTGCATGGAGTAATCTTGGCTGTGTATTCAATGCTCAAGGAGAAATCTGGCTTGCCATTCATCACTTTGAAAAGGTAACTGGGAGTGTTGACGTTCCATTTTCAAAATGCTTAGCAAAGAGAGGGAGCCTGGCTACCCGGGACAAAAGCAGGGTTGTGTCTCTCTATTCGTGGTCTGTGTGAATGAAGAGTGATGCCTTATAAGAAGCGACCAAAAAGAAAAATGGCTTTTGGAACCCCTGGATTTTTATCACTTCCAAACTTTGGGAGGATAATTATGAAGAGGAAGGAGGCCTGCAGTGTGATAATCACAATTAAAATGGGTGGTGGGTGAAATCTTAAGGATGGCTGTGTAGTCCTCTTGTTCCGTGTAAAAATTTACTATAGGAAAGCTGGTAAACTAGGAGATGAGATGAAAGAGACTTCCCAGGGATACTGCCTTCAAATGTGATTGCAGTATTACCTTTGTTTCAGTAGGAAATAGAGTCAGCTGGTCTAAAGCAGACCTCTTATGCTTGTTGTCAATTTTCTAAGGCTGTGACCCTTGACCCAAACTTCTTGGATGCTTACATCAATCTGGGGAATGTTTTGAAGGAAGCCCGGATATTCGACAGGTAATCCAACAAAACCAATCCTTCCCAGGCTAGGGCGTGGCTTTCTGTCTACCTGGGGGTGGAGGTAGGCCAGGGCAGTGTTCTGTGTAATCATTAATTCCTGCGCCCCGTGGATCATCAGCTTGATTTGTAGCATCTCTCATTTTAGAGCTGTTGCAGCCTACCTGAGAGCCCTGAGCCTGAGTCCAAACCATGCAGTTGTGCACGGCAACCTGGCCTGCGTCTATTATGAACAGGGGCTGATCGACCTGGCCATAGACACCTATAAGCGTGCCATTGAGCTGCAGCCACACTTCCCCGATGCTTACTGCAACCTGGCCAACGCCCTTAAGGAGAAAGGCAGCGTAAGACACCATTTCTCACTGGCTGGGGTGGGCTTGATCCAGTAGTGGAGCCTGGTTGCATCGTAAAAGCTTTGGCTCCAGTGTCTGAAAGAGTGTGGTCCTTCTCTTTTTTAAAATACTAAACTTAGCTTAATCTACGTTAACAGGTTGCTGAAGCAGAGGAATGTTACAACACAGCCCTTCGCCTGTGTCCCACTCACGCAGATTCCCTCAATAACCTGGCAAACATCAAGCGGGAACAAGGAAATATTGAAGAGGCTGTCCGCCTCTACCGTAAAGCTCTTGAGGTCCGCTTGTCAGTCATTATCCATGACAGTCGGCCTCACACGTGCTCCTAGGGAGCCTGGCCTGCCTTCCTTTAGTGTTTGGTAGCAATGAAATAAAGGTTAAGAACGTCTGCCTGGAAAAGAGGGAAGATTATTCTCTAGAATTTTGATTACCTCTTGGAAAGGGTTACATTGTGCTTCTGTTTCTATTGGGCCTCTTCAGGGATGTTGAAAATCCCTCTACTCTTTGTGGCCAGCTAGTGCAGGGAGAGAAGGATCAGAGAGCAGGAGCGATAGAAAGGAAGGGCTGTGTGGGAAAATATAACTTGATGAGTTAAACAGGGTGGGATGAGCAATTCACAGCACACAGTGGTTCTGGGCAGCTCCAGGATGATGTGGGGTATGTCATTCAATATACATCCATTATTTTTCAGTACTTTTTAAGTTAAAAATGATAAAAGTGATTTGGATCCTAGAGACAGATTTTCCTGGAAGAACTAAGGCCATTTTATTTCCTGCAGGTTTTCCCAGAATTTGCAGCCGCCCATTCCAATTTAGCAAGTGTTCTACAGCAGCAGGGAAAGCTGCAGGAGGCTCTCATGCATTACAAGGAAGCTATCAGGTAAGGCTTTAAACGTTTGGAATGGCTGAGAATTGATCGGGATTCTGCTGTGAACAGTGCTCTTCCTTACAACCCCCCCCCCTTTGTCTGTGGTTTAGAATCAGCCCCACATTTGCCGATGCCTACTCCAACATGGGGAACACCTTAAAGGAGATGCAGGATGTCCAGGGAGCTCTGCAGTGCTACACACGGGCCATCCAGATAAACCCTGCCTTTGCCGATGCTCACAGCAATCTGGCTTCCATCCACAAGGTAGGCCTGGTCTGGTCCAAGTCAGGCCTGGTAGCCGTGGCAGCAAGTCGCTCCTCCTCACTTGGCTCCTCTTCCTCTGCTTTCAGGATTCAGGGAACATACCGGAGGCCATTGCTTCATACCGCACTGCTTTGAAACTGAAACCCGACTTCCCGGATGCCTATTGCAATTTGGCACACTGTTTGCAGGTAAAGAGACTCGATTTGAGTTCTTTGAAAATCGGGCAGCTTTTCTGTATTAGCAAGCTACACAGACCACTGCTTGTTCTTTTTAAGATTGTTTGTGACTGGACTGATTATGATGAACGAATGAAGAAGCTAGTTACCATAGTTGCTGATCAGCTGGAGAAGAACCGACTCCCTTCCGTCCACCCTCACCATAGCATGCTGTACCCGCTGTCTCACAGCTTCCGAAAGGCTATAGCGGAACGACATGGAAACCTCTGTCTGGACAAGGTGGGTTCACTGCTCAAAAGCTTCGCAGCATCCATTCCTTTGGAAGACACAGGCTTGGAAGGAGGGGGGGGTCCCTTAATGCACTACAAGTAGCTGCCATTTTTTCCTTGCCAGATCAATGTGCTTCACAAACCCCCATATGAGCACCCTAAGGAGTTGAAGGCCAGCGAAGGCAGGCTCCGTGTGGGCTATGTCAGCTCCGACTTTGGGAATCACCCCACGTCGCATCTCATGCAGTCAATCCCAGGCATGCACAACCCAGACAAATTTGAGGTAAGGGGCCTTTGAAGGAAGTTGGCACCTTGCTTGAACTGATAGAATGTCCTGATCTGGAAGTTGCGCCCTTTATAAATGCAGCCCTTTTTGATCACGTGCTGTAGAAAGCAGCCTCTGGTGATCCTGAATCCCAAACATCGCAGTGTTGCTCCCTTCTAGGTGTTTTGCTATGCACTGAGCCCTGACGACGGCACAAACTTCCGAGTGAAAGTAATGGCTGAAGCAAATCATTTCATTGATTTATCTCAGGTAAGAGTGATTCCCAGGATGCAAAAAAAACTGTTGGTGTCTGAGCACAGGAAACTTCATAGAATAGCATGGCTTTGTTGTAAATTTGGTGGGGTGTAGTCTTAAACTTGAGATGAAAATGACTTTAGTTCCAATGTTGAGCAACACAGCGCAATCATGCTCTCTACTAGTTAACGACCTTGGCAATTAAAGGCCGCGCTCTAGCATTCAGAATAACTGGTCCATCTTTATGGCTTTATGTTTGGAGATTTAGAAGTTGCATCAAAATTTTTGCCGTCTTCTTGAATCTGTTTTTGGAAAACAAAAGTCAAATGTTGCCCTGATACATCAGTCCATGAATGTTGGTTGCCATCCTTGAACAAAGCAGAAAGATGGCTTAGCAAAATTTTTAAATTTTGGCCTCCTAGGTTCCATGCAATGGGAAAGCCGCTGATCGCATCCACCAAGACGGCATACATATCCTCATTAACATGAATGGCTACACCAAGGGAGCCCGGAACGAGCTGTTTGCCCTCAGGCCAGCACCAATCCAGGTAACACAGCTGCCCTGAAGTCACTTCAGAGGCTTCTTTCTGTGAAAATTACCTCCTTTCTCCCTACTTCCTTTGGATTTCATTTTATGTGAGCGGTAGGCGAATTTTGCTCACACTATTACAAAGGAATAACAATGCTTTTGGTGCATGATAAAAACTGTTTGTCCTGCCTTGAAGTTGGGTCACAGGAATGCCCCAAATTTCATATTACAAATAGAGTGTTTCAGTCTTTAAATCCCCTTGCTTGCAATAATTTAAAATTTATCTAAACTGGTTGTTTAATTTTATTTTTAAAAACTCGTGCTCTTAGTTATCCACTAAATACATGAAGTAGTCATCAGCTCTATGTTGTCTCCTGAAATTTTCTGAAAGACGTTTTTGTGGCTGGTTGTGATAATTGCTATTTTGTAAATATATACTGTAGGGTTCTTTCAGGACACTGTTGGAGATTTGGGGTGACCTTGACCCCAGACATGCTTTATCTTCATTTCTAGGCTATGTGGCTGGGCTATCCAGGGACTAGCGGTGCCTTATTCATGGATTATATCATCACAGACAGAGAAACTTCACCCATAGAGGTAGCTGAGCAGTACTCCGAAAAGCTGGCTTACATGCCCAATACATTCTTCATTGGAGATCATGCAAATATGTTCCCACACCTGAAGGTACTGTGGAGTTCAGTGAGCAAGGCTAGAGTCGGCCAGCTTTGTTTCTCTCTGAAGTTAACATAAGCTCAATTTCCAGCCTCCTCAAAACATTTCTTTTCTTTCAGAAAAAAGCAGTTATTGACTTCAAATCGAATGGGCATATTTACGATAACAGAATTGTTCTGAACGGCATCGATCTAAAGGCCTTTCTCGATAGCCTACCTGATGTAAAAATGGTAAAGGTGAGAACATTTCAGGAACATGGATAGCACAGCATGAACATGGAGACAACTCAGCAGTATCTTGTAAAGGGCTGCAAATGGGGAAATGAGAAGGCTAAACTGTTTGACTAGCTGGCTGGCTGCCTCCTCTTTCTGAAGACAAATGGGGTTTGCTTGTCTTGGTTTCTAGATGAAATGTCCTGATGGAGGAGACAACGCAGACAGCAGCGCTGGTCTCAGCATGCCCGTCATCCCCATGAACACAATTGCAGAAGCTGTGATTGACATGATAAATCGTGGACAAATTCAGATAACAATAAATGGATTCAACATTAGCAATGGATTAGCAACTACTCAGGTGAAAATCTGCATCTCCTGTTTTGGGATTCTGGAGCTCCGAAAGTTGAGGGTCTTGGTTGGGGAAGGAGGGAGGAAGGGGGAACTGGCCTTGTGAAAGGCAGTGGAGGAAGGCCTGCAGCACCCTGAGTGAATTCTTACATTTAGATCAACAATAAAGCTGCAACTGGTGAGGAGGTTCCACGCACCATCATTGTCACCACTCGATCCCAGTATGGGCTCCCTGAAGATTCAGTTGTCTATTGTAACTTCAATCAGCTTTATAAGATTGACCCGTCCACTCTGCAAATGTGGGCTAATGTGAGTAATTAGGTTCTTTTTAAAACGTGGACTTGAGGGTGGAGTTTTGTCTAGGTCATGTTGCACGTGCCTAAAGCCTCTCATTTTGTCTTTCCTGCCTTTAGATCCTGAAGCATGTTCCAAACAGTGTTTTATGGCTGTTGCGATTCCCAGCTGTGGGGGAGCCAAATATCCAGCAGTATGCTCAAAACATGGGCCTGCCCCAGAACCGCATCATCTTCTCCCCTGTTGCTCCCAAAGAAGAGCATGTGAGGAGGGGCCAACTGGCCGATGTCTGCCTCGACACTCCCCTTTGTAATGGCCACACCACAGGGATGGACGTGCTCTGGGCTGGGACTCCAATGGTCACAATGCCAGGTAAGCGGGGGAGGCTCTGCCCAGTAAGGAAGTGGCGTGTGCCTGAGCAGCTGTGACCATCTTGTCTTCTGCCTCCAGGAGAGACACTGGCCTCCCGGGTGGCGGCCTCCCAGCTGACTTGCCTTGGCTGCCCTGAACTCATCGCAAAGAGTCGGCAGGAATATGAAGATATTGCAGTGAAACTGGGAACGGATCTAGAATAGTAAGTGTGTTTCTGAGGTATGGGAACCCTAGTGGGTTCAGTCCTGAAAGTGCCCAGAGGAAGAGTCGTTGGGACTGGAGGAACGATTAGCCTGCGCCAAATAGTTGGAACGTGAGAAAGGATGAGTGTCTGAAGCCAAGGGCTTCTAAGCACTGGGGGTTTGTTCTTCCCCTGCAGCCTGAAGAAGATTCGTGGCAAGGTCTGGAAGCAGAGAATATCCAGCCCCCTGTTCAACACCAAGCAGTACACGATGGAGTTGGAGCGGCTTTATCTCCTGATGTGGGAGCACTGTGCAGCTGGCAACAAGCCAGAGCACATCAATTCCCTGGAGAGTGGCGAATCCGCCTAAATCACTGGTGTGTGGAAGCTGTCAGGAGGCTCCTGGGCAGAAGCCACAAACAGGGACTTTGCCTCTGCTTCGTCTACCTGGAACTTGTAGCAGAAACGATCTATGGCTGGAACTGGAGAGAGCAGCCGGACTTGCCTCTTGCATGATGGAGGAGGTGGAACTGCCTGTCCTGGCCAAGCTTTTGCCGCCGGGCTCAGCTGGGCCCCGATGTGCGTCTCTGGGCTGGGCTTTACAAGGAGAGGTGTAAAACAGCCAGGCAGCTGCAATTTCATGGATTGATTCAGTTTTCCTAGAAGTTAGATCTCTCTCTTCCTTCGTGGATTGGAACTGGAGCTTTTTTTTTAACGATTGGTTTTCGGGTATTCCTGTTGGTACACATGTGGGTCTGACAAGGTTTCCAGCTAGTTTGAGTTGCTCCTCCCCGAGAATCTCTGCTGGTGAAGCTTTTTTATGGGTTTTATAAACCACTCGAGCCAACATCAGCCTCCTTAATGTCTGACACGTCTCTTAGGCTTTGTGTGCTGTCTTGACTCTGATGAGGGCTTTTTTTAAAGCCTCACGCTGTCAGTTCACTTCAGAACGGCACACTTCTATGTAGGAAAGATAAATTGAATTTAAAATGCAATCTCCCCATCTTTCTCCGAAATATGTGGAGAAACCCAACCTGGTGCCAAATGCTTATCCTTCAGGAAAAATAATTATGTACAGAATTGCAAAGACTTGAAAAATAAAGCTCTGGTTTGACCAGGTTGGCCCCGGGATGGGGGTCTGGCCCTTCCTCGACAAAGCCGTTCTGTGGCCTGCCTTGGAGGCTCCCTTACTAAGCCAAGCTCCTCTTGACCAGCAGAAATGCCACCCCAGGTAAGTATGGATTTTCTTTTCAGTGTCTGCCTCCCGTCGGAGGAGTGCTGTTCACTGCCCACCTTTCCAAGGAGCACCCAGAGGCTGGGGGGCAAAACTGCCCCCTTTCTGAGCAGGCAGGAAGAATCGGCTCCCCCACTGAATCTGCTCTGGGCCTGCAATTCACAACGGCTCCCCAGAGTGCTGGTAGAGCAACCCTCCCTCCGTCCTACTCGCCCCCCAGGCAGCACCCCATGGGTGCCCCAAAGGAAGGGGGGCCTTGCGTGTCCTGAAGGGAGAATGCTGCGGGGGGGGGGCAGGCGGGCAAAGAGAGGCGAAGCTGCTAGCACTGTTGACCTGTACCAGCCTGTGTGTCCGGATGCGCGTCTGACAAATACAGATGAAACCACTGGCCCGGCTCTGCCTCTTTTCTCGGCGGAGGCGGCTGCTTCCGGGTGGGGGCGGGGGAGCTCGGGGCGCCTTTGGGGCGGGCGGTCGCCCCGGCAACGCCAGTGGCGGCGGAGAAGCGGCGGATGGTGAGGCGGGCGGCAGCTGGGCGGGCGGGATGGGAAGAGAGGGAGCCCGGCGGTCATCGAGGCTGTCGCCCGTCCAGGCCCACAAAGGGAAGGGGGCGGCGGCCTCGCCGCGGAGGAAGCTCGGCCCGAAGCTGGAGCTCAGCGCGGCCCACAAGCGGCAGATGCGGGAGGCCTTCGACCTGCTGGACGCGGACGGGACCGGCACCATCGACGTGCAGGACCTGAAGGCGAGCGGGGCCGGCTGCGGCGGGGAGCGCTGGGCGGGGGGGGGTTCTCCCTTCGCCCCTCGTTCTCACCGCCTCCCCTCGCCCAGGTCTCCGTCCGCGCCCTGGGCTTCGACCCCCCGAAGGAGGAGCTGCGCCGGCTGGTGGCCGAGGTGGACAAGGAGGGCGCGGGCAAGATCGGCTTCGACGCCTTCTACTCCGTCATGGCCCAGAAGATGGTAGGGCCCGCAGCCCGAGGGGAGGGGAGGGGAGGGGAGGGGAGGGGGCGGCCGGGGCAGCTCTTCCTAAAGGAGGGGGGGATCGGGTCGGAAGCCCCCCTCCGCCCACTCGCCCCCCTCCCGGTCCCGTAGTCGGAAACCGATTCCCCAGAGGACGTCCTGAAGGCCTTCCAGCTCTTCGCGGACAAGGACAGCGGCCGGATCGCTTTCGAGAACCTGAAGCGGATCGCGGCTGAGATCGGGGAGACGCCCACCGATGAAGAGCTTCAGGTGAGCTCGGGCCCCCTCCCGCAGCCCCCCCCCGCCCGCTGCCCCCTCCGCGCAGGCTCCGCCCTCTTTCTCTGCCCCGCAGGAAATGATTGATGCAGCCGACCTGGACGGAGACGGGCAGGTGAGCGAGCAGGAGTTCCTGAGGGTCCTGAGGAGGCGCGATTTCTAGGTGAGCCCCTCCCTGGCGGCTGAGCGCTCGGGGCGGCCCGGACGGCAGGGCCGGGAATCACCCGATGGTGAGGTGGGCCGCATGGAGAGACAACCGGCCAAGGAGCCCCAGGGCCCGGCTGGCTGACCCTGGAGCAGCCCTCTCCCCCCAGGGCCTCCTCCCAGACCTGCTGGACCGCGAGGCTCCCTTTGTCTCTGCTTCGCTAAGGGGGGGGGATGGGAGCCCAGGAACCTATGACGCTTTCCGGCCAATGGACACAGCTCCGTAGGGGGCATGGTAACCTCATAGCTCAAAAGCACATATTTTTCCTCCCAAAGCTGTTCCCACAGCTGGATTTGGGAGTTCCTGCATGCAAAGCAGGTCATCTGCCCAGACGTGTGAATGAGGGGTTGGGTTTTCTTCACTCAGCTGTGTGAGCCCAGCCACAGCATCCCAGGCTGAATAAGGATTCTGACTGAGGAGCATCACGACGATCGAAAGAGACACAGAGTCATCTTCAGCAGCAGAGATCCCACTAAAAGTCAAAAGCACAGGAATTGCCTGAGATTTTGTGAAGGCAAAATGTCCACAGAACGGGTGGTCGGGTGGTGGTCAGAAGGTGCCCAGCAGGTGAGAGTGGTTGGACTGTCCAGTTTCCCTCGGAGAGCCTCAGCTTTCCCTCCTCTGCTGAATGGGATGGTTTGTTCTGATGGTTTGCAAACATTTCCGCCAAAGGGGAAGGGGCAGCTCTGCACAAAGATAACGCCTGCCCTGAAAAATAAAGTTGAATATGTTGGAATTGCTTCTCCCTGGTGGTTGAGAGAAGCAACTGTGAGTGTGTCCCAAGAGAGGGACCAACACTTGGTGTCCCCAAGAAAGACTGAGAACTTCATTGCAACTGATGAAAAGCAAGCCAAGCAGCCAAGGAAGGAAAAGAGGCGGCCGGGGGGGGGGGGAGAATAAAAAGCAACAAGCAACGGCTTCCTGCTGCTCATCCTCCTTGGTGGTGAGATTGGCCAAGGATCAGGAGGTGGGCTAGCGGGGCTTGCAGACCCAAACAGAAAGAACGCTGGAAAGGAGCAGAAATCACGAGCGCTTCTTGGCTTGTGTTTTTCTGTTCTTGAATCTTCTGTGACCTCACGGGAGTCCCACCAATGGCTGAGCTTGCTCTTGACCCGCAGCCAGAGATGCGGCTGCAGCCGTTTCCCTGCACACGAGCAAGCAGCTCTGCCACCCCACCTGGAGAACCTCCTGCCGCAGTCTCACTCTGCATTCCATGTCCAGAGGGAGGGAAGCCCACATTTATCGTTATCGAAAGCAGTAAAAATAAGAGGGTTGGACTTGGTATTGATGAATTCAGCCCTCTGGCCTTCCACAGCCCTTGCCCGCACTTCCTCCTGTGATCCATCACACCCCAGCCCTGCTTTATGGGCCCAAGAGTAAGTTGACAGAGCACCTCTGAAGGAGATTTATGGCCAGCATATATTATGCCTTACAGGGAGCTGCAGAAGAATGGGAGACCCTGGTAATTACTTCGTAAATATTAATGCCCATCCCCTGGAGAAGCAAGAGGTGGAAGACAGGCTGTTTCTTCAGAGTCAAGCTCTGGAGGTAGCAGCAGGCGGCCCAGCTCTCCAGCAGGAACGCTCAGAGTGACGCCTCAGTGGGTGACGAGCTGAGCCTGTTCATTCCCCTGGCATTAGTGGGGAGTGTGCCCTGAGGACTTTTGAACTGACGTCCCCTCTCCTCAAAGCCCCGCTGGTCAGGCTCCTTGCTCCCTGAAAAACGTGGATGCACAATTAGGGGCACTTGGCTTACTTTGCCCTTCCCTCCCCGCCCCCCTTTTCTCTACCAATTCTGCTCCAATTCAAGGTGACTCACTGCTTGGGTACCCTGGCTGAAAAGCATTTTAAGTCACATAAATAATTATTTGTAAGTAGGCTGCCTTGTTCAAAGAGTAGAAGAGCCACTGCTTCTAGAAGTTTCCACCAAGCAAGGACATATTTGAACCTGGTGTTTTCTGAGCTTGGCTGTTGCCCTGCAGACATCTCATTACCAAACTAGGGAATGTAATCAGTTTTAGCATCAGGGATTCCACTGTCCAGACTAGACTGCTGGTCCTCTGCCCCCCCTCCCCACCCCCGGGTTTTCCTGGCCCAGCAGCCTCTTTCTTTCCCTCTTTCTCGCCTGCTCCATGCTAGGATGGATTGGCTTCTCATGAATAGGAAGCAAAGAGTAGAAACTGCTCAATTCTGTTCCAAATGCTGATTCAGACAGACCAACATCTGCACAGCTGTGTTGATTCCAAGCAGGTGAAGGAGAAGGGAGAACCGCTTGGACTGTCTCAAAGCTCAACTACTGGGAAATCCCCCTTTGAGCTCTCCTGCTTTCATCTCAGCAGAATAATTTGCTGGCTTGGGCAGATCATGCCCCCCCATCTCACAGTGACACCCCTGCCTCAGCCAGCCAGAGCTGGGCCTTTGGGAGTCCAGCCGGCAGGAGGGGCTTCTGCCCTCACTGGCAGCACAAGGCAACCAGCCTGCAAGAGGCACAAGAGCCTAGTGATCCCTCTGGTGGCAGAGGCGATACTCCCCAGACGCAACCTAGAGAGCGGCACATGCGATGGCCGCACCTAAAGACCCTTGGAGCCTCCCGGCCCCTCCCCATCTTTTCTCCTCTCAGGTTCCCTTCACTGGGGATAAGGCAGCAGCGTTGCGCCAGGGAATGACAGGCAAGGAAGGTGAACATTCCCCGGGGCTCTGGTAGCTGGTAGCCTCCCTGGGGTCAGACCATCTTCTGGGGCATTGGGCCAGAGTGGATCTCAAGCTAAGGCAAAAGAGTTGGGCTCTGATGGAAGAAATAATGGGTGCTCCAGGAAAAGCTGTGATCCTGGTGTCCTGAGTAAAATCCGTTGAAGAGGATTGCAGACTTGTTTGTGTGCCAAGCAGAGGCCGCCCCAGCCAGATCCCAGGATCTCCTTTTTCAGCGCAGCTCAGGAGGCCAGCATTCTTGCACCACCATTTGCCATCATCAGCTCTTGCACAAGCATGTGGAAGATGTGTGCAAGAATATACAGTATAAGCTCCCAAAGGCAGCTTGGTGGCTGCTTCATCCTAGCCTGTGCTGGCTTGCTTCCCCCCCCCCCCCCCGCATCCTTTGCTTGGCATCCTCCCTCTTTCTGCCCCTGATACCCTGCCAGGCTGGGCAGTGACTCCAGGTTGCTTTCTTCCCTTGGTGCTATCTTGCTCCAGAACCAAACCTCTGAGTCAGGAAGCGTCCCTAAGAGCACAGGCTAGAAAGCTCCCCCCACCCCCAGCACTGGGATGAGCCCAGAGATTGGGGTGCATCGGGGTTACGTTGTGGATGCTGCTTTGTTTTATCACTGCTGGTGTGTGAGTCAGTCAGAGTTATGGCAGATAGGATGGGCAGCCATACCAGTCTGAATTAATTCTAAAACGGCCTAAGTCAGCATGAAGACCCACGTTTGTTAATCCACGTGAATCGTGGTCGAACGGCGAATTCCAGCCTGTCCTCGCCCCCTCCCCCCCGCTGCCTCCGGCCCGGGTGGTGCTCCGAGCCAATGAGCAAGAGAGCGCCGCGCCGCCGTCGAGCTGAAGGCGCGGCGGGGCTGGGCGGCCGGGCAGTCCGGAGAGGGGCTTTCCTGTCCCTTCGCGCGCGGCCCAGGGAGGGGAAGGGCGGCGGCGGCGGCTGGGCCGCCGGAGGAGGGAGGGGAGGGGGCGGGGGCGAGGCGCGTGTCGTCAAGCGGCCGGGGGAGGGCCTGCCGAGGCGCCCGCGCATAAAAGTGGTCGGGGCGAGGCGAGCGAGGGAACCGCCGCGCAAAGGGGCCAGGGCAGCGCGGGAGCGGCGTTCTCCGGCCAAGCCGCCTCTCCTCCCCACAGCAGACGTCCCGGCCCTCGCCGACCCCTGCCCCGCCTGGATGCGCCTGGCGCGGGGGACGTCGCGGGGCCGCGATCGGGGTCGGGCGGGAGCGCCTGCGGCGTGAGCGGCTCGGCCCGGCCTCGGAGACCTGGCGCTCGCAGCCCGGAGGAGCCGCTGCTGTTGAGGTGGGCGTGAGACGGGAGCGCGCTTGGCGCAGTGCATCCCCCGGGGGGGCGGGGATCGGCCGCCAGATTGCCCGGGGTTTCCAGGAACGTAGGCGGCGGCCCGGGGCGGGGTAAAGCCGAGGGCCTGCTGGGCAGCGCTCTTGGCGGGACGAGGCGGTTCCGCGCGTGAGGTAGGGCAGGTGGCCACCGGCCCGTCTCTGGCATCTAGTTTCGAGGGGCACACGTGTTCTCCAGAGGAACTTTTCAGCGGGGGCGGCTCGCCGTTGGGAGAACCGTTTCCACGCGCGGAATTCTCCACATTCAGTACAGCCGGCCGTGGAAGTTCGCGAGGTGAGGCCGGGGCGCCGAACTCGCAGGAAAAGGCGTCTTTATCTGAAGGAACGGCAGAATAACGGAATGGGGCAACGCGTGGGGAGAGCTCTGTAACAAAGGAAGCGTCCTTCCCTTCCGAGGGTTTCTGGAGCGGCTGGGCGTCTGTCACCAGGCCCAGAAGGAGGCCGGGGTGTGCCGGAGCCTTTTCCCGTTCATCCGGCTTCCGAAGCCCTGTTTGGCGTCCTTTAAAGGCGGCCCTGGCCTCGGCGGGCGTCTCAGCGGGCGGCTGACCCGCTTTTGGCGCAGCGTCTTTGACCCAGAGGGAGCTGCGCGCCTGGCAATAAATGCCCCTTCCCTTTCGCGGCTCTGGAAACATCCATCCCTAGCCCCCCCCCCCCCCAGTTTATAATTCCAGCCAGTGGTGGGATTCAAATAGGTGAACCACCGGTTCTCTGTGTGGATGCTGTTTCCGGAACTCCATTCTGGGCCTGGGAAATAAAAAATTAGCTACCGGTTCTGCCGAAGTGGTGCGAACTGGCTGAATCCCACCACTGATTCCAGCCCTTCGCTTTGTTTTGCACGTGAACAGGAGGTAAGAAACCTGTGATAGAAAAGCCAAAAAGCCATTCGGCTTTATTTCCTGCATTCTCTGATTCCTCCAGGCTCAACTGTCCAAAGCAGGAGTGGGGGGAGCCTTGTGAACAGCAGGCGGAGAGAAGGTCCCCCCAGGGCCAAGCCCAGACCCCTGGTACACTTCCCTGCTCAGCTGATGGACCGACAGAGACTGCTCAGATGCAGTCAGTTATTTGCTCAGAAAAGCAAAGGGACTTTTGATTCATAGGTGTGAGCCAAATTTGAGACCAACCATCCAGCGACCTACTAGAGGGCTGCAGGTAGGAAGGGGTTCTGCCAAGCCCTCCCCGCCTCCTGTCCCAGTCCTGCAGGCTCTTGTAAGGGACATGCAGCAGGGACTCCTGCACCAGCCTTTCTTCCCATTGGGTCAGCTGCATGAATTCGCCTCTGAGCCTGGTGGACTGCGAAGTCTCTCGGTGACTGCAGCAGTTTGGGGGGGGGGGAGAGGCAGTGCATGGCCCTTGCTGGAGGGCTTGGGCGATAACTGGGACTCTGCTGGGAGAGGAATTTCATCTTCTAAAGAGCCTGAACAGGATGCTAAATGGATTGAAATGGGTCTTGTCATCGGGTTCTGCAAGCTTTCTTTGGAAATGAGGCATTTGTCTTCTTTTTATCTATATCCAAATTAAACTGACCAACAAACTCCATCCCATCAACTCTTTTTTTTAACTGAGCAAAACTCCCATGTTGGGCATTTCCATTCTCCCACCTGGCACCAGAATGGTGGGTATAGTTTTGGGCAGAGGTCAAATTGCTGCCCCAAAACCTAAATCATCATGGCTGTCAGTCCCTCCTGGAACAGCGATGATGGCAAAAGGACGGTTTGCGGGGTTCAGACGTGTGCACACGGGGGGCAGGCAGCCCTGGTCCCAGGAGCACCGTCCCACCTGGACAGGGGAAGCCTAACCTTCCTGCGCTTCCATCTTTTCCAGGGCGGGCTCAAGATGGCCTTAGCAGACGACACCAGCACTGCCAGACTCATGGAGGGTTCGGCTTTCCCAGAGATTGTGGAGCTGAACGTGGGTGGGCAGGTCTACCTGACCCGCCACAGCACCCTGCGGGGTGTGCCTGGCTCCTTCCTCTGGGACCTCTTCAGCCAGCAGGGTGCCCAGTCCTTGGCCCGGGACAGCAAAGGCCGCTTCTTCATTGACCGGGACGGTTTCCTATTCCGCTACATCCTGGACTACCTGAGGGACCGGCAACTGGTGCTTCCCGAGCGCTTCCCCGAGAGGAGCCGCCTGCAGCGGGAGGCTGAATTCTTCAAGCTGCCCGACCTGGCCAAGAGCCTGGCGCCCAAGATCAGCAAGCAAGACTCCCTGGGCGAGGAGCCCTGCGCCAGCGACCCTGAGGAGCTCTCCCCCAGCACAGAGGCCGTCCGCACCCCGGGGGCAGCTGGCACACACTTGGCCAGCCTCCCTGGCAGCTCCCTGGCACCTGCAGCTGGGGTCAGCATGGGGCAGGAGGCCCGACGGTCCGGCTTCATCACCATCGGCTACCGGGGTTCTTACACTCTGGGGAGAGACAGCCAAACAGACGCCAAGTTCCGGCGGGTGGCAAGGATCATGGTGTGCGGGAAGACCTCCCTGGCGAAGGAGGTCTTTGGGGAGACCCTCAATGAGAGCAGGGATCCTGACCGCCCCCCTGAACGCTATACCTCCAGGTACTACCTCAAGTTCACATTCCTGGAGCAGGCCTTCGACCGATTGGCTGATGCCGGCTTCCACATGGTGGCCTGCAACTCCACTGGGACGTGCGCCTTTGCTCACGAACAGACGGACGACAAGATCTGGACCTCGTACACAGAGTACGTTTTCCACCGTGAATGAACCTCGAGCCCCTGCAAAGCCAAAGCGCCAAAGCTGTGCTGATGCCCGTTTCATTCAATGCCCTCCAACTTTGAGTCTCTTCCCTTCCACGTTTCCAGCCTGAGCCCCGGCAGCTCCTGAGGGATGCCAATTCTGCCCTGCCACAGCCCCCTGAATGATGGACGCGGTACTGCTGGAGGAGGAGGAAGAGGAGGACAGTGTGCTGGGGGTGTGGGGGGGTCCCTGCAGGACTGTGCAGCAATACTCTGCTGGCTCCTGCAGAGCCAAGATGGGGGTGGCGGCTTCATTGTGGGCATTGCAGTGAAGCAAGTTGGGAAGGACCCTGACTGGACCCACGGGTGCTTGCCAGGCATTCTGCTGCCAGCCCTTATGCCGTCACTCCTTTGAGCAGCTGCGCCCATCGGGTGTGGGGGCTTTTGAATGGCAGTGAGCCAAAAGCACTAAAACCCCTTGTCTCATATGCCCACCTGGCATGGCTAAATGCACCCATTTCCCTTGATTGAAGTGGGCATGACTGTGACTTTGGCGCCCAGTTTGAGGAGGTGCCGGGGTCAACGGGGGAAGTGGATTATTTGCTCACCGAAAAACTCGCTCACTTTCTAAAGTGCCATCAAAAGTTTGTTAGAAAGAAGGAGAATGTGGGGAGGGGGTGCAGGAAGCATGCCCACCACCCAGCATACAAGCAGGGCATATTCACCAACCTGGGGATGCTTGGGGGCAAATAGTGTTGTCTTGCAGAGCCCCACATATAAGAGGCCATGTTATGTTTGCAGAAAGCCTTTGCTTGAGGAGAGTGTTTTGCTCAGGTGGGCAGCGGCAGAAGCCCCAAGTGCTTAGAGGCTACCCTTGATTGTCCTTCTCCCATGCCCACAGTTGTTTGAGTTAGGAAGGGGAAGTCTACAGGTGAGCATTGTCCAAGCTGGAGATCAGCGAAGCTGTGCACTCTGTATTTTGACCTGGGTTGCCACTGTTGCAGGATCAGGGGCCACACACAATAAAGGAACGAAAGAGATCTTGGCACTCGTCTCCTCCTTAATAGATCAAGGAGCCTCTGTGGGAGAGGATGCTGTTGGCAGAGGCAGAAGGTAAGCCAGAGGTGTTTCGCAAGAAGAGTGCCTGTCCTCCCTCCCACTGTGAAAATGCCCAAAGTGTCACCGTGGCATCCTTCCCTCTGGAATGGCCCAAGCCTTAGTCTGCAGGGGTCATCAAACAGCCCTTCACTCTCTCTCTGTCTAAGGTCAGTAGAAGGCTAGTAGCTAATCTTGAGGAGAAGGTCCAGAACCTCCTCATGGGTCACCCCACTTCTGCTGAGGTGAGACACCCCACCACCACCACCCGAGATCTCCCTCTCAAGCTACTTGGTGTGTAAGGAGTAACCAGGTCCCAGGATCAGAAAGCCTGGGAGTTGGGGACCAGGACACGTAGAGGACAGGAGGGAAGACCGTGAGGGACCCTCTGCTAATGAGGCAGCTACAAGGGGGACATTCACGCAACATGCTCACATCAATCACAGGGTTAACGCACTTTCAGAGTTCATCCTACAATGAAGAATACATAAAATCCAGCTTTGTTTTGCAAAAAACCCAAACCATGGAAAACAAGCCAATTCCACCAGGCCTCCTTCAGTTTGGTCCTCCCAAGGTTTTTGCTCTTTTTCCAAACGCTGGAACAATGAAGATGGGAGGGGGCTTGCCCTTTCTTGAGCCCATGGTTGGCCATAGGGGATGGGGGGATGGGTGGGACCTGCCCTGAACTCTCTGGCCTAAATGTTCATAGATGGACCCTCTGCAAGTGCTCTTTCCTGAATCCTGTCACCCTAGTCTTTCTCAAGCAGCAAATGCAACTTTATCACTTCAATTAAAAGGATCGTGAATCTCCACATTTCCTGAAGAGAGGGCCCCTGCCCATCTTTACCCGAGGGCCTGGGGCCCCAATCCTTGGCAGTGGGAAGGCTGATTAGGCCCAGGTTCTCTGTATTCTCAGTTTGGACAAATCATTTGCCAAAATGTCTCTTTGGCCTGGCCCTCCCCTCCAGCTTCAACACGCTGGGCCCACATGCTCTCAGCATGGCCCCTGTGGATGGAAGGAGGACTTGTGGGGGTGGCAGAAGGGAAAGTGGTGCCCGAGGGGGCCTTTACTCAGCCTCCCCTGCCTGCTGCACGATTAAGGGCCTTGCTGGAGCTATTCACGGTCTTTGCTCAGGTGCCTTGGGCAGCAGTGGGGAGGAGGACCTGGCCTGAAGGGAAGGTGGGCTCTGGAGGGGCCCAGATGCCTTGCCTGAGCCTTAGGAACACAGGGCCAGGAGGGAGGGCTGCAGCTCCCCGAGGCCACCTTTTGTAGAAGGATCTTCATAAAGGAACTGCATGTTCCCTGAGATCTAATTTGGAAGAGTGCCAAAGTCCTTCAACTGGTGCAACCACAGAAGCAGCCTCTCCTCCCCTTCCACCCAGCTCCAGAAAGCTGGCAGCTGACCAGACCCGCTGCAGTAGCTGAGATGTGAAGCTTGACGTCAGGAGAGCTCCGGGCTGCTTTGTCCTTGTCTTCCCTGGAATGCGGAAGAGTTGGATTCTGGGGAGGGGACGCCCTTGTCACAGGCTGAGCCTTGAATCCGGGGCGGCCAAATGCTTTGCCCAGCCGGCCAAGAGGCTGCTAAGCAAAGTGCAGAGGGGCCTCCAGGTGTCAGCCCCCTGCACAACAATAACAGGCAAGAAGCCCTGGGGGAGAGTGGCTGCACGGTCCGTCTCCCCCCTGGGAAAGAGGATGCCTTTGTGGGTCTCTCTGTGTGTCTTCCTGCCAAAGAGGCCCCACAAACACTGGACGGGGGTAGGGTGGGCATCGGCATTAGTTCCTCAATCTGAGCTGCCCAGATTGATGGGATCCACCACCAACTCCAACACGCTTACCTGCATTGGCTGGGCCTCCTGAGCAGCAAAATGCCCCTCACCCTCTTGGCACAAGAAAGGGGCTGGGAGGGGCTCTGGGCCGGAGGATCCCACCACGAGCAGTGCAGAGATTAAGGAAGGTGACCCAAATTGAAGATGGCTCTCCTTTTCGCCCAGTTCCTTGACAGGACAAGCCAGGGATGCCATCTCTGGGCAATGGTGGTTTCTCTCGCCTGCCTCTCAGAGCCACAAATAGAAGGTGCCGGGTTCCCTTCCAGGATCCAGCTACCACCTCAGCTGGACAGCTCCTGGCCCTTCTGAGCTTCCCGCTCAAGGGTCCTCCTTTGCCTTCTGCCCAACACCAGCCCCACAGAGCCCCTCGGTTCTCCCAGTGGGGTCTGCTCCCCAAAGCCCAGGCTGAGGGCAGAGGCTGCTTCCGGGAGCTCTGAGGAACGGCAGGACTTCCCACTTTGCAAAGTGCTGTTCCAGAGGCCTGGTTGCTGGCCGGATCCTGCATCTCTGAGGCGGGGCATGACGGAGCCTTCCATGACCACGGTTTGCATGAAAGAAACGGAGGTCAGCCAGAGTTCAGCACTTCTTGCTTGTGGTTCACTCCCCTTTCCCGGGTTCC
Organism: Vipera ursinii; assembly: GCF_947247035.1. Taxonomy (NCBI): domain Eukaryota; kingdom Metazoa; phylum Chordata; class Lepidosauria; order Squamata; family Viperidae; genus Vipera; species Vipera ursinii. The sequence continues at coordinate 482,093 of NC_139525.1, read as the reverse complement.
AGACAGCAAACGTAGCAGCAGAAGCTTGTTTTGTTGGGCCTGGCTAGGCTTCTCCCTATTGTTGGTACACTGTGGCTCAGAAAAAGGTAACATTGCAGCCACTTTCCATAACGTGATTTCTGAGCAGAAATTGAGGAAAGCAGCTCAGGAGGGGGAGATGAACGGCTTGTTGATCCAAGCGTTGTGGAGAAGAAGCCAGCCTAGTCTAAAATGTCCTCGTTGGTTTGCCTCAGGTTCTTCCTTTCAAGACAACAATCCGGGAAGTGCAAACCAAGGTGGGGGGGGGTTGTTTGCTACAGGGGCCCAGCTCAGCCCACGACTCTCAGACAGGCAGGCAGCTTGGAGGGGAAATACCTTGGTCTGTTGCCTCACCATCTTTAATCACTGGACTTGCACAGCAGCCAAATCTTCCTTGGGTCACGTTTAGCAATAATATATATGTAAATAAAAAGTCACACAACCCCAGCTATTTGGATAAAGTCACTTTATCAGGAGGGCTTTGCACGGCATCTAAAATTTAGGGCAAGATTCCAGGCTCCAGCAGAGACGTGAAGTTTTAGCCACAGAAAGCCTGGTTTAGGCTTCCAAGAAAAGGTTGATTTTGCTAAAATGCCAAAATTAAACTAAGATTCTGCCTAAAAGCACATTGTAGCTGGGAAGTTGGATCCATGCCTTTGCATAGTCCCAGGCGGGTTGCTTCCTGTGTCTAAAATTATTCCATGGGTGCCTTCCAGATATTGCCCACGCTCTCTCCCTCACTTCTGCTTTCGGAATTCTAAAAGTTCAAGACTTGAAAAGGCCCACATTCCTTTTCCTAATAGTAAAAAGATAGCAAAGGGGTTGGGAAGCACAAGGAGGCTCCAAAGGGGCATGATGTGCTTCTGGGCTGCATGTTTAATTCCAAGAAAAAAGCCAGGCGATTGCACAGTAACCCCCCCCCCCCAGCCCACCCCAAAGTCTCCAAACCTCAGACCAGGCAGCAGGTTTGTGGGAGGGGATGATGGATGATTTGGGATTATAATAACCATCTGGAGCTGCCTTCTCCCCAAAGCCCCACATTTACCACTCCCTGTTTCTAACCTTTTGGGAGTGCAAGGCTGAAAAGTGACAGGCAGCTGCTCTAGCACTGCCAGACTGCTGGAGGCAGCTTGTCTGTTGCCCTGGGCGGTTTGGCAGAAATCCTCCTCTTTGGCTCTTCTCAGATGAAGCCAGGGGGACCCTCACATTTCCCTGAAGCCAAGATTCAAGGGGAATTGGGGGCTGAAAATGAAACCAGGAAGGGATTCAGCTCGTCGATTGCTGGCCATGAAGAGGGAATCAAGGGCTGTGCTGCCAGCCACAAAGAGTTTCAAAATCAGCAGGTTCTCAGAATCTTTGCCCATTGCCCACTACAGACAATCCAACCCCCTGCTAGATCTCAGCAGCAGCACCGCCCCAGGCAGCCTGTCTCCCTTCCCCAGGCAGCTGCTGAGATGAATAGCTGCCCTTCTCTAATATGCCCTTCGGTGCTTTTTGGGGGTGTGTGCCTGTTCTGTTTCTGGAAAACCACGGAGGTTACAGGGTGGGCTGTGTGTGTGTGTTTATGTGGGCAGAGATGGAGATGCCAAGTGGGGTTAAATGTAGACATTAAACCCTGAAACCAGAGAGGCTCCATTGAAAGGACCAGCTCCTGGGAAGGAGGCAGGCAGAACGGCTGGCCCAGAAGAGGGAGCTTTCCATTGCCTGAACTGTTAGGCTTAGCACAGAGGTTGTGGCTGGGGACAAATACAGCAAAATGGACATCGCCAACAAACTCGGAGTGCTTGGGTATGATTAGGAGGGCACTTACCTTTCTAGGCTGCCCTATCTATGTTTCCTGGTAAAATACATGGGAAAATCCCATTGGAGGAAAATTCCACTTAGGATTAGGGTTAGGTCACCATGAACTCTGAGCACAAAATGGACATCGCCAACACATATTAGGAGCGTGTTAGGTTAGGAGTGAAGGAAGGAGCACTCTCTGGGTTCTTGAATGGGATTTTCCCATGTATTTTACCAGGAAACATAGATAGGGCAGCCTAGAAAAGTAAGTGCCCTCCTAACCATACCCAAGCACTCCGAGCTTGTTGGCGATGTCCATTTGCTCTCCGAGTTCATGGCGATGTAATCCTAACCCTAAGTCCATGGTGGCGAACCTATGGCATGCATGCCACAGGTGGCGCGCAGAGCCCTCTCTGTGGGCATGTGCACCGTCGCACCAGTCCTAGGCCTTCAGCTGGGTTTTATAAAAACTTTTCGCTTTAGGCTCTGCCGTGTGCAAAAAGATAGTTCAATCAATCAATCAATTTCAACTTCTCACAGGAAAAAAAAGATGTTTCAAATTTGGAATTGATTGACTGAACTTTTTAGTCCCACTCAGTCTGCCATTACCACCACAGCCGTGCCCAACCAATGGGCCTCGCCCACCCAATGGGCCATGCCCACCTGGCACCCGATGATACATAAGTGGGCTTTGCATTGCAGTTTGGGCACTCGGTCTCTAAAAGGTTTGCCATCACTGCCCTATACCATATCAGTCAAATGGTTGTTCAATTTCTTCTTAAAAACGTCCAGTGTTGGAGTATTTACAACTTCTGGAGGCAGGTTGTTCCACTGGTTAATTGTTCTCACTGTCAGAAAATTTCTCCTTAGTTCCAGGTTGCTTCTCTCCTTGATTATTTTCCATCTGTTGCTTCTCGTCCTGCCTTCAGGTGCTTTGGAGAATAGCTTGACTCCCTCTTCTTTGGGGCAGCCCCTGAGATATTGGAAGAGTGCTATGCACACAACCCACCTGTTTATTTCAGAAGGTCATTTCAAGATCCAAGGCTCTTTACTGCTGTTACTGCATAAAAACTTTGGCAAAAGAAAACAGTTCGGAAGTCCTCTAAATCAGGAAGTGTCCATCATTTATGTCTGGTAATGATTTCAGCCATGGCCAGGTCAAGGATGCAGCATCTAAGCTTGGCCTCCCTTGGAGGTACAGTCCAACTAACACAGTTTTGAAATAGTTGATATGAGAATTTGTTATTTGCGATGGGGACTTTCTGATGTGCACTATTTAGAGTCCAATTGGACTAGAATGGCATCAAAATCTTATAACTAAGAAGGAGTCATTTGCATTGTGTCACAAAAGCAGCTGCAGATGGCTCAGCTCCAGATTCACAAAAGTGGGAGGGGCCTGAAAGGTGGGGCATATGAGGTGGGTGGAGCTTGGAAAGGAAATGGGTGGAGTCAGAGTTCTGGCCATGGAGGATCTCAAGGTCATGGGCTCAAGGTCAATGGCCAAGGGCTGATCTCCCTTCGCCTTCCGTCAGCGTGACCTGCTGCCCTCACTGCCTGACAGAGAAGAACCCACACTTTCTCCAAGGCCTGATCCATCTGGAACACAAGGCTTGGGGTGGGCTGGGTCAGCTTCTGCGCTGCTCTCCTGCAGTCCTCTGCACACCCTGCCCAGGCTTGTCTTTCAGTCCCTAATAAGCACTGGCAGGCAGTGGAGAGCACCAGAGGAGAGCGCTTCCTTGGCCTGCTGAGCAGCTGCTCAGGCAGAAGAGAAAGCAGCCCAGGCCAGCTGGGAGGCAGGAGGGAGTCGGCCACCAAGCTGACTGCAAAGGCTCTTCTGCCTGGAGGGGCTAGCCTCCCCCTCCCGGGGAGGTTTGGATTGGGGGATGCAGCTGCTCTCTTCCTGGGCCAAGGGAGGCTCTGTGGAAGGGTCCCAAACTGGTGGTCCCAGCCCTCCCGCCCCTTGCAATGTTGCCTTCCAGGAGCGGAATTGCAGAGAGTCAGGAAACTCGAAGGGGGTAAACTCCTCAAAGTCGCATTTTCTTAACTCACATTTACCGAATGTATAGAAAAAATAACAGAGCACCAAGCTAACGAACTATTAATTCCTACCGTCAAGGTCTAAACCCCCAAGATCTTTCTGAAACATTTCCGAGGGGTTTGGGAGGGGCTACTCCCTTGGGCGGGGGGTGGGGTTGTCGTTGCCCAATCCCCCTTCTGGCATCCCAACCCATTTCGGACGATCGGGAGACCAGCTGCCCTTCACACCGCGCCCTTTTGGTCCTCGCTTCGGCGGGCGGCTCACAGGAAGCAGGAGGGCGGCGGGGCCTTTTACAGACCGGCAGGGCGAACGGGGACGCGGGACAGCAGGGCAGGAGCCGCGCTCGGCAGCTCATTAACGCGCAGCGGCAGAAGCCGGGCCCGTCGGGGGGTCTCTAATTGGCCGCTCACTCGCTCGCTGCGGGCCGCGGGCGCCCTGCCCGGCCAATTAGCGGCAGTCCCCCCCCCCGAGAGATCGGCTGACAAGATTGGGCGCGCGCCGGGGCGAGGGGCTTCTGCGGGAGGAACCCAACAGCTAGCGAATCCCAGTCCCGGCCCGGGGTTCTTTCCGGAGGGGCCCCCGCGGGCACCCGGCCCCCTTCCCAGACCTCCGCCCGGCCGAGCGCTGAAGAGCCGAAGCCAGATGGTCTTATGAGATTGGGGGGGGGGGGGCAGAGAAGTTCTTGTCTTCAAAGCCACTCTTGGACAGACCCCTGGCCCCTTGCAGGCTGCCCCCACTGATGTGAGTGCTCCTTCCTTCCCTGAGTCACTTCTTCAGGGGGAGGCCCCACTCCCATCTAGGCTGTCATGCGGACCCCTTTTTAAACGCACAAAGACCATGTTGCTGGGCTTCCCTGGGTCTTCCTTTCTTGGTCATTTGCCAGATCTGGCTCAGGGACTCAGCCCAGCCCTTGGCCTCCTTCCCAGTGGCGTAGCGTGGGTTGTCAGCACCCGGGGCAAGGCAAGTGATGTCACGGCACCGCCGAAAAGACGTGCCCCGCAGCAGCGTAGACTTTCCAAGAAGAGTCGCGCGCATGCGGGATGCTTCTGGGTCCCTCTCGAGGGCGGCTGGGCAGGGCTCCGACCTGCAAGAGCCGCTGCATTCAAGCTCGCACGTGAGCCCCGCTAAATAAAGCCACGCATGCACATGAAGCTAGGCCGGCCGGCCGGCGGGTCCATCTTCGCTCGGCCAAGCCTGCCGGGGCACCTGCGGGGCGCTTGCGGTTGGCCTGAGCCTGGGCGGAGAGTTGGGCACTTCTATTTATTTTATTCAGTTTATGTGGCCGCCCATCTCACCTGCCGGACTCGTTTCACTTTGCAAGAAAGAGCAGCTCGAGAGCGGAGCCAAGCCGACTCTGTGCAGCCCTTGGGGCTCCCTGAGCAGCTCAGTGTGAGCGCCCCCCCCAGATGTTGCGCCCGGTGCGGCCGGCCCCCCCTGCACCCCCCACGCTACGCCACTGCTCCTTCCTCCTGCTGATAGAGCCCCTGGAAGCTTGCAGAAGCCCTTGTGGCCTTTCCCAGAAAGTTCCTAGTTTTTTGTGACTCTTGCCTTGTGAACCAAAATTCCACAGGGTGGGGAGTCTGTTATAAGCCTGTTTGCACTGGTGCCTTAGCCTCACGGGAAGCTGGGAGACTTGTTGCATGAGGCAGGGCAACATCTTTCTCAAGGCTCCTGTGCTGAGTCCATTGGAGCTAATAGATGGAGATAAATAATTCTCCAGGGGATGCACTTGAGTCAAGAGAAATCTCAGCCTGCCTGAAAATCTTACAGACAAAATGCCATCCACAAATTCTAGTAAGGATGTTTTTACGTGTTAACGCCATCACCAAGGAAATTAACTGCAGTGGGACGGCGGAGATCATTCACCAGACAGCATAACTTTGTCAAAGGTTTGTGAAAGAAAGAGGGTTCTCCCTAGACTCCTAGGAAGCACCCATTTCAGCGCCAGTGTATGCTCCTCACTGCTAGATCGGATGGAAAAGTAAGGCAGTTCCTGCTTTATTAGCCAGCCCCCCTCTCCCCACTAGGAATCACTTACTGGGACTGGATTAATGGAGCTCAACTGGAATCTGACATGCATTCAGGAAGCACCAAGCTCTCAGTAGGAAGTTAAAACTTACTGGATATTTTACATTTTGCATTTTAGGTCTCCCAAAAGCATCCTTCAGTTTTTGTGAACTTTAAGTCAGCGCTCTTTTTTTGCGGCTCTTGTGGGTTCATCCAAGAGTGCCCATCAATGAGGTTCGGTGGCTGCAGTTGCCACTGTTTGCAGCCTCTGTCTGCAGAGAGCAGGGTGAGCGGAGCCCCAGGGCCTCTTGACCCCTTCTTGGGGCCTTGAGGGAGGGGCCTTCATTGTGATCCCTCCAGGCTTCATCCCCATAAATGGAGGCCGTCTGATCCCTGGGAAATTGGCAACTCTTTGGAAACGACACCGGCCATCTTTGTATTTCAGATACAAGTTCGGTTTCTGAAAGACTGCAGAAACCCGATTTGGTTTGCAGCTCTTGCTAATGGAAAGGCACGGCCATCCACTTTGGCATTCATGACCCGCCCCTCCTGTTGCTTTCTAAGATTTCCCAAAATCCAGAACTCTGGGTGTGTCCCAGATCTATGGCAATGTTCCTAGTGGAGTTTAGAAATGACCTTGACTATTGTCATTGTGGCCAGGCATTCCTTATCTCCCTCCTTGACATGGTCTCTCTTTTCAGCTTCTCCAAACCTGGGGGGGGGGAGCGTCTGGAGAACTGCAGCAGCACTGAGCCTCACCCACCTTCTATTCTGCTTGCTACAACTCCTGCGGCTGCTTCATTGGCTGAGCACAGCTGCTCTGCGATTTTAATCCCAGCCAACTCCACCCGGCCTGGCCCTTCCTGGCCCTAAGCCAGCCTCCCCAGCAATGAAGGACAAGCAAGAGAGGCACAGGAAGTGGCCGATTCCTCAGACTCAGCACTGCTGACGCTTCCAAGATGCTCCATGTTCAGCCTGGCAGAGGAACTGAGGGCGCTCTGCAGACGTCTCGCCCCGCTGGGCACCTGCACCTCACAGCCTTTCTCAGGGCCCCTGAGTTTCAAGGCCTCGGCCAAATCCATCGAACAAGGACTGGGCTGAAGTTCATTGAAAGACCCCCCAAAAGGAGGGAACTGCTGGGTTTGGGGAAAATACTTAGCGGCGCGGAGGGGCTGGCTGCCGGGAACCAGTTGCTGAAACGATGCTGTGGAGCAGAGGACAGGGAGTGGCCACAAGGGGAGGGGCTGCAGGATGGCCGTGAGACTCCAGCACCCCAGGGAAATAGACCCACCTGTCCCAGCTAAGCAAAAACTGATGTTATGGGGGTCCCCAGTCGACCTCTCTTCCCAGCCAGAAGCCCCAGTGGCAAGAGGAGCTGCTGAGAAGGGCCAGCTTGGAGGGAAGAACTGCTTTCTGCAGCCAGGAGGCCTCCCGAAAAGCCTCCGACCCTTTTGCTGCCAGCACAGAAAAAATGCCCCTTTGGTGTTCTCTAAAGGATCTTGCTCAGAGGAATCCCCCCCCAATGTCCTCAGGAGGCACTGCTGAACCCACCTCCCTTCTTACCCAGGATAAAAGGCAGGAGACAAGGATCGCAATTCCCCTGATGTGAAGACCAAGCCTTGTTCTGAAGCAACAATAAACTCTGGTTGGCCAGAGGGTGCTGGGGAGATGGATTCCTGGAGACACCCCCCCAGTGGGTTGGGCTGAATGGTTGCAATGGGGGGGTTCCTATTGGCCTTGGGGACAAGGGGCATTCTGTTCCCGAACAGAGAGGCTGGGTAGGGCAAGGCAGGCTCTGGTCACCGCCAGCCTTCAGCTGGTGTTCCAGACAAGACAGAGGGTTGCTGTGGAAGGTTGGATGCCCTCCATTCAGAAGTGTTCTTTCTGCACATTTTGAATCCCTTGCATGTGTGTATATGTGTCTGAGCGACACAATTCAGCTCTTTTGCAAGGAAATCAGCATTGTCTGTAACTCAAAAAAGGATTATATGCCAAAGCTGGCTTAAAGTTGACCTTGCTCTCTCAGGACATTTGGGGAAGACGTGGCTTGGCCCAGATCCAATGGAGTAGCCTTCTTTCTGCCTTTTCCCTCCCCCCTTTTAATCCATCCCTACTGTGCTTCCAGTTTCAGAGGGGGAGGGGAAATCATCAGGCAGAGCCACTTGAGGGCAACAATAGATGCTGGGAGGGGGAATTCAAGGGCATGCAGCCCCCTGTCGCCACCTAAACCCACTCCTAGGCCTCCCAACTTATTTGCCCCCCTCATGTCTGGAAGAAGCCCCCTTTGGAAGCTCTGCTCTAAGGTGACACCCGTTTGCCACAGGGCCCCCCTCCAGCACTGCAAGGAAATTGAGCAATGCTCCTTTGCTCAATGCCTTTTCCAGGCAGTTCCTGTCTGTAGAAAACCACTTTCATCTCTCAAGGGCCTCTTGGCAGAAGCTTTTAGTTATTCATGCCACCTCCCGCCCTCCTGGCTGACTCTGGTGGACACCTTGCTGGGTTTCAACAGCCTGTCCAGGGTCTTTCAGCCACTTCAAGCTGCAGGGTATGACTGCTGGGGGGCTTTGCCGGAGCTAAGAAGATGCCCTGAGTAGGTCAGAGAGGGGAGGGGGTCTGTGAGGCCCCTGCCCACAGGAGGGGCAGAAAGGTTGGTCGCTCCTGAGGGCAGGTAAGGGTCTCCGACTGACCCTTAATCTTTCCACAAAGCTCCAAAAGCAGAAGCCTCCCAAGCAGCAGAGGTGATAGCTGGGCTCAACTCACTTGCTTGGCTTGCTAAAGGAACAATCTGGGGCGGGGGGGGGGGGGGAGATGTGGAGAAACCACAATGGGAAAGAAGAAACGATTCAGGCCCCTGTTTGGGTAATTCCTTTCTCGGGGGAACTGAGGGGTCCCTGGGACTGTGCAGCCTCTCCAGTTCTTTTTCAGTTCTTTGGTGGCGAACAAAGCAAAAGGGGGGGGGAGGAGAATCAGGCCCTAAACTAGAGAAGAGCTGCCTGCCTGCAGCAATCCCTCCCCCCCCCAGCCCGCATGGTCCTTCCTGGTGGGAGGGGCACCTTCCATTCCTCCCATCAGGCAACTCCTTGCTTTTCCTCTCCTCTCCCAGGGAGGGCACTCAGAGGCCGATCTTCTGAAAGGGAAGGGGGGGGGGGAAAGCTCCCGGGTTCCCTGCAAAGGAGAGGGCCATGCAGTCCAACAGCCACAAATGCTGCCAAGGGAGCCCCTCCAGCCAAGAGCCCAACAAGTGCCAGGCCAGGGGGAACCGGACTCAGGGCCGCGGCCCCTTTTCTGTCTCTCCCGGAGAAGGATGGCATTTGACCTCTTCGAAGAAGCCCCTGGGCCAGCACGCCATCTCCGGGGGCAACTGGGCTCCCCTCTTTCTTGTGCCCACCCCTTTAGGAGCAGCAGGGAGACCCCTTGGTCTACCAGCCATGCTGACCTTTCCGCAAGTGCTTCAGAGTGGTCCAGCAGGCTGGGGGCCAAGCGTCTGTTCTCCTCCTCAGGGGTCCTGGAGAGGACCATGGAGAGCCAGGACTTACACCAAGGGTATTTAGAGAATGGCCACCCGTGGCAAGCCCTGGGAGAGTGTTCCATGACCTTGGAGAACCTCCTCAGATGCCCCTCAGCACAGTCCTGCTGCTTTGGCTGCTTTGACCACCCAGGCAAAGCCAGCTAGAAAGACACTGTGGGACAGACTAGACCCACATTCTTCCTCTTGCTGAGGCTCTGCTGGCCCAGGTCAGGTTTCCCAGCTTGGCTGCCAAAGGACCTGTGGGCCTCTGTGCCCATCTCTATAAATTATGTTGCAAATGAATTTAAAATCACTCTCTGGCCAGGGCAGGAAATTGAACTGGAGATTTTTCATATGCTTATTTTAAGGCGAGCAATGCTGCATCCCATTTGGGCCATGAAGGATGTGCCTGTATGCAAAACTTCGTTATCACGGAAATATCAGAGAAGCAGAAGGAGGAAGGGGCTGCAAGAAAGCACCCAAGCCCTTGCTTGAACGACATGCGCTCACGGATAGGTTGGACGCCATGGAGAGAGCATGGAATGGATTGGACAACATCCATTGTGCTGCACAACATCTGGCTAGCATGCCAGTCAAGGACACACAAAGGACTGCGACATAAGCTTAATGGGGAGGGGACGGGAGAAGGGGCTCCATTTTCCAGTAACCAGACTGAGGAGATTTTCTCCTTCATATTTCTTAAAAGGGATTTGTAGCCTTGCATGTCTACTCCATCTTTCAGCTCCGAGGCATGAAGGCAATCAGGATGCGATCCTTTCGCAGGTAAAGGCTGCTGTGAGAAGGAAGCAAAATGGAAATCTGGAGACCCCCCCCCCCAGAATCGCTCCCCTGGCTGGATAGGACAGGACAGAGCCGGTGGCAAAATTCACCCTCTCTCCTGTCTCCCAGAGTGGAAACCTGAACTGATGCTCTGGGGCCCAGCTTGCAGGCTCTCCAAAGGTTTCTCCTTTGCAGACGCAGGTGGAGACTGTTCATTTCCTCTTGAACTGCAGCGCCTTCCGCTGTTTCGGCTGGACTCCAGAAAACTTTCCAAAACGCTTCCATTACTGCATGCATTTTGAACAGGGGATTAATGTCATTTTAAGACTACCCATTTTATTTCTATACAATCCAATATAATGTTTTTTTATTTCAATTAACTGATGGTTTAAAAATAATTACTGAAAACATTTCTTCCTGTCTGTAGATTCTTACAATTTGCAGAAAGTATTTTTTGTTACCGAACCTTAGAATCAACTTGCAAATTTTGCAAGGTTTCTAATGCTTCTCTCTTCTGGATTGTTCTGTTTCCAGCACTGAAGCGGGTAAAGAAAGAAAACAACGTGGGAGAAACACCTGGAGGTGGAGACAAGGGTGGGAAAGAGACCCACCAGCTCCCATCAGGCCTTCCTTCCATAGGTCCTGGGAGAGCCTGGGGCTTCGCTAGGGGGCGTGGCAGGCCAGAGGAAGGGAGGGGGGAGAAGGGGTAGAGTTGGACCAGTTAGAGAAGGGGAGGGGGCAGCTGAGGGGCCTCCATTTCTTTCTCTCCTTGGAGGGCAGGTGTCTTTCCCTCCTCCAGCAGCCTGGTACAGCCAGAGGCCCAGGAGCCAGTGGGGGCTTTCTTGGGGAGGGGAGCCAGGACAGAAGGCTTTTCCCAGCAGTTGACCAGCCACACGTTCTCTGGCTCTCGGGCTGTGCAAGGAGCACGCTTGGGGTCAGATGGCTCAGTAGTCAGAATGGCAAGCCCACCCCCTAAGGAGCTTGTTCAGCCCCACCCCTCACCAATGGCCCCTCTCCCAGTGGGGCTTTGGGGGACAGCACAGGAAAGAGGCAGCGAGGAGCACCACGTCTGTTTAGATATGGTGACCCCCACGCTCTCACTGCTAAAGGGGCTTCTCTGCTTACACTTTGGGGAGGGACGGAGGGAGATTAACGGAGGATTTCTTTCTTGAAATGAAGTTCACCAGCAGAGGAGAAGGAAGTGTGGAACAGTGATATTTCCATGAAAGCATCCACAACCAGTCCAGTAGGTGAGATGGGTAGTTTGATGGTAGACAAGGCAAAGTTTTCCCTCTCCCTGGCATACACAAAGTCCACCCCTCAAGAAAAGCCATGAAACCCTGCTCCACTCCTCCACAGGGGAGACCTCCCAGCCGAGCCAAGGTGCTAATCGAGCAAAGGAGGGGACTTTTGGGGACTGGTTGAACAGCTTGGAGGCCCGACACCCTTGCTGTCCTGGCTGGTGTGGCAGCAGGTAAGGCAGCTGCTGGCATCTCTCTGGCAACGGCTTAGGTGGGATTAGGTGTCTCCTTGCCTGGGCCGCTGGGTGTGGGGGCACATTTTTTTTGGGGGGGGAAATGAGAGACGGCCACGGCAGCCTCTTGTGGATGGAGGTGGTGGTGCCCATGTTTCTCTGGCTGTCAGGGGGAGTTGGCCAGGCGCATTTGGCCTGGGCCCCGAGACCAAACGTTCAGCTTCTCTGAGGAGGTCTAATATGCTTCCTCAAGGAGCTGTTTGGCCAAACAGGGATGGTCCCAGGAGCTTCTTTCTGCAGGAGGCCCATCCGGCGTAGCCCTGCCGGGGGTGGGGGTGGGGTGGTAAACGGGCTGCTGAGGGCTGAGCTTAGCGGCTCTTTGCGGGCAGAAGTTCCTGCCTGGCATTGGAGACTCCGTGGGCTCTGCTGCCAGGGGGCGCTTTGTGGCTGCAATGGGGAAGCTTTCCTGGCCGTGCAGGGCCAGTGCAGGCTTGACCTTGGCCCATTTTATCACCACCAATAGCTGCTTAGACGGAAGCAAGGGGCTCCTCTGCAGGCAATCCAGTGCCCAGATTTCCGACAGTTAGAAGAGCCCGGAGAGGGGCCAGCCTGCTTCTCCCAAGCGGAGGCGCCCCTTCTTTGCACCAGCCAGGGCTCTGTTCTGGGGACTCAGGCTTAGCAGAGGGCCAGCCAGCCAGAGCCGAACATTTATTCAGCCCCTTATATCTACCTTTGTTCTTTTCATAAATACGTCAAGATGGCAAACTTACCTAATAGTTTTTTCCCCTTCTATAACAACAACCCTGCAAGGTGGATTGGGTTAAGAGAGAGTGACTGTTCCAATTCACCCTACTGGCTTTTACGCCACAGCAGGGTTAGAATTCACCGTCTCCTGGTTTCAAGGCTAGCACCTGATCCATCTCATGCTATTTATTGCCCGTTTCTTAAACATTAAACCCATTTAATCCAGGAGAAAAGAGGAGGCAGCAAAAGGCCACAGAGTGGTTGGTGCCTGCAGCTGGCACAAATGCCAAGTCAGGTTTGTCCTTCCTCCCCGCTTGCTTTCCCTAGCCCTTTATTGCCCCAATTAAGAAGTCCTAAAATGTAATCATTAACCTGAACAGTCCAGCCTTGTCGCCTCTGAGGAAGGGGCCAGTGAGATCCAGAGGGGGGGGCTAAAGTCACAGACCTCCCCCAGCAAGGCACTGGGGGCATGCTGGCCACAGACACTGCAGAGGCTGGTGGTTGGGAACTGCTTGCCAGCTGCCTAGATACCTCTGCCTGGGCAATCCAGGGCTAGGACTAGGACAGACCCCCTCCCCACTGCAAATGCTGGGAAGGCAGAGCCTTAGTTGGTGTGTGGGGGGTCTTTTCTAGAGAGCCCTGCTCTAAATGTGGCCAAGAGAATGGATGAACCCAGAGCCTGGGCTGGCGGAGAAGCCCAGACTGGTGAGCACTGGGGCCCTCTGGGCTTACCCCCCTGAGCAGGTAGGAGGAGCAGGGCCCTCTGCTCAGCGGGCTTCCCTCCTGTGTGAGCCCCCTTGGGAAGAGTCTGGTTTTCTTCTCAGGTTTATTTCCTTATCTATTTAATTGTGTTGCCCCCCCAATTCCTCTGGGGACCTCCCACTGAGCCAGCCCTTCTCTGGGTTTGGGGTGGCTGTGAGTGGGAGCAATGGAGGAATTTCTCCATGGGGTTCAGAATCAGGCCAGCAGAAGCAGAAGCTCTTTTTTTCCCACCACTTTCCCAGGGCTGGGTTTATTTTTATTTATTTTATTTTTATTTTTTGATGTATAAAGTGTCCCTAGGAAGCAGCCAGGCAGACACCGCCCTGGCCAAAGGAAGCGGGGACTGGACTCTGTCCCTTACAAAAAAGTGGGGCCACACAAAGTAAGCAGAGGGAGTGACCAGAAAGGGGGGGTCCCAGAGACCCCACCAAGCTACCAAGACTTCAGTGCATTTGTGCTCATCGGGAAGGAACTAAAAGTATCTCTGCTAGGTTGCTTACCTCCAGGCGCAGAGACAAGGGAGGGGGAAGGGCGGAGGTTGGCTGTGCACAATTGACTTCTGCTTATCACTCCAAGAATTGAAACAGGGAAGGGCCCTCTCCTTCTCTGCCCAGGGATGTTTGTTTGGGGGACAGCGGCCCCAAAGCAACAACATCTGAACGCCCAGTTGCTTTTTTCATGCTTGCTGACAAGCTTTGGATTCCAGGCACATGCTGGCATTTCTGAAGTGCCAACTAGCCATCATAAGGAAGGCAGTGTTGAAAAAGAACTCAGGACAATAGGTGTTGCATCACCAGGGGGACCCGGCAGGCTGTGGGGAGCCACTTGCACCCTCCAGCTTCCCCTACGTGACCCAGAGGATCGGTGCCACTTGCCTTTGTGCTGTGTGTGTGGCGGGAAAGTGAGGCTGAAAGCCAGCAGGAGGCCAGTCTTACTGTTGGCCCTTTATTTATTTTAATCCCATTTATATCCCGCCCTTCTCCGAAGACTCAGGGCGGCTTACAAGCTTAGCAGTAGCCTTCATTCTATGTATATGCCTGCTTATTAGGGCTTTCACACACACACACCCCAAGCGGCATTATTACAAAGTCAGCTTATTGCCCCCAACAATCTGGGTCCTCATTTTACCTACCTCAGAAGGATGGAAGGCTGAGTCTACCTTCAGCCTGGTGGGATGCGAACCTGCACTAATTGCAGGCAGCTGGTGTTACTTAAGGAGGCATTAGCCCACTGCGCCACCAAGGCTCTCTGGCTTGGCAGGCAGCCCCGTGGCAATGAGTGGCCCAGCTCCCTTGTGTGTGGGGGGAAACAACTTGCCCTCCCTATTCCTGATTCTGCCGGAAGAGAAGGCTCTTCTCTAAAGTCAGCGCCATTTACAGTTACTCCAGCAATTCTCCAGGCTGCAAGAGAGACCCTTGGCAGGGCAGGAGTTGCTAGGCAGGCATCCCGCAGCATTTCATGGCCTTGTCCAGGTTCTGTTTTTGGCTCTCACCTTTGCTCATGCACCCCTAAAACTGAGAGTGGTTGGGCCAAGGCCAGCCCATTCGCCTGGCACCGCTGCCTTTCCAGAAAGTTTCCTTGTTGGACCCTAACCACTCAGCTTCAAGGAAGCCCATCCTCATTGTCCATTCAGCCGGCCTTAGGCTCCCTGAGATGCAGGAGAAGGGTTTGAGTGTTGCCCTTTGTATCCTGTTCCTCCCACACCCCCTGCCCCTTGGAATGGCCAGTCCTTCAAGGCAGACCAGCCCAGGAAAGCAATGCTATGCATGGCTTTTATCTGGCTTGGTAGCAGCCTTTCTCCCATCCTTTGAGGCCGTTGTCTTTGCTTTCTTTGTTGCCAACATCTCATCCACTCGGCTGTCATTCTGTGGGGTTTGGGATTCAGGCCAGGTCTGGTAGTCAAAGCAGGTATCAGGCTGGCCCACGTTGGTGGTGTGACTTACCATGAAATGCAGAGCAGCAGCAGCTGTGATGGGGTCTGCCCTCCCTCCCCCGCTCCTGGGCACCTGGCTTCAAAAACCCACCTTCACAGACTCCGGGAGGACACAGCCTGCATGGCTGGGGTGGAGAGGCTCCACCTGGCATGGAAAGCCCTCTTTTCATGCTGGAATGTCCACAGTGGCCTCGGTGCGAAGAGCAGAAAGTTCCAGGGGGCTGTAGCTCTGCCCTGACCTTCCTTTGGCTGTGGCTGTGCCCTTGGATGCCCTGTTGAGTCAGCTGTCCCAGGTGGGGAGAAGGAGGCTCTGCTCAGTTGCCTCCTGGCATTTGGGATGTGGGCCAACTTGGGAAACCAGAGGCTTCCCTTCACTGGGGCTTCCCCAGCTGAAGTCTCACTGCAAGGGAAGAGGGCTGCGCGGCCTCCTGTGCAGCCCAGCAGCACGGCCGAGCCAGGCCAGCTGGAAGGACACGCATTCATCCAGAGGAGGGGAAGCTGCAGGAAGGGGAGGCTTCCCTGGTGTGGCGTTCATTGGTTTTCCTCTGCCAAGAGTTCTACTTCTGATTGATGGAACAAAATGCCAGCGTGAGACAGGATTGCTTTAGTGCAGTGGCCGTTTAAACAAAAGAATTAAAAGCAGACCTTCTGGAACACAGGCCCTCAGCCTGTGGATTTCCTCTTCTTCACTGGCGGGATGTCAGGAGTCCTCTGAGTGAATGGGATGGGGACCAAGAAGAGATCCTGCTCAGCATAGACTTCTGGAAAATCTGCAGTTATGTGCAGGGAAGAGTTACACCGCGAAGCCCAACACAGGGTCAAAGAAGGCAAATGCTCAGCTGGAAGCTTCCAAACAGCCTGAAGTGTTACCAAAAGCATAGTGGATATTATTTTATTTTTCATTATATGTTAGCGAATAGGGAGCAAAGATGAATGGTGAGTGTCATTAAGAACAGGCGAAACAGCGAACATTTAAGGGAAATGTTGATTATTTTCAAGTGG
The DNA here is from genome assembly GCF_947247035.1 of Vipera ursinii. Classification (NCBI taxonomy): domain Eukaryota; kingdom Metazoa; phylum Chordata; class Lepidosauria; order Squamata; family Viperidae; genus Vipera; species Vipera ursinii. The sequence continues at coordinate 466,045 of NC_139525.1, read as the reverse complement.
GGATCTAGTCTCCTTGGAGGGGTGGCCAAAACACCAGGAAATCTTGCCCTGCTTTGCAAAACGTCTGCAAAGGGGCACAGTTTCTGCCACTTAGAGCCCAGAGCCAGGAAGGCCTGGCCCGGCCTCGCTTTTGCCTTTGAGGAGGAGGCTCAGGGTCCCGAGATCGGCATCTGCACCAAAGGCGAGGGCCGCTCTCCAATGACTGGGCGGCTGCCCCTCACGCCCTTCCTCAGCCCAGCCTCCAAGGCTCACGGGAAGCTGGAGCTCCAGAGCTTTTCTTTTACCAGCCCAATTGCAGCCATCTCACCACAATTCTAGTTTGTGTTTCCTTTTGCACTTTTTCAAACAACTCCAGAAAAGAACACCCTGATTTTCATATGTGATTCAAAGTGGCTTCCTCTCCCATGAAGGGGCTTGGTATAGGGATCCCTACCCCCTTGGAGGGCAGTGACTGCAAATTACAGGCAAGATTTGCATTTTACAATTTCTGGCACTCCACAAGGAACACAATGGTCAGAGGCACCACACAGGTTGATCTGTGGCTGCAATGTTTCTGTCTCTTTCAATGCCAGTTTCCTTCTGCCCTGCTCGTCTTTGGCTCCTTCTTCCACTTGCAAAGAGGCTGGAGGGAAGATGCTCTCCAGCCACCCGTCAGGCTCTGCTCAGGAGGTGTGCTGAGAGCGCCTGGCAAGTGGGGATTTGAAAGACCTTCAATTAATTTCTGTAGTCATTGGGAACCTTTTGGCTTTTCCCCTCTGCTGCCTGCATTCCAGGCTGCTTCCATCTTAACTTCCAATGGGGAACAAAAAGGTAAATGAAAAAGGAATTCTTCTTGGGGAGATTTGTTTAAATCCTTAAAAAACATGGAAATATATAACCCAACTTGAACTTTACTGGGGGTAGAATTACAAGATTATTAATTGCCTAAAAATGCTACTAACCGCTGAAGAGAGATCTTTACAGTCCAGACACCCTCCAGGGTCTTGCAGCTGGAAAGCCATTCTGGGCTCATTGGATGACCTCAGGAGTGCCCAAATACTGGACAGCAGCTTCCCCTTTGTTCTGCCTAAGGCCTGGATGCCCAGAAGCCAATGAAGACCTCTTGCAGCCCTGAGGAATCCCAGTGTTGCTGCATTCACACATAGATCTTCGGAGACCTCAGGCACTTCAACACCCCTGTGGTTTTGATGGAGCCCTCAAAATAGTTTGTGGCAATCTGGCAGAGGAAAATTTATTTAATTCATGGAGAGTTATCGTATCAGCTGCTTTTAATTAATTACACATGGCTTGTTAAATGTTGTTTGATTTCCCACCTACCTGGGGGAGGGTAGCCCTCAAGTGATCCTTCCTATGTCGTACATGGATTAGAAAAGACACATTTCCCCTGTAAATCAGCCAAAGGAGTGAGAACATTGTGTGCAGTGGAGAAGACAGGCCTCTCTCCCCCTTCCTCCAGAAAGGGTCTGTGCAACCATTCGGCAGAGAGAACATGTGCACACCCGTCACTCTGTGGGTGGCAACCAAGCAAAAATATTTACCATGGCAACCGATGAAGGGAGCACCCAGCAAGTTGTTGCAAGCCAAACAAAGGAAGTTCGACTTCTCAAGCCTTCTCAGCTTCTCCTGCCTGGTGTTGACTAGGGGCTGTTCTCTGCAGACGGCTGCTCATATTTTTGCCTACCCATGTGACAAGCATTGGTTTCTTTTTACTTAAGTTTGATCTGAAAGGGTCTCTGTCTTGGAAACAGCTGTCTGAGCTAAGAGTCTCTGAACCAATTACATGTAGTTTGTATAATGAAATCTGGGTGGTCGCCTCTCAAAGAAGTTCTTAGTTGTCCTGTGAAAATGAAGCACCAGCAAAAGCAGCTGAGATGGAAGTCCAGATGCCAGACCCACCAGGGACCCCCTTCCTCCAGTACAGCTCAGTGGGGAACTGGGAGAGTGTTTGAGGGACGGAGGTATTAATAGGTCCGCTTGGCTGGTCCGAGTAATCAGAAGAGCGGCTCTGAAAGGCTCTTCCTTCTGTAGTTTTCATTCCCCCCCCCCACTAAGGTCAGCATTCCAGCAGTACAGACAAGATTAGGAAGGAGAGGAGGAGGGAGTTAAACCAAGGAGCAATTAAGTGAGCAGTTTTAGGCAAGGGACGGTGTGATTCGGCAATGTGCTTTACCGCTAAGAGCAAAAATGAACTTATGTCAGCCCTTAATTCTGGGATTCACCACACTCACAAATATGTTCCCCTTTCTGAACATCCTTATTTACTTAATATACTGCATGGCTGCTTATTGTGGAAGGAGAAGATAATATAATCAGCCATGATGCCCATTTCAGTAAAGTATATGTTTGTGGGGGCTTAATCAGTAGTTTACATCTTTTTGCTGCTCTGCAGGACTAATGTTGGACAGCTGTTGCAAGCAATAAGCTCCACCAGGAAGCAAATGCTGTGGACACAGAAGGGTGAACTACCAGATGCCCGGATATTTTCCCCTGAACCAGTGAAACCCACTTGCTGGGAGCTGCAGGATCTCCTCTTGGCCTTCAGCTGCAATTGGCCAGCTGGGCAAAGCTTTCTCCATCCCCAAACCGCCCCCTTGGTTAACCCTGCTCGGAGCAGCTCACCAGCTGCACATGTTTCTGTGTGCCAATTACTATTGAGGTAAGCAAGAGCAGCAGAGTTCACAGGAAGGAAGGGTGAGAATTCACAAATCTCATGTGCCTTTTGTGCAGTTTTTCCGGTGTAGACTCCAGCCAGAGTTGCTATTTCATCTGTTAAATCAACACTTTTCCCAAAACAAGAAAAAGCGGATTGCGCATAAACAGTTGCGAATAATATGGCAAGGATTTGGCAATCCTCCCCCTTGAGTTTATACGGTACACAATCTCCGGTCCTGCTTGTGTAAGGCACCGTCTGCCACACCACAGCCAGATCGGAGAACAAAAGACCAGGAATGGCGACATGCCCTGGCTTGAGCCTTCCCTTTCCCAGCCAGGGAATCTGTGATGATTCCCGAAGGGCCACAGGTGAGTCAGTGGCCACCAGCAGCAGAGACGGAAGCGGCCTGCAGTCTCCTGGGGGGGGGGGCTTTGCTGACATGGAGGGAGGGGAAGGAAAGGACCCAGGAGGCAGGAAGGAGACAGGCAGCAAACAAGGAGAAGTGGAGCGGGGCTGTACATCGCCTCCTAACGCTGGGAAATCAGGGCACAAAATAGTCCACAGTCCTGAGAAGAATGTGGACAATCTGCACAACTGACGACATGGGGGGGGGATGGTTCTCTTCTTGGGAAGACTCACATCCTTTGACATCATTTGGAAGGGAACTCTGTCATGGGGACTTTCTTGGCCTGTTGTAGTTCTCTCAGCCCCCCTGCAGCATTTTCCCAGCTGCAGCTCCTCCTTGGCACCAGCCCTGAGCAGGTCCCTGGCCTTCGCTGGACACTTTTTCACACACATTGAACCGCCTGAAGCTCAGAGGACACAGAACATGTGTGAGTAACAGATTACGCACAACAATTTCTCTGCTGAGCGCAGGCTGGTCCCAGCCTGGAATGGCAAGGTTCTTCTCCTTCCTTTCGGTAGCCTTGATTTTTATACAATGCCCCGAAAAGGAAACAAATGCACACCCCAAACCCTGCACAGGTCTGAGCACGTCCTGTTGAGAGACTTCTGGCCCTCCAGAGAAGGGGAGACTCAGCAATCTCTGCAGCCGATACCGATGAGTCAGTGATCCCGGCAAGATTTCCAGCTGGTGGGGGCAATGACACACAATTGCCCAATGTGTATTTTCACAAGGATCCATCTTATCACCTGAGGCTTCCCTGGTTATGAGCAGATTTTGAGCAGATCCCCCATTTTCATGTTCTGTAGCTTCTCAGGGCTTGCCCACCTCTGTGAGGGAGGGGAATCTCTACCCCAGGAAGCAGCTTCAGGACACGGCAGCCCTTGCCCCCCCCCCAATGGAAGAGAAGAAGAGGCTGGGGCTCCCTGCTCTAAGACCTGAACCCCTGGATGTCCCCCCCAAAGTCACGTTCAAAGAAGGGACTGCTTTTCTTCCAGGGAATAAGGAGGCAGGGTTTGGGGAAAAAGGGGTCTGATCTCTCCCTCCCCCCCAGCTGCTGGGCAGGGCTGGCAAATGCTGGGCAGCAGCAGAGGAGGCGGCAGAAGGGAACCAGGGTGCCTGCTAGAGCCGCTTCCTGCTGCCAGGCGGGCCTTGCCCCTCCTGGCATCAGGGCCACTAGGCAAACACTTGGCTCCTGTTGATATGGCAGGGAACATCAAGGTCCGATTGCAAGTGTGGGAAAGGTGACGCTGGCGGTTGGACAGGAAGTGGCAGGCCCAGCCTGGCCGCCACTGAGATCCACCTGGGCCTGCAGCCTCAGCATGCCAGCCCAGCCCCCTTCCTGTCCTCGCCGACACTGCCCTGTGCTCAGCCTGTCTGTCCGAGGTGGTTGGCCAGTTGAGGGGCCCCCTCCTATGCCTATGTACACGGGCTATGAAATGGTTTGGGGGCCCAGAGGGCCCGTGAGCTGTGGGCTCCTCCCTCGATGCTATTCCTGCTTGCTGTTTCCACCACCCTCCCCCATCGACCCCCAAGGCTGGAGGAGCCCCAGGCTGGGTGCTCTTGGCCTTGGGCCAAGGCGAGTCCATTGTGCGTGTGCTGAATTTCACACTGCTCCAGAGAGGCTCCTGCCTGGCTCTGGGCTGGAAGAGCCGTCCAGTCCAGCCCTAGCCAGTTGTTGTCCCGCCAAGGTAAATGTTATCACCCGTGTTTTGAAGCTTCGTTGCTTTTAAAGAATTGTTTCCATGAGAAACCAGCTTTGCAAACACTCCTCACCGAGGAGGCCAGAGGTGAAAGGAATAATAGGCACATTCCTGCAACATGACACACGCACTTTGCACGCACACACCAGCTTAACTCTTCGCCTGCTGCGGCCGCCTTGTTTATTGCTCTGGGATTCCAATCTGTGGGGCTGGTGCCTGCCCCAACTCGTCTTCCCTGGCTCCTCTCTCTCCTGGCTGGCTGGGGAGGCCCCCCCTCCAGGCAGCCGCTCCCTGTGATGGCTCCCCAATTGGCCCCCCAATGCGCAGACAGCGGAAACTGCTCTGGAATGAGCTTCCCATTTATTATTTCAGGCTACGGAATTTAATTTCCTTTTAATTTGTTTTCTCTTGTGTTTAACTGTTTTAAAGCCGTTGAAATAGCCAGCCATTCTAATAGGCTAATAGAAACAACCGTTGCTCTGCCCTGGAGAGGTTTCTTCCCTGTTTGCCCTTCTTTCCCGCCACGTTTTGTGCAGAAACCCGGCTGCCTTCCCTGCCCCCGGCATCCTGGCGCTGCTCTCTCCTCCCTGCCCAGGAGAGGCTCCTTGTCAGATGACCGCAAGGCCAATCCTGGGACCAAGGGGACGAAAGAAGGTGGGGGCTCTCACTGGGGGCTGCCTCCCCCTGACTCCCTCCAGGCAAAATACTGGGCATCAGACTCAAATCCAGGGGGACAGTAGACCAGCCACCTGGTCTCTTGGCCCAGAGGGGACCCACAAGCTCTGCAGACCAGCTTCCCTGTCACGTCAAGTCTGGCTTTGTGCCCCAGGCTGGGCTCCAGGAAAGGGTCTCCAGCTGCAGCTGAATGTTGGGAGGAGAGCAAAGGAAAGAGCTCCCTCAGGGGCCTCAGGATGCCTGGGGAGGGGCGGGGTGTCCTATGTTTGCCCCTTGTGGCCAGCAGAGTCTGGGGGGGGGGAAGGAATCGGAGTGCAAGTCCGGCTCTCTTCTGGGGCCACCCAGAGCCTGGTCTGCAGCTCACAGACACCCAGTTCCCTGGTCTTCCTGTTGATGGGGGACAGTGGGCTCACAGACTGCACAGGCTGCTTTGGCAAAAGCACATGTGTTTGTAAGTGTGTGTGTGCACATACACACTTATTCACACTCTTCTTACTGTGGTTGTCTGTCTGAGCCTCCTCACCACCCTCTCCCAAAATCATTTCTCCCATGGTAGTCGGGGGTGATGGTGGCAACTTTCAAAGCCAGGAAGCAACTTGCTTGGGGGTCAAAGGTGTGTAAATCACACTCACCAGCCCAGAAGGAGAGGAGCAGAGAACTCAGGGCACACCAGTCGATGGGACCCGGCTGATCTCAGGACAGGCCGTCTTCCACCGAAGCCCAAAGGCAGAGCAGCTGAGGGACACTCTCCCTCCACCAGCAGGGGGCTGGGTGGGTGTCTGAGGCTCCCTGCCCCCCACTGCTTTTGCGGGGGGGGGGACTTGCCAAACCCCATGGGTTGGAGCAAGACCCCTGCCCCACGTGCAGCCCCTTTCCCTTCCGCCCCAGCCGACTCTGTCAATGATTGCTGGGAGGAAAGGTGCTCCTCATTTCAGCAATAAAAGCAAAGCAATGTGTCAATCTCTTATCTTGCCCGCAAAGGTACGGCCTTGATCCTGTCAGCAACTCCCTTCTTGGACTGCCAGAAAGAGCCACACACGTGAAGCAATGATCTTCTGCTTGGGCAGTGGGCAACATTAGTAGGCCTTTGTGTCCATGGAAGCTGCCCGGCTGTCCCCAGTTGAGGGTCAGTTGTGATGGAGATACAATGGGCCTCCCGAGACAGAGGTTGGGCCCAGAGGAAGAAGACCTGGGGATGAGGGGGAGGACGGTAATGGGGGTTGCCAAGAGAGCCTGTAACCAGGACTGTGAAGAAAAGCAGCATCTGCCGGCAATTCCTCTGCAACCCAAGCATTGGTTCTTTAAAGTGGGAAGGACATGGAAAGAACACTGAATGTCCAAGTTAGGATGCACAAGGTCGGTGCTGCAAATATTCATGATAATAAATTTGCCATAAAAAGTTGTAGGAAAATTATAAGGGTGAAGTTTGAACTCAGATTCCACCAGCACTGGAAGTAAGTTCAGATCACTCTATTTAGACTCCAGTAAAAGCAAATTAAAAGTAAAAGCAGTAGGGACGTGGTGGCTCAGTGGGTTAGGATGCTGAGCTTGTCGATCAGAAGGTCGGCAGTTTGGCGGGTTGAATCCCGAGTGCCGCGTAACAGAGTGAGCGCCTGTTACTCGTCCCAGCTTCTGCCAACCTAGCAGTTCGAAAGCACGTAAAAATGCAAGTAGAAAAATAGGGACCACTACGGTGGGAAGGTAACGGCGTTCCGTGCGCCTTTGGCGTCTAGTCATGCCGGCCACGGAGACGTCCTCGGACAAGCGCTGGCTCTTCGGCTTTGAAACGGAGATGAGCACCGGCCCCTAGAGTCGGAAACGACTAGCACGCATGTGCGGGGGAACCTTTACCTTTACCTTTTAAAAGCAAATCCTCCCTGAGTCCCAAATCCCCACCAAGCTCTCTGCTCCGACTCCTGTCCTTTTTCTGGCCCAAGAGGGCATGAAGGTTGAAGAGGCTGCCGTTATCCACACAGCCTGGGAGGCGAGTGCAAATGCCAAATGGTGCAAACTTGGCACGCAAGGAAAGGCAAAACTGAATCAGGAATCTTTGGCAGCTGCCATAGGTCTTTGCGCTCCAGATACCTCCCAACTGCAGCTGTTGTTGATGGAAGGCCTGAGCTGCTGTTCTTCCAAGTATGAGCAGAAAAACATTCTTCCTCCTCCTTGGAAGTGCTCTAGGGAATGCGAAGTTGCATTAAAGTGGGTAGGAGCAGCAGCTGGCCACCTTCGGCAGATATTAAGGGTCCTGGGGACCTCACCTTTATGGACACCAACTTTGCAGTATCATCTTTTGCACCCAGAGCATGGGGCTGCCCCTATGTTCAGCCGGAGGGCCTAGTATGGAAACCCCCCTTGCTTGGAGAGGCTTCGGACTTTTTCTTCTCTCTTACCCGGGGAAAAGGAAGAGGATCGGTTTGGGTGGAGCCCCAGCCCCTCGTCTGGGAAAGGCTGAGAGACACCTTGTCTGTGCCATTAAGAGCAGGATGGCAAAGCTCCAGATGGCTGAGGGAGGCGACGGGCTGGACGATCACCTGTGGGGATGCTGGAATCCCGGGATGTTGCAAGCTGGGTGTTGCCTGCCAGCCCTTTTCCAAGCCTGGATTCTACCTTCCTCAGCAACATGGACCCCGATGGGTTCCGCAGGGTGAGCAAAAGTCCCTGCAAAGACCCTCAGCTGCTTGTCTGCTCAGAGGCCTCTCCTTCCCGCCTTTCTTTCTGATCTTGGTCCCTTTTGCAGGATCGTGTTTCAAGCAACTGCTGAGAGGACTGCACTGAAAATCTCCAACTGCAAAGGCTGGTTTGTCCAGAGGCCTCCAAAATTTATCCAGATTCATCCTTTCCCCTTTTCAGAAGGGAAAGCTCGGTCTGTTGACTTCATCCAGTTTAACTAAGAAATAAAGGAGGTCTGTACACAGTTTCCTTCCAGTTTGTTTACAGCCCCATTCCCCAATCTTGCATTTATCGGTCTGAAATTCTCTACCACAATTCTCTTCCCCCACAAATGGCTACTCCTCAGGATTTTAAACAATTCCCTATATACCTATATGTGTAAATGTATATGTATTCTTTCCCCCACAATTATAGAAAAGGAATTTAAAGTAAATCATGAGATTTATGAATCAATCCCAGATTTTACTAAAAAAAACCCTCTTGTGGTCCCACTGCACTTTCAGGCCTGTTAATCATATAAAATGTCTGCTTTCAATTCCTCTCTTCTTTGGCCTTGAACATATAATAATAATAATAATAATAATAATAATAATAATAATAATAATAATAATAATAATAATAATAATAATAATAATAATAATTATTTTATTTATATACCGCCCTTCTCCCGGAGGACTCAGGGCAGTGAACAGGGCAAGCATAAAAAATTCAGAGATACAAAAGTTAAAAGGGATTAAATATATGCCCAACTAAAAACAGTAAATACAAATATTAAAATAACAATAACCCCCCCATCCCCCATCAGGCCAGGCCAGCTTGTTCAAATAAGAATGTCTTTAGATGAGTTTTATCCTTCTGCAAAATAGCAACTAGATAAGAGCTAAACTCTTGTAACAACACTGAAATCCACCATTGTTCTCATTTTGAAACGTGGACTTTTTCTGGACTTGGTCAGTTAATTTTGGAATCAGGCATTTTTTCCCATGGCTGTTGAGTGGCCGTCAGAGGACAGGGCCTTTTTGTATCCTGATTTCACTGCCTGGTAAAATCAGCCCAACACGGTGAGGTCCTGGACTCTCAGTCTTGCCCACTGGATGGGGGGAAGCAAGGGAAGGAGCTCAGATCTGTGGCAAGGCAAAGCAGGGCTAGCCAAGAGAGCCCAGCCTCACCCAAGAGCCAGGGTATCATGCCCGCCTGGCTGCCCAACCGTCTGCAGATAGACCCCTGCAAGGGACAGGAGGCATCTTCGTAGGCCCAGTTCTTTGAGGCATCCGAGACTCACCATCGGGGTTCTCTAGCACCGGGCCTTTGGGCTGAGGACAGAGATGAGAGGGGAGTCATTCGAAAGGCCCAGTGGCCCTTCACCCCAACCCAGAGCTGGCATGGAGCAGTGGGGCTGGAAGACAATGGCAAGAGGGCCCAGATAAGCCGAGGGCGGGGACGGCTTGCAAAGGACCCTGCCCACTGCAACTTAGCCGTTCCCCCTAGAAGCTCCTGGCAGGCACCCCTGGCCTTCTTCCCCCCACGTAACATGGCTGAGGGCCACAACCCCAGCCCTCCGCCTGGCTCTCTCACTCTCCACTAGGCATTGTGTCTTCTGTTGCCTGAAGGAAAAGGCCGTTGGCTCTGCCATTGGCTAGAGTGGCGCTCGCTTCCTCCCCAATTGGCTGGGGAGGCCTGCCGCAGTCTTTGCCAGGTAGGAGTACCTCCCACTGCAGGACAGGTGAAGATTTTCTGAGGCAGATTGGGATTCTTAAGGCTACAGAGCACCTGGATTCCTCAAGATCAGGAACAGCAGGCATGCCTCAGAACGCCTGATTGTTGCCCTTCCAAAAACTTGTTTTTCCTCTCTGATTTGGGTTTCGCAACTCAGCAAGGTGGGAGAGGGGCACGCAAACAGGATGAGCGGTGGTGGGCTTGTCATACGCTCCCCAATCTCCGAGGAAAGTGCAGCCTTTACGCCCTTGAAGCCCGTTGCGATGGCAAGGGAATCCAGTGATGACATGGCTGTCTTTGAAGACATCAAACCACCCGTACGAATCTCGGAGAATCCACAGGATTTGGCCCAGGTAAGAGAAGTGTGGAACTTCTGGGCGTAAGGTGTATTCTGTTGTACTTGGGATGGGCAGAAAAACATTCTTTTGCAAAGTTAATGCTGCTGCTTTAATCAGAAAGGTTGATGAGTTCAACTATGACAAAGATTCAGAACTGGCCATATTCTTCTTTTCCGTGTAATTATGGATTTGGGGTGGCTATAAGGCAGAAAAGTTGCTGGAGATTTTAGGGTTGGAAACGACTGTGGTTCACCAAACTTTATACTGGATCTGGAGTCAGCCTGAAACGTAAAGTTTTTGTGTACAAATAGGCGATAGATCAACTTGGACTGAAACGAGCACTAAGAAAATGAAAGTTTTTGAGAAAGAGGCTCCTGAGTTTGGCCTTGTTTTCTTGCGCCAGAGATAAGGTTACCAGGGTGCTGCTTTTTAGGGTGGGAATGTTCCCCAGCAAGGGAGGCTCCTGGGGTGGTTTGGGTTGTTTCCCTTTGTGGGAAGGGGGGGGCTTGAGGGAGAGAGAAAGAGGGGGGTGTCTCTGGCCAGGTGCCAAAAGGCTGCTCCGAGGAAGAGCCCCCGCTGAGCTTACCTGCCCTTCTTGCTGTCTGGGCTGCTGCCTTTGGAAAACACAGGAGTGGAATTCTCCTTGAGGTTTCCCAGCTGTGAGCCCCCCTGCCTCCTCCTCCTCCCCCGAGATGGCGGGCTGGATCAAGGGGTGGAGGCAGAGCGCCCTCCTGGCCCACCTCTGCGGACTCTCCCATCTGGCCAAAGATGCTGGCCGTCTTTCCTGTTTCCTTCCAATGTGTGAAAGAAACACACAGGCCGCCAGGCATGCTTTGTAGGGCCAGGCCAAAGGCAGGCTGGAGGTTGTGCTGTTACTGTGCATGTGGGGAAGACTCTCTCCCCACTGCTGAGCTGGTGCTTGGTGTTTGTGGATGGGGGGGAGCAAGGAAGCTCTCCTCCAGCCCTCTCTGCAAGCAACGGGAGGCCAGGTCAAAGCCAGAGGCCCTCGTGGGAGGGAGGTGGCTCTCCTCAGGCCTTGTGCACCAGGGTATGGAGGCCCCGAGAGCTGGCCGTCTGCCTCATCTTGGTCTAGGCAGAGTCAGCAGCAGCTCGCACTATGGAGAGAGAGCAAGGCAGGAACTTCAGTGGAAATCAGCTGACCTCAAGGAGGCCTTCTGAGGTTCGGGTCAGGGCCTATGTGACCTGCAGGTAACCACAGTGGTGAGAAGATCTCCCCAGCCCTCTAGAAACGCTTCCACGATGGAGGAGCTGTCTTGCCCCACATACCATCAGCTTGTCATATCAAGGGGCACTCTATCTTGGAGACCTTGCTCTGGCAGGTCAGTCTGCTTAGCTGCCCTGCTTTTGTGACTTGATCCAGGCATCAGATTTGGCTTCTCAGCCGCTCATCCTAAATTCTTGACCTGGCTGCAGAAAAGGAGAGGCAGCCAATTTGCCGTCCTCCCCAAGGGGCCACTTCAGTGACCTCCTCAAGGGACCTTCTCGGAAAAATGGCTCCAGAGAAGAACAGAAACAGGCCTACTTCTCCAATGATACCGAAATTTGTCTTCTATTTGCATAACATTAAAGGAAATGTTGATTTCAAGAGAACTGGCTCTCCAGTTTCACGTTTGCAGAGGTATGCAACCCCAACCCTGAGAGAATTATTTATTTTATGCCAATCCTCCCTCCATTTTCTCTTGCTCAGTCGGTCCAACAAACGAGGTAATGATTAACTTCAAGTGCAAGGCTTCCTGGCGCCATTTTGTTGACAGGGAAGACGGCGGGTCTCCGATAGAGAACGCTGAGAAGATGCCGCAGAGAAGGGCCCTGGCAAGTGGGGGGGGGCTCTTGGCATTTGGAGGGAAGGCAGCTCTGAGAACGTGAGACTTTTGAATGTGACACCTTTTTGTCACACCAGACTGTGCCCCACTCTAACAAATCGGAATCCTTCTTCTTCACGGAGGAGAACAGCAGTTCCTCTCCCACCAGGGCTAGAATATCCCAGACTGCAAACCTGAGTCGCCATTTGAAACACACTTTTCGTAATGTCAGTTTGTAAGGCCCGATTAGGCCCATATTCTTTATTCCTGAAATGGGAGGTGAGGGGCGGTACAGGGACCACCCCAAGCCCCGTTGGATGCTCTACCAGCAGAATGATGGCTTTGGCTTCCCCGCCTTTAGGCTTCTTTCTGGGATTTCCCGGAATGCACAATCTAGAGCATCTTTCAGAGTGGAGATCTGGCTAAATTCTTTTGATCCATGAAGCGAAGACTTTGTTTTACTTGCCAGACAAGGTGACTGCGAGGTTGGCGGCTGCATTTTCCCTTGCAAAGGTCATCAAAGTCTGTCTTCTGGAAACTCAGGAGAACAAACCTATTTCCAGCCTCAGTTCAACTTCCCATTTCCCTCTGAAATGTTGACCTTCCCTCCCTCTGTTTAGTTTATTCTGCTCTTTTCTAAAATAAACTTTCATAGGAAACTCACACTCAAGATCAGGCAAGTAGCTAATCCACCCTAACCCTAACCCTCTGGGGTCGATCCAGGCCTGCAAAAGAACCTGCCCTGCGTTTCCTTTCCCCGAGGATTCCCAGGGGCCAGGGGGCTCTGACGGAAGGGCTGCACAGGGAAGGAGGCCCAGCCCAGGCATCCCAGGCTCCAGGCACAGTGGGCAGGGAAGTTCACAAGAGACTTTGTACAGAATCTGCTCTTGGTCTGTAACTGCAGCCTGGATTAATGGATGCATCGGGATAGAAGGCAGTTGGTATCTGATATTTCCATAGGAGATTGCAAGAATCTTTCTCAATTCGTGGCTTGTCCCTCTGGCCAGCAGCCACGTGCTCCATTCCAGAAGAAGCACCACAGACAGGGTCCTGCATGGTCAGTCGAGGCAGCCATGTAGGACTTCCAGCGATGGGAAAACATTCAAGTGAACTGGGTGCCTAAATAAACACAGGTTCATACACAGACAAGCCATCTCATTACTCATTGGCCCATTGAAACAGCTTTTTTGAAGGAATATTATCTTCAAAATAAATGTGGCCCATAGCAAAAGAGCTCTGTTTTCTTACCTAGACCTGGTAGATAAACTGTACACCCTTGTCATTCTACACATAATATGGTATCCCCCAAGATTATTAAGGTTCTCAGGATTTTGAGCTCTAACTAAGACCATCCGGCATGTTTGTTGCAAGGCTGACTTGACCAGGTAGACACACAGGTAGACTAAGAGAGCGGATGGAGGTCCAAAGGAGGTATTGCCAGAGACTATGAATTTGCTCCTCAAGGTTCCAAATTAATGGTAACTGTGAAATCTCCCTTACTTGACCTTCTCTACGCAGGATAACTTTTATTTCTCTGACCAGAAATGACCTATCAAAAATGAGGATGTAAGATCAAAAGAATGAGGTGTTTTTCAGATTGTTGATTACAAGAAGAACGATAATCAGATAAAACAGGATTCTTCTAGATTGCCAAAGAATATGAAAAGTTCTGAAATAAAATTCAGGTAATTTAATTTAACGCAATGATAAATCTGGTGCCATTTTGGTTGCTGACTGAAATGCTGCACATACTGAGGAGGCAACTCTGTTTCCTGTAGGAAGCCATTCAGCCAATGGCAGCCAGTCCTCCCCCCTCCTTTGCTGTGTCCTTCTGTCCTACACGTGGGCAGCTTTCAGGGAGCTTCCGGCTGTGAAGTCAGCTGGGGGACGTACAGTTACCTGCAATGGGGAGGAAGAACAGGCTGAGCCCCCCCCCAATGCACCTCAACTTCCCTGGAGGATCCAAACCCCAACCCCATTGAACCCAACCGTGAGCTTCTCTTAGCTTTGATTCGGGGAGAGCTGACTGTGGCTCATGGTGTCCGTACCCCTCCCCTCCAGTTTCTGCCTAGATGCCAGGTTATGCCCCCACCTGGAGTGAGACTGCCAGCTCCAAAGGAGTGGCACTTCCCCTGAGCAGCCTGCTGGCGTCAGCACACAGGCCTGGCGCAACCTTTGTGACTTGAAAGCATCGGGATCAGTTCCCCCCCAGCCCCCATCTATTATGGAGGCTTATTTCCTGATAGGTCTGTGAAATGCGGCCAGAGCCAATGTTTCCCTCCTCAAAAACTGGAAGAGGGCTGTGTGCTGTGTGGTCCCTCTGCCGGGTGAGATTTGGGGAGGTGCCCCTGGGCCAGGATAGGCAACCCTCTTGTCCCAAACTGCACCCCAGAGAGTTCTAGAAAGACTGCCAAAAGCCAGCACCACCACCACCACCATCCCGCCCCCAGCCTGAGGTCAATACCAAGACTGAATGATCAGAGAAGCAAATATTGACTCTGGTCAATTTTTTACTAGAGAGACAATAAAGATTGACATTGAGCCAAACAAAAAGTATAAGTGCTTTCAATTGAAATCCAGCCTCTTTTGAAGGAATGCAGACAAAGAGGAGGATGGATTTTTTTAACCAGGCTTTTCCTCCAAATCTGTTTAATTACAATTTTTAGAGATTGAAAGGCCACTTTTGCAGAGAGGGGAGGGATCCTCTCAGTCCACGGAGGTCCTGATGGGGGTGGGGCTGGCTTCCCACCCTTTCCTGCCTCCACAGCCGTACCTTGCCCCATCAGTATCTGCTGGGTCTGGGCACAATCAGGGGATCAAAGGCCGGGATCTCCCGTTCTGTGGGATAATCCCGAGGAATGTTTGGCCAGGGAGGGTGCTGGGTGCAAGGTGTTGAACCCGCTCGCCCCCCTCGAGGAAGTCCACCCAAGGGGCCCGCAGCACCGTCTCCGATCCCTCTGCCCAGGTGCAGGGTGCTAAGTGGCCTCGCTCAGGCCGAGAGGAAGGTCGGACCACCAGCTGCCCTGTCTTCTGCTGCAGCTCACTGCTGAAAAATGGGTTGGGATGGCTTTGTGCAGATATAAAGTTTGGCACAAAGGAACAGTTGTAAAATTTGTTTTTTATCGATGGATTTTAAAAAGTTAACTACTTTGTTTCTGTTTAATGGATTGTTTTCCTTTTTGTTTTTAGCTTTGTTTTGATTTTTTTAAGTGTAACAATTTTCCTAAAAGTGTTATTGTTTATACATACAGTAAACTTGTACCCATTTATAACTATTTAGGAAGGTTTGTAAGACAACTGAATTTTTTAAGATACTGCGTAAATAGAAAGCATATATGAAGAGGTATCAACCCAGACAAAAGAATTAAAACCAAAAGTGAGCTGATAGATGCTCGTACAACGTGGGATATCAGGATCCTGGCAGAAAGTCCTCATTTCCAGGACTTGACAAAAATTTTTGCAGAATTATGGGTATTCCTTGACTTAACAGTCATTCCTTTAGCAAATGTTTGAAGTTACAATGGCGCTGAAAAATTGAGTTATGACTGGTCCTCATATTTACAACCATGGTCATGTGATCACAATTTGGGCACTTGTAACCGTTCTGCATTTATGACGGTTGCATCATCCTGGGATAATGTGATATCGCCCTTTGTGACCCTCCCAGACAGCTTCCGCCAGGCAAAGTCAGGTTCACTTAACAATTGCAATGATTTGCTTAACAACTGTGGCAAAAAGAGATCAGGTGCAACCCACTTAACAACCGCCTTGCTTAGCAAAAGGAATTCTGTTCCCAGTTGTGCACGTAGGTCAGGGACCAGCTCAAATCTGAGCCAAACATTCCCCTTGCCGGCCATCACCCGCTGCCCTTGCTGGTCAGCCCTCAAATCCTCCTCAAGGCAAAGAGGCGTCCTTCACGTCCAGAGGGGAATCGAATCTCTCGCCGAGTGTCCCAGAGCAGCACAGAATGAGAAGCGCTTTGCTCACCATCAGTAGGAAAAGCAGGAGAGGCAGTTCTGAGGTGGAATCGTTATTTTGCTTGCAAGAGAGGAAACTAGAGGCCCTTCTGAAAACAGGTGCCATTTTCTCCTGCTAACCAGCAGAATGTAAAGTGCTTTTCTTGTTGAACTAAGAAGATACTTCCAACAGTCCCCCCAATTAGCCCTTGGGGCTTGCAGATCCCTGGGCTCCTTTTTGGGCCAATCTACTCAGGAAGGCACGGGCACAGGCCCCCTCCTCTGTGGAGAATGTGGGCAGCCCATGGCTGGACATGGCTGATGGGAAAGATGGGTGGACAGTGGAAAGCTAGAGGGGGTAGCAGACCTTCCACTGGGTGCTCCCCAGCTCCCCTCGCTGTAGAGGCAGCTTGGCCCTTGAAGCTCCCTGTCATCTTGGAGCAAGTGAGCCCTGCCTTCATCCATATGTGCTTGGCATTTGGGCCTCTGGGTAGTTTCCTGGCACCGTCCCACGGGTATTTGCTTCTGAATTTAAAAATAACTGCCTGGAAAGGAGCTGGCGATGGAGAGGCTGTTCCAATGAAAACAGCTCCTCCTCAGGGCTAGAGAAGAGGAAGCTGGCAAATACCCCTCTGGCAACAGAGGCAACTGGGCAGCCATTGCGCCAACACACCTGTCTTCCACTCATCTAACAAAACTTTCTTTCCCGAGCTTGCAAGCACTGAAAGTGAGGCCAGACAGTTGTAAGCTATGGAAGCAGTGGTCTGTTGGGATGCTGACCTGGCTCCAAATTGGGGATTTGGGGGCTCCAAGATGCTTCCTTGCAGCTGGATGGAGGTCTTCCTCTGATGCAGCTTTGCAGGGACATCACAACCAGCCAGCTCTGTCCACAGGTGGGGCTTTCTACGCAAGGGGAGCCTGTGAGTGGCTGGCATGGCTCAGGCGCAGCAACCACTAACATCAGGAACCACAGCAACGGCTGCCAATATGGGATGGGGGCTGCCATCTGGCACCTGACACAGGTGAGGGATGCCAGCTGCACAGAGACCTCAGGCCTTTCTTTCCTCACTGTTCATTCCTTTTCTGGGCTTCCACTCAGGCACGGACCGAGATGGACAAGTACCTCTCTGGCCAAATGCCCCCCACACCGACAGCAACAGACAAGAAGTATCGCCGGGAAAGCGCCTCTGTGGTGGATGAGTATTTCTCCACTGAAAAACCTCTGTCTGCACCCTACAGTGTCAACATCAATGTGATCCTTCCGGACACCACGCACTTGCGCACAGGGATCTACCGGCCAGCTAAGCCTTCTGTGCCCTTTCCCCAAATCAAAATGGAGCCCAGCCCCTGCTTTGCCCAGCCCTGCCCTGCCAGCAGCGGGCCGACCCAGACCCTGCCAGACTTCACCAGCGTCTTCAGTGTGCCGCAGTCTGTGGCTGCCAGCAGCATCTTTGTCAAGCAAGAACTGCGCTGCCCTGAAATCCCTCATTCCATCAGCCCCCAGCCAGGCCTGCTCTACCAGCTCCCCGCAGAGATGACCACCATGGCCTCCTCCACCTGTGGGACCACGGCCACCAGCAGCGTCCACGGGGTAGCCATGTCTACTGGCAGCTCCATGCTGGACTCCAGAGCCTTTGCCCAGCCCCTGCGGCCAGCAGGGCAGCTCAAGTCATTCCCAGCGACCTCCCAAAGCCTCAGCGGCTTCAGTGTGCCAGAGGAGTTCTACCCCGTCCCAGCAGTGAGTCTGCCCCCTTCACCCCCCAACTCACAGCCCGGAAGCCCCGAAAACCAGCCTGAACCCATAAATACCATTTCGCCTCCACCCCCCTATGAGGCCACATTTGGACTGAAACTGCCCCCCGCAGGCCACATCACCTCTGGGCCCAGCACCATCAAGACCATCCCGCAGGGACACCTCATCCTGCCAAGCCCCAAGTACAACCGGAGGAACAATCCAGAACTGGAGAAGAGAAGGATCCACCATTGTGACTATCCCGGTAGGAGTCTGACAACCTTTCAGTCTGGCTAATCTCCCCCCTCCCCTCCCCTCCCCTCCCCATGCACAACTGGCACCAATCTAGCTGAAATTGGAGCAGTATTTTGGCTGTCTCAGGGAAAAGGCAATAAACGTTGCTTCCCTTAACCTTGAATTCAGTTCTTGTAGGGATGAGATTTTAGGGAGTTGGGCGTCCCTTAATTTTAATGCACGGGCTCCCCACTAAAGTCACAAAAACTCTGAAAAATGTGCAGAGCAGGAGAGGTTTCAGGAAAAGGAGGGAGGGGCCTTCAGGTAAAGGTCCTAGTGCCGGCACCCTAATTACACCTTTAGCAATGGTAGAAGGTAGAAAAAGAGGCAGAGAACAGAAGCCCTTGGAGCAGCTCTGTGCCTAACAATGAACCAGCAGCCTCTCCACCCATTTATCTTCCAGCCTCTCCACTGCTGCTTCATCTTGGCCCTCTGTGCTCAGCCATTCATTCTTCCTTCTGATTTTTCCCAGGGTGCACCAAGGTTTACACCAAGAGTTCACACCTGAAGGCGCACCAAAGGACTCACACTGGTAGGTTGACATGTCGAGGCAGATCTTTTCTCAAAATGCAAACCATCTTTCTGAGTCCTCAGATAGAGAATATTTGTTTGGAGGGCAGGGGGGGTTCCATTTCCCAAGACCTGCTGCTGTTCTGAAAACAGACACAGACTGGAGCCTTGGAAAAATCTGCTGCAAAGGGGAGAGGTGGGGTGGACTCTCACATGGTCTCTGATGTCTGGGAGGGCTGCAGGAAGCAGGAGCTGTCCAGGGGCATGTTGTGGCCCCTGGAAGAGAGACGTCCTCCTCTTCCATCCCTTCCTGCTTCGCCAGGAAGGGCAAAGCGAGAGCACCCAGCCCCTTCCCTTCCAGCCCTGGAGTTTGAGCCCTATCCTGGGGTTGAACGGTGAGAACGGAAGGCTTCCGCTCCGAGTGCAAACAAAAGAGTGCAATTCCAAAGGGTCGTGCAATTTCTCCGCAGTTTCTGAATACGTTCAGCAGCTGAACAAGGCCAGGGTCTCCCCTCCGTGCACAGTCTGCAGCCTAAACTTGGTCAAGTGGCTGAAGGTCCCTCGAGAGAATCAAAAGAATCGGCACAGGAGAGCAGCAGAGGGCGGGGCAGCTCCTGCATGCAGTTGGAAGGCCTGGTGGCTTCTCTGGAGGAGTAGCTCAGCCACTCTCCGGAAGGGCTGTCACAATTTGCCATGGAGGAAGTGGAAGGTCCTAAGAGAACTGCAGGAGACTCTGCACTTCTGACAGAGGCAGGCTGGAGCCACCCCCACCCCCTGTGAGATGGTGACCTTAGGGCAGTGCAAAAGACCTTGGGGGGGGGGCTAAGGAATCCCTCACCACCCTCAACCACAAGGGGGTCTTCCTTTTTTGCTCCATCAGGCTTGGGAATTACATCCACCCTCAGCCCGCCCCCAGCCACTTTTCCAGGGCCCATTGTTTCCAGCTGCTCTGACAGGCTGCCCTGGTAAGGAGCTGCTGTGGGGACAATTGCAAACATTCAGGTTTCGATCCCGGAAACTCGCTCGAGTATTGTTTGAAGCAGAGTGTGACCTTCCAGGGACAATGGCTTTGACTCACAAAGCCTGTAAAATAGCCTGCCAGTGGGGTTCGCACAATCCTTCACAGGGAAGCTGTAACACTCTCTGGAGGTTTCTCTTTTGGCTCCACCTGTGCTAAATTCTGCTCAGGCCTCAGCTGGTTGAGGACCAAAAGGGCAGCACCTGCCTGCCAAGATGCAGGCATGGTCTTCAAGGCACATGCTAAGGATCCACACAGAACATCCATGATGTTGTCACACATGGCAGTGAAGGCCTTCAGCCGGGACTTGGGTGTTTCTGGGCATCACTAATCCCCTTCCGTGGCTGCTCTGGGAAAGAGGGTGGGATGGAGGAGACCTTTGGGGAGCCCCTTTGAATGCGGGAATAAAACACAGCAAAATGGCCTCTCTTGTATTGAGTGCCCCATTGCCCCCAACCCACGTCCCCCACACCAGCATATTCTGGGTGATGAACAGGAAGAGATCTGACTTTCCCTCTGAAGACACAGAAGAAATGTGGGGCAATTTGCAACTGGACATAAACAGCAGTTGCTGTGTTATTTGGAAGGCTGCCTTCCACCCCAGGATTCAAAAAGCCCCTTGCCCCTGTTGCCTGTGACAAGGGAGCCACCTTCTCTTGGCCGGATTGGGCCATGGGAGTTGTCCAGTGGGCTCAGCAGCCCCACTCCTGTCACCAAGGGGGCACCCGGGAGGCAGTCTTGGACAGTCTTAGAACCCCCGTTTTAGGACTGGGTTAGCTTTTACGCAGGGCAAGCCAATATTTGCCACTGCCTTTGACAAAATGCCCAGTTTCAGCCCTTCTTCCTTAGCCCATTCCTGGCTCTTTTCTAGCCACTCCAGTTCCACCCCTCACCATTTCCTCCCCTCCTTGCAACTGCTCACCAGGCGAGTTATCCCGGAGCCATCCAGGGTCAGCGGACACAGCACACACACACACACAGGCCCACCCAGGGGAAGCAGGGTGGGCAGCTGCAAGCCTTCCTCCTGTGTGACAGGCTCCTGTTTTCCTTCGTCCCAGGTGAGAAGCCCTACCGCTGCAGCTGGGATGGCTGCGACTGGCGCTTTGCCCGCTCGGATGAGCTCACCCGACACTACCGCAAGCACACCGGAGCCAAGCCCTTCAAGTGCCTGGCCTGTGGCCGCTGCTTCTCCCGCTCAGACCACCTGGCTCTGCACATGAAGCGGCACCAGAACTAGGCCTGAGGCACAGCCTCCTTCCAGCAGAGCCGCCCTGTGGCCCTCCCTCCCTCCCTGGCTGCATGGCGGTCAAGGCCAGGCGCATGGCCAGCACCTCTGCCTTTGACACCTGGTGACGCCCAGGAAGGAAGGCTGGGCCAGCAACAAGACATCCCTATTTATTTCTGCCTCCATAAAACCAGCCTGTTGAGTCCTGAACATTGGAAGGTGTGGGACCTATGGAACGTCAGAAGGATGTTGGCCGTTGAGCCACTCTCAGCTCTCGCAAGACACATGGAATATTGCTGGCCTTGGCTTGCTTGAAGGATCAAAGCAGCACAAATTAAATTGTGGCTTAAATTGCCGTTTCCACAGCTAAAAGGGAAAAAATCCCAATGTTTTACACCTACAGCTTCATTATCAACAGAAAGAAATGGAAGTGAACTTCATTCTTTTGCCAAAACCTCTTAAATGTCCAACCACAACTTTCTGGCCTGCCTCGGAGTTGGGTCTCTTCTTCCCACTTTGGGGAAGGTGATCTCCTTGGAGTCGGGGGGACCCTCAGCCTCGCATCCAGGGAAGGAAAATGGCTGCAGTCCAATGTTCCTCTCTTTCTCTTCTCCCTCCCTTTTGCTGCACCAGGTCCACGGACGTTTCAGGCAACAGTGGGAACAGTTCCCAGCCATGCCGGCCCCCTTTCCAGAGAGAGGGGGACCTTCCCCTACCTCACTTTCACTCAGAGTGGCAAACAGCCAGGACAGCAGGAACAAAGTAGAGAAGAAATTCTCCCGGGAATCTCTGGGGGAGGCGCCCCCATTGAGGATCCCCCCCCTCT
Source organism: Vipera ursinii (assembly GCF_947247035.1). NCBI lineage: Eukaryota > Metazoa > Chordata > Lepidosauria > Squamata > Viperidae > Vipera > Vipera ursinii. The sequence goes on along the minus strand of NC_139525.1, from coordinate 444,500 downwards.
CAAGTCCTTCGCTTCTGGAAGCTGACGTCTTGGTGTGCCTGGAGTCCCTGTGGAGAAAGCCGAGGAAGCCGAGGAGCCATCCTTTCCTTTGATCCTGCTTATAAGGGGCATTAAAGGCTGGCCTGATTCCAAGGTTGGCACCTCCCTCTTGGCCTGGATTTTGCCCACCAGGACACTTGGGCTTTCGTGGTCCCATCCACACACCCCGTCAGCCTCGGGGAACTCCAGCCTGGAGCCTCTTGCCAGCTCTGGCACAGCCAAGAGCTTTTTTTGGCTCTGCTAAAAGAGCGGCAAGAGGCCCTGTGTGGCAGCTGGCACGTGCGTGGCCAGCTCAGTGCCAAATCTTTTTCTGCAAGAGACTGCTGAAGCAGGGTAGCCCTGGTCTTGGGGCTCCTCAATGTTGCTTGCACATTTGAGTGCACACCTGTATCTGGAGCCAGAGCCTGGCAAGGTCCCCCGGATTCACCGTCTGGCACCCACCCCCGCCCTGCAAGTGGCGCAGCCGCTTCTCTGGTGGCATCCGGCAAAATGCAGCAGAAGTCTTGTTTTCCATTCCAGTTAGGGATCCTTGCAGTTTACAGGGAGCAGGGAAAGAGCATTCCTTTTCATGTAACGGATTAATATGGAACAGGATTGCCTCAAAAGGGCTTCATTTGACTAGATTGTGTCTCTCCACCTGAATGTTTCATTGTTTTCAGTGAAGTGAGCGCATGCTACATGTGTAATTAACATCAATGGGATTTCAAAAGCTTTGTTTTGGATTATAACTGTGGCTGCTTGGTTAATTGGTAGGCATCCTGCAAAATTGAATCCAAGAAAAAAATGGATTTTTCAACTTTTTAACAAGTTCCACGTTTGTGCAAACATTTGCCTTAATTCTTAGAACTTTTTTCAATCACCTTCTCTAAAAGAGCCGCTGAACCTCATTTCCTCTCCTTAATCACACAGAACTTCTGAGGATGCAGATCAACCCTTTTTGAGGCATATTGATTAGCCACCTGTAAGTGGAATTTGGGAGGCATCTTGAACCAACAGGCTGGACCAGTTGCTGCTTTGAAAACACCCCTTTTTGCTTTGCTACTCAAATATTTCTTCACAGCACTTCCTGCATTGAGTGATTTCCAGTTAACGTTTTGAGTTCCCAAACATGCAACCCACCTCCCCATCTGCACTTTGTGTTCAGCCGACCAAGCGGTGCCTGGATTAGCCTTGCTGCCCAACCCCTCCCGGCAATCACACACCCACTTTCACCAGGCCATCTGTCTGTGCTGGGGAGCTCCCAGCAGCCCCCTGGACAGGCAAGAAGAGTCTTCAAGGGTGACCAGAGCTGCTTCTGGCCTGGCAGGAGGGCAGTGGCTCACCGGCGGGGCTGGGATGTTGGCAGGAGAGGTAAGGAAATGGCTGGAAGCAGCTGGCTCAGACAAGGCTCCTATGGTTTTGCTTACCAATTGCCCCGCCCCAGGTGGGGTATGTATGTACAGGATAGTTGTACAGATTTTTGTATATGCAACCTGAAAGGATGATATAGCTTTTTTTATGTATGTAAATTGAATCTGAGCATGTGAACTCTGGCAGATGGAAAAGGGCTGTTGTCACCATAACACACTTCTGCAAAACACCCTGTGGTGACGATGGGGCAACCCTCAGGCTCCCAAACCCAGATCCCCCCCCCTTGCCCCAGACCCACACCTCCTCTCCTCCTGCTGTGGATTCCTTCTCCCATGTTTCCTCCATTCCTGGGCAGGTGAGCCTAAAATTGACTTGTCACCTCCTGTTTTGTTTCAAGAATAAATAAAGAGAAAGCGTGAAGTGGCCCATCAGGCTTCCTTGGCTCCTGTGGGGATTACGCCCCCTCTCCTTTCCCCCAGGTGCTCCTGGCATAAAAGGGTGAGCTCTCATTGCGCTCCTTCCTTTGGGCTGGGCTCAAACTGTCCTTCAGCAGCTGGTGTTGCTTGTCAGTTGTTGTCAACAAAGGCCTCAGCACCATTGGTCGTGTTCAAACTAAACGTGGGGAGTCCAAAGCTGACGGGTCAGGCCAGCCCAGGCACAGGGTGGTCTGGCACACATGTACAGCTAGGGCACTTGTTGCACTGATGGCTCTAAACGTCTGCAGCAGACATGCGCTTCTGCAGTGTGCCTAATTTTGTGAACTCAACAGCTTTTGCGAATGAGGCCGTGCCGGGCATTTTGTCCTGGCGTCTCCCAGTGGCCATGCCTACGTCAAGAGACTTCAGAGAGGCTTTTGAAGGATCTTTGAAAGTTTCTTCTGCCCTCCAGGTGAGTGTTTTCCAGCAGGGAATTCCTGTTCCTGAGGCAACCTGCTCTCCTCAGCCCCGAGTGGAGGCATGGCAGACTCGCTCGACAGACTTTGGTGTCCAGTAATTTATCCAGCCACTGGATACGTATACTTGGCAAGGACAAGTCCGGTAGAAACGGTCGAGCCTTCTTGTGTGTCTTCAATGCACAGTCCATGTTTCACAGGCCTGCCGAAGGGAAGTGAGTCCCAGGGCTCTGTGGACCTTCAATTTCGTTGCTGGACTGATTCCTCAACATTCCTGCCCAGTGCAGCACAGATGACTGAAAGCAAAATTCTTCTGCGCTTGACTTCAGTCTGAGCTGCCCCTGCTTGGGCCAGGCTGCAGCGGGGGTGGGGGTGGGGTGGGTGTTGAATGGCTCCGCTCTCTGAGGTTTCTGCCCTTTGATCGTGCTTTGGAGTTCAGCGTGTGGTACATGAGCAACAGGCTGGAGTATGACATCAGTCCTTTGAGCATAGATGGCGAGTCCAAAGTTGTCAAAAGTCGAAGAGAATTTTGCCATGCTGACTTGCATCTCTGGCTCTGAGCCACCATTCAGGGTTGGTATGCATTTCCTTTGGACTCCCAACATTTAGTTTTAACTAAAACATTTAGTTTTAAGACCACCAATTTCCACCTTTAGTCAAAGGTAAGGGAGCACCCCAATGGGGGAAAGTCGAGCTTATCTGGCAACAGCGCATTTCCTGCGTCAGTTGTATCTTAGTGCAGTTCAAAGGCTGTTTTTCCCACCACAAAAATGTTGTGGGGGGCAAGTTGAGCAAAGGAAGAGCAACTGCCCCTAAGTTCACCCTTGCACCCCCAGTGCTAAGGGTGGATCAAAACCTCGGAGCCCCTGGCCTTCTTTGCAGGGCTGCACTTTGTGCCAGGCATTTCAGTCATGGGAAGCTGAAGTTCTACCCCGGGGCAACAGTCTGCACAGTTATAATAATACTGATCTCATTAATGCTTCTTTGCCATTTAACTACAGTCTGCCTGGGATCCAAGGGAACATCAGAGCAAAGTCTTCACCCACCAGGCATTTTGACCACCCACAATATGGTAAGGGGTTCAAACATCAAGCAGGGTCGCCCCCACCCCTCCAACCTTGCACTGTAATCCAGAGTTTGTCAAATGCCCGTCCAAGGCAGGAGGCAGTAAAACATCTCAAAACCCACTTCTGGAAATACTGTTCGTTAAGGCAGGCGGCTTGTCATACAGAAGGGACAGAGCAAAACGGTTCTCTGGGTTCTCTCTTGCAAACTCCAGTTTCTCTTCTGGGAAGAGGGGGGTGGACACCAGCACAGGGAGCCAGCTCCACCAGGCTTGTGGGAACTGAGACCCCCATGAGGGGGGCACAACTCATAAGGCACCTTCAGCCAACATGAGAAGCCAGCAAGCCTACAGCGCCCTCTGCTGGTAGAAAAGGAGCACCAGCTAGCACCAACAAAGCAAGCGGGGGGGGGGGGGGGGGGGAGCCTTTCCTGCCTGGCCCTGAAGGGAGGCCCAGATTTCTGGCCCTGGGAAGCCCAGGGTACCCGATGAGGCCTGAGGAAATGGGGGGCTTTCTCTGGACAGCGAGATGAGGCCCCCTTTGTGATCAGCTGACTAGAGCGTGGCCAGAACCGGCAACTGGGCAGGCTGGCTCCACAGGCAGAGGAACCCAGGGCTCTCCTTTTCCGGCGAAGCAGTAGCAGCAGGAAGGCCATCCCGACAGGCAAGGAGGACTGGAGGCAGCAGCCAGAGAGGACTGGCCCACCCAAGACCAGGCCCTCCTGTGCCACGGAGAAGAAGGACAAGCCCGGTTGCCCAGAAGTACAGCTGGCCAGGCGTGTGGGAGGTCACATTCTCTCCCTTTTGAGACATTTGCACCCAGCTGCAGAGAGGCAGCTTTGGGAGGGGGAGAACCAGAGTTGGAAGCAGCTCCCTGTCCCACTGCAATTAAATGTGACAGCAGCTGGTCAATGTGCCCCCCCCCCCGCGGCGCTCACCCTTTGCGCAGGGAATCCCTGCCCCCAAAGGCCGGCAGATGCAGGAATGCACCATTGGGTTGCATCTTCCCATTGCCCCTCCCCCACCCGAACCCTTCTGCTCCCTTCCCCCACTTGACTACATCAGCACCCAACAGCTGGAAAAGCTCCTCTTCTTCCTCCCCCAAACTTGCTCCACTTCTTGAAGAGCCACCAGTTCAGTTCACACCTGGGAAGACCAAAAAATAACAGCAGCCTCACTCACATACACATGCACACACCTGCACAGGCACACAATTTGGAAGGACATCCCCAGATCTGAGAAAAATGACAAAAAGGAAAGCAAGTTCTCAAAATCTCAGCAGGGGGACCACCTCGACCCACACCCCCACAGCGCCCCCGTCGAACTATATACAGAAATGCATCCAGTTGCAGGTTGCCAGGTTCAAAATTTATCTGCCCTTCCTGACTTTGTGGCAGAATTACTAGTAGGAACCACTGCCACCCTCACCTGTCACAGTTCTGCATTCCCCAACTCCTTCCTCTGCCTAGCCCCTCTGTCCCCTTCTCCACCAAGCCAGGTTCTCTTCTAAGTAGGGCTCAGGAGGGGCTCAGCTCTGCCCCGCTTTAATCAGAGTGGCGCCCCTCCCTTTCCCCTTCCCCAAATGCAATAGAGTTTTAAAATTCAAAAACAGTGAACTGGGATTCAAAGTGTCTCTCGAGAGGACAGCTGCAGTCCTGAGCAGGAAGAGGGCGATGCGCAATTCATCCAACCCCGCCTGGCCCGTCCAGAAGCAAATCAGTCCCGCCTGTGGGGTCTTGGAGGGAGGGGATTCCAAACCAGAATTCAGACACAGACTGTTTCAGTGCTCATAAAAATGTAGTTAAAAGCAATCAACCCCAAGCCCACCCCCCAGTCCAGCACACAGGTTACTTCCTGGTATTATGGGATTTCTGTTCTTGTGCTGTGAGCAAGAAGTGCAGGCCGAGACCTGGGAACCCCCCGGCCACGTAGAGAAGGTCCCCGTGCTTGGGCGTGGCACGTGCTCCCCCAAGGAAACCACATGTGGCAGTTTCCTGGCCTGAGTCCAACTGCAGGAGCCCCTCTGCACGACGACCCGTCTCTTCCAGCAACCCACCGGTGTCCCTCGCTGGGCTCCAGAGGTCCGGATTCTCCCCAGACCCTGAAGCTTCCCAGCCACGGAGACCGAAGACCAGTCTTGGGGGGGCACAGACGGCACTAAGGCTCTTTCTGTGCAAACCGCTGGGTTGGTGGCTGCCGCTGGCTGCAGAGGCCCCGCTCAGCAGGGGGAGCTGCTTCAGGGGCTGATGGGACGCAGGCCGCGCACCCCTGCCCTGCTCACATCATGATGTGCCTCCGGCGGTGCAGAGCCAGGTGGTCGGAGCGTGAGAAGCTGCGGTCGCAGTCCGAGCAGTGGAAGGGCTTGAGGCCCGTGTGCTTGCGGAAATGCCTGGTCAGCTCATCAGAGCGAGCAAACTTCCAGGTGCAGCCCTCCCAGGTGCACCTATAGGGTTTCTCTCCTGCAGGGAGAAAAGGGAGGGACGGGCGTGAGGCAACTCCCTCAATTTGTGCTGGGGGCATTTCGGTCTCTGCAGCACAGCTGACGAGTGGGGGCAGAGAGAGACGGGCATCAACCTTGGACAGACTCAGCTGCACAGAGGCTCCCTGGGGCCACTCTCTCTCCTCCAGCCCCCAGGCCCAGGCCCGGCCTTCTGAGAGGACCCGTGGCAGTGGCCAGAGGATCGTTGTGCTTTTCTGATGTGGGGAAAGCAAGAGAAAGGGAAGGTCACTGCTCCATCGTGCCTCTGATGTGGATCCGGCAGGCAGACAGCCCCCTCCCACACCTGGGCAGAAGGACAGAGCCCTCTTCACTGGAAATACTGAAGACCAAATCTGGCCGCTTTGCAAATAACGGTGGGATAATAAAGAAACAGCAGCCAGCTAGCCGGCTGATTGCCTGGTGCTGATGCAGCAAAGAGCTTGGATGCTCTGTCTCTGCCTCCTTCTCCTCAACTCCCCCTCACCTTTGGCAGCCTGGGCCATGGTGGGAGAAGAAAGAGTAGGCTGTTTTTTCAAGACCCTCCTCTTTTCCTCCTTCAGAATGAAGCCCTTGTGTGCAGGGAAAATGTGTGCTTGCCCCTGGTTGTTGCCCACCACCTGTGAGATGCAGGAGGGAAGCAGCTGGTCTGTGCCATGGGCAGGAGGGGAGACACAGGCCCACGGGCCACGGGTCTGGATGCCAGCCCAGCCAGCTTCGCATTCCAGGGATGACAGAGGGATGCAGAGAGCTGGCAAAGGATGTGCTTTGGGAGAGAGCAGGTGGGATTGTGCAGGGAGGGGGTTGCTAGGAGACTCGGCTAAAAGGATTCCAGCCTGAAAGATGGAACAGGTTGCTAGGAAACGTTATGTGGGAGGATCCGGGACCGATTCCGTTGCTAGGATGCCTTGTGGGCAAGGGGAAGAACTAACAGTCTCAGGCCCACAGGAGCAGAGCAGGCTGAAGATGGGCTCAGAAAAGCCACCTTCAATTTTAGCAGGGGGGGTGGGGCTTGGGGGGTGGGCATCCACAGGCAGCCACCCGGTGGAGCCAAAAGGGGCAGTATGCTTTGGGCACAAAGATGGGTCTTAATGGCTGCTTAATCCCAGCTTCCGTGGGGGGGGGGATTTGTCTCTGGCATGCAATAGGCATTAAAGAATCCAGAGGTGATCCTGAGAAGTGTGGCTGCAGGGCAGTGCCCCCCCAAGCACCCACCAGTGTGTATCCTCCGGTGTGCTTTCAAGTGGGAGCTCTTGGTGTAAACTTTGTTGCACCCCTCGAAGTCGCACTGGTGGGTCCGCCTCTTCTTCAGGTCGGGCGACTCCGTTCGGGGCGGTCTGCCCCCCGACGGCCTGGCAAAGACATTTGGAGAGCCACAGCCAGTGTTCAGAGGGTGCTCCGGGAGTGCCTGCCAGAACTGCATCCCCAGCAGGATTGGGCCATTCGTGGGAGGAGCCCCCCCACCTCTGGCTGGGTCGTGACTCACTCTTTCTGTGGGTCAGGGAAGGAGGCCGGCCCGCTCTCCGAGGCGCTGTCCTCACTGTCGCTCTGGATCTCCACGGGGCACATGGAACTGGGGTCGACTTTCACTGTAGGAGGAACACAGACCCTGTCAGAGGTCAGGCTGGCAGCTGCTCAAGAAACCGAAGACCACCGGCCTGTTGGAGCCGCAGCAGGCCCCCTTGCCAACGGCGGCAGGCATGAGCGTCAGGGCAGAGAGCTCCTATTACAACCCCCCCACTCACCTCCTCCACTCCACCCCCCTGGAAAGTTCTGCCATGAAGACACAGTGTGCCAACCTTGTCCTTGGTGCAGAGGGGGGGCACTCCACTTCCAATGCAAGGGAGCATTCCTATTTATCTTTCTTCTCACTGGGCATTTCTCTCCCCGCCACTGCCAAGCAAGGCAGGGCACATTCAGGGAGGTCTGCAAGCTGCATCAACTCAAGCCCAGCATTCCTCTTCTGCTCAGCCCCCGCCCCAAGGAAAGGTGACTCCGTCCTGGACTGCACGGCCTCAGAGGCCCACATCCAGAGGAGACCTCCAGCCTTGCAGCCCCCCTCTTTCCAACATGATCAAAGAGGGAGGGAGAGAGGAGAACCCTTCCGATGATCCAGAGAAACAGCCCTCCAGCTAGGATGGGTCACACCCATGGGGCCAGAACAGGGAGGCTCCCATTGCAGGCAGCAAGAGGGAGGCCGATGCCCGCCCTTCCCAATCCTGTGGTAAGTGGCAAGATGGCAGGCAGAGCTCACCAGATCCAGCGTTCTTGCCATCTCCCCCGATCAGTGGCACCGTGATGGCAGCTGTGACGCCGTCGCTGGGCATGGTAGTGTAGACCACAGGCAGGGACTGCACCACCACTGGGATGGTCTGGAGGTTGCCCATCTTGCTGGGCAAGTTGACCGAAGGGATGGTGTGGATGACGTGCAGAATCTGCTGCCCACCACTGCCCTGGGTGGACGCCAGGATGGAGCCGGGCGAGAGCACGGCAGGGATGGCTGAGGAGCCCAGCCCAGCAGGGGGCATGGAAACCACGGGGGCCGGGGGTGCAGGTGGCATGGATGCCGAGCGGATGGTGGGAGGCTGTAGGGAGCCTTTGGCCTTATGCAGAGACAGGTCCACCGGCTCGGCCTGAGGCTGGTTGCAGTCGGTTGCCAGCAGCTCTTCGGGGGGCTCCGTCTTGATGTCGCTCAGCAGCACCGGGGGCTCGAGGGAGCTCTCTCCCAGCAGCGAGGAGGAACTCATGCTGGGCTGGGCCTTGCCCTGGGCCGGCCCTGCCAACTGCAAAGGTGAAAGGGAAGGAGCGTAAGAGGCCCCCAACCCAGAAACGCATCTGCACTGGGCTCCAGGCGTCCTGGGAACAGCCTCTCCCCACATGCAGGAAACCGCTTCAGCATCCAGGTTGCCCACATAAACCTCCAAGATTGCAAGAGAGACTCCAAGCAGCAGCTGGAGGAGGAGCCCCTGGGACCACACCCAACCCTGATGGCTCCTGCCCCCAAGGGGCTTGGGAAGGGGGAAGCCCCCAAAGGCAGGAGGAGCTGGAGGGGTTAATGCAAAGCCAGAGTGTGGGAGGCTGAGGAGCCCCCCCAGTACTTGGAGGGACGCAAATCTCCCAACCCCGAAAGCAGCAAGCTTGTGGGGGGGGGGATGTTGGAGGCAGTCCAGCTGCAGATCGGGGCTGGCCCAGGGGGGTGGAGAAGCACTCTGGTCCAGCTGGCCAGAGGGGCGAGGGTGAAGGGCAGGGGGCGAAGAGCTGCATGGCTGCTTTCCATGGGCTTTGGATGCAAAGCTCCCACTGAGAGGCCTCCCTTTGGTGCTGCGAGCCTTCCCAGGAATGGTCAAACCAGCAAGCCCCACACAAGCCCCTCCACTGGCAGGGCGAGGCAGGTGTCCTTCCCCAAACTTTCTGGATGGGCTCAGGCTGGTGGTTGGTCCTCCAGCCTTTCAAGATCTGGGACAAGCAGGCTCCCCTCTCCCCTCCCTTCCCTGCTTTGCTTTGAGCAGAGGATAAGCTGCACAGCTTTTCTGGGGGAGCAGCCCTCTCCCCGCCCCTCCTGCAGCACTGGCTCAGGTATTGCCAGCCCTCCCCCTGAGCATGGAAAGCCCCGAGAGAGGGGCACAGAAGGGACTTCCGTTGCCCCCCTTCTGTCCTGCTCCTCGGAGCACAGGCTGCTGGAGGCCTCAGGCGGGCCCTTAGAAGAGATTAAGCCATTTGTGTGGAGGGGAGAACAAGCCAGGTGTGGGTTCCCCTCTTGACTTTCAGAAGCGGTCGCCAGGGTGGCCAGGTGCACATCTGCAGAGCTGAGTCACTGCAACCTCTGTGAGGGTCTCTCGGAGACAGCCATGGGGCAGAGAACCCCACTCTGCTTCCCCCGGATTGGGAGCAGCTGCAGGGGGCGCTGCTGCACTCTGGCATCAAGGGGTTAATTCTGATTTTCAAGCCTGGCCCACAAGCGTCCCCATTACACCAGATGCCCTCTGGCTGAGGAGGAGTGACCGCCCAGCCTGCTTCTATTTGCAGTTTAAGGCTTGCAGGGGGGGAGGGGGGGACAGGTGCCATCACAGAGAATTTTTTACCAGAGAAAGCTCAGCCTTTTACGTAATGATCCATATATATTTTCTGTCCATAAAACAAAAAGGGTATATTAAAAAGGGTCTTGCTTTTCCACCAGACTCGATGCAAGAAACTACAGGATGCAGAATCTTTCCAACCACCCAGGGGCTTCTTCCTCGCCAGACCCTCCCGCTGCACTTCTGCCAAGCATCCACCAGCACCTGCCATTCTGCCCCTCCCTCCCTCCCCCTGCTGCTTTAATCCGCAGCCTACCCACCCACTGTCCCTCCCTCCCCCTGGCCATCAGCTCCTCCTCACTCAGCACACCCACCCTGCCTGGAAACCCTTCAGATGAGTTGGTTGCCAACACTACAGAAGCAGGTCGGATCCTGGACTCCCTTAGCCCCAGAAGCACGGAGAGAAGCAGAATTACAGCCTTTCCGCTTTGCAGAGGATCTGTACCTCAGCAGCAGCCTTTAAAGGAGCCCTGACGGAAGACTTGGTTGTTCATGGACCCCCCCTTGTAGTACTCCCCAGGGCCAATGGGAATTGCAGGAATAGAGAGCCAAGGAGTGTAGGGCACCCTGGTTCTCCTCCTCCTCCTCCTCCGCACCTAAGGCCTGCATAGGGCTTGCTTAGCCCCAGTTTGGGAGCAGGACAAGGCCACAGCTTCTCATAGGGTTGACTCAGCCTTCCATCCTTCCGAGGTAGGTAAAATGAGGACCCAGATTGTTGGGGGCAATTAAGCTGACTTTGTAATAATGCCGCTTGGGGGTGTGTGTGAAAGCCCTAATAAGCAGGCATATACATAGAATGAAGGCTACTGCTAAGCTTGTAAGCCGCCCTGAGTCTTCGGAGAAGGGCGGGATATAAATGGAATTAAAATAAATAAATAAAATAGGAGCCCCCAGGGCTGTTTGGCTTCCTGAGTCACCATTATAGAGGACCCCTTCCTTCTCTAGGAGGGTCAGTCTGGATGGCCTGGAGAAAGAGAGCCAAGAGAGGCAGCTCCACTCTTCACCCCACCCTGCTGGGCAGCAATCTGAACCACATGATCTCTGCCACAAATGCCAGGGAAGTGAGAACAGGAGCTGTTGGGTGGGTGGGTGGAGGGGGGGGGAAGAATGAAGAGCAGCACTCTTCCTTATGCTCAGGGAGAGGTAGGTTTGGGAAAGCAAAGCTGAACCCCCTCCCCCCAAAGTTCCAGAGGCCCCCACCAGCCTCAGCCCACTAGCCAACGGGTCAGTGAGGAAATCACCGGGGGGGGGGGGCGATGTAGCCCCAGTAGTGTCTTTCATGCCAGTCCAAGGAAGAGCTCAGCCCACAGCAGGAGGAGGAAGAGGCGGAAGGGAGGGGATCCAGCAGAACCTTTTGAGGAGCAGCCAAGAATTCACAAAGGAGGGGTGGGGGTGGGGGTGAAAAAGCTGCTCTCCTCTGCACAATCCATGAACCTCCATCTTCCAGCAGGGTGGGGGCATTATTGCTCCTGAGCCAGGATGGGAGGAGTTGACACCCCCACACACACACACAACAGCAGCCCTTTCCCACCGTTACCCATAGCAGCAGCTGCAGCACAGAGACACGCAAAACTGAAAGTGGTTTTTAGTGTGGAGGGGCTACAACTCCCCCCAGCGTCCTGTGCCCTGAACAACCACCAAGTTCTCTGACCGTCTCTCTGGTCAACTCTCGGGAAGACTTCCGTGAAGGGCCTGCAGCTCTTCCCCAGGTGGCCTCTGCCCTTTACTCATTTATGGAGGGGACAGGAAGAAGCCCACCTGGACAGGTGTTTAGTCTTGAACCGGCATCTGCCGCCAAAGGGCACTTGCAGACGTCACAAACCTGCCCCTTCTCCATCCAAGGCGTGCTCAACGGGGAGAGCTTGGATCTCTTCAGTTCAGAGCTGCTCAGAGAGCCCGGGAGAGGGGGAGCGCAGGCGGACGGCTCACTGCCTCAAGGAGAAGCCCACCCCGTCACCCAGACACCCTCCCCGCCCCAGAACTGCCGCGAGCCACGGAGGTCCCGCCAGCTGCCACCGATGCTACCTGTCAACAGATCAGCTCCGAAAATGCGGGGAGGCCGAGAGGGGCAGCCTGGCAGCTAATCAAACGGATGCCTCCAGCCTGCAACTGGGGAACGCGGGGGGGGGAGGATTGCCGAGCTCCTTTGCTCCCGCCTCCCCACCCTGCCCGCGCTCCAGAGAAGCCCCACCCGGTGCCCGCACGGTGCCCCATCGCCCCTGCCAGCCCGGCGAGCGCCTTGCAGCCCAACGCAGCCGTCCCATTCGCCCATGTGGGCCAAGCGCTCCCTTCCCCCTCGGCCTCGCCACCTGCCTCCCGAGCGCGCCGCTTCCTGCCGCCGGACGCCGCGGGGACGGGCGAGGGCGCTCCGCCTCTCCCCGCGGCGCACTCACCAGCCAGGCCCTCCGCGCGGCGCTCGACCTCTCCGCGGGCAGGATCATCCCGAGCCGGCAAGCGGCGGGCTGGCTGACCGGCTACGCGACGGTTTCGGCGGTCCGGTGGCGGCGCCCGCCTCCCTCGCTCCGCAGCGGACTGCGCGCTCTGCCTTCGGCGTCTGCCGGATGGGCGGGTGGGTGCGCCCTCATGGCAGCCCCACCCTGGGGAGGGGTCCGGCCAAAGAGGCGGCGGCGGCGGCGCCGGCGTTTGGGGAGCTCCGCCCGGCGCTGGTCGCGGCAAGCCCGCCCAGGGTTGCGGAGGGCGACCAGGCGCGGGGGGTACGTCGGTCCCGTTGGCCGAGCCCCTGCAGGTGGACGGACCCGCCCCGGGTGGGGAAGGGCAGGCGCGCTAAGGGCCGGCCGGGTGTGCCAAAACTTGCTTCGCAGTCCGCGTTCAATCGCGAAGTCGGCAAGCAACGAGAACCATCAGCCAAGCCCGCGCCCGGCTCTTCGGCTGCTTTGCCCGTGCACTTCCCGACCGTGTGGATGCTCGGCACCGGCGCCAGGGAGGACCCAGAAGCCCGCCCGCAAACCGTTTCATCTCGCCCCAGGACCTAGCTGGCCGCTAAGCGCTGTTCCCGCTTTACTGGACGGGCAGGCGCCCCGCGAGAGGGGAGAGGTTCCTCCTTGCCCCACTTCGCGCTCATTGCGCCGCCCCCAGTTTTGCTCGGCAGGGAGGGACATCGCCCCCCCATGGCCCCCTGCCTGCCCCTCCCCCCTCCATGCAGCAAGTGTGACCAAGAGACCTATCGCACAAAAACGAGGCCTGGAGAAGGCAGCACGGCTGCTTTGACCTGAGCAAAGGAAGCCTTGAAGGGGCCCTGCCTCTGGGTGGGCTATGGGTCGGGTTTGCAGCTGGTAGTGGCTTTTGGGTGATAGATTTATGGACTTTGCTTTAAAGACCCAGCAAGCCGTTAGTCCAGCTAACCCCATCAGCACCGTATTCTTCTCCAGGCAGAAACCAGCCCCCAACTCCCCAGGCGCAGTGGGAAGCAACCTGAGCAGGGGTCTTTGCTCCTAGTGATGCTGGTCATCCTCCCTGCAACTTTGGGGAGCCCACTAGGTCCCTGCAGGGGCTGCAGCAAGAGGCACCGCCCAGCCTTGGCTTTCAGTAGCCCACTTGGCATTGGTCGTCTCACCCCCTCCCCTCCCCTCCAAAAGGCATCCAGTTGGAAGAGCCGCTGCTAGACCTCAGGTTTTCTTCCACCTGAAGAAAGAGAAGTCCCCAAAGAATAAATCGTAGCCCCTTCCCCCATTATTCTTGCTTTTCAAATGTCTGGAAAAGTTGGGGGGAAGTTCCTGGCAGAGCCAGAGATGAGTTAATCTTTTAACTGGCTGAGGGTTCAATTAGGTGAAAGCAGAAAAGAAATCAAGGCATCTCTCGTAGGGGGTCCTGTGGGTAGACCCCCACAGGGACGCTGTTCCCAAGGCTTTGGCCCCTTGCTGTGCAGGATCCTCCCTTTTCTACATGCTTAAAACAGGGACACTGAATGGAACCGGATCTGTCCTCTCTGAGGGGAGCCAGAATGTCCTGATCCCCCAGAAGAGGGACATTCTGCCCAGCTTGTGTCCACAGGTGGCTCTGGGAATGCTGTACCAAGACACCAGGCAGCTGGGTCATCCACAAATGTCACACACCCCTCCCCAAGAACCCAGGGCTTTCCTTCCACCTGTGAGCCCCCATCTGAAATTAGTTGTCCTAATTTAAACAGCCCCTGGCTGAAACCCTGGTTAGATTTATCTAGGCGGAAAATGCTGGGCAGCAGGGCCTGTCCCCTCGCCCTCTTCTGCGCTGGCCTTATGCAAAGTGCTGCACCATTGGTGCAGCTGCCAAGCTGTGCCTGATTCTGGAGGCCAGACCGCTCTTCCAAGGACAGCCAACATTGAGGGAACAGGAGAGGGGGGGGGCAGGCCAGCTGGCAGCCGGGCAAGAGCCCTGCCAGGCTCCCATCCCCCAACTTGCCTCCGCCCAGGGTGGACAGGCAATTCCTGCCTGCTTGGGTGAAGCTGCACACCAGCCCCCGCCCTGCCCCAGGCCAATCACTGGAGGAGCAGCCCCACCCCTCGCAGCAGGCGGCCTCCTCCCTAGAGAGCAGAGGGCGTGGGGAGGGGGGAGGGAGGCAGCTGAATGGGCTGGATCACATTCTTCCAGCCCTGAACAGTGTGTGTGTGTGTGTCTGGAGGGGGGGAAGCGGGGGGGGGGGGGGAAGGCAGGAAAATCAGGCAGGTCTGATTTAGGAGGGGGATTCTCCTTCTTGGTGGGAGGTGGCGCTGGGCAGGATTCCCATCTTCCTGTGCCAAGAGGACACCCTACCTCCCACTCTGATCTCAATCACAAAAGGGCAGAACTCCCACCTGCAGCGCTCCCCAACCCTCTGAAAACTCGGCTGTGAGGGTCCCCACCATTTGGGGGTGGGAATGGCATTGAGTCTTTAGATTGTACTCAAATACAAGCTTAGCCCTGCGCGAAAAGAGAGGCCCTCCGGCTACAAAGGTTGACCTTCCCTACTGGAGAAAACCTAGGTGACCCCAACTCCCATCTCTCTTTGGCTGCGTCTCCTGAAGGCCAAGGAGGTCACCCCCTCGGAAAGGAAAGAGTCAAGAAGCCAGGGGCGCATTGGGCGGCCCCGCCCTCTCCCGAAGCCCCTGGTGCTGGAAGAAGAGGGGGAGCAAGCGGAAATCTACTCCTCCTCCTCCCCCTCCTGGAGTCAGCTTCTCTGCCTGAAATGAAGGCTTTTCTGCTGCCCCCCCCCCTTGCAGGGCCAGTGCTTGTATTCAGGAGCGGGCTGGGGGTGGAGGGCAGAAACTGGCTCTGCCACTCCTGCTTTTGCAGCAGATTTCCCAGCCTGACCAGGGGGCCTTCCCCAAAGGGCTATCACAGGCACTTGAGGGGTCCGAGGAATAACCCAACCCTTTTTTTCACTAGAAAAACAATTTTTTGGATACATGTGCAAAAACTAACACAGAGTAGCCGAAAAGGCTGGGAGCAACTTAATGCTGCAGTCATCAGAAACCAAAGTGGAGGAACGTTGCAGACACCAGCAAATGTCACTTCCTGGCACAGGAGGGGCGAAGGGTGGCCTGGATGCCCAGGCGGAGCCCCAGGGACTCTCAGGCCAGGGGCTGATCCAGAACTCCCTCAAAAGGGGCCGGGAGGGGCCTTTCTCTTTGCAACTGGGAGGGGGGGCTCCACCCTTTGCGTACCCCTTCCACAGCCTGCAAGCTGGTGTGCCAGGAGGAGGCGGCTAGAGCTGGCCAAGCCCCACAAGCCCCCACTTCCTAAGACGGAGCAGTGCCCAGGCTCCTCTGAGTTTGGGCCCAGAGCCGCCAGCAAACAAGGCCTCCTCTGCCTCCACCCGCCCGTAGAAGTTCCTCTGCAGCACCAGAAGTCTTTCTGAGCTCAACTCCAGGGACTCGAAACCTTCCGGCCGGGGTAGAAGAAGCTTCTGAGGACTCGGCGTTTGCCGTGGGAGCCCCCGTCACCCCCAGATCCAAAGAAAAGAAGCAGACTGAAAGCCAGGCCAACACCCTTCCCGGCCCGGAGAAAGGACAGGACAACGCTTCCTCCTTTTCTCTCTTCCTATCCTAGGCTAGTGGTAGACTACTTCCTGATAGGGAGGTTTCACTTTCAATCCCAGACATACCTGCTGTTGTGCAATGCTAAAAGAAGAAAGCCCCCCCCTTCCTTTCAGAGAGCCACTGGAGTAAGGGGCCCCATGTGTTGCAACAGTGAGTTTCAGTTCTCCCTTCCAAAGGGGGCCCAGAGGGAGGAGCTTCTGCTTCCCCTTTTCCCAGATAACCAGAACTATCTTGCACTCCCATTTCTGACACTGAGCGCTTGGCTGCTCTCTGCGCTCTCTGCGAGGGTCATCTGGCCTGCTCCCTTCCAGGAGCAAAGAGGGGCTCATTCGGGAACTGGAGCTGCCCCTCCCGGCATCCCAGCAGTGGGATGAAGAGGAGGGCACAAGCACAGCTGCCTTGGCTGCCCTGAAAATAGGGGAAGCCCCCCCCCCAGGAAGGATCCACCCAGCCACAGAGGCAAGAGCCACAAAAAGGGGCTGTGCTGCCAGGCACAAGAGGGCACAGACAGGCAGTGGCCACTTGGTACTACTCCGAAGGAGGCTGCAGTGCCTCCCTACGCTACGTTGTAAGCAGTAGCAGGGATTCCCCTCACCCCAGAAATCCTTACAGGGCGAAGAATCCAGCCTCCTCAGCTGGGACTAGCACATCCCCTGTGGTCTCTCCCACTGAACCACAGAGCTGGCACCGCCAGTGGCCGTATACAACATCTACGGCTACCCTTAAGGGAGCCACATACGAAGCCAGGAGCTTTCCCAGATTCACTACAAGCCAGGGCTGAACAAGTTGTGGTGGTCTGAAGTGCACAAAATACCAACACACAGATTTCAACAAACGAAGACGACCATGCTTTACTGCTGGGTGAACATGGCATCTGGCTAGAGATTAACAAAGAGGGTCTGCAGAGGCACCAGCAGAAGGCCCCAATCCCACAATCCTGGCTGGAGACACGCCCCATGCCAGTTACACATTAACCTCCCTGGCTTTATTCTCCATCAGAGGGCCTGTCCTCTGTTGGCTGCAAGGCCAGGAAGGGGTCTGGAAAGGGGACAAGGCAGGGATGGAGATAAAAGCCCCCAACTTCAGGCACCTTGTACTGTGGGAAGCGACAATCTGCTTTCACAAGTACATTAATATTTCATTGGGAAAAGTCATCCCTGTCTGAGAGCGGCTTGGGTCAAAGCCATCCCCGTGGCTGCAGCCGATGAGCCACATGCCATGCCTCCCTGGCCACCCATTTCTCGCACTCAGCGCAGAGCAAAGTGCCAGGGACCAGGGCACAGCAGAGACAGACAGGATGCCAGCAAGTGGGGCACACTAACCCAATTGCTGAGAGAGCCGCCAGCAGAGAGAGGGACAGCTCAGGCATCTGCTGAATGGCGACTGGCCTTGAGGGAGCACCAGGGAGACTCTGCCCTTCCCCTGAACAGTGGGAGAAAGCCCAGAACAGGCCCTCCCGGGACCCCCACTCTTGGCCAAATCTTTGAACAGGAAAGACCTCCGGCCAGGCAAAAAGCAGCTCTCTGTGGCCCCACTGGGGATTCTGGAAGGAGCCCAAATCCTTTCCTTCTGCTCCAAAGACTGCCAAAGCACCAAGCAGACCTCATCCCCACTGACTGCTCCCCCCACTGCTGATCTCCTGCCGACATGAAACGTGGCCCCAACCACAGGTCCTTCAGTGAAGGAAGGCTCCATGCTGCGGAGGCCACGCACAAGGGGCTGCTCCTCAAAAGCTGCCCTCGTCAGCAGAGCCCACATTTCCACTGGTGGGTTTCCGTAGCAGACAGAGGAGCCCCCTTTAACAGGCAAGAACTCGTCCAGAGGGAGCAACCGCTGGGCAGCAGCTCGAGCTGGGCCTGGATCAGTACAAGGGGAACTGCCTGGTGACGCCCCGCCCCACCCAGGGCCGAGAGACCGGCTGCCAGATGGGAGGAGGGCGGCTCCCCCCATCCTGAGCCCGGCAAGGCGGAGCCCCAGATACCGTCTGGCTGAGAGGGACACACCCAGCCGCTCTGCTGTCCACACCTCCTGCAGGAATTTCCTCCTGGCCCAGCCTTGCCCTGCTCCTCCGCCAAAGGAGATGCTGGCAGGCAGAGGCAGATGGCACTGAGAGGCAGGGAGGAGGCAGGTGGCCAAGCCTGTCAGCACGGTTGCCTAGAGAACTCACACGCCCAGTGGGGGAGGACCTGCTTTGCATCCCCTCCACTGCCAAGAGCCCAGCAAAGTCACTGGCAGGGCCAGGTGGGCACCTGGCAGGCAGGCAAGCTTTGGGTCCGGCGGCCCCTGGTGAGGAAGGCAGCCCCTCAGTGGTGGCACCTGCACACAAACTTTGGAAGGTGGCAAGCTCCCTCCTCTCCCTTCTGCTTTTAATACTAGGCTGATTGCAGGGGTGAGCTGCTCTGGCTTATTGTCCAGCTCAGCTGGAGAGGAATTCCAGACACGCAGCTGGACAGAGAGATTGGGGGCCCAGGACTTTGAAGGGCTCTCTTATCCAAACCCCCTTAAGGGGGAGGAGAGTGAAAACTGAATGCCAAAAGTGCAGCCTCAGGTCTCTCTCAGAGGAGAAAGGTCCCCAAGGTAGGAGTGGGAGGCTTTGCAATCCAGGAGAGGATCTGAGGATCTCCCTCCTTGCCCACAAGGACAGAAATGAGACCGTGTACAGTAAAGCAAGCAGGCAGCACCAAGGGGGGGGGCTAACCGTGGTGTGTAACTGGTTGCATTCAGGAAGCAGGGATCAAAGGGAAAAAATGAAACTGGCTTATGAATTTAGTACAATTGATAGAATTGATCTCGATTCTTTCCACGTCTGTCGCATTAACAGAGGCAAAGCAATGGAAAACTTTCAGAGCTTTGAGGCTGCCCAGGACCTCCAGGGCTGCTTCCAAGTGGCACCTCCCCGGTAGGCTGGGCTGGGGGCAGAAGTACCAGGAGCCAGTCAGCTGCAAGGCTTCCCCAACAGCTCCAGGCAGAGGCAGACGTGCCAACTCTCCTGGCACGCTTGGTCATGCCAGGGCACTTGTGCACCCAGGGCCAAAGGTCCTGCCACCAGAACTGTCCCTCTCTTCTGCCCACTGATGCTTACAGCCTCTAACCCCCACCCCCAGGCCACCCATCCTGCTAAGCCGTGGAGTGGCAGAATGCCCATGGAGGGGTTCGAAAGCAAGAACAGCTGAAAATTAACCCCCCACACACGTGTGTGTTGAGGGGGCTTGTCTCATCTTGCTTAATCTGCTTTGGGAAAGGAGCCCCCGGCCAACTGCGTTCAGCTCCCAGATTAAGGAAGTGGGGGACAGGAAGGTCTCGAGGGAGGACCCTGCCGGGCCCCTGCTGCTCCCCTCCTGCCTGGCCGGGCAGAGTTTTCTTGGCTTCCTGGGGAAGGTGTGTGAAGGAGCGGTTGCTAAGCAACTACAAGACACCTCCGGAGATGGGGGGGCAGAAAAGAAGATTCAGAGGCTACAACTGCTCCAGTTGTTGCTGCCTCCCTCCTGGAGGGGGGCACATGCCAATTCCCAGCCCCTCCCTTCCCCCACGCCTGCCCGCCCCTGCCTGTAGCTTCTGAAGCTATCCAAAGCTAAGGCACCCAGGAGGAGGTGGCGGGGAGGCAAGTACTAGAAGTTGCCAAGCAACCCCTCCCAGCCACATTCCCAAACTGCAGGGTGGTGGCCCTGGGCTGCCAATGGGGCAGAGGAAGAGGAGGGCTGCCCTGGACCACGGGGAATCCCTGCTGGCCAGGAGCCAGCCATCACCATTCGGAGGAGGTTGTGGGGCAGCAGGAGGTGAAAGAGAAAAGCCAGGGTTGCTGCAGTGGCCAGAGAGGAAGGGTCAGCTCACCAGGAGCACAAATCTACCCAAACACCATTGCAAAACAAGGAATATTTTGTACTAGTCAGCAGCGCTGTTCTCCCTCCCCCACCCCAGGCCAACCCTTGCACCCCCAAAAGCTGACTGGTCAGCCAGAAAATGTTCCCCTTTCCTAACTCCTGTGGGGGGGGGATGTCTTTCCAGATCAGAGGCCAGCCCCCTCCCTCTTCCATGCATCTGTCAGCAGCTTCAGCCGGCAGGGGGCTGGATGGCCTGAGGAACACTGCCCACCTCTGGGATATGAGACTGGCAGCAACAGGAGATGTGAGTGCCAGCCCAGCCCCGTAGCCTCCAAACGAATGCTTGCCACTGACTCAGCGCCCTCCCATAGAGGAAGCACATGTGCTGTTAATCCATGGCACCCCGTTGAAAGCCACTCAACTTGCGGCTCTCATGGCTTCCAGCATCAACCTTGACTGCCTTTTTTGCCTCCACAACTTGAGGCTTGCCAGGAGGAATTAACTGAGGGGTCTTCTGCCTTCCCTTCCCCACCTTGAGCAGCAAATCAAGAAGTTGCTGCAAGTGACAAACAGAGAAGCTTTTGTTTAATGTCTGCATTTATTATTTTCAAGCACTGGGATATGCTGATAGTTGTACTAGAAACCGAGAAACCTATTGTGTGATTCTGTGGGAGAAAGAGAAATCAGGCAACAAAGAATGCTGGACTGGCAAAGGAGGCCCCCAAGGCCCCCACCAATCCTCAGGCATGCACCCCAACAGAGCCGTCCCAGCAGTGGGTCCCGCCCATCTGCTCCCCTGGGGCAACAGCCCCTGCTCTGCTCCAGAGGAGCAGTGGGGAGCCCATGTCCATCATGGAGAATGGCTAACCCAAGGGGGCACCCCACTTTCTGGCAACCTCTCTATAATCCTGCTCCCAGCGTTGCCAAGTGTGGAAAAACCCAGAGTCTCCCTCTGCCCAGCGGCTCAGGGCTGCCTCTGCATGCAGGGCCTTGTGTTACAGGCCCAGTCCCCTAAGGGCTATGTGGGCAGAGCCATCCAGCTGGCAGTGCCATCTGCAAAGGAGGAAGGAAATGCACTGCTCTCTACAGAAGACCTTCTGCCACCCCATACCCCTTTGCTGCAGGAGCCTGCTTTTCCCAGGGCACCTTTGTTTAACTTCAGGCGGCACCTTCCGAGGATGCCTCCTGGGTGCCACTGGGCCTCAGCAGGTGGCCTCACTTGCAGTACCCGCGCTCGCCAACCCACTTCCTCCCACGCTGGTGAAGCCACCAAGACGGAAGAGGGCTGGGGGCCGGCGTCTCTCATTCGGATCTGAAGGCAGCTGCACTGAACAGGAAGGGGGGGTCCCTGGGAAAATGTCCTGCTTCTAACGCCATCCTGACCGAGGGCCGTTCAAGCAGTGCTTGGCTGGGAGAGCTGCAGCTCCGACCCGGGGGTGGTGAGCCAAGCCTGTCCAGAGGGCACCCGTTGGTAAGGCTGGGCTTGTTCTCAATTATAACACTGTGCCAAGAGGAGGGGGAGCTGAATGGCGGAAGGCCCCTCTCCCTCACGGATTCCTCCTGGGTGGCCCCAGTGCTCCCAGCAACCAAGAGCCTTGCTGAGCATCTGCCAGACTGACCGCCCCCACCCCAGGTGGCCAGGCTGGGCCTACAGCCAGGCTGAGAGGGCCCCCAATGCCACCCCCTTCAGAAGGCGGAGGATGTAGCCATCACTTCCTTTTTCCCAGATTGCAAGAAAGGACAGTTCTGGTGGGCAGGGGAGGGAAGGGAGGGGCTACTCAAAAGGAAAAAATGCCCGAGAGGCAGACACTCCCAAAAGCCACTCAGGCCAGAAGTAGACCAGGCTTGATGGAGGAGCTTCTGGCCCTGGATGGATGTTGATGGTCAGCCTGTCCTCAGCTGAGGTGCTGCTTCCAGCAGGCCCAGTTCTCTAGGAAAATGACCCCTTGGACCCCCCTTTTGGCCGAGCCATAGGAGCCTCTGACCGGAAGAAGATTCCTATGGGCCCAGAGGGGCTGAATGGCAACGTAGGCTCACCCCACCTTCTGAAACTTCTCGTTCCCTGAAACCCTCCTGCTCTGTACAAGCGACCCCCCCCAGCTTCACCTTCAGTGAAAGGCAAGTGGGAGGAGTTCACTAGCAGGGCAGCATCCCTTGGGATCAGAAGACCCCCATGCCCAGATTGTGCTCATCCACCTGGAATATTCACAACTGAAAACCAACACCTTGGCAAGAGAGCTGCTCCTGTGCGAGCTGCTCCTGTGCACTGGCGCTCTGCTTTCTGGGCATGCAAATAGGACAAGGGAAGCCTGTGGAGGAAGTTGGGGGTATTCTACTGCACAGTAGAGGGCATGGGATGGGCACAGGGAGCAAGCGAGACATAAGCAGTTGGATAACCCCAAAGCAGGAGAAGCAGCAGAACCTCTGCACAGATCTAAACCAGAGAAATCTGGCAGGAGAAGCCCGGAGCCGCACTCGGCATCTCTGCCAAAATCCAGCCACCCCAGGCAACACCAAGCCTGTCGTCTTCTTCCCACAGCTAACAGCCATGGTCGGGTTAGATGCTCGGCCAGGACTTGCCAGTCTTGAGCCAGAGCACAGTTCCAGCCGCGTTCCCCACCACCCTGCCTGAAAAACAGGTTCTGGGCCCAGACGCTCCAGAGGCGGCCCAGCCCTGCGCAAGAATGAGGCAGCCCCCGAGAACTCAGCCGACCCAGCTCAAGAGACTGTCAGCTTGGAGCTGCTGCCAGCCCAAATGGATTCTGGATCCTTTTTCACATGTCCCAGGGCAGCTAAGCCCTGGCACTGCACGCAGGTCTTGGACCCGCACCTGGCACCCGACATCTCTCCAGCCATCTTTGGTGCATGTAAGCTGCTCCAGAGATGCTGTGGCCACTGGCTCTGGGGAGGTGGCTCTGGGCAGCCTCCCTGTGGAGGTCCAGGCAGCCAAGGGTGCAAGAGGAGCCCCCTCTGCCACACAGCTGGGGGAGTCACTCCTTCAATTTATACCCTCCCCACTGCCTGCCCACGAGCATTCATGACAGCTCAAAATGAAGCAGAAAACAGAAACAAATAAAATTAAAGGAATTGAAGCCTCTCCTGAAAAGGCCTCCTCTGCCAGGCAGCTGTGCAGCAGAGGGCACCCCTTCCCACTGGCAGAGCACATGGGGGGAATATCATTCAGTCACAGGAGGAAGAACCAAGAAGGTTGCACAGACACACACACACCCTCAGGGACAGAAGCCCAAGTCTCAGCCAGATACCATCTTGGGACAACGGGGTGTGTGGGCTTCCCCTCTCCCTCCCCCTTTTCAGGCAGAACACTGCTGGGGCGCTTCCCCCTCTCCTGCCCCCCCTCCAGGCACATCCTTCCTGCTCACAGCTGCGACCTTCCAAGCATATCACTGGCTCTGCTTCCCAGCGCTAGAGGGAGGGCAGGGGGAGGCAGCTTTGAATGTGCCAATTGCAGGCTGTCCCTGCGGTTCCCCCTGCACAGCTAGGTGGGACAGAAAGGATCCCATATCGAGGGGGGGCAGGTTGCACCTCTGCTGTGTCCTGTTAGAAAAAATGGGTTTCTGCAGAAAGTTCCCCCCCCCCAACACCCAAAGCAAGCAAGTAGGTGAAGGAAGGGGGCTTTCTCTACTGACATGTGACAACCGCTGCCAGAATTCCCGTGTTAGGGCTGATGAACTTGTTCCCACAACTGCCTAGGAGTTGCTCTGGCCCCAAATGCTGGCTGTGTGGCGTCTTGTAGCGGGAAGAGGACTCAGGCAAAAAAACAGTCCAAGAAGCCTGAAAGCTGTTTCACATTCTTTAAAAGCAAGACACACACTGCCCGCAACTACTCATGGTAGAGAGACAAGATACATCATGAACCCCCAGCCTCCAGTCCTGATGCAAGTTAGGAGGGCAGCCTGCAGCCACTGGAGCGGGGTGCAAAGTGCTGGAAGAGGATACCTTCCCCATCTGCCTTGACCCAAATCCTGGCAGCCCAGTAGCCTTTGGGGAGCAGCAGGGAACCCCATCCCTAGACAGCAGAAACTGCAACGTTGCACAGTTCTTCTTTTGATCGTAAAATAATAGATGGACCACAATGGGGAACTGGCGAATAATACAAATGCATGTGTATCACCTCTCTGGCAGGAGCTGCCTTGGCTGCCAATTTGCTTCTGGGGCCAATTCAAGATGCTGGTTGTCACCTTTAAAGCGCTACATGACTTGGGACCAGGTTATCCGAGGGACTGCCCTTTGCTAGTCACATCTACCTGACCCACCAGAGCGGGGAGGGAGGGATGCTATGGGGCCCCTCCCCTAAGGAGGTCCATTGAGCAGGACCAAGAAGTAGGGCCTTCCTCCCTGGGAACACCATCCCCTTGGAGATTAGACCGGCCCCCCCTTTGACGCTCTTTCGGAATGGCCCAGGAGACCTGGGCAGCTCAGAGTGGGATGGAGCCCATCAAGTGGCTCATCTCACTGTGTGTTGTCGCCAGTGGGGAAATTGTCTATTTTCTATACTGGGTTTTTACTTTTTGCAGGCCGCCCAGAGTAGCTCAGAGCGTGTGGGTGGCCACATAAATCTCCCAGATAAATAAATAATCAGATGAAATTCTTGAAGACACTGCCTCAGAGCAGTCCTTCCTTCCTGATCCCTTCATTTCAGAATGCTAAAACACATTTCTTTTCAAAAGAAGTGGGCATTTTATTGCCTGTCAAAGATCATCTTCCCAAAAGTAAAAACAAAAAACAAAATTAGAATAAAGGGACATTAACCCTTTTTATTTAGAGAAATCCACAGAGAGAAAGAACAGGCTAGAGCACAAAAATGGTGCAAAATATTGTTAAATCTTTCCTGCCATTGTAGGCCACGCAGGAGAATTCAGCTCAGATTAGTAAAGTGGAAAATCCCCAGGGCTTTACGAGGAAAGCAGGCCGAAGGCACAGTGGACCCTGGGGCTAGGCACAGACCTCAGCCTAGAAACGGTCCTGCGTGCAGACAGCCTGCGGACCAAGCTCCGGGCTCTTCCAGCGTCACGGGGGGGACAGTCCACAGGCCAGCGAGGCCACAGGTAAGGCCTAGCATGGTGCATCTCACCTGGCAACTTCCAGATGTCCAGACCGGTGTTTCTCAGCCTTGGCTACTTTAAGCAGTGTGGACAACTCCCAGAATTCCCCAGCCAGCACAGCCACTATCAGTGCTGAGAATTCTGGGAGTTGAGGTTCCTGCCTATGAGGCTGACCAGGTTGGTCCTTTCAAACTGCCTGAACTTTGCCCTCTGCTGGGATGGTCCAGCAAGCACCTCTGTGCTCCCATTCCAAGCCAAACCGCCCTGCAGAGTCAGTTGCAAGACAAGACCGGCCGTCTTACTATGCGACGCTCATCTGGACAAGTGGCCAGAAGGGAGGTCAGTTTCTCCTGCCAGTGAACTGGCTGCCGAAAGGGCCGGAGTTCACTCAGAGAGACCCCGGAGCCACTCAGCCACAGCGGGAGGGGCAGGTGAGCCCAGGGAGGAAGTCAGGTGGGACTGCATCAGTGGCACCGCAGGAGCAACACCCACAGACTTCCTGGCCCCCCTCCAGAAGCAGGAACCACAAGCTGGCCTCCTCTTCAGAAAGTGTCTGCAAGGGACAAACTTCGGCCTCCTCCACACTTCTGGAAAAGACAGGAGGCAGGACGGCCCAGACCCATCCGGGAGCATCCCACAGATCCAAAGACAGGCTGCTCAAAAGAGACGGAAAGCCTCTAGATTCAAGGACGACATTCGCCTGCAAGCAAGAACAGGCAGAGGGATGGAGGAGAAAGCAGAGCTGGGAAGGTGAACGGCACCCCCAGATACGATTAACGGGGAGCCAGCAGGAGAACCGGCTCACCTTGGGCATTCTCCAGCCAAAGCCCAGAGCCCTCCTGAGGACTCACAGCTTTAGCCTGCAAAGAAGCATATCTCAACGCTTGTATTCCTTATTCTAAGGGAAAAAATATGATATTCATCTTTTTTTAGGTGGCTGCCATTTGGCCAAGAACAAGGAAGGACGGGATAGAGTCATGCATGGCGAAGGCGATGAACGACAGAGGAAGCCTGCTGAGAGGCCACAAGTTGGAAAGGCAGGTTAAGTCAGGATTCCTCTGTTGGGACTTTGGACTCCTGCTTGTGCAGAGAATAACCCTTAATGGCAGCAAAGGACCTTTGGAACTCATGGCCACTGCAAAGTGCCCATCTGGAGAAGGCTCACCCCTTCCTAGAGCAAAGCCACCCCAGAGGACCTCTGCGGGAGAAAGGCAGTACAGCAGTTAGAGGGATTGGACCTGGGGACGAGCCCTTTCCAACCACAGGGCCCCCAAGATACTCTGGACTGCTTCCTCTCCCTCCCCCCCCACCTACCTCACAGAGGGGTTGTTGTGGGGATAATGGAAGGAGAAGCCTCCCCACCGAGCTGGCCTTGGTGGCTTCCCCAAAGGATGCTTCATGGGTCCTGGGTCCCAAAACTGATGCTCCACCCTAGGAGGCCCGTAAACTCCTGCTGTCAAAACTCAGCCTCTTGAGTGGTCCCTCCCATAAGCTTGGGAACCCCCTGGGCTGTCCTGCTCCTCCGGCAAGCCAGAAAGCAGTCTGACCCCACAGCCTTGGAGATCGGTGCCCAAGCAGCCCAGGTTAAGCCCGGGTTAAGCCCTCGCTGCACCGGGGAGGTCAGATCCAGAGATGCAGCTTCTTTCGTAGAGACCTTTTTGCCAAACTCACCAGCTTCACTTGGGTTTTCACTGGGGAAAACCTCCCAGACCACCAGGCTCCTCCCCATCGCCTCGCAGGGCACAATGGGTCAGGAAAGCCAGTGAGCCCCAGGTGGGCACCAAGCGCCCCTCCTGACCCAGAGAAACAGCAGTTCTCCCCAGAGTGCCAAGGGTGGGGAGGACCCTGAAAGCGAATCCCAGGGAAGGGAGCAGATGGAGGGCCCCCACCGCTATGCCAACCGCACACTTGGCACAGGCTGAGGCCAAGCCCTCCCGGGAGCCTGCTCTGCCAGCCTTCCACAAAGGGAAAACCTCCCGTTCAGAGAGCTGCTCTCCCATAAACCAGGCCTTGGGCGGGCTGGACCCCCGAAGCGGGAGGGTCAGCCAACTTTCTACTCACATCCGGCATCTCCGCACTCCGCGACCAATCAGTTTCCTGGCAATTCTTAAAGGTGCTTTGGGGACCCTACGGAATATGTGTGCAGTCCCTTCCCGCCTTCTCAGGATGAATGGTCGGCGCCGAGAAGCCTTCAGAGCTGCTTCCGTTCGCACCCCCGGCGCCCGCCAGCATCACGCTCCGCTAGAAGCCTCGGGCCGCGCAAGAGCGCTCCGAGGCGAGTACAGAGAGCTCCGCGGGATGGGGGGAAAGCGTGCCCCACCGTGAGACGCCCAACCAGCGTCATCCCAAATCCCGTGGCTGACCTCGCTCCGGGCACTGCCTCCCCACCCGCGAGCAACCCGCCCAAGCCAGCCAGGCACCCGGGAGGGGCCGCAGCCGAAGGGGACGCTCCTTCCAGCCCGACCCCGCCCACCTGCTGCTCAGCCCCGCCCCCTCGGGCTCCAGACCACGGGCCCTCCCCTCTTCTGCCTTCGGGGACCCGAAGCCCAGGGCGCCGGAGGGGCGTCGGGGGCGCGCCCAGCCTCCCCAGCTGTCAGCTCCGCAGCAGCCGCGTCAAGGAGGCAGCGCGAGGGCGGCGGCGGCCGACCGAAGAAGCTCCTGCGGCCGCCCCTCTCGAACGCCGCCCGACGCGCGCTCCGGGGCAGCAGCGCCCTCCACCCTCGCCCGGCGACAGCGAACCGGCCGGCGGAGCCGGCCAGGTGGAAAGGTCACTGGCGGAAACCGGGAAGGGCCGCCCGGTCCGCGCGGAGACGGAGGCTGCCGGCGCCCGGCCGGGTACTCCGCAAGCTGCCGCCGGTGACAGGCGCTCCGCCGCCGCCGCCGCCGCTTCCTGGGGTGGCGCCGCTTCCTCTTCCTCCCCCACCCTCCGCCCGGCCCGCCTCTCCGCCTCGCCCGCTCGCTCGCGCGCCCCGCGCCGACTTACTTTGCCTCGGCTCCTCCCGCGCTGCTGCCGGTCGAGGCCCGGAGAGGCGGTGGCTGGCTGGGTGGGCGGCTGAGCGGCTTTCGCGGCGCCGGTGCCCGCCGGCCTGTCCGTCCGTCCGCTGGGCTGGCAGCCTCCGCTCTTCTCGCTCTTCTCTCGGCGCCTCGGCTCCCCACCCAGCCGCCAGCCCTGACCCCACCCAGGGCTCCACCCAGCCGGGCTGCACACGCTGTCAATCACCCGCCCCTCGCAGGCGCCGCGGCCAACTTGCTCCCGGCGGCTCCGGAGGAGGCTCGGCGCGCGGGTGGGGCAGCCACGCCCCGCCGACTCCGCAGAGCCGGGCGGGCTGGACGGCCGCCGCCTCCTCCATCCGGAGCACCGGCGGCCGTAGCTGAGCGGGGGGCCCCGCCCGCCCCGCCCCGCTTAGCCCGCCCCTGCCTCCCGCGCCCAGGGGAGGAAGGGCCGGGCGGCCAGCCAGGTGAGCGCGGCGAGGGCGCCGCTGCCTCCACCGCGCTCCGGCCCCGGTCGGGTGGCCGTGCCCAGCCCTCGCCCCGCGACCCGCCGAACAAAGGGCCCGCTGGGCAGGCTGACCCTGGAGCGGGGCCTTCCCGGATGCTCGCGAAAGCTACGCGGTTGTCAGTTCGGCGGCGCAACCCGAGCGGGGGGGGGGAGTACCGCCCGGATCGGTTGCCTTGGCGGACAATCTCCGGCAGGGCGAGTCGACTTTGGCCAGATGGCTGGAAGCCAAGTAGGCAGCTGCGAAGGAGTGCAGGAGTAGCGCCTGGGCTGGTGGGAGCCTCTTGCCCTCTGCCCCCTCCCAGGGCAGACGCTGCATCGATCCGCTGCCAGTCAGGCCAAGGTCAGCTCTGGAGCTCAGTTTCCAAGTAGCTCATTGGAGTTCTCTCCGGAGAACTCTCCCCCTGGAGCCCCCCCCCCCCAGCCCCAAGGCTGCTTCTGGGTCTGGCTCAGAATAAGCCCCTCAGCGTAGGCGGGACCAAGGTATTGCTTATTTGGGGGCCGCTCCTCAGAGCTCTGCAGGCAGGAGGCCGTTCAGGCAGCTACCGCTGCTCCTCTGTCCCCAGAGCCAGAGAGAGACCACACTAGCCCAGAATCTTTGAAGTCAAAGGAAGGCAGCCTACTGGCCGCCCTGCCAGATGAACTGCGTGCAAAAGGTGCCAGGTGAAACCTCTGGCATGACCTACCTTGATGGATTATGGCAGCTTCTTAAGATAACCGTCACCTGCAAGACTGGCTGTGTCAACTTCTGTGAACTGTGACAGCAGAACACACACCCCCTGCCCCCAATAGGCCAAGGTGGCTGAGTGGCCCCTGACCGGAGCTCCTGCTGGCCTCCCTGAGCCCAGGAGCCATTCCCTCCTGGGGTTTGGTGGGGACTGCTGCTTTTCCCACTGACCTGTCCCAGAGGACCATTCAACTTCGTTGGAGGTCCTGAAAGGGCTGGCTGGGGATACAGAGGAAACTGGCGGGCGGCAGCCACAGATCCTGCAGGTACTGCAACAAACCGCTTTGCGTGGAAGGGCTGGCCCCCCATTTCCTCCATGCTAGTCCCCACCATTTTCTGAGTGGCTTGGGAACACCTGCTATTCCAGGATCGTCCAGCACCAGCTCCCCTCCAATCTTGCCAACTTCTCCATGGCAACCTCAGCAAATAACACTGGAGGCAGCAGTTTCCTTGAGCCTTTCCCATGGAAACAAGCTCCTCCAGCCCCATCCAGCCCAGCCTGAACCCCAACGACTCTGGAGAGAGACCTCCAAAGAGGTGGGAAAGAAGGAGCATCAGGGACAGGATGGATCTGGAAGAGAGAGGAAGACGAGGATAGTGTGAGCAAGATGGCACTACTGTTGGGCTTATTTGCCAGCACACACACACACAGAGAGAGAGAGAGAGAGAGAGAGAGAGAGAGAGAGAGAGAGAGAGTGCCACAGCCTAGGACTTCATCTTCTCAAGATGGCCAGATCAGGGAGGCAAAGAAGAGGGTCATCAGATTGGCAGTCAACCCTCAAAGGCAGAATCAAGCACAAGGATAATTTGGGGAAGAGGCTACAATACAGTGGATGCCCCAATACAGGACACGTTGCCAGATGTTGGGCAATGTGAGTCTTAATGAGCTGCACTGACAGAAAGTTGGTGTCCCACTCCTGGGCAGCATAGCCGGGTCCTCTTCCCCTCCTCCCGACTTCACAGCTTGGTGCCACAGCTGGGAAATGGCTGGCTGGATACATACATGAAGACATTCTTCCTCACTTTTATTGACCTCCATTCAACAATTCAGGACCAGAAGGGAGGCCAGTGTCCTCCAGATGACTGTGGCATGGGACTGTGCAACCCATGGTGCACAATACACAGAGGAACCATGTTCCTTTGCTCAGAACTGTAACAGAACCCCGTCCTCCTAGACATGACCCTCTCTTGCCTTGTGCCTGAAGGGCTGCTGCAGAGGCTGGTCTTCCCTGTGAAGGAAAGCAGCCACCAGGAACCAAAATCCCCCTGCCGAGCCAGTCATCTGCTGGGCCAAAGGGCTTCTGGGCCTCACTTCCTGCTTATCCAGCTGTTGTTCTGAGGAGGTTTGCTGAAAGGCGGGGGGGGGGGGTTGCACTCTTATTGATTGGCAGCCGTTCTTTTGCTGGAGAAGCAGGATGGTCACTCTGGGAGAGCCAGCTTGGAGGTCAACTGCAGGCCTCATCCTTGGCAATGCAGAGATGGCTCTGTCCCCTTGGGCGGAGCTTCCTTGGCAGCTTTGGATTCTGGAGGAAAGTCCACTTCTCAGCCAAGGAGAGGCAGGCTCGGCCTGAACAGGCAGCTTGGTTTCAGTCTCGGCGGGTACCTAAGTTTACCTTGGTCCCTTTGCTCTGAAGAACTGAAGGAAGAGGTTGCAGCCCACACACACACACACACACACATTAAAGAAACCTTTGGTCAATGTACCAAATGTGCTTTCATCACATAGTTGCCTACGAGATCTTCCCTGTTTATTTCAGTTTGCCCCTTAAGTTCTCTGATTAAATTAAGAGCCATGAAAACCCACACAACTCAGGCAAGAAGCAGAAGAGTCGACATCAGTGTGGGAGAACAATACGCAGAGCCCACAAGTTCCTGGTTTAATGTGTTACACACAGAAGGACATTTCTGGGACCCAGTGATGAATTCTAGGCAGGGGCAAAGAAGGGGGGCTTTCCTTGCTGCTGGGGTGGAGTGGGGCACTCCGCAAATGGGCCATGGCTGCTGACAGCATCCTCTTTAATTAGGGAAGCAGACAAGCAGATTTGAGCAACTTCATTATTTGGATACCAACATCAACTGGAGAAGCTCCAAGAGGCCATCCAATCCAACCTTTTCTGCCCTTCTGATTGAGAATTCTTGGAGCTCTGATTCCATCTGGAGGGCACCAGGTTGGAAAAGGTCGATATAAACAACCATCCAGTTCTCTTCCCAGCATGATCTACCTGGCATCCAGCAGAGCCCCATCCAAGAGCCAATGAGCTTCCTGGGCTTATCGCACCTGGACAACTCCAAAGCCAGCCAAGCCAGGTGCTGCTGTGCTGAAGAGCCATGTGAGGCCTCCGTGGGGAAGCGTTCCGCCCGGGTGCTGTTTGCAACAAAGCAGACTTTTTGAATTTGGAAGCAGCGCCTCAGAAGCATAACTGCAACATGAATGGACCAGCCGGACATTTGTGGGGGCAGAGAGATGCAAACAGGAACTCCCTTAATTCTGGTGGTCCAGCAGGAGCAAGTGGTGACATCACCAGCAGCCAATCCTATGCCTTGAAGTCTATCCAGGGTTGCCATAGCAACAGATGTGCCCTTCCAAGTTCTGTTCTGCTGGATCCTCTCTTGTGCAAACTGGAGACGGGTCAGGAAGCAGAGAAGGGCCTGGGCTACACAGGCAAGGAGCAGCTGGAACCTGGTGCTGCAGCTTTTGCGCCCAGCTATCCACTGCTCTCGCCAAGGACAGCGGGTCACAGTCCCTCTGCACTCTCAGTGAGTCTGATGGCTTTGCTCTTCCCTCTCCAGAGTCCAGTGTGCCACATTCTCCTTTGCCAGCCAGTGTTGTGATTTCCCCCATGGCATTTCTGTGCCTTGCTGCCTTCTGGGGCATCCTACTGTTTTAAGAGAGGTGAGACGAGACTTGGCACCACACCTAT
Organism: Vipera ursinii; assembly: GCF_947247035.1. Lineage (NCBI taxonomy): Eukaryota > Metazoa > Chordata > Lepidosauria > Squamata > Viperidae > Vipera > Vipera ursinii. Next base: position 412,562 of record NC_139525.1, on the reverse strand, counting down.
ACTTACCAGGAGAGGGAAGTGTGTGTATGTGGGGGGGTGCACACGCACACACATGTAGGATAGACAGAGATGTTCCATTGTAGGTGCAATGGCTCAGTGTACTTCTGACAACCCATCAACCTAGTAGTTGGTTCAGGTCCATACATGCCAGTTACTGCAGTTGCAACAGATGGAAAGTGGTTATGTGTACAACTGATCCCAGAGACATTTTTGTCCTCAAATGCACCACATTCTGTGGCCTGGATCCTGAAGACCCTGAGGCACGGTTTGTGCTGTATTCCACAACTAAATTTTAAACTGGGCTTCTAGGAAGCCATAAAGCACCTCTGCCAATCCCAGTGGCTGAGGTTATGCTGCTAGCCAGAGGAGCTTAGCCTGGTTTAAGCTCGAGCCTCCAGCTCGTGAAGCATCCTGATGCATCAGCAGGTCCCTCCGGAAAGTTTTTTTCCCTTTTTCTTTTGGAGCGAAGGTGGTTGCTGCCTTGTTCCAGGGAAGGTGGGGATAGGCAGCTGAGCAGGCTGAACATGAGGCCAGTCCAAGCAAAAGCAGTTTTGTAATTGCAGCTCAGCCTCTGCCAAGGACCTCTTTTCCATGGGGGAGGGGGGAACCTTCCCTGCTGGCTCAAGATCTCTTGCTGACTCCTGCAGATCCTCGGAAGGAGCCTCAGAGCTGACTGTGCCACGGGGTGGCAGTGCAGGCTACAAAGGCACTTCAAAGCCTGAGCTGCCATTCTGAAGGCTCCACGCAGAACCTCCACCTTCCCGAAGGGGGAAAGTGAGACGCCTCCCAGAGCGTCTGCAGAGGGCAAATGAGAAAATGAAAGTGGCAACCTTGTGACATAACATGCCCCGCTCCTGTGCCTTGGGTGTGTGCTGTGAGGGACATAAGGGGAAGGCTTGTGCTAGAAGACCGTGATGGCCATCTGGCCTTTCCAATGAAACTGCTGCATTCTGCAGGTGCCTCTGACAACCCATCAACCTAGTAGTTGGTTCAGGTCCATACATGCCAGTTACTGCAGTTGCAACAGATGGAAAGTGGTTATGCGTACAACTGATCCCAGAGCAAGTTCTGGGGGTCTTCCTCTGCCAGGGAGGGAGTACCTCCCTTTCCCCTTGTGAGGAAGTGAAACGCAGGCTGGGGAAGCGCTCCAGCATCTTACAAATCAGCCAACCCTTGGGAAAATTCCTGACTTTCCCCCATTTGCCAAGAGCACGGCCAGAACTCTGCAGTGAGGGTCCCTGCTGCGGAAATGGGGGTGGGGGGCACCTGCCCAAACTCTCCCTTCTTCTGCCAGGAAGGTCCCTCCCCAAGTTGTCCTCTGGCCATCCGTCGCCCGCAGGTGGTTTAGAGGCTCAGTGGACGTGTCCTGGGAGGAGGCAGGTTGGTTGGCTGCTCAGCCCCTTTCAGGAGAGCCTTGGCCCTAATCTCAGTGGCAGAGCCTGGGAAGTGCCCCAGATTGTGGGGAAGAAGCATGCTTCTTTTAGCTCATGCTGCAACTTTCAGCTCTGGTGCAGCTGCAGGAAGCTTTGCACAGCAATCCCTCTGCAGATGACGTGGGTTTCTGGGTGGTTGGCAGCCGGAAGCAGGGTTGAGTTTTGCCTGCAAAGGATCCCCAGGGCGAGAGAGCAAGCTGTGCTTGTTGCATCAGCTGACGGGGACACCCCCTTCTCTTGTGTACAGAATTCCAGGGTATCAAGCCCACCAACGCAGTGCGGTAGGGGGAGCAAGAGGACAGCAATCCTCAGGAAAGAGGGTAACCTAGATTCACACACATCACCTGGTTACGTGATATGTTGCCACTTGCTGACATTGGAATCATCACCAGAGCTATCTGAAGTGCACAGGAAGGAAGTGGTTGAAATATGTTTGCCTAACGTGGCTTCTTCAGCTCTCTGGAAGGTTTAATACAAGTACACATCAAGCTGTGATCTTCTAGCAGAGCCCCCTAAGATGAGACAGAAGGGCCACCTGGAGCTGAGAAGGTCCGCAAATCCACCCATTTCTCCCTAGCAGGCAAGACTCCCAGGCCACAGACCTCAGCTGCTCCTGACCAGATGGACCCCCATGCGGAGCTGGATCATCTCCATAACTTTTGTCCTAATCAGGTGGGGAATGGACTTCCAAATAGAATCAATGCAATACTTGAAACTATTTATGTGCAAGAAAGAACTCAGGGCGCAGACCGAACTGGCTCCAGCTCCCCAGGAGTCCTCCATGGACTTGGTGGTCTGGTTGCTGGGACTGGTCCTCAGGCAGTTGGCAAGCCTTCCCGGAGTATTCTTGGGAACGGCCCAACACTGGCTCTTGGAAAAACACCAAACTTCCAGGCAGAGGCTCAGGTTCACCTCTGCAGCACACAACAGGTGGGGGGGAAGGGGGAGAGGAAAAAACACACACGTGGAGCTCTGGAAACCCACACGTCCTTGGTAAACAAAATTTTATTGTCATGATTGAAGACAAGATTATAAACGTACTCTAGCAACTTGTTGATAAAATAGCAAGTATCCCAAGTTTGTAGTTTATTGTCATTTGGAACAGAATGGGAAACTAGGAAAGGGTTATGATGTCCGTGACATTTGGACCTTCCACACCACTTTGGTGGTGGCAGAAGCAGCAGGTCCACAAGGTCCACCATGTGCCCAACACCCCCGGGGAGACCAGCATCCAAGGTGAAAAGAAGAAGAGAGCGGTGGAAAGCAGTGCACGTATTTCAAAGCCCACAAAACAGCCACCATGGTTGAAGTCTCTGAGGAAGAGAGTGTTTCCACTGCCGTAGCCAGAGAGGAGCTCAGCGTACCAGCAGGCTATGCTTGGGGCCATCCACCCTTTCCAGCTTCTCAAAGTGTTTCCTGGCATTTCGGATGTTTATCAGTGTTGCTGCAGAAGCTGGAAAAGAGGGATGAGGTGAGACCATCCGCATGACCGGACGGGTCTGGGACAGGAAGGGCAGGCCTCCTTCCAGAAACCCCTCCAGCACAGCAGCCCGGCCTAGGTGAAACAATCTTCCTCCAGAGGGCCACAGGCAGCGCCCCCAAAGGTCAGCCCGAGCAAGAACAGCTCTGCTCTCCAACTTACGGATGGAAGGATCCGACATGACGACCATCACGTAGGTGTTGGATGTGAAGATGTCAATGAAGTCAGCAAAGTTGGAATTCCTCACCTCCATGCTCTGGAAAGATGCAGCCAACTTACTGTGGGGGAGAGAGAGAAAGGAGGGGAGAATCTTAATTGCTCCATCCCAAACAGCCCTCTTACTCTTCAGGTCTCCCTCCCCACATTACTCTGATGACGCAGAGGCCTTTGCTTGTTCATGAACTCCAGAGAAAGGCAGCCCCACCCCAATGAAAGGCCTCCTTGTCAGTCAAGAACAGCTGAGATAAAATGGCCTGGATGGGCTCCAGGAATCCCATGGGGTCAACGAGAACGGCAATGGACATCAGTGGTAAAAAAGCAGAATACGGGCTGGCCTGCCCAGCGGGCACGGGGAATGAATCTTTCCAGAAGCAGCCTCCCGAGTCTGGGGGTGCAAGTCTCTGTTTTCTCTAGGCAGAAACGAGCCCCGCCCAGCCTGGCGGGTCTGGAGGCCACCCGGTGGCCCTGGCCGACGCAGAGGAGCTCTCTGGGACAGACCTGTGCTCTCACCTGCAGCTCAGCTTGAACTGCTTAATGATGTTGCTGATTTTCTCAAAACGGTGAATGTCCCGCTGCTCTTTGCACTGGTAGTGCGAAATGACCTGTGAAGAGGCGTGAACGCATCAGGCCGGCTTTCTCAGCCGAGCAAGAATTCAGCCGAGGACCAAACTCCCAGCCAGGGGAAAGATGAAGCATCCAAGCTACGCTGGGCCTTCAGGGGCCCAAGAGGGTATTCCCAATCCATACTCACCAACCACTGTGGCGGAGCCACAGAGGACAAAGGAGCGAGTGGATACAGTCCTCATCACAAGCTTGTATGGAGGAGCTTTACCACCCAGTAGAGCTGTGCACCATGGTTCTCCAAGCGCCAGAGAGAACCAGAGTTCAAGCTACGCCCACCACAAGACTACCAGAATGGATGGAGGCCTATTCTCGCAAGGGAACATCCTGGCTTCCACTTTTGTAAACCAGAGCAAGACATGTGGGAGGCTTGGAGGAGCCCTCCCCAGCCCGTGCCCGAGGTGGGCTCCACCCTTGGAAACTAGTCCATCTTCTTGCTCACCAAAAATGTGGCTCTTTCAAACAGAAGAACTTCATCAGCTTCAATGATCTGAGCAAAATTCCTGAGGTTCATTTCCAGCTGCTGAACATTAGGAATAAGCTGGTAGACTATGCTGGACCACGCCTGCCAAAGAGGAAGCACAGAAGACAGTTGAACTCTTGTCCCATCCTGAGATCGACCCAAAGTGAAGAGAGCAGCAGGACTCTCCTCTTGGCAGTCAGCAAACGGAGGAAAGCGCCCATTAGAAGTAAGGGACTCGCCTCCGGACAAAACAGCCCAATTTTCATCTCTGCTACCCCACAGCCCAGAGGGATTTGAGAAGCTGTTGATGAGGCAGGAGGATTACCTACTGCTCACAAACTGAAACCCCCACTTTTACAGTCTGTAGCTAAGCAAGCTTCCTCCAGCTCCTGGCTTATAACTTGGTCATGATTAGCGACCATAATGGCACGGAAGCACAAACCTTGTAGAGGGTCTCATCCCAGATGGATGTTCTGAAGCAAGAGCATTCCAAAGGGCGGGACAACCGCTTTAAATCCTCTTCCCGTTCCTTGAAAATCTAATCAAAATAAACGAAAGAAGACAAATTCCCCCAATCAATATAAGCACCACCAATGAAGCTGCCCTCTTTGAGAGAGAGGATCACAGTCATCTCAGCAAGGCCACCGCTACTGGGAAAAGGGGGCAAACTGGAAAGGCCTCAGCAAGAAATCTTCAGAGAAAAAGGGAAAAAATTCCCAGAGTTGATTAAAAACGGAGTCAGGCCTTTGCGCTCGCAGTTGCCTGCCAGACTCAGGGAATTCTGCAGTTGGAGAGCTTGTGTCATCTGCAGACTCTCATTGCACCCTCAGCTGTTGGTAGAGGCAACAGACATTTTGGCGAAGCCTACAGCAAAAGGAAAATGGAAAAGCAGCAGTTTCTGAAAGAGGAAAGCTTAGATGCTTTAGCAAGTGGAGCTGCAGTAACCCCACCAGGTGCAGCAGTGCACACCCAGAGTGAAAACCAGGAGGGAGGATGGCCTTGTTACCTCCCAAAGGCTGCAGTTCCTGCCAGAACTCTTTGACCGAAAGCGATGCCTCCCGTTTTACCTGGAGGTTGACCCTCACCAGATCACGCTGATCCTCCTGTACTAAATCCATTTTGTGGACAAGGCAGAAAATCTTGGCATCGGGAGAATTCTGGAGAATGGCCTCCAGGCATGACTGATAGTAGTGCATGTCTTTTTCCAGCTCTCTGCTCTCCACATCAAACACGTAAATAAGAACCTCCACATTGCGAAAGATGTTGTCACGCTGACTGGTGAAGTAGTTCTCCATGAAGGTGTCCTGGCTGGAAGGAGAAGAGCCACCCTCAAAGACCAAGTCAGACAGAAAGAGGAAGAGAGGAGGAGCTCTCAGCTGGGGACACACTCCTGGGGGAGGAGAGGGGATTCCTTCCCCATATCTGGAGAAGAGACCTGCTTCTGCTCTGATCTCCCAGCAGGGAGGCCCCTTCTGAACTCCCTGGAGATCTCGGTTGCGCTTGCTCTCCTGGGGCCATCCTTCCTCCTAGAAGTGCCCTTGGACCCAAAAGTAGGGGAAGGGCAGAGAAAATAATTACCCGCCACAGTCCCAAAGATTTAATACCAGGTTGCCCAGAAAGCGAACATGTGAATGCTCCACGTCAACTGGAGAAAAAGATAAGAAGTGAATTACAGAGATGTGAAACCATTCCCAGCAGCCTCAGAAGGAACCTGTGGTAAAGCACAGAACAGCAGGTTTGCTGAATAACCACGGCCTGCTGAATGAGCCCCACTTGCTCAAGTCCACGCAAGCGCTCCCTTCACACGACGCTAAGTCTAAGCCAAAGAAAGCAGCTGTTGCAGGTGGGGGGTGTGTGCGTGTCTGGGGGGCTCCGCTGCCCTTTCTTAAGCCGCTTCCGCAACCGGCGATTCACCCACAGCGCCTTCTTTGCGCCGCCGAGCAAAGCTCCGCGAGTCGCAACCGCCGCCGAGCCCTTACTTGTGGCTCCCAGGCGCCGCGTGTCCCGCGCGATGTAGTTGGCGAAAATGATGGACCGCATGCTGGTCTTGCCGGAGCCGCTCTTCCCCATCAGCAGCACCTGGGCGGCGGGAGAAGAGCCAACGTAGCCGCTGCGGAGACGCCCCCCGCCCCCCCCGGCCCGCCCGCCCGGCCTACCTTCTTCTTCATGGCTGCGTTCGGCATCCCACGCCTGCAAAGACACGGGGGGAGCAGGGGGCGTCAGGGGGCGGCAAGGGCCGGAGACCCGCGGCCTGTGCCGGCTCCCGGGAGGCTCCCTTCGGCCGCCGCGGCCCTCCCCGGACGGGACCCGGCGCGGCGGGGGCGGCCCCGGGCGGGTGCGGAAGCGGGGCGGGCGGGCAACCCCACCTGTGCTCGGGACTTGCCCTGCGGCCGAGGGGCGCGGGAGCAGCAGGCTCTCCGCGTCGTCGTCCTGCTCCCCGAAGGCCTCACAGCCCCAGCCTCGCGTGGGTCGCTCGCCCGCCTTCGCCCGGCTCCGGACAGCCCAGCCCACCGCGGCGCCTCGGGACGGTCACGTGAGCCGCGCCGTCGCCGCGCCGGAGACTCCGCCCTCCTTCGGTCAGGTGATGTAACGCGACGCGCCGACCACGGAGGCAGCAGCGCCTAGAGCGACCCTCCCGTGCGAAGCCGCAGGAGCCATGCTTCTTGAGGGTGCCGCGCTCTCCGGAGCCCTGCCTGGAAAAGCAGTTATGCGCGAAGGGAATGACGGTTCCCCGCGGCGGCAAGGCCGGGTTTGCTGTTCACGTGCAAAGGACGTTGCGGGGATGTCGAAGCCCAGATTGGTGTTCTCTCTGCAGGCCGGCAGGCGGCACTATGGGTACGCTGCCTCTACAGAGGGAGGCTTCGGTAAGGGCGGAACTCCCGGGCCGCGCCAGATGTGGCGATGTGGCACAGCCTTTGCTATCACCTCCCATATGGTCTAGCGGTTAGGATTCCTGGTTTTCACCCAGGCGGCCCGGGTTCGACTCCCGGTATGGGAAAGCGACTTTTTTTTTTTTGCTCTACTGCGGGGGGATCGGGCGCCCTCCCCCCTCGGAAGCCCCACCTCTGCTTCCTCACCAGGGACTAGCCCCTTGGCCGACAGGGCAGCCGTGGGGAACAGCTGCCTGGAGGCCTTGCCGCTTTCGGCGCTTGGACGGCCCGGTTCCGCGGGCCGGGGCCTGGGGAAGAAAATGTACCTGCGGGGCTGCCTGGGGTGGAGGGGCGATGGCGGCGGCAGGTGAGCGCCGGGGCGTGGGCCGAGTCTGCTGGGCAACCGGGCTCTTTGCCCTCGCCTCGCTTCTCTTCCCCCGGCCGAGCTCGCATCCCTCGGACGCTGCGCTGATCCTGGTGGAGAGAAGCCAAGCCAAGCCAGAGCAGTGCCCGGCTCTGCTTCTGGCCCTCGGCCTCGCTACACAACCCTGGAGAAGCGCGGGCCCCCTTCACAAGTCGCTTCTCTCCTTTTGCTGCTGAAGGCAGCAACCATCCGAGAGGCGCACAAGCCCAATAAAGGATTAAATGTGCTTGTTTACTTCCCCTGACTGGTTCTGCCGATGAGCTGCTACCTCCTCGGCTTCCTCTCCAAGCATTTGCTGAAGATAGCGGCCCTGGACTGGGGAGGGGAGGGGGAACAAAGGGCCACCGGCTGAGGCAGCCTTTCTCTTTGCTTTCCCTGCAGGCAAAAGCATCTCTCCCAGCAGCAGCCTGAACAGCAGGGAGGAGGACCTCTGTGCTGGTGTGGCTTCTTCTGAGACTCCTGACTCCACAGGTACAACTTTGAAGCGCAAGGGGAGAGGATGTGGGCAAACGGAGGGGAGCTGCCCGTGTTTCCATTTGTGGACCAGAAACAACAATTTGGGATTCTTTTATTGTCCCTGGAAAGGTCGAGTCCCCAAATGGAGTCAGAACAGACCCCCTTGGGACCCATTTGACTCCTTGGGATGTCTCCCTCTCCCTCTTCCCCTCCCTCTGTCTCCCCCCTCCCTCCTAAGTCTCTAGTTCCACCAGCCTGTATGGACCTTCATGACTAAGACAGAATAAACACCATGTGACTGAAAGTTTTGTTTAGCTTTTTTTTTCTTTTGGTATTGCCGAGATCCAATTATTCCAATCTTTAATTTACTCTGATCTTTGATTCAATCAAGATTTGTTAGGATGAGGAAACTGATAAGCTATCACATCTTATCTTGTAGCTAAGCTAGGTGACACCCACAAACTGGAAGCATTCATTGCAGACCTGGACCAAATCCTGAAAGGTAGGTCTGGGCCCTGTAGGAAGAAGCCCAAAAGATCCCACCCCCACCCCGCACATCATGCTTCTGCCTTTGCCAGCAAGGGCTTCTGGCAAGCCCCTCAGGGCAGAAATGGTGGCACAGTTGCCGCAGATGCATTTGCAGAATCTTTGGACTTTAAGAGAAGTGCTCACTTGAGGTCAGTGATTGGGGAAGCTTTCCAAACCCTCTTGGAGGATTACCGGCCTGGGTTTCAGTAGACTCTGTGCCTCTGACTGATGCAGAGCAGGCTGGGAGGGGCCCAAGGCAGAAGTTTCTAGAAGGTTTAGCCCAAGTATTCTTTTCTCATAGAAATATGACCAGGTTTCCTCCTGTGCTCTTCAAGATGAAAATCTGCCTGCTGATGTCTCGCTGAATGGACCCCAGCTTTTTTGGCCTGGGAGAAGCCACCCACCAAAATGCCTGATGCATCAGCTCTGACTGCCCCCAAAGCCAGCCTACTTTGCACCTGGCTTCTCTGCAGGGAAGGGATCACTGTTCGCCAAATACTTTTGTTCTAAAAGTCAAAGCAGAAATCCAGTAACTCTGAATCCCAAAGACTGTTCTGCCATTGGTTTTATTTTTGAAATTCGGCAACCTGCCGAAGCCCGAGCGTGGGGCAGATGGGTGGCTTCGGGACTGTCCTCTCTCAGCAAGCGGGAGGGAGGGAGGGGAGGGGGCCCAGGTTGCTCGTGCTCCCACCACAAGGAACAAGGTGGCCGAGGTTCTTCGCACTCAGCCTCAGTGGCTTCAGCCTCAAGAGACGGTTGCTTAGAATCGGTTTGCAGGTGAGCTTCAGAGGAAGGAGGAGGCAGTTGCCTGGAGCATCGCCCTGATGCCCTTCCTTCGAAAGTTCTAGGCTGAAAGTGGCCGAGCCCCAGAACATCGCCTCCCCGCGGGTGAAACCCCCACCCACCCCGGGGCTGCAGGTAGCCACTGCCAAACGGAGAAGCCCATGGCTGACACTTGTAGCATCCTGGGGAAGAACCGGCTGTTCTCTGAATCCCGGATCGCCCAGTTTTCCTGCCGAGAACTGGGAAGGCGAACATAAACCCAGGTGGAGGGAGCACCCCCAAATTCCCTTCTGCTGGGGGAGGGAAGTCCCTGGTCAGCATCCAGAGACTAGGTGTCTAGCCCCACAGAGACCCCTCCCTGTAGGGTTTTCTTCCTGGGGGGCATTCATTTCCCTCCTGTCCGAGCAAAGAATGGCTTTCAAGGAGATCTAAGGAATAATACATTCAGGTACTTTGCCCCCTGCCTCTGGTAAAAAGGCTCCTGCAGGCCCCAGGCTCAGTCTGTAGTCATAACAGACCCGTAGGACCAGAAGGGAATGGTTCTATCTGGAAATTGGATTTTTAAAAAACAAATGAGAAATCTTCTAGGTGTTTTTCAAAAGTGTCATAGTTTGTTAGATCTCTGAGGTAGGGTCTCTGTTCTGTGAGCCTTCCACATTATCCCAAATGTGCCATGTTCAAACTCACAAGGGCTACAAGTTTCAAAGAAAGAAGACATAATGGCCAGTTCATGCATAATGCTAAACCATGATTGTAGAATAAACCCTGAGTGGCTGATTAACTGAAGTACTCAGCCCAAAAACATGGTTTCTAAACCACCACGTTGGCAGCCACATCTCTTGGCAAGCACTTCTCAGCCTTGGCCCCAGTGGATTGCCATCCAGATGATTCCAGAGTGGGCACTCAGGACAGAGGCCCTGTCTGTCTGTCTGTCCCTGAGATGATTCTCCGGGGGCTGGCCTGGTGCTGCCTCCTCCAGATCAGAGCGGTCGAGGCACAGGCAAGTGAGCTCCCGGCCCCATCTTCCCTGCTGGGGCTGTGTCACTTTGAGGAGAACCTGGCTCCTCAGCTCCAATTAGCCCAGAAGTCAAAATAGGGCTCTTCCTGCCCACTTGCCCACTATCTTATGTGCACATGGCTGCCTACTCAGCTACACTCATGGCTGCCTGGGGCCTTATTGTGGCTAGTGAGTATTGATAGCCAACCGTCTTCCTGGCTTGCTATCTCTCATGGTGAGGAGCTCTTGAAGCTCAACCAGACAAGATTTCTATGAAACAATTTAGAAGGCTGGCTTGCAGTGGGGGAGGGGAACAGGCAGTGACTGACCTCTGTGGGGCTTTGGACCCCCCCCCTGCTGAGATTACAATTTCAATTCCTTTCTCTTCGGCATTTTCCTTTCTGAAGCAGGATGTGAAGATAGTGACTGATGCTGTAGCAAGAAGCCAGGCGGCAACTCCTAAGGAAGGAGTTTGGGTTCACTGGGGGATTTCCTGGGAAACCCCAGTGGAGAAACGAAGGCAGTCATGAAGCACCCAACCTTTTGCCTTCAGTTTCTAGACGCTGCAGCAGAGAAGTTGCCTGTCTTGGCAGGCCAGGTTGGGAAGAGCAGCACCAGAGCAGGAGACCCAGATCCCTCCTGTAGCCTCTTGTCCTGGCCTTAGGAAGGGGCTGTGTGTTGGAACAAGCTGATCCTGTCCAGGAAGGATTGGGCGGTCCTCCTCTGTCTACGTCTCTCCTCCCCAGGCAAGGTACTTTGTGGTGTCACTCCCAGGCTGCAGAAGGGCTGCTCCCTATTTTCAGCTGGCACAGAGTTTTTAACAGAACTACCTATCTATATAGATCTATCTGTCCGTCCGTCCATCCTTCCTTCCATCCATGAATTTGTTTGTATCCTACCCTTTAAAATTATTTTTACAAATAAATCAGCGAATAGATCCAACACGCCTTCCTCCTATTTTCTCCACAACTGTGAGATGTTTTAGACTGAGAGTGACTGGCTCAAAATAACCCAGCTGACTGTCATGCATAAGGCAGGATTTGAACTCACGGTCTCTTGCTTTTTAACCTGGTGCCCTAAGGACAAGACCAAATTGGCTCTATTAAACATTAAAATAAGGGTTTTAGTAGAACATCAAATGCTGGGAAAGGTTGAGGGCAATAGAAGAAGGGGACGACAGAGAATGAGGTGGCTGGATGGAGTCATTGAAGCAGTAGGCGTGAGTTTAGATGGACTACAGAAGATGGTAGAGGACAGGAAGGCCTGGAGGAACATTGTCCTTAGGGTCGCGATGGGTCGGACACGACTTCGCAACTAACAACAACAACAACAGAACATCAAAGAAACATAAATATATAACACTTCATTCAGATTAGGTAAATCAAAAAGAGTTCCTTCAGCTCCAGGTTAAGTTCAGTTGGGGGAAGAATTAGTGGCTGAAATAGTTCCAATTCAAACAAACTCGGAGGCAGGTCAAACCATCTTCCTGTCCAACCCTGTTTTGGAAACTTGCAAGCACTCAGCTCCTCCCATAAGGTGAATGTCACAAGAGGCATCCAAAGTGCGAGAAAAAGACACCTGAGATCTTTTCTTTTGGTTCTCTTGGTCCCTGCCCCCTGGGCAGCAAGAGACCTCCTGACCCCAGTTTGTTCCCCAGGGCCACCCATATTTGGACTCTCTGGAGCTTCTTCACAAGGATGTGGCTAGCAGGGAGCTCGGCCTCCAGGAGTGAGAAAGGAGCCCGAGGTTGCCAGGAAGTTGCAAGAGGCGGTGAGCAGGCCTTCTGTGACGAATGGCAGCCCAGCCGCAGAACAGAACTGCCCAGGGGTCACCGTTGCTCTGTCTTCAAAGAGAAAACTGGTGGGAAATGATGACTCGGTGCCCTCAAGTCCTCTGAGCAAAACAGGAGTGCCCAAACTGGTGTGGCATCCAGGAGTCGAGAGGGAGAAAGCCTCCGGGGCTCTCTCAGCTGACCTGTGTCACAAGGCATTTGGGGGATAGTGGGGGGAGGGGCAGGGGTTTTTCCTCTTGGTTCCTCAGGAGAGTTTTAGGATGACAAAGATCCTGTTCTCGTCCAGCAACCAGCATTGGTGGGAGGGAAAGTGAAACTCCGCAACCCTCCTGCCCTCTCTGAGCCAGAGCTCCCTCTCCTCTCCCCTCCGGGGCCCAAACGTGGCAAAGCCATGTAGATTCACCCGGAGGGGGGGCACGGTCATGATTTTATCCTCCTCTCCGAGGGCGACCCTTCAGATGAGCTGGCCACGGCAGAGCCCGAAAAAGCAACGGGCCGAGGCTCAGCCTCGCCTCCTTCCTTTAGCCTGGGAATGGCAGAAAGGATCGAGTAAAAGAGCCGTTGGACATTGGTGAAATGGATCACTCGATGGTTTCTGAGTTAGGTTCCCTTACGTAGCATTTGTTACTTTAACCTCTGCTGAGCCTCCCCGTGGGTAGACCGAGCCCCACCGGGTGCCCGGGGAGCAACCGCGCTTCATTCGTCTACGCTGCGCGGGTTCCGTGTCCGGATTGAAACTTTAGCAGAATCTGCAGGGGACGAACGGAGAGTTTCTCAAGTCAGCAACTCTTCGGGAGACCTTTGGGGCAGAGAGCGACGGCTCCCCCCACGCCCACATCGATTGTAATGAAATGGAAAAAAAGAGATTTCTCCCGCAAGGCGGAGCACACCAAGAATAGCGCCCGTGAATTGCCCCGCGCGCTCCCGTTGAAGCCGCCGCGAACGGGAGCCCCGCCCAGCGCAGAGCATCGTTTCCCGGGGGAGCCTCGAGCGCCCGCCGAGGGTCCTGCAGGAACCGCCTTTGCGAGACGGGGCGAGAATTGGCGGCGGCCCCGCGGTTGGGGGAAGGCGCCCACCGGCCTCGGGCTCCCGGCTTTCCTGGACTTTCTTCCTAGAGAGCCCCAGCCGGCCACGCACCGAAGCGGGCGGCTGGGCGATCCGTCCGGAGGGCGCCGCGTTGGGGACGCCGCTGGGTCCCACCTAGAAGCAACCTCCAGAGCAGCCGAGAAGGGGCGCCGGCACATGGCTGGGACAGCGCCCGAGACAAACATGGCGACTCCGGGGCCGGCCCCTCCTTCCGACCTGCGCGCTGGAAAGACCCGCCCCTCGTTCCGCGGCCGCCCGGGAGAGGGCTGTTCCCGCAGTCACGTGACCTGCCCCTGCCCGCGCGTCCGAATGGCGCCGCCCTTTCCTGGCCGGTGGCCGCCCGCCCGCTGAGAGGAGGAGGCGGCGGAGGCGGAGGAGCCCCGCCGGCGCCGCGCAGGTGAGGGGCGAGGGCCGCGTCGGGAACCCGACCGTCCGCCTGGGGGAGGAGAGCCCGCCCGGGGCTGGACCCGCCGCCGCTGCCCCCCGCCCGCCCGCCCGCGGACCCTCTGGCGCCGGGGGGACGAGAGCGGGCCCGGCCGGTGGGCGGCGGAGCGGCGCCGCGTTTCCCTTTCGCCCCGCGTGGCGTGCCCCGGGAGCGGCCTCGTGGCCGGGGGCTGCCCGCTGCTTCCCGCGGCTACGGGCGGAGAGCCGCGTCTCGGAGCCGCCGCCGCCGCCTCCCGGGCACCGCAGCGAGCGTCCTGCCCGGCTCTCTGCGGTCCCACCGGCGGCTCCGCGGCCCCGTCTTGCCGCTTGCAAAGAGCAGAGAGCGAAGCCGCGTCTGGCCGGGCGGGCGGAGGCTGCTCTGCGGGGCTTCGCTTGAGCGGGCGGCCCGGCTGCACTTATCCCCTGCCTTCTTGCCCCGAGCGAGATGCGGGCTCTTAATGACCGTCCCGGGCGGCTTGTTTTCTGGGACCCCCGCAGCCGGGTCAGAGCTTGACAGCCCGCGACCCTCAGACCGGAGGAGGAGGAGGAGGGGGCGCCGCGACGGGGAGGTGCTGCGTCAGGGGAGCCTTCCCGAGTCCGCACCGGCCGGCGCGAGGGTGCCTGGGGCCCCATCCCGGGATCGGCATCGGAGCTTCTGTGCCACCTGGGCCCTGACCAGCCCAGGGGGAGGAACGGCCTCCCTGCTGGGACACTTCCAGGCTTAGGAAGAGTCATAGATAGGAATGGCCCAGGGGAAGATGCCTCTTCTTGCAGCTTGGGAACGCTGGAATTGTCCCCAGGGATTCAAGATGAGGAGAAAGAAGTGCTGCTTCTCTGAATTGCCAGCAGCCAGTGGGGTTCCCAACCACTTGGCTCCAGGGAGAGTTGGAGGCATCAGAGCCTCGGTCTGGATGGCAGTTACTGGAGAGACACACTGGCTTTGTCGCTCTTGGGCCTCCTGGATCAGAGGGAGCCCAAATCGCTGGCCAGGTGGTTTTGGCCCTTTCAGCAGGGAATCCCTGGTGTCCATTTGAAATCCATGTGGAGTTCTTTTTTCCTCCCCACCCCTCTGGCCACTGCTGGTGATGGCATTTGGGAGTGAGGAGCTGCCTTGATCGGATCCAGCCGCTCGTGTCGAGTGCTTTTGAAATCCAGCTATGTCCAGCTCAGTTTGTCAAGTGGTGCAGGGTTGTCTGGTAAAAGGCCAGAAAACCAAAGGCCTGCTGGGGCCCAGAACATGGTCACGATTCCAGGATGCACTCAGTCTGGCAGTTCCCTTGGCCACTGTTGACAGTGGCAAAACAGCGGGCCCTGAGCTGTGCTTCTCCCTCCCAGCAGCTGTTCTCAATTTGTCCGTGGAAGGGACTAGCGCTGAACTTCTGACTATGGAGGAGCCTAATTGGCATCTTGCACACAAAACAGAGAATCCACTTTTCTCTACAGACTTGATTGCTCAAGATTCTGGTGTGGATTGTGTTTACTTTTCTTCCTGGGAAGCCCATAAGCCTGGCCAGGTCCAGATGAAGTGCTGACATCCGTCTCCTGTGCCCTTGTAGGGATGTCGAAGGTCAAACCTCCCTGAACAGACGTAGGCAACTTGTGCTTTCTGGTCAGAAATATTTGGACAAGGGAAGCAAATGTTGCAAAGTCTGCCAATCCCTGTTAACTCAAACGGACCCGCTGCAATGCAGATTTGGCCTTGCTCAGCATGGAGGAAGGAAGTCAGTTCTCCTGGTTCTTGGAAGGGGAACCAGACATTTTCAAGGAAAACACACTTTCTGTTCTGCTTTCTCAGTCCCTTCCCTGGAAACCAAACTGCTCCTTTCTGTGGAAACCTTTTAGGCTAACTGTTCTTCAGACGTGAATATGCTTAGATCAGAGCTGTTTGAGGGCCTAGCTGCTTTTTCCTGGCCCTGAGAATGGACCTTTCTTCAGGCCAGAATATGCCGTTGGAGTTATGTCTGCTTTGCCCTTAGATAGTTTGGCTCAGGTTGTGGGCCCCAGATGCAGAGCGCTTGTAAATGGTCAGCGTGGTGACCTATTTGGACGTGTGATGTTGAGATTGCCTGCTGTTTTAATGTGGATTTGATGAGACCAGGCATTAAGCAGAGGCTCTACTTGGACAATGGCAGTGATGCCTATTGTGAGTCACTTGGACTTGGTTAGAGAGATCAGAAAGCTTTGAGGAGAGAAAGCAAGCCTGGTCTTCAGGGCCGGGCAACCTTCTTCAGAAAGTGATCTTGCAAAGGCATGCCCCACCCCAAAAAGCAGGTAGTGAAGCTGTGTCCCTTGCCTAGGAACTCATGGGCACCGTGTTTTGCCATAGGGTTTGGGCTCCTAAGCACCTGCTCAGGTAGCTGCAACTCAGATCAAGAGCTGGATGCAGCCTGGGTGCCTGGCACCTGTGACTTTGGCTTCTGGGTTGATGGACGGAGCAAGAGAAGACCTCCACAACTGGCTTAAGGCCTTTTATATTCCTGATTCTGCACAGCTGGCTGGGGGCTCACCCAGTTCAGAAATAGATCCCTGACTTCTCCTTCTCAGACCTTGCTTGCCTCGGTCGCTTTGATCAGATGGAAGCTTCTGACTTGGTGGCCTCCGATGCTCTTCATCCAGCTTCTCCTTGAGCCACCCATTCCCCTCTCTCCATGCCCTTTTTTAAGCTCAGGAGGTCCAAATCTTAAAAAGGATTCTGACCCAAAATTCTGATTTTCTGGCTCAGCTTTCGTAGATAAATAGGAAATTGCTGTCTGTTTCAAAATCTGTTCACATAAGTGCTCCAGAAGCACTGCAGCTGTTTGGGTAGGTGGGCCAATGGGTGAACCACTTCCGACCAAGTGCTCTTGGTGGAACATCCCTATTGTGAAATTGCTCTGGGAGTGCAAAGGTTTGTGTGTTCGGCTGCCAAGTCACTGCTGATCAAGGCAATTGTGTGAGTTGGCCCTTGAAGCAAGTTAGAGGGGAGCCTGGAGCCCAGTAGGGCAGAGAGGGAATGGGGCACTTCCCTGGGGAAGGAGGACCTCTTCAGTCCTAGTTTGGCAGTGAAATGCCTGCAAGAAAACAGCCCAGCTCCAAGAGCACGGAGGACCCCGGAGCTCTTCCCGTTGTAGGCAACCTTTGCTTATTTATGCCCCGTAAGTAGCCAGGGCAACATCCACCCTCCACTGTGATGAAATAGCTGCTTCCTGTGAAACCTCCCCTCCCAAGTCCCAACCATTCTCTCTGCAAATGGAGCCACAGGTGGAATATTTTGGCTAAAGTGGGTGCTGACCTGTCGTCCAGCCAAGCCTGGAGAGGTGGATGGGATGGATGGCTGCTTCCTCCTTCCTGCTTCATAGCTGCCTGTCAGTTGCCCCTTTGCTTTAGAAGGATCAACCTTCTAAAGCAAAGGGGCAACTGTTTTGGGAAGCCACACAAATTGTCTGGTGCCAGGTCTCTGCTGGCCAGGCCCCTCCTCCGCACTTGAGGGGTGACACATAAGCCCTATCTGGGAGCCCTCCCCTGCCACTTCCTGCTCCCTTCCTGGGCCTGATCCTCCACACGGGGCAGCCTTGCTTAATCTTTGGCCCAGAACGCGGCAGGCATTTCCAAAAGGAAGAGAGAGGGAGGGGGGAGGGAATGTGTTGGGCTGGGCTGGAGGCTGGGGGGAAGTAGAGGGTGGCTTTCCAGCCTGCTCACCTGACTGCCTCACTCGTGTTTCACACTGCAGCTCTTCAGTTCTCGTCAGCGAGGGAACCACCTGGCAGGTGTCCCCCCCCCCCCCCCGCTTATCTCTGTGACCTTAGATAAGTCTCCCTCAAGATGTTTCCTGAGCTTCCACAGACAGCTTTTAAATGCCTCCCAAACACAGAGCGCCTTCTCCTCTCGGCCCTTGACTTTCTCCTCTTGCCTGGTGGGCCACGAATGCGGTGGGTGGTGGGGGAGGCTTCGGGTGGGGATTTCTCAGTTGTTGTGTCTTAGAAATCTCCCCTTGGGATTGGGACTCTAGACAGGAGGGCAATGAGAGGGGAAGTGATGGTGCCTGGTGTGGCTAAAGTGGCCACTCAGAGGCTGTTATCCCCTTCCCCAAATAACAGAATAAAGGCCAACCTATGAAACGGGCAAAAGATTCTTTGGGTGCATGATGCTACCTGGGCTTCCTCTGGCTGGCGACCAGCATGGCTAACCTTCCAAATGGGCTGGGCCAACGGAGTCCTGGGCCTTGCTGGTGGTGGGAGGGCCGGCTTCCCGGGGCAGTCGGTGAGAGAACTGGCTGCTGGGAGAGACAGGCCAGGGGCCCGATCCAACGGTGCGGGGCTTAGGGTCTCAGCAGGGCCCCCTCAGCAGAAGTGACCCCTGCTTCCCATTGCAGGTGTGGTGCCCTTTGGCCATGAATCATACGGGTTGCCGGCATGGGAGTTTCCAGGGCAGCAGCAGCGATGAAGACCTGGTGGAGGTTGCAGAGGGAAGGCTGGATTTCTCCATGGCAGATGACGTCCCTCCTCTGGACAGAGAGTTGGCGGAAGGTAACCTGAGCCAGCCGGCGATGCCTGCTTTGTGTTTCTTCCACTGGTGCCCTGCGGCTGCCCTGGCTCAGCCAAGGCACGGTTGCTGTGCGAAGCAGAGGAAAAGACTGGCCGTTCGGGAAACCTTTGCAGTCCACATTGAATGCTGACCCAGTGGAACAGAGTCCCAGGAGATGCAGCCTCAGCCTGGGGGGAAGGGGTGCTCACACGCTTGAATAGGAAATATTTGAGGATGTTTGGCGAGGGGTCGGATGTTCCAGGGGTTCCAGTTACAATGGCGGCAGGGTTCCCTTGTGCAGATATTTAAGCAGGAGGTCACCAAATTAGCATCTGTGCTGGGACCTTTTAGCTCCTGAAAATTTGATGGTATTTATCCCATCATGGCTTGCGGTAGAGCTTTCCCATATTGCACCAGTGTGATTGGCACCAGGGCTGTCCACGGCTTTGCTCCTCCCAAGCCACGATGGCCTCGTTTTTGTGTATGCTCCAAGTTTCCTCAAAGCCATCCAGAATCTTGCACTGAGAGTTCCTCTACTTTCCCAGACAGCTGATCCCAAACTACTGTATTGGGAATTCTCTAGATTTTACGAACAAGTGGAGAGAGACTTTCCACTGGACTGATTAAGATGATGAAGCCTGAGCTTTCAGACTATACCTGGCGCACTGGGAGCAGAAACCTGGTGCCTGAGTTTGGCTCTGATTCTCTGTACAAATCAGAGCTGAGCCAACTGGCGCCCGGATCCCATCTGACGTAAGGTCAGGTTTTCTGCACCCAGCAATGCCAAGGAAGAAAGGCTATGTATCCATCCAACCCAGTGACTTTTTCCTGCCCATTAGAGTGGGACTGAGTTTTGGCAAGGAGCGTGGCAAATGTCTGTAGAGGGGAAATGTCTGCATCGACATGGGCATCCTGTCACCTCTGGTGGGAGCTACGTCTTGGTGTCTGTTACGTGCTGAGATCCTGAAGCTCTTCCTTGAAGCCCCCCCCCCCCCGGGGTCTTCTTAAGGTCTGTGGGCTGCAGCAAAAAAGAAAGCTGGCATTTAGCAGGCAGCAGAGAGGAGGGTTGTCAGCAGCCTATTTTAACAAACAAAATTGGTCTTGCCTCTTAAGTTCAGCCAGGGGCTCAGAGCTTTTTTGCAGCCATTTTACTGCCCCTCCTTCCTCTCCCCTGAAGCTGCTTAAAGATTAACTCGGCTCCTCGGCAGACACCTTTGTTTTCCTGGGACTTTGCATTCCGTCCTTTGGCGGTTGGAAGGAAAGCGAGGTGGCGTCTCCTGACCCCTTGCAGGTTTCTCCTCATACAGTGGAGGTGGGATGAATGGGCCGAGGCAGGTGATGGACTTTCTGCAGGAGCCGCTCCCAGGTGTGGGGACCTACGAAGACTTCAACACCATCGACTGGGTGCGCGAGAAGTCTCGGGATCGTGACCGGCACCGAGAGGTCAGTCGGGCTTCCTCTGGGATTGGACTGTGGCCAGCGGGAGGGCCGGCAAGTTGGATGGGCAAGGGCTTTGTGCAAACATTTTGTTTCAAGGGGAACAGCCTGGAATCAGAGCTGGGAAAAGGCTGATCTCTCCCTGGCGGTGATCACAAGCGCTTAGGAGGAATGTGCTGGGCTGAGCAGGGAGGGAGGAAAAGGCGGCCCCTGCTCTGCTCTGTATTGTAACTAGGGGGGATGTGGGCTCCCCCCCCCCCGTGGAGCTCCCTGATCCCAGACATGGGCTCCCTGTGGGGGTGGTGAGGAAGCCTGCTCTAAACGCCTCTCCCTCCTCAGATCGCCAATAAGAGCAAGGAGTCCACCTGGGCCTTGGTGCGCAGCGTCAGTGACGCTTTCTCAGGATGGCTGTTGATGCTGCTCATCGGCTTGTGGGCAGGTGAGGGGCCGGAGCTGCTGGGCGGACCAGGGGTCTCGGTCAAGCCCCTCCCCTTCCATGGTGACCTTTTCTGCCCACAGGGCTGCTGGCCGGCCTGATTGACATCACTGCCCACTGGATGACGGATCTGAAGGAGGGGGTCTGCCTGAACGGCTTCTGGTACAACCATGAGCACTGCTGCTGGAACTCGTCCAACATCACCTTCCAGGACAGGGACAAGTGCCCTGAGTGGAGGACCTGGGCGCAGTTGCTGACTGGCAAAGAGGAGGTACGTGTCGGGGGGGGGGGAACCTGTTTCACCAGGTAGCAAGCCAGCCCTGCAGGTGAGTCGAGTGTGCTTCATGGGCCGCCCTCCCTTTCTCGCCCTGACAGGGAGCCCTGAGTTACATCCTCAACTACTTCCTCTACGTCCTCTGGGCGCTGCTCTTCTCCTTCCTGGCTGTGTTGCTCGTCCGGGGCTTTGCTCCCTACGCCTGCGGCTCGGGGATCCCAGAGGCGAGTCCACTGGCGACTGTGAAGCTGGGGGCTCTGGATCCTCCCAGGGCCTCTGCCCTCTTTCATCACCCCCACTTCTTGTGACGCCCCTCCTTCCTTCCCAGAGCTGCGTTGCTTTCCCAAGCGCTCCTGCACTCAAGATGGGCCAAAGGCCGCCATCCACGGAAGCCTTTTTGCCTTCCAGATCAAAACTATTCTCAGTGGCTTCATCATCCGAGGCTACCTGGGCAAATGGACGCTGCTCATCAAGACCGTCACCCTGGTGCTGGCTGTTTCCTCAGGCCTGAGCCTGGGCAAGGAGGGTCCCCTGGTCCACGTGGCCTGCTGCTGTGGCAACATCTTGTGCCACCTCTTCACCAAGTATCGGAAGAATGAGGCCAAGCGCCGGGAAGTAAGCTCTGGGGTGGGCTGCAATTTGGTCTAGGCCTGGCATGGACATGGAAATAGTCATGAGCTGCCCGCAACTTGCTCCAAGGCTGCTGAGAGATGGAGAGGAATTGGTGGCTGCTTCTGGCCTCTTTTGGCCCCATGGCTCTGCTGACAACTGTTCTCCATGCAGGTGTTGTCAGCTGCTGCGGCCGCTGGCGTGTCAGTGGCCTTTGGTGCCCCCATTGGAGGTGTCCTGTTCAGTCTGGAAGAGGTAAGGACACCCCCTAGGGCCTTGCTCCAAGAACTGCCCCTATTCAGACAGTCCTTGGGCTGCGAGCAGGCGGCTGAGTGGGCCCCTTCCCTCTCTTTTCTGCAGGTGAGCTACTACTTCCCGCTAAAGACCCTCTGGCGCTCCTTCTTCGCTGCGCTGGTGGCAGCCTTCACCCTGCGCTCCATCAACCCATTTGGCAACAGCCGCCTGGTGCTCTTCTACGTGGAGTTCCACAGCCCCTGGCACCTGCTGGAGCTGGCGCCTTTCATCCTGCTGGGCATCTTCGGGGGGCTCTGGGGGGCCTTCTTCATCCGCAGCAACATTGCCTGGTGCAGGCGGCGCAAGACGACCAAGCTGGGCAGGTACCCGGTGCTGGAGGTGCTGGTGGTCACGGCTCTGACCGCCCTGCTAGCCTTTCCAAACAAGTACACCCGCATGAGCACCAGCGAGCTGATCTCGGAGCTCTTCAATGACTGCAGCCTCCTGGACTCCTCCCAGCTCTGCGACTACCTCAGTGCCCCCAACAGCACCCAGGGGGATGACCTGCCTGACCGGGCTGCTGGGCCAGGCATCCACGTAGCCTCGTGGCAGCTGGTGCTGGCTCTCCTGCTGAAGATCTTCATCACCATCTTCACCTTCGGCATGAAGGTGGGGGAGCCCGCAGCCCCCTGAGATTGGCTGTTGGAGGGGGGTGGGGATGGGCGAGAGGGCTGCTGAACAGGAGAGGCCGGTTGGGGGGCTGGGCCCTGCCACGATCTCCCTCCTGAGCCGTGAGGCTTTTGGCTGTCTTGGGGTTGGAGGTTGGAGCAGTGGGCTAATGCCTCCTTAAGTAACACCAGCTGCCTGCAATTAGTGCAGGTTCGAGTCCCACCAGGCTCAAGATTGACTCAGCCTTCCATCCTTCCGAGGTAGGTAAAATGAGGACCCAGATTGTTGGGGGCAATAAGCTGACTTTGTAATAATGCCACTTGGTGTGTGTGTGAAAGCCCTAATAAGCAGGCATATACATAGAATGAAGGCTACTGCTAAGCTTGTAAGCCGCCCTGAGTCTTCGGAGAAGGGCGGGATATAAATGGAATTAAAATAAATAAAATAAATAAATAGTCTGACGTGCAGGTAGCCTTTGACTTGTGACCGTTTAACAACAATTCAGAGTTATGACTGCCTCATAAAAAGTGATCTATGACCTGTAGTCAAAAGCACACCTGCAGCAGCACCGCCACAGTAGCATGATTTCAGTTTGGATGCCCACATTTATGCCCAGTTGTAGCATCCTGTGGCGATTTGCAGCCTGTTTTGCTGATTTCTGGCATAAAACACCCATTGTAGGAGCTGGATTCACTCAATGACCGCTATGATTCAGCAATGACCACTGTAAAAATTGTTACAACATCAGGTCCAACTGGACTTACGACTATAAGGGCTTACGATGGAAATTTCAGCTCTGATTGTGGTTGTAAGTTGAGGCCTCCTGCCGCTCGATCCGGTGGCCGAACTGGGGCGAGGAGACGGGCTCTCCCAGCCCTCCTGAGGGCCCATCTGCGCAGGCCTGGGCGGCCTCTTCCCCTGCGGACCCAGGGAAGAAGAGGTGAGGGTGCCGTTTGATGCCATTTTCCCCGCAGGTGCCATCCGGCCTCTTCATCCCCAGCATGGCGGTGGGCGCCATTGCGGGCCGGTTGCTGGGTGTGGGCATGGAGCAGCTGGCCTATCACCATCACGACTGGCAGATCTTCCAGGGTTGGTGCAGTCCCGGGGCCGACTGCATCACGCCCGGCCTCTACGCCATGGTGGGGGCTGCCGCCTGCCTGGGTGAGTAGTGACGGAACCCATCCAACTGGGTGGGTACCTGGGCATTTCCAGCTGCCCTTGAGTTGCAGACCCGTTGTGGCCGAGAAGGGGCAGCTGCCTTTAAATGAATGTAAACGGGGGGGGGACAAGGAGGGCTGCTCCCCTGCCCCCCCAGGCCTGAGCCTTGAAAGAGGCTTTTCAGCATGATTGTTGTGGGGCATTGAGCTCAGGGGCAGAAGGTGGGGAAGATGAGCTTGAGGGTCAACTGGAAGTGCTTTGGCCAGATCCATCCGCTGGCAGTAGGAAAAGGCCTCACCACTGAAGCCCCTTCCGGTTGCTGTTCATTGAAATGACCCTCCTGAGCCTTCCCTGCTGGCAGACGTGAACTGCTGACTTCCCCCTTTCTGGGAAGGAGGGGGGCAGGCAGGCAATGGGGCGGGCAAGGGCTCGAAACTGGGGCCAAGAAGATTGGCAGCCACTTCTTTAGATATTTTATCATTCTTCGCTTTTATCCCTTTGTAATCTTTTTCTGTGTTTCTGTAGTTTTTAAATTTTTCTGGTAAAAGAAATTATCCGTAAATAGATAAGGGTCCCTCTGGCTCTTACAGGCGGAGTGACCCGCATGACTGTCTCCCTGGTGGTCATCATGTTTGAGCTCACGGGAGGGCTGGAGTACATCGTGCCCCTGATGGCTGCTGCCATGACCAGCAAGTGGGTGGCCGATGCCATCGGCCGGGAGGGCATCTATGATGCCCACATCCGCCTGAATGGCTACCCCTTTCTGGAGGCCAAGGAGGAGTTCAGCCACAAGACCCTGGCCATGGACGTCATGCGGCCCCGGCGCAGCGACCCCGCCTTGACCATCCTCACGCAGGACAGCATGACGGTAGAGGATGTGGAGACCATCATCGGCGAGACCACCTACAGTGGCTATCCCGTGGTGGTGTCCAGGGAGTCTCAGCGCCTCGTGGGCTTCGTCCTCCGACGAGACCTGGTCATCTCCATTGGTGAGCAGGCCCAGAAGCACCCTGGCAATGCCCGATTGTGGCCGCCTCCATTTCCAGGTGGGGTGCGGGCTGCCCCTCTAGTTCTGACTCTCTTCTCCCCACCCCCACCCCAGAAAGCGCCCGGAAGAAGCAAGAAGGGATTGTCAGCAGCTCAGTTATTTATTTCACGGACCACTGCCCCCCGCTGCCGCCCTGCTCCCCCTCCATGCTCAAGCTGCGGAGCCTTCTCGACCTCAGCCCCTTTACTGTGACAGACCAAACCCCCATGGAAATCGTGGTGGACATTTTCCGAAAACTTGGGCTGCGCCAGTGCCTGGTCACACACAATGGGTGAGAAGGGGCCCTGCCGAGCTTCCTTCCCTTGCGCTAGGCCACCGCGGGCTTGCGTGATGGATGCCAGAATCGCAAGATTGGGGTGGGCAACGGACAAATAGCGTCACTGTGAGCGGTGAAGGGCGCCCATTCTGAGACTTTCTCCACTGGGGCAGAATGGGGTGGGTCGCACGTCCAACAAAGGAATGGAAACACTTTAGCTGGCCGGGCCCCTTGTGGTTTGGGGGAGCTCTTTGTGTTTGCTTTAGGACTTCAAAACGAAAGACAGGACAATTCACTAGCAGTAATGAAAAAATATATTGTATGTACAAATCATATGTGGCTGGCAGTAAAATTCTCCACTGCTGAAAAAGCTGACAAGGAATTCAGGGCAGTCCAGAATGGCAGCTCTTTAAAAAATGCTCCATTTGGAAGACTCAAGTGGCTCCTCCTCTGCCGGACCTCGAATTGTCACCCAAGGTCCCCTTGCTGATGCCAGCAGCCCGGAAGGAGCTCCAATGACCAGGAGCCTCCGGGCTGGGTGGGAAGGTGGCCCCGTTGCCCCTCCCTCCCTCCCTCCCTCCCTCTGCTGGGCCACACACAGCTCCTCTCCTGTGGCCGGACTGGTGGTGGGGCAGAAGGGAGCCCCCATTCTCCACTGAGGTCAGTCGCTTCTCTCTCTGTTTCAGGAAGCTGCTAGGGATTATTACCAAAAAGGACGTATTGAAGCACATAGCACAGATGGCAAACCAGGATCCAGACTCGATCTTGTTCAACTGAAGCCCAGGAGGTGCCAGAGGCTTTCCTTTGCCCCACGGACCTTGGCCAGGGGGACCTGAGCTTTCCCTCTCTTACTGAGGAGCCGGAGCTGTCTTCAGGTTCTCCGCGTGGAGCAAGCGATAATCATGTTTTATTTTTTTCTACAAGATAACCAATTGCACTATATAATCTGTGGAAAGTAATCTCGGGAAGGAGAGCCCGATTGTAGCCTTGTTTGGGAGCTGCGCTGGGAAGGAGGTTCCACGCCAGAGTAAAAGAAACAAATCTAACCGAGCTGGCAGTGGCTGCTTCTTGCCTAACCCAGAGGCGGGGGGGGGGGGAAGAGCCCCTCTAAATTGGTACGGAAGGTCAGGTTTGGGCTGCAGCTGCCTTCCTTCCAGGCTGCCTAGAGCGCGTCTAGGGGCTCATTTTCCTGCCTCTTCCCAAGTGGCACCAGATAACCCCAAGCCAACAAGCTGAACCTCCGGGCAGTCTCCTGTCCGCTGCCTCTTCTTGCAGCTGCCCAGGAACAAGGTGGCAGCCGCAGGAGCAACACTGCTAGCTTTGCCTGGCCCAGCCCATCTCACACGCCTGGCCTGGGGCTGCCCGAGGGAGCAGCCGCCTGAAAGCCTCCTGCCTTGAGGTATCCCCCTCTTTAGGCACAGGGGCAAGGGGGGAAGAGGCCAAAGTGGAAGAACCGCCTGGACTGGGGTTTGACCAGGTTGTGCTAGTTTCTGGGCTGAACAGGCCACGTTCACGCACCACACTCCCGTGACTCGTGGCCGACAGCCAAGGGTGGGCGTTGTCTTTCAGAGAAGCCAGAAGAGACCCTGTGGCCAAGGAAGCCGAGTCAAAGGCTGGTGCCCCAGTCCAAATGTGGGGCTCAGCCTGGTTAGGAACAGAGGGCTTCCTGTGCCTCTGGTGACTGCACTTGCCCACCCTTTCAGTGTTCGTAATGGCAGCCTGCTCTTTTGCCTCCACCCCACAGTCTGGGTGCATGCAGCTCACTGAACCGTGCACTGACAATGGGGGGCATGCAGAATGCTAAGCCACAAATAAAGGCTGCATGGGACCTGGCCGTTGTGGATGCAGCTCCTGATATGACACGACCTGGGCAATCCCTCAAGAAAACCAGTAAAGGAGAAAAGCCATTTCCTGCCAAGGTCCAGGACACAGACCTGAAGGTCAACCTCCCTCCAGGAAGGGCTAGGCAGACGCTTGGGCTGCCACCCCAGTTGCCCAGCTGGCACAGGCTCCGGTTGCTCCAGGTCAGCCAGCTTTGGCTAGGGTACTCGGTGCCAATGCCATTCAGGGTCACACCCAAAGTGTATGTGGGGAGAGGCAGCGGGAAGGTGCACCTCATGCCTCCCTGGCGGGGCTCGCTTGCCCAGGTGACACACTGACTTACATTCTTGCCCTGGCTATAAGCATTGTGAACTGCTGCTTGCTGTGTGAGCAGCTCAGCTTGTTTGAGGCACAGGAGGAGGGAGCCCAGAAGTGTTCCTCCTTGGCAGGAGGCAATCCCACATTTCTCAGCTGGACTGGGGGAAGGCAGTGGGGAGGGCAGGAGGTCGCATGGAGAGGAGGGCTCTGCAGCAGAAGGCAACGGGGCATGTCCGGGAGAGTCAGAAGCCTGGTGGTTGCCAGCCGTCTGGCCTGCTCACCTTCATCACCTTTCTACCTGCTTCAGAGACATGGCTACAACAAAGCATCTCCCCATGGCGCAGGGTGTGCAGTGGAGGCCCACAGCAGACGAGCTTTGGAAGGGGCCCCAGCAGCCTCCCAGGGTCTCTTGCAGCAGGAGGGCTGCAGATTCCCCCCCCCCCACCGCCTTTGCGTCCAGGGCAGCTTGGTGACTACCACTAACAGGAGAAGGAACAGTGATATGGAGCACGGGCATCCTACAGTGGTTCTGCGTGGGGGGATAATGAGGCCCCAACGCCAGGGTTCCCTTGTGTGCAATCTCCCAGCGTCACATGTCAAGGCGGAAGGCTCCAAAATAGCTCCCTGCCTCATCGTCGTAGTTGACGTCCAGCGATGAGACGGACACGAAGAGCCTGTCACCGGCTTTGAGGTCAAAGAGGCCTCCCTGGTAAAGGGCATGGAGCCCATAGGCTGCATCCTGTTGCCAGTACTTGGTGCCCACCCCCTTCAGCAGGAGGATGGTCTGCCCGTACACACTCTGGAGATTGATGCACTGCACCAGCTGGTGGCCCAGGGAGCGGGCATCGGCCCCCTCAGTAGGGTAGCGGAAGTAGATCTGGGCATACACGTAGTACTTGCCCGCCTCGCTCACCTGTAGCTGCCCATCCTGGTAGGTGAAGTTCTGGAGGTGGGCATGCATGGTCCTGCTGGCCCAGTGGCGGATGGGATGCCGGCAGGACTGCTGCAGGTCCTGGAACACCGGTCCCAGGCCTCCTGGGGAGGAGACCCGGAAAGTCACCCCAGGAGGTGGAGGAGATGTATACCTAACCCTGGAGCTTCTGGGAGGGGCTGTTTGGGAGGACCCCAAGGGCAAAGAGCTGAGAAAAACCCCACAACCTCTCCAAGGACAAAAGCTCACATCCAGCCAGCCCTCCCTCTTGAGCTGAGCAAGGCCCTGCTCCAGCCCTTCTCTGGGAGAAGCTCAAGCGAGGCCCAGCTGGCCCCCCCTCCCCCTGGCATGAAGGGAACTTGCCACCTCATTTTCTGCCCGGCTGTAGAGAGGCAGGCAAAGGAGAGGCCCAGGGGGGCCAGCAAGGAGCACTTGCTGAGCAACTCAGCCCAGTCAGCCCCACAGCACTCAGGACAGCTCAAATAGGGCACCCGGGCCAGCTGTCTGCAGACTCACCTGGCTGGGAAGGGCTCGGCCTCCTGAGAGTGAGGTGTGCCAAGGGCCGGCTGCCCAGCTGCCAGCTGGAGTTCCTCTGCTTCTGAGAGGCACTGACTAGGAAGGAAGGGGCAGAGGGCGGCAGAATGAGAGAGGGAGGGGAGCTGCTTGCTCATCTCTGGGGGGCCCTCTGCAAACAAGATGCCCCTTACTCTGCCTCCCTGATAGGTTCTCCCTCCCCTCCAGGTCTGGCCCAGTCCCTTTGCACCCCGTTTGCAGACTCACCCCTTGGGGTGCTCCTTCGGATGACATTTTCAGTAATCTGGAAGGGAGTGAGATGAGACTTAAGGCGTAGGTCCAACACTGCCTCCAACTGGGGTCATTCTGGATCCCCCCCACCCATGGGGTCAGCCTCCAAGTGGACAGGGGAGGACATGCAGGAACCCTTTAATAAAGGTGGACCTGCCTGAGCAAAGCTGTGGATTCAAGAGGGGTGGAAACCGACAAACAGGGCAGGGCAGGGAGACAGATGCCCGGCCAGAGGGCAAAACACTGCTTGGGTATATTTCAGAGAGGACTGACCTACCCCTCCCCCCACGTTTCCCGTCAGACCTCCCTGCAGCCCCACAACCTAAACTCCTTGACTGGGCTCAGGATTTTGGGCTCCAGAATCCCCATGGAAGTAGCAATGTGGAGAGGCTTCTCACCATGGCAACGTAGTCCTGGATGCCAAGTGCCAGTCTGAAGCACGGCTGGCTACTCATCAGCTTCTCCAGCTCCTGCAGCTCCTGCAGCCTGTTGAGCAGCTGGAGGCACCTCAGCTCTTCCGAGGTGCCCTGTGTTTGGGCCTTGAGCTGGGAAGGAAAGGTGGAGGGGTCAGGTGGGGGGTGCCAAGTGGTAGTAGCAGCTGGGGGGAAGGGTGGCTTCCCACTGCTCTGCCCACTGGGGCAGGCAGCCTCCATTCAGACCTGCCACCTTTGCTACGAGGATGCCCATTTAAGGACATGGCAGAGACCTTTGCTCGCCAAGCTTGGCATTAGGTTGTGGCCCTGGAAATGGCAAGGGGAATTGCTTTACAATATTCCAGGGGGAACAGGACCCCTGGGGACCTCCCTCCCCTTGCCATGAATCTCCCCAGCAGTTGGAAAAGGCAAACCCAGCCCAAATGCCCCAGTGGTGACTCACTCTAGCTGGCACGCTACCCAGCCTGAGACCAGGAACTGGGTCAGGTTTTGTGAAATCAGCACCAGTTGTAAACAAAGGGCTGCACACACAATTGCTGCTGGGCTTTGGTGATGCCAGTCAGCACACATCCTGGGCCAGAGCTCCCACAGGACCCCCCCCCCCGTCCCTAAGAGCTTGCTCAAAAAAGCCTCTCCCCACCAGCGATGAGGGGCACATGGAGATGACCCCCTTTTCGCTACTGCAGGATGGTTCGACTCCTTCTGCAGATGAAGGGTTTAACCTTTCCCAAGTGCCCTTAAGCACCCCAGCCACAGCCAACCACGAATGCTGTTCCTGGTTCTGCCTGGGGGAAACGCCACCCTTATCTGTAGCATCGACTTAGCTGCTAGAAAGACTCGGAGTGCTCCAGAGCCAGAGACAAGGCAGCGGGGGTGGGGGGCAGGGGGCTCTGCGTAGGCCTCGTGAGGAACACATCAAAGAGGCCTTCCTAGCAGCACAGGCTCCCTGTGTGTTTTTTCAATCTCAAAGATTTGGCATGGCAATTAAAAGAAAATGAAAGCCAAACTAAGCCTGCAAGTTGCTTAATTCAGGAAACTTTGGTCGCACCCATCCTTCCCTCATCACAAAACAAGCACACGCATGCAAAGCCCTTGCCAGCTCTTTCTCCCAAGCGATAGCAGGATTGAGGGCTGAGCAAAGAAGGCCTGCGTGAGTAGTGTTGTAAACATTCTGAGCAAAAGGCCTCAAACTGGTACACAGCACAACCGCTCTAGAAGCTGCAGGACCTTCTAGCTGGGCTCTGGGGTGACAGTGCAGGCCCCAAACGCCAAGGGGAAAGGGGTGGACATGGCAGCTCCCCCCAGCTCTGGGCAGCTTTGTTTTGGAAGGTCTGTAAAAGTTTTAACGGCAGATTCCAAGAAGTGACAAGGAAGTGCCTTTCCCAGCAAGGTTAATTATTATACTGAAAGTTTTCCTCCAAGTCAGGGCAACACCTTGAGGGCCCAGCACAGCGGCCATCTGCTTCCCGTTGGCTCAAGAGGAAGGCTGGCTTCTTGTCCCAACATGGCCTCCTCTGAAAATCATGGAACCCCATTCAGGCTGCCTGAAGTTATGGGCCGTGCGTCTGACTGAAGTGAGGCTCTGAGAGTCACTCTCAATCCCTCCAAGCCTGACCAGGAAGCCCCAAAGAGGCTACAGTGAATGCTATCCCTGCCCCTCGACAGCCCTCCAACTAATACTCCCCACAGCATTCACCAGTGGAGGTGGGCAGAAGCAGCTCAGACCCTCCCTCTCGGTGGAGCTGGAGAACCCCTCCCCCTCCTTCTCCAGCCAGGGTGAAGGGTTTGTGTTGCTACAGGACTAGGCCAAGTCTCTCTTGTAGACGCTTTTGTCCTGGGACCCACAGCTCTGTTCTTTCCAGCAGCCAATGCTCCGGGGAGGAACAGATCATTGGAGGAGGTGAAAGGGACGGCCGGGCTGGGCAAAGCAAGCAAGGCCACTCCATGAACCACAATCTCCCCTGCGCCTTATCTTTGCCCTTGGAGGCATCAGGCCCCTGGCCACAGCTCACTTGCCCTCTGGTCAGCTCGGAGGGGTGGAACGGATTGGGGGTGGGGCCAGCCAGGCAGTCGGAGCCCTGGTCAGGGCAGGGTCCACTGTAAGCATCCTAAGCAGATGGGCTGCAGGAACAGATCCCGCAAAGGGAACACATCACATTTGGCTCCCTGCTCCAGTCAAAAGGTTTTTACATCATTAGGATATTTTTCCTAATACTTGGAATCTACTTCCTCTGTTGTTATTATGCCTCTCCCGCAGGTCTAGTCCTTCTCCCTGCGGCCTCTCTCCAGCTCCTCTCCACCCCCAAGCACCCTTTCTCTCAGCCCTGAACTTACCGGATCCTTTCCTCTCTTTGCCCCACTCTTGATCACCCCTCTTCCCTGCTCAGCCCGCAAGCAGAGGGGAGGGGGCTCCAACCAAGGCAGAGTGCATGAAGGCTTCGGGTTAACGTGATTAAAAATTATATTCCTCTATTAAACCAGCACTTTTCTTTCTTTTTCTTTTCTTTTTTTGCATCCACTCCCCTGCTGGCTCACATTCAGCTGGCAACCTTCTACTCTGCCAAGATCTTTTTCAAAAGTATTGTTTCCAAGCCTGGTGCTCCTCCACTTACATGTTGTATTTCATTTTTGTGTCCTAAACAATTTGGGACTTCTCTGTGTTGCCTTTCAACTCTCTTGCTTTGCTAAGCACTCCGGATCATTTCTGGGCTATTCAGTAGCTCACTGGAGCTGCAGATTTGATCAACTCTTTCCAAATTGTTATTACTGAGCAAGTCTGGAATAATTCTTTCGGCATCCACTCCAGTCTTCAGTCAGGGCACCCCCCCTTAGTCCTCATGCCACACCCAGCTGCACTTGAGAAAGGGGGATCTGTTTCGGCAAACACCTTTCCAGAGATGCTTATAGCATCGATGGATAACACGGAGCCACCAAACGGCCACAGTTACTGTGGCAAGACGTTCGGGGCAGGCCTCCGCCTTCTGCCATATAACGACTTGTAGGTCGCAACTCTAAATGCTTCTCAAGTACGGATGCCCCAAAACTCTCGGGACAAAACCGAAACTCGAAGCCGCCTCCTCCTGTGCGCCATCCTCTCCGGCAGCTGGGGTACCAGATGCGCCGCCCCGCCGCCCAAGGACCCTTTGGGGCTCCCCTCCCCGCCTCCCGCCCTTGTTGTCGTCTGCCGCGCTGCCCATACACAACCCCCGCCGCCGCCGCCGCCGCGGGGCCAGGCAAAGGGGCGCCCTGGGGCCTCTTCCCAAAGGCTGGGATCTGCGGTCGCTCCAGCTCCGCCAGCGCGCCTTTGTTGCGAGCGGCCCCCCGGCCTACCTTGGCGATGGACATGGTGAAGTAGACGAAGAGGCCGGTGGCCGAGGCGATCTGCAGCGCCACGATGCCCATGGCGGCCACGGCCAGCCAGACGGGGCTGCAGCGCTTGGGGCGGCGGCGCTTCTCAGGCCGGGCGGGCAGCTCGCCCTCGGAGCCGTTCGGGCTGCCCAGCATGTAGGCGGCCGAGTCGCTGCTGTCCGAGCGGAAGTACTGCTGGCCCGCCGGGGCCGCCGCTGGAGCCATGCGGGGCAAGGGACGGGGAAGGCGCTCGCCCGGCGGCCAGGGGCGTCTGCGCTCTCTGGGGCTCCCTCCGCAGGGCGCGGGGCGCGTTTGTTGGCGGCCGGGCGGGCCCGCCTCCTTGGCAGCGTGCGGAGGGCGGGACGGGCGAAGGCCCGGCCGTCGGATAAACAAAGGGGGAGCCGCTGCAGCGCCCCCCGCGGCCCGGGTCTCCTCCGGCGCCCCTCGGCGGTCGCCGCCTGGCGGTGGGGGGCGCAGTAGCGGCCCCTCGAACGCCCCGCGACCACCGAACAAATGCGGTCCGTTGAAATAAGCGAGGGCTGTTTTGCTGTGGTCCGCAGCCAGCCATTGCAACCGTTCGGCTCTGGTCTCTGAATACAGCGAGGAAAGTTTACGCCCCATGTGAAAATGCATTGAGAGCATGCCTTTTCTATACCTCTTTCTCCTCCGTTTTATTCATTTCTTTATCAAATTTCTACGTTATTATTTTCGGTTGGTCTACGCATTGTCTTTCCTTTCTTCAACAGCCCAGAAGCAATCTGGGGCTTAAAATTACATTGGCACTGCTAATATTTTCATAAGACAGAGGTTTTCTCCCATTGTGGTCATTCTGATATTAATGTTGTTCTTTTACATTGATAGCTATTTGCAAATATGTTTAGATCTTCAAATAGTTACAACGTGAGTATCAACAATCAAGCCACGCTAAAACCATTTAAAAGAAAAAATAATTATTCCTCTCCTTGGTTGTTGTTTCTCCATCCTATATTGCCGGTAACAGCCTGGGTCATCTTCTGTCCCCAACCTGCCCCTTCCCTCAGGCTTTGCAGTGAAACCACAGCATTTCTGCTGCTCCTAACAAAGTCTGACTTGCAAGACGGCCCAGCTGAAAGCCCAACATCTCGAGTGCAGCTCCTTCCCGGTAAGAAGTCTGCTTTTGGCAAAGAACACTTTTGGTGGGAGGGGAGGAAGGATTCAAAAAATATAATTTAATTTCATGTCATGTCAGTAGAACTGATCCAAGAGTACAAGTAGATAAGGCCATTGTTAAAAGAATCATTCCAACCCCCCCCCTGCAGCCACACACACATCTAATAAGGCTGTGTGGGTAAGACTCCCCTCTGCAGACCCTCCTTTGCTCTTGGGAGGGATGCTGGAATTCCCTGCTCCACCTGCCTGAACTTGCAGCTCTTCCTGGGATTCTGCTCTTGGGCCCGAGGGGCAGAAGGCAGTCAGCTTTTCCAGCCAGGCCAAATGGAGCTTCCCACACATCGCCAGGAAGTCTTCTGCTCAGGGCTGCCTGCACATTTCTGGGAAGGAGTGCAAAATCTGTAGAGCCAAAACTGTCCCAGTCTGAAATGTTTTCAATATTTTCTTCTTGGGAAAAACCACAAAAGGAATCTCATTTCATTGTCATCCTGAAGTGCAGTGAATGTGTGTGGGAGGGGAAGGGGGGGTGCTCTCAAGGATCCAGTATGATTTACAGCAAGGATGCTGGGCACATGTGAACAGAACCGCACGGCTATTCTTGGTGCCTGGGCTAACCCATCAGTCTTCCAAGTAGCCTTGAAGCTGCCCAGGCAGATGAGAGCATGACCTTGGCTACCAACGCTTGCTTGTACGTAGATTTCACTATGTGCCTCTTGCAGTTTCAAAGCACCCAGACCCCGGAGGGCTTCATCTCTAGGCCTGTGTGTAACCAGCAGGCGAGGCAAGCAAAATACAGAGCCCAGGAGACATTTTGCTCTCAGCCCATCAGGGTAAAATGTGCAGGCCAAGGAGGAAGGCAATGCAGAGCAGCCCCATCATTTTAAGAAGAGACTGGACAGTCATTTGTCTGAAATGGTATAGGGTTTCCTGCCTGGGTAGGGGTTTGGACTAGAAGACCTCCAAGGTCCCTTTCAACATCATCATCATCATCATCATTATTATTATTATTATTATTATTATTATTATTATTATTCTCCACGAGGAAGAGAGTCCTGTTCAGGTCATGGAGGCAGCACTCAGGCAAGAGAGCTGCTCTCTCAGCCACCCTTTCCTCCCATCAGGAGGAGAAAAACTACTCCACACAAACCTCTGGGAGGGCTCTCCTCTGAAGACCCCAGGAGAAG
The DNA here is from genome assembly GCF_947247035.1 of Vipera ursinii. Taxonomy (NCBI): domain Eukaryota; kingdom Metazoa; phylum Chordata; class Lepidosauria; order Squamata; family Viperidae; genus Vipera; species Vipera ursinii. The sequence continues at coordinate 378,374 of NC_139525.1, read as the reverse complement.
AGGCTGGTGAGCCTCTGCTCAACTCCTGGCTTCTGGGGGTCTGGTGGAAAGGAGGGCCTGTCAAGCACCCTGTTTTCAGAGGGTGGGAGGAAAAGCAGGGGAGCTGCTGCGGTTGTGACTGGGGGCTGGGTGAGGACTGCCATATCTGGATGAAGGGAAATGTGTGCAAATGAGCTCTTTTTCAAAGAGGGCTTAACCCCAGGGAATCCTGGAACCATCAGAGACACATTTTGCTGTTGGAGCAGAGGCAGCATTGAAGGAGGTTGCTCTCTAGTTTGGCGGGGGGTGGGGAGGCTGCCTGCAAGGGATTCCCAGGCAAGGAAATCTGGAACCAACTATCCACTCAGGGAGGCCTTGGCAAGAGGGACCAGGAGCCGAGGTGCTGCCTGGCTGGGAGCTGCAGAGGAAGAGAGGCCCCTGGCTGGCTGGCTTGTTTGGCCTGGCCATCTAACAAGAAAATGCTTGCATAAGATAGTCTGGAATGCAAGGCGGCCATTATTTGATCCAGATGTTTAACTACTTCGCTCCCCTCAGGAGGAGTTCAGCGGATGCTTCCACTCACCAGAGCCAAAGTCCAGTCCAGGAAGAGAGTAGAGCGTTTCCTGGTTGTCTCCTCCGGCCCCAGCTCAGCAGAAGGGCAGGCTCAGGAGCCTAGCAATAGGAGCTTCCCCCACCCCCGCCCATGTCTGGATCAGGTTGGGTCCCTATTCAGAAAACAAAGGGGGTCATCAGATTGGGTCCCCACCTTTACCTTCTGTGGAAAGCAACATAAAGCCTCTGGGACATCTAAACAGATGCTGACCCATCGCCCCTACCTCTAGTTCAAGAGCTGGCACTCGGTGCTGAGGCAAAGGCCCATGCAGGCCAAGAGGACTCAAACAACTGCGTTGCGGACCATGTGGTATTGTAGGGGCCACCTCTAGGCAGGCAGGCAGGCATTAGAACAAGGGGACTCCTTGATGGTCTCTAATTGCTTGGTTTTCTCTTCCTCCTGCTCTGCACACACCAACTTCCCAGCTGCTTTTTCTCCAGATGGCCTTGCTGGCTCATGAGTTTGTGATCCTCTGCCCCCTGCCCCACACCCCACTTATTTGAAAGTCTAGGCACGTCCCTTTGGCTTAGATTGGCCTGGATAGGAAAGCTGTTCAGCCTCCATCCCCTTTCATCTTCAGAGAGGCTCCTCCTCTCCACTCCAAGGCAGCTTTGAGAGAAGCCCCCCCCCTTCTGTGTGGGAGGACAGAGTCAGTAGGGGCACCTGCTCAGGTCTGCTCTGAAGACCCCCTTGTAGAACTTGGCCAGCTGCCCTCCTGCATCAGAACCACTCAGCAATTTGGCTGAACAACTGAAATAATTAACTCAGCAAAACTGGGAAAGAACTTTCTAAGCACTTTATGGGGTGCAGGCAGTCTGATACACACACACACAGTGCTGGGGGCCACATTCAAAATCACTTCTATAGCAACTGAGTTCCACAACTGCAGCTGTTCTGGGAAGGCAAACAACTTTTTTAAAAAGAAATTATTGCAAATTTTATTATTTAAAACTTTGGACAAAGTGTTAACGGTCTGACATTCCTTCTTGTCTACATAATTTTTGTATTTTATACATATATATACATTTTATGTACATCATTTATATACAATTATACAATATTTGATCTTATCAACCATCTTATTCTAATAATGTGTGAAATCAGCATCCTGTATATCTCTATTTAGACCTTCCTTTTTGTTCCCATCATACTGTAGGTAAAACGTATTCCAAATTTTGTAATAATCTGACTGATCTTTATTTTTAATTTCCATAGTTAACCTGTCCATTTCTGCACACTCCCAAATTTTATTTATCACTTCACTCTCGTCAGGTATTTCACTATTTTTCCATTTCTGGGCGAACGTCATTCTCGCTGGGAAGACAAACAACTTTGTCACCCAGGCAATGGTGGCTGTGAAAGGCCACCTGGAAGTTTTGCGTGGTTGGCAGAGATATTCTTCCCCAGAAGGTGGCAATTCCTTGTTTTTTTCTTCATTTTCCAGTCTGCCAAATCTCACAAACCTGGCTGGTTCCTATATGACCACAAAGCCAGCAAGAGGGGACCTGAGGGGTGGTGGAGAGCTAATTGGAAAATGCACCCAATGTGTGGCAGGGAGGCTCAGGAAGTGCAAAACTACCAGGATGCCTGGATTTCTACCCCTTGCACCTGCCCACCAAAGGAAACTTCTGCAGGAACATCTGCTTGAAAGGTTGGCCTTGCCTTGAATCCAGCCAGAGAGGGGGAACTTGGCCAAGTTCACAAATATTTAGAATGCATATTCAGGGGCACTAGTCATATATAACATTTGATCCCTTTTTAGGATGGAAGCACAGCACACATACTTTTAAAATGAATAAGGTGAGAAAAGGCTATTGCTAGGGCTAATCCTCGCTGGGTGCTGATGAAGAGAAAATCTTCCCTGGGGAGGGAAAAGGAAATGCAGCCCCATGGAGATCTGCACAGGTCGGCCTGCAAAAAGCCACAGCATTGAGCAACTCTGATATATCCTGCCAATCACGTTGGGCTTGCCTTCTGGTTAAATTCTGCAGATTAAAAACAGGGACCTACCCTGTCTGCATCCTGGCTGGGTTTGGGTCAATGGTAAAGATGATAAATCTTAATTTATTTCCCTCCTAGCTGCATTTTGCCTGGCATTGCCCCACAGTAGCGACTCCTTCCTTACTTTCTCTCCCCCAGGCACTCAGGCCTTGACTTTTACAGGAGACCCCCAGCAAAGGCCCTTGTAGGCTTCGCTTGTGGCTTGCTCAGAACCAATCCGATTAATCAGATGTCATCCTGACCTGACCCAGGACATTTTATCATCTACCAGGAAGAAAGTCAGGGCTACAGAGAAGGATCTTTTTCCTTCTCCAGAAACGATGATAAAATTGTTTGCAGCTGAAAGGAATGTTAGAGGGCAAAATGCTGTTTTGGAATAATTCTGCAAATGTTGCTGAATTGCTAGGCTGACAGGCACCTAGGAACCTTCCATATGTTTTGAAATCTGAAAAGTATTTTTGTATCCTAATCAGTAAGGCTGGGTTAAAAACCTAAAACAACAATAATATTGTTGCGTTTTAAAAATGCATGATTTGCAAGTTCCTCGCCTGGCACTTCTGACCACGGAGCAAGGCGGAAAACGAGCGTTCAATAGCGCCGCCCCACACGGAGTGCGAAAGAGCCTCGCGCGGACCGCAGACCGCCCTTCTCCTGCTCCTCTCGGTTGGCTCCTGCGCGCGGCTCCTGCGGGGGACGCGGGCCGTCGGGAGTCCCCGCGTGGGCGCCGGCGGCAGCTTGCCGGCTTTCCACGGGCAGCCGCGGCTCGAACGGACGGAGCGCACAGGCAGGCTCCTGGTCTGGGCAGCGCTGCCCTCGCCGGAAGAGAACCGCAGCTGGGCGACGCGAGCGCCTCCCGCGCAGCTGAGTCGGGCTGCCTCCGCTGACCGGTCCGGGCTCCGAGAGCCCCGAGCTTCGCGCTGTCATTGTCCGGGCTCCCGGCCCTTTAAGGCCAGGGCCGTTCCGCCCTCTCTCCGCCTCCTGTTCTCTGGGAACCCCGCCCTTTTGGGGGCGGAGCTACACCTCCTCCCCTTTCCCATTGGTTACGTGGGTCCGTTTTTTAAAAATCCTTGGGCCCCGCCCTTAGCAACTGCATTCTCTCCGGCTCCGGGATTGGCTGCCGCGGGGCCAATGACGTCCGCTCTTTACAAATGTAGCAATTTTCAAATTCGCATTTTCTGCAGCGAAGAAGAACGAGGCGGCGGCGGCGTGTTTTCGCAGCGGCTTCAGCTCCAGGTGAATTATGCTGGCGGGGGACCAGAAGGGCCGCTTTCAGCCGGCGGGAGCCCTTCCTTTTCGCCTCCCTGAGCACCGCCACGCTGCTGGGCCTCGGGTGGTCAAGCCGGGTCCCGGATCTCCTCCCTTGGCCCACCGAGAGAAGGCGTCCGGACGTCGTCTGCCCCTCCCCGGGTGTCCCAGTTCCCCCGAAGTAGCTGTAGGGAGGCCCGTCGGGAGAAGCGAGGAAGAAATTCCTTGTCAGAGCTGCCCCGCGGGAGAAGCAGCGCTTCCTGTCCCAGCCTGTTTCTCTCTCTCCCTCCTGCAGCCCTGCGCCGGGAGACCCTCAGCTGAAACGATGCCCCCTGCGCGCAGCTCCAAGGCCTTGGGTAGCAAGCAGGCCCGTCCTGGCCGAGGACCAGGGGTGGAAAATGTGCAAACGGAAAAGGTGAGCAGAGTCCACCCCCAGACAACAGGTGCATCAACCGCATACATGTGTGCATGCATGTGTGCGCGTGTTGGGTCAGAAATTCCACCCCTGCAAAAGCAATTCGGTCACTCCGTGGAGGGCGCCTCTTTGGAGGAAATCTGCCTTTGGCCTCAGTCACATTGTGCTCTGAAGAGGCCAGGCGGCTCTGCCTTCCAGATAGTATGCCCAGAGGAGAGCCACACACTGGACTGAGTGACCTCCTGTTCCTCTTTGATTCTAGGAGATTTCTCAGGCAAAACGATCCCCCTCGTCACCCCAGGGGGCACCCAGGAAGCGATCAGCCTTTGGCGATATCACCAATGTAAGAATGGGTTCTTGTGTGTTGCCCGCAGGCTGCTGGCCATGCAGTTGTCGCTTGCCAGCTGCTCCTGCGTCCTTTGATCGCTCAGCAGTTCTGGGACGTGAATTCCAAGCAAGCACCCGCTTGGTCTGGGGCAGTGCTCAGCAGCTTCTCTGGGTCTCCCCTTACAGGCTCACAAGGCCCAGGGCTTTGCGGGGAGGAAGGAGCCCGAGAAGATGATTCCCAAAAAGGCCTCCACTGCACTGAATGTGGCCAAGAAGAATGAGATCAACCTGAAGAAGTGAGGGCTGTGGTGCTGCCTCCCCTGCCCATGTGACTTTCCTGAGTGGGCCAGTGTCCCCATGGCATCCTTCGGTCTCTGGGGGCTTCAAGGTGCATTTGTGCAAGGAGGGCAACATGAGTGCCCTCTTTAAACAAGAACCATGCTGGCACAGCTGCCCTTCCATTCTCAGCCTGACCGCAACCCCAAAGTTCTCACCCTGAACTTTGGCAGAGCTCGATTTGGCTGTGCCAGGGTGTTATTAATTGAAACGGGGAGGCCGGGGATCCTCAGGAGCCAATTCCTACCAGTCTGGAGATTGTCTCCAGCCTGCCCCAATTTCTAACCCCAGCTGGTCTCTTACAGGTCCCTGGACAAAGCACCCTCTGAGGAAAGTCCGGCTAAGCTGAGCCATGTGGTCAACGATGGCCTCGGAGAGGAGCAAGTTGACCCACTGGTAGTGGTGGTGGCACCAGCAGGCCTGGTAGGAAAGCATTTGTGGTTCCCTCTGGCAGGGCTTGCCTCTGGAGCACATGGCTCCCCTGGGGGCCAGAAGTCCTGGCACCTTGGACACAGGGCATCATTCCTGGGGGGGGGGGGGCTGGGGCTATATTGACAGCCTGAGACTCGGTCTTTGCCTTGTGGTTGACCCTGAAAATGTGGGGGGGAGTGGGCGCTTGTGGAAAGCAGGGTATTATAGGCTGCATGCCAAGGGCTCCCCTCCACTTTAGGGCAAAGGTGGTTCCTGCCCTCCATCCTACCCACTAAGCAGGGCAATGTTTAAAGAAGTCTCTCTTCTCCAGGTGGCTCCAGTTGAGGACATTGACAAGGGGCAGCTGGACGACCCCTATGCCAACGCCGAGTATGCCAAGGACATCTTCAAGTACATGCAGGAGCGAGAGGTGCCTGCCGATGCCCAGGGGAGGGTTGCCCTTCTTGCACCACTCCAGATCCTGGATTCAGTTCCACTGGGCCGGCTGGAGAAGGGGGCGGACATGAAAGCCCACTGTGGCCTTTGGCCCTCTTGAGCCCACTTGGGCAGAGGCGCTCCTGGGGGATTTCCCTCCCTCAGCAACAGTGTCCTTTTGCAGAAGGGCTTCCTGCTCCCGGATTACATGAAGAGCCAGCCTGACATCACCATGGACATGCGGGCCATCCTGGTGGACTGGATGGTGGAGGTGCAGGTGAGGGTGGGTGGGAGGGAGGCCCTGTAGGAGGAGGGCTGGGTGGGGGTGACTTGGCAGGAGTCCCTCCCAGCCGCCTTGAGCTGCTTGTGTGGTGATTGAGGGTCTCCTGCTGGGCCCTGAAAGGGGGTTCTGGGCCTTGAGAGGGAGGAGAAGTTTGGCCATCGAAGTTGCCTTACAGCAGGCAGGCTAGACTCAACACCCCTTTGCACCTGCAGGAGAACTTTGAGCTCACCCACGAGACCCTCTATTTGGCGGTCAAGCTGATGGACCACTACCTGGTTCAGGTGGGGGCCATGAGGGACAAGCTGCAGTTGATTGGCTCCACCGCCATCCTCATTGCCTCCAAGTTTGAGGTGAGCCCCCATAGCAGTGGGTCAGGAGAGGCATTGTCCTCGCTTGGTGTGTTTGCTTCCACGTTACTCGAGAAGCCCAGCGTGGAGAGGACACCTTCCCAAGCTTCTGGAGCAGAGATTGTCCAAGGGGGTCTGGAGCCCCCTAAGTCTGCTCCAGTCACCCCAGACCTGCCTGTCTGAACTGGGTACCTGCTTCAGTGCTACCACATCCGAGATATTTACTTTGGGCCTTTGTTCTTTGCTGCAATCATTACTTTTCAATGCCTCTTAAAACGATGGAGGGAATGCTCTGAAGGTGGAAATGGGATGTGTGTGTTTTGGTATGTTTAATGGTTTTTTCTGGACATTAGTGGGTCCTGACTATAGAGCATTTGAAAGCACCGCCTAGTGCGTTGTCCTCCTGGGCGCAACCTCCAGGCACTCCCTCCCCCAAATCCCTCCCCCCCCAAAATCAGCCAAGAAGGAATTAAATGGGGTGGGCCAGCGCCAGGGGTTTCGTCCCAGGGAAGGTGGCAAACCCTTTTTGAGAAGACCAAACAATCCCCTTCCCGGGCAGCCCCCAATCTTCTGCTAGAGCTTCCTCTCTGCAGGAGCGCTGCCCCCCCTGCGTGGATGATTTCCTGTACATCTGTGACGATGCCTACCAGCGGGAGGAGCTGCTGGCCATGGAGATGAGCATTCTGCAGACCCTCCACTTTGACGTCAACATCCCCATCGCCTACCGCTTCCTGCGGCGGTTTGCCAAGGTCAGTAGGGGATGATGGGCCTGGGAGGCTGAAGCAGAAAAAGGGATCTGCTTGTGGGCATCAGAAGCTGCCCTTTGCCCGGCTGGCTAAGAGAGAGCCCCGCAAATGGGGCAGAGGGGCACCAGGTGCTTCTTGGGGGGGCCCTCCGTGCCTTTCTCACACACCTGTTCCTTCCAGTGTGCCCGGGCTACAATGGAGACCCTGACCTTGGCCCGTTTCCTCTGCGAGCTGACCCTGCAGGACTACACCTTTGTGCAGGAAGGGGCTTCCCGCCTGGCTGCCAGCTGCCTCCTGCTGGCCCTCAAGATGAAGAACCTCAGTGGATGGGTGAGGATCGCCCTCCTGTCACCAAAGGAGAGATGTGTGCAGGGGGGAGGAAGCAGGCAGAGCCATGCCCAGCAAAAGGGCAGGGAGCTGCTTTCGCTTTGTGGCTCTCCTGGGGGAGCGGAGGAATCAGAAAGAAATGAGGATTATGGCCAAAACTGGGCAAGTGAGAAGGGGGAGCAGTGTCTGGGGCTGGGTCCCCTCCTGTGCCCCTCCCCCCAGTGCAGCTCTTCCCTTATGGCTTGGCAGAGCCCAACGTTGGAGTATTACAGTGGCTACCGAGTGCCGGACCTTCTCCCTCTGGTCAGGAGGCTCAACTTCCTGCTGATTTGCGGCCAGGATGACCGGCTCAGGGCTGTGCGCAACAAATACTCCCATCGGTGAGTGCTTCCTCTGGTCCCTCCCTCTTCTGATAGTGGGGCAAGGGAAGAAGAGGTTCTGCCTCCCCCCCCCAAGAGATTTGGGGGAAGGTGTCAGCATCTGATAAGCAATCTATCCGCCCAACCCCACGCCGCAATTGGGTCTTCCACCTCAACCTGTCTTTTCCAACTGGGTGAAGCCAACAAGGCTGAATGGGGAGGGGAGCACTTGGCCCCTCTTTTTCTCCTGGGGGTGTCGACCCCCTGCCCTCCGCTTTCGTCTGCTGACGCCCTCCGGCCTCTGCTCGCAGGGTCTTCTTCGAGGTGGCGAAGACGGAGCCAATGAGCATGCAGGCACTGGAGGGCACTTTGTGGAGCTAGCCCCGGGGCTGTGATTTGCCCTGCTCGGACGCTGGAGCTAACCTACCCTGTAAATAGATGTTCAGCCTGTAAATAATTGGTTTTTTAATGATGAAGGGGAAAAAAGGAAAATGTGGGGAGGGAATTGTGTGAAAAAAAACAAGCTTTCAATAAAAGAGTGTGAGCGCAACCGTCTGCCTTCAATGGGCACCCCAAGAATCCCCCCCTTTGCTGGGCAAGGCCTGCGTGTCACTGGCCTGTCTCAGGTGGAGGGTCTCGTCCTGAGGGCGCGAGTAAGCACCAGCCCTAGAGCACTTCAGCTGCCCAGGGGGACATTCCCCACCTCTGTGTTCACAGACATAGGCACACCCAGGGAATGTGGAAGAGAAGACAACATTATTCCAAGATCAAATCCAAGTTGAGATTTATTTTGTCACCATGATGTCTGACATTTGGGACCACAGTCCAGGGTCTTTCCCCCATTTTAAGGACTAGCATTTCACATTATTTTTCCAACTTCCATCCTGCATACTCGGGCAAACTGCCCACTCGACTGCCGCGAAGTGGCTGCAGTCTCTCTCCCTATCAGGCTATAGGGAAGAGCAGCCAAAATGCACGGAGGGGGTTAAATGGACATCTGAAAGCAGCCCCCCCCCTTTGCTAAGCTGCAGTGGGTAACTCCCAGGTGATGCCGTAGCCAAAGGATGTGCGGCTGGAGAGGGACTCCAAGCTGGAGGGGGGGCACAGTTGTCCCATTGCCCCATCTTTATTGGGGCAGAGGTTCTACCAGGTGGCGACTTAGGGCTTCCTTCTGCTCCTGACTTTGTGGGCAGCTGCCCATCATTCAGGGTCTCTAGGCAATTGCAGGCAAATCCCCCAGCGTGACATCTCTTCCCATATGCTTGGCAAATCCCAAACCTGCTGCTTTCCTTGGGCGTTCCTCCTTTCCGTGCCTGTGAGCTGAAGAGACCAGCTGCTTTGCACCGAGAACTGAGCTGGTTGGTTCATTTGCAGCAGAAAGGGGCATGCCAACGTCTTCACTCCTTGCCCACTTTCAGTACAAATCGCTGTTGCATATGGAGACACAATCGCAACCAGCTCCCAGCAGAGGGGCCCTGCCCAGCTGTGCGCACATGCCTAACATGGGGAAAATCTGGCCCCACGGGCCGCCGGTCCACTTGGCATGGCAGAAGCGATCTCTCCCTGCAGCTGCCCTCCAGGGACAACAGTGGCTCTGCCAACACTGAGCTGGGAACCAGGCTGAGGTCCAAGGTATGCCGGCTGCTGTCTCAGCCAAGACAGCCACGTACCCAAGTGCCAGTGGGGTCCTCCGGTGGAGACAAGGCAGCCCACCCAGCAGCTCTAAGGAGCTGGTCAAACACTGCAGGGGGGTGTCTCTGCCCTGGGCAATCGGCTGGTGCGTGGCTTCTCTGACGCAGCCCAGCCAAGCATAGTTAAAAGCCCCTCCACGCTGGAGTGGCCCAGAGTGGCCGAGAGGCTCTCCCAGAAAGCTCCAGGCTCTACAGACAGATTCCAAAGTGCATTTGCGCAACATAGGTGAAAAATAAATTATGGCATATATTACTCTTTAAATAAATAGCTTTCCAAGGTATGTACATTTTTATCACTTTCCAACACACTAGGTCAATGTGCCAAAGATGCAGAGGGGGAACAAGAGTTGGAGGAGGGGTGCAAGAGCAGGCTAGCCCCACGGGGCCCAGTCTGCTGTGTGGGTGGGAGGCCCAGTAGCGGCTGCAGCCTGCAAAGGGCTTCCTGCTTTCCCAGGGTCTTTACCTACCAGTAACGTGAGGGGTGTCTCATTTGAGCATCTGCGTTTGTAACCCTCTGCCTCTCAAAAGGAATGCTTTAGAAGCTGAAAGTTTAGTGACCCTGGATCAGGAAAGAAAACCGGATCTGGAATTATCCATCTGCTGAACTGCACCATGGATGCCATCAGTGGGGCTTCAGGGACCAGTGAGAAAAAGGTTTTATTTAAAAGAACTGCGAGGAGCTCTGTGGCCATCCAAAAAAGGAGGGCAGACATCAGAGGGGGCCACTGCCAGAAGTGTGGGGGAAAGGGCTGGTTGGGCAGGGGGTCAGCAGCAAAGGCAGAGGCCTTTTGCTCTTGCTCAAGGGCACCGTTGCTACTGTGGACAAACTGGAAAAGCAGAATTGCTTGGGTGACTATTGCTAGTTAAGAAGGCTTCCCTTGCCCAACTCTGAAACTGGCATGTCAAGAAGAGGGTGTTATTTGGGAGCACCCCAGGTAGCACTCCAGCCAGTTGCCATCAGCCTCCCCAGCCCTGGCACAAAACCCCCTGGGTGTGCCTTGATGGAAGAGACTCGATTAAGACCGCCCTCCCAGGTTCCGGGAAACAATGGCATGCGTGGAAAGAAGCACAATTCAAGCTTAGGAAGGTGACCACAGCAGCTGCCACGTGGAGGGGCTGGGAGACGTGGAGGCCAGGAAGGGTGAGCACAGCCAGGCCACCATCTTTGGCAAATGTGGAAATGTAAACTCCAGTGGTCCTCACAAGAAGACCTCAGCCCGGTGCTGGCGAGGCCTGGCAACTCCGGTGGACACAGTGAAGATGGAGGATGGCCACCTAGCCATCTCCCTTGGACGATGTTCTCTACTGCTGCCCGGCAGGGTCCTTAATTCCCTGGAGGATCCTCTTCACATGGCCCACTTTTGATATCCCAAGTTCCTGCAGGGGGGTGGAGAGAAGAGCCGCCCCCCCCATTCAGTGGGCCCTTTTTCTCGCAGCTCTTCAATGACCCCTTTGCACCACGCAAAGCAGGGGGTCAACTGCAGAGCCCCACCTGGTTCGTTCTCTAGCCATCCTTATGGCAAGCTCCCACACGGCCCTCCCATGAAGGGAATGGCTGGGGTATAAGAAGCCTGCCCCTTCTCCCACCCAGAGGACTGATATGCAGCCCCTCCTTGTGCCTTTGTGGAAGGGCAGGCAACAAGAGGCAGAGCAGGCAGGGGCAGCTTGGCCATGCAACAGGCAAGCAGGAGCAGGGGCACTCCCTCTCCTCCCCCGCCCCCGCAGGGAAGACTGCATGGGGTACCTTAAGATCTCTCCTCTCCAACAGGATCAGTTCAGAGCCCTGGATGTCATGGCGCATGAAAAGCTCTTTGTATTCCCCTAAATCAAGCACTTCCAGCCAGGCGGCCACCTCCGCTGGACCCCAACTGTCCACTGGCAAAAAGGAAAATTACAGGATGGTCAGTTGGGGGAAGGGAGGGAGGGAGGGGCAGGCACATAGCAGCATAGTCAGAAGCAAGCTCAGACAGGGAGACGCAAGGGAGGAACAGCAGGAAGCTGCGGTGGGGGGGGGGGAAGCAGACTTGAGTGTGAGGAAAGGGCAGCCAGGTGAGGCTCTGTTCACCCAACATGCTGAACCCACTTGCCACTAGCCAGCCTCCCTTGAACCCGTGTGCAGTACAGGCTCAGCCCCCCCCCCCCCGGATTCGTCGACAGGTCTGGTCGGACGAATGTAGGAAAGCTGGTTCACAGCCTCCTGTGTGATCAAAGGGGCTGCTCCCCCATGGGGTAGTGGGCTTCCTTGGGAACGCCTCACCCCTTCCCCAAAGCAGAGAGATGCTTCCCAAATCTAGTCTCAGGTTCTTCCTCTGCACGGGGAGGCAGTTCTTGTGGCCTGATGTGGCACCCACAGTATCTACACCTACCCTGGGCAGGGACTCCAGCACTTCTGGCCTTGGGCCTCTGCGCCCCTCTAGATGGGCTGTGCCTTGCTCTGGGGAAGCAGCACCCAGGCCACCAACTGCTTCCCACCCCACGCCCACCTCAGTTATGGGGACGCTGTACCATCATGTGGGGTGAGCTAGCTGGCCCCTCCCCGGTGTTCCTTTATCCAGATGCTGATGTGTCACATCCTGGCCTTCCGGGTTCTGGGAAGGTTGCCGGATTACCTGGGGTGACCCCGCCAGATCTCTGCTTCTGGAGCTTCTCCTTCTTGGGCTTCGCAAGATTGATCCGTAGCTTCAGGCTGCCCTTGTTGCTGCTCCCAGGAGCCTCCTGGCCCACAACCTGGGAGGAGGAGAAACTGCTGCTAGCAGGGCTGGGGACCCTCCATGCCCTGCCTCCCTTCCCAGGACTTTGCCAGGGCAGAAAGGAGGCGGTGGCAATGGCCAATGTGACCCGGCTGCCTTCCCTGCTGGCTGGCTCGGACACCCAGCACCTCTGCCGCCCAGCCTTCCCACCCTGGAGCCTCCAACAGGCCAGCCAAAAGCTGGCCTGGGGACTCCAGAGGCCTCCTTCCAAGGTAGCCATCTGTTTCTGCCTGGAAAAGCAGCCGCAGGCTTTCTGGGAAGCCACCCCCACCTGCACCTGTGCCCACCTCCTCAACTGAGCTCAAGACGGGGGCCATCCAGTGGAGGTCAGAGAACCTCTGCAGCTCCTGGCTGACGGTGCCCAGGGCCTGGTGGAGGACATCCTCTTGCTGGGGCGAATCCAGCTGCTGTGAGAAAGGCTGCTGAGAAGGGCTGCCTTTGCCCCGAGAGAGGACAAGGGATGTGTGGGGCACACAGGCATGACCAGTGGCTTCTGCCCTGCACTCACCTGATTTCCTTCTAGGAAAGCCTGGGTTTCAGCATACAAGGCCTTCACACTGACAGACACCTCCATAGCTGTGCTCCGGCTAACCAGCTGCAGCCCCCAGCAGGAAAGAAAGGAGTCAGCAGGGGCTGACAGGGAAAGGCATGCCACCAGCAGCCAGGGCTGAAGGGAGAGACACCCAGGGAGCATCCCCAGCCCTACAAGTGGGTCCTTCCACGCCCACATGGGACGGCTCCCAATACTCACCTCCAGAGCCCCACTGCTGCTCTTGCAGGCCAGGACCTCGCTCAGGGCCAGTGAGCTGCTGTTCACGGCATGTGCCAACTCCTGCTCCATGCCTTTATGGGACTTGGCGGCCTCTCGGATTCTGCGAGGGAGAGAAGGAAATGGTCTCTCAGCCATAGAGGTGGCAAAGCCAACAGCAAGGTGACATCAGCTGGATTGTCTCTACTGATTGCAAGAGAAAGCAAATTCTGGGAGTTGGAAGTCCACACATCATGCATTTATCAAGAATGAAAACACGAGTGGAGGGCAAAGTGGCTTAATGTGAACGTCCTTCTGCCAGGAGCTATGCAGGACTCCCTCCCCCTGCTCCCCCAGTTCTTCTAAGACCTCATGAAGGAGGCTAGACTGAAAGAGCACTTGGCCCACAGAGGCTCCCCAAGGCTGCCCTGTCACCCGTGGTGGGGAACAGAGACAGCATCGTCATGAAGGCATCTCCCACAAGCACAGGTCACACGTTGGTGCCTGCTGGGAAGCAGCTCCCCAAGGCCAGTGAAGGCTTCCAGGGCAGACTTTGCAGAGGTGTCACCTTCAGGGTCTGGCGTGTTTGGCACCTGCTAATGAGTGTTTCGGTGGCTCGGATCAGCTGCTGCATCTGGGTTGCCTCCTCCTCCATCAGGTATTCCATGGACTGCTGGGAGCTGAGCCGTTGCCGGGATGGGGCTCGGTAGACCTCCCCCTTTTGCTTGTCTTCCCACGATTTCAGGGTGCTCTCAAAGGCCTGCAGGGACACAAGTTGGCCATGGCTGACAAGGGCAAGGCTGGGGCCTTGAGTGCACAAGGCCGTCTCGCACTGGCCAGGATGCTGGCGGTTCTAGACTTGGCCAATGAGCTAAGATGCTCAGACGCTACAGGACTGGCTCTCCCTTTTAGTCAAACACCTCAAAATTTTAGCTGCTGCAAGATTCCCATGGGACCACCGCCCAACTTGCAATGGGTTACTCACCCTGTCCCTCGTCAGCATCTGGGCACGGTTCTTGTGCTGGATCTTGATCACGCCAGGAGGCTGAATCCAGGCCTCTCCATCCACTTGCACTGGGACCCCCTCATCTCCCCGAATCGTGATCTTCACCATCCGGCACTGGGGACGAGGCAATGGGAGACACGTGACCTCCTTGTGGAAGATCCATGGGCAGCTCAGGCAATGGACCCTGCACAGGCCCTGCCTCACCTGGGCAATGCGGTGGTGCTGCAGATTGATGACCCGAGAGACCGCCATCTGGATGCTCCCAAAAACAGCCACCACTTCAAGCTTCTTGTCGTCGAAGGAGGGAGCTCCAAAATTCTGCCAGGGAGAAGGCCAAGCTTCATTGAGCCAAACCCTGGGATGCTCCCCTCAGTATGGTTCTACCCATGTTAAAATGCAGACTACCTGAGTCTACGCAGTTCTCAGCCAAGTAAGTCAAGAGGTTGGTTGTGCTTCTTAGCAATAGTGACAGTGAAGCCAGTATCCCCCGGCCCTCCACAAACACAAGGAAAAGCATCAGGAACCCGTTCGTGGCATCTGTGACCAAGAGGCAGGTGCTCAGTGCCAGAAACTCACACTGTCTTCCTTGGTGCCGCCCCAGAAGTTGATGCCTCCTGCATAGCTGGGAATGTTAAGCACGGCAATGCCCTGCAGGCTGGGCAAGGAAATGGGAACCCCGTCGCACTGGAAGAGAGTGGAGAGAAGCACTGAGCATCCATTTCTGAGGGCACACAGAGGCCTGAGTGCCTGGAGAGAGCTCCAAGCAGCCCCCTTCTCTTGGCAGGAGGTGCCTATCAGCAGGCTCAGGCTCTGGTGCTTGGACAGCCATCCTCCTTCAGGCAGGAAGGGCAGCCACCTTTGCAGTACCTCAAGTTGGACCCGTTGCTCCAGGTTCTTGTAGGTCCGCTGCAGCAGCTCCTTCGTTCCCAGGACCCCGTACCACATCATATTTTTGGTGCGGCTGCTGCAAAGGCAACCAAACAGTGGGTGTCTTTCTGTTTCCTTCTAGCATGACAGGGCAGCCTGCCCACCGCCATGATTCCCAGGCTCCTAAAGCCTCTTGCAGCATGGGTGCCCTGCCCAAGAGAGCGTTCCCCTGCTTGGCTTTCCTCGGGCCTGCTAGGTTTAATCTGCTCTTAGCCAACTCCTCCTCCTCCTCCTCCCCCCACTTAATTCTCCCCCTCAGAGAATTAATTGGGTTTTTTCCTCCAGAGTCAAGCAGATAGCCAGTCAGCTATCAAAAGCAGTTATAGTCTCTCTGTACATACATGCACACGGACCGGACCGGAGACTTTTGAAGCTGGACAAGGGGGGTTCCATTTCAGGGGCCTCTGGACTTCTGCCTTTGGCAGCATTCAGACTTACCTGCACTTCTTTGGGTGCTCATCCCTCTTGTTGTTGAATTCCAGCGAGATCTTTGCATCCAGGCCAATGCCAAAATAGTTATTCATGACGCACCTTTCAGAAAATTGTCTGGAACCAGCAGATGGAGGGAAAGGAAATAGTTCAGCAACAAGCATTGAAGCAGAACCAGGAATACAGCATCAGAATACAAATAGTGGGTCTGTTTTCTCAGTTTCTGAGCACAGCAGGGAGATGGGCAAGAGCATTTGGACACCAGTGCAAGAGGCACCGAAATGCAGAAGGATTGAGAGGGGGGCTAGATGGCTCTAAGATCAGACCCCTGATTGATGCGACTGTGACATCTTCCAGTCTCCCAAAGCAGGCTAAAATTAAATGAAGCCCTGGCTGATTTCCAGAGACCTGTTTATCTGTCTCCTTGAAGGATGTTAATAGACTGAGGTGGGCCAAGCCTTTCAAGGTGACTGGGAGGAGAGTGTCCAAGCCTTTTCTGATGGGAGGGAATTTGCTGAAGCAGGTCTGGCCAGCAAGGAGATGGACAGCCTTCTTCTTGGGGCTGTTCTGTCTTCTGCGTGAACCGGATGAAACCAGGGAGTTTCCCATGCAAATATCCTCAGCACATGGCAAAAGTGGATATGCCAACTGTGAGAACATGCAAAGCCCACTCTGGCAGTGCCTTGTTGAGGCATATCTGAAAAAAAAGTGTGAGCTTTGGGAAATTCAGCCTTCTTCCAGACGCACAACAGGATAGCCCCTTGGGTGATAAAGTCAGGATCCTCCGACTGTGCCGCTTATTCAGGCCTAGGGGACTATTTCATTCTGCTGCTCTTTAAGATGGACATGGGGCATCAGTTTAAAATGTGTTTGCTGGACTGACTATTTGCCAGGCCCATTTGGCATTTTTAAATGCCGCATGAAGGGAAGAGCAGAGAAACCTTTTCTCTCAATAGCCAGCAATTCTTGCAACACCGAATCGCTCTCCTGCTGTATGCAGGCTGGAGAAGTCTCTGACGCGGCCCTTGCTCCAGTCATCCAGAGGCCACTCACACAGCATCAGGGTCCTCGGAGAAAGGGGTAGGGGTGAAACGCTCAGGCTGATCCAGGAAGAGGGAGGAAGTGGTGGAGATGACCGTATCGCGGCGGGACTCTGGAAGAGACCCAGCCAGAGAGTCTGAGCAGCTCAGGAGAGGTGGCTGGCCTCAACTTAGCTCCCTGCCACTCCAAACCCACTCAGGATGGAGCATCTGAGCATTGCCTAACCTCAGCAGAGGCAATGGACACCCTCCCTCCCTCCCTCCAGGGCCTGGCCCTGCGCTCCTTCCCTCGCAGCCTCAGCCAGCCATCCCAGAGACTTACTTGGTGCTTCCATCTCCCTATTGAAGTCCTCACCACTGTCCTTCTTACTGGCCCCCGAGAGGCTCCGGTAGGTCTGGGTCTGCTTGTTCTGCTCGTCCACCGCTGGCAGGAGGAAATAAAAGCACAAGTCCAGCTTGCTCTAAAGAGGGACTTGCTCTGCCCTGCAGTGCCCTGGTTTCCACAATGGGCACATCAAAAGGACTATTTGCTCTACAAGTAGCAAAACTGTCTGTAATGAAAGGACGGAAAGTACTACAGTAGCAGAGGCAGCAGCTGGCACTGGAAGCAGCGCTCCCTCCACCATGGCCAGCCACAGGGGCCTTGGGACCCAGCAGACGACGCCCACCAAAGTTCTGTTGGGGAGGCCATTCTTGATGTCCGCCCTTCACATCCAGCAGAATCATAGCCCTCTGACACATTTGGGCTGTTGGCCCACCGAAGCCAGTCTTGGTACTAACCCAGCCTTGCATCTCCATCTGTTTCCCTGCAGCCACAGAGGCAGGGCTGCAGCTCACCTTTCTCTGCCTGGTCAATGATCTGGCGCAGCGCCTTCTTGAGGCTGTTGGCCCTTAGCATGAGCTGCTCCTTGGACCTGAAGACGCCAGGAGGCCGAGGGCTGGGCTGGACAATGCTCTGCTCCTTGGCCTCAGGGGCTGCAGAGCTGCCTTCCGGTACCACGACGGCCTGTGATTCCTCGTTCAGCTCACGGACCAGCGAGTCCAGTTTCTCACTCAGCGTGGCACACTGGAGGTAGGCGCAGGGGGGTGTTAGCTGTGCAGGATGTGCCTGCAGCTTCAATACCTCCCCCTGGCCTCGCCCAAGCGGGGAAGGTTGGGATATCCCCCCCAAGCACAAAAGAAGGGGTGCCCAGCAGATCCCTGCCTGTCTTCCCAGCATTTTCTCATTGACGCTCTTGTAATACTCCCTCCCAGTTCGCCAACAGTGCTCTAGACGCTCTGAGTAGCCGCTTGCCTTGCCAGCCATGATGGCTGCTTCCTGCTTGTTGTCAGCTGCCTGTCCATAAGCTTTTCCCACATCAGCTACAAAGTCATTCACAGTTCCGCACAGGAATCTGGGAGAAAGAGAAACCAAGGTTGCAACTCTCAAGCAATTCAGCCGGGTCCTTGAGCAAGCAGGTTCTGTTTTGTAGAGGGCACCCTGCAGGGGGAACTCAGAATGGCACCCAGAACACTTAAACTTTATCTGTTGTACATTAACATTCTTAGCTGCAAACTGATGGGAGCTGCAGGATATATGGAGTTAAAATCTACATATAAAGTGGGACGCACTCTCAATGGGTAGATAGAAAGTGCGTATTAATGTACATTCACAGAAGCTCAGAGGTGTGGGGAAAACAGCAGAATCCTATTTAAATCTAGGGAAGAAAAGCAAATGACTTCATTCTGCAATTCTCACTGCAGAGGAAAGACAACAAGGCCAAATCTGCAATGGGGTTTGGGAGGGGTGGCAGGAATTGTGCAAAGGTTGTTACAACTTGCAAACTATTGTGGAGATGCTTGCAACTTGTATTTGCCCCACCCCAGATGGAAGAACGTCTCCCTTACTTTGCCGAGGAGATCACCACCGAGTGTTTGTCGGACTCCAAAATCTTTGCCAGGTGGAGGGCCACTGAGTCAGCATAGTGAGAAATCTGAGCCTAAGGGAAGACAGCCCACACTACTGTCCCCTAGGCCACTCCTCAGAACGGCCCAGGCAAGGACAAGGCACCCCCTCAAAGA
Source organism: Vipera ursinii (assembly GCF_947247035.1). NCBI lineage: Eukaryota > Metazoa > Chordata > Lepidosauria > Squamata > Viperidae > Vipera > Vipera ursinii. Next base: position 359,898 of record NC_139525.1, on the reverse strand, counting down.
GGCCTCCTGCCAACCTGGATGGTGGGATTCTCGCTCTCGTCTTCCTCGAGGACTGGGGGCGACTGCTTAGGGGCCTCGTAGGTCAGGACGCTCCACCTGCAGGGGAAATGAAGGGGGTCTCCAGTGCCTCTCCCCCAGGCATGCGGACATGGGAGGGTCCTCAGGGCTGAAATGGCAGAGCCGGTTCTACCCCCAAGACAGGAGCTAAATGTCCTCCTTGGCCTCTCCCTGCATCATTCAGCCCTTGGCCCTCCTTTTTGGGGAGGGTTGTGACTGAACCCCTCCTTACCGGTCCAACATTTTCGTGGTGGCGCGCTCCAACTTTTCCAGAACCTGCAGCAACTGTGTATCGTCATCGCAGAGGCTGCCCCAGCCCAGCACCCGGGCCAAGTCATTCCCGGTGCCCAGGGGCAGGACACCAAGCTGGCACTGCAGAAACAGAGAGGGATGATGGGAGGGTTGGCATAGCTGAAATGGCATGCAGCTTCATCGCAGGCCTTGGGGAAACTGGGCAGTCTCAATTCTTCTTGAACTCCCCAAGACCTGCCACTCCCCAGTTCTCCAGACATGCATCTCCACAAGGCAAAAGCAAAGGGGTTGGTGGCACCTTAAAGTCAATGCATCTTCTGCAGCAAACATTTTATGGATGCCAAAAAGGCAGGCTGGGGGTGGGCATCATTTTTCCCTCCTGCTTCTCTTGTGTCTCCTCCTCACAAGTATCAACAATTACACAAATTGTATGCAAAGCTCTCTTGAGCTCAAACCCTCCAAGACTACCAAAATTTCTTATTTGCCACCTGTTTCTGCACACACAAACCTCAGTCACAAGTTTTCTCCTCCTGATTTGAATTCAGGCAAGGGTGCCCATTTGTGTGTGTGCACATGCACACAGCCACTCTAGATACAGAGAAAAAAAATCAAGAAGCCAAGTTTGCTCCCCAACTCTTGATCTGGCTGGGCTTTGGGGGGCTGGCCTTCACCTGCTTGTGCAGTCCCAATGAGTCAATTTCCGACAGGACCCAGCCAACGCTGCCATCTCCACCGCACACCAAGATCCGAAAGGTGGAGAACTTCTGAAAGAGCCGCAGCCTGGCCGAAAGAAGAAGAAGAAACAGAAGTGGGCAGTGGGCAGTCAAGTACCAGCTATTCTTCCAGCACGCAGGCAAAATGGGGCCTGCTGCAAGGAAAGGATGTGTGTCCCCCCCCCCAAAGTCAAAATTGCCCAGAACTTGGTTGGAGAACCTCAACTCTTGGGCTCCCTCTGCCACCACATGAGGAAGGATAGTGGGTGGCTTTAAGGAATCGGGACCCTTACCCAAGGTGTGGCCCACCATTCATGAGATCAAACACTTGAGCTGGATTGAGGAACTGCTTGAACTTGCGCAGAAATTTCACCCCCTGGTTATCCCCACTCTTGGAGTTGACAAAAGCCAGAAGGGGGCTGGAGCAGCTGGAGGGGCAGGTGGCCTTCCAGAATCCTGGCACAGGGGAAGAAAAGGCTGTGATTGCTGCAGCCTGGAACCCTGCTGCCCGCTCCCCCACCTCTCTTGGCCTTGCCAAGTGTCCTAGCCAACCAGGGCAGGCACAATTATTGCTCGCATAGATTGGGGATGCGTGAGAGCATCACCTGAGATTTAGGAAGGCACCCGAAACTGGGAAAAAAGCCCCCAATAGCTTGGCTACTCTTCTGAGTAACAGAAGCCTCTGCTTTAGCAGAGGGCAAGAGAACCACAAGGAAGGAAGGATGGCAAACTTTTGACAGGACAGAAAGCAACAACAATCTACAATCTTTTACAAATTAGAGAAATTGTAGCAAAGTGCACCAATGACAATCAACAACCAACCCATCTGAGCCGCCCCAGCAAGACGAGCTGCTCTGAAAGGCAGGAGGAGGGCTGCTGACCCAGTGGATGGAGGGCATCCCCAGCAGAGGGTACTCTAAGACCCTCTGTAGCTGAAATGGGCACACTGCTCTGATGCCATCCCTGCCCACGGAAGGGACCAGCGCCTACAGGCCCCCTCAAGACCCAAAGGCCCCACGTGCATGACATGCTGCTGGCCCAGGGGTGGCTCTCTGGGACCTGATTCCATTCTGAGGGGGCCAGGACTGTGACTGCCAGTGTTCCCAACGGGATGAGGGGACCCCAGGCTGCTCCCAGCTGCCCCTCTTACCATCGGAGTCAATACTGTTGAGGGCAGTGGGGGGGATGATGGAGACCTTGTACTGGCCCAGGGGGCACTTCTTGCCCAGCTGGTCTCTGCAAGCACTGTGAACCTAGAGGGGGGTAGAGGAACCCCTGAGCAAATTTCCCCCAGAAAAAGATGGGGAGCTGTGGACTTGGCCTTCAAGCCATGCAGGCTCCCGGCCCCCAAGTTCTGAACAGAAGAGCACAAGGGCACCTGCAGGCCTCTCCCAGGGACCCAGTGAGATGAGGGGAGGTAAGGCCGCTTCCCCTTCTGCAGAGCGAAGACTTCCAGGCAACCCTGGAATAGCCGTCCTGCTCTCTCGTTTTCCAGCCCTGCTGATCAGTCAAAATGGGCTGGGTCCCTCCTGGAAGCCCAAGCAACCCCCATTTCTCTCCTTAGCAAAGAGCTCAGCATCCTTCTGTCCCCCCCTCTCCACCCCCATGTAAGTGGAATCCCATTCTTATATATGGGGGAGTCAGGCTCTGTCGCCCCCTTCTGCTCTTCCTCTAGACCGGCACCTACAGGAGGCAGGAGTTTAGGGAAGGGGATGGTGGTGCTTACAACAGCCTTGCACCAGAGGCAGCGCCAGTCCTGCAGCCTCCGGACACTGCCAGAAGTCTTGTCACACACAGCACAGCGGGCACCCACCGGAAGGTTCCCCTCCAGCCACTGGTGGGGCATGGCCACCTGCAACAACAACAAGGGACAGGCTTCTGTCTGCACATCCAGCTCTCTCCCTTGTGGGAGGTAAGGGGGGGGCTGGCTGGCTGGCAAATCTGCTGCCCAAGGAAGCTCCGGACTGACCCCGTCTTCGTCCTCAATGATGTCATTGCCAATGGAGGCCAGTGTGGTCCACTTGCAGCTGTTGGTGGCTCTCACTGCGCAGCGTTTGTGGGCCTTGAACTTGCACACTGCGAGAGAAGATGAAGAGTCGCACTGAGGGAAGAGGAGCTGCTCCTGGAGAAGGAAAGGCCCCTCGTGGCTGCCCCCTCTGCCGGGGAGAAGGACCTACCTTCACAGGAGAGGCCGTGGGACGTGACGCCTGGCAGGGCCTCCCGGCAGACGTTGCAAAAGGTGGGCCGGGCATGGGAGCAGGCGTACCAGTTGTGCATGCCGGAGAAGTGCTCCATGTTGAACTGGGATGCCTGGAGCAGAGCACGGCAATTGGTGGCAGCACCCACAAAAAGCACATCCCCATTCTCTGCCTGATCTGCCCCCGACGTATTGGGAGGTTAAATCCAAGACATCCCACACAGTCCCTCCCAACAGGGTCCCCATCACACAACCACCTCATTGATTTCCCATTTCTGGACAGACTTCAGAGCCCCGATCCAGTCCTCCATTTCCTTCCGGTTCTCTGCACAAAGAATGAGTTTTCGGAACGGGGTGATCACCTACGGGAAGGGAGGCAGAAAAGTCCTGCAGTTGTCATTCATCAGAAGCCATCTCGGCTGGGGCTACTTTGCCTGGGCATCCAGCCCAGCTCTGCTTGCTCTCCGGTTTCCAGGCAGAGAGAATTTTGTTCTCACTGCCTGCTGATGCTTTCAACATGAGTTCTATCTCCGATTCTTTCCAACAGCCACCTACCTACCCAGACTTCCAGAAAAGTAGATAGATGTGGAAATATAGGACAAAGTGAGCTAATATGATCTGTAGGGCCTGAAACAGGGAAAGTGCTCTAGGGATCCCAGCCGAGTCAGAGGATGATGGATTGGGGAAGGAGGGAGAAGAGACTTGTGGGTGTGCCAAATGGAAGCCCAATGTCATGTTTCTGACCCCATCTAGTCCACTGGGAAGGCTGCCAGCTGGTGTGGTAGACTTACCGTAAAGCTATTGTTGATGTTCTTGGTGCTGGTTTCTGCCACGCTGGCATCTGACAGGTCCACTTCGTCAAAGATCAATGACTAGAAGAGCAAGGAGGAAAGGGAGCCTGAACTCCAGACAATCCCTCACCCTGCTCACACAGCTTCCCTTTCACTTCGCAAAGAACATCTTGGCTCAGAATCAGATCAGGAAAATGAGCAGAGCTCCCTTATAGCCCTTTGCTAACTGCAGGATTTTCAAGACAGTCCTGTGGCTGTTTACAGCAGATTTCAAGTCTGTTTCCTAAAGAGATCTGTGGTGTCCATTCCACATAGCCATTTCAGTGTCCCCCACCCCACCCCCAGCCTTGTTCTTGTTGCTCAGATCGGGGAATCTCTGCACAGGGCAAGGCAGGGAGTACGTTGCCTCTTGGGGAGAGGCCAAAATATGGGCTCTCTGAAATGCCCAGGGCTCCTGGGGGGAAGCTGGCAGTCCTTCCATACTTTGCCATCCTCACCTTGGAATCTTTGGCATAGTAGAGGGTCCGGCCACGCAGCTTGAAGAACCTTCTCTTCCACCGCTGGAAAGAGCTTGTCTGCTTCAGCAAGAGCCCCTCCTTCACACTCTTCTGCAAAGAGATTGAAAATATGGCTCCTTTGCATCAGGCCCTCTCTGGGAGACTTAGACACGGCTCCTCCTGCCAGGATTGCAGCAGCCACAATGAGTAAGTGGGTCGCATCCTGGGTCCCACAGCTTCCCACAGCGGCACCCACTGGATCTGGACTTCTTCAGAGCAGGCAGCCTGATCCACTCCTATTACCTGTTGCCTTCGTAATGTCTATATGGGCACGGCAGGGCAGAAGTTGGGAGGCTGCCCTCCTGCCAAGTGCAGCTTAGGGAGGAAGGCTGGGCACCTCTCCTCTATAGCCTCTGGCCCCACCTTGCCCTTGCCCCAAAGCAAACTCCCTCCTGCCCTCTGGCAAGTACGGGTCTCCCCTGCAGCCCTTGCTGGGTGGACTCCTTCCTGCCTCTCCCCTGCCACCACTGCAAAGGAGGGCAGGGCATCTCGGGCTACCTCACGGCTGCCGGAGGATCAGCCGGTCCAAGGCAAGGAGGACAAAGGTAAGTTTTTATTGGAGAGCTCAGTGCGGAGGGATCAAAAAGCTCCACCACAGGAACTGGAAAAACCTGATCCTCCCTTGGGGAAGGAAGCCGAACACCCGCTGCCCGGGGAGAGCCGAGGCGGGCTACCGAACACTTTTGACCCATGACGCAAAAACCTCAACCCGGAGAGGGCTGTACCACGCTCTTCCGGTCTTGGCAAGTACAGCTTCAGCTTCAGTCACCTGCCTAAGTCTTGGGCCACCCTGGCTGAGAGGCGCAATCCAGGGCAGCCCGTTGAGGAAGGCTGACACACTCATTCTGCCACTTGATAGCTCAAGAGCATTCTTGTGTTTCCTCTGTCCTCAAATGGCTGACAACTACCGCGGGTGGGTGGGTGGGAGAACCCATCATGGAGTTCTTTTTCTTCTTCCAACAAAAGCAACCCCCCCACCCCGAGTTGTGTCCTCTCTTGCCCAACAGTTCCCCTGGGGTTCCTAGGAGAGCAGATCAATCTGTTTCAACCGCATCTTTCAAGAATCTGCCTCCCCCCAACCAGGAACCAAAGCATATGCTCAGCTGATTTGGTTCTGTTTGCAAAAGTGGCTCCCAGTTTGCCACACAAGAGCTTTTCCTTAAGCTCAGGCTGCTGGCTGGCATTATGACTGACAGGTAAATAAGAAGCAGAACAAAACCTGAACTAAGCTGCTCCTCCCCCAGTGAAGGGGGATGTTGATCAACCACAAATATACTTCTGACCATGGTTTGTTCTGTACCAGGGGCTCTGGGGCCAGGCACTGCCTGAGCTAACCTGACAGGACAAGGGGCTCCACTCGGCTGGCTGCTGCATTCAGGACTCCAGAGACCCTGTGGGGCCAGCTAATCTCTGCACCCCACCTGGCAAGGCCTCTTCTGAACATGGAGTCTTGAGCATTATTTTTCATCCCCTAAGGGCAAACTTGGGGCTGCTCCTTCTTGCACCGGGGTACACTTGTGAATGACCAGGCCAGAAAAAGGAGGATTAAGTCTTGGTCAAAGAACCTGCTCTTTCCACAGCAAGTCATGCTCATTGGGGAGCCTGGATGGCCAGAAATGCAGACAGCATTGGCTGTCTACAGGGGGTCCACCATGGCTGCTGCACAGAAGCCAGCCCCCCTGCCCCTCCAGGCCCCGCTGCGCACTCAGCCTTTCCAAGGAGGTTTGGGCTGGGGGCCGCCGGCCAGCTGTAGCGGCACAGAGAAAAGGGTGAGGAAGCCCGGCTGGATTGGCGAGGACGGCCCAGCCCAACCCAGCAAGAGATCTAGCAACTGTGCACACCCAAGTCCCCCGTAGGCCCTCAAGCTGATGAAGGACGGAGGTCGGGGAGTGCACCTCTCCTTCACGCACTGGACTGGACTCCAAGGAGTTCCTATCCGCTTCCGTCCACCCAAGGCCAGCACTCTCCACTAGGTGCCCTGGAGAAGCTGACCAGCCACAGGAGCCCACAGCCCGCTCTTTTGGCACCTGACAGCCCTGTGGCAGCTTGTCTGCCATCAGCAAGCAGGCAGTGGCCGCACGAGGCTGCTATTGGCACCTGCGCCAACTTCTAAGCCGGGACCCTGGCCCAGGCAGCCCTTGGGCACGTCTGACAAAGAACAAGCCAAATAAATGCAGCAGCAGAACTGCTGGCCAGTGCAAGTTTTTTTGGCTCTTTGGCTTCGTTCCTGAAGCTTCTTCTCCAAAGCTTTGTGCAACAGAGGCAGAAAGGTTTCTCAACATCTTTGGAAGAGTGCTTGTACAATACTTTTAGAAACATTTCTATGCCCTCTTTCAAAATGGGCACTCCAGAAGGGCATACAACATGCTAAATCATCAAACTTCAGAACAATCATACACACCATGAAACCTGATTGAGAGAATAAGACCAAGAAAGCAACAGCCAGGGAGCGTAACTCGTTTCTAAGCAGTATCCATACCTGAGTCACCAACAGGAGAGTTGGGCAGCGACTGTAGATACATTTGTTAAATAAATAAATAAATATGTTTCAAATGAGTGGAAGAAGGCAATGAATGACTGAACCGGAGCTGGGGGGGGGGCATAGCGGAAGGGCTCTTCATTCAGAGGGGGTTGGGTCGGGGGAGGGGGGAGAGGAAAGGGGCTGTGGCCATTTCTTGCCTTGATCTTTTTTCACATTCATTTGGCAAAGGGCCTTTTTCTCTTGAGGGCAACTATCCAGAAAAAGGGCAGGGCAGGCTTGATGGCAACAGAGCAAGGACCCCCTGTTGAACAGAGCTGCACTTGTCTTCATGGCGACTCAGGAAACGCGGGTGCGATTTCCAGTTCTGCTGAGCGATTGCCACTCCTTCCTGTCTTTCTCACACATGCTTTTTTTTTCACAGCTGGGCATTGCAAAATTCACAGAAACTGGAGGAAAGTGAGGCTGCTGCTGTGGTGGCAGAGGGCTCAACTCCAAGGCCCCCCCCTTGCCTGAGTCTTGCCAGGGGAAGCGGCTGCCTCAGCCCCCTTTCCAGGGCCAGATAGGCAGGCCAGCGGCTGGAGGAGTGGACCCCACAGCCTCTTGCAGCTGCCAAGAAATCGGGATCAGCGACCCAAGGAGGCTCTATCTGCTGAGGAGTGTGGCCCAGAGGCCCCCAGGCCTTGCCTCGTGCAGCAACCTGGAGACCTGGGGCCCTGCACTGCCCAGGAGCAAAAGTGGGGGAGTTTGCCCCTAGGGGCTGCAGGGTGTGATGGAGGAAAGAGGCCACTGTGTTGTGAAGACCGTGGATTGATTTTCAGCCAAGAAGGCGACTGCAATCTGACGTCAATATCCAGAAGAGGAGGAGAAGGGAGATTGTGTAGGAGATAGCCTGATGATCGGCACATTAACCCCTCCTCTCTTCCCCCTCCCCAAATTAAGCATCTTTTAGCTCAGAGATGGCTAGTCAGATCAGCAGGGCAGGGAATGGCGCACAGACTCAGGCCAGGAGAAGAGGCGGCAGGAACGAGGGTCCCAGACAGGCCCTGGCCAGCGCCCCAGACAGTAGCAGTCCACGGACCGAGTTCCCGGTCACGAGCCATGGCTGCAGCAGCGGGGCTGGGGGAAGGGGGCGACCTTATCACTGGGCAGGAACATCTAAAAATAGTTTCTCTGGCTGGCCTAGAAGTGCCTCTGCAAGGCTGCCTGGGAGGGGGGTTCAGAGGTTGAGGGAAGTGTGGGGCCAGGAGGGGCCTCCTCAGGCCGGGAGGGGCAGCCTAGGGTGCCAGAGCTGGAAGCCCAGCCCTGGCTTCCCCCTCAGAAAGCGCTCATAAAATGGAGCCTTGAAGTCTTCAGGGCCCTTCTCTGAGAGGGCGCCGACATTTTGGAGCTCGCTGGAAAGGGAACATTTGGGGATCCCTATTTAACCTATTAGGTTGCCCAGGATAATGATTAAAAGGAAAGGGGGTCCTTTGTCTAATTTGAATGGGGGTGCTTCCATGGGGGGGGGCAAAGAAAGGCTGTAATGGACTCCTGAGACACCCCCCCCAGGAGACCCATGACCTGGGCAACCCTGGCAGCAGGCAACCCAAAAGCTAAGCCTACCTTGTGGGGGGGGGAATGACTCGTTTCCTTCTCCAAGGGGCAGCAATGAGAGGCCGACACCTGATAGTGGGAGAGGCACAGGGAGGGGTGCCCTTTTCAAGGATGGCCTGGCACAGAGAGGGGAGATGCCAGTGGCCTGCCCTGATTCCGGCTCCCTTCAGCTGCATAACAAGTGCTTCCCACAGGCAGAAGGGAACATGATAGCAGCCCATCAGGAGGCACAGGGAAGGGCAAACCTAGAGAGGAGCCTCCCCCGAAGGCCGGAAGCCTTGGAACCTGGCACCGTGGCACATCTCCCCTGTGTTGGCCTGGGCAAGGCAACCCTTGGGCCTGCTCCCTGCCTGGGAGGAGCTCAGTCTCCCTACCCAGAAGCCAAGTGGATGCTGCCCCAAAAGCGGTGCCCCTCCTCTGCCTCTTGGCTCCCCACAAGGGCACTGATGCTTGGGTCACCGTCTTACTTTGCCCATCCCAGTGAGGGGCATGCAGTCTGCTGGGCCCCAATGAGGAAGGCAGGCCAGGCCGGCTGCGTTTGCTATGCACAGCCCCCCCCCCCCCCGTTCCCTGGTGGCAGCTCAGTAAGGAGAGACACCCCGTCCTCCTCCTTCCCTGTAGGAAAAATGACTGCTGCTGCCGCCTCCTCCTCCGAGACGTTGTTAGGGGACCAGGTGCTACCCATCAAAGAAAGATGATTTCCTACTGGGCAATGGATGCAAATCCCCCTCCCCCCCTTTGCCAGGGATTCTCTTTGTACTTCTTTATGGGGCTTACGGCCATTGCAGCTTGTTCTGGAGAGGAAAACACCTGCTTTGGGGCAGCAGGGACCAGAAAGCAAAAGACGGGACGAAGGAGGCAGCTCAGCTTAAAGGGGTCTCTGCCCTGAGGAAGTGGAGAAAGGCCGAACCTCTGCCCCAGGGTGCCCTAGAGCTGCCAACTCCCTGGGAGGAGCTTCCCCCCCTGCTCATCCCGAGCAGCTGAAGGCAAGGACCAGGAGGGCAAGTGGGGAAGTTCTGAGGCCCCTCAGCCTGGCCGCAGGAGCGCTCTCCAGGGTGCTGGGAACAGCCAAAGCCAAGCATTCCTGAGCTGGCTCCCTTTGGCGGTGGCTTCGCTCTGCCCCCCCCCCCCCGCTTCTGTTCATCTTCCTTTGGTCAGAGTGGGGGCCAATGAGCCACCTTCCCCAGGATTGATCCCAAATGTGGGGCAGACCAGGTCAGCCCAGAACAAAACACCTCACAAGTTGGGCAAGCCTGGGGGCCCAACAGATGGCCACCCCAGGCCAGTAGCCCCTCTTTCTGCTTCAGCGTCTGCAGCGGTGACTCATCACAAGCGAGACACACAAAGGAACACGCTGCCACCACCAGCACATTCGCAGCCCCAAGCGAGCCCCCTCCACCTAGTGTGATCTGGCACGGCTGCTGCCATCTGGCCCCCTCCCTGAAGAGGACAGAGTGAGAAAGGGGCGTCAGGGGGACAGGCTCCCTTCTGGTTAGCAACGGCTTCCAAAGTAGCCTGCAAGCTCCTTTCTCTCAACAACATTTCAGTCATTCCCCGTCTGGCCAGCAACATGCCATTGTGTGAACTGCCTTGAGGGAGAATGGGAAGAATCCTGTGTCCTTGGGCTGAAGACGCACAAGGGAGAGAAAACTAACTGGGAATAGAGCTCACATCTTTCTGTCACTGACCTCAAATCAGAAAGTCAGAATCTTAACATTTATACTAGGAATATACGCTTGAGTACAAACTAATTCTTAATATTAATTCCATGTAGACCATCAAGAAAATGGAAAAGATAAAAAAGAGGAATAAATGCTATTTTTATGCTGAAGGCAGACCCTGGAGAAATGTTTTCCTTAGAATCTGGGTCTTTTGGGCCCTAGACAGGGGAGATAAGGTGTTGGTTCTGCGTCAGCCTTCTTCAACTCAGCCCTTGCGGGGGGTGGGGGTGGAATTTAATTCTCAGAGGTCTCGGTCCCAAAATGTTCCAAAGCACCAGGATGAAGAAGCTAATCTAGAAACAGAGTAATGAAGGGCAAAGCTTTGGCCTACGAGATCCGCTCGGTTGGATTTCTTTTTAATATCTGTCTGTTGAGCTCAACCACATGGATCCTCGTGTGGGACAGCGAGTCAAGAGGCAGACCAACCTCTACTATTCTTCGGCTTTAACTAGGACAAGTGGCTGTACAAATACTGTGTGCTAGTGCAAGCCAGGTTAACAGCTTGCCCGTGGGAGGCCCCAGAGAGCTGCCACCAGAATATTCCAATCTATCTTTTTCGCCAGAGAAAACAAAAAAGGGAGATTTCAGGGGCAGCAATGGCAGGTGCACAGGGCTAGGTAATTTCCATCCAAACCCTTAAAGGAATGAAAATGTGAAATCAGACTCCACATCCAAGAAGTGGACGACAGCCAGTGTAATATTAATTTAAAAAGCATTTTGAAAGGGAGCCATAAAAAGGCCAATTCCACATTAATTAATTGAAAACATAATTAAAGCTAAGTGATGTCTGCCCAGCAGAGCTAATGCAGTTCTGTTGCTCTTCCAAACATCCCGTTGCCGCTTTCTCCTTCTCCTCCTTCTCCTCCTCCTCTGCCTCTGGGCCCTTCTTGTCCAGGTCCCAGTGCAAACGCTCATTCCCGGAAAGCAAAGACCATGGCAGCGTGGGCACTTTTCACCGAGGGACAAGAAAGCGGGAGAAACACACATCCCTTAGCAGGCCAGCTAAAGGGAGGCCAAGGGGCTGCTTTCGCCGGCTGGTGAGAGGGGGGGGGGAAAAGCCAACTATGGCAGCCCCGCTTCATGCTATGTCCAGCAGGTCGGCATTGCCCAGGCCAGTGGCCCACAGCAGGCTGGCTCCCTGAGCCGGGGAGGGGGAAGCACCCTGCCGTCTCCCGCAGGGAACATGATGACGGAGAAGGAAGATGAGAGCCCAGCACGCCTCTAGATCTGCTGTCGGAGCTACTGTGCTTGGGCAACCGAGTGCCTTCCTTGTAGTGAAAGCAGCCCTGGCTCCGCCTCCCAGAAGGCGCTAGAGAACTTAAAAAGAGCCAGATGTTTTGGACACATTTTCGACAAGATCTGAGCCCGCTTTGGTTTGAAAAGCCGCGACTTCCATTACATTATATAATTCTTAGCACAGGCAGTCCCCGACTTACAACCCTTCATATAGTGACCATTCAAAGTTACAACAGCACTGAAAAAAGTGCCTTATGACCCTTTTTCACTCTTACGACCGTTGCAGTGTCCCGTGATCAAAATTCAGCTTCTTGGCAACAGGCTCATATTTATGATGGTCACAGAGTCTCGGGGTTATGTATTCACCTTTTGCAACCTTCTGACAAGCAAAGTCAAGGAAGGAAGCCAGATTCACTTAACGACCATGTCCTTAACTGAACAATTGCAGTGATTCACTTAACAACTGTGGTATGAAACCTCATAAAATGAGGCAAAACTCGCTTAACAATGGTCTTGCTTAGCAACAGAAATGTTTGTGTCAGTTGTGGTGGTACCTGTATTTCTCTCTTATTGCTAAAAAGCTGGAACCCCCGATTTAGAGGCGGGGGGGTGGAGAAGAGCTCCATCTGCCCCTCGGCACTGCCCCTTCCACAGGCACCGTCTGTCCAGGAAGGGGGGGCTGGGGGTGCTCTGGGCAGAGGCAAAGGTTGGCAGAACGCATCTCGTGGCTAAGGAAAGGCCATGCCAGAGGGAGGCTGGGCACCAAGAGCAGCGTCCATTCATGGGGCTGCAGTTGTCCAGGTGCAGCCAGCTACCGCACTAGGACAGCAGCCAGGCAGCACTGGACACCCACTCCCTGGGTCTTGCTGGCCCAGAAAGCGTAAACAGTTTGGTGTTCTTGCTAAAGCGTAACGCCAGCCGCCAACCAGCCCTTGTCCAAGACCAGTTTCTTTTGCAGCAGTTCCCTCTCTGCTCCGCTGCGCACAGACACAACCATTGACCTTTGTTGTACTGGGGGTGCCAAGCAACGGTTCCATGGAGCTGACAATCCCACCCCCCATGACTAGCTGATGGGGGGTGCAGAATAAACATTGGATGTTTTCCTAGGGAAACTCTGACCTTGTTAGACCTGCAGAACTCTGAGCAAAGACAATCCAAGGAGTTTGGGAGGCATTTTCAGTTGCTGGTTGATGACCACAGAAAATGCAGCATCGGGAGAGCCGGGCTGAGGGCAGCAGGTATGCCTTGCCCTCTGATGCACTACAGCCAAGCGAAGCAACTCCTGGGGTACCTGACAAGCTCTACATCAAGTGCATGAACATCCGTCTGTAAGGAGTGAGCAGCTCAAGCAGCTGCAATTTCAAGTATCCCGTTTGAGGGCAGGAAACAAATCTGTCCAGCATCGTTTCAGACTGAAGGCACAGTGCTACCTCCTGTCAAAATACAGAGAAAGTTCACAGCAAAGCATCAGTTCTAATGACCTTCTTTGTTCAACAGAGTCTACAGAGCTGACTGCCACAGGAAGCCATGGTCACCAGCTCAAGTAAGTTGAAAATGAGAGAATACGAAACGATTTTGGCCAGAATAATGGGATGGAGCCTTACAATTCAAGGGCATCACGTGCAGGGAAATGTCGGTGAGGAATGATTTCTTTTCCCACATCCTGCTTCCAATATGAGGATTCCAGTCATGTCACCTACCAAAGCTTAAAAGCCCTTCAGGATTGGCAGCTGTGTTCTAGCAGGGCAGGCTTCTGTTTTGATGTGAATCCTAGGCTTCAGCGGCCTCCTCGCAAGGTCCGCACTTGGAGAACTGCAACCCAGTGAAACCTCTTTGGGCCTGGAGCTGAGGAACCACTTTCTGGGATGGAAGCTGCCCCACCCTGGAACAGATCCCAATTCAGGAGCAGAGACTCTCTCCCAATGGCTCCAGTTCTTTGAGCGAGGACCAGCGTGGGGACATTAACCCAAGAGCTGGCCTGTCTGCCCAGCCAAGGCAGAAGGAGATGGTCCGTGAGTCCCGTCTATGCATTTCAACACCTTTCTGATCTAAAGAAATAAAGGCCTGGTCTACTCCACTGAGCAACACTCAGCTCTGACTCCAGATGGTTTGCCCCGGAGGCCCAAGCAGTCTGGAGCCTCTGGCTGCAAGAGAGCCGCTCTGAAGGCGGTAGGTAATCTCCAAGGGACGAGCCTGAAAAGGCCGTTAGGAAATTAAAACCAGAGCACAATGTTCCATCTCCTAGACCTAGAGCATCCTGCTGGGCTATGTGTCCCCCCCCCCCGTTCCAATGGCCTGGCTCTGCACTGCCTCCCACCTAGTCAGCAAACGGTGCCCCTGTCCTGGTGAGAAAAAGCCCTCCTGGGACGCAGCTCCTTCAGTGCCTCAGTCGCTGCACCTGTTTCTCCGAGGTCCTCAAGGGAAGCCCCTCGCCTCAGGGTAACGCCCCTCCCCCTCGCTATGCACCCAGCCCAGCCTGCAAAGAGCAGACACAGTCCCGGCAAGCATCCTATCATTAACTCGACTGTCAATCGCTCCAGCGTCTCAAGGTTGTACAAGTCATCATCTGGGATGGATTTCAGAGAAGACGCATCAGCTAATTTCTGTAATAGCTCAGAATTGATTCCCCCATTGTCTCCAAGAAACAATAAAGCATCTTCCTCCTCCACTTGCTTCCTCATCTCTGGCTTCCAATATTTCCCACCAGGACCATCATGGTCTTTAAGCACTCAGGAAGATCTGCTGATCCCTCACCTGTGCTGCAGAGCAAAAGAGGTAGAGCGGTGTGGGGGTGGGGTCTGTGCAAAACAGAAAGATCAATGGGAATGCTAGATGCAGAGCCAGGTACCAAAACTTTTTGCAGAATTCTCGTTTCTACATTTTACGCAGTCCTTTAGGAAACAAGTGGTTCCAAACTGAGCTCTGACTCTACTCCAAATAGTCCAAAACCCAGGAGAAACTTTTGGCTTTTTCAAGCTATAAAGATGAAAGGGCGCTCCCTGTAATCCGTGCAGTCATACCCCACATCTTAGCACACATCATGCCCAGTTTGAGTTAAGCCATTCAAAACCAACTTTGGAGGAAAGAGGAAAAATCTGAAATGGCAACACCTGCAGAACCAGCCATCAGTGAACCTAGAAGAGTGGGTGTTTGTAGGGGTTCTGTTTTTTGCTGAAACTAGCGCTTTTGCCAGAAGGTTAGGGTAGATTAACCTCTGGATTAACCATGGTTTAACAAATAAACCACAACTGGTTGGTTTCACATAATAGGTTAAGCCACAGGATCAGATTTACAAATAATAGAACCAAATTCAGACATTCAATCACCTGAGGCTCCACTCACACTTGCCTCCAACACAGACCCTGAAACCAGCCAGAGAGCAGACCAGTGATCTCCTGGCCTAGTTGACAATCCGCTGCCACCAGGACAGAAGTCAAGGCAATGCCACCCAGTAGACTGGGCACAGCAAAGCCGGCCGTGGCTTAAGATGAGGGGACCCCTTAAGAAGGCTGGATGTCTTTCTGCCTTTTCCTCGCCCCTCACACGGAAAAACCCCCTCCGTGTTGCCCTCCTCGCCGAACCAGTCAGACGCGGAGCCTAAGACTAGCAAGATAGAAAGCCAGGTGCTCACTCGGGTGAGCCAACCGGGGGGGGGGGGCGGCGCCGTTCTTACCTTGGCCCTCATCTGGCCCGAGGTGGAGACTTTGCGGATGAGCCTGTGGGAGCCGCCCTCCTGCTCGCCTTCGCTGTCCGAGGACTCCTCGCCCGGGGCCAGCCGGTCCATCTCCAGTGAGACCAACGACTCGCGGCCCTTGCGCAGGAACAGCTCTCCCGGTGGGGCCAGTTTCTCGGCCATCCTCCGCTCGGGTAGACGCCGCGGTCCTCTGAAGGAGAGGCAGGGGCGGGCGTGAGCCACGGGGCCCTCCGGAACCGCTTCCTCTTTTGCACCCTCCAGCCGTAAACAGGGAGAGAAACCCAGCTCGCCCTCCTCCCGAGCCCGGGAGCGCGCGCACTCTCCTCGACCGCCCCCCCCCCGGCGCCCGTCTCCATCCACCTCCTTGAATGTCGCGCCGGGGGGCTGCGAGGCCAGGAAGCTGCCGCTGCTGTTCCCTGGAGAGACCGCCTGGGGCTCGGCTCCCGGGCATCCCCTCCGGCAAACAGGTGGTTGGCGGGGCGGGGGCGGCGCCGGGTCAGCAGCGCGGCCCTGGCCCTTGCGTGCTCTGCTGGGGCGCAGCCGTCCGGCCACGCTCTCCCGTGCCGGCCCCGACTTCGTAGCGGGCGACCTACCGCGTAGCAACGGCGGAAGGAAAACCGTTAGCCCGAGCCGAGGCAGCGTCCCCTTCTGCGTCTCCGCAGCGCCGCGGGGAGCACGCGCGCCCGTTTCGTCCTCGTCACTAGGCGCAGCTCCCCGGAGCCTCCAAGCGGGACGAGCGCTCCCGCCGCGGCAGCTGCTCCGGATCCTCCACCGCCGCGGCACGTGTTGCTTCCTCGGCGCTTCGCGGTCGCCACAAGCTCTTGCTTCCTCCCGCCAGCCGACGCCGCAGTGCTCCCTGGTCCCTCCCGCCGCTGAGAAAACAACCCCTTTCCCCGCCCCTCTCCCATCCGAAACAGTCAAACGCCTTTTAATCCGGATGAACAGACCCCGAGAAACTTCCTCCGCCCGGCCCCTGCGACGCCGCAACAGCCTCGACAGCGGGGGGGGGGGGGGGCTTAGGAAACGACCCTCTTTTCCTCAGGGAAAGGGCCCCAAATGCCCCCCCTTGGCCGGCTAAAGAAAACAGGCAGATTCGAATCGCTCTCGCTTCGCTTTCAAGAGCGGCGGCGGCTGCAGAGACCCTGCGGTTGGCTGTGAGTCCACCACGAGCAGCAGCCCGAATTCAAACAGACGCCTTGCGGGAGCGGGGAGAACAAGAGATGGATTCAGGGGACCGGCCCGCGGGAATCCGAGAGCGGCCTTCGACTAGCTGCTTGCGTTCCCATGAAACGCTAAATCTTATACTAAGATCGTGGGCGGAGTCCGCAGGGCAGACCGGGGGAACCAAAACCAGGAAGAAAGTTTGTGTTTCGGGATGAAGACCCGAGAACATCTTAGGCCGGCCCGACCTGCATGTCCGCGTGCCGAGTTCACAGTTCGGGGGGCCATAATGAGAATCCAGGCAACGAGCTTAGTTAGGGAAAGTCGGTTTGCTAAACCGGCAGGTGCGGTAGTAAAGGTGTCCTGTTGGGGCTGGGCAACTGTCGCCCCTCCCCTGCCCAGCTGTTGAACCCCCCCCCCCCGCTGCAGCCTTTCCCAAGAATTTTGCGCCACCCGCAAAGAGCCCTGAATCCGGAGGGTAAAGCGAGCAGCGCCCCCAGTTGTCCTCGGCCACTCTAGGCTGCCTCCGCTGCTTTGTGTTCGGATCGACTGCGTGGAAAGGGCGACCTCGCCGCCGCCGCCTGGTCCAAGATCGGGAAGAGCGAGGGCCCCTCCGTTCCCTTCCTCCAGACCTTCTGATCGTTCAGAGCGTTGGAGCCCCTTTTTCTTTTTGTCACCGCCGCCGCCAGGCGTCCCCGGCTTTATCTTCCCGTCCTTATTCGCCTCCGGAGCAGCATCGGTCAGGCGCGCTCGCATCTCCCATAATCTCCAGCCAATCGAGAAAGGTGTATTCCCTCCAGCTCTAGCAGGCTAGCGAGACTGGGGGCATTGTGGGAAATGAGAATGGGCAGGGGTGGAGGCAACCTTCCTGAGGCCCCTCTAGAAGCCAAGCGGGGGAGGCAGTTAAGAACCCAGCCAAGGAAGAACGAAGGGGCTGGGAGAGGTGGGCAGCGGCCGAGGGGGTCTTCAAATGTGCCACTCCAGCCAAGGAACAGCCAGGTGGGTCTGCCTGGCAAAGCCCCTCCAGGTGGCCTCCTGCCTTGAGGCAGGCACTGTTCAGGGAGGGGTCAGGCGCAGTCCCCAGAGCAGCTATGAGCAGTCGGGTGACTGTCTGCTCCAGCTTCAAGCAAGAGCTTGCCTGCCCCTGCTTCCCCTCAGCTGCCTCTTGGCGTAATGCACCACAGTACCCAGGCAGAACCTTTCAACCATGAAAGCCTGGCTTGTCCGCTTCTTCCTCCCCATTTAACCTCTTGCTGCGGTGATTGACAAGGGAGCTCTGGGAGGCTGTGCTGTCCCTGCCAGCCCAATTTCTTTTGGTGAAAGGGCAGGTGGCCTGGGCAAAGCTTGGCTGGCCACTAAGGCGGAACCATGTCATATTCATCAATGGACAGGGGTCCAAAATCTGTGCTTTGATGTGCTTCTGAGATCTTGAATTCCACAGCTTACACCATCCAGCCTTGCAACTGCTGCAATTAAAACACCATGCTCTGGCTCTTTTCTGCAGCTCTTATCTGCAATGAGGGAGTTGGTTGCAAGGCATTCTTGACCTCTTCAGCCCCAAGTGCACATGGCTGCTGCAGCCTGGCCCCACTCTCAGTCCTGCACATGGACGTCTGTCCACATTTCCAATGCTGTTGCCTCCCCCAGTTATCTGAAGCCTCAAGAGAGGAGCCCATCGTGCAAAGGACTTGATCCTGGAAATCTAGCCAGTTGCCTGGCCTGTGGTCAAAGGCCATCTGGCTGCTGAGCCTTACTCAGAGCAAGCTACCCCTGCCAAACTGCCAGCTGCTTTCCCTTTAGAAGTGGGAGGCTGTAGCCCCCTCCCCAATCTCATTTGCCTTGTACAAATAAAAATCTTCCTCCTTTCTGAGCAGGCTGTAGTGGTTCTGATGCTCCCCCTCCCCCCCCACCCTGAACAGAAGCCACACAGAGCCAGGGACCCAGTTAGCACCAATTTAATACAACATGTGATTCTGCTTTTTCCCCCATTCCCATAATTGCACCCGCAACCAAGACACAAGCTGCTGGAGGTGGTGGTGTCAAAACACCTTTGGAAACACAACTGAAAAGATCTTGCTGTGGAAACGTTGGACAGGAACCATAGATTATTTGGTGTGTAGGAAGCACAAAATTGCAGCCAGCAACTCAAGCATTTAATCACATAGCAACATGCCTCCAGAGTTGGCACTTGGGTTCCACCTGCGCTGAGGAGGGGCTGCTTGGGCAGAGCAGCTGCTCAGAGCAAGCCAGGCAGGGACAGGGGAAAACCTTGTTCCTACAAATAACTACAGGGAGCTGCAGGTGGGAGACATGGAAGGGGAGGAAGGGGAAGCTGGTAATCGCCAAGGTCCTAGGTTGCACAGAGCTCCTTCCCACTCGATGCAGAGTCCTGTGTCGGACAGCCAGAAGCTGGGCCTAGAGTCACTAGGCAACCTGGCCTCCTCTTTTTGGTGCACAAAAATGTGCCACGCTTCTACAGCTAACTCCCCACAAAAGGCTTTGGTTTCAAACAAGCCAGAAATAGTTGGGGGGGGGGAGACAGGCAGTAGGAGGTCAGGTTGGAAGACACAGGGAGAATTTCCAAGATTTGCCTGGGAAAAGCAGAAAGAGGCTGACCTGTGACTTTGGCCGCTGCCTCCCGACTCCAGCTTCCAAAACCGCAGACTCGCCCCCATTCTCAGGGCACTTCCAGGACCAGCAGAGGCTAAAGCAGAAACAGAAGGCAACTGCCAAGTGCTCCATTGGTGATGATAGGCTGTCACATCTGAGTACTTTTCCAGAAAGGTACCAACAGGCAGGCGTTCAAGTCCCTTAAACCCAGATCTTTCCAAAAGAATAAAGGCCGGCTCAGCCCTTCAGAGGAAGGATCGCAAGTCCCTCCTTAGAAGCCCAAGTTGGGAAACAGTCCAAGGCCAAGTAGCCGATGCCACTGGGTTTAGCTTGGCCACCCTTCACCTGCTGGAGCATTCAGGAGCCGCAGTCCCAGCTCGAGAGCACCGTGTTGAGAAGCTGATCTGGGAAAACTGGGTCTCCCTCCTTGAGGGTTAAAGAGGGACAAACTGTCTTCCTTCCCTGCTTGTCGGGAGCCTAGAGAGTGGAATTTTCATCCCTCTTGAGGCCCAGCACGGCCCCTTCCTTGAGGAGAGAATGTGCAGCCGTGAGTTTCAGGCGGCCCAGCACTGAAGAGGTTAAGCCGAGCAGACTTAGCTTCCTGCACTGGGCCAAGGACAATGGGGAGGAAGAGGATGTCAGGGTCACAATAGCCGTGGCAGGATCCCAACACATTCCTCTGCTGTGGATACAGGAGAGGTAGAAAGAGAAGCCCTTGTTATTCCATCCCAGTTCCCCCCCGTTCCCCCCCCCAAAAAAAATGTTCTTGCCAAGGCATTGCAGCTTTAGGCCATGCCAGGAAGATGGAAGGGAGACTCTCTCCAGGGCAGGGCTGTCTGGCCAAGGCCGGGGGAAAGAGCTGGTGACTGGGGCTGGATTGCCCGTTGATCCCGTGGATAAATTAAGGCAGCCAGCTCACAGCTCATGAAAAAGGCAGGCTTGGGTATATGCCTGCTGTCATTGCACCATCGCTGGCTTAGGGTCTGACTGCACCCCATTGCAAAGCCGGGCTTCCCCAGGCCTGATCCCCACATGGCCCTGGCGCTGCAGGCAATGTCTCCCTGGCAGTTTTGCTGCTGGATGGCAGCCACCTGAGCCCACTGAGGCCTGGCTGCAGGAGGAAGGCGAGGCGAGGCACACGAGATTGTCTGCTGCTGCTGGTGACCTCATGTCGGTGTCTTCCATGGGAAGACTGAAGCAGCAGCCCCAGGGCTTAGTTGGGGATATTGGCAGGATGCGATGCCACTGGCAGGGCTTCTTGGGCCAAGGCAGGACTCTCCGGGGAAGCCGCTGCGGATGTGGGCTCTGAAGCAGCCCGTGCCGTGCCCCTGGCCAGTCTATCCAGCCACCCGGCCCTTGTCTGACCCAGATCCAGATTTCACTTGGAGACAAACTTTAACACAGCAATAGCAGAAAATAAATAACATGGACCAGTAGAAAAGGCACCTCTGAGGCTTGTAGGCACTTAAGGTGAGGAATGGGTCCCACAGTTGAGTTCAGAACATCTCCCCCCAAGTATTGCAAGAGGGAAACTTCTTTGTCCATGCTAGGCTGTGTGACCCCTGGAAGGGATGCGGTCACCTCATCTAGCCAGCCGGGTAGTTTGGGGAGGCTGCGAGGACCCCCACTGCCTCTTCATTCCAGTGACTCAGGTTTCCCACAGCGATCTTTTCTTCAGCAGCAGCCAGGACAACTGATCCTAACTGCAGGTGGGCACATCTTTGTGGCAAAGGGTGGCATGTGGGTGACCCCTTCTTCCCTGGCCACAGAGAGGAGGAACAGACAGGCTCTTTGGCAAAAGGCACAATCTCTTTCCGGAGGACAGAAGCCTGCAGAGGTCCTGCAGTTTGCATCCAGCCCTCCTCCCAACCAGTCGGGTCCTGGCTCCTCTAGTGCTTCCTGGGCCTCAGAGGCAAGCTCTCCCAGAGACAATGCAGCTGCTCCTCACCCAGCTTGATCTTATCGTCCAGCTGCCGCTGTTGGATCGCCAAGGCAGACTTCATGCGCACAAAGTGCTGATAGTCTTGCAACTGCTCAGGGGGCAAGCAGCGTGAGACGCTGGCAAAGACGAGCTGCTCCCGCTGAACCACATGCTCCTGCAGCTCCTTGGCATCCTCCAGCTGTGCTGTCAGCTGTCGCTTCTTCGCCAGGAGGGCCATCTTTGGTCAGGGGATGGGCAGGAGAGAGGAGGAGGAGAGAACTGGTCAGTGCCGGCCATGCCTGGGACCTCTTCAGGTAAAGAGCCCCATGCTGGTGGCAGAGCCCAGGGCTGGATCCAAGAAGCAGCACTAGTGTTCTCACCAGGGGAGGCAAGAGGGCAAACCGGCTGCACTGCAAACTTACAGCTGCCAGGACAGGCACTGTGGGATTGTACGGCCGTTTCTAAAGGAAGAGTGGCACGAGGGCTCACTCAGCCTTTGAGCCATTGTTTGGGCCTGGTGATATCCTAGCATACATAGCCAGAGTCACAACAGGGAGCAACGGAGGACCCAGGGCAGCTGAGCTGCAGGGAAGTTCCACTCTGCCAGGGCGGGCAAGCCACCCACTGCTGTACCACAAGCACCCTGCCCAGCAGCCTGCCCTCCCTACCCCATTCAGTGCCCACCTTCTCCTCCTCCTCCTCCTCTTCCTCCTCTGCATTCAGGCCAATGAGGGTGTTCTCCACGCGGGCCAGCCTTCCAGACAGCGAGAGCAGCAGGTTGACCACCTTGTCCAGGTCGCCTATGGCGAGGCGGAACTTCTCAAGTTCGTGGGGCTTGCAGGCCCCCTTGATGTAATTCTCTACCTCTCTGCCAAGGGCGGCATTGGCACTCAGGTCATCCTGCAGGCTCTGCTGGGCCTCCTGCAGCACCACCAGCTTCCGTCCGATGCTCTCAATCAACTGCACCTGCAGAGCAGAGAGATCAGCGGCTGCCTCCGGAGGCTCCGTTCACTGCTAAGATTCAGGAGGAGTCAGGACTGCAGGCGTTGGTGTTTTCAAGCGGGATACGGTCCCAATTAAAGGCTAGCCGGCTGTCAGCCCTGCTGGGACTCTGCAGATGCTCCTCCAAGGCCTCCGGCTCCTGGGATCCGTCTGGAGCCAAGGGCCCCCCCCCCATTCAATGCCCTGCAACGTTGTTAGCCTTAAGCTGGCTGCTCAGGCCCCGGACTCTGGTTCAGCAATTGGCTGGGGGAGGCGGCTCACCTTCTTCTGAGCCAGGTCCTCTTCTGAAGAGGCTGCAGCCAACTCGGACGGCTCCTTCGTTTTGTTCAGCAGCTCGGCCGTGCCCGCTGACAGATTGAGGTAAGTCAAGCAGGAGGGGGGGGCTCCCCCGGACTCAGCAGAATTCTGCTGCCTACATAAAAGAATGCATTGGGGGATGCAGCTTGGGGGGGAGAGAAGAGGCTGGTCTTACAACAGTGGGGGGTCACAACATCCCTGTAAGGAAACGGAGGCTCCAACAGCCCAGTTGCATCTGCCTGTCCGATTCCTCTTCCTCTCTCATTGCTTCAAGGCAGCACAACATCCCTGGTTGCTCTCCCCCTCCCCAGTTTTCTGATCCCAGCAACCTGTGAAAAGATTATTGGCCCAGGATCACCCAAGGGATGAGTGGCGAAAGAACAGGGCTCCGAATTCGGCTCTCCCCGAGCCAGGTTTGATGCGGCAGCCAGGGGTCAGGCTGGCTCTCCTGTGGCTTGCTCTTCTTGTTCCACGTGTGACTCCCCCCAGTCTGAAAAGCCCAAAGGTACCCACCTTTCAGGGCAGCTGGGACCACTGCCTAGTGGTAACCAGTCCTGCCTCGGCCAGAGAGGGCAGCTGCTTGTAGCAAAGAGGTCACCCATCACCTCGGCTGCTGACCGGAGTCCTAAACAGGAGCTCAGCACTCCAGCCAGGGAACGGTCCTTGCCTGCCACATCTCTCATCAGTTCCTCCGAACTCAGGCGCAAGGGGGGAGGCCCCGATTTGTGACGCTCTCCTGCGGCGTCCCGGGACACAGGCACACCTGTGGGCATAGAAGGTGTAAGCCAGCAGCGCTGCCCTCCACAGGGACCCTCTGCCACACCCCAAAGGGAAGAGACTCACGCCAGATGAGGGGCTGCTCTGAGGGGCTGCCGGCTGGTGTCTCCGGCTCCCCAACCTGGGGATGCTCCTCGGCGGCTACCCCCTCCAAGGAACTGGCTGCCCTGTAAGCACAAAACCAACCCATCTCTTTTTACGGCCAGGCCATTCCCTTCGAAGGCCAAGCTGGAGGGTAACTGATTTCTACTGGGGGCTTTTGCACCCTTCTCTGCCCTAAAGGGAAGATGGGAGACGGGGAGAGCCTTCTCATTGGCACAGCTGCCACAGCCCTCCCTGTGCCTCAAGCGGGCAAGGCAGACACTGGCGCTGGTACAGGAAGGGCTCAGCCAACATCTCTCAGCGACGCCCCTCCCAACCCTCCACCCATCTGGAAACCGGGACAGCTGAAACCAATGGAAGGCCGGCCACTTGCCTGGATGGGGCGCTCCAGTCACTCGCCTCGGCCATCAGCCACTCCAGGCTACGGGGCGGTGACCCACGGCAGTAGTAGTGGGGGTTGTCTTGCTTTGGGGCGGAAGGGGTGCTATCGGGTCCTGCACAGGGCAGCCGCGGGCACTGCAGTTGTGGCCTGTGGTGCCACAGATGCTCCACAGGGAGGCTCTGAGAACGCTGCCTGGCTGCTTCAAAGCCAGGCTGGCCCGGGCCCCAGGAGTCCTGCGCACGCACGGGCAGGCAGGCCTGGGCGGGGAGAAGCTGCTGATGTGAAGCCCGGGCTGCACGGTACTTCTCCCAGTTCGGTGGGGGGGGGCGTGGAGGCGGGGGGCCCCTTCTTCTGGCTTGGCATGGTGGTGACTTTGGTGATGTCTCCTCCGCCTTGGCCAACAGGGCTTCTTGCCACTCCCTCGCAGAGACACCAGCAGGCTCGGTGCAGAGGTGGCTCTCCGAATAGGCCCTTTCACGCAGGAGGGGTTTGTGGTCCTTGCTGGGGCCCCCTTCCAAGCCCCCCTTCTCTGTGACCCGCCTTGGCTGCTCGCAGTCCCAGGAGAGATCATGCGTGGATTGGGCCCGGCAGAAAGCAGGCCCAGCCGGTTCGGTGCGCTCAAAGCAGGTCCAGTGAGGGCTAATCCTAGCGAAGGCCACCTTGTGCTGCAGGAGCTGACTGGAGAAAAGAGGAGGGGGCTGCAGACATGACTGTGGGGGGGAATCTACCTTCTCCTGCCCTCAGTGGGTGGGGGCTGCTCGAGACGCCCTTGCTCTGAGGAGGGAACAAGGGTCCCTTGGCTGTTGGGGTCAACTAATTCTGGCCAAGAACAGTCATTTCACTTAGCCAGAGAGATGTAGATTAATGGCAGACAATCTGACTGCTTCCTCAGTGCTACGGTGCTCCTCAAATGCACCAGCACGCCAAGCCTGTGCATACGAATGCCGGCATCGGAACGCTCGACAGGGGAGGCCAGCCTTGATGACCAGCTCCAAATCCTCTCTCGGAGGTGCGCCCTGTCTGCTGTCTAGGAAGGGTCACTAATTTCTGAGC
Source organism: Vipera ursinii (assembly GCF_947247035.1). Classification (NCBI taxonomy): domain Eukaryota; kingdom Metazoa; phylum Chordata; class Lepidosauria; order Squamata; family Viperidae; genus Vipera; species Vipera ursinii. The sequence goes on along the minus strand of NC_139525.1, from coordinate 335,300 downwards.
CTTCGTGTGGGGGTGGGGGAAGCAGGCACAGATTAGTGTCTCCCCTCGCTGCTAGTGAGAAGCTCTCAGAGACACAACACACACCCCAGCAAACAGCAGGCAGCCCAGAATGCCAACCCTCCCGTTTCTTTAGGGCCAACCCCATTTCTGTTCTGCCTGGCAAACGCTTACCTCGCAGGGTGGCTGCTTGCTCTGTTCACAGCTGAGGGCTCCCATTTGTCTAGAGGGAATTCCTGGGAGGCAGAAGGGGAGAGTGAGGGGAAGGGATGGAAGAGGCCATGGAGCCCCTTGACCTGGGCAAAGGGGAAGAGGCTGGGCCACCAGTGAAAGCCCATACCAGCAGCTGAGGTCTTCTCCCCCATCCCCAGCTGGTGTGGAGGAAGGATTTGAAAATCCGACTTACCATTTGAAAACGCTTCCTTGCTTGCCAGGGAGCTCCATCCTCCATGAGCTTCTGCTGACCTGGGCAACAGCACTCACTGTGACAGCTCCAGGAACAGGGGTGACAATGGTGGGCACGGTGGCTGGGTGGCACTGGCATGTTCTTTGAATGCAGCATGGCACACTCATCCCGAAAGCTGTAGGCGCAGGACTCTCGGATAGCGCACGAGCAAGGCAGGGCCCACCAACACTCAGTGTCCCTACTGGATCGAGCCAGGGACTTGCACGGCCCCAGAATCTCTGGCTGGAAGTCCTGGTAGTTGGTGGGTGAAGATGGGCACCGGTAGGACTGATCAAGAGAGTGGCATTGGAAGTCTCCGTGCTCAGTGCTTCCTGGCTTCTCTGCCTCAGGGGTCCGTGTACCCTGAAGGGAACTGTAGGGCCTGGCGGGCAGCAGGCGGCTCGTTTCCTCAAAGAACTTCCGCCGGTCGGCAAAAGGCCAAAGGCCGGGTTCCTCTGAAGGCGGCTGTGAGGACGGCCCTGCCTCTGATTCCTGAGGCTGGAGCTTGTGCTCTGGGGACCACCGCCAGCGGCCACCTCCCCCTCCTCCTGCACAGGCCAGTGGCAGAGGCTTCTCCTTGGGCACCAGGTCCCCAGACAGCCTCTGAGGGCTGCATGGGGCTCTCTCCTCCCCAAACACACTTAGTTCAGGGCCCTGTCGCTTGGGGGGCTCAGCTGGCAGCCCAGAGGAGCCACAGAGTCTGCCCTCCCCTAAGGGAGGAGACGGGGCAGGAGCCACGGTGTGGGCGGGGGGCTCCTCTTCGCACCCTAGCTCCCTGGGACCTTTGGCCTTCTGCAGTTGGGCTTTGCGCCACTGGATCTCATTCCGCAGGTTGGTGGCGAAGCGGTCACTGCGCCTGCGGATTTGTGCAGAGCGATGCTGGGCCTTCTGGGCAGCTGGGAGTTTCCTTTGAGCGCCTGGCAAAACATCAATGTGGGGGGCTGCCTGGAAGCCTGGCTGAGGGGTGCTGGCATTGCCAAATGCCAGCAGTGGCGGGGAACCAGTCAGGGTCCCGAGGGCCGTTGAACTGCCCTGTGGAGAAGGGGACTCCTCCCCTACAGTTGGGGGGCAATCCGGCTCTTCTGCTGGCACCCAGGGGTTCTGGCTGCACTGATCTGGATTTAGCCATGGCTCTGGAGCCTGCATGCCCTTCTGCTCCTTGTGCAGCGGGGACACTGTCCAGTGGGGACCTTCCTGGCCACGGGAGACATCCAAGGCCTGCAACTGGGCAACCAGCAAGTGTTCTGGGATGCTGTGGCGATGGCTGAAGGGCCCGGCCCAGCCAGCCTTCCAGGAAGAAGAGGGCTCTCCATGGTTGTTGGCCTCCACCATACGCTTCTTATCTTCAAGGGGGTCTCCTATGGGGCAGCTGGGGCTCTCAGCCAAAGAGGAGGGGGTGATTTGTGGGCCCTTCTTCATCATCCTGGAGTGCAATTCTGTGTGTGAGCTCAGCAGGTAGTACTGGTCAGTGACTGGAGAGTCCTTCAGGGGGCCTGCGGCGGCCAACTGCCCGTGGGGACCTCTGCCAGGTGTGCAGAGGGCGGTGTCTGAGCTCCACCGATCCTCAGGACACAAAGAACCCGTGTGGCTGGGGGCTCTTGGGTCTTCCAGCGGGGAATTACATGCACGCAGACTGTCCTGTCTCACAGGAGGCTGGGGAGGGACGGCAGCCCCTTTGGCAGGGCTGGGAAGAGCGCCTGACTGGATGCTGGAGGGTGACCGGACACCAGAAGCTGGGGAGGGCAGGCCTGCCGGCTCCCCCCCTGTCTGCAGGTAGCGAGGCTCTGGCAGCTGGCCAGGCTGGGTGCCGTCCACGAAGCCGGCCTCCTCAGGTCGCAGTGCAGAGTCGGAAGTGCTGGAACTGGCCGAGAAGGAGCTGTAGGCAGAGTCCCGCTTGCTTTGGTCAACGGCCTGGTCAGTGGGAGACAGGCTGCCCTCATAGTAGGTCTGGCTGGCCGGGTCCAGACTTTCCATGCTCCCGAGGGAGCTGTTCTTTTCTGTGGTGCAGTGGGGAGAGAGAGGGTTCCACGGCAAAGGCAGGTCACTGGGGGCAGGAAGAAAGGGGAGGCCCCCAGGTCACAGGGGCAGGGTAGCCCTGACTGGCTCCCCAATGCCTTTTGGCCCACAGCTGCTCGCTTGACGGTGCAGCAGCAGCAGCAGCCCTTCACACTGGCTCCCCCCCAGCCCCCCCCAGACTGTCGCTTGACTTTCCTCGACCCTCTGTTGACCATCTCAGGGCCAGCAACCCCTTTCGCTCCCTGCCCGGATGTGGGAGAGAAACACCCCACCATCTACTGGGACTCAGGACAAGAAGGCAACCCGAGGTGCCACCCAGCCCTTCCTGCCTGCACACAAGGATCCTGCCTGCCACTGAGGAGCAGCATCATGGGGCCATCGAATCCAGGCCTTCCCAGGGCTCCAGAGCAGCCCTTCCTGTCCAGCCACTGCCAGGCTGAAGCTCTCACTGGAGAGCCAATGCCAACCACGGGGGGGGGGGGGGAATGTGGGTTCTGCACCGCAAAGACCCAGCCCGATCCCAATCTGGGGGACATTGAGTGGGAGCAGCTCCTCCAAAAGAGAACTCCTGGCCAAATTCGCACCCGGCTCTTCAGGTTCACGTGGGTCCTGCCTGCCATGCCACATCCTGCAGCTCAGAGAGTTGGCAGCTCCTCTTGCCTGCTTGGCAAAGGAGCTGAAGCCACTGCTCCTTTGAAGGAGAACACTGTAGCTCAGGGGTGAAGTGAGGGGTCCTTGGTGACGTTACCTAGTTTGGGTGATGAAATATCTGCAAGAAAACAACCAGGCTCCAAGACCTCCTTTGCTTGCTGGCAGCCTGCTTGACTCTGCCCCCCACTTCCCCCCCATGGGACAAAACACAGTCAAGGCCTCCCGGAGAAATGGTGCCCAACACTGCATTCCAGGCTCAGGAGCACTCAGGATGGGCACAATGGTGCCCAGTCCAGCCAAAGAGGAGGTGCTGGGGCTGCCTCCAAGCCCTGCAGGAAAGCCAGGCGAGGAACGGCCGGCAAGCAGAGGCCTCTGGAGCCATGTGCTCACGTCTGGGACCCTTCCTGTCTTCCCAGCCTGGGCCACAAAAGGCAGCCGAGGCAACAGGGTCAGCTGTGGTGGCCTGCGCTCTTTCAGCCCACGATGCCAAAGCCCTGAGGGGAAAGCCAGCTGTGCCCCTGGAGAAGAATGGCAACCTTGCCCTCTGCTGACAGAGAGGACCCGCAGGAGCCAAGTAGCTGCCCCCCAGGCCCCTTGCCCTTCTTTCCTCCGGCGCTCACCTTGTCTCGCAGTCCAAGTGCCAGGAGAGACTCAGGGGGTCAGCAGGAAAGGTCATGGTGCCCTCAGTCTGGACTTTGGAGAGCTTGGCCAGATGCCATGAGGGGGGCCTGATGAAGGGCACGTTCCTCCTTTCAGAGAAAGCAAAAGGAAAGTGAGGGGCAGGAAGCTGGCAAGCCCGGTGAATCCAGCTGCCCCTCTGCCCAAGTGTGCCCTTCGCCACCTCCCGAGCCTCTCTTTGGCTCACTGCTGCTCTCCCAGGGCGGTCCGAGCCTTTTCCTTCCCGGCCCCACCCAGCTGGATGGCTGCCCCCAACCCTGACAGACAAGCTGTGCTTTGGAGAGGAGGAGGCGGACACCAGGAGAGGCAAGCCAGAGACAGTGCCCCATATCTGCCTCCCCCCAGTTCCCCACAGCCCAGCCCAGCCCAGCCGAATGCCCTTAAAAAAAGCCACCTGGGGACCTCTGCCTGGAAGTGAATGCTCAGCTGGGAACTTCCGGGCTTCTTGTCAGTTGGTGCTACTGAGGCTGAGCCACTCCGGCAAGGCGAGATCAGCCGGTGGGCCAGGACAGAGCAGAGACAGAGGGCAGGACAGGGGGGACAAGGGTAAGGAGGCCCTGCAGCCAGAGCCCTGCCTGCCCCAAACGGACTAACAGTGCCACGAACCCAGCAGCTACCAGACAAGAACCCACAGAAGGGCATCAGCAGGAGCCACGTGCACCTGCCTCTCCAACGAGAAGCCGAGTCCCGTGCCCTGTGGGGGGACCTAGGCTTTTCACTGCCATCACCCCAGCCAAGTTATCTCCTCCATTCCCCCCCAAACCCCCAAACCCATGCACAATCAGACATGGAAAGGAGAGCCCCCCCCCCCGCAAGTTCAATACACACCTATCCTGGCCAACTCTTAGCAAGGTCTGGTAAGAGAGTTGTGCCCAAGCTCCGGCCCGGCCCTTCCCAACCAGCCACTGGAGGCAACTGAGTGGGACTGGAAGTGGCCAGCCCAGCAGGGAGGGCTTCCTGCTCCTCCAGGCTCCTGGAGCCAATTCCCATCCTCATCTCCTCCCAGCCAGGAAGCGGTGAGGAAGTGATGTCCAGGGAGATAATTTTGCTGGCACTGGCAATATCAGAAGCCGAGACCCCAGGGAAGGGGCTTCCTGCCTCTTGGAGCAGTCCCTCCCCTCAAGGTGGTGGGGGGGGGAGGAAGCATCCCTCCCTCAGAGCTGCAATCCTCTGGGCCACCTGCCTCCTAGGGGAGAAGTGGGTGGACGAGGATCTCCAGGGTGGGGAGGGCCAAGCCTCTTGCCTTGCCTGGCGGGGGAGAGGGGGAATTCCAGAATGCCTCTTGCTGAAAACACGGCTTCCAGCTGAGCTTCAGGGCTGCCCTCCCTCTCTCCCCCCACACAGGAAGTGGCTGGGACAAAGTGCAGGAAGGATGAGGTCATTGCTAGCTCAGTTTGGGGGCAAAGAAGCAGCAGGAGCTGAGATGGAGCAGAGATGCTGTGGGGCCACAGGCAAGCACAACCCCAGCCCCACTGCAAAGGGCTCTTTTTATTTCTGGAGAGCTGTGAACTCTACAAATAGCGGCCTGGAGAGGTGCCAAAAGATTCCCCACCCATGCTCCACTCCAAGACAGGCCCATTATTCTGGTGCTTCCTCCATGATACTCAGGCCAGAACCATCACGTTTTCTGGCTCTCTCCCCCCCAAAAAAAGAAAAATAAAACTTTTTCAACATACCCGACTCCAGAACCCCAAACCAATTCAGATCTTGGTGGAGCCTTGGTGGAGCAGTGGGCTAATGCCTCCTTAAGTAACACCAGCTGCCTGCAATTAGTGCAGGTTCGCATCCCACCAGGCTCAAGGTTGAGTCAGCCTTCCATCCTTCCGAGGTAGGTAAAATGAGGACCCAGATTGTTGGGGGCAATAAGCTGACTTTGTAATAATGCCACTTGGGGAGGGGTGAAAGCCCTAATAAGCAGGCATATACATAGAATGAAGGCTACTGCTAAGCTTGCAAGCCGCCCTGAGTCTTCGGAGAAGGGCGGGATATAAATGGAATTTTAAAAAAAATCTACAGGAGACAGTGGGGATCTACTGGAGCAGCCAAGAGCTTTGCCGCACCCCCCCTTCCACAGCCATCCCCTCTCTCCCAAAGGGGGGGGCTGCATAGGAGCCACCTGGCCCTCTGCTTGGTGTAGCCCAAAGAGCATCTGATCAGGACACCCTGAAACTCCAGATGGTCATCTCAGTTTGTCCTTCTTTCAGGACAAGCCCTGGACCCCGAGTGACCAGGCCTTTCCAGTGGCAGGCAGACTGGCGGCCCCTGCTCTCTGGCTGCTATTGGCCTCGCCAAAACTCTGCAAGTGTTTAGTCTGCTGGGACACTTTGTGCTTTTGAGTGTTTGCAGTTCCTTTCTTTTACTGAATTGTTTTGTTTTGAATTGATGCAAACTCGCCCTGAGTGATGCGAATAGTCGGGAGAAGGGAGGGAACGCTGCAGGTATCCCCAGTGTGGGGTTCTGGAGCCTTTTGGTATCTCAAGATTTGCACCAGGGAGAAGAGGAAAGCATGGCAGTTTCAGAGGAACGTTCGAGTGGACCAATGATGCCTGTTTGCTTTTAGGGACGTGGTCAGAAAATTTCAGTGTTCTGGCAGCAGCTATTGGTGCTTGGTCCCAGCTCCAGATGGACACAGACCAAAACCGCCATGCGTTGGTGGCTCTGGCTGCAAAGGCCAGGAGAGGGAGGAAGCCTCCTTGGTTCTCGGCTTCACTGCTGACCGAGCCAGTTCTTGGGCAGTTCCCCAAATCGCCTCAGCCAGTGCCTCAGGCCAGCTTTATTGACCTGGAACTGATCCGTCCATGTAGAGAAATCCCAGATAAATAAAGAAAGCACATATAAGTCTGAGCTAGTTTCTGTTTCTTAAAGAGACCCCGCACTCTGCCAGCAGATTTGCCTGCCAATAGCATCGTCCCAGGCGAAGGTACGTCTTCTGCATTTCAGAGACATTCAGTTCTTACTAGCTGCAACGTTGAAAACAGGACCTCCTGAAAGACTGACCTGCTTTGGAGGCAGGAGAGGAACAGAGGAGGAATCAGAGTTCTTTAAAAAAGCCAACCTACTCCAGGCACAAGGGATTTCACACTGCCTTTGCCAACTACAAATTGGTGTGCAATCTCAAATTCCTGCCACAGGATGGCAGCTGCAGCCAAGCTCAAGGAGCTCAGGCACACACCCATGCCTCTTTCCCCCCCCCAGTCCAAACTGGAAATCTAGCAGGAGCAGCGCCTTGCTGACTGGACTGCAGCCCACCCGCCTCGTTTGCTGTGGTGAGAACAGAGCCCCCCAGCCCCAGAGGAAAGCTATGTGCCACCTGCAACCTCTTAATCAGGAAGAACTTCTCCCGGGCAGGAGAGGCCAGCGTGGACAGTATCTGTGTATGCAGCTGTGTGTGTGTGTGTGTGTGTGTGTGTGTGTGTGTGTGTGTGTGTGTGTCTCCTCACCTCCGGATGATCATCTTGAGCGTGCGGTAGGAGCCCTTGATCAGGATGAGCGCTTCCTGCCGGGAGCCGTAGAGCGGAGTGCCGTTGATGTTCACCAGCTCATCGCCCGAGTGCATCTTCTGTGAGAGGGCCGCTTTCCCCCCATCTTCCACCTGGAAGGGTAGAGCCAAGGTGTGAAGGGTCACCTGAAAGCCACTGCAGGACAATGGCCAGGCCAAAGGACCAGCTTGCATGCCCATCTGGGCAACTCACAGCAACAACATATAAGAAACAGTAAGTGATTTTAATCAGCTGCCACTGTCCCATAGACAAAAGATTGCTGCAATCCCCTCATGCAGGGGGAAAGAGTCTCCCCCACTCACCAAAGGAGATCCATCACGGAGCCGCCAGTTGGGGGATCTTCTTAAGGACTCCTGCAAGATCAGCCCTCAGAAAGAGTGCTTCAAGAGTCAGCGCTGCTGTAGGCGCTGGCCTGCACCATGTGCACTGAGACCAAAGCAGAGCCGAGGCCCAAGCCAAGAGAGAGGAATGGGCAGCCCTTCGCTGCCAGTCACACGGTCAGCAGAGAGAGGGCAGGGGCTCCCCATGGTCAGGCTGAACAAGAGCCAGTTGTGCTGTCCCCAGGACACGGAGAGCCCACAAGGCCTGGGCATGTGGCTGTGAAAGAGCCACACCCAGCGTCTGAGGAGTCAAGAGTTAACCTTCTCCAGGAGGAAGACCTGGTCCAGCTTCTCAGAGATCTTGTGCCAGCTTCAGGCACAGTGGCCGGTCAGTCTCAGGGTCATGGGAAGGGATCTTTGAGGGGTTCCACGCTGCAGCCTTCTTCCTCGGGTGATCTGTCCTGTGCTCCGGGCCACTGAGGGCCCCAGGAGGAGGAGAGAAGGCAGGTCCCTCCTGCGGTTGGAATCCTGCAATGAGCCGTGTGGGGCAGGCCCTACTGAACTTGGATGCTTGGAGGTGGAAGCAGTAGCAAGCCAGCTCACCAGAAGGAAGCTGAGAGAGGCAAGGCCAGCCTTGAGTGCGTAGGGAGAAGAGAGTTTGCTGGCTGGCTGCTAATTATTGCACAAAGCAATCCTTGTTCCTGCTCAGGATTTTGCCAGGCAGAAACGAAGGGTCACTATTCCCTGGCCTGGAATCAGACCTAGAGGGAGCATTCTTTGCCCCTGGGGGCGGGGCAAGTGAGTCCTGACTCCCCCAAGGCCCACACCCCAGACTGTTCAGCCCTCTGGGGCTGGGTACCTGGAGAAATGTTCAGGCCACGCCTCTTGACTAGGGGACAGAGCGCCCGACTGAGGCAAAGATCCCCACGCTGGAACAAGATCACTGCATTGTGGCCCAGGCGTTTCAAAGGAGCAACCATAAACACACGGGTACAGAGCACAGGCACCGGTGGATGCTGCCCATCTGCGCAGAGCAGCCCCAGTAGGCAGGCGCAGAGAGTGAACGAGAGCGTGGAGAGGAAGCAGGTTTCATGGGTGCTGCTCCCCAGGCAGAAAAGTACTTGGCCTGCCCACCACCTCCATCCCCCACTGCTGAGGGACCAAGCAGGATCCCCTCTGGAAAGGCGGAGCCCTTCCGAGGAGGGCTGGGGGCAGCTGGAGGCTCAGGAGAAGCACCCGACAGATGAGGCACTTTTTGTGCAGTGGCAAAAGGGACCCTGGCAGAGGGCTCCCCCCACCCGTCCCTGAAAAGTGCCCCTGGCTCTTCCCCAGAGCCTCCCAGCCAAGGGAAGCCACACAGCTGCCTGTCGGGAGCTCCATCCCTGATGGCACACAAGGGCAGTTAATCATTCATTCGCTGCCTTGGGGCTGTTCCTGGTGAGCACCGGGTTTTGGGTCTCCCTCCGGGAGAGGCTTGGCATGCGGCTGGCAACGGGAGCAGCTCAGCTCCCTTTCCTTGGGGACACAAGTCAGTCCTTGCACCCAGCAACAAATACACAAGCCTAGGAGGGAAGACCCTGGCCAATTCAGGGTAGTCCCTGTGGTCCAGGACTGCCTATATTAATCAAGAATCCTATCATGGGAGGTACCTTGGAGATTATCCAGTCTGACCCTTGGCTCAGTGCAACACCATCCCCACTAGATGGTCACCAACTTAATGGAAGAGAGTTCAGCACTTGTCCCACTGCAGAAGGGCTCCAACAACTAGGAATTCTGTGGTTGGACCTAGATTGTTGGGGGCAATAAGCTGACTTTTTAATAATGCCGCTTGGGCCCCCCGAAAGCCCTAATAAGCAGGCATATACATAGAATGAAGGCTATTACCAAGCACATTGATTTGTGCTTTAGATTGTAAGCCGCCCTGAGTCTTCGGAGAAGGGCGGGATATAAATGGGATTTTTAAAAAAAATCTGCCCAGAAAACAACTGGCTCATCTGCCCCGCTCTTCTTTTCCCCAAGCTACACCTGCCGCGTGCTTGCCCCATTCCCTCCACATCTTCCTTCAGCCTTTCACCCCCTTCTCTGGATTCCTGCTGGTCTGTCAGCGCCTTTCCTAAAATGTGGGAGCAGCTGCATTATTCCAGGAGTGAACAACGGCTTCTCCACATTGCTCAGTGCAGCTCAGGAGGACCTTTCCTCTTGGGGAGCTGAATTAGACCTTGGCACCCAGGCCCAGCTGTGAGGTCCTGATGCCCTCTGCGTTCCCTGCAGCCCAGAGGGAGCCCCTCCTCTCCCCTCCCCTTTCACACCTTTGGTTTTGCCTACCTAAAGCCCAACCTGGCATTTTTTTCTGCTGAAATTCATCCTGTGGACGTTCTATTTCAATTCCCCATTTTAAGGCTCCTGCAGTTCCTGCTTTTTCGGCATCATCCACACTGCCGATAGATAATTGTATTTCTAGCACAGCCTCCAAGCCAGGGTCAACACCAAAAGCGTTGATCCACACAGAGCTGCCAGGACCTTCCAGTCAATAATTTTCTGTAGCTTCACCTTAGCAGGCTGCCAAAGCCCAAGAAGGCCCCATAAGCTGGCTATCAACGGGGAGGGGCCGCAAGGCAGGCCCAACCTTCTTTGGAGTTTGCTGGGGAAGATTCTGGGAAAAGGGACCACAGCAGAAGCCATCAAGCCCGGCTGGGTCCAGCCCAGGGCAGTTCCCTCCATGCAGAGGCTCCTCGGGGAATTCCCGCTGGGGGGCGGGGTTGACCCCCAGGATGGCAGTCGCCACCAGTCTGCCCCCCCCCGCGCTGCCTCCCCGGATTGGGCGGGCGCCGGGGGGGGGGCGCGGCCACTCCGCCCTGAGGTGGGGCTGGGAGGCAACAGCCCCACGAGGCCTTGGCGGGCGACCGGCTTTTCTCTGCGTCCAGCCGAGCCTCCTCGCCGTCCTTGAGGAGGGAGGCGACCCGGGCATCCCTCCTCTCACGAGAGCCGCCGGGCCGGACGCCGCCGCCGACTCCTGCTCTGCCCGCTGGCGACCCGAGGTCGAAGCGGGGCACGTCCTCCGCTGTGGCCCCCTCAGCAACTTGCAAACCGCCGGACGGGAGGGGGGAGTCGGCGGAATCCTTCTCACTCGCCGCGGAGCGTCGCCATGGCCCAGAAACCCAGTAAAGTTGTGCCCAGCCGGGCCGCCGCCCTCCGCGGCTCGCGCCGGACCAGGAGGAGGCGGGAGTGAGCGAGGCGGGATGGGGGGGGGCCGAGCAACGCCCAGCCGGCGAGGGGGAGAGGCGCCCAGGCGGGAAGGCGGACTCGAGGAGGCCAGACAAAGAGCCGCGGCTGGCTCCGGACCTCCCGGCGCACGGAGCAGCGCAGCCCGCGCTCCCCGGGGAGACTGCGCCGCAGACTCACCTTGGAGACGATGAGGGGCTCGCCGTGCTCCAGCCCGCCCCGCAGGGTGAAGCCCCAGGGCGCGCCGCCGGCCAGCTGCACGTGCAGGTACTGGAAGGAGACCAGCAGTCGGCCCGGCAGCTTGGCCTGCGGCGGCGGGTCAGGCTGGAGTTGGCCCGGCGGCCACTCCATGGCACCATTCCCTATCCCGGGTGTGACCCGCGGCGGCGCTGGGCATAGATGGGACGCGGCGCGACGCTAAGCTCTGCCTGCTGGAGGGCGGACCGGCAGGAGCCCCCGGTGGGCGTGTCGTGGGCGAGTGGAGGCGCCCGGCCGGGCCGGCCCGGATCCTGCAACGCCCCGACCGAGGCGCGCCCCCAGCAGCGGAGCCGCTCCGCCTCCTCTGCCGGGCTGCTTTGGCGCGCGGGCTCTGCCGAGGGCGGGCGCTGCCGAGGGCGAGGAAGTTAACCCGGCCCAGCTTAAACGAGCTCGCCTCCCTGCACGCCGAAGATGTGGAGGCGGGAGCCCTTAGGACAGGAACCGAGGAACAGGCTTGGAGACGAAGCTAGGCCCGCCGGGCTGATCCCACCCGACCCCACTAGGGCTTTTTCGGGGGCCTCGAGGCCAAAGGGGGAAGTTGGCCCTCTGGGATCCAGGTTGAGTGGCACTCTGCCTGCTTCAAGTGCACCTACCTGCAAGGGTAACCCTGGTGCAATTGCTTGATTTGCTGGTGTAGTAGAGCTGAGCGCTAAAAACTGTTTTTCCCACCCTGCCTGTCCCTCAGGGGCACTGCTGCCAACTTTCTTTCAGCAGGAGTCACACTGGGGCAACCCCAGATGCTCCTTTGTTCCCCAACTGGTCCAGAGTAGGTGCCACCCTTGGCTCTGTGAACACCACAGCCCTGGGCCTTGGTGGGCTGGGAATGTCTTCAGATTTGTGTGGAGGAGAAAATGTGCTGTCAATTTCAAAGTCTCCTTGTGCCCGTCAGTGCAAGCGGGCCTGGGGCTGCGGAGGGGTGGGAGGGGGGAGGCAGAATGCTGGGCAGCCCTTTGGGGCCACAAGAGTGAGGCAGCAGCCGCTCTCCTGCAACCTTGGGCAGTGCCCAGACTGGCTCCATCCCTCTGTCCTGGAGTTGCTTCCTACAAGCACTAGGCACTTTTTGGGCATCCATGTGTGTACAACCCCAACATGCATTATCGAGGAGCTGCCCAGAAGTAGCAGGAAATGGGGGGGAGCTATTGTTTTTAGGAGCCTCCGAGGGTGTCAAGCATTATATGGAACTCCCTGCCACAAGAGGTGCTTGTGTTGCATTATATCAGAAGGTGGTTGTGCAGACACGAGAGAGGTGTGTGTGAGACAGAGACATTGATCCAAGGGTTGGGGGCTGCCCCCTGTCATTAGCACTGTGATATTTCAGCCTATGGCACCCCAATGCTTTTTGATGAAAAAGTCGGTCTGGCAACATGGAGCGTTGCTGTCCAGAGTAGTCTCCATCCGGTGAAGGAATTCCTGGTTTCCCAAATGCTGAATGCGGAAGGGTTAGCCCTTCTCTTGCAAGACTGTGCTGAGACCCACAGCCCTCCTGCCAGCCCCTCCTAGAATGGAGAGACTGATCTTTACACCACGCCTCCCTCCACAAAAGGCTCTTGACCATTAATTGGGGAACAGCAGATTTTTGCAAAGAGGGAGTGGGGGGGCATTGTCCTTAGTTGCCCTCTGAGGGTGATTTGAAGTGTATGTGAATGCCTGCCTATTTATTTGGTGGGTGGAGGGGTGGCCGAGCCAAGTGGGCAGGGGACCAATTGCTGAGGGGGGGGCGCTCTGCAGGCCAATCTCATCCCTCTTCTCCCTGCCTTCCTGTTCCGAGAAACCTCCCCACTGGCTTTGCCCAAGGCCAGGGAAGCCGCTGAGCCTAAAGCTGCCCTCTTTCTCCCCTGCAGGCTGTTTTGGCTTCCTCTTCCCAAGGACCAGAAAGCCCTTTTGTCCAGAATGTCCAGGGAAGGTGGGGGGGGAAATTGATCAGCTGGGGGTGCAAAGCAGCAGGCAGGGAAGTGTGCAGGGAGAGCCAGGCTACCATTTTGGGGCCATAACATGGCTTGCTTTGGCTCGTGTGAGCAGAGCCCTTGTAGCTGGCTCTCTCTCAGAGCTAATCTAGCCTGCTTTCAGGAGAGCTGCAGGATTGCCCTGTGAGACCCCTGCCCAGCAGAGGACCCTTCCTCAGGCTGGCTGCTCCTTTGGAGAGCTCATCCTGGGCATTGGGTGGCCTGGGGAAGGTCAGCCTGAGCTGAGGGCCATGGTCAAAAGCGCAGGTGACTGAGGCAAGAAATCTTGCCAAAACCAGTAATTTTGCCAAGTTCTGCTGTGATCTATTTGGGCTGATCTTTAGGGTTCCCGAAGACTCTGTGGGCTGCAACTATTGAGCATTTCTCAGCTGATCTATAGAGAACCCCGAGTGGATATCTGCAATGTTTTTCAGACATGTAATTGACCATGCCTATATAAGAGGCATAAAGTACGTCTTTATATAGATAAGAGGATTTGACACATGAGAGCAAGTTCCTGGATTGTTTGTGCTGGGAAGGAGCTTGGCTGAGCACCAAAATTTCCCCCTCCTTGAAGAACCCGGTGGCAAGGACATACCTTATGTTAAAAAACAGGAAGTTTACAGAATGACTGGAAAGCCCTGAACACTGGATTTTGGAGTCCCTCTGGCATCCAGAGATTCAGCAGTGGGGAGGAAACCACCTTCTGCTGCCCCGTAGGTCTGATGAGCTGCTTCTGGCTGCCGAATCCCCTTGGCTGCCCTCACCTGCCGGGGTGCCTCCGCTCCCCCTGCCACGAGTCCTTTCTCTGGGCAGCCCTCGCCCAAGTGTCCCCGCTGCTTTGACCCAGGGCTGTTCAGAGCCTCCCCAAGGCTACGCCATGCTCAAGGCAGTTACTTCCCAGGTGAATCTGGCTGGACCTCAACTGCCTGACTTCCAGGTTTCCCCTTGGAGACCCTTTGGAAACAAAACGTGCCCCAGAAGCAGCAGTGGTCCTGCCCAAACACCTGGGGAGCCTCAGGCCCGGCCTCCAGTAGCCCAAGGATCAGCTTAGGGGCCTCAGCTGCATCTGGCAGCCTCAAGTGGAAGGACAGGCACTTGGAAAAAGAGGGGAGCAGGCCCTACTACCCCAAAAGGAGCCAGTTCTGGGCTGCTGGGGAAGACCGATTCCCAAGCTCTGGACCCAGTCAGGAACAGAAGCGCTCCAGTTGCTGGCTCGGCCTGCCTCCCCCTCTCGGATTTTGGGTCCAGCCCAAGGGCGGAAAGACACTCCCTGCCCAGGAATGCAGTGCTGGTGCCAGGGGTGGAAGTGGGCGGGAGGGGCTGTGCCAATGGAGCCTGGGGGGGGGTAGCTCCAGTCTGCCTTGCAGGGCCAAAAGAGAAGAGAGACGGTGGCCTCCAAAGGCCTTGAAATGGGACATTCTTCAATCCCTTCTGCCAATGCTTTTACCCTGGTGGGTCCTCCCCTCCCCTATGTTTATTCTGCCCTGCTCAATGCATTCGGCTAGGACTTTTGATTATGTTTATAACTTTGACTTTATACCTTTGAAGGGTATAAAGGCCTAAATAAATAAATTATCATTGTCAATAGTTTGTACAGGATAGTTTTTAAATCACCATGTAGAAGCTGAAAACAAGTCATGGAAGGGCGCCACTTCACAAAAGTGCCACGTTCACCAAGCCAGTAGAAATACTTTGCACAAAATGATAAAAGCTGAACTTTTTCAGCATCGTGTTTGGGGGATCAAAGTGTGCTTAGCTGAAGCTGCAGAAGTGGGAAAGGATGGAGAGAAAGAGGCGGGTTAACACAAAATTATTTTTCCTGTTTTTCCAATAACTAAGATAAATAGGAGCTTGGGAGACTGGCCGCATGTAAGAAAGGCAGAGATTCCCCACAGTTGAGCTTGCATGCAAATCCAGGCCGTTTCCTGCATCTGCTGATTCCTGTGAGGCCTTCAGAGCTGTTGGCCTCAACTGCAGTTGAGCTGTGCAAGACGGGATTGTGCCCCATGAACAGAGAGCAAGCACCACCCAAGGAAGCCCATTCTTTTGTGAGTCAAGCATGTCTGCCACAAGGGGGAGCAGGAAACAGCTCAAGCAACGGGGTGCTTTTCAGATGTGCCTGGACTCCAAATCCCAGAGTTCCCGGTGGGCGTGGCCAAGAGCTTTTATGCAAAGCCAGCTGAACATAGGTTCGCATTGTGTTCTGGTCATGAGGCGAGAGTAAGGAGCTGCCGCTAAGATAAGCAGCTATGCAACCAGCCAGCAAGGCCTGCCTTTCCAAAGACGACTCTAACCGCGGCAGCGGCTTCTGTGGCCACAACGCACTGCGTTTTTCTCGAAAGAAAATGCCTTCTCTAAAGAAGCGAGCTGAGCCCCAGGCGCCTCGCCCACCTGGCTCCCTCCAGCCTGCAAGCAGGACAACCCCCCCCGCCCTTTAAGGTGGAGCGAGGCCCGCCTTTAAACGCAGCCGGCGGCGTGCTGTTTCTTACCCAGCGGCACAGGGCGGGGAGGGGGCGCTTCCCGGCCTGCGGCGAGTCTCCGGGTGGAAGGAGCTGCCCCGGGCCTGGCGCAGCTCTCCGGACCCGTGAAGCAGCTCCGGCTCCCGCCGCCCCCTGGCCTGGCTGTGACTGCTCGGGGAACCTAACATGGGACTGGGTGGGTGAGGCTCACCCGCATCCCTGCTTTCCCCCCCGGGAGACGATGCTCCCGTTGGGCGCTCCGGCTCCTGCCTTGTGACCCCGGAGCCCAGCGCCGCCGGAGGGCCACCATGGCGGGGCTGAGGCCGTGGAGCGCTTCTCTCCTCCTGGCCCTGCTGTTCCCCCTGGCGCTACCTTTGGAAGGCGGGAGGGAAGCGCTACATTCCGAGGCGCCGGCCGCCTTCGCCGCCTCCGGAGCCCTTTCCCTGCCGCTGATCCAAATGCTGCTGAGCCAGGCGCCCCCCGGATCCTGGCTCCCCGGTCCGAACCGGAGGCGAGCCAGCGGGCAGCCCCTGCGCTACATGCGGAACCTCTACCGGAGCGTGGCGGACCGGTACGGCCGCCCCCGCAGGGACGGGCGCCTCTCCAGCAACACGATCCGCCTTGTCCGACCGTCGGCCAAGGCCCGCCAGGCGGAGGCAGGTGAGCTGGGGCCGGGACTCCCTCCGGGGCTGCCGGAGCTGGGGCTCAGCGCTTGCCTCGACGTTGCTGACCTGTCAAAGGGCGTGGCAGCCGGCAGGTCCTGAGCGAAGCCAGAGGGCCGCCTGCTGCCTTTCAGCTCTCTGGAGCAGGCAACTGGCCAGAGGAGCCCCAGCCTGCAGCTCCTCTGGGCGGGGTGGGAAGTTGCTAGCCTGCAGCTCAGACTGCCAGCTTCTGGCCAGGATTACCCAGCTCTGCCGAATTGACTCTAAGTGGGAAGCTTTCCTTGAGCCAAGCATTCCATCTTCTTTTGCATGTGCGGCATGAGCTGCACGTCTTGCACAGCACAGAATGGGGCACTTTTACGGAGTCCTTATTCCAAAAGCTCTGCCTCCCCCAGGCTGCCAGCCTCTTAAAGGCCCTTCAGAATTGGGAGGGAGAGGGGGGGGGCTTTGCTCGCAGGTCCAAGGGAGACAGCAGCTTCTCCCATCTATTGTGAATACTCCCAAACTGGCATGCAGCCCACCCCAACTGGGGAGATGGACGAGCAGCATGACAAAAGAATAGGCTGGGGCTCTTCTTTAGGAAGGTTGGGGCCCCTGTGGGGCCTAAGGATGGCTCTTCTGCTCCCCTTCTTTGTACCAGCAGGCCCCTGGTTCATCTGGGCCCTTGACTACCGCCTGGAAGTGCAAGCGCCAGCCCAGCACCTCATCAGAGCTGTTGCTGTCTACGTTCAACGTCCATCCTCACCTCAAGGCCCCCTCTGGTGCACAGCCAGCCCGCTGCCTGGTGGAAGCACCCTGTCACAGGCGGCAGTCAGCCCGACTCTGCTGAAGAATGCCACCGCCACGTCGGCTGCGGAAAGCTGGGTGGAGCTGGACCTCTCCTGGCACCTCCGGCCATGGTCCTGGGCTGCCCAGAGTAGCCACCTGCTCCGCCTGCATCATGCCTGCTCCTTCCTGGAGTGGGCCTGGAGCTCTCCCCGTGGGCCTGGTGGGGGGCACCCCCCCTCCCTGGAGGATCCCTTCTTGCTGCTCTACCTCAAGGACACTTGGAAACCCTTCCGGGCTTCTGTGGGTGGGGAGCTCCCCCAAAGCTCTGCCCATGTCCACAGGGTGCGCCGGGCTGAGAAGCCGAACGTGGACCTGCCCCGCTATAGCCGCCACCCCAGGGCCAGGCCGAACGAGTGCGCCCTCCACCCTCTCCGTGTGACCTTTCGCCAGCTGGGCTGGGACCACTGGATCATCGCCCCCCACTCGTACCGGCCTCAGTACTGCAAGGGAACTTGCCCGCGGGTCCTGCGCTACGGCTACAACTCTCCCAACCATGCCATCGTCCAGAACCTGATCAATGAGTTTGTGGACCCAAACATCCCTCGCCCTTCCTGCGTTCCTTACGAGTACAGCTCCATGGGTGTCCTCATGATTGAGCAGAATAACAACATCCTGTTCAAGGTGTATGAGGACATGATCGCCAAGTCCTGCACCTGCCGATGAGCAGCCTCGTCTCTGGCAATGAGCTCTGTGGGTTGCCCTCTTCCCTGGGCCTATGCTCCCACCCACTGCCTCACAGAGAGAATCCAGATTTTAAGGCATTTGGCAACTTTTCACTTGGATCCAAGACCTCCTTTCCCAAGGTCACAGAGGACTAGCACCTTGGTTGGGCTGTTTTACGAAAGGATTTTTATGCACAGATTGGCAAATTGTCCTCCTTTTTTACCAGAAAAAGTATGCAGGTACTCCTGGAACGATTTCACCCTGCCAGAACTTGGTAGAGAACAGTTGAAGGAAGTGCAGCCGTTATGGTCATGCTGAGGCAGGAAGGGTCCCTCCGCTTCCCCCTCCCCAGCGTTTGTCTCATTGCCTGCATGTGCATCTTGATGCCGGGGTCGCTGCCCCTTTTGGCCCAGCAGGGTGGCTGTGTCCTGCAGTCCAGCCTGAAAAAAATGGATGTGCAGGAGCAGCAGCCACAGGTTTCTCCCTCCCATCCAGAGGCCCTCTTTCCCCCCCACCAGCCAGTGTCCCCTCCCCCAGCAAGAGCTGTGTGGTCTCTGGAGTACTCAAAACCCCCTTTTCTGTTCCTGCTGCTTGAGGGGCACTGCTCTGTGGCCAGTTCTTTGCTTTGCTGCTACTACCTCCCACTCTGCAAATAAAGGCACACTCACGCCATCCACAACCCTGGGAGATGTCAAGCACTGAATTCCTTGGGGGGAAGAGCCCCCTGGAGGTTGCTTCCTGAGAAGGCTGTTCTGGAAGCAAAGGGGAGCTTGTCTTTTAAACCAAGGAAGAAGAGTGTTTAGGTGTGTGGTTGGGGGTTACGCATCCTGCCTTGCCCAGGAGAGATGGCTGGTGGGGGCTTAGTTGGCTGGGCCTTCCCTGGGAGCTGTCCCCTCGTGTCCTGGGCTTGATGGAGTCTTGGGCGGGAGGGAGCTCCTCACTTGGTTTTGGCCTTGTCATGCACTGGACAATGGAGCAGGCCTCCCCGTCCCCTGGCCCTCCCTGTGCTTCTGCGGCCTTGTCCATGTCTTTCTCTTCACCCTTATTTGTTTGCACCTGTTGCCTACCTGGCCTGAAAAAACTGCCATAACTTGGGAAAACTTTCTATTTATTAAATGGTGTATTTAAATGAAATTATGCAATAAATTTAGTTTCTGTTTTGCTAAAGATGAATGCAGTCTCTGATTTGGGGAAGAAGGAAAAATTGGACAAGGAAAGGGGGAGGTGCCCAGACTGGCCCATCTGACCCACAATTCAGCTCCCACACAAGACAATTGTCGCATCTGCAGCACAGAATCGGCCATTCCCCAACTCGCGGCTGTAGGTACTTCTCTGCGGCCACCCAGGTAGCCCGAGCACTTGCCACCAGCCGCTGTTCCTCTCTTCCTGATAGGGCTAATCGGGAGCACCACAGAGCAAAGCAGGATTCAGTGCAAAAGGGTAACAATACAGCCTGCCCAGCATGTTTCCAACTGGCAACTGGGTGCAATTGGGGGGGAGCAATTCCAACTCCCCAAGACTGGCAATCTCCACTTCACAGCCCCAGCTGAAAAGGGCATGATGCGACTTCCGAGGAATTTAGGCCTCTCCGTGGTTCTCTTGGTCTTGGGCTGCCCTATGGCTGCAGAACGTGAGCCATTCACTATTTCCCCTATTAAGCACATAATGATTTATGAAGGGAGGAAGATGAAGGCTGAAATGTTCCTGTACTAAAGCACAGACTATCAGCAAGAATATTTGAGGAACAACATGTTGCCTATCAATTTTTCAGATGGCACAAATTGGAAAAAACGCTAACACTTTAGTGTCAGAAATAAATTTCAAAACAATGTTGCAGAGGTGGGCTAAAAATGAGGGAAATCCTTGCAAAGCTTTGCAGGTAAGAAAGGAAAAGTACCCATAGTGAGGATACCTGTCTTAGTAAAAGTACTTGTGAAAAAAGTGGAATAGTGGTAGATTATGAACATATAATGTAGTTACAAAACAACTTCTCCTCCACCCCCCACCCCCCCCACAAGCAGGGGTCTTCAAACTTGGCCTTTTTCTGACTTGTGGACTTCAACTCCCAGAATTCCTCAGCCAGGCATGCTGGTTGAGCAAATGCAATGATGGGCTGCACGGTTCCCAAACTATCGCTTCACTGTAGCTTGGTTGGACCTAATTGCGAGTCCTGTGGGTTCTGGGTATGACCCACAGCAGGAGCCTGCTAGATATGAGCAGGCTCAGGAAGGGCCAGAGGAGGAATGGGGCCCCAAACAGACGCTAAGCAACAGGAGGGAAGTCCCACTGACTCGGAAGGGTTTTTCTTGTCAGGAAAACAACAGGCAGATATCGCATCGGAGGGATAGGAGGGCTTGCTGTGTCATAGGAGAGGAATTGAGGTCCAGCAGCTCTTCCTCCTCCTGCCTCACACCCAGTTTATCACATCAGTGGAGCATCTATGGAGTCCGATTTTGCCATTGCTATATTCCAGGGTTATTGGCTCACGTTGCAAGAAGGGCAGGGTTTTGAAAATGGGCACTGCCAAAAAGTTCATTAGCCCCACATTTAATCTCTCCCTGAGCTCTGAAATGGAAATAAACACCAATATTACAAATAGCCTTTCCAATGACCTCATGTGGACCGCAATGTGGCCAAAAACACGTGGGAAAGGGAACAGGAAGAAATGGCTCCGAAGTTGAAAATCCATCCTGTCCCGACTGCTAGCTTTCTGCCAAGAAACCGGCATCCTCTCAGTTCAGTGAAATTCCTCGCCTAGAGGTAACCTGCCGACCATCCCGCTCTTAATCTCTGGCTCGGCTCCCTTCGTCGCGTTTAAAGTTCGCCAGCCGCGAAAGAGGGGAAGATCGTCGCCAACTCGGAACCTAAACAAGTTCCAATCTCCTTTGCGAGGAAAGGTGCAGCTCCCGCTCTCAGCAGCAGGCGGCGCGCTCCTACTCCCCGCCGGCTCCCAAGAAGTAAACTTCCGAAAGAGCGCTGGAGGCGGCGGCAGGTCCTGGCAGGGCGCTAGTCTTCGCGGTCCCGCAACAGGCGGCCCCACAAGCCGCTGGAAACAGGTCTTCGCCGCACCAGGGGCTCCTCTTTGTACTCTTTCGGCGAGGGGCGTCTTCCTCCGCCCCCAAAGCGAGCGGGAACGCGAAACCTGCTGGCTTACGGGGCTTCCAGGACTGCCCGGGAGACGCAGTTAACCCTTTCTCCGCTGCGTGGGGAGGCGGCCTTCCAGCCGGCGACCCGTCCTCCTCACTCCAGCAGGGGCTAGAAAGGAGGAGGGGGCGCAGCTGCTGCCGGCCGGCAGCGGGGCGGGAACTGGGCGGGGCAGGCCGTGCCGGGCGAGTGTCGGAGCTCTGGGCTCTGGAGAGGCAGCCTCGGCGGGGTCGAGGAGCACAGCCATGCGGAGCAGGAGCAACTCCGGGGTGCGGCTCGATGGCTACGCCCGTTTGGTGCAACAGACCATCCTCGGGCACCAGGTGAGCCCTCGGTGGCAACGAGCGAACGGGCAAACCTCACCGCCTCCCCCCCCCCCGCCCGCTGCCTCGCGGCTTTTCGGTCTCCGCCAGCCGGACTTTCCAGTTCCGCGGGGTTGCGGGCGCCGCGCAGCCTCCGGTTCCCTGCCTCCAAAGCGCTGCTTGGAGATCGGAGGGTTTTCTGATAATTCCCTCCCTGTTTGGCTTTTTTTAATCTGTTAGAGATTGTGAGGCAAGGATACCCACTGGGGAGGGGACTCTCCAGGCCTCCTTTCCCAAAGGAGGAAGAGGGGCCAGAGACTCATCTCATGAATGGGCAGGACTGAAGCAGTGCCAGGCTTCCCTGCTCCCCAAACTGCAAGGGAAGGGAGGCTGGCAGAGCAAGGCCAGAAGTGATGCCATAAGGCTGTTGCCAGCCAGGAGAGCTGTACATTCAGGCGCTGGGGCAGCAGGTGGCAGAGCCCACGGAGGGGAGGGAAAGAGCCAACAAGGATCCCGGCTGAGTGTTTTCAGCAGCCATCACCGGTCAGTGGGCTGAACTCCTACCTTGCAAAGGTCTGGGGAGTCCAATGAAGTGGTTATTTGCAAGCTGAGTCTCTTGGCAGAATCTGTGAAAAGGGTGAAAGCATTTGAAAGGGTGGGGCTACTTTGAGCAAGTTCCAGTTGGCCCAGAATCTTCCCCCTCCCCATTTGTTGGTGGCTGTCTAGATGTTGGCCTGAGCAACTTCTGGGGCTGCCTCTGCTGGGATTGTCCTGAGGAGGTTTGCTTGGTCAGCAGCCTCTGAAAGAGGGTCCCGGTGGCTCCTTGGTCTGCAGGGTCAAAATCAAGGGCACCTTCTAGGCAACTCTGATCTGCCTTGCTCACCCAGTGTGCTGTGGATCTGACCGTGGCCGCAGGGTCACAAGGACCCAGACATCCATAGGAGGTGGGAGGTCAGAAACTGGTCAACAGGCTTTAATTGCAATCACTTGTGCTGGTCTCTAGTCCTCTGAGACTTTCTTTTTAAGCAGTCTGCCCTTCTCTCCCCCCCCCAACCCTGCCCCGCTTTTGGCCCCAGAATCCAGTTACAGGGTTGCTTCCTGCCAGCTGCGACCACCCAGACGCCTGGGTCCGAGACAATGTCTACAGCATCCTGGCTGTGTGGGGACTGGGGCTGGCCTACCGGAAGAATGCTGACCGTGATGAGGACAAGGCGAAAGCGTATGAGCTGGAGCAGGTACAGCCTGCAATGGAGAGGGGAGGGGAGGCTGTGTGGCAAAGCCCTCCTCCTCCTCTGTCACCAGCCGATCTAGAATAGCTCCCAGCCAACATCCAAACCCCTCTTGTGGATAGGTTGGAAAGGAGCTGGTGGGGTTTTGCTTTCTTAGCACCTGTTACACATTTCTTTCGCCTTGGGGCTGAGTAGGCGAGGTGCGTATCTTACACGTTTCCATGCGAGGATGCCTTAAACTGGTGAGATTTGGGGAATAGACACTCCCTTTCTTGGGGAGCAAGAGCTGCAGCACTGCCCTGTGGCCCCCAGGAGTCCTGCAGAAGGGGAAGGGTCTCTCCTCCAAAAGAGCTTCCCGGGAGCAAGTGGGCCTGCCTGAACTGCTAGAAAGAGGGAATCCTGGGACAATCGGGCCTCCTTCCTGGCACCAGGAATGGCCTGCAGTGACCCTAGTAATCTTATCTCCTGCCTGTAAAGGTCAGGCTTGTAACACTGGATCTTGGGGCCAGGGCTTCCCACTGGTCCTCACCTGGGCCTAGGGTGGGGGCGGCTGCTGTGCAACACCGAGTCTGTCCCTGTTCCTCACCCACCCTGGAGGCCGGGGTGTCAGTGAGCAGCTGGCTGGAGCTGGCCCAGTGAACCCGAGTGCCAGGCCAAGTGTCCTTCCGCTGTCTCAGCTGTCTTGCCCTTTGGAGGCTTCTGTTTATGAGGGCAAGACAAGTGGGAGGGGAGGGAGATAGGTTGCCCTGTGCCCCATACCGGCGCCTAGAGACCCTGGGTGTCAACAGCCAGGCTGCATCAGCAAGCAAAGAACAGGCTGCAGCAGATGAGCCGGCTCGGGTTACAAGCTGGACCTCAGAAAGGTCACCTTGCCTCTTTGGCCGCCCTCCGAGCACCACTCTCCCCTTTCCTCCTCTTGCAGAGCGTGGTGAAGTTGATGAGGGGCCTCCTGCAGTGCATGGTGCGGCAGGTAGGGCTCCTGAAGGGTAGCACAGCTGGCAGGGGCTGTGCCACTCTGGCCCCTGGCAAAGGTGGGCTCCTAGGCTTCGGCCAGGCTCATTCCTGGCCCTCTACAGACTAACAGCTGGCTTGCCAGGCCACTGGCTGAGGCCAAAGGACAGCGCAGCCAGCTCCTGTTGGCCACATGCTTTTTGCCCAGGTGGACAAAGTGGAGGACTTCAAGTACAGCCAGAGCCCCAAGGACTGCCTGCACGCCAAGTACAACACCCGCAGCTGTGCCACTGTGGTGGGGGATGACCAGTGGGGCCACCTGCAGCTGGACGCCACTTCCCTCTATCTGCTAATGCTGGCCCAGATGACGGCCTCCGGTAAGACCTCCTGTGATCATGTCTTCAGGGCAGGGAGGGGCACGGAGACGGGACACCCCCGGCTTCCCTCTGGCAGAGCACCTGGGAGGGAGCGCCCCCCCCAGGCTGTGCCTCGCATCTTCTGTCTTCCAGGGCTTCACATCATCCACAGCCTCGATGAAGTCAGCTTTGTCCAAAATCTCATCTTCTACATCGAGACTGCCTACAAGACTGCGGTGAGCGGCGCACAGCCTGGTGCTCTGGGGAACCCAGGGGGGGAGGGGGAGCTGTGGGCAGCCGTGCCTCCAGGGGCAAGCTCAGTGAGGAACGGCGTTAATTGGCAAGAACATTGGGGTATTTGAAGTCCAAGGGCCTCTTCAGCCAGCTGGGATCCAGCAGAGGAAATGGAGGAAAGCTTCTACCTGGCTGAAAAGGCACAGCCACTTTCCCAGGGAAAGGGGAGGAAGCCAAGCCAGGTGGGGCACAATTTGGTAGCCAGGCTGGGCACCCACTTTGGGCAGACCAGCTTGTCCTCTGCCAGGCTGCTTTCCTCTGGTGCCTGGCTCGGCAGCTGAAGGCTCTGGACCTCACCGCCAAGAGCCAGAGCCTTCCGTGTCTTCCAGCATCATCAACACGTCCATGTTGTTTGGCAGGACTTTGGGATATGGGAACGTGGCGACAAGACAAACCAAGGAATTACGGAACTGAATGCCAGCTCGGTGGGCATGGCAAAGGTGAGGGGAGCCCTGGGCTGCTGGAGCGGCTCAAGCCCATTGTGGAGCAACAAGCAGCATGCCCAGTAGGCTTTTCGTGGCCCAGCAGGTGGAGGGCAGATTCCGCAAAACCTGGCTGTCCCCAAAGCTATTCCCAATTTTAGGGAGCTGCAGGACTCCCAGGCCAGGAGCATCTGATGCCGGTGCTTGTGCCGGGAGGCGATTCCTTTAGCAACTCGACTGTTTCCTAAATCTTTTGGCGTGCCAGAAATTTCAGTATCGGTAAACAGGGACTGTGCCCAGCTGTACATTGTCTCCAAATGCTTTTCAGGCAGCGCTGGAGGCCTTGGACGAACTCGACCTCTTTGGCGCCAAGGGGGGTCCCCAGTCGGTGATCCACGTCTTGCCAGACGAGGTGCAGCATTGCCAGGTGAGGGGCAGCATGAGCCCCGCCTCCAGGAGGCCTTGGATTGAGGGGAGCAGAGGGAGGGGTCGAAGGTAGCTGAGACTGACGGAGGCTCCCACTTCACAGGGCCTCTTGGCCAGGTCCCCAGTCTGCCTCTGCTCTGGGGTGTGTCCTGTGTTGCACCCGGAGCACATGGGCACTGCCAGTTGCCTGAAAGGCTGCAAGCTGCTGGCCTGTCTTGCACAGTGTCCTTCGGTTCTGTCTCGGCAGTCAATTCTGCACTCCATGCTGCCGAGGGCCTCCACTTCCAAGGAGATCGATGCCAGCCTCCTCTCGGTCATTTCTTACCCGGCGTTTGCGGTGGAGGACACGGACGTGGTGGAGAAGACCAAGGAGGAGATCATTGCCAAGCTGCAGGCAAGCGCTTCGGCCCTGGGTGGCCAGGCTGCGGTGCAGCCAGTTCAGCTGCTGCTCCTTTGGCTCGCCAAGGGCTTGACGTGTCCCTCTTGCTCTCAGGGCCGTTACGGTTGTTGCCGGTTCCTCCGCGATGGCTACAGAACCCCCAAGGAGGTAAGCTCCAGCATGCCGGTTCCAGGCCCCAAGAGGCCTTGCCTAGATCGGAGTCTCCCGGGCAGTCGGTTACAGGACGTTGCTTGGCAAAGGCCGGGCCCTACACGCAGCCAGGTGGAGCCTTTACGTTTTTAGAGTGGAAGCTGCCTGCAACAGAAGTGAAGCCATTGAGTGTCAGGGCTGAACAGGGCGGGCGGAAGTTGACCTGTGCTTTTTTGAGCAGTTGGCAACATTTTATTGCAAGGAGAAATGTGGTTTGTTTTGGGATCAGAGATATATTGTTTAAAAAGCAGCAAGACGGGTTAATATTTGGAAAGTGGGTTGTGCCCGCTGCAGCTTCTTGAGCGGAGGCTCCTCTGCCCTTGTGCTGTTCTGCCCAGTTGCCTTGGAGAAAGGAAGCGAGATGCTGTTCCCATCCGCTTCCACTGATCACCCTCCTGCCGTCCCTCGCAGGATCCCCAGCGCCTCTACTACGAGCCTGCAGAGCTCAAGCTCTTTGAGAACATAGAGTGCGAGTGGCCGCTTTTCTGGACCTACCTGATCATTGACGGCCTCTTCAGCGGCAATGTGGAGCAGGTGGAGCTGGGCAGAGTGTTGGGCTGGAGTGGGGCTGGCCAAGACCTGCGCCAACCCAAACCCCACGCCTGACAGTCCCCACACCTCTTTCCAGGTGCAGGAGTATCGCGAAGCTCTTGAAGGGGTCCTGATCAAGGGGAAGAACGGGGTGCGGCTGGTACCAGAGCTCTACTGCGTCCCCCTGGAGAAGGTCAGCAAACGGGGGGGAAAGGAGCCCCCCCCGAGAAGAGATGCCTGCCTGCCTCTGGCAACTCCTGTGGAGGCGAGATGGACAAGCATCCAAGGGCCCAACTAGGACTGGTGTTTAGCGGATACATTTACATCTTCCAGGCCCAGTTTTTTTTCTGGATGCAAATTAACAGACAAAACTGTCTTAACATATTTGAAGTGGGCCCTTCTTTGAAAGCATCTAAACTGGAAGCTTCTGTAATAGATTTTCAGTCAATCCCTGAGAACTGTGCATTCCCTGGCTTTTCTGTTTCCTTAAGGGGGTGGATCCGGCCGTGCAGGTGTAACTAATCTGCAGCTCCTGGCCTTTTTCTGCTTCTGCAATCTGTCCTGATAGGTTGAGGAGGAATACAGCCATCCCCACACCGTGGATCGCCTGCCCGTGGGCAAGCTGCCACTGATGTGGGCCCAGTCCCTCTACATCCTGGGCTGCCTCATGGCAGAGGTGAGCTTCAGCCCCATCCTTGCCTTGGCGTCACCTGAAGCTCTCGGTGGGTGACAAAGAGAATCTCCACAGCCCCCTCGCCAGGCCTAGCTCAGCACAAAGCCGCCTGCTTGTAGCTTCCCCGGATGCCAGCTTAGACCAGGCACTTGATCACCCCAGGGGGGCTTGCATAGGTTTGCTCTACACACCTTGCAGCTGGCTTCTCTGGGCCTCCCCAGATCAGCATCAGGTATCCCAGCAAGGCTTGCTCAGTGCAATGAAACCTGCACCATCAGGAGCAGTATACCTCTGTCCACCCAGTAGCAGAAACAGGCTTTTCCTCTGGATTTTGTGGGTGGCCTTCCCAAAGAGACCAGGTGGAGCCTGAAGGGGGGGGGAACAACTGAACCCTTGCCATAATCCAGCTCCATGCCTCTCCCCACAGGGATTCCTGGCTCCGGGAGAAATTGACCCTCTGAACCGCCGGTTTTCAACCATTCCCAAGCCGGTGGTGGTGGTGCAGGGTGAGAGGAAGCATGGGATTGCCAGCGTGGATTTCCTACAAAATGGAGGCGGGTGTGGAAGGTGGTTGCTCTGGAGGGGTTCTGGGTGATCTGGAGAGTGCTTGCCGTGGGCCAGCCCCCGTCGCCTAGCCTGGGCAGCCAGCAACCGCCAGGGCCTCCGGGCAGGGCCCCTCCAAGCCT
The DNA here is from genome assembly GCF_947247035.1 of Vipera ursinii. Taxonomy (NCBI): domain Eukaryota; kingdom Metazoa; phylum Chordata; class Lepidosauria; order Squamata; family Viperidae; genus Vipera; species Vipera ursinii. The sequence continues at coordinate 308,052 of NC_139525.1, read as the reverse complement.
GCAGGTCTGCCCTGACCCCACCCTTCTTTCTCCTGGCTAGTGTGCCTCCTGGCAGAGACGGAGGCCATCCGGGCCATCCTGAGCAAGGAGGGCATTCTGGTGGAGACAGTGGCCGAAGTCCACCCCATCCGAATTCAGCCAGCCAGGATCCTCAGCTACATCTATGCCCGCCTGGGTAAGCCCAACAGAAGATTTGAGAGACCCCTTCCCCACCCCCACTCTCCCCAGAGTCTTGCTGGTGGTGATTGGGGCAGTGGGGGGAGGGTTCCGGGTCCTCCATGATTGACCACCAGACTCTTGCTCTCTTCTGCCTCCAGGTGGATGGAGGCTCTTGACCAGCTGCAGGTGTAACTGGCAATGCAGGATGAATGAAGGGGGGGGAGGGTGCTTCTGCAGCTGAGCCAGCTGTCCCTTCTCTTGACAGGCCGCAACAAGCGCCTGGGCCTCAGTGGGCGCCCCCTCCGACACATGGGGGTGCTTGCAACTTCCAAGTTTTATGACATCCGGGACAACATCTTTGCTTTCACCCCTGAGGTTGGTGAGGGGAGAGGGCAAAGCCATGCTCCTTGGGGGGGGGGGGCAGCAGCAGGAAGCTGCCTCCAGGGCATTGGAGAACCTTATTGGTGTATGGGGAGGTTGTTTGTATTGTCAGGTGAGGCCAGCTAAAGGACCTGGCAGTTCCTCCGTTTTCTCCTGGAGCAGATCCAGAGCACATTTGACACATAGATCCCACAAACCCCCCTCCCTTTAAGCTCCACCAGAATGCCCTATGAACCCCTGCTGATTGAGGGGAGGGGCTTTCTCCCCCACCCCCAGCAGTACACTGCCCTTCTCCTTGGGAGCCTCCCTCTCTCCCCCCCCCCGCCTCTCTTCTCTCATCGGCATCATCCATCCTGCCCGTCCCTGCAGTTCATCGACCAGCAGCAGTTCTACCTGGCTCTGGACAACCGGATGATTGTGGAGATGCTGCGGACAGACCTTTCCTACCTGTGCAGCCGTTGGGGCATGACGGGGCGCCCCACCATCACCTTCCCCATCTCGCAGACCATGCTTGGTGCGTTGCCTGCGTGGTGGAGGGCTGGGCTTCCAAAGGGGGAGGAGTGGCAAGCCTGGCCAGGCACAGTTTGCCTGGCCTTCCTCTGAAGAGTCACCAACCCTGGGCTGCTTTTTCCCTTTTGCAAAGATGAAACAGGGGCCAACCTCCACCCAGCTATCTTGGCTACGCTGCAGAAGTTGCAGGATGGGTATTTTGGAGGGGCAAGGTAAGCGAAGGTGCCTTTTCCTCCTGGGGCAGCTCTGGCTCCCCACCTGGTACAGAAGTGCTCATGGGAAATTTGAGGTGATGAGCTCAAGGGGGATCCCTCGGAGGAGGGGATGTTGCCCCCTCTGGCACGGGGACTCTTCCCACCTGTCCTTCTCCCTCTGCTTTGGCTACTGCAGGATCCAGACTGGTAGGTTGTCTGACTTTCTCACCACTTCATGCCGCACCCACCTCAGCTTCATGGATGCCGGGCTGGAGGGTAAGCTTTATGCCGATGACTATGGGCTCAGCCTTGAGAGCTTCAGAGATTTAGACCCTGAGGACTGGATGCATGGCTTTCAGTTGGCAGAAGATGGTAAGGAGATGGGACCGCCCCTGCTTCCTGCACTTGAGTGTGCGGTGGTCAGGAATGCCGGACCTCTTAATCCAGACAGTAACAACAGCCTCCTCGCTGGAGCGTAACTCACGGTTGTCAGTCCACAGGAATTAACCTCCACCCCTCCCTCCGAAGGTGCTGCCCCTTCCGGCCGTGGCTCTGCGTGCCCAGGCTGAAGAGGGAAGGGGGCACCATCCTGGCTCATGTGGGGAGCTACTCTGAGGAACCATCCTGGAGAGAAGGCCAAAAGGGAGAGGGGGGAGCGGGGTTTCCAGTAAGGGTTCCCCGACAAATCTCAAGATGTCCCCTCAACATACACACACTGAGGAACCCCAAGAAGGCTGAACGCCAAGAGAGCTCCTGGCTCTCTTTCTGCTCAACTGGGGGAGCCAAAGGCAGACAAGGCAGGGTGTCCCTGTTAAACTGGGGCCTCCCTGGGCCGGGATGGAAGAGGCAACAACCAATTATGTTGACGCGTTGACGCTAGGCGGGTCTTGGATGAAAAACCTGCTGGTTGTCCCAGGAGGGTTTTTTCCACCTGACCAAATGCATCTCCAAACAGCTTCCCTATAAAGCCATCAAATTGTCTCTGCCAGGACTTCACTGCCCCTAAGCCAGGTGGGAAAGCAGGCAAAAGGTGTGCTCCCCATTTCCCCTCTGGAGCTCTCCCGGGCAATGACAGACATCTCTGCTGGCTTCTCCTGCTGCCACAAACACCCTCCTCCTCCTCCTCCTCCTCCTCCACCTCTCCTCTGGACTCATCACCCCATTGTAACAATGTCTGTAACCAGCCTGTGGTCACCCCTCCGTACCACCTCTGAGTACTGGCATGGATGCTGCATGTTTGCAGTTGGGGCAAATGCTTCACCCTCTGGGCTGCTGCATGTGGGAAGGTCATGGGCTGGGTGTTGGTGCTGAATAGGGCCCGCTGTGGTGGTGAATCACCCAGGCAGCCTCGGAGAAATGTGTGAGCATCACTCAGGCACTCTCAGCCTACGAATTGTGGGAGATGATCGGACCTCTTCGGGGAGGTGTGTGTGTGGCTCTAGCAATGAAACCTGGATGGGTGGCAAGCAGCTTTCCTTGTGGAAAAATGGCTTTGCAATCATTTGCTGACCAACGGTGCCCAGTTGGTGGCCCCAGGCATGTGGAAGGGGCCATTGTGGCTCTTTTGACATCTTTGAGGGGGGCATGAAATGGTGCTCCTCCCCTGCTTTATCAAGGACTGGCCTGGCTGGCACCATCAGCCATCTTGCAGGCCTCACAATAGGGGCTTATCTGCTGGCTGGGCTTTTTGGGGCTTGCACAGGCACACCCCCACATCCTTTGGTTTGGCCAGGAGCCCTCTGGACAGGCAGTTCTGCTCCTCTGGGCTGGTCTAAGGTTTTCTCCCTGTTGCTCCTCTCCTTGCAGCTGACCTCTGTGATGATGTTGCCCAATACCTCGACCAGCTTCTCCATCAACCCACCTCCAAAGTCAGCCTTCCACCCCCAGCTCAAAAGGGGGGGCTGAATCGCTTCCGTGCTGCTGTCCACAGCACCCAGGACCTCCTGTCCCTGATGTCGAAGGCAAAGGAGATGCACATGGAGAGTGAGCATCTGCCTCTAATAATAGCCATGCGTAGCACATTGAGGTGACGGGGAAAGGCCCCTTACCCTAAATACCCTCCTCATCTCCTGAGCTCTGATGGCTGGTCGCTCTGCCCAGCAAGCTGCCAACCGTGCCACGTCCCTGAAGGTGAGGGCGTTGTTTCTGTCTCTGCTGCAGACATCAACCTGTACATACCCTCCAAGCTTCTCCTGGATGGTCAGCCATCAGCTCACTTGCTGGGTTCGCCCCCAAACCAGGACGCCCAGGTGAGGTTCCTGAATGGTGTCCCGTCTCCTTGGACTGCTTCCATAGCCCAGAGCAACAGGAGGGGGGTGTTCTAGCCCTACCAGGAGCCATCAAAAGCTCCCCCCAAGCTTCTGTTTGCAAGCTGGTCAGTGGAAGACTGGTGGCCCTGGGCGATGTTTGCACCTTCTCCTCCTTTCAGATGCATAAAGTGTTTAAGCCGCATCTCTCTGTCCTTGTAAACTCCAGTGATGAGCTGATCAAAGAGACAACTTTCCCCCCAATCCTCCTGTTGTCTTTCTTCCACAAGTTTTCCGTCCTCCCTGGCAAGGTTTGTCTCCCCAAGGAAGCAAGCGGGAAGGTGGACTGCCAGGCCTTGGTGGACCAGCTCCGTGAATGCCAGACACTGCAGGACCAGGCCAGCTGCCTCCATCTGCTGCACAGCCTCAAGTAGGAACCAGGCAGAGCTCTTTCCCCTTCTTTTCCCCTTGCAGCCCCACGGAGGGAGGGAGGGAGACTCGCCCTAGATAACTGTTCCTGCAGCATTTGCAAATGCCAGCCCCTGTCCACAACTCCGCAGCAAGGGGGCTCCTCTTGAAGGGAAGAAATCTCCCTGTGGTTCCTGCAATGATCCATGGCAAAGGCAGAAGGGAGGCTACTCCGGAGGAAGCCCATTCCCAGCAGCCTGGACTTACGTGTTACACCAGCCCTGCCTGCAGCAGCCTCAACAACAACTGCAGCGCCAGTTCCATTGGGCTGCTCCCCAAGCAGGCTGCTTGCTTGGCAAGCTGGGTGCCCGCTACTGCCCTGAAAAGCCCCTTTCTCTAACCAGCTTCAGTTGCACTTTCAGGGGGGCCGACTGGGACACTGAGATCCACGGCACCAGAGGGACCACCATCAAGGGTCTCCTGGTGGAGCTCTATGGCAAGGTTGGGGCGACTCGCCAATGGGCCCTGATCCGCTACATCTCTGGCATCCTGAAGAAGAAGGTGGAGGCCCTGGATGAGGTAATGGACCTTGACCTGGGCTGACCGGGCTCTGTGCCTTCCCTTCTTCCCGAGGCAGCCCTGTGTGGCCCTCCCTGCTTGACGAGCTTCTCTCTCTAGGCCTGCACAGACCTCTTGTCGCACCAGAAGCACCTGACTGTGGGGCTGCCCCCAGAGCCTCGGGAGAAGACCATCTCTGCGTGAGTCCCCAGCCTGATTGTAGGCTCTGGCTAGATTACCATCTTTTAAAAATATTTTTATTGCTTGAACAAACAGAAAAAGAGACAAAGTGTATCATTATAACAGTTATTAACAATTCTATAGTTACCTAATGTAAACATTCAAATACAAGGCAGCCGGCTGTGGGCTCCTCAAAATCTCCTGCCTCCACAGTCCCCTGCCCTATGAGGAGCTCACCCAGCTGATAGACGAGGCCAGTGAGAAGAACGTGAACCTCTTCATCCTGACGCAGGTAAGCTACGACCGGCATTTCTCTGGGTTCCTACAGTGGCCGGGTCTGCTAAGCGCTGCTCCTCCCACTCTGCAGGAGATCATGGTCTACCTTGCCATGTACATCCGGACGCAGCCGGCCCTGTTTGCGGAGATGTTTCGCCTGCGTATTGGGCTGATCGTTCAGGTGATGGCAATGGAGCTGGCCCAGTCGCTCTGTTGCTCAGGTGCGTGGGACCAGCCCGGGTGCTGCTAGGCCAGCTGGCCAATTGGAGGCCTCCTCCTGTGTCTGAAAGCACTTGTGGCTGGGGGGGCGGGGGGGAAGAGGGCCGCAGCGAAGGGCCTTTTGGATGGGCTGCGGGTGAGAGAAACGGTGGGTTGTTCAGCTCCTCCTTTCCTCTTCCTCTGGCTTCAGATGAAGAAGCTGCCGAAAGCCTGATGAATCTCAGCCCTTCCCATATGAAGAACCTTCTCCATCACATCCTCAGTGGCAAAGAATTCGGTGTGGAGAGAAGCGGTGAGTTGGGGGGGCTGGGAGGGGTCCTCTCTGCTCAGCCCTAATGGATACAACCAGCTTGGGAGTCCTGGGACTTGTAGCTCCAGCTCTCTGAACCCACCAGCTGAAGGAGCTCCAGGAACCCAGGCTGGCATGCTGAGTCTTGGGCCTGATGTTCCTGCAGTGCGGGCCACGGATTCCACCCTGACCCCAGCAGTTTCCATCCGTGAGTTTGGGGCTGTGGGAGCAACAAAGTCGGAACGCACCGGCATTGTCAAGCTCAAGAGTGAGATCAAGCAGGTGGGCTGCTCTGCCTGGCGTTGCCCGGGCAGGGGAGGATAATTTCAGAGGCAGGAGGGTAAACGTGTCCACTGGGAAGTTGTAGCTTTCTCCACCCTGGCAGACAGTTGCTCTGCTGAGCCCCAGATGGGGACGTGGGCTTCCTTCCCTTGTGTGGCAGCCAAAGGGACTCAAGGTGGCTGGCAGAATTTTTGAGCCAACTCCTCTAGTCACTTCCCGGCCTGGGCAAATGTGCTCCTTTCTTCCAGGTGGGCTTTTCCATGGGGTGTGTGTTAGTGCCAGGGAGAGCAGCTTCCTCTCCACATCTAACACCTTTTTTCTCTTCCAGCAACTGGATAGACATAGGCGGTCTTTGTCTGAGATTAAGGTGAACCCCCCTGTGCTCCATTCAAGGAGGAGCTGGCTTGTGACTCCCTCCCTTTTCTTGAAGGGGCGCCTCGACCTGCAGACGTCATAGAGGGTCTTGGGTGGGATGGGTGAAGGACAAAAGTGTTGCAAATGCAGCTGCTGCTTCTGGCAGAGTGAAGGGAGCAGGAGTGGGCAGACCGTGACCAGCCTGGTGTTTACCTGGCATTGGGTCCAGAGGAGAAGGCAGAACTGGTGGAAGCCCTGTTGAGGCCCCTTGGTTTAGCTCCCCTTCCCAGCCAGTCCTGGAGGTGGTGGAGGCAGCTGGGCACCTTACAACTAGCTTTCCCCCTGCCTGTAGCAGTGGGCATTCCAGGGCCCCAGGAGAAGGGGCTCCTTGGGGGCACTTGCCCAGAGGTGGCCAAGAAGCCAGTGGAAGCGAGGGGCACATGCGGCAGCCCACGGGCCTCCATACAGGGCTGGGTATGCCTGCCTGCTTTCTGACTCCAGGGGAGCCACTTCACGAACGGTCCTGCGCCTCCCCTGGGCCAGCCAGTCTGGACTGGAGCTGCCTGAGCTTGCTTGGCATCGTTTCTCAGGGTCCAGAGCCCTCCCCTGCCTCATGCTGGCTTTTGAAAGAAGAGTGTTCGCTAATTTTTCTCACAGCTTTGCTTTTAACAGAAGAACTGGCCATGGTTTTGTATGTCTACTCAGCTCTTGCACCACGTCCTCCCTGCGCTCTGGCCGTGGCTGCCACCAGTCTCTGAAGAGGGCTGCGACTGATCTTTCTTTCTTTCCAGGCTGGAGCCCTGCATGTCTTGGAAGATGGAGCAGGCCCTGCCCAGGCAAGTCCTCCCTCCCGAGCTACTTGGCCACAGGCTGCTTCTGCAGGCATGGCCAACCATCTGGCTGTTCCTCTCCAGTTGCCCAGATCCTCCCTGGCTCCAGGCGGAAGAGATCCCACTCAGGCCCCCAAGGATTCCTCCACCAAGGATGGGCGTCAAGGGCAGTGGCTGCGGAGGCGGCGGCTGGATGGGGCCCTCAACAGGGTCCCAGTGGGGTTCTACCAGAAAGTCTGGCGGATCCTGCAGAAGGTGATGGGGCTGGCACCCGTCTGCTCCCCCCACCCATCTCAGCTGCAGCGTAGCACTGCTGTCCAAGCCATTTGGCCACCTGAGCGAAAGCGCTCTTCCGGGCTTGAGGCTGAGCAGCTCCTGCAGGCAGCTCCAGGCTTGCTATCAGCTGACGCGGAGGACGAGCCAGGAGCTGGCAGAATTGGGGCTGCAGGCTCACCTGAAAAGCTGAGACCTCTTGTCTCAATGGCCTGTGGAAACGCACCCTGGGCCTCCAGAGTGTAACCGCTGTCTTTCTCCTCCCCTCCTGTAGTGCCATGGGCTTTCCGTTGAAGGGTTTGTTCTCCCTTCTTCCACAACCAGAGAGGTAATGGCTGCACTGTCCCTTTATGCTAAAGGGGGGGGGGGTCCTGCTCCCAAAATATTGTGCCTGAAGGGGGTTCCTCATGGCCCTATCTGCTACTCTAGACAAGGCCTTCTGGCTTCTGAGGAAGACTGTTCTGGCCCTTGATTGGGTGCCTTGTGGTTATCAAGAACCGTCCATTCCTCTGCTGCTTTCTTACAAAGAAGCCCAGTTGGGGGCAGTTTAGGGACAGCTAAACTCAAAAGAGACTTCCTTTGGCCATAGATGACTCCTGGAGAAATCAAGTTTGCAGTCCACGTTGAGTCCGTGCTAAACCGAGTCCCTCAGCCTGAGTACCGGCAACTCTTTGTAGAAGCTATCCTGGTCCTGACGCTGCTGACGGATGCCGACGGCCCCAGCATCGGGGGCCTGGTGGCCGTGGACCGGATTGTGCACGTCGCAAACGATTTGTTCTGCCAAGAGCAGGTTGGGGCCTCTTGTTGCTAGGGCTTCCCTGGCCCAGGAAGAAAAGCCAGGCTGTGTGGCCTGGCTGTTGAGGGAGGAATATCTCTGGACAGTGGTGTAGCGTGGGTTGTCAGCACCCGGGGCAAGGCAAGTAATTTGCGCCCCCTAACCACACGCCTGGCACACACACCCCTCCACAGTGGGCGGCGACCCGGCGGCTCGGATCGGATTCGCACAGCCAGCACTGCAGTGAGAGTGAGTGAGTGAGCCAGGCAGGGGCAGAGAGCTGCGAGTGCGAGCGCGCCCCCCCCAGATGTTGCGCCCGGTGCGGCCGGCCCCCCCTGCACCCCCCACGCTACGCCACTGTCTCGAGCATGGCTGCTCACCACCCAGCGGGCAGAAAGCGGACATCTTGGCCTGCTGGACAGAGTACTTGGGCCTTCTGGCTTTCCGCTGTGGCTGGAGCAGATGGGAACATAAAAGGGAGTGAGTGGGGTCTCCGGCAGACACAAGCTGCCTTTGTCCCCTACCTGGAGGGGGAGCACTTGGCCTTGGCCTCTGGGCAATAACACTCTCTTTTGTATTGCAAGCAGAAAATCCTGGGAGCCGATGATTACATGCTGGAGAAGGACCCGGCCACTGGCATTTGCAAGCTGCTCTATGACAGTGCTCCGAGCGGCAGGTTTGGCAGCATGACCTACCTCTCCCGAGCTGTGGTCACCTGCGTGCAGGAGTTCCTCCCAAGCAGTGGCTGCACCACGCAGTGAAACCTTCTAGATTCCTCAGCCACCTTTGGGTGGACAGTCTCTTAGAGCAGCTCATTGGGGTAGGATTCCCTGGGCTCCGCCCCCCCCCCCCCCCCCCCCCGGAAGCCAGCTGCGCAGCCAGCTGCTTTGAAGAACTGCAGCAAGCAAGATGTGAACTCAGAGGTGTCTGGCCAGACCTTTCCCATCCCAAAGGGTCTCTTCTCTCTCCCTCCCTCTGTCCGGAGAACTGAAGCCTTGAGTTGGTGTTGGCAGTTCTGGAAGTTGCATTACTGCAGCAAGAGAGTCTTCCGGGCTGGAGGACTTTGCTTTTCACATGAACCAGGAGCCACACTGTTCTGAGGGAAAAGCCTTCCTTTCGGCACTTTTCTTAGGGACTCATCCTGTAAATCACGGCTGCTTTGCTCCTTCTCAGAGAGCAACGCCATTCGAGAGAGAGAGAGAGAGAGAGAGAGAGAGAGAGAGGGAGAGGGAATGGTGTCGTCTCTGGTGGAAGGGAGGCCACTCAGTGCTGGTGGGAGGGTCTTCTCTGCCACATGACACAGGATTTTGGGAAGAAAAGTCCAGGCTGGAAACCTCCTAGGCTCAGTGCACAGGGGGAATGGCAGGGGCTGGTTGGGGGAGTGAGGGGCAGAACCTCAGAAGGGTCCCCTTGCAGCTTGATCCCTCTTTCCCCTTGGGAGCCCCCTCCTCGTTTGGGTGGGGTGGTTGGGGACTACTCTGGCACAGTGCCTGGATGCGGGTTTTTTCCCTTCCCCCGCTCACCCCACACACGTGTGTGTGTGTGTGTGTGTGTGTGTGTGTGTGTGTGTGTGTGTGGCCGTTTGGCTTTGCGCCAGGCATTTTCTGCGCGAAAGTTGGGATGGAGCGCGGGTTGTGCGTCCTTCAATAAACCTCTGAGCTTGAGTGACAGCCGGTCTCAGCGTGATCGTTGCGCGGCGGGTACGGGAAGGCGAGCGGGACCCCCGGCCGCGCCCCTTGAGGCTTGGCTGGGGTCGAAGACCCTCGTGGGGACGCCCCACGCAGACGGGGCTAGGCAGAGGGCGTTCGGCGCGGGTTGCTCAGCAACTGCAACCGCCCGGGTCTTTCCACGACGACGCCTCGGCGAGGTAGGACTTCATTTCCCGGTGCGCCACGCGGCAGGAACCCCGCCCCGAAGCGCGCGCGAGGCCCGCTCGGTCTGGGGCGCCCATGGACGGATCGCCGGTCTACGTGTACGGCGCCGAGTACGTGGCGCGATGCGACGCCCTGTGCAAGGTCCCGCGGCGGGTGCGTGGCAGGGGCCGGGGGGAGGCCGGGGGGCGCTCCGCGTGCGCGGGGGGAGCTCAGTCGGCGCCCGTCTCTCCGCAGGCCAGCATGGTGCACGCGCTGCTGGAAGCCTACTCGCTGCTGCAGCACATGAGGTAGGCGGGCGGGCGGGCGGCTCCGTTCCCGGCCCGGGCGGGGGTCTGGCCGCGGCCCCCGCCCGCCTGACCCTTGACTTCCTAGGGTCGTGCAGCCGCGCCCCGCGACCATGGAGGAGATGGCCGCCTTCCACACCGACGCCTACCTGCAGCACCTGCAGCAGGTCAGCGAGGAGGGCGACGAGGACCACCCGGACTCCGCGGAGTTCGGACTCGGTGAGCGGCGGGCGGAGACCCCGGGCCGGACCCCCCGCCCGGCCCGCGGTCTCCGCTGATTTCGCCCGCGCCTCGCCTCTCCCTCGACTGCAGGGTACGACTGCCCGGCCAGCAAGGGCGTCTTCGAGTACGCGGCGGCGGTCGGCGGCGCCACCCTGACGGCGGCGCGGTGCCTGGCGGAGAAGAAGTGCCGGGTGGCGATCAACTGGGCCGGCGGCTGGCACCACGCCAAGAAGTACGGGGCGGCGGGCGCTCGCGGGAGGCGGGGAACGGCTGGCTTCCTCTCCGCCCGAGGCGAGCGCTTTCCCCGCGCGGATGGCCTTTGCGCCCGGGAAGCCTCGCGGAGCTGCAACGTCTCTTTCCAGGGACGAAGCTTCGGGCTTCTGCTATCTGAACGATGCGGTGCTGGGGATCTTAGAGCTGCGCCGGAAATTTGACCGCGTCCTCTACGCTGACCTAGACTTACATCACGGGGACGGTAAGGCTCTTACTTCCTCCTTGCGCTAATGGCTGCAGGGCTATGCGGTCCTCCCCCTCTCCCCAGGGCTGGGGACGGAGGAGAGGGAGAGGGAGGCCTGCCTGGCCCGCAGAAGGGAGGCAGGCTCACTGTCCCAAAATGGGGCAGATCTTTTCACAAGTGGAAACGGTAGGCTCCGATGACAAGGAAGTGAATCTTGTTTGGGTGTCTGGATGAAACTGGATGCCTGTACACCCCCCCCCCCGCCTCGGGTGGGGTGAGCTTCTGATGAGAACACTCTGTTAAATGGGGAATGGGTCGATCTACATGTTCTCTGGGGTTCCTTCCAATCCTTTGATCCACTGATGAGAAGTTGCCCTGTTTTCCTTGGCTTCAGCCCTCCTCCTTTGCCTGTTTCTGGACTTTTTCTGTTACTTCTTTCGTTCCTTTAATGCAGGCATGTCAAACTGCCGGCCCGTGGGCCGCATGCATCACAATGAAACCGCACCCTCCCCATTGCCGGCAATGGGGAAAAAGTCACGATATGTTGCGTGACATCACATGACATCGCGAGTTTGACATGCCTGCTCTAATGCATCTCAGGGAAACTGGGCCTGCCCGTGTCCTGACGTAGTACAGGTAGTCCTCGACTCGCATCCATTCATTTAGTGACTATTCAAAGTTAAAGCAGCACTCAAAAAAGTGACTGACGACCACTTCTCACACAACCATTGCAGCATCCCCAGGGTCACGCGATCAAAATTCAGACGCTTGGCAACTGACTCGTTTTTATGTCGGTTGCAGTGTCCCGGGGTCATGTGAATGGGAAAGCCAGATTGACTTAACCGTGTTACTAACTTAACAACTGCAGCTATTCACTTAAGAACTGTGGTTGTAAAATAGGGCAAAACTCACATAACAATTGTCTCATTTAGTAACAGAAATGTTGGGCTCGATTGTGATCGTAAGTTGAGGACTACGTAGCAGAGCTGGTGGTGCTTGGCTAATGCTCCATTCAGCAACTGTTCTGAACGAGTGCAACTTGCGACTGGTTCTTGGAGTACTGGCCACCCTTGGTGGCCTCTGCTGGCTTCCAACGAGCAAAGTCCGTTGGGAGGGCCGGCCACGCAATGTCCTCCCTTAAAGACTGTGCCGATTGCTCAGCAGTGGCCACGGAGGTTGGAATTGCTCTCACTGGGAGGTAGGGTCACATGAGGTCGCGCTTTATGACTGTCCTATCCCGGTCCCAATTGCTATTGTTAACGGAGGACCCCCTGTAAAGGGCAGAGGGCCGGATGCTGAGTTCTGACAGGAGCAGGGTGAGGCCGGCTCCGGGTGCAAAGGAGCGCCTCCCCCTTTGCTGTCTGCGCAGGTGTCGAGGACGCTTTCAGCTTCACCTCCAAAGTCATGACGTTGTCTCTGCACAAGTTCGCTCCTGGATTTTTCCCAGGCAAGTGATTACTTTATCCAACTGGGTTCTGCCTGGCGGGATCCTTCTTGCTTGGCTTCTTTATGGGGGGAAAATAAAGGGTGGCCCACCCTTGGAGTTGTATGTACTAATCTGAGCATTTCCGCCTACTCAGGGACAGGAGATGTGACGGAGGTGGGCTTCGGGAAGGGGCGCTACTACAGCATCAACGTGCCCCTTCAGGATGGCATCAAAAATGAGACATACTATCAAATCTGCGAGGTGTAAGCACCTGCTCCCCAGGCACCTCCGTTGAGTGGGCTGCGCAGGTTCCCCGCCCCAAGGGAGGGAAGAGCCCAGAGGCTAAACGAGCCCTTCCCTGCCCTGGAATCTGGCTTGGCTTGCTTGCTCCCTCCCGGATGGCAAGAGGCCCCTCTCAGAGTCAGGAGATGTCAGGGGGCCTTTCCCCTTTTGGAGGGGCCCACACTGGAATTTCACCTTCCCAGACCTTCAGCTTTTTTGGCCCTTGGAACTGGTGGCATGTTTAGTGGAGTAAACATGGAGTATCTTATGGAGTATCCCGGGGCGCTACCTATTCTAGAATCTCTGCCTTTGTCCCTCCCTGGGCTCTGCCCCCCCTGCCCCAGTAGGGCAAAGGATCCTCAGAGGGATCCAGAGGGAGGGATGGCTGACCCTCAGCAGGGGAGAGAGGGGTCCAGCAGCTTCCCTCTTCCTTTCTGTCTCCTTCTGCAGGGTGCTGAAGGACGTGTATGCCGCCTTCTGCCCTGAAGCCGTAGTACTGCAGTTGGGAGCCGATACAATTGCGGGCGATCCCATGTGTGCATTCAACCTGACCCCGGAGGGGATCGGCAAGTGCCTGAGTTATGTGCTGCAATGGCAGCTGCCCACCCTTATCCTGGGGGGAGGTAAGCAAACAAGAACGCAAGTGTGGCACCAGCCAGCCAGGTGCATGGAAATGTAGATCAGACAAGAGCCTGTGGGTCAGCTGCACTGATCACAGTCAGTTTGTAAGCCCACTTGAAGTGCTCATTCTTTTGAAACTTGTAGTGGGAGGTGCTTCAACTTGGGGTACCCTGGAAACTTGATTTTTTAAAAGTCAAATTCTTAAGGTTCCATAGAGTTATAAATGAAATGGCCTCAGTACAATGTTCTACATCAAGTACAATGTTTTTTGCTGAGTCAGTGGAGTGGCTTGAATCAATTCTGCAAGTTACCGTTTGTGCCACTGAGGCAGTCAGCTCTGCAGCTTAAAGATGCTTCGTGTGTTCTACCTGGGACCAGAATGGACGTGATGGGGCAAGTACTTTTCACTTTCTTTTCTCTTTACCCTCTTCCTTATGTGATGTGGTGCCTCATTCCCTCCTGGAGACAGGAGGCTATCACCTTGCTAACACTGCCCGCTGCTGGACGTATCTGACTGGAGTCGTTCTGGGGAAAACGTTGCCCTCTGAAATTCCTGATCACGAGGTAAGGCTTCAGCTCCTTCCAAGCACAGGAAAAGGGCTGCCCTTAGTCGTGGGCTCCCTGTAAAAATAGCCTCTGGTTTATTTATCTCGGGTAGCCGAGACACCTGCAATACACACATGATGATGTAAGTTTGAGGGAATTCACCACTGCTCAAGGCTGGGCCTACTGTTGGTCCAGATGGGAATGCGGGGAGAAAGCAGTAGGCGGGCCCGGGGCTGCTGGACATGCACAGGCCACCCCAGGCTGACTCCTGGGAAAAGGCTTCCCTCTCCTTGTGGAGCAACGGCAGTGCTTGTTGGGATGCAGGGAGGGCAGATGGGGGCGCCAGGATTCTTCCCCTTTTCCCTTCAGCCTGACCTTCCTTCTCCCGAGCAGTTCTTCACGGAATACGGCCCTGACTATGTGCTGGAAATCACTCCAAGCTGCCGGCCAGACCGGAATGAGCCTCAGCGGATCCGGGAGATCCTCAGCTGTGTGAAAGGTGGGTCCTCTGCTCCACCCCTTTCCTTCCGGGTTGGAGGCGATTGGAGGGTGAGCCCTGAGGGCTCCAGCAGGAGACAGGCTTGGCGTGTGTCTCTTTGCAGGGAACCTGAAACATGTGACTTAGCGGGAAAGAGGGCTCCCTTCTCTCCAGAGCCACTGCACCTGGGAGCAGTTGTCAAAGAGTGCAGAGAAAGTGCATGGAAATGCTGGTGGGGGATTGGGAGCCCCTCAGGCTGTGGTCCTGGAGCTGTTTGTGCTACTTGGAGCAACAGGGTGTTCTGTTTAAAGGACAACCCCCCCACCCCACCCTGCCAGCCTGGACTTCCAGCCTCGTCTCTTGCACAGGCAGCTCATTTAGAAGGAGCGGAAGGCCCCCCAGCCCTGTGCCTCTTGGACTGGCAGGAGCACAGCAAGGAGAGACTCCACTCTGTTGGTGTTTTTTTTAACAGCTGTTTGCCTTGAAATAAAAAAAAAACGGATGACTTTGCCTCTTGTCCTGGTGTGTGGTCCTTACGTTCTCCTTGGACTAAGAGCTGTCAATAGTGGTTTCCATCTTGTGGCAATGAGTCCCACTGGTTTCATGGAGCAGAGTGAGCCTTAAGATTGCGGTTGATGGGAGTGACAGGGAGGAACATGCTCCCCCGCCCAGTGATTTCATAAAATTCAATGCAACTCCCCTTTGCTTTGTTTCTCCATATCCCAGTGAAGCATCCTCGGGCATTGCCCACGCCCAGGTTCCCAGGGTGGCTCTTTAGGCTCTGCAGTCAGCTGCCCCCCTCCCCCGTGTCTGGTAGTGCTGGCCTTGGCAGGAAGTTCCGGATGTGGCTTGCCAGTAGTGCCTGCAAAGTGGGCGCATGCGTGCTCTGGCTTTGGAGGGTGTTGAGCTGCGCGGCCGGCAAACGTGCGGGTGGAGGTGATGGAGAGCATCGGCTCTCGGAATAAGAACCACTGCTGGCCGCTTGGGGGAGCTGTTCGCTGTCGGCCCCGAGACTCTGGACGCGCGGAGCCGCCGTACTTCAGCCCGGATATCCGGCCCGCTGTGGAAGCAGCGGCCCTTTCTTGACGGAGCGCGGCCATGGTGAGTACGCGGCTCTTGGCTCGCTCCTCCCGGAATCCCTCGCCATCCGTCGGCCAGCTCTGAGCGAAGCGCCTCGGTTGGCGGCAGGTGCACCAGCCGCCCGGCAGGGACCCCCGCGGCCGCTATTTGGCAGCACGCGCCCTTCCTGTTGCGGGCGGGACCCCAAGGAAGGCCGGCTTCCGAAGAAGCGAACGGAGGGGCTGGGTCGTCCCCGCACCCCGCCTGTTCCAGGCCAGGAATCCCGGCTGGACTGCCGCAGCTCCGTTCAAGGGCGGCTGCGTTTCGGGGGCCCCGGGCGGTTTCCGGGGATGGGGCCCGAAGCGTCTGGAAGGGGCTGGCTGGTCTTACCCGACCTCGCGTCCGCGGCGCATCTGTAACTGCTGCTTTGCGCGGTTCTTGCAGGCTCGTGGACCCAAGAAGCACCTGAAGCGGGTGGCTGCTCCGAAGCACTGGATGCTGGACAAGCTGACGGGAGTCTTTGTAAGCTCGCCCGTTTAAGCACGCTGCGTTTTGGGGAGGGGGGACGATTCCCTGTAACGTGGCCTGAAGGGGCCCGCTGGCGCCGCTACGACTCTTGTGCTTGGTCGTGTGGAGCCCCCAAGCTTTGAGCGATTTGCAAAGGTGCGGTCATAATAGAGGCCTTCCAGTACAGGGATCCTTCCTGCATTCTTACTCCAAACCACAACTTTGGTGCGTTCTTGTTAAAATAATGCCACAATTTATGTAGGTGGCATGCACTGAGTGGAGGAGGAAAGGAGTCTGCTGAGTGTTTGCTTTTCCTATAAAAGGCTGCCTACGATTGAACTTGTGACCCTCCCTGGTTTTCTTTCCTATGTGCTGAAGAGAGAATGCCTCTCGCTTTTTTACTGGACAATGAAAGCAGGAGGCCCAATGTAATTCTATGGTCAGAGGGGTTAGGAATAGGAGGGGGAGGAAGCGCACTGGGAGATGCTGAGACCCTTGCACCTATCGTGGGCAAGAGCTGAAATATTAAGCAGGCAGTGCAGGCAAAAGCTCGTTATCTTGAATAGCTTGGGGTTGAGCTACATAAACGGTGAATGGTTTTATGGTTCACTCCAGCTTTATGCCAATCCCTGAAACAGCTTTGTGGGAATATTGTGGCTTGTGTGTGACTTTCCATTGTCTTTGGATTTACAGGCACCCCGTCCATCAACAGGACCCCACAAACTGAGGGAATGCCTCCCACTTATCATTTTTCTCAGGAATAGGCTTAAGTACGCCCTGACTGGTGATGAGGTCAAGAAAATATGCATGCAGCGGTTTATCAAGATCGATGGCAAAATCCGCACAGATATTACCTATCCGGCTGGATTCATGGGTTAGTGAAAGTTCGTGCTGGGCTGTGGAGGGCAATCTGTAGATTAGAAGAGGGAAATGTGACTTTTTGATACTTCCGCAAGAATGCTGCTCTTCCTGGATACATAGTTCTGTTGTATTGATTCTAATTGATAGTGTCCGTTCCACAAATAGTCTATCCAGCACTAACAACTGGGTGTCTTCAGTTGTTAGATCTCAATTTCAGTAAGCCAGGGCAGTTTTTCTGTAAAAGTGGTTATTGGAACCAGCCTGGCCCATTTCCATTATGCAATTGCCTTCACTTGCTTCCAGTGTTCCCCAGGTGGGCTCTGACTTGCTTTGGCCTCTTTACCTGGATAGTTACTCGTGCAGCCTTTTGTCTTTGAGGTGTGCCATGTTTTGCGCTCCAGATCTCAGAAGAGTCGAAACCTGTCCGGAGATCTGAAGAAGCAACACACCAAAAGTCAAAATCATGCAGTGCCAAAGCCGTGTGTGCCTCCTTTCTCTTTTGGAAGCTAGGGACACGTCTCCCAATGCCTTTGTTTTTGGCTGATTCCTTGACCGACACATTCTTCTTATCAGATGTGATCAGCATTGAAAAAACAGCTGAGCATTTCCGCCTTGTGTATGATACTAAGGGACGCTTTGCTGTTCACCGCATCACACCAGAAGAAGCCAAGGTAAGCTTGCTAGCCGACCAGTATTGGAAAGGCAGAATTGTATTCCTTGACCGTGAAACTGAATAAATATCGATCAGAACAAACGTGCTCTGAAACTGGGACATTGTTGTGCCTGAACATTTTTCCTCATGTTTTTTTTGCCAGACTTAATAGTTTGTTGTTGTCTTTTTTAAATCCTGTTTTGGAGGGTGGTGAGTAAAATTGACCTCTGAACTTTCTGAATAGCAAATGGGTGGGGAAAATGCCTTCATTTCCTGGAGTGTGTCTTGCCAGTTTCCTGCCCTGAATGCTGAGGGGATCTTGGCTGGTACTGTCTTCAGAAATGGTTTTTCATGCTAGGCCTTGAATCCCAGGATAGGCTGAGATTTGTTGTGATACTTCCCGGCTGATACAGTTTGAGAGCTTGTGATAACACAGTCAAATCTGATGCAAACCTTGGACCTGCTCCCAGGTCCAAATGATTAGCAGAAGCTCCTTGATCCTATCCAGATCCTCCACCAACTCTGCTGCCTGAAGGAAAGGATTGGGACAGGTGGGCTCTAGGTCACCTCCCATGCTCTAAGCAGCAGGGTCTACTTCCTGACTTAATGATAGTTGGCCAGCAAATCAACAATAGGGCAAGACTGTTTGCTGTGCTTTTAGCAGCTTTGTATGGCAGAAGCCCAGTCTCGTGAAGAATTCCTGGCCCAAGTAATTCTCTCTGTTGATTGTCTTCCCAGTACAAGCTGTGCAAGGTTAGAAAGATCTTTGTGGGCACCAAAGGAATTCCTCACCTTGTCACTCACGATGCCCGAACAATCCGGTACCCAGATCCCCTCATCAAAGTGAATGACACTATCCAGATTGATTTGGAGACGGGCAAGATTACAGATTTTATCAAGTTTGACACAGGTTTGTTTTTAAGTGACTTAACTGGGATGGTCCGGTGGGTCTGTTTTCAGGGGTTGTAGTTTGTGTCTTGAAGTGTCTGCCATGGAGAGCAAAAAAACACCTGCTCTCTAGATGTGGATGAGAAGCAGCTTTTTTGGAATAGGAGCTGTGTTCCTGAAAGCCGTGCTGAGCCAAGGGTTAGCCTTTGATTAGAGAACCGAGATGATTGTATGTGCAACTTCTTACTGTTATTTTTCCACCTGCAGGCAACTTGTGCATGGTGACTGGAGGAGCTAACTTGGGGCGTATTGGTGTAATCACCAACCGGGAGAGGCATCCTGGCTCATTTGATGTGGTTCATGTTAAGGATGCTAATGGCAATAGCTTTGCCACCAGACTGTCTAACATCTTTGTGATTGGAAAGGTAAGCTGCTGGCAGCGGTTCTGCTATGCATGGTAGGGAATTCACCAGGTGCTTATCACGACCTCCTTTGAGTGCTAACCCCACTCAGCAAAGACATGTACAAGAAGAGCCATTGTCGACTCTCCTGACTTGTGGGGGAGGGGCCTGGGCCTGCCGTCTTCCTTCCCTCCTGGCTGAGCAACTGTGGTTTTGATTTCTACCTGCCAAGAGGGAATTTGTGCAAAAGGATACATTTTCAAATCATAAGTCATAATTTTATATTTCTGAATTTTTATTAAGAATTTGATAAATTAGCAAATTCTTAATCAGTTCAGAAATCATGAAATTATTCAGTATAGCTTTGAAACGGAAGTCTAAATATCCTGAATAGTCCAAATACCCTTGAAGAAAGATTGCTTTAGTCTTTTTGTAATAGAGAGAACTGTGTTTTTTAAAAATGAGTTGGGGCATGAATGTTCACAGATGGGAGCATTAAAGACAGATGTGATTAGTTAGGTAACTTCATCTAGCGCAGGCATGTCAAACTCGTGATGTCGCGCAATGTATTGGCGACTTTCCCCATTGCCGGCAGTGGGGTGGGCACGGTTTTGGCATGACGCATTTGGCCCATGGGCCGGGAGTTTGACATGCCTGATCTAGGGCTTGAGCTGGTATCAGTGCACGTGGTGAGAGTTGTCTGGGGTTTTTTCCCCCCCTCCTATCAATAATTTGTTTCTAGGTTTGTTAGATTGGATCTCAGATGCTTAATCTGGGAAGCGCTGAAAACCTCCATTTCTGATCTGTTCCATGCTGATCTGGTTATTTTGGGAGTGGTCCAGTGGCTTTCCAGACATAAATCTTGCTGAGCTGGAAGTGGATTGTGGTGTTCTGGAACGTCTAGAACCCCTTCAGCTGGGCCCAAAATTACTGACCACCTCTCAAGCAACCAGATTGTTATGGTTTGGAAGAAAGATGGGAAGTTTTGATTCTAGCTTTCCCAGTAATGGCAGGACAGCATATTTCCCCCTAACGTATTTCCCTTTCGAACGTCAGGGTAACAAGCCTTGGATCTCCCTGCCTCGCGGAAAGGGAATCCGCCTGACTATTGCTGAAGAGAGAGACAAGAGGCTAGCGGCTAAACAGAGCAGCGGCTGAGGCCCTGAGGTGCTGTGCAAAGCCCAGTCCAGATTGATTTCCGGTTTGATAAATAAACCTTTTCCATACTTCTCTGGGCTTTAATCTTCTCGTCTTGCCTTGGCTGTCCTAGAGCCTTTGTGTGTTCTGCAGTAGAAAATATTATGACATTGGAGGCGGGGGGGGGATGGAATTTCACAAGACCTCAGTTCTCAGGCCAGGGTGCCTTTTGCTATTCTCATTTTTCTTGGGTTAGTGGCCAATTCTGGCAGAGGTGAGTTTTCAGTCAAATATTTCTGGCCTCACCTAAGGCATTTTGTTCCTACGCCCACAAGAGTGAGATCCTTTTTAGTCTGTTCTTCATGAAAGAAACAGCCAGATATGTGATGAAGCTCAGTCTAGATTTTATTAACGTGTGTGTCTGCCTGTGAAGGGAATATTCCAAAAGCATTGGAGATGGAGGAAGAGGAGGCGCTAACTGAAGAAACTACGGTTGGTTACAGTGGTTTTATCCTTAGCAAGTCTTACACTTTTACTAGGTCAGCTCTTTCTGGCAGTTCTTTATAAATCTCTTTACAAAAAGGATCTTGATTCAGGCCGCACAAGGATTTGAATCTGGGAATAGAACAACTACACTGGTCCTGCATTGCAAAAATCTCCGAAGTGAGATCTTGGGGGCTGCAGATGATTGCTTGGGAAGGTTGACCAGAATATCCCACCTTCGCTGATTTCCAGGGTTACCAGGGTTGGCCGTAGTCACGTTTGCTTTGGATGGCATCCGATGTTCCCCTTGCCGTGTCCCAAATCTAGACTTTGCAGTGAACGGCCAACCTCTGTGTGCTCGGAGTCTTCTGAGCATAACAGATGCTCTGAGTCCTTGGAGGCGAAGCTGCTGGAGTCGCTTGCACCAAAGTCGCTGTCATCTGGAAACGGCAACAGCAGAAACTTTGTGATTGGCAGCCAAGCGTCCCACCTGAATCCTGCACAGGGGTGGGAGGAGCCGAGCGCTTCCCTTTGGCCACTGTTTATCCAGATCAAAAGAGCAGCAGCGGGTCAGTCACTGTTCCCTAGGGAACTCTGTGAGGAAGGGGGGACCAATCAAAGCCAGCAATAGCAACCTGGACCAGGTAAGGATGGGGTAACTGGCAGAGGAAGGGGTGGCAAGGAAAAGGTTTCAGAGGTTGAAATGGTAACAGAAAATAGTGGGGACAAATAAGGTTCTCTTGGGCAACTGAATATCTCAGTTTCCAATGAAGGGTTGTGTTGCAGCCCATCCTAGAATTAATGACCCTACCGGGCTAACCAAAATGTGGTGTGCTAGTTTGTGTAGCGCTGGCTGGCTCGGCTCTGGATAGTTGTAGGCTAGACCAAGGGGTCCAAGCAAGCCTCATCTGCAAGCAAGATGTCCCATGCTGCTGCTAAGGGAGGCCTGGAGGTGCCCCTATTGCCGGAGGAAGGGGGACTTCTTGGAGTCCTCCACTTGGTCAGGCAAATGGAGCCGAAGGGAGCCATTGAAGCTATGGGTCAGAGTGGCCTCACCTATCTGCTTCTGCAAGCTCCCAGGGGCTGAAGAGGACTTGCTGTCTTGCATGGCCCATTCAAGAGTGTCCACTGCATCGGCCAGGGCGGCTTCTTCCGAGTCCTCAAAGTCTCTGGGCTCCCAGTTGCTCTCAGAAGCTGCGAGGAGGAAAGGGAAGTGGGTTAGTCTGGGCTGGGACAGGTGCTTCGTTCCCCAGAGCCTTTCCCAGCCCTGAGCCTTTGGCGCTCTTTAAGAAAGATCCTGATCTTGACAGGGTGCTGGGTTCAAAGAGTAGAGTAAGAAAGGTGCGGGTGGCTTCCTGAAGCTTGATCCAGCCCTCCTGCCCAGGCAGGCGTGGTGCTGCCAGACACGGTGTCAAGGGGGCGATGGGGTGGGGCAGCAAATGTTGGGGGGGCTGGTGAGAAAAGGAGAGTGTCCCCTGAGAAGCTGGCATCATCTGTGGGCAAAGCATGGAGGCTTGCTGTCCTGCTTGCTCTCTAGGAAATGCCTTCTCAAAGTTTGGTCTCCCATGTTATTAACACTGGCTGGGGCTGATGGGTTACAGGATTTTCTAGCTTCACGGTTTACTCCAGACTGCATTAAACTGCCAAACTCACACAGTAGGTTTTATAAGTTCCCCCCCACACTATGACATTTCAGGTTCACTGTTTCGTTGAGCTTAGCAACGGAGGGCACGTGTGCCTGCTTTACTGCAAAGTGGGGCAGGGGAGCCATACTAGTCTAGGGTGGCAGAGGAATCTGGGAACAGCTTTTCAGCACACTATTACAAGGCAGAAGCCTTTGGGAGCCTGTGTCTGATGAAGGGAGCTTACAGGTGTCGGTTGCCTCCATGTTGATAGGGAGATCTGCATCTGAGCTGCTGCAGACAGAAGAAGTGCTCGTTTCCTCAAAGTCGGCCGAGTATTGCGAAGCACTGCTGCAGAAGCTCAGGCTGTCTGCAAGGTTCTGGCTGTGCTGTAGAGAGGGGAGCCAGGCAGAGCTGGGTGCCTCAGCTGGACCGCTCGGGGAGCTCAGGGTGCCCGCTGTGCCAGCCTCGGGCAAACTGGGCTGAGCCCCCTCTCCTTTGGGAGTGGCTTCTGGCTGCAACTGGCAGGGTAGCCGGGGGTCCCGGTGGAGGAAGTAAAGGCTGAGGTGCTGCTGGACGTAGGGGAAGGTGAGAATGGTGCTGGCACTGGGCCGGGCTTCGGGATCCTTCTGCAGGATGCTTTGGATCAGGCTGTGCAGGGGGGCCGGGTAGCAGGCCGGGACAGGGCTGGGGCTGGAGTTCACAATCTTGTGGAAGAGGCTGATCATGCTGAATGCCTGAAAGGGCGGCTGCAGAGCACACATCTCAAAGAGGACACAGCCCAAGGCCCAGATATCCGCCTTGGAACTGTAGGGCAGATCTCTGCAGAGCTCAGGGCTGAGGTAATAGGGCGTGCCCACAAAGGTGCTGGCTAGTTCCAAGGTGCCATCCATCACCTTGGAGATGCCAAAATCCCCCAGCTTGAGAATGCAGGTCTGGGTGAGGAAGACGTTGGAGGCTTTGATGTCCCGGTGCAAGATCCTCAGGGCGTGGATGTACTGCACTGCCAGAGCCAGCTGCACGAACCACCGCATGATGACTCTCTCAGGGAAGGGTCCCCCTTTCTGGATGTGCTGGTCAAGGGAACCCCCGTCGCAATACTCCTGCACAATGAAAACATGCGCCTCCTCGGTGTCCAGAAAGTGGCCGTGGCAAGCCACCACGTGGGGGTGCTGCAGCTGCCGCAAAATGGCCACTTCCTGCAGGATAGCCTCCTTACTGCGCAGCCGCTTCCCGGGCACTGTCTTGACCTTCTTGACCGCAAAGAGCTGCTTCGTCCTGGCGTTCCTCATCAGGAAGACCTCAGCGCTGGAGCCCTGACCAATGCTGAAGATGGGCTCATACTGTTCCATGTTGCCCTGCCGAGGCTCCTCTGCCCATGACCACCGGGCCGACCCCTCCCTTTACCCATGGCCGGAGGGAGAGAGGGCCAGGAGCAGGGGTCACTCAGCCACCAGCCTGGCCTGGGCTTCCAGGGCATGGCTGAAGCCAGGCCAGAGTGTGGCAGGGGAGCCTGCATCATAAGAATGACTATGACACCGCCCCCACCCACCCCAAGCTGGTCTCAGCTGCAAGGCCAGGGAAGGAGCCAAGTCAGGGCCCACGAGAAGGGGAGGGGGATCGGGAGGACCCTCCTCAACTTTCTCTGCAGTTGCCAAGTGAATCCCCTTCTGATGCGCAGGCAAGGGATGTCAGCAGCCCAGGGTGCAAGCAACACATTTGGGAGTAAAAAGTATCAAGCGCGTGCTTTCTATGGCCCCTTCCTCACATCCCCCAAAGAGCACCCTGGCAGCATTTTTCCCATTGTTGTCATATCCCTGGTGGGGGGCAACCAACTCCTCCCAACCCCTCATTGAGAAGATGGACTCTCCACAGCTGTTCTGCTGCCATCAAGGTTGGGCACTCCCAACCCTGTCCAAGGCTTGGTCACGCCAGGTGGCCAGTAACCAAAGCGGGCCAGGTGGCCTTCTCAATGGGGACAGCCGGCTTTTAGCCATCTTTGTCACCCTTTAGTGGCACACTGCTGGGTGATGGAGAAAGCCTCAGGCAGCCTTTGAACAGGTGGGTCCCACTGTGACAGTCCACCCAAGTGACCAGACCCAATCCACTGCTCCCCAGGTGATGGGTGTCATGCAGTTGCCCGCTCCCCTGCTAGGGGACGCTGTTGCCTGCTTGCCACACGAGGGAACTCTTTCCCTGCAAATCAGGCTGCAGCCCAGGAGGATGGCTTCCAGGTACTCCCTGGTGTTCCTCCCCCCCCCCCCCCCCGCCCCCAGCCAAGGAGCCAGGGTATATTCTGTCCACTCCCAGCCAGGCCTGCAGACTTGGGAAGGCAGTTGAGCTGTTCCCAGTCAGCAGGAGAAATTTTTTTTTATTAAAGAGTTTTACAAAAACAAAGTTTTACAATATATCCCCAAATCCCCCCACCCCAAACCCGCCCACTTCCCCCCCCCCACTTCCCAGAGCTAAATACAGGATTATAGTTACAATAATCATATTCTAAATAAAAATTATGCATAATATACAATTAACCAAATTCATAATGTGCTTTAACTCCCCTTTAACATAACTATAAACAAAGTACCAATAACAATATCCCACTAAAATCTACTCATAAGCTAAATGGAACTTTTTAGTCCCATATTTGTTCTGAATATAATTTATCCATCTCCTCCAAACTGAAATATATCTTTCCTGTGAATGATCTTTCAAATAAGCAGGAATCTTAGACATTTCTGCAAGATTCGAAACTTTAAACACCCATTCTTCTATAGTAGGCAAACTATCCTTCTTCCAATATTGTCCCACCAGTAACTGTGCTGCTGTTATCATATTCAACATCAAATTAGTTTCTTTAACATCACAATCTACAACAATACCCAATAAAAACAATTGCGGAGAAAACTTTATCTTTATCTTTAGCAGGAGAAATCTGAAGACTGGAAGATGCAGACCTGGGAAGCCAGAAAGTCCCAGTTGCACATTCAGAAAAGGCTTGTCCTGTCACGGCTGTCTGGTGCAGCCAGGCAAGTTCTGCAGAAGCCCCTGCAATGGAGAGCTGCTGTCAAGCAAAGCCTCTGGCAAATGAGGAGGAGGATGCTTGTCATGTCAAATATACATATGGAAGGGTCTTTGTGGGGAGCTGTTTTGGCAGTTCAGAACATCATCTGGCCCCAAAGAAGAGTTTCAAATGAAAGTCAACTTTGGGGAGTTGAGGAGTCTCAGGATCACCTCCAAGAAGGGAAGATTCAGTAACGCTGCCTGAAGTGTCTGTTGGGCACATGGTGCTCCTCCTTACAGGGGGTCCAAGAACCTCACAGCAAATTCAGAGCAAATTCTGAATTGTGGGCTGTTTGATAGGTTGCTTCTCAAACCCTGCACTCTCCAGGATGCAAGAGGGCAAGGACGGATCATTTCTTAGCCTCTTCCCCACAGTGTGTAAGTGGGCAGTAGAAGAGCTCTGCGTCCTCGGCGTGTGGGGGAGGGGCAGAATGGGCAGCTCTTGACTCTCATGCAAGGACCTTGGGCCCATTGGCCTTTCACCCTCATGGGCACTTTCCAAAATGGGGCTGAAGTTTTGCATGGCACGTCCAGGGCTGCAGGGGTTTTAGGGGTGCCTTAAACCTCAGGACCCCTCTGCACTGAGGTTATGGTAGAGCTACAAAGGGGATGTTGGTGCATAGCAAATACACCTCTGGAAGAGATGGGGCAAAGGTGAGGGGAGACAACATCTACTGTTGCTCTGCCTCCAGGAAGGGGATCAGTCATGAGACAGACCCCATTTTGCCCCTCCCTGGAAAGAGGCGGTGGTCCAGAAACAGGTGCTGACCCCCATCCATTTCCCTCCAAGTGGAAACCTGCAGTTTCCTGTAGAGAGGTGTCTGTCTCGCGCCTTGTATTACCAGCCTTTGGGCAGCCCTCAAGAGAGCTATTGAACTCCCTTCACATGGATCTGTTAAAAAGTAACCTTGATTTTGAAGCAGGAAAGGTCAGCGAGGCTATCCTTAGGTTAGTTTGAGAGGGGCTACATTGCAAGGCCTCCCTTTTCTCTCATCTAGAGGTGGAGCACGAGCCCTCTCTGCAGAAGGGGCTCCTTGCATAGCTTCTCTGGGTACAAGTTAAGTACTCTGGCAGTACATGGAACAGCCCAGAGCCTCTCGCCTGCTTAGGGTGGTGTTTCTTCCTTGCTCCGCTACTTCCTCCAGCTCTGGTACTTTCAGGGTTCCCCAAGGCTTCAGGGAGCGCAGAGAGGCGTGACACAAACTGACGTCAAGGAAAGCAGAAAAGGGGGGAGTGGAGGGCGGGAGGGCTGGGCATCTCAGCAAAGAACAAAACAAATTGACGACAACACAGAAAAATGTTCTCAGTTCCACACTGTTATGTAAGAAGATTCTGGAGGCAGCCAGCAGGCAGAGGTGGGAGTGTGGAGCACCCTCCCAAGGTCCAGGCTTGCAGCCTCGGCTTGTCTTGCAGACCATGTCCTGTTTCAAGAGGTTACATAACAGCCCCCTGCATTCCACCCGCCTTGCGGTTTGGAAATTGGCCCTGGGAAGCCATCCTTGGGCAAATTCTCTTTCTTGGCACAAAGTGTGCCTTTGCAGAGCTCTGTTCCCATCTGAGAGAGGCGGGGGAATGGCAGCCCCTGGCGTGCCTTCCTCAGCATTGCCTCCCTGCATCCAGGACCAGGTTAAGCAGACAAGGATTTCTGTACCTTCCTCAGTTAACACTGAAGCATCCATTAGC
The DNA here is from genome assembly GCF_947247035.1 of Vipera ursinii. Lineage (NCBI taxonomy): Eukaryota > Metazoa > Chordata > Lepidosauria > Squamata > Viperidae > Vipera > Vipera ursinii. Next base: position 281,575 of record NC_139525.1, on the reverse strand, counting down.
TCAGAATGTCAGGCCACGATGGGCTTCAGCCATGAGGCTGTCAGTCTTGGATCCAGGCGCCAGGTGCACCTAGCCTACTTTTCAGGACTGTTGTCAGGCTGTCCTCAAAGGAAAGGCCGGGTGTGTGAACATAGGCAGAGCGAGCCTCATTCTGGGGCAAGTCTCACAGAGCATCTCAAGGTTGCTCCACCAGAACCGTGTTTGGGACACAGAAGAGTACTTTTCCTCTCCTACATCATCAGCATGGAAGTGGCTTTGACATGGTTCTTCCAACTGCAGCAAAAGGGGGGGCACAGCTGCAGCTTTCCCTACCCTTTCCATAGATCCAGAGCAGCCTTGGTCACTACAGTTAGTGAAGAGGAGAAAACAAGCTTCTGAAACTGCCTGGTCTGACCATGAAGCCGTCCGGCTGCCACCCCTCCTGGGCATTCTGCAGAAAGTGGCTGCTGCTCTGTGTGCAGGGCTGGGTGACCAGGGACCAGCGTTCAAACAGCCTTGCTAGCACCTTGGAGCCTCCTGCTGGGGCCATTTGTGCCCCCTGTGGCTCTAGAGGGTGCTTGAAATCACCTGAACGGTCTTCACGGCTGGCATGGTGGCAATCTGTGCAACCACCTTGGGAATTTGAGGGGACAGAGGGAGTCGTGTGCCTGCCATGGCTGGGCTTGGATAGTCTGCAGGCTGGGGAGTGCCTGCCCCACCCCTGGGTGCCATCCAGAGGCTGCTGCAATCCTGGCATGGAGTTGCTCCCAAACAGCCGTTATGCAACCTGTCACTTAATAGCATGGAGGACTTCTTGTTCTCAGCTGCTGCTGGCAAGTCCTTTGTTTTGGTGCAAAGAGGTGGTGCTGAAGGGTGCTTGCTCGGGGAGGGGAGAGGATTCAAATGCACTCTCCCCCCCCCAGCAGCCACAGAAGGGCCCCTTTTTTCATCCAGGGAGGCCCCAGAAGGGGCACCTCTTGCCCTTGGCTGCAGTGACCCCAGCCAGAAAAGGGTCACTTACTGGGCACAGGCAGCTGCACTTGGCTCCAGATGGCCCATTTGGTAAAAGTAATCTGGTCCCTTAGAAACACCCACCCATTTGCTGTGGCCTCCCTTTTCAGAACTCTCACGTTGGGGGTTTTAAATCTGGTCTCTTTAACAACCTGAGACTGTTATTGCTAAGAAAGAGGTCATAATTTAGACTCTTTGTGCCAATCCTGCCCTGTCACCCTGCCAAATGGAATAACTTACATAAGTTGTGATGCGTTGGATCTGCAAATAAGCAGAATCAGAAGAGGCTATTTACTCAGCCTGATGTCTGCAAACTTCAAAATGCTTTGGCAAGCAAAGATTGCAGACACACAAGCCTGCAGAGAGCAAAGGGGAATTTGCAGGACATTTGTCCCACAACTCCCCATGCCCAGCCACTCAGTCACTGCACCATCAGTAAAGTTATAGACCACATTGAAGAAGGAAACCTGAAGGGTCACATCAGAAGTCCTGCCCTCAAATGCCCCTCAAAGAGAGAGTGGGATTTCCCCCTAGAGTCTACAGCTTTGTATGGAAAGACTGGGAAGGCCGTGGACAGGCCTGAGGGAGCCCCTGAGGCTTGGCAGCCGGAGGGCAACTGGGCTTCTCTGGCTCCCCCGGCCAGCAGTGAAGGCAAGAGCCGCTTACTGCCTTTACTGCCAGCCCGGAGGCCCTGCTGGAATAAAGAGTTTTTGACCAACGCCGGAGAACGGGCCGGGTCAGGCCAGCATCTGTGCCTTATGCTGCTGACAGATGGGCAGGCAGCTCAAAGGCACAGCAGACCCACCCACCCCAGGCAAGGTGGTGGTCAAGGAAATGGGCCCAGAGCTTCTGGTCTTCCAGCCCTGGGTGCCAGCTGGAGGCCCTCAGGCTCCTCCAGAATAATCCCTGTTTCCTTGCTGGGATTCTGGGCACTCCCTTGGGCACTCCCTTGTGGGCGGCCTGCAGTTGTTGCTCCTCACCTCCTCCTCAGTTGCCATCTTTGGGAGGCCCTTTCCCCCTCCCCTCACTCGATAGCCCCATTTCAAAAGCTCTGCATCTTTGGAACCACCAGGTGGATGAGCGGGGTTGCTTCTGGTAGAGGAAACATCATCCCTGGGAAAGGAATCACCCACCCTCCTGGTGATTAAGCTTTCCGGACGCCCCCCCCCGGGAGTGAGAGCAGGGAAAGGGACCAAGGGCCCCATAGCCAGGGCCCTTCCTTGGCAGGGGCGGGGGTAGAGGGGCTGAAACTGAGCAATCCAGATGGCTCCTCTGTGCCTGGCAGTCTGTTCGTTAACTCCTCAGGGATGAGATTTCTAGGCATAAGAGATGGGGGCACAGTGGAGGACCGCATAGCCCCTCCTGAAGCAGTGGAGGAAGTCACTGGGGAAAGGTAACCACAGCCAGCCAGGTGCACCTTGCTGCTGTCTGTTTCCCAACTGGCAGCCCTGCCCAAGCTCTGGGAGGCCGGGAGGGAGGGACCCCCAGAGAAGCCGGGAGGGGGCCTGAGGGCTGAGGAAGGTGACCAGCAGATGGCAACCCTCTCCCACTGCTGGCCAAGGGATTCCTGGGTTGGCCCTGCTGGGCAGCCTCCGCAGCTCCAAGAGGGCACCTTGCATGTGGAGGGACCCAGGACGAAAAGCAGGCTTCACAAGGTCTCCGGTCCAGCCCCCATTAATAAATTTAGCAAGATTCCTTTGTGAGACGATTCTGAGGTTGGAAAGGAGTTTGGGATTTGGCCTGAGGGGAGCAGAAATGTTTTTTTCTTTAGCCCAGGAAATCTTCAAGTTTTGGAGCGTGTGAACAGCCATCAAGAACGCTGCTGATTCATTTTCCCAAATATTTTACTCTGACATTGGGGCAGACAGGAATAGCAAGCTAGAATAATAAAGTCACAAGCAGTAATTTTTTTTAAAAAAATGCATTTTTTTAAAAAAATATTTTCTAAAAATATTAGCTCAGCTGCACCAAACCCAGATGATTCTGTCTCAGGGGTTCTCTTTCCATTCTGCCTGGAAGACAAAGAAGAGGAATCAGCTGCTCTAAGGGGGGATCCTGCCGAACGTTCTGCAAGCAGATCCTGCACAATGGAAGCCTTCTTGGGGTGCAGCCTCCCCCCTTTCTCCTCACAGCCGGTCCTTGGAAGCCAGTGGTTCAGCTCCCTGAAAGTGGCCCTTTGCTTGTCAGTCTCCGAAGGATGGCCCCCCGCCCCAGCACCAACCTGAAGGAAGCCCTTTCTTCCCGTGGAGCTGGGACTGGGACAGAATGGGAGTGGGCAGAGCCAAAGGGAGGCTGGAGGGGAGCAGAGCCTTTACTGGCTCTTCTTTTCTGGCCCTTAATCCCCTCGGCCAGAAGGTACCCATACTGCTTCCTCCTTGCCGGGGCTAGAACTGGGTGTGAAGGAAGCAGCTGATGCCCAGCAACAGCTGCTTACAGGTTGCACTCTGTCTCCAGTGCTGCTATGGAAATCAGCTCTGTGCAAGCCCTGCCTCGATCTAGAGCTTGTGGTATGAAATTGAGGTACGTGGGCTCCTCCTGCCCACCAGGGAAGAGCCAGCAGAACTGGAGCTATTTTCTGCCTCAGCAGCCTTCCAATTGCTCGCTCCTTTCTCTAAGGCTGACCTGTGGTTTGCAGATAAGGCTCTTTCTGAACATCGTGTTCAAGAACGAGAGACGTCATTGCCTAATTATATAACTGCTGAGGGCCTTGTTTATCTGCTGCTTCCTTGCCAGGGCAGTCTCTGCCTGCTTCCTGTGTTGCCATCTGGAGCTCACCTGGCACCTCTGCAAGAGAAGCAACACCTGAAGAGTGACTGAGTTGGGGTTTGGTAGTTCTGAGGCGATTTGGCAAGTATAGGTGGCTAGTCGTGACAACAGGGGCTATGACCTTGCAAGGCTTTGTCTGCAAGCAGCTCTTTGAACCCCTCTTTAAATAAGCAACAAAGCTCCCAGATGTTGCAATGTTGTGACTGTAATTAATCACTAAACCTTGTTTGTGCAAATTAGAGGCAGTATTTGCATACACCTTTTCACAGAGTTTATTTTGCTTCTAAAGTGAAATCCTTGCAGAATCACGAATGGAGCACAAGATCACTTTGCCAAGCCTTGGGGGGAGGGTGGGAATCAAGTGATCTCTGCACTGTTGTGGGAGTTCACCCAACTCCGATGCATCTTTTCAGCCATAAAGGGACACAAAAACAATGAGAAAAACAACAGTGTGGCCAGATTTTTGTGGTGTTGATCTTGGGCTTTGCCTCAGCCTGTGTTGGGGGGGGTGAGCTAGGAGGGAGGGCTGGCTCTGTGCCAGGATCAGCCACAGTTTCTTTGTAGTTAACAACACCTAGAAAGCGGAAATCAGAAAGAACAAACTGATCCCAAGTAGCAGTCTCTGCTTCTGCTTTCCAGGTCAGCAAAACATGAGCCAGCCCTCCCTTGGAGCAGCTTCTTCCTTGCCGGGGGGGGGCTCACCAGCATGGCTGAGGAAAGGAATACGACAGCCCCCCCCCGTGCCTCTGGGCCAACAAGGGGCTCTCCAGCCCTGCCTGAGGACTGCAACAGTCAGCATTGGCAGAGTTGGGTGGGGGGAGGCACAGGGATCCTTCCGTGCCAGTAGGGCTGCTTCCCATCGGCACCAGAGGAGCTCTTGGTCCCTTTGGGCGTCTCCTAGGGGGCAATTTTGCTCGCCAAATATCGTCTGGCTGCAGTCCTGTCCTAAGGATGGGCACCGAGAGTGTGGGCATAAGATGCCCAGTTGCATGCTTGCCTTCTGCCCTCCTCATGAGTGCATCGGAAAGCAAGAGGGGGGAAGCAGAATGAAAGAGGCTCTGGCCCTTGGGGGTTTGCTGCCTGCAGCCCTCCCCAACCAACCCCACTAGTAGTCTGGGGTCCACAGTCTCAGGCAGGGCTACCTAAGCAGTGAGCAGGAGGGCAAAGGAGCTCTGAGTTCCCTTCGTTGCCATCCATCTCCCCTTCCCAAAAGTTCCTTGTCCTGTTTTCACTGGTCTCTCTCCATTCTGGGAAGTGGATTTGTAGGGCAGTGCGGACATTCAGAGGTCCTGACCGAAGGAGTGATGCAGCCTCTGACTGAGGGGCTGGGCCTTCCCAAGAGACCCCCTCCCCTCCCCCATTGCTGCTGCTGCTGCTGCTGCCAGCAGGGGGGATCCGAGCCTGTTGCCGGGCAGCAGCTGTGGGAGCCGCAGAGGAGAAGTTGTGGTTTCTTTCTTTTGAGGCAAACAAGGCAGCTGCCCCAGGGCTCATCATATGAGTATAATTCACACAGGGGGGCGGGGGAGCCTTACGTCAAAGGGCTCTGTGCAGGTTTCCTTCCTCTTTCTGCTCTGCGGCTGGTATAAAAGGGCCAGAGCTATAATTACCCTCCATGGGCTTCTCCCCATCTGCTCACAGACAGAGACTTTCTCGGCTCTGCTGCCAAGGATGCCAAGGGCCAGGGCAGCCTACGGCCTCTGGGGATGGCAAGCTGGGACTGTGGCTCTGCCGATCTAGCTTGGGCAGTGTGGCTCACATGCCCCCTTGCTTGGACCTCCTGCCCGTCACTTTCTGCTGCCGCCAGGAGCAGACTAGCTTTTGTCTTTTTTCCTTGCTCCCCTCCTGCTCGACCTCAAGGCTTTCCCAGAGAAGCTGGCCTGAGGACCCCAAGGGCGGCTTCTGTGGCACTCTGAAGAGGAGGCTCAGTGGCACTGAGCACAAAGAGTGGCTGCTGAGGTCCCTCCCCAAGCCAGTTTCCCAAATGCTTCTCCTCTGCTCCGGCCCTGGATGCCCTGAGGACATGGCTGGTCCCCAAGCCCCACAGCGAATGGCCACAGCTGGTGACCTTATTTATAGGGCCACCTCCGAAGCAGCCGAGCCTCCCACAGAGGACAAGGTAGAAACCAAACAACCCCACATTCAGGAAGGTTCTTGCATCATCAGCCATCCACCCGCTGCCTCCTGCCAGGTCCTCAAAGCTGCCCATCGATCCCTCATTGGAGCACAGCACACAGATGCTGGCAGAGGGGTCAAGTGTACCCGGGCAAGTGTGCTCGTGAGGACCGTGTGTTGCCAGCCTCACATGCGGCTTGCCCAGACAGCAAGCAGCTTTTTGTATTCAAGGATGGAAGGGAGACAGCTCCGTGAACAGAGAAGGAGGCTTTCTTCCCAAAGCAAGCCAGAGCTGCAGCCCCCCGGGAGACCCCCTTCCTCCATCGAGGGAAGGAGAGTTTGCCTGGACCTTTCAGCACAGAGAAGGAAACTGGCTGAAAAGAGGGCAGAACCATCCCCAGGAGGTTGTCAGAAGCAGCAAACCAGCCGTGGGCTGAAGTGAGACCGTAACGCAAGGAAGGAGTTAAGGGAAGGCCGGAGGAGGCATCGGAGGGTTTGGGGAAATCGAATCAGGGTCACTTTCTGCAGAAATTGGCAGGACTAGGTGGGAGGCTGGCGAAAGAATTGTATCACACTGAGCTAATTGGCCAGTTAAAAATGAACATATCCTTGGAAGAAATACACCGAGGTTGTGTGTTTGGTAACCCCCTTCGTTTTGTTTAGGGTTCCGTGTGTTGTGTGAAACTGGAAATGGGAGTAACTAAGGGCAACACGGCTTAGTCAGCTAGACCAGCATAACTCAAACTTCAAACATGACACAACCTCTAATAAAAATAGGCAGATAATGCAAACATTTTGCTGGAAAGAGACGGTGTGATCTGCTTTTAAGAGAAGGAGAGTCAGACTGAACTTGAAAATCTGTCGTGGAAAGACAGCATTAAAGCCCCAAAACAGTGGCCTCTGTGGCTGCACTGTTGAGAAGGGCCATCTCTCAGCATCGGCTGGCTTCACAGACAGGAGGAGGGCCAGGCTCTTTCTGACAGCCTCCAAGAGAAAGCGGGGGCATTCCCCTGGGGGGAGCAGAAGTGGGAAAAGGCCAGGAGTCTCCTTCGCTGCCTAGCAGGAGCGAGAGAGGAATTGGATGGAACTCATCTGCTTTCCTCTCATCAATACAGGCCAGCAAGCTGGTTGCACCTCTTCCAAGGGGCAACTGGTGGCTAGTGGCAGCAGTGGGTTGGGTGGTGGGGACCGACAGATGCCGTGGCACATTCTGCACAGCCCAGACACCTCTGCTCTATAATAATAATAATAATAATAATAATAATAATAATAATAATAATAATAATAATAATAATAATAATGATGATGATGATGATGATGATGATGATGATGATGATGATGATGTTGGAAGGGACCTTGGAGGTCATCTAGTCCAACCCCCTGCTCAGGCAGGAAACCCTATACCATTTCAGAAAAATGGCTGTCCAGTCTCTTCTTAAAAACTTCCAGTGTTGGAGCATTCACCACTTCTGGAGGCAGGTTGTTCCACTGGTTAGTTGTTCTAACTGTCAGGAAGTTTCTCCTTAGTTCTAGGTTGCTTCTCTCCTTGACTAGTTTCCATCCATTGCTTCTTGTCCTGCCTTCAGGTGCTGTGGAGAATAGCTTGGCTCCCTCTTCTCTGTCGTGGCCCCTGAGATATTGGAACACTGCTATCATGTCACCCCTCACTCTTCTCTTCGTTAAACTACACATACCTGATTCCAGCAACCGCTCCCTATATGTTTTAGCCTCCAGTCCCCCAATCATCTTTGTTGCTCTTCTCTGTACTCTTTCTAGAGTCTCGACATCTTTTTTACATCGTGGTGACCAAAACTGGATGCAGTATTCCAGGTGTGGCCTTACCAAGGCATTGTAAAGTGGTATTAGTACTTCAAGTGATTTTGATTCTATTCCTCTGTTAATGCAGCCTAGCACTGTGTTGGCTTTTTTGGCAGCTGCAGCACACCGCTGGCTCATATTTAAGTGATTGTCCACTAGGACTCCGAGATCCCTCTCACAGTTACTACTATCGAGCAAGGTACCACCTATACTATACCTGTGCATTTGATTTTTCCTGCCTAAATGCAGAACCTTACTTTTTTCACAATTGAATTTCAGTTTGTTAAGATAGTGCCCAGTGTTCGAGTCTGTCCAGATCCTCCTGTATCTTAAGCCTATCTTCTGGAGTATTGGCTATTCCTGCCAGCTTGGTGTCATCTGCAAATTTGATGAGTTCCCCATCTATCCCCTCATCCAAATCATTGATGAAGATGTTGACGAGCACTGGGCCCAGAACAGAGCCCTGGGGCACCCCACTACACACTTCCTTCCATGTAGATGCAGTTCCATTGATGACCACACGCTGAGTACGGCCTGTCAGCCAGCTACGAATCCATCTGGTGGTGATGCTATCTAACCCTGGGTGCCTCACCTGGGAAAAGGACGGACTTTCTCCAAGAGGCAGAAAATGAGGGAGCCGAGTCCCAGGGAGAAGCGCAGGCGGCCTGAGGCTCTGCCTCGCTAGGACCACTAGGTGATTCCAACTCAGCTATCCAGCAAAGAGACCCCGGAAGCCCAGCCATTCAGTGGCATTGGCTTCCCAAGGCTTCAGTGCTGCAGGCTGGGAAGTAAGATGCTCTCCAAGGAAGCCTCTCAGTTGCTCTGACCATTCTGTGCACAGATTCCCTAGCTCTGCTCCCATTTCAAAGGATTTCTGATCTAGAATGGGACCTTCTATCCACGCAAGCCAGGATATGGGGCTGGAGACCTGCGCTGGGGCCAAAGGGCCTACAAAAGCTTGTGGAGGCTTGTGGCAGAGCCAGGGCCATCACAGTACCAGGTATCTAGGGCAGTAGCAGTTGAGGGGGGGGTTGGGCCAATGTCTAGCTCCAGGCCATAAAGCAGACAGACAAGAATCTCACCTGCTTCCCCTGGGCCCTTCCTTGTTCAGCCAAAACAAACCAAATAATTCTCAGGGTGATAGTTCCCTTTTCCTCCTTCCCAGGTAGAGACAATCCCAGGCATCTTTTTTAGTTCATTTTTGTTTAGGGGAGGTGGGAGGATGCTCAGAGCAGAAGCTTAAAGTGGTGCAGAAACAGCCTTGCTCCAACATCTTGCCTTCTGAACCGGCACGTGCCATGGGAAGGAAAGAAGTGGGGGTCTGGTGCTTCCAACAGAGGGGCAGTGGCCCTTCCCTTTTCTGGTGCATGCCAGAGAGCACCATGCCTCTGGGCCCTCCAGGGCCACCAGCTGGTGCCATCACTGACTCCTGAGAAGCTGCTGGGCTGGAAGGCCAGTCTTGGGAGGGCAGCATCTGGCAGGGGCAGATCCATTTATTGAGACACATTTTCCTACTTTGTGCAGAGGCTTTTCTATGGATGAGCCACCCTAATTACGATGGTTTGGGATTTTCTTCAAAATATGCATATGGCGTGTTTAAACTTATGCATAGGAAGGCTTTGTCTTTGATTATTGCTGCTCTATTTGAGCTTCAGACTCGTCTTCGATGTCTCAATAAGCCCATCCGTCAATTAGTCCCCACCCCAGCTCTTCCAAAAAGCCATCGGCCGGGCATTTTTCCAGCTGTCATGCTGTGTCTTTGGAAATACATACCAAGCTTGACGTCAAAGCTTCCCATGTTTGGGGTCATCCAGCAGAGGCTCCTCCTAGCTCTCAGTGTGGTTACACAACTCCTTTTGGCAGTGCCTGTGAGTCAGGCTTCCCTTGACCACAATGGAGATTTGCCCTTCTCTCCTTTCCAAGTTTCACCCCAATGCACGCTGATGCCCCACTGCTTGGGTGAACCTTGCTTGCCTGCTTCACGGTCCATGCAGGAGCCAATATTGTGAAGTCCTCATTTACTGGGGACAATGGTATCTTTGTCAGGAATCTTTGCAGTATCCAGTGGGACACAATGCAGCTTTTAACAGCCACCTGGAACCTCCCACCAGGGCCTACTGTGTCTGACTGACCCAGGCCTTGCCAGATTCTACTTTGAGTCTGGAAGCCTGAAGCAAGTTTGGACAAGGCCCTCTGATGGAGCATAGGTCTCTGGGAAGGTGGGAGGGGAAAAAACCCCAAATGGGCCCCTTATTAACAGTAGTTCACTTAATGGCTACCAACACATGCAAGTGAAATGGGTGGCTATATAAATTCATTCATTCATTCATTCAATCAATCATCCAATCAATCATTCAATCAATCAATCAATCAATCAATCAATCAATCAATCAATCAATCAATCAGCAGTGGGGTTTAAGCCACAATCCCTAATTGACAGAATTTCCTAAACTATCCTGCCCCTTTAAAAAAAAGGGAGGGGAGGGATTCTTTCATGGTCTTCCTTCAGGACTGCACTCCAGTGATGTAGGCTGATGTCCCAGGAAGGCTCTCTTCAGATTTATATTCCTGTGTTGCACTTTGTGTTTCATTTATTGCTTGTCTCTGAGAGATGAAGTCCTGAAGAGTGGTTTAAACTTGTGCTGGTGCAGCCAGACAAGCTTTCCCGAACTCTGGGAAAGGCCACCTTGGGGGGGGGGGGAGTGAATTGCTCAGGCAATCAATCAGAATAGAGCTGGAAGAGACATTGGAAGTCTTCTAGTCCAACCCCCTAACTCAAGAAGAAGACCCTATACATTAGGCTTACATCACCAAGAACTCGAAGAGCAAAATGGACATTGCCAACAAATTTGGAGTGCTTGGATATGGTTAAGAGGGCACTGACTTTTCTTGCTTGTCCTACCTATGTTTCCTGGTAAAATACAGAGAGCGATGGCTCACTTCCAGATGCGTTGAACAGTTTCTATGCCCATTTTGAAGCACAGAACAACGTGACAGCAAGGAAGACTACACCTCCTTCCAACGACCAGATACTTTGTCTCTCCACTGCTGACGTGAGGAAAGCCCTAAGTAGAGTCGACCCACAGAAAGCTGCGGGACCAGACAATATTTCTGGCAGAGTGCTCAGAGGATGTGCAGACCAACTGGCAGATGTTTTCGCCGACATCTTTAACATTTCTCTGAGCACCACTGTTGTCCCAAAGTGCTTCAAGACAACGATCATCGTTCCCGTGCCAAAGAAACCATCTGTGTCTTGCCTCAATAACTACCGTCCCGTTGCACTTACTCCCATCATCATGAAGTGCTTCGAGAGGCTCGTCATGAGGCATATGAAGACCCTGCTGCCCGTAACATTGGATCCACTGTAGTTTGCATATCGCTCAAATCATTCCACCGATGACGCGGTCTCTACTACACACCATCTAGCTCTCACTCATCTAGAAAACAAGGACTGATATGTACGTATGCTGTTCATAGATTTTAGTTCAGCATTCAACACTATTATTCCCCAAGACCTGATGGGGAAGCTGGCCCTGTTGGGCTTGAACACCTCTCTCTGTAACTGGATCCTGGAATTTTTGACTGGACGACCTCAGTCAGTCCGGATCGTGAATAACATTTCTAACATCATCATACAGAACACTGGGGCCCCTCAGGGCTGTGTGCTCAGTCCCCTGTTGTTCACCCTGCTGACACACGACTGTGTAGCAATGCATAGTTCGAACTACATCATTAAGTTCACTGATGACACGACCGTGGTGGGTCTCATCAGCAAGAACGATGAGTCAGCATATAGAGAGGAGGTGGAGAAGCTAATAGACTGGTGCAAAACCAACAACCTAGCGCTGAATGTAGACAAAACAAAAGAGATGGTTGTTGACTTCAGAAGGACAAAATACGACCACTCTCCGCTGAACATTGATGGCTCCTTCGTGGAGATCATAAGGAGCACCAAATTTCTTGGTGTTCACTTGGCAGAGAATCTCACTTGGTCCCCCAACACCTGTTCCATAACAAGGAAGGCCCACTTTCTGAGGAAACTGAGGAAGGCACAGTTTCCATCACACATCCTCACAATCTTCTACAGAGGGACTATTGAGAGCACCCTGAGCAGTTGCATTACTGCCTGCTTTGGAAACTGCACCATTTCGGATCGCAAAACCCTACAGCGAATAGTAAGGATTAATAATAATAATAATATTAATAATAATAATTAATAATAATAATAATAATAAAAATAAGAAGAAGAGGAAGAAGAAGAAGAAGAAGAAGAAGAAGAAGAAGAAGAAGAAGAAGAAGAAGAAGAAGAAGAAGAAGAAGAAGAAGAAGAAGAAGAAGAAGAAGAAGAAGTAGTTGGAAGGGACCTTGGAGGTCATCTAGTCCAACCCCCTGCTCAGGCAGGAAACCCTACACCATTTCAGGCAAATGGCTGTTCAGTGTCCTCTTAAAAACTTCCAGTGTTGGAGCATTCACCACCTCTGGAGGCAGGTGGTTCCACTGGTTAATTGTTCTAACTGTCAGGAAGTTTCTCCTTAGTTCTAGGTTGCTTCTCTCCTTGACTAGTTTCCATCCGTTGCTTCTTGTCCTGCCTTCGGGTGCTCTGGAGAATAGCTTGACTCCCTCTTCTTTGGGGCAGCCCCTGAGATGGCAGAGAAGATCATCGGGGTTGCTCTTCCCTCTGTCATGGATATTTATATCACGCGTTGCTGCATCCATAAAGCCAGAAACATTGTGGCTGATTACACACACCCCTCACACACACTCTTCACTCTTTTGCCATCTGGAAAGAGGTACAGGAGCATTCAGGCTCGGACATCCAGATTGTGTAACAGTTTCTTCCTACAAGCCATTAGAATTCTCAACACGAAGAAACTGGAACTATAATACTTGTATTTGTAGTTATTTAAGTTTTTAGTTTAATTATGTGTAGTTTGTTGTTCTGTTCTTCTTTTGATTTGGATCGTCTGATGTAGCACCTTGGTTCTGGGGAAACGTTTCATTTCACTGTGTACTGTACTGTATATTATTGAAATGACAATAAAGTCGTCTACTACTACTACTACTACTACTACTACATGGGAAAATCGCATTGGCTGAAAATTCCACTTAGGGTTAGGGTTAGATCACCATGAACTCATAGAGCAAAGTGGACATCACCAACACATTTGGAGTGCTTGGGTATGGTTAGGATGGCACTTACATTTCTTGCTTGCCCTATCTATGTTTCCTGCTAAAATATATGGGAAAATCACACTGGCCGAAAATTCCACTTAGGGCAGTGATGGTGAACCTTCTAGAGACCGAGTGCCTAAACTGCAACCCAAAACCCACTTATGTATCGCTGGATGCCAGGTGGGTGTGGCCAATTGGGTGGCGTGGCCCATTGGGTGGGTGTGGCTGAGGTGGTAATAGCAGAGTGGGTGGGACTAAAAAGTTCAATCAATCAATTCCAACTTTGTGAGATCGTTTTTTCCCCCGCAAGAAGTTGAAACTGATTACCGTATTTGAACCTTTTTTTTTTGCACATGGCAGTGGAGGCCTAAAGGGAAAAGGTTTTATACAACCCAGCTGAAGGCCTAGTACTAGGGAGATGGCATGCATGCCCATAGAGAGGGCTCTGCGTGCCACCTGTGGAACGCTTGCCATAGGTGTGCTACCACGGCCCTATGCCATTCCAGACAAGGGGCTGTCCCCTCTCTTCTTAAAGAGCGCTCACAATTTCTGAAGGCAATTTCTGTTCCACTGGTTAATTAGGAAGTTTCTCTTTAATGCCAGGTTGCTTCTCTCCTTGATTAGTTTCCATCCATTGTTTCTTGTCCTGTCTACAGATGCTTTGGTAAGTAGGTTGACCCCCTCCTCTTTGTGGCAGCCTCTCAAATACTGGAATAGTGGCAAGACTGAGATGGTCAGCCGGGAGAACTTCCTTGGCTTGGTCACCAGTTCTTTCTTCAGGCAGTGAGACAGAACAGGGCTGGAGACTCTGGAGGAGATGGGTATGTATGGGCAAGTGGGCAGCTCTTAGAAGATTGCAGGATTGTACCCTGCCCTGCCCGCACCCATCCTGAGTGGTAGATTCAGGGCAGGTGCTCCCAGATCTCCCCCTTGCAGCAGAGCCTTCTTTGGGGCCATCTCCTACTTGCATGGAGAAATGACAGTGTAGCAATCTCCGTCTAACAAAGGTGAAAAGAGCTGCAGTAAGCCACATGCTCTCAAATTCTCGCTCCCTCGGCTTTCCCTCCGCTGGTCCTGCTGAGCTCCTTTTCCTCTGCCTGGCCCCACTGCTCTTTCCTGCGTAGCAAGACGCTTCCCCTCCAGGAGCTCCGTGTGCTGCCTTGGCCCCCAAGCTCTGCTGGTGCGCATCTGCCTTCCGCTTGTCCAAGGACAAATTGGCGGGCGGGCGGTGGGGCCCATCTGGCTGGAGGGAGGAGCCCTTAGGATGCCGCTGCGAGGCTGAGCTACGGCCTGGCTGGCTGGCAGAATCCCCGCTCTCCTTCTGGAGCTCAGTGTCTGCCTGCTGACCGGCTCTCTACGCCGGGGGTTCTGTGGGAGCAAACGGGCCGGCAGCAGAATGGAATCGGGCCTCGGGGAGATTCCCAGCGCATGGAATGAATGGCCTTCAGCCCCACCAATATTGCCTACCTCTCAACTCAAGGAAACCCAAACCTATTTTGTAAGGAAGAAGAACTTTTCATATTTTGTAAGAAAGGCGAGCCGGCCCCTTGCTCAGTGTCCCGGGTATGCCTCGGCGCGCTCGCACTAAACCCGGAGGGGAGGCTCGGAGCCCGTTGCCCAAGCAGAGCTGCTCTATCGCTGGACGGAGCCCTTTGGCTTCGCCACCTGCCTCGCCAGATGAGACGGGAATGATGCCCCCCACCTCTCCTGCTAAGCCCCCCCCAAGACCCATTTGGCCCGCAGCAGAGGTCCTCTGCAGCTTTCCTTCCCTTCTGGCTGCTCGCCTGCCAGCCATTAGCCTGGACTCGCCGCATCAGCAAAGAAGGCGCCTTCTAGGCCAGGCTGAACCAGAGTGCGAGCGCGTGCATGTGTTTGCACACGCGTGCTTCCAAGAAATGTGTCCCTGGGCACTTGCCAGTGGAAAGTCGGGATGGACTTAGAACATCCCAGAAGAGAAGAAACACAGAAAACAAGCTTCAGAAAAACAGGGAGAACTTTGGCTCATCAGCCGTTGTTGTTTTCAACCTTTGATCTATAAATAGTGTTTCCTGCTCTTCCTTCCTCCAGATGCTGAGATCCTGGGAATTCAGGCATGACGTGCCTCAGAGCTGCCTGGCTGAAGAGGGGAGAGCAGGAATTTGGGAGGGAGAGCTGCTCTGGGGGCCCAGCCTGTGTCCACCCCTGTTCTTCTGCACCTCTGCTTCTCTAGGGCACTAGAGGAAATGGTCTGGGTCCGAGCTTCAGATTTTTCCTGCCTACCATTTCCACCTTTGCAAATGGGGGAGGGGGGAAAGGTCATCCTGGCTCCCAAAGGATACGACTGCAGGTCCCCCTGGCTGTGAAGAACTCCAGAGACAGAGTACTGGGGTGATTTTTTTGATGGAAGCTTGGGAAGTTTGAGAGATGCTGCCAGTGCATTAACACTACTCATGCCAGGCTATGTTTCTATGTTACTCTCCATTTGGAGGGTATGTAGCTGCAGGGACAGTTTTTCATTTGGGTCCCTGAGTTCTTGGTTGGGCACAAAGACTCCCCCACCATGGTGGGGGTGGGTGGGGCAGAGGGAATTGCCTCTCTCCTTGTTTGCCTTCCAGCTGCCAGGAGAGTCAAGAAAGTAGTGGGGGTGGGTGGGAGTCGGAGTCTGGAGAGGGCGCTATGATGGTGCAGAGGGCGGGGTTAATCTGCCTTCATAGTGAATGCAGAGAAACAGGAGAGCCCCCTCAACTGCCCATCAATTTTGCTGAGGCCACCGTGCTTGGACTCCTTGGCAGGTGGGCAGTTAGAGCCCAGCCTGGCCAAAGTCAGCAATTTTCCTGGGCCAGTCACTCCCCTTAACCTTCAGAGCAGGGAAGGGACCTTTGAACATTACACTGAGATCTTGCAAGAAAGTATAATTAATTAAATGTACAATGATACTGATAGCAAGAAATCAATAGCACTCTCTGCTCCAGAAGTGCCACTGGAGAAAGCCGCTACCCTGCGACTTCAAGAGGTGGACCCCACTGAATTCCCAGTGTCTCCCTTGTGTGAAAACGTGCAGTGGCTTGCATAGGAAATCTGGGTTTCTAGGGCATGCCAGAGTTTGTTTGCTGAGGGCAGTGACCCACATGGCTCAGGGTATCCATGCTCTCTCTCTCTTGGCACTGTTGCAGTAATGGGCAGGCCGGTGGGCAAGGGGCTGTGCAGAGGAGAGCCACATCAAAGGCACACGGTTCTCTCTCACTTGGATGGCAGCTATGGTACCTCGATCACAGACGGAGGCCCAGCAGGTTGGGGAGAAAAGAGTGGCACGTGCCTTTTGGGGGAAGAAATGTGAAGGCATTCTAGGAGGGGAGCCAAGCAAAATAACCACCCTCAAGGGACAACTCCCCCCATTTCTGACAAAATTAACCAACTGGGTGAGAAAACTCTGGTCATCCATGAGCAATGGGGCAGATGTGGTCAGTGCTATTCCAAGCCCCTGGATCTGCCAGGAGGAGCGGGGGGGGGGGAAAGAACTGAGAGAGAGAGGTGGGGGGCAATTCCAGAGGGAGGGCCCAGATGCGATGCTGGAGCAAATTGTCCCAGCATCACTTGGCTGAACTTAGGCCTAAGCAGAGGGCCAGCAAAGAACATAAAACCACAACAAGTCTGGAAACACTTGTCTCTCTTCTTGGGAACCTGCAAAACGCTGAGCTTGCAGTAGAGGGGAAGGTTCAGGTGGTATAAGGGAAGGGAGCAGTTTGGATTGGGGAGTTTGGGGGGGGGGGTCCCTTCCTTTTGACAAACAGATAGCTTCTTGCTGCAGCCCCTTCCCCCCAAGTCCTCTGGCCACCCCTTCCTTAGAGCAACCATATGTAATCTTGGCAGAGGAGCTGCTCCTCCTACAAACCAAAGCTGCTGGGGGAGGGAGCTCCAAAACCAGCCCAAAGCCCCCCAAGGACGCCTGTGCAGGAGGAAAGGCAGAGCCTGGGCTCATGCCAGTGGGGTGCCCTGTGCCCTCCATCCAGAGTGCTTTTTCCAGTAAGCAAACCCGGGTCAGTGTTTACACAGGAAGGCAAGTCTGATATCTGCTTACATAACTGTGCTGCTTGTGCTGCTGTTTGGAGTGGGGCGGGGAGGTCTGGTCTGGGGAGGCAGTTGTAGGTCACCAACCCTCTGGGGCAGGAGCTTTTTTTGCAGCCACCTTTCCCCCCTGAGGTGACTGGGATCCGGTGGGGGAGATCTGGCCCAGATCAGGGCTCTCCTTCCAGAGGGCTCCTGCTCTGGGGCACAGGTGGTGCTCTTGGGCACTGCTATGGTTGAAGACCCCCTCTTGACCCCTTGCCCTGCTCCCGCAGGGGAACCGACCTCCTCATTACAGCAGATGAAACTTTGGAAAGCTAAACATCATGAATCAGTTAAGAACCGGGAATAAGGCTGGGTTGCAACAGAGCAGGGCAGTCTGTCCCCTCCCCCGCCCCCTCCTCCAGGCCAGGCTTAGGCTAATTGCTGTGCCCTTTACCAGATTCTGGCTGCAAGCAGACTTGTAGGAATGCTGTTGCCATCCAGACGAGTGAGCCCGGTTTTCCACCCAGCAGAAAACTCTTGGAAGATGCAACCCTTCCAACACCACCACCTCAGGGCATGTGCAAAGGGGATTTCCAGTCTCTTCTTAAGAGCTACTGGTCAGGCCTCTCTCTAGTTCGGAGACAGGGGCTGTCTTTATCTCTGCAGCTCAAACCCCCTTGGCCGGGTCACATCAGCTTCCTGGAGGCTCTGAAAGGCATCTCTGAGATGGTTCACTGTGGCTGGATTCATCTCCAGTCACCTGAGGCGTCTCACGCCAGGCCTCTGCTCCTGCCACAGACAGTTTGTCTGCAGGTGGAACGCAGTCACTCGCATCCTCTGCTAACAGCCAGGTGGCCTGGAGAGGGGCCCAGGTTTAGGCTGATGGATGCCTCTAAGCCTGAGGGGGTGGAGGGTGGATCTTCTCTGGAACATGGGGTGGAGAAAAATGGCTGCACCACTACGAGGGGGAACTGTTGTAGAGCTGGCTTCGGCAGCATTCCAGCTGCTCACAGAGTCAGCAGCCTTTGGTCCTAGTTCAGGGAGGCACCTCTTTTCAACCTCTCCCCCCTTGGGTCGGGCTGGACTCCCCTTTTTTGGGGATGTCAGCAGCAGTCAATAGTCCAGAGCCCCAGGTTCGGTCTCCTGGGCTGTGTGGCTCCCAGCCTTGCCTGCCTCAAGAGGTTGCTGTGACGGGATTGCTGGGCAGGCTTTGTGCTGGAGTCCCATGGAAGGAGAGGGCCCTTCCCCCAGATTACAGCTCCACTCACTTGGGCAGGGAAGCCCCACCAGCCTCGAACCACCCTTCTGCGAATGTCCAGCGGAGGCCAGGGCAAGGGATGGTCTGGAAATGGCTAATTGGGCAGTTCTGTGCTTAATGAGCATGGCTTCCTTGGAAGTCTTCACTTTAAGCCAGGTTTCTAATACCTGATTCACAGCTAATTACAGTCTGGATGGTATGATGGCAGCTCCACCCTGCACCCTCCCATGACTTGGTTCGGGGAATGAGAATGAGCCAGATAGTTGGAGGAGGGGGCAGGGCTGATTTGAAAGGGGGCTTGGAGCACCAGAGGAAAACCAGGGCTTAGTGCTGGGTAAAGAGGAGGTGCACAGCTGTGAGGCCAGTCAGGACTGCCTCAAGGCAACTGAGGCAGTTTGTCAGACTTTTGAACCTGGTGGGGCCCTCTGCAATGGTGCCCATTTTCCAGAGAAGTGTGTGCCATAAGTCAGCAGATCAGCCAAGGGATGGGTGCTAGCAGACGCTCAAAATGGCAGCCACATTCTGCAGGGCATTTGGTCAAAGGGCCTTCTAGAGCACATGCAAACCGGTACTCCAGATAAAACAGTAACAGAGTTGAAAGAGACCGTGGAGGTCTTCTAGTCCAACCCTCTGCTCTAGTAGGAGACCCGATACCACTCTGGACAAATGGCTATCCAATCACTTCTTAAAAACTTCCAGCGATGGAGTGCATTATTATCAGATGGTTGAGAGGCACCTGGCAGGGACCAGGCCAAGGTCCAAGCGGTATTCCAGCCCAATGATTTGCAACAAACGGGCGAGAAGGCCAACCAAACCCTCTTATTGTGGAAAGAGAGCCAGTTCTGCCAGGGACCAGGGCTGCGCAGTGGTTGTTGATTCCCTAAATTGATTTGGAGGTGCAAGAAGTCAGTGGCTGGAGGCTCACCCAATGGCATGTCTGCCATGTCATAAATAATGCAGATGGAGATCAAGGGAGATGCCAGCCAGAGGTTGGCCCAGTTCTGATCCTGGGGAGGCACTTGCTCTGCGGTCCACTTCCTTCCCTATGTACAAATTCCTGGGTTGTCCAAACCCACACATTTCTGTATGCTCCCTTCCTCCAGCTGGGGAATGCGCAAACTGGGCTTTGCTTCAAACGGCCACCTTGCTCCCAGCAAGCGCTACCCATCCCTGTTCGCAGCTGCTGCCTCCTCAAGGCCTTTGTCCCACTACATTGTCCTCACTGGCCATTATGTACCCCACTGATTTCTTTCGTCTGGGGAGGGGCAGGAGTAGGTGGGTGGAACTGAGAAATGCAGGACAAAGATTTCCCATGCCTTGCCCTGCAGGAGTCTCTGACTGGGTGACCAGGGACAGGCGGCCAAGAGGCGTTTGCTTCCCCAGAGCCCAGCAACTCTTTTCTGCACAGCACAGGCAAGAGAAAAGCTCCCAGGGAGGATGCCTGCTTGAGGGAGGAAGAACATTCCCCACCCCAAAAACTGCCAAGAGCCCAAAGCCTTTTGCTGGATGCCAGGGGAAACCCAGGGGCCTGGGGAAGTTCTCTGGCTGGCCTTTCTCTCACCCAGCCCCACTAAACCTAAAGAGAACCGGCTCAGAACCGGATCCCGGGGTCCCTTCTCTATGGCCAGCATTGGGGACTAGAGGCATCAGCAAATGAAGCTCAGACTGAGTCTTGGCAGGGGGGGGACAGTTACATTGGTATTGATATATATATTGATATATATATTGATATATATCTTCCTGCTGAATCTGGTTCTTCTCCACCAGGTTAATAGCAGGGATGATTGTGTGTGTAAAGTTTTGTCTCTTTATTCTTAACCACTGTTATGCAGTGGAATGGATTTTAAAATGACGATAGTCCCAAGAATTGCTTGGATCACATCACCCCAGAAAAGTGCAGCCCCCCCACCCCCCCAGCGCATTGGGGTCCAGGGGTCTCTGGAAACCACCAGGCTGTTTTTGTCCTGCAGACACTTCTTTCTCTGAATTGTGCAGTGCGCATTGTCCTGTTGGAGTCAGGGTGGGCAAGGAGGCATTCTGACTTTCTCCAACACAGGCTCCAGCCCGACCCACCGCGGGTTTTTCACTTCCTTCCGCAGCGGGGTAAAGGGCATGGCAGCAAAAGAGAAGGGGACGGAGCCCCTCCGACCTCGTTAAGTACCTTCTTTTGCCCAAACGGGGCCATTCCAAGCAATCCTAAGCAAGCCCCAGCTGTGCTTTCCCCAAACGACGCGACAGGGCGGGGCTGGGATCACATTTCCCAAAATTCCCCAGCAGTCGGAAGAAGCTGCAACCGTCAGAACAAGTCCGTTCCCTCCGTGCTTGAGGGAAGCGAGCTTCTCTTGCTCGGATGTCTTCGCCGGCCACAGCAGCAGGACAAAGCCTCTTCCCAACCTCCCCCCGCATGGCCCAGATGCCCCGATCAGAAGCTGCCCGGGCCTAGATCGAGAGGAGGTGCGGGACAACAACCCTGCAGGGCAGCTCAGCCCCCCCCCAGGAAGCTGTGCGGTAACGTCAGGTCACATGCGTTCTACAGGGGTCCTCATTGGCGCACACAACCTCTTGCCATCCCGTTGCTGCGGTGACTTTCCTTTCGTTTGCAAAACACGCCCAGGTCCCCAGCTCTGCGGAGGGCGCGCCCCCGCTTGGCTCCACGGAGCCGATAAACAAACACGCGCCGCGCCCTGGAACAGCCCAGCCCAAGGGCCCAGCGGATGTCTGGGGAAGTGGAGCATCGAGGAACGGAGGCAGGGACCGTTTGTAGGCAACGAGAACCCTCTGAACCGGGTGGGAATCAGAGCAAGCCGCTAGTTCCCAGAGGTGGAGACGATCAGCCTCTGGATCTCCCAGTTCGTTTCCCCGCCCCAGCCGCTATTCACTGCTCCGGGCCACTTTTTATAGCGAAAAGCAGTATCTTTGATGAGGCATCGACACGCCCTCTTCAAAGGGCACCGTTTCCCCAATTTAGCGGTTCCGAGCAGTGCAGGAGCTGCCATACCCCGCACGCAGCTGCGGATCTTGCTCCTCGTGTGGTCGAACGAGCCGTTCAATCTCTTCAATGGGCGCCAAATCTGGGGCACCTCTTGGGAAGCAGAACGTGCTCAGGGCGCCGAGGGAAGCGCCCTTCAGATCTTCCCCATTAAAGCCAAATGCTGGGATGACCAGAGCTTTGCAAATCACGAGGCAGGAGCTTGAAGGTGTGCAATCCGGCCAGAAGAAAAATCTCGCTGAGCTATTGGAAGAGGGAAGATGGGTTTGAAACTGTTCATTAGGCCCCCTGCGTCTCTCTTGCTTGAACCCACCTCTCCAGTGGACTCACAATGATTACCAGCCACACAAAATGAGGTGTAGCTGGTGATCACAGTTGATCTTTTGTGAGAAATGTGCTTTTGCAGCTGACAAGGCTCTATGTACTGTATAAGCATTCATGTGCTCCATAGAGTTCCTGGCTAGCTGCTTGCTGCCTTCTCAGCAGGGGTGGAGGGGATGCTGACCCCAACCAAGCTTGCAGGACAGTGGCCTCTGTCCTGCACTTCAAGGGAGCTGCAAGATCAGGATCAGGGGCATCTTTGATAGTCCTGGGCAATCCTTTCATCTCTGATTTTGCAGGGGTTGGTGTGGGGCAGGGCAGGGAAGCTCATCTTGGGGCAATACTCATTCCGGCTGTCAAGGTCCCACCTCACAAAATCCAAAATGGCAGGTGGTTGCAGCAGCTGTACAGTGGCGTATATTCAGCCCCGTGGATAATTTAGGATTTCACTGCGCAAGCACCCAAAATTCAGTTAAACAAACTACAATCAAATCAATCATGGCTATTTCTATGAATATAGCTGTTTATAAGGTAAAGGTAAAGGTTCCCCCGCACATGCGTGCTAGTCGTTTCCAACTCTAGGGGACGGTGCTCATCTCCGTTTCAAAGCCAAAGAGCCAGCGCTTGTCCGAGGATGTCTCCGTGGTCATGTGGCCGGCATGACTAGATGCCAAAGGCACACAGAACACTGTTACCTTCCCACCGTAGTGGTCCCTATTTTTCTACTTGCATTTTTACGTGCTTTCGAACTGCTAGGTTGGCAGAAACTGGGACGAGTAACAGGCGCTCACTCTGTTACGCGGCACTCGGGATTCGAGCCGCCAAACTGCCGACCTTCAGATCAACAAACTCAGCGTCCTAACCCACTGAGTCCCTTATAGCCGTTTATATTAATGCTAAAAGGCGGCTGCTCTGCACCAGCCATCAAGATGTGTGGCAGTGTACATGCACCCCCCCCAAAAGGTTTTCAAATGGGTAATGGGGAAGCTGCGGCCTGATCAGGTAGTCAGAGATTCTTCTAGTCACTGGAGAAACTGTGCCTTCCTGGTTTCTTCCCAGCCATTCAAAGCTTGGGGGGGGGGGGATGGAGAAATTACCCAATGGATGCTTCCATTGCTCCAATCCACCAGACCTCCTTTGCTTGGTTCCACTGCCAGTGGCCACTATACATTTTGCATGACCACCACCCCTTGGGAAAGAAGACTGATTAGACAGATGTGTATGACAATCTTTATTGCAATATCTCACTATGCACCCTTCCTCAGAGTGCACTACAGAAGCAAGACCCCCCCCCCCCCGGAGGAGCCACCACCTCCTGCTCCCCAGACGATCCTCTTTGGACCCCATCAAGGGATCCAGGGGCTGCAGGGAACATCGATAAAGGTGATGAAACAAGCCCCCCCAAGGCTGTTGTCAGTAAAAAAAAGTCAGTAGACAAATCACAGCAGGAGCCCCTCCCCTCTGGCTTGCAGTCCTCATTCTAGTCCGCATTTTGGCAGCTCCCCACACGCCCAAGTCTGCAACAGGTGGGTGCCACACACAGAGGTGTGGCTTTTGGAGTGAGAGAGCTAGTGAGGGGCAGGGGGAAAGTCTTGCCAGCTGACCAGCTGCTCCTCTTCCTATCCCAGGATGGTGGGGGCTGCCTTTTCTCTGAGCTGCTCGAAGAAAACCTCCAACCAGAATCTAAACCAACTGTCTTTGCTCTCCCCCTCCTTCAGCACAGCCCCTTCTCTAGGGTGCTCACGGAGAGGCAAACCCGGTCTCCTTCACGGGGAACAGCCCTGTGCCCACAGCAACTCCAATGCAGCCTTGCTCCTCTTCTCAGGAGCGTCTGGCCTACCCCAGGAAGGGGTCACAGGCAAAGGGCCTCCGTCAGGCCCCCTACAGAATCCTCCACAGGAGATGTGAGTAAACCACATTGGCTTGGAGATCAAGTTGAAGCAGTTCTGTGGCTCTGCCCACCCCACGGACAGAGCCACCTTACACCGCAGAGCCCGCCCTGTGCTGGGCTGGGGCAGCTGCCCCTTGGCTCTTCTTCTCGGTCACGGGGCCCTCCAGGAGCAGGTGGGAGCGGAACCTCTGCAGCTGCTCAGGGCTGGCCAGGTTCTTCAGCAAGCTGTTCTCCCGCTCCAGGTGGCCGTTCTTCTCCGCCAGCACCTTGATCTGCTCCTTGAGTACCTCCACTTCCTCCCGCACTGCGTACATCAGGTGGTTCTTGACCAGATCCTGGAAAGAGGAGGAACAAAGTCCCGGTGAGTAAACAGAACTGTGGCTTCTGCGCGAGTTCCGTGGCCGGCAGCTCTCGTGTCCCGAAAGCACCAAGACTGGATTTTTGTCAGAGAGCGCCCGCGCCCGCCAGAGAACCGCAGCACAGTGCAGCGGCGAGAGTCTGCCGCCCTCCAGGAAGAGGGAAGGCCCGCCTTCTCCCGCTAGCTCCAAAATTAACCCGCAGCCTGGAGGCCCCCGAAAATTCGCCACTAAAAGGCCGGAGCAGCAAGGCCACGGTTCTCTGCATCTGCTCCGTTGAACTCTTCCTGCGGAACTGCAGCCCCGATCTGAGCCCTGCGCCGGAATACACCGGCCGTTTATTTTTGGGCCAGAGTGAAGGGAGCGGGGCGTTCCCTCGCCTCCACTCAGCCGGCAAGTAGCGCGGAGCCGCAGCGCAACCCGTTGGCGGCGGGCCAGCGCGCGTCCTCACCTCCCACCGAGACACTCACCATGGCTTGCTCGATCTTGTTGTCGATGGCGACCACGCTGGCCCCGGACGCGCTGCAAGAAACAAGAGAACGGCGGCGTCGTAAGCACGCGAGACAGGCGGGCCCGCCCGGCTAACCCTCTCCCCAGCCTGACGCCGCTTCTACCTGTTGTCTAACTTGACCGAGACCACGTCCGCCCCCAATAGGGAGGAGAAGAAGGAGATGGAGAAGTTGTGCAACTGGTAGACAGCCACCTCCATCGGGAACGGGTACACGCCAGTACTCATGGTCGGGAGGGGAGAGCACGGAGAGCCCGAGAGAACGGAACACAGAACGACGGCCGGAAAGAGGTGCAGCTATTTCGGCGTTCGCCAGCCTTATATAGGAAGGTTCTCGAGACGTCACATGGTCTCAGCGTGCTATGCAAATTAGGCCACGCCTCTCCTGCCGGTCGAGCCGCGCCCCGCATTCGCGAGCCCCGGGCGAGACGCGCAGCTCTTTCCAGCTGCAACAACCGCGAGGAAGCTGCAGTCCCGGGGCCGAAGGCGCAGCGGGACGGCTGCAAATTGTGGAAGTAGGGCCAAAGCATCCGAAGGGCGCCAGTTGGAGACGCTGCTGGCACTGGGCCCCCCGCGACGTGAACGAAAGCAGCACTTTTCCCATTTCTGCGGCTCCAGACCGGGACCCGGTGGTCCTTTGTCTAGGACGCCGGTTGTGAAAGCGGACAGCGGCCTTTGAAGGACGGGGCCTCCGGATAGCTTCATCCGATCCCCCCCTCCCGCTGTGGACTCGGAGGCAAGTTCCGGGGCTGTAGGAGACATACGGGACAATGCCGCTTTCATCCTCTCCTGCAAAGAGAAGACCCGCTTAGCCGCAGGGCAACTTGCCACCTCCTCACCTCCCGGATTCACACGTTCGACCCCTTGCAACACCCTGCCAACCACCGCCACCCTTTAATCTGCCTTAGCTACTAACGAAGGCGTTGTAAAAGTGGAGGCCGAGTCAGAAATGTAAAGTATTGCCCAAGCGCAGCGCAGAACTAGGTCGAGGTTGGCAGTTGCGTAAGAAGCCACCCAAACATGTTGTTGCGACTTGGTGAGGCCAGAGGTGAGCCAAGCAGCGGCTGTCTGACCGGGTTAGGGGGACCTCTGGCGGCCACTCCTTCCGCACGCCCTCCCGCCTCTCCCCATAGGGAGAGAGGGCTCCCCCTGGCTCTGCGAGTCTCCAAAAGCTTGTCCTCTCATGGCCTCCCTCTGGCCTGGGAAGCAGGAGTGGGCATCCAGAAAGGGGAAGGAAGCCCGCTCGGCAGGCCACTCTTGTGGAGGATCGGGGTGGGGGGGGGCATGGCAGCAGGCACAGCTGGGTCTTTTCCTTGGCACTGCGAAAGAGGCCTTGCCCTGCCAGAGGCTACTGGGATTGGGACTTGTGTCTTTCCCAGCTCCCTTTTCCACCAGTGCTGCTCCCTAAAGGTTGGTCTTCCCTGCAGGCACCAAGAGGGCTTGGGGTGGCAGATTGACAAACCGAGGCCTGTGCTTGGCGATGTGCACAGAGTTCTCTTCAGGGCAGAAGCCCCTTGGTAGGCATCTCTCCTTGGTGCCCTCTGGTAGTAAAGGGGAATGTTGCTCAGGATTCAGGCAGTGGCAGGAGGAGACAGCAGCTCCAGAGAGGAGGGAGGGTGAGGTGGTTTTCCTGGAGAAGCAGCGGCTGCGCCACCATCTATCGAAAGAGGCTCTCTTCCTCTGCTCGTCTTGGGGCAAGAATCCTGGCAGCTGTAGAGTGAACCACTTGCTGCTTGGCGGCCACTCCCTTTGATGGAGGCCTTGGCAGAACTCCCAGTTCTGAGCATACTGGCACGCCAGCACATGGCCTGGGTGGGGCATGCAGCACATGGCTGCCTTGTGCTCACTCACTCCACAGTCTGGGAACCAGAAGGAATTCCCTTCCCACCCCACGGTGTTCAGGCTGTACAGGGGGCAGCAAGCCCCAGCATCTTTGGCTGGCCTTGTCAAGGGCTCTGCGACCAGGTTCCCTAAAAGGAAACCATTCCCTCAGTGGGAGGGACGGAGGAGTCCCTGTTTCAGGGAGGCAGCTGTTCCTTCCAAGGATTGAAAATGAGATTCTTTGAAAGGGTGAGAAGAGCTCAGGGGGCTCCTTAGGGGCATATGCTGCCCAGGAAGTTTTTAACATCCACCACTGCTAAACCGCTGAACAGGACCTGTTGACTGAGCTCCACTGGGTTGTCAGCAGAGTTATAATCTTAAAGGTTTGTTTTCAAATTGGGGCACTGAAAACTTAGTCTTCCCAGGTGTTATTGTCTGCACATGCAAAGTGCTAGAAACACATCTTTTCCAGCCTGTTTTCATTGGTGCCACTTGAATACACGTAGATATGTCAGCACCAGCACATTTTGGCTGGCGAGTTTCTGTAACTGCCAGGTAATCATCTCCTTCCTTCTGCCTGGAAGATCTGTGCAGCTTGTGAGGGCTCATCCCTGGAGAAGGCCAGCAGCCCCTTCATGCAAGTTCTTGAACAGAAAAGATCAAGGCTGGGGAGGAAAGAGGCCCCAGAAGAGAGAGAAGGGCTGTGCTTCTCTGCTCCAGCAGCCTCACTGTTGTTTATATTCACATACAGACTGCATATCAGTGACACTTGCAATGCACACTAAGCCACAAAACATAGCTTGCCCATCCAAAAAGACATTCTGGCTTAGTATACGAAGTGAATATCAATCCACATCTCTGAACTGGATCAGCATTCCCTGACTTTCAGCCACTCTTTGGGGCCTATAACTGGCTTATGCAGAAGAGTGCCCCACGCTTTGATAAACTTCTCATCCTGGATCATGTCACAATGCAGGATTTGTGATGCGGGGAAGACTCCCTTAGCAGCTGCCTCCCCTGCTCACTCTGCCTGGCTGGGAAATAAGGAGAGCATAGGGGGTGCTCCTGGGGAGCAAAGAGAAATGCCCCCCTGCCCAGGCAGCTGGCAGGCCTGGAGGTTGCCAGCTTCCCTGGAGGACAGAGCAGCAGTGGCGGCATTGTGAGTTTTGGGTCACTGTTGTTGGGAACGTGTGCCAAGGCCAGGAAAAGGGTCTGAGGAGAATGCCCTCCCTTGCTCCTTGCAACAAGCCAAGATTTGTGAAAACTACTTTTCTGTGCTATCTGTTGGCTGACTTCGCTCCTCTCCAAATCCTAGCCCAAGACATGAAGCTCTTGCTGTTTTTACCACCCCCTGAAATTCCTGTGGGGGTCTTTGGGCTCCATGTGGAATCAGCATTCCCATTTTGATGGGTCCCCCTCTCAGGGTCTGCAGGGATGAATGGGTGGCGAACACAAGATCAGCTTTTCTGATGCCAAATAATGGATCAGCTCCTGAAGGGAGACCTTAATGGCTCACCAGCTGAGCAGTACCTTGTCTGGCACCGCTGATCCCATTCATTCCATGCGGGTTAATTGTTCCTGAGCAGTTAAATCTGCCAGCTGCTTTATAGGTGCTCTTCATTCAGCTGAGGGGATCCTGCAGAGCCCTGAGTCTTTGAAATAATGGGGTGGGGAGGGCTGGGAGTGGTACTCATTGCCCTTCCCACCACAGTCCAGTCAAGAAAGCAGAATGGGGAGGGAACCTGAAGATGTGTCTTCTAGTTGAGTGCCCAGCAGAAGAAGCAATGCACATGCCTGTCACCATCATGCATCTCCCCTTGTAGAAGGCCAATTGCCTTGAGCCAGGAACCAGTTAAGGCCACTGCTACCTTCCCCAAGAGTGCCCATTGTGCTAACACCTGCATCCCATCAGCCTGTCTCACACTGCACATCTGACATCCCCACAGTGCCTGACCAATAAAACAGGGTAGGAAAACTCGATGGTCCCAACATATCACTCCCTCTGAAGCTAGCAGGTGACTGTCACTTTCAACTCTATTGCAACCATCAGCCACAGAACTTCCATCCTGGAGTTTGGCTCTTCCTGCACACACTCCTGACTGCAGAGCCTCTGGCCACCTTCAAGTGGGTGCCCTTTGATCAAGTGTAGCCCCAGTAACGTTTCTTGAAAGCTTGAAGCTGCTAATGTGACCAACCTAGTAGTTGTGGTCCTCAGCGGTACCTGAGGGAGCTGAAGTCAGGGGTTGCCATCAAACCAGCAGAGCCTCTGAAACTCAACCATCTGCTCTGGCCAAGTTTCCTTACGCACTGCTTGGTGCAGGACGAGACTCTGGGCACTGCTTAAGGAAACTTGGCCCAGAAGCCTGACTAAATGCAGAGACTAAATGCAGAGACTAAATGCAGCCAAGCTTGATGATACAATCAATGAAACCAGGAGCTGCACTTCTAGCCTGAGGATCCGAGGAGAGCTGGGTCCCTTCAGAATTGGCTGCCCTTTCCCCTTCATGATCTCGTAGTATGGACCTTCTCCCTTGCCCAGCTAGAAAGCGCAAAAGAGGATGGAGTCCTTTGCCTCCCCAGATTCCAGCCTCTTAGGTTGCACATTTGGGAGGAAAAGTTGCCAGGATGCTTCTCAGGCGAAGCAGGTCTCAGAGGAACCAGGGGAGCCGGCACTCACCAGATCAGCTGATGTGAGCGGGGTGCTCAAACAAGCACCACTGCTGACTGACACGTTCATCCCATTCTTCAATCATGCCAGGCTCTTGCACTCCCTGTGCCCGCCTGCCAGCACAATCCCTGGCCGGCCCATACCACCGATGGAGGTGGGCAATGCAGCAGCTCTCAGAGGAAGCCCCTGATAAGTCTCAGCTGCCCTGGGGGCTGAGGCAGGCTGACTCCCAGTTGATGGGGGTGGCTGAGGCAGAGGGGCAATGTTCCTTGCCATTTCCTTGACCCCAGAGCAAGCCCTTCCCTGCCAGCATTTCCTTCAGGCAGTACCCAAACTGGAACCTCTTCCAAGACTAGAGGAAGAGAGGCACGCCCAGCCTGCCAGGCGCACCTTGTCACGAGGAGACCTGCCTCCCCTGCAGCACTTGACCAACACAGTAGCTACAGAAATCCCCATTTCCCTGGGAAAGAAGCCACGCCCACTCCTATGAAATGACGCTCAGGGCGGGGCTGTCTTTGGTCAGCCACAACCGTCCCATAGGCACTCCCAGGGCAAAGTCCTCTGGGACACCTGCCCGGTTCCAGCAGCGAGGCAGGTTATAGGGTCACTTAGGCCGCCGTTGGGGAGGGGCCGTTTTTCCCCCACAAGCCAACAGAGATGGGAGACAAGTGTCTTCTCAGTGCCTGTGGCTGCCCACAGATGGTACGCCCGGAGCCCAGCGAATGCTGGCCCCTAGGCCCTCCTCCCCACCCAGGACGGCCCTGCTGCATTTTCAGGGCAAACGAGCAGGGAGAAGTCTTGAACGGGGAAGGGTCCCAGGAACTGCTGCCCGGTCCCAGCCGGGAAGCCTTCAGAAAGGAGCTCGTCGTCTGGGCTCTTCCCCGCCCAGGCCATCTGCCGTCGGTTCGCCTTCCCCAGGCAAACAGCCCCCCCTCGCCGCTTCACCGGGAATTCCCTCACCGGCAGCCGTCCGGCAGCCCTCACCCACCTGTGGAAGAAGAGCAGGATCGAGAGCAGCGTTTGGTCGACGTTCCGGTTGCGGATCCCGCGGCTGAGGAGGTAGCGGGGGTCGCGCACCACCGGTTCCAGGGAGTCCTGCCGCATGAGGCGCCTCAGCTCGGGCGCGGCACCGAGGCTCTCGCACGCCAACTGCTCGCGCAGCTGGAGGAGGGGGCTGAAGTTGCTGTTATAGCCGAGGGGGCCGTTGGCCAGATCCAGGCAGCAGCTGCAGCAGTCCAGCCCCACCGGCGAGCGGCGTTCCTTCAGGGGGGAACTCGACATTCCGGTCCCGGCCAGGAGGCCCAAGCGAGCGGCGCGGAGAGGTGGCTCGGGTGGCTGGTGACTGGCACCCTTCGCCGGCGCTGGGGGACAGGCAGCTAGCCCCGAGGCGGCCGTGTCAGTCTCTGCCCTGCTGGCCGGGAGGTCTCTCCAAGGTCTCCGCGTCTGCCCCGCGGCCTCGGCTAGTTGCTGGATCGGTCGGTATCACGCCCCATCCGCTGCGCTCAGCTTCGCTTTGCGCACCGGACTGTTCGGCCAGCAGCCCCCCTCGTTGCCTCCCTTCGCCTCCCGGCCCGCCCCTTCCTTCGGCTCCGACCCGGATTGGTGAGCGCTGCTCGGTTCTCCCCCCTCCCGGGCTCCTTCAGCCGATACAAGGTCCGTCTGGAGGGCGGCGCCTCCACAACGGCGGGGGGCGGGGCGCTTGTCTTGCGGAGGAGGGGGAAGAGGCGCGCGTTCCGCCTGCTCTCGTGGGTCCCGGCCGGGCAGCTCTCCGGTGCGCTTGATGGCGGACGGCTGCGAAGACTTTATTGGCCAGCTCGGGCGCAGCGCGGCCGAGGGTCTTCCCGGGCTTATGGCGCGCGGGAGGCGGCTTTCCCGGTTCGACCGCTGGCCAACGTGGAGCCCGGGGGTCCGGGGCGCGCGCGCCGGGCTCCTCTGGCTCTTGTCCGCTGCTGCTCGGTCACCCGCTCTGGCTTCTCTCCCCTCAACTGATCCCGAGTTCCTTTCAAACCTGGTCCCCGCCCCCGCGCCAGGTTTAGAAGAGACCTCGCTATGGTGAGCTGGGAAAAGCGGATGGATGGTCCCAGGGAGCCCTTCGGGGAGGCTAACCTGTTCTTCTGGGTCTGGAATTCAGAGAACAGGATTACCCGGCGGGGAGGAGAGGCACCGCAGCCCACGTGCTTGCATATGTTTCTGAATACTCCCTTGTTGTTGTTAGCTGCGAAGTCGTGTCCGACCCATCGCGACCCCATGGACAACGTTCCTCCAGGCCTTCCTGTCCTCTATTTTATTTATTTATTTTTAATTCCATTTATATCCCGCCCTTCTCCGAAGACTCAGGGCGGCTTACAAGCTTAGCAGTAGCCTTCATTCTATGTATATGCCTGCTTATTAGGGCTTTCACACACACACCCCAAGCGGCATTATTACAAAGTCAGCTTAATTGCCCCCAACAATCTGGGTCCTCCTTTTACCTACCTCGGAAGGATGGAAGGCTGAGTCTACCTTGAGCCTGGTGGGACTCGAACCTGCACTAATTGCAGGCAGCTGGTCTTACTTAAGGGGACCATCTACCATCTTCTGGAGTCCATTTAAGCTCTCGCCTCCTGCTTCAGTGGCTCCATCCAGCCACCTCCTTCTCTGTCGTCCCCTTCTTCTCTTGCCGAATACTCCCTTCCCCCCATGCAAATTTAGACGCCGCCGCCAGTGTGCTGGCCAAGCTCACTCGGGAGAGGAGGGCGATGTCACACTTCGCGGGAAATGCCTGCGGCCTCTTCCTCCCCTTCTAAGGCGGTGGCTGTGACACCCCGGGTGCACAAGCCCCTGCAACGGGTCGTACTTTCGGGCCAACATTCTGCTCTTGGCTGCTGTGGGGTCCTAGCCCTGCTTTCCCTGTCCGGCTCCCGGCTGCTTCCTCCGTGTCCAGCAGGGGGCCTTGAAGCCTCGAGTCCGACCCTGCTCCCGTTGCCCAAACTGCAGCTGGCAGTGCCCTAAAGCTTCCGCAGGGAGGGAGCCAGGTAAGAGGCAGACCCGGGAGTGCCAGAATGGGGATGTCCCACCGCCCCCCCCCCCAGCCTGTGCCTTTGTCTTGTCCCCCCAGGGTTCCAAAGCCATCTATGGCTGCCTGTACTGAAGCAGAACTGGAGGAAAACCGGGGAGGAATATTTGTGAACAGTGAACAGAGTTAATTTCAAGAATGTTATTGTAGATGGCATAAAAATGATGTTGCAGAAGAGGCACATCAGCTGTTCTGGATAAGACCAAGATCGAATTGAATGATGAGCTAACATGAATGATAAGGAAAACATGTTTATATTATATATTCAGATGAAGCTGGTTGATGTATTAATAATGAAAAGGGACATATGAATAACAAACTATAAGTGATTTGAATAATGTATCTGTGCTGGATTTATAAAAAATAAAAATGTAGTTAATCTTTGCTAACCTTTAATGAACTTTTGCTGACCAGGAATAATGTGTCGCGGTTCTTTTCATGATTGAGAGATGAGAATGGGAAGAAGGGAGGATTTGCTGTATTTTAAAAGAAGATGTTACAAAAATTGTTTATATTTGTTGTGATAAGGGGGAAGTTACTTCTTTAAGTTTCTTTCTCCTCCTCCTCTCCTCTCTTGTTTTCTGTACCTTGTTTTCTGTACCTTTTTCTTTTTATTATCATATAGTTTTTTTAAGTTTTTATCTTTTAAACTGTAATTATTATTATTATTAATATGGATATATTATTGAATTGTATTTAAATCACTGGGAGTCTGAATGATTTGACAGTGTACAAATGTAATAACAATAGTAGCTAAAGGGAAGGATAGTAACTAAAGTTTCAGTTTTGCTGATTCTCACCTTCTGTAACACGTGTCTGTCCCTTCCAAATGTTCTCAAACACTGAAACTTGGGGAGGACCTGGGTGTTTCCAGCAGATGCTGGCCCTGCTTTAGCTTTCTCTGCCTTGCTGAGCTGCCTCTCCTGGCCACCAGGGGGCAGGAGCACAGAGTGGGTAGGACCAGTGGAGTTCATCTTCCTTTGTAGACCCAGCTTTCTCAAATGCAGAAACAAGCCAGGTGAGCTCTTAAATAAAATCACTCCTTTAACCTGTTGTTCTGGACACTTCGCATGCAAAAACAAATCCTCTTCTGGGAAGACGAGCAGAAGGGAACTAGCTCTTCCTCTACCCCAGAGTTAGAGGGTTACTAAGCCAAGACTGAACACAGAATCGGAGCTGGAGGGGACCTCTGATATCGTCCCAGCCAAATGGCTGTCCAATCCATTTTCGAAAACCTCCAGCGATGGAGCATCCAAATCCCCAGGAGGCAAGCTGCTCTCACTGTCAGGTTCTCCTTCCTTCTTAGGGTTAGGGTTAAGGTTACGTCACCATGAACTCCGAGAGCAAAATGGACATCGCCAACAAACTCAGAATACTTGGGTATGGTTAGGAGGGCACTGACTTTTCTTGGCTGACCCATCTATGTTTCCTGGTAAAATACATGGGAAAATCCCATTGGAGGAAAATTCCACTTAGGGTAAGGGTTAGGTCACCGTGAACACATAGAGAAAAATGGACATTGACAACAAATTTGGAGTGCTTGGGTATGGTTAGGAGGGCAGTGACTTTTCTAGTCTGCCTTATCTATGTTTCCTGGTAAAATATATGGGAAAATCGCATTGGAGGAAAATTCCACTTAGGTTGTATCTCTCTTTGAGAAGCTTTCACCCATTACTTCTTGTCCTGCCCTCTGGTGCCCTGTAGAATAGGTCCATCCTCTCTTTTGAGAGCCATTGTGGTGTAGGTTTGTGGACAAGATGGGCAGAGGGCGGCTCTTTGTTAATCACTTTGTTTCAGTTCAATTTAGCTCACAGGAACGTTGCGGGAGAAAAATGAAGAGTAAGCGCTATTTATGCTGTCCTGAACTTTTGAAGAAAAGGAGGGATGTAAGTTGGGAAAAAACATATTGAAATTTGGCTGTATGCCTGCTTCTGCTTCTTAGAGCATGTGTGACTCTGGGGGTGAATTTTATAGCATCTCTTGCACTTACCTTTTTGAAGGAAAGTGTCAGAGATGGTCACTCTTGTGGTGAGACATGGATGGTGGGGTGCAGTTCTTTGGACCGTGCTGGATCCTTCAACAGGTCATGATATAATTGTATTTTCTGGGCCCTCTGCGAGGTTGGATCTGGAAGTATTGTTTCACAGTAGAGGTGGTGGTGACAGCCGTGGTTATTTACATAGCTTATATAGTTCTGGTGCTTCTTATGTAGAGATCTTTAGTTAACAGGAGAGGAAGGAATGGTTGAGTCATTGGCCACCCATTGTGGGGTACCCAGGACTCTCCTAGACTGCTTAATATTGCTATGCAGCTGCCTCCGAGAGGTTGTCCATAAGCTGAGGCTGGGGAATGGTCCCCTGGGACAGGTGAACATGTAGGCAGATAAAGTTGCTGTTGGTGGGTAGACCTGAAGGAGAGGACCCCAATATGGGAAAAGCTTGTTATCACTAGATCCTAGTGGCAGGCATAGGAGGTGTGGCAATCTACCAGCAGCTGATGCTCATCAATCCACATGTATTTATTTGTGTTCTGCCTTCTTTATTTTTAGAAATAATTCAAGGTGATGAACATATCCAACACACTTTCCTCCTTCTCTTTTCCCCACAACAACCACCCTTTGAGTGGTAAAGACCCTTTGAGTGCCAGGAGTTTTTTTCCTTGAATATTGTCATGGCTGCCCCAGGAGTTGAGGATTGCTTGCCATGCAGGCCTGGGAGCTGAAAAAAGCTTCTAGGAAGGGAGAGGGCAGGAAGGGCAGGGCCCTGGGCTCGTTGCTCTGGGTGCATCTTTCCCAAGCACTCCCGTCCAGACCAGGCCCCCTTTGGGGGAAGCAAGAGAGTCATGGAGGGTGGGGAAGGGACATTTCAGGAGCAACTTGGCAGGGGAAGAGAAGAGCCAGGGGAGACTCCTCTCTGAGGCTGGAGGGAGGACTGAGACTTGCTTCAGAGAAGCGGGCTCAGCTGTGAAGGCCATCTTGCTCTTGTACCAGCTGTCGCCAGATGTGCCAGCCCTTCCTGGTACTGCGGGCTGCTTGTCTGAAGCAAAGGCTCCAAGACAGTTGGCCATTCTCTAAAGCTGGCATCTGACCAGCAGGAGGAGGAGGAGGAGGAGGAGGAGGCCCGACTCTCCTGTCCCCCAGACCTGATGGTCCAGGGCGTCAAGGAAAGGAGAACGCAGAGCCGTGTTGTTGGAAGGGAGCGTAGGAGAGGTTTTCGGCATCATCTTCAAAGGAGGGGTCCTGGGCAAGCAGTTCTGCCGCTCGGCCTTCTCTCCAGCAGCGCCCTTTTCTCTGTTTGGCCCACGGCCAGCTAGCAGCAAGGTCAGAGCTGCCTTTCCCAGGAACCAACAGAATTCTCCTTGCCTCCATTTCCCCAAGGTTTGAAGAGAGAGAATTCATTGCAGCTTAGCCACTCTCTGCTATGGAAAGGACACGTTGCCTCCAGGCACTCAGAGCCACTCCAGGACCCATCTTGGCATAACTCATGCATCATGGTCACCAGCCTGTGTGACAGACATTGACCAAGAAAGCTTCTTGGGCAGCAACAAGGCTGCACCTACAAAAGCCAGCTTCAGAAGTGGCAACCCCAAATCCCACCCCTCTGAGGCTGGGAGCTGTTTCTGCCCATGAGGCAGCTCACATCTGGCTCCTGGTCTAGGCACTCCTGGCCACTTTGTCAGTGGGAATCTTTTCCCAAATGAAAAAAGAACAGAAACTTGAAATAAAATCCTTGCAGCACTTTATTTCTATAGGAAAAGCAGAGCGGCTTAGAATTGCATTGTTTTCAAAGCCCCATTTGGTCCCTGAAGAAATGCAGTCGTTTCTACTTGGCAAAACCTGCAGGAGACCAGCTACAGTCTTCTCAGGACAATAGACAGGAAGCTGCTCTTAGCTGCTGGATGTTCCACTCTTGGTAAAACCACACTCACAAGTGGGGAGGTACATGTCCGATCAGCAAACTGGGAAGTAGCAGGGGGGGAAAAGTGGTGCAGCTGGGGTAGAAGCATTGCAGTGAGGTGGGGAGATGGGAAAGTAAGGGGCCACCAGGCAGAGTTCAGGCTGGCTGCCAGCCCCAGCCCCATTGAACTTCCAGGCCCCAGGAGTTGACTATGAGGCTGCTGGCCTGGGCGGCTTTTGTGGCATCTGTTTCAGCCCTAGTGCAACCTGTGGCCACCCATCATCTTCTCTGTTTGGTCTTTCCAAAGGGCTGTTTCTAACTTACTTACTTCCCGACCATGGCAGCTTCTTTAAGATTCGCCAATGAGCTTCATCCTGTTTGGCGGAGGCTGCCTCAGGCCCAGGATTGGATCTTAAAGTTTGAGCTTTGTGGGGTGTTTGGGGGTGGGGGTGTTCCACTCCTGCTCTCTCTTTGCAGCCCACCAAGCTGCTGCGTCGTAGGACCATTTGCAGCTGAACCCCAGCGTGCCAGGGAGCAGCCAGGCTGAGAAAGAGAGGAACTCCAGGGGCTCCAGGGGAAGAAGGGGCCCTTTGCTGAAGAGAGCAGACTTCTGAGTGCACCCATAGTGGCCACAAAGGATGAACTGGTAGGAAAAGGGCACTTTTAAAATAACTGCTCCACTCAGCACATAACTCTGCTTCCATTGGAACCTGAGAGACTCCAAATCCAGTAAGCAGCAACTGTGAGCGGCCCAGAGTGGGTGGCCAGACAAATATTTTCCATCCATAAATTTGATCAGTAAAGACTGAACGGGGTTTATGACGTGGTTCCCCACACAATATATAAGCCCGTGGTTCAGCCACGTCTTTTAGGCTCATGCATTTCTCCCTTGACCCCGGGCTGCCTTGGATTTCCTGGCACAGGAACAGCCTGGTGACTGCCTCTCCCCAATGCACTTAACTCAGCCATGCAGGGAGAAGCTGCTCTTGGTGCTTGTCCTAAGGCCTTCTGGGAGGTAAAGAGGGCCGAGTCCAGGATGTGTTGCCCCTTCCCTGAGCTGTTTCGGGAAAATGCTGAAAGCTGAATTGTTTCAGAGGATATTCTAGCCAGATTCTGCTTTTATTCCTGAGCTGTTTCATCTCCGAGTTGTATTCTGTTATTTACCTGCCTTAAATGTTTCAAATCTTTATCTGCCAAGAGTCATTTGACTGATGCAATTATAAATCAGCGTGCCAGACTGCTGCCAAGGGGCTCTCCTAGGGGCCTGGGAGGGGGAGGAAGCTGGCAGCACACTTCCAGAAAAGGGAAGCCAGACAGCCACCCCAAGTCCTTGGTGCTCTGCTGGGTAATGCTCTCCTGCTGCCTGCACGAGCCCCTCCCTCTTAGCGGGCTTGGGAGGGTTTATGGGTGAGGTGATGGCTGGGTTTGTGGATCTGTCCTGGTTAGAGGTAGAGGTGTGGGCTAGTCTGAAGCTTGCAACTGATCGAGCAGCCGTGGCCAGTGGATAATGGCTTTGCATTGTCAAAGAGAAAAGGGGCGCCTCATCCTTGGCCCAGACCATTCACGATCTCTTTAAGGGGCCCAGAGGATGGCTTGGGGGGGGGTGCTGGTCACAGTCACAGCTGATAGCAAGGTAAGGGTGTTGAATAACACCTTGAAGGACCACGGTGCAACTCAACATGATTGTGACAGGCTGAATGCTGGACCGATCCAAACTGAAGATCTGCAAATGTGCTGCCTGAAGTCCCGTTCCTGAAAATTGTCATGGCTCTGGGTGCAGGACTGGATTGTCATGTGCGGAGGATACATGGACTGCAGACTGAACATGGGCAAAGCCTGTGCTGCAGCTGCTCAAAAATTGATGCAATCTTGGGCTGCATTAAGAGCAGCAGCGTCCAGGCCAGAAGAGCCCATTGTTCCATTGTACACTATGCTGCTTTGCAAACTTTAAAAGGGTAGAGACGGTTTCAGAAGGCAACTCCCAGGGCAATCAGGGTCCGCAGCTGAAGCCCTACCAGAAACAGAACAGCTGACCCTATTTGGCTTGAGCAGACCACAAAACTGCTTGTCTTCTCGACACTGTGGAGATGTAGACTAGATCTTAGGAGGGACTTGGGAATCACTCTTGGGAATCACTGCAGAGTCATGTGAAAATCTTGCATGGAAGCGCTCATCTTGCTGGGGGGTTTTCAAATAGGAGCAAACAGCGGTAAGGGAAAGCTCAGCAGATGCCTGCGCTGGGCAGGGAGGGTGGACTGGGTGACTTAGAGCTTCTCTGCTACCTGTCAGTTCTTTAATTCTCCCAAGGCTTCCTGGACTTCAGGGGGAGCAGCAGAAATCTAGGAAAGATAGAGGGCCCCACCACGGTCCTCCTTATGAAATATGACCACCCCAAACTCTATCATGCTCAGCAGTGGCACAATAACCGTACCTTTCTTTCGCACATCTTACCATCGTGCGAAGTTTGCCAAATTTCTCAGCATGGCATTTGGGAAAGGAGTCGATGTTTCTGTGTTCTTGAGTGCAGAAGCTCGGAAGGACGCCACCAGCAGTTGTTGCTGCCTTGGGTCGCAGGTCCTGACCAGAGCTCAAGGGGCTGCTTGGTGGAGCACTTTATAGACCACCCAGTAGAAAATGTTGAACACTAGGAAAGTGAAGGGGAAGACGGCTCGGGAGATGGTGTCAATCCGCTTGGCCCGATCCACGTAACGTCTCCGGAGCATTTCTCCTTCTCGCAGGAGGGGGGCCGGAGCGGGCGGACCGTAGATAGGGTTGTCCACGGCTGCCCCACTTTTCATGTGGCCAAGCCCGTAGCCCTGGAAGTAGAAGCGGCTCTCACGGACCACCTCTTCTTCCTGGGCAGGGGGAGGGAGGAGTAAGGGTAGTTCTCAGCTGCTGTGGAGTCTTGCAAGTTGAACCTGCTTTCCCTACTCTCGTCTTGCCTCCTTTGACGGGGCGAAAAGTGGGAAGCTTTCTTGAGTTACTTTCTTGGTCTGCCCCCCCCCATCTAACTGCTGCCCTGGTGGTGGCTCTTCTTCCTCTCCTTCAGAGCCATTCCCTTCCCTCTACAGCTCCATCTCTGCACTGCAGGAACACATTCGTGACTGCAAACCTCCAAGTCCGTGTTCCAAGTTGAATTATTACCTCGGCGAGTGGCTCACAATTCCTAGCATTGCCTGATGTCCTCAGAGGCAGCCCTTTTATCCTAGTGTTCTGGATGCACAAACCACAAACCACTATCTTCCATTGTATCCTTGCTGCCTGGTGGGGAAGTGTTGGGGGGGGAAGGGAATTGGCCCAGGTGTGGAACTAAGAAGGGCAGCATCATACAGGGAACGCAAGACACTGCTCAGCTCATCCAATTTCCAGGTTGCACCTTGAGCCAAAAGTGCTGAAGCTGAAGCAGCAAAGTCACTGCTGCTTGCACCTTTGGTATGCCAGTGTTCAAGGCTTTGGTCTTGAGCACCTCCGTGGTTTCCACCTGCCTCTGAATGCCAACCCCTCCCTGCCTGCCATTTGATGGATTGGGGCTCTGCTCTGGGGCTATTCAAGTCAGCACTCTCTCTTGCCCCCCTCTTTCCTGGATGTAAAACTGGGCACCCTTCTGCAGGCTGGCCAAGGACGGCTTGAAACTGGGGCCTGCAGCCGATTGATCAAGCACTAGAGGGCAGCTTCTCTCTCCTGGCAAAGGCTGGCAAGGCACAAGAAGCAGCTTTCGGTACCATCGACCATGGTCTCCCTCTGAAGCAGCTTCGGGAGTTGGGGTTGGGGGGGCTCCGTGCTCTCCTGGTTCGCTTCCTTCCTCTGTGGCTGCTCTCAGTCAGTGTCAATAGGAGGCAAGAGATCCAGCCCTCGCCCACTGCTTTGCAGGGTGCTCCTATTTAATGTTTCCATGAAGCCTTTGGGTGAGATCATCCGTCACCAGGGACTGAGACGTCATCAACAGGCTGTTGATACCCAACTGTGCATCTCAGCCCATGTTGGGTTAAGCGATGCCCTGACCTGCCTCTCGCGGTGCCTGGACGCTGTCAGGCGCTGGATGGGGAGCAATGGGGTGAAAGTGAACTCTGGCAAGACCAAGTGGCTCTGGGTTTGGGGTTCTTTAACCTACGGAGAATTGGTGGCACTGCCCCCAAACAGACCCTGTGCATAATCTGGGGGTTCTCCTGGACTCGCAACTAGTGCTCAAGGAGCAGGTGGCAGTCATGGCCAGGAGGGCTTTTGCACAACTGTGGGTTGTGTGCCAGTTACACCCTTTCCTGGACCAACAATCCCTCTTCACGGTCACTCATGCTCGACTCACCTCACGTCTTGACTATTGCAACATGCTCTACATGGGGCTGCCCTTGAAAAGCATCCGGAAGTTCCAGTTGGTGCAAAATGTAGTGACCCACATGGCTTTGTGCAGCCCTGGGTGTGCAAATATATCACCTCTTCTGTGGGAGCTGCACTGGTTGCCGATTTGCTTCCGGGTGCAATTCAAGATGCTGGTTGTCCCTTTAAAGCCCTTCATGGCTTGGGACCAGGTTATCCAAGGGACCTTCTCTTGCCGATCACATCTTATCTGACCCACTAGAGCAGGGAGGCAAGAAATGTTGCAGGTCCCGTTCCTTAAGGAGGTATATCTGGTGGTGGCTCCCTCCCTCTGGGACACCATTCCTCCAGAGATTAGACCCCCCCCAACTCTGACAGTCTTCCGGAAGGCCCTGAAGACCTGGTTCTGCCAGCAGCCCTGGGGAACCCAGAGCAGGATGGAGCCCATTAAATGGCTGGTATGAATTTATGTTGTTGCCAGGGTGGGGGTTATTTTTTATTATTTTATTACTATTTTTCTTTTGTATTGTGCTTTTATGTTTTGTAATCTGCCTTGAATCGCCATGTACAAGTAGGCGGCCATATAAATTTTCTAAATAAATAAATAAATTCAGCTGGACTGGCACAGACCCTAAGGGAAGCCCCCTTGCCTTCCCAGATGGCATCCCAGATGGCATCCAGCCCAGCATGCTGCCTTCCTAAACGGATGCAGCTGAACAGCCCTGAGTGGCAAAACAAGGGAAGAACAAAAGCAAAGCCAGCACAAAAAAAGACACTTGTTTAAAAAATGTAGCTGTTTCTGACAGGCTAGGCAAAAGTCACCCAAGGAAGGAGGGCCTGACTTGGTAGGGGCTCCTTCCCCCCCCTTCTAACCAGTTCCAGGGACACATGGGGAGCACTGGGCCTATTACCTCCCCCCCGGAAGCCCCCTGCCCAACTCTTGCTCACCATCCTCTGTCGCCGTTGGCTCCTCCGCAGACGCAGGAGCTCCTTATGCTGGCGTGAGACAAAGTTGACTGCTGCATACTCCAGCAGGGCGGCAAAGACGAAGAGCAGGCAGACGGCCATCCATATATCAATGGCTTTGACGTAGGAGACCTGCCGAGGAAAGGGGTGTGGGCAAGCAATTCCCCAGGCCTTCTTGGTTGCTGCCTAAGCAGCCCCCTCCCCAACTCCAGCACTGCTTCCAATGGTTCGGACGGCCATTTTTCTTGGCAGCCCTGCTTCTATTGCAGCCCCCATAGAAAATGCCAAAGACTTTCTAAGGTTCTTCTCATTTGGCACAGCAAGGCATGGTACCAGCCTCATGCCAGGCAGGCACCAAGATGCCAGGAGTGTAGTGGTTCTCCTGCGGTGAATGTTTTCCAGGGCTTCGTCCTGTCTTGCAAGGACCTGGCATGCTCCCCCCAGCTGCCTTGACTCCAGGTTCAGCCCCCCCCCCCCAGTTAGGGACAGCAGCATTTCCTCACTGAGGAACTACATCCACATGGAGGGATGCATGCAGTGGGTCACCCCAAGATTTTCTGTTAGGCCCAGCACTCTTCAACGTGTTCATAAATGATTTAGATGAGAGAATAAAAGGGGAACTCATCAAATTTGCAGATGACACCCAGTTGGGAGTAATAGGCGATACCCCAGAAGATAGGCTCAAGATCCGGAAGGATCTCGACAGACTTGAACACTAGGCCATCCAACAAAATGAAATTCAGTGGTGAGAAAAGTAGGGTCTTAGTCAAGAAAAGTCAAATGCACAGGTGTAGAATAGGTGATACCTGGCTCAAGAGTGGTCACTGTGGGAGGGATCTTGGAGCCCTAGTGGACAACCACCTAATATGAACCAGAATTGTGCTGCAGAAAAAGCAATGAGGTCCTAGGCTGCATCAACAGGGGGATCACCTATTGCTTTCTACTGCACCGTTAAGACCAGACTTGGAATACTGCATCTGGTTTTGGTCACAATAAAAGGTAAAGGTAAAGGTTCCCCCGCACATGCGTGCTAGTCGTTTCCGACTCTAGGGGCCGGTGCTCATCTCCGTTTCAAAGCCAAAGAGCCAGCGCTTGTCCGAGGACGTCTCCATGGTCATGTGGCCGGCATGACTAGACGCCAAAGGCGCACAGAACACTGTTCCCTTCCCACCGCAGTGGTCCCTATTTTTCTACTTGCATTTTTATATGCTTTCGAACTGCTAGGTTGGCAGAAGCTGGGACGAGTAACAGGCACTCACTCTGTTACACGGCACTCGGGCTTTGACCCGCCAACCATCTGGTCGACAAGCTCAGCATCCTAACCCACTGAGCCACTGCGTCCCTTGCTTTGGTCACAATATAAGAAGGCTATTGAGATGCCAGACAAAATGCATAGAAGAGCAACAAAAGAAGATTAGAGAACTGGAGGCTAAAACCTGAAGAACGGTTGCAGGAACTGGGTATATGTAGTGTAATAAAGAGACGGACAGGGGTGACACGATAGCATCTTCCAATATCTAAAGGGGCTGTCACCCCACAAGAGGGGCTCAACCTATTCTCCAAAGCATCAGAGGGCAGGACAAGAAACAACAGATGGAGACTGATCAACGAGAAGCCAACAAAAACTAAGGAGAAATTTTCTGACAGGGAGAATGATTAAACAGTGGAACAGCTTCCCCCAGAAATTAGGGGTTCTCCATCACTGGAGATTTTTTTAAAGAAAGATTGATGACATCACTTAGTTTGGGTAATGAAATGTCTGCAAGAAAACAACCCAGATCAGAGAGCACCAAGGGCCCCTCAGATTGGACAGCTGTTAGTCCAGAATGTCTAGGCTAAAGTTTCCTGCCTGAGCGGGGGCTTGAACCAGAAATCCCTTCCGACTCTGTGAT
The DNA here is from genome assembly GCF_947247035.1 of Vipera ursinii. NCBI lineage: Eukaryota > Metazoa > Chordata > Lepidosauria > Squamata > Viperidae > Vipera > Vipera ursinii. Next base: position 238,753 of record NC_139525.1, on the reverse strand, counting down.
GGAGCCAATGGCATCTGCAGGGACTTCAGCTGCTTCTGGACGAACAGAAAGGCCAGACCGAGACTAACCCTTTCTGGCATTCGTCGTTTGCCTCCTAGTGTTGCTTTGGGGTTGGGGAGTGCGCACTCACATGCTCAGGTCAAGTCCCCTCCCCCCTCGCACCAGCTGGCATCCGATTTTCTTCGATAAGGCCCCTTGGCCACCTGCCAAACGAGTAGTTCATCAGTGGCCTTTTCCTTTGGAAGTATAAATAGCCTGAACAGATGGGAGGCAGATGCTAGAAAAGATGGGGAGGGAACCCCCCCAGCATTAGAGAAGGAAGAGACGGGACTTCTGTTTGCGAGGTCATTTTTGGGAATGCTCAGACCCAGATGGGGCTGGAAATCTAAGAAGGAGGTTTTTCTCCTCCTCCGCTCGCTCCTTTTGGTGAGCCAAAGACAGAAATAGCCACGGGAAAGATTCCTTGTTAGGCCTGCAGTGCTGGGCATCTAAAACTTACCTACAACTGTTTTACCCACTTCGAAATACCCCCTTGATGCTGCTGGCTTAAAGAGGCAAACTGAGGTGTTGTGTCGTTCCTGTCTCATTTGCTGTATAAGAAGCACAGCGGTGCACAGTGTCCGTGCATGTAGCACAAGGAGGAGGATTAATTTCAAGTGGTCATTCCTGGGCTTTGTAGGACGGTATACTTCTGAAGATGTACAGAGGGTTCCCTGGTAGCCATTGGCTATGTGGCAGATGCCTACCTCTCCTGGCCCCCACGTAGGTAACGTGGTGGGATAGGGAAGGTTGTCTCCACTCTTATCGGGGAACCTTCCTGTGGTCTGAACTTAATGACCTACAAAAGGGGGTGTAGCAAAGAATCCATGTGCGAGGAAACCAACGCTCCTTCCTTTAGCTCAGGGCTGGTGCACGGAGATATTCAGGGTCCTCTCTTAGCAAAATTTCATGCTGTGGTTTGAGGAAACAGCTGGAAGCAGCATAAAGGGGCCAGCTGAGCACAGAAGGGCTCTGATATGAGCTCCCCATCCCACATCTAGAAGGGAATGCTGAGAAACCCTTGGAAAGCAAGCATACTTCCTGCCTGCCCAGAGACCCGTGTCCTGGGAAGATGCTCCAGGATCCCCTGCTGTGGGCCCTGACCTTAGGCAAGGATGCCCGAGACCCTGCACTCTGGGTGGTCATTGTCAGCACAGTGGTAATGCCAAGCCCCACCCGGGCTGGTGCAGCATCCATGTTGATCCAAAAGGAGACCCAGGAAAGGATGACAATCAGCAGGCTGGGGATGTACATCTGGATCAGATAGTAGCCCATCTGCCTCTCCAGGTGGAACTTCACTTCGATGCAGGTGAACTGCCCTGGAGGAAAGGAAGAGAAAAAGGTGAGCCACAGCAGAGCCGGTCAGCTGTGGGCCCATCCTCTAGAGGAGCACCTCCCCTGCACTGGAGAGACTCCAACAGGGGAGGTCATGTTTGGCAATGGAGTGGGTTGGCTGATGTATCAAAGCAACATACTCTCTGGAAGAGCTGCTGTGGAAGCGACTGCGGCTCTCGAGGGGGAGAAGGTAATGGATGTGCTATAGGATGGGGGGAGGGGCAGGGGAAGAGGATACCTAATTTTGTCCAAGCCATGATAGCAGACGGAGATAGTGAGAAGTGAAGGGTGGGAGTAGCAGGGTTTCTGGGCAAGACCTGCTTCATTCTCCAGCTCCTGTGCTCCTCCCTGAGGCCAGGAGATTGGGTCTGTGGGGGCTCCAGTTGCTGTTACAGGATGCCAGGTGAGCATGCAAAAAACCACCTGTTTCCACAACCTGGTTGGGGATAACCTCCCCTGGGGCTTCAGTCTGGCCTTGACCACAATCCCAGGATAGGGTGAGGCGACAATTGTCCTCTGTGAGGCCTAATGGCTTTCCCAGGCTCTACTCGGCAGAAAACGGACTGAGACCCTCCGATTCCACATGGCCTGACTTTGTTTAACTGGGTCTGTAGAGGCTGGTTCTCTCCCCAAGCTTCAGACTTCTGATGGGATATTTGGTTTGCCAGAAGCTGTTTTCTACTTTTTCTGTGTGTTTCCTTTTTGTCCTCTTTGTATCGTATTATACTGTTTGCTTGCCTAGATTTGTGATAGAGTCAGACAGTAAATGGATGAATGGATGGATGATGAAGAGCAGCGTCATGGTAGTTTTTGAGGCAGTCTGCAAACGGGGCCTTTAGCCCTGGGAGGAGCACTGAGTCTCCCCCCACCAGGCAGATCTGGTCACCTGTGTTGTAGGACTTGGTGCAATAGCCCAGATCTTTCTCATCCCGCAGGATAAACTGAGGGAGCGTCAGGCCTTCAGCCACCTGCACGGCCTCCTGCTCCGTCTCCCACTCGAAGGTCAGGTCATTCATGGTGTAACCGACTGCAAGGCAAGCAGAGACAGGCAGCAGGAGGAACCCAGAGAAGGGGCAGAGTCACCCACCCCTCTGCAAACAGACAGTCCTTCTCTTGCCCCCCCCTCACCTTTCATTGCTCCTCTGGTGTAGAGGGATTATGTCCACCTGGCCTTCCATTGCTCAGGTTGCATTACATGCCCAGGTAACCTGGCTTCCAGCTCCATCTTTCTATTGGGCCTTCCAGATCCCTCCTTATTGAACCATCTGGAACTTTTTGGCTACCCCCATCTAGTTATGGCATCAACCCAGACTCTGAATTATACACCAACCACCCCACAGAATAGTTAAGTCACAACAAAGATCCAAGATTACTTCTAATGAAGCTCAGCATATTGTGCAAATCCAACCGCTATACGTAATCATACTGTGTAAACCAGCCTAGTACTTCTGGTACCTACAACCAATTCGTGGTGCCCATCAAGTGAGCATAAGTACGGAAACTGTGGCTCTTATGTACAGCACCAAGGACTCTGTTCATGCTACAGTTAAATAAAAATACCCACAGCTCTCCAGCTGCATGGTGCATGTCTGAATATCCATAGGGAAGTTCTTGAGATCCATAGGGCAGGAGAGGATAAGAGTCAGCCTATGGGGAAGAGAAAGAACAGTAAACAGGACCACAGTGAGACATATTTTCTGGGCGGTTAGGCTGAACAAGATGTTGTTGAAGCTTATACCTAATGCTATATAGCACACCCCCATTTTTGAAAATGCGTAGAAGCTTGTTGTCTGTAGTGACCGCATGGAAACTGGCTCCCTTCTCATTGGCAAAGAACAGATCTGGCTTCCAAATGGAGTCCAGCATGGAGGGGTCCAAATCTAGAGAGTCATCGGGGTATTCCCAGTAAGTCAGGCGAGGGTCATTCCAGTGCTGCCGCAGAAAGACATTGACACGATAATCCTGGAAGAGCCAAGAGAAACTGTCATGGGTGGAGCCAAGGCGAGAGAAGGCAGGCAAAAGAAAAGTGCCTGACTGAGGCGACAGGGAGGGGCTTAGAAGGGGGGTTGCAAGGTGTGGAAATGGACCCAGCGCAGGGCTGTTCTTTGGCTCTCCGGTTGCTCTCGGTCCCCAGGCTCCCACTCACACCGCTGGTCTCCAACTGCTATCCTGAAACAGCCCTCCAAGGCCAGAGTAATCAGGGAGAGTTGTGGCCTATCAACTGTGTCCTTCCCAAGCCTGCAGCTTCTAAAGGCCAAAGGTGCTGCAGTGTTGGGCTGGGTTGGGAAAGAAGGGTGAGGAGGGTGGGTGAGCTAAGCCTTACCATGGTAGTTTCTGTGACTGAACCAAAGCTGTTGATGAAGATGTTGCATGTCACATTGACGGGTGGGCCTGTAAGGAAATTGAAAGAGGACTCATGGCTGGCATGTTATAAAGCTATTGAAGCCTGATGATGGGTCCTGATCAGATAAGAATGGAACAGCTATTTGGCTGGATCAGACCAAGGACCATGACAGTCCAGGGGAGAAGCAAATGGCTCTTCCAAGCAGAAAACATTCACCACACCTGCAGTTGTAATTTGAGCTACCAACCCAGACAGAATACAGGGTCTTCAGAAGCAAGACCTTCCAGTAGAGCAGTCCTGTCCTCCATGAATTCATCCAGTCCCTTCTGATAGGCATCCGTGAATTTATCCCCTGTATGAAGTCAGTGGCCATCACCTCATTTTGTGGGAATAAATTTCACAGCTCAACGATGTATTGAAGGAACAAGTGATCTCTTTTTTGGTCTGCCATAAATTTGCTCCCAGGCAGCTTTATAAGGGGTTGGGGTGGGGTTGGGTGGGATTCCCAGTTCTAATTTTCAGAGATGGAGAAAACCAATTTCACCCTGTCATCCATGTTTCCTACACCCTGATTACATCTCCCCTCAGTTGCCTTTTTTATGTGACTTTCTTGAGGTGGAGAACCCATACAACTGTTTGATGGAAAATCAAGCTACTGGTCTTCTGAATGCAGAGATCCCTGCCCCTCCTAGGTCTGTCACATAAACATCCCAATATCTATGTCTCCTCGAGATCTCAGGCAAAGGTGCACAGGTCTTTCTACCTGTCAGGCAGTTGACCCACAACCACCCCATGAAGCCCCACTACATTCTCAGCCACACCCAACATCCTCACAAGTTGATACCCAGGGGAGGAGGGACGCAGGGGCGAGACCGCTTTTCTATGCCTGGGTCATCGTGCTTCAAAAGCACCTTTGCTAGCCCTGAAAGAAAACGTGAAGAGGGCGCAAAGGCCATGGATAGCTGGGCAGAGCAGCTCTTTGAAGGGGCCCTTCCCTCTATGAGGGATCCACGCAAGCTTCTCTGAAAGGTGCTTTGTGCAGCAACCTGGCCTCCCCTTTTTCAGAGCAAAGCAAGCCGCCAGGAAGCTTTGCCCTCGTCCACGGCTCCCATGGCTCTACCAGCTCTTGGGACGGCATGGGCAGAAGCTTCTTCTATGTGTTGCAAGCCCCTCGCAGGCTGAAGAGGGAGCAGGAAAGATCTCTCTGTCTCACTGCAGAGTCTCATTTCATTTCTGCCCAAAGGAATCCAGGCTGTCTTGCAGTGGCTCATACCTTACCTTTGAAGTTGGGCCTAATGCGAGCATCGTAGCCTGATGTCCGGCCCATCAGCTTGTCCAGGAAATCGGAGGGAGACATTGGCTGGGGGAGGTTCTGCAGGGCCGATTTGACTTCTCTCCCTGTCACGAATCTGGGGGTGGTAGGGAGGAGAATAGATGTGCCAGTCTGACAGTCTTCCACATGCACATGCCTTCCTCATGGGATACACGCCAAGCAGAAGGCCATGTGTGATCTGGTTAATGTATTTTAGAGTGTCACGCAAACTTAGAACTTTCTCCCAGTCAGGGTTGCCTTTCTCTTCCACAGCACAAGAAGGGATTTGGGTTTTCAGTACAGATCACCAGCTGGAAAGTGCCCTGGAGAACTCCAGATGGGGAGCAGGTATGAACAAACTACTCCTCCAGGGGTTGAGGGTTTGGAGCCATAAAGATTGCCATGGGCACTACAGTTGATTGTAGAATCATTTGGCCCGAGGAGACCCCATAAATGACAGCATGCCAAAAAGCGGGTGAGGAGGACCCCGGACCCCGGGACAACGCCTTGCTGGGCTTCTCAGCACAGGGCCCAGCATCTGTGTGGCATGGAAATACTCGATTCAGCCTTCATGGAGAAACACTACAAGATTCCGTCTCAAGAAATTTGCCCAGAATTCAGAGGGCCAGCTTGGCTAGTCAAAATGCTTTAACCAAACTGCCACTCAACAGACTGCTGAAACCAATGAACACTGCCAATGAAATTGCATCAGCTTTCTTCTGTTGCCCCACGAGCTACAGTCCTCTTCTGCCATTCCACAAGGCCCTTGAAAGCTCACATGGCATCAGTGCAGCTCTCCACAGCCCAAGGAGCCCCCTTTTCCTGTGGGGCTGCAGGGACGTACACCCGCCTCCTTCCACCCCATTGCCCAGGCAAAGGAGAACCCCAAGACTCCCCCAGGTCCCTTTTACACACAGACCTATCCTCAGCCTCAGAGATGAAGGAAGAGCACCGGGCCATTTTCCCCCAATCCGCACCATACATTCTTATTTGGGTTTTTTCTAACAGTTTTAGGAGGCCTAAGACATTTCTTCTAAGATTAACTTGCTCCCACTTGTAATTGTGGTTATTTTACTTTAATCTCTGAAAAGAAAATGTTGCTTGTTAAAATACAAAGAACAGAGAAACAGAGAAAGCTTTCCAATAAGGAGAGCAGCCCTGGAAAGAGGAGCAAACTCTCTGTAAATCCCGGGAGATTCCGAGGGGAAGCACAGAAGTCCTAGATCTTCCCAGAGCAGAGCAAACCCAGCTGGGTCAGAGTCCAGGTGGACCTGCCTTCTCCTCTGGCCCTGATGACCTCTTGCCCACAGAAGCAGAAGGTGGGCAGCCCCGGAGCTTGTCTGGTCTAGAAAAGGACGGCAGCTCTTCCTTCATTGGGGGCCAAACTGTGGTGCCCACGAATCAGTTCAGCCTCGAAACAAAGGCTCACGTGAACTGCGCACAGCCTGTTTCATCAAATAACATTTTCCGAAGAAAAGCAAGAAGCGAACTTGTGAGCAAACGCCACCGACATTCGCGGCCAGGGCGAAGGAGCCGCTGGGCGGCAGACGCCCCGGGAAAAGCAGCCGCGGAGAGGAAGACCCGCTTCCTAAGCGGCTCCTTCGCCTCGGGAAACTCTGCTGGCGCTGCTGCGGGGCAGCGTCAGAGTGAGTCGGACCCCGCCGCGCGCGGGCTTTGCCTGCGGGTACATCGGAGCTTCGGCGGGGAGGAAGAGACCTGACCCGTCCCAGCCTCAGGAAGGAAACGCCTGCGCCGCACGTGCAGCATCCCAGCCGGCCCTCCAAGAAGCCAGGCCCCGGCCGAGACGCCCCCCCCTCCACTCACCCGAGGAAAGCGCCCTGGAGGAGCAGGAGCGGCACTCGCGTCCCGTGAGCCCGAGGCATCGTCGAGAGGCCAAAGGGGCTGAGGCCGGAGCGGGTGGACTGCGAGGTTCGCGGGGCAGCGCTCCAGTCCGGGGAGGCGTGCGGGCGTGTCCCGCTGCTGCTGTTCTTCCGGGCAGGGTTGGGCGGCGGCGGCGGCAACAGTGCCGAACCGAGGCGTCCGGACTTCGGCCAAGCCGGCCTTGCCGGAGCCCGAGATGCTTGGCTCACTTCTCCCCGCCTCCAGCGGGGAGGGCGCTGCCCACCCACGCGAAGGACAGCCCCGACGGTCTGCGTTTGGTCTCGCAGCCTCCCTTCGGGAGACGACGTCTCGTTTCTTGCGGGCGCTCGGCCTCGACGGCAGGCGAAGGGCAGGGGCAGAGCACCCCTTTCTGCCCGGCCCGAAGGGGACAAGGGCAAGGCTTGCTGAAGCCACTCGCAGTTTGGGCGTCCGCCTCCTTTCCGTCCTCCGGCGCGGACGCCCGGAAGACAAGGACACTAGCTGGCGGGACACCAACGAGGCTGTTGCGAAGCTCTTCGTTCACCTGCCCTCCCCCGACTCCCGGAGACAGCCGGCCTGAGGAAGGGGCTGAAGCGTCCCTCGCGGAGCGGATAGAACTTCCCGGGTTGGGAGTCTCTTCTTCCCTTTCCAGAGGCTCTCCACACATGTCCTTTGACCTGGTGGTGGACGGACCCTCTGAGCAGTGGCTCCCTTTTCACTGCCAAAACTGATTCCAGAACTTCCTTCACTGCATCACTTTCTGATGTGTCCTGTGTTCCACATTGGTTCCTTCAGGTTGTATACTGCTCAGCTTAGAGTTAACAAGCTGCAGTTAAAACAAAGAGTGTTATAACATATAAAGCTGGAAGGCTCTGCCTTGTCACTCACTCCTGGGGGTAAAATTTTCAGACCTCTCTGCTTCCAGATTCTTTCAAAATATAATAACATGGCATATTCTAGATATCTGGAGGGAGCCGATTTTCAGTCTGTTTCGTTTGGGATGGCTTGGCCATTGGCATGGATGGGCCAGTGCTTTGGCGGATTAAAACAATTGTGCCGGGAACATTGGCTAATTCTGCATGCCGTAATGTGGATTGTGATGCAGCTAATGTGTGAAGGTGTAACAGCCTTTCTAAACTGTGGAGGAGGAAGAGAGCCAGGCTCATCCTTGGAGAGGATCCCCCTAAGAAGATAAGTGCAAGGCAACTTTTTGAGGGAACTTGGAGTCTTCAGGATAACAGCCCCATCCCTGCTTAAGGTCTGCAGAAATGCCTTTACCAAAAGCAAAGGAAGGACAAAAGTCCCCATCCTGCTCAGTGGGCAGAAGGTGACTGGGCCATTGGGGAGTGGTTAGGACTGGATAGGGTTAGGGTTAGGTAAAAGGCACAACTGTCTGCTTGGAATTCAAAATCCTCCCCCCCCCAAAAAAAAAAACCTCTCTGGACCCCCCTTCTATTCTTTCAGTTCTCCAGGGAGGGAAGAAGTAAGAAGAGAAAATCACTCCCAAACCACAGGGGACTCTGAAGAGACGGGAGCATTTGCAGCAGCAGTTCAGGTGAATTCCAAAAAAGATTGCAGTGCTGTTTGTTCCCATTGCAAGGCTAAAATTAGCAGACGACAGCAGGACAATCGTTTGTCACTTGGGAGGTGGACCAGCAACTCCAGCTCAAGGTGACAATGCCAGTGGGCCACATGCAGCTCTGTGCCCCTCTCTGCCCTTCCAGTTCTGCAGTTTAGTAGACGAAATGCTTAATGCCGGGAAAAGGGGAATGGGACAACTGTCCAGTGGCACCTGCTGTGCCCTGCCCTGGCACCTCGGCTGGCTCTGCATCGCCTGGCCCGTCTGAGGAACAGCAACACCAGCAGCTCTGCTGTAACTGCACCTGGAGCGGAGGTGCATGAAAAGGCACCTCCGCTCCACCCACACTGGAGCCCTGGGGAGGTATGGGGCACTCCTGCCAACCTGTACACTCTCACACCCTTTGAGGGCTCCAGGTGGACTCCAGCATCCTTTGGGAAGTGGAAGTTCCTGGAAGTGGGCTGCTGGCGGAAACACCACTTGCCTTGGGACTAGCATTTTTATTTCACTGGAAATGGAAGTTATCACACTGAAGAAAATTGGGTTAAAAATGCTCAGAAATTGGATTTCTAAGAAAGGCTTTATCATGGATTACGGCCATCTAGACACGATTACCATGATTGGTCTTGGGCTGGTCAAATAACTCTTAAGCAGCCATTTTGTATGAATATGTTCACCTCTCAGGCCCAACCTGCTTTGCTGACTTGGATCCCTGGGTCCCTGGGGTTTGTCTGACTGCAGAGGTTCCTCTAGAAAAGGCAAAGGGGTTCCCTGGTGCTTAATTATTGCCCCCCTAGCCCTAGCAAGAGGAAGCAGGGGGAGGCAGAGATGCTTTGTCCAGCTGGGAACGCTTCCACCATTTCCTTCCTGTTAGCCAATGCCGTGGAGAAAAGCTCTTTCATTCTGAGGGATGGGGCACAATCCCAGAGCAGAAGAGGCCGCACTATGGGTGCCACCTGAGCAGAAAATGGGCCATCCAGTTTACCTCAGGGCAATGCTGCCGCTCCAGCTGCCCCCCCCCAATTCCTTCAGTGCCAGCGAAAGACACCAAAGGCCCTGAGTAACCACCCAGGCCAGTTCATACCCAATGCTGAGGACTGCCCGTAGCTGTCAGCAGAGTCAGGACCAGCGGCAGGAGCCTGCAGGGGTGGGAGAATGAGCCTCCGTTTGACCCAGGAAGGCAGCTCCAAAGCTTTTGCCTCCTCCTGGTGGGCAATCCTGCCACAGCGGAAATCTCTTCCTGCACCGCCCCTTTCCATTCAAATGGGGAAGTGGGAATATGGTCGCCAGCAGGCCCGTGGCTGCACTGAAGACCCCCTCCCCAGAGGAGGCAGAGGGGGGTCACGTTTCTTCTCAGAGCAAGCCCCCTTTGGGCACCTGCCGGACGGTGAAGGTAAGTATGGACATTATCCCACGACTCTCTGACCACTGCCAGCTGCTCCATTTGCCTCTTTGCCCAGCTTGCTGGCACCACATTGGTCTTCAGTTTGCAAGCACGACCCAGGCAGCCTGTGCAGGGCTCTGCTGATGAGGAGGAACCCGGAGTATGAAAAATCTGCTCTTTCTCCCACTGCGGAAGGTCATTCCTTGGTGGGAATAACACACCAGCATTGCATCAGAAGAGCAGTGCCTCTTGCCTCGCCTGCTCCTTGGAGCTCAACACAATCCAATGGCGCTCTGGCCACGTGAGGTCTTAAAAGCTCCGTGCCTATGGAGATTCTCAGCCATCCAAATCATGGTTGCTGCAAAGGAGCTTTTTCAACAGGCAACTGGATTTTGTTTTTCCTTGAAGATGATTCTCTTCTCAGAACTGAAGAAGCTTCTTGGATGAGAAGTGAAATGTCTTCAAGGCAAAATAAAGAAAGTCCAGTTGCCTCTTGAAAAAACACCCTTAGGTCTTAAAATCCCAGTTTGGAGAGGTGATCGTAGCCAACGTCAGGACACTTTTGCTCTGTCTTCCATTTCGGAGCTAAAAATGCTCAGGTGGCTTCAGTGGGAATTGCCTGCAGGCTCCAATGAGCCATAAACAATCAAGTGGGGCCTGAGCCAGGTGGGAAGAGGCTGCAGTCAAAGACATCAAGCAGCCGATGCTTCTGCCTGTCTGGAACTTGGCCAGAACTTCTCTGAATCTTCCATTCCACCCCACAGCTTCTCCTTGGTGCCCTATAGAGTTGGGACGGACCTGTGGTGTTTTTGCTGAAGCAAGGAAATTAAGCTGGTCGAGAAAGAGGGCCTGACGTCTGTCTTTCCACATGACCAGGAGTCTAGAGACTTTCCCGAGCAGCTCTGTTGGGCCTCAGCTCTTCCTTCCTTCCTTCCTTCCTTCCTTCCTTCCTTCCTTCCTTCCTTCCTTCCTTCCTTCCTTCCTTCCTTCCTCCCTCCCTCCCTCCCTCCCTCCCTCTAACAGTGATTGGCCCCAATCAAGTGGAGCCCTGCTCTGTAGAGAGTGCAGGCAAGCCCATTAGTGCTCATCTCCAGTCCAGGCAGATGTGACCTGCCTTCTTGCATCTTCTGCCTTGGGATTTTCTCGCTTGGATATGAGACCAAGTAAGGCAGAGTAGCAGCAAAGCCGCGAGAGAGAAAGCTTGGGAACTGGAGGAGGCAGCAAACCAAGTGGGAGCAGCCAAAGGGATGCTTGGGAAGGCCTACCTGCACCACTGCCAGTCTCCCTTGGCAACAACCTCTGGCCAAGAGGGCGTTGTCTAGAGGAGAAAGGGGGGCCTTTGACCACAAAGAGCAACCCTCTCCTGTTCAGCTGACTGCCAGAGGATTCTGCTGCAGCTTCACTTTCTCAGGCTAAACTTTCCAAGCTTCATAGTCCCAAAGGAGAACAGCTGGGCGATCATCACTAGAGGAGTCTTTCTGTTTTGCCGCCCTTGGGATTCAAGGAACTCCGTGTCCACCGTTCTGGCTGAATCCCCTGGCTGGCTGCTGACCAGCTGGGCTCCCTCCAGGGCTGGCTTCTGCCCGAGGTCGCAAAGCCTTGATGGCAGAGGCACCAACCTGCAGGGCCAGGGAGCTCCCCTCCTGGCTTGAGCTGACGACAAGGCGTGGGCAAGCTCCCTTCAGACCTCCAGGGGGGGGATAGAGGGCCGGGACCAGAGATCTCCCTGTGTCAGGGCTGCCAAGGCGGCAAAGAGGTTCTCTCAGCATTCAGATGGGAGACCTTTTCACCTGGCCCAAGACCTGACTGGAGAACTAGGATCTCCTTGATGCCAGATTGTCTCTCAGGCAATATGGCTTTTCCCCGAAAGGATCTTTCCATGCCAGGGTTTTGGTTTTGAATCCTGTGTTTGCTGAAAACCACATGGCTACCGGGGCAAGGGAAATGGAACACATGCAGCTCTGCTGCCTGCATACATAACATGCTAATAGTTGTTAATCACTGCTTCCTTGCCCGGTTCGTACAAGAAACCGAGCTACAAATTATGCAACCTTATTTTAGTTTCAGATGTTGTGTGAATCCAGCCACTGTAACTGGGTCACCAAATTGATTAGTTACAATCAATTATGACTGATTATAAGCAAAGAACTGGACAGAATGGAGGAAGGTCTGCAGTTCCAGGGAACTGTGGCACCCTCTCATCTTGGGTGGATGGAAGGAGGGAGTCTGCTCTTCTCTATTTTAAGTTTCACGTCAGCAGAGAAGTTGCCTTTCAAGGCTTCTTGGCAGTGGGAGTCTGAAGGCCTCCTAATTGCCATGGCAATTCGTAAGCCCCAAGGATGGAGGAACCAATGGCTGCTCTTGAAACAAGACCATCTTTCTCATTCCCCTTTCCCATTTTATCCCTGCCAAACGTGTGTAGTGGTGTACCAGACCCCTGGAAGATGCAAGTGCAAAGGTGTGTGTGTGTGTGTGTGTGTGTGTGTGTAATTTTTGTGCCATCTGGAGTCAAGAGGGAAAGGAGGGCATCTTAACAACCCATCCTTCCCCCAGGCCCTTTCTCCATTCCACTTTTCACCACCCTCAGCTTATTAGATAGATGGCTGTGACAGATGGTTTCAATTATAAGACAACCAAGTCCCCATCCAGACAGGAGCATGGGGAGTGGAGCCCTGCTCAAGGTGTAAATGTGCTGCTCCCTCAAGCAGCCTCCTCCTTCCACTGGCCTACAAGCTGCCCCCATTTTCTGTCGCTGAGGAAGAAACCAGAGCGGCTTTTAGTACCCCTGGCATCCTGGTAGCAGCTGCCTGGATTTTAGGCAAGAATTTTTCTTAGCTGTAGCTGTAGAGGCTACCTGGCCTCTTTTGCCAAGCGGCACTCCTCCTCCTTAAGCAACGGCCACTGCGAGGGTGAGTCTGGCTCCTGGGATCAGCAATGCAAGGGAGCCGGGAGCCTCACGACCACCTGCCAGAGACAGCCGTAAGCTGGCTGGGCCCTTGTGGGACTCAGAGAGGCTTTGCAGCCCCTGGGGAAATGGGCAGCTGGTCTCCCTCTATCCTTCTGGACTCGGGAAGAGCGCCTCTCATTGTGGGGAAAGTAGTGCTTCCTGGTGGCGTTTCGCTCTGTGGCTTTGGTTAGAGGGCTCTGCTCTGCTCTCAGCATCCTGCCCTCCTGCTCGCATGCAAGGTCTCCACTTCCTGTGAGGATATCTTCTCATCAGCTGTTTCTGCAACGTGTCTAGAATTAATTGGTGCCTCATAAGCAGCTCCCTTCTCCCCTTAGGATTTGGTCTTCCTCCAAGGATGGAACAGAAGAGAGAGAGAAGTCAGCACACAGAGCCACAGAGCTGAGGTACACTCAGTGCAGGGGGAGCACCTTGCCTCCTTTGTCTCTTGCTCTCCAGGGTGAGCACAGAGCGGGGTCCCTTCCGCTCCAGGGGAGGGGAGGTCGCCTGCCTACTGAATCAGAGTGCCCTGGGAAGGTCAGCGTGGACCGTCCCTAGTTCGGGGCCCAGCAACATTGGGGGGAGGGCCCCGATGAGAGGGGGCAGGTACAGCTGGAGCTCTCTTGGCTCGGCACTCCCTGCCCGCCTAAGAAGCAAGGGAGTCAAGGAAGGACACCAGCCTGTGGATCCCCACCCCCCAGCCTTGGGGCAGAGTGAGGCAGGGGCTGCTTGCTTCTCCCTCCCTCACCACAACCCACATGGAGACAGCTAGACTGCAGAAGAAAGCTTCTCATCAAAGACCCTTCAGACCTTCTACCCACCGGACTGGACCTCACAACCTAGGAGTCCCTGGAGCAGCAGCAACGGCAGTGCCCTATAAACAGCAGCTCGTTCTGCTCGACGGCTGCTGCTGCCCCCTGCCGGTCCCAGATCGGAAATCCGACCTCTACGAAGTGCTTGCGCCCGAGACAGATCGCCGAGAGGCGGGGTCCAGGGTCAACGGGAGAAGATGGGGATAGCGGGGTGAACGGGTTTTCCTGCGGGAGCAACCAGAGGCCCCCGGAGAGCAAGCGAACGCGCTGGGCTCGAAACTTTTGGGAGCAAGGACGGAAGGCAGGGAAGGGGAGGCAAGCAGGGCCGCGGCATCGTGCCCCCCCCCCGCTCCATTTGGAGCAAGCATTGAAACCGGAGACGCTGTTAATCCGGGAGAAGAAAAAATGCGGACAGAAGGCAGCTAAAGTCCAGCTGCCGCCTAACGGTCGTCCGGATAAGCACAGCCCGGATCTATAATCTACTTCTCCCACAGTCCGCTTTGGCGTGGACGGCTGTTGTGACCCCTGAACGTGCCTTTGCCGGCTCGAATTCTTGACAGCTCCCGGTCTCAGCCAGGCGGGGCCTTCCCATAGAACCGCCTTCCCCGGCCCCCGAAAGACCAGGGTTAGTCGCGGGAAATGCGCCACCGGGAGTTCCTGGCAGTCTGGACGGATCGAAGGCACCCAGGGAGCCTTTGGAAGAGACTTTTGGACCGACGAGGAGCAGGCAGATCGTCGTCCGCCCCCTGCCTCCGAGGCGACGACGACATCCGCTCCAGCTCCAGCACAGAGGGCTACCTGCATTTCCTTGGGATCCCCCCCCGCCCCCCCCTTCCCACCTGGCAGCTGGCACGGAGGTGTTCAGGGCCTTGCCCAGGCCAGGAAGGTCTTCCTGTGGCAGGAAGAGCCTTTCTGAGCCCTGACTTCCCGGGCTCCTCCAGACAGCTGTGTTGCTGAATGCACAGCAGTCCTGCCTAAGACCCTGGGCAGCTTTTCCATTAATGCTCGGTTCATTATTAGCTGATGTCTTAGCACAAACTGCTGGCATTTCAAAGGAGATTTTTTAAAAAAAAAACCTTTAAAATTAAGTCAGAAGAGTTAAAATTACTGGCTTATACTGTGTCCCCCCTCTGCATGAACAAGCTTGTGCCAGTGAAATGCCTTTGCTCGCTTCCCAGGATGAAGAGGGGGTTCCTGGCCCCGGTCACCCAGCTGGCTTCATTCCAGCTCTACATCAGTGCCTTAACTCAGGGGTCCCCAACCCCCGGGCCGTGGACCAGTACCGGGCCGAGGCATGCCAGCAACCGGTCTGCACAAGCAAGCAAAGCCCCATCCGTGGGATGCAGGCAGCACACAAAAACACGCACCCTCCGGTTAGCAGAAAAACCTCTCTGCACGGAACTGGTGCCTGGTGCCCAAAAGGTTGGGGACCTCTGCCTTAACTGCTTCCAAAGTAACCTCCCTTTTGCACTTTCCCTCATTTATTTTGCTCCCTTCACTTTGCTAGATTTGCTTGGTGCAAGTTAACTGCAAACAGAAGACAGAGTTGAATCTATAAATGCCACAGGAGCTGGGGACTCCCCCTAAATAGCGCAAACTCCAGCCTGTTGGGCCTTTGCCTGCTATGAAAGAGGCCCATTGCACAGTACAAATCACTTCAGATCTTGGTGGTCTCTGCAGAGAAGACTGGAAATATGGAGAGATGTTGCTAGAAAAAGATTAGCCATAGAAAGATCAAAGTGAAGCACAGTTGTCAGAATTTACAATCCTCCCCCCAAACGTTTGTGGAGAGCACCAGAAGAGCCCAAAGCTGGATATGGCTGCCCTTTCTGTTCCTACAGTGGTCAAAGGCATATTGCAAAGGGTGGCCCACAAGGCTGTTGGGAGCACATGAAGAGCAAACTGTGGCTTGTGCTGTGCTAAGAAATGCACATACTCACTGTCCAAAGGAGGGTTAAGAGAGAGGGGAGAGTCTAAGGGGTGGAGCAGATGAGGCGGGGGAGGCTGGCTCTTTAAGGGGGCTGGCTGCCAACCCAAGAGCCTTTTTCTTTGCTGGTGAACAGGACAGGAGAGTCACCAGAGGAAAGGAAGGAGAGAAGGCAACGGGGTACCACCGAAGGGTTCTTCTAGCTGAGCAGAGGTGGGAAAGGACCAAAGGTATCTTGACTTCATCCTGAAACCATGGGTAAGTTGGCAGATCGAAGGAAGCCTCTAATCCTTCTCACCTTGACTCATGCTCCGCTGGGGAGAACCTGTAATTAGGAAGCTGGGCTATTATCACCATATTGCCGTCCAACCCAGTGCTGGGTTGTAGGGATTTAATGCCCTTTGTTTTGGATACTAGGGATTTTAAATTTACTTAAACTTTAAAACTGCTGTTTTCGCGCCCAAAATGTCCCAAAGAAAGACTGGCAGTGACTGGCAAACCACTTAGGAAATTTCTCCTGAATCTCTGTCCAGGTTCAGCATTCGCTCCTGTGTGGTTCTCTGAGTTTGAGCCTGATCCCCTTTCAGGAAGGAGTTCTTTGTCACTGAGCAGGTGCCAAAATCTCCTTGGGGGTCCAGGAGCACCGCAGGAAAGGTTGGGGTCAGAGTGAGTTGCTCTCAGAGAGAAGGGAGGCTGGGTTCCAAGGTGAAGCTGCAGAATGGGGGGGGGGGGCAGGAAAGAGGCAGGGAACAGGGTTCTGGGTGGGGGAAGGGAGGCCAGAGAAGACATCCATGTGTGATGTGTGTCGATCCTGCCAAGCATTCACTGGCTAAGCTTTGTGGATCTTTTCATTTTAAGAGTTCATAGAAGGAGGTTGCCATGCTCTGCTAGACAAGAGTTCTTTCTGCAGGGACACCTGACTAATCTCAGGCATCATCATTGTTATCTTCATCATCACCTTCTTCCTCCTCCTGCCGGAATGTGCATCCCGGTGAACCCCTGCCTGGCCCTTATTCTCCGCCTCTCTCCTGCAGTCTGGCCAAATTAGTCCACATCCTCTGGCAAAGTCTCTGAGCTCCTTGGCCAGAGCAGACGCCACACGATGCCCCCCACTGGAGAGGCAGGTGGCAGGTCAAGCATCTTCCAGGCCTTTTAGGACACCTGGGAGAAGGCACTCTCAGCAACTCTCTGCTTCCGCTGTTCCCGTGGTTAGTGAGTGCAGCTTCTTAGTCCCCGACACACACACCCAGTTCCCAAGGTGCAAGGGATGCTTAGCTCTTCTCCTGCCCTTGCCAGGCTGCCTGTTGTGCTGCAAGGTGTAAAACAAAAAATCAGTACAATATTAAATCATGAATATATGGCTGTAAAAATAAAATGGACACATAAAATGACATTTTTCTGGTTTGGAACAAGCGCAGCTCCTGGGGAATTCCAAGCGGAGGGGAGGGGCCCCCATGCACAGCCACCGCCCAGAAGACAAGGAGTGATCCTTATGCTTGCCAGGCTCCTGCAGGTGGTTTACCTGCTCCTGGCATTTCATACCGTTCTTCCCCCCCCACACACACACACACCTATTTCCCCCCTGCACAGAATGTCTCCTCCTTCCTCCCCCAGTGCTTTCCCCATCAGTCCCAAAATAAAAACAAACCAAACAAGCGCTGGAAGGAGAAGAAATAAGAAGCAAAGATTACAGGTGCTCTCTGTAGGTCCAGGAATACCTTACAATTTTAGGTAATCTTCTACATCAGCAGAACACGAGGGGCGCATTGGACCCATTCTGCAATCTAGGATCATGGCCACTCACAGCAGTGCCTCCTCTCAATGGGGATTTAGCACGGAGCAGACAGTTGACTGAATAAAGTTCCTTCCAAATTGGAGAGAGGGCCTAAGGTGACCAGAGGAGGACAGGAGAGGCCATTCTACCACTCTGCTCCCCAGCGGAAGCCAAGGTCAGGATGGGCAAAGCACCAGTTCTCTGCTTGCTGAAAAATGCCTCCTTTCCTTCAACACTTAGGAGAAAGCTCTCATTCCTCCCCACCCCAAACTGCTCTTGGCCTCTGTCAAAATAGCTTTGGAAAAGCAGCTCCAAGCCCCCTCCCCAATCTCTGTCCCTATGGCACCCACACCTCTTCTTCCTCCTGCTGGTACCAGCCAGAGCTCCTCCGAACTCAATACAGCCCTATGTCGGGGTGGGGGGCACCATTGAGCTCAAGCCTTGGGGAGGGTCAACCTGGTTGTCTTCTTGTGTCCATTGTTCTGCCCTCAGCACAAGGCTGGGGATTGTGTTCACACAAGGGCCTCTTTCTGTCATCTTCTCCACCAACCTCCCCCCACACACACACCAAGAGCCATTATGTAAGCTTAGTGGGCCACCCCTGAGGCTGGTGGAAGGCAAGAGATGGGCCAAGAGACCACGCCTGGGGCCAGAGAGGCACCTCTTGTCTGCCATGCTGCAGCTGTGGCTCCCTCTAGGCCACCAACCTATCCAAAGTCCGGAAGAGAGCATGGGTCTCCCAGTTTGTGTCCTAACTAAAAGCAGGAAATTTATTTAATTTTATTTATTATTTATTTATTTATTAAAATATGTATATGTACATTTACAATGTATAAAATGTGAGGAATACAGGAATGATGAGAATAGAAAGACAGTGCTGGCAAAAAGGAAATGGGTCCCTGAAAGCCGGCCAGTCCTTCTCCCTCAGCCAAACCCACCTCACAGGGTTGTTGTTGTGGGGAATAGGAAGAGAAGGAAGGTATGTTAGATAGGTTCACTGTCTTGAGTAATTTGTAAAAAATAATGAAACAGGATATCAATCAATCAGTCCTTCGCCTTTACCTACATATTTTATTAATCCCAGTTTTTTGCTTGGATATTCAGTTTAGCCAGCAAGAGCAAAACAACAAAACTCCCAAAGAATCTGTAGCCCAGTGTGCTAGCCCCCAGAGTGGCCGAGCAGAAGCCCCCAGGCAGGCCAGGTGATCCAAAGCATGGGCTGCTGCGCCCCAAAGGGGACACCATCCACTCACAATCCCCCATGTGGGTGCAGGCCACCCATCTTTGCACATGGCTCCCCTGCTCATGGCTCAAGGCCCCAAAGCGAGTGCCCCAGTCAAGCCCTCAGCAGTCCCGCTGGGCTGATTCCCCTCGCCATCTTCTGCCTTGCCTTCAGGCCAGGTGGGGCCCCTCCTGGCCCCCTTGGGACCCTTCTGGAGGAAGCTTTGCCTAAAGACAGCCCCATCTCACACGTGAAGGTCACCTCTGTTGCCGGGGTTGCGGAGGTGTGGTGCTCAGAGGAGGGAGAGGCGGAGGACTTTTCCATGGGTGCTCAGGCTTCCTGCCTTAGAACTCAAGAGGCCAAGACACCCTTCCCGAAAGACAGCAGGAGAGGACTCAGCCGGACAACCCTGAACAAAGCAACCCAGGTCTCCGGCCAGGGGCTGCTTGTCCACTGGGCAGAGATGGGGCCCTGCTCTCCTGGCACTGGTGGGACAGGTGGGGAGAAGAGGCAGAAGGACAAGGACACAGCCTTCTCGGGCAGCAGGATGGTAATCATGAGCCTTTTTGGCCGCACCACGCCTGTCAGATGCTGGTCCCAGGTGGGAAACCTGCTGGGTTGAGGACTCGGGCACTTGTTCTACACCCCACTTGGGGAGAACGGGGGAAGGCTGGTCCCAAAGAAGGGCAAAGAAAAGAGGGCCCCATTGTTCTCTGCTGACCCCCCTTTCCTCCCCAGCCAGGGCAGAGAGGAGAGTGCAGAGCCTATCCAAGCCTGGAGGGGAGAACAAATCCCCCTTGTCCTCCTCTGTGCCACCCAGAGATCAGTACAGCTTGCGAGACTGACCCTTGGCCCAGCAGCTTCTGATGGGCCCATTCTTCAGGGCTGAGAAAAACACCCAGGGACAAAGAGGGAGTGGAGGAGGAGGAGGAGGAGGAGGAGGAGGAAGAAGAATGGGGAAAGAATGGGGGGGGGGTAGATGCTGAGAGCTGGCCAAGCGGGGGAGGGCTCCTCTCTCTTGGTCTCATGGTGGAAACCCAGCAACCGAATTGCCATTGGGAGCTAATATTGGGGGGGCCTTCTGCACTGCATAGAGGATTCTCAGGTTTACTGTTGTATTTTTTGTAATATAGATAATATTAGTGAAGTGCCTGAGCCAAAACCCCAGAGCCAAACCCATCCACCACCTTCCGGTCCTCTGGATCCAGCTGCACAGGCGAGGTCTCCAGGTAGCTGCCCTTCTCTCACTCTGCCCTTCTGAACCTCACGCCCTCCAGTCCAAAGCAACGTGCTCCTCCTTGGCTCTTTGGCCCCCACAAATACCAGCCTGGCCAGGAATTCTGTCCTGCTTCTCTAGGACAGGTTTTCTGCTTCCAGATGGAGCCTGGAGTTCCGAGCGAGCTCTCAGCTGGCCTCAGCAGGCAGACAAGAGCAACTCTTCGGAAGTCGAGGGCCAGTTTTTGGCCCAGGGCAGAGACCAAAACTCTTGGCCTTTGCCTGTGTCCATCACCAGTGGTCAGGCACTTCTCCCTGCCAATGAAAATGCTGGAGGGAGGGCCGAGCACGATCCATTTAAGAGGAAATGCAGAGTTCCGTGTCCTCAGGTAAATCCCAGGAGCCCTTCCAAGGTGTGGGCCAATCAGTCCAGTGCCCCAGGAATCGAGCCACGTCTTGGGTTCATGCCTATGTGACATCTCCGCTATGGTAGAAAGGCCAAGAGGGCACCATCTGAATAATGGGCCCACAGGGCGGCCTGGAGCCACTAGAAGAGGCAGCCGACAAACAGATGGAAAGTTAAATGAAACAGACACGTCAAGGTTTCGAGATTCTGACCAATCTAAAATTTAACCTCTTTGCCAGACAGGGAAAAAGTCAGTACTTGATTTAAATCTTGCTAAATGTCAGCCAACCTGCTAACTGTTCTTCACAACCAGAGGTGTTGCCCTTCCCTCCCCCCCCAAAAAAAACAATACACAACGGTGACATTGTTCGCAGAGCAAATTCTGCTTGGGGGAGTCCTCCTATTTCAGCAAGTGTTGCTTTTAAGATCAGCAGAGGTAGGAAGAAAACTAAAACATGTGCCTGAAACCAGATGAAACTAGAAGAAACATATCTGAAAGTGGATGCTCCCAAATAATCAGCAGTCCTATGCCCAAATGCCTGTCCCGGAAGAGGAGGGTGCCCCCCGCCAAAATGGTGCCAGTAGAGGTGCCCCCCAGGCCTCTGGCCCTAAGGCCTGTGGCTCTTTTCAAGAGAGGCTCCCTGCCTCTTCCTTGACCTCCCACCTGCAGGAAAAAATGGTGAGGCCAGTCACTGACCAGGAAGCAAATATGTGAAGGGGATGATGTGGCTTTTAGTGTGTGTGGCCATGGCTAAATTTCTGAGGTTAGTATCCCTTGATTGACGTTATAGCTGGCTTTTTTGAAAAAAACATTGTCAGCCTCTTTGAATGCCCCTTGGGAGAAAAGCAGGATGCAAAACTAAAAACTGGGCACTTTTTGTAAAACTGGGCAGTTTCTCTGTTAGTACATTCTGCTCTGTCTGCCCTTCCCCCCCCCCCAGTGCTTGATGTTCATATTGATCCAGGATCAGTTGCCCCACAGATTTGGATGCAGTCTCAGCTTCTTGACTTGATGCAACCTCTAAAAGTTCTCTCTTCTCTGCACAGGGCACAGCATTTCTCTAGCTGCCGCTACTACTGCAGCTGCTAGGACTAACAGGCACTCTGTCTCTCCCTCCCCTCTCTGCCCAGGTTTGTTAGAGTGCTGCGCCAGGTGCCTGGTGGGAGCCCCCTTTGCCTCCCTGGTAGCTACAGGGCTGTGTTTCTTGGGAGTAGCCCTGTTTTGCGGCTGTGGCCATGAAGCGCTCACAGGCACTGAGCACCTGATTGAGACCTACTTTTCCAAAAACTACCAGGACTACGAGTATCTGGTGGACGTGTAAGTACTCCCCTCTAGGGCTGCATTCTCTGGGCAGGGCAGGGGGTTAGCACAGCCGGTGCCCCCCCTCAGGCAGCCTCTGCCAGAGCAGAGACCCAGACGTTCTTCCAAGAGGGAAGTCAGGTGCCTGGGCCACCCTGGGCTGGGGGTTGGGGTTGGGTGTGATTTTCAAAAAAAGAATGATCTAAAATAGTATTTAAAATTCAAAATTTTGTTAAGCTCATTCAACTGAAAATATAATTGTACTCCACACACACAAAGTTGAAAAGTAACTTAAAGATGAATATTATACACTAATTTTTAATAAATTTTAACTCCTATTCATTAAACTTCATTCTTTCAAGAATCTTACAAATTTTAACAAATCTACTGTACAATAGTAGATAGCTGCAGTCTAGCTCTCCACAGGGAGCTTCCCCCCCTCCTTTAAGCACCCCTTTGCAGAGGCCCCTTCACGTCACCAGGGAGCGCGATCGGGAGACAGAGCCCCGTGCCCAGGGGAGATGGCCGCCGGCCGGGTGGCTGCAGATGCTGAGAGCGTCACTTGCACTTCTTGCGCCCAGCATCTTAGCTGCAGCCAATGGCGTAGCGTGGGTTGTCAGCACCCGGGGCAAGGCAAGTAATTTGCGCCCTCTAACCCGTGGATTTTAGCACTCAAGTCTGCACTGTCCCTCCCCCAGATAGTCCCTCGCTCTCTCTCCGCACCGCACCGCACGCCTGGCACCCCCCCTCCACAGTGGGTGGCGACCTGGCGGCTCGGATCGGATTCGCACAGCCAGCACTGCAGTGAGAGAGAGTGAGTGAGCCAGGCAGGGGCAGAGAGCTGCGAGTGTGAGCGCGCCCCCCCAGATGTTGCGCCCGGTGCGGCCGGCCCCCCATGCACCCCCCACGCTACGCCACTGGCTGCAGCTGCACAGAAGGGTTTACTCAGCCACCTCACCCAGCACCCATCTCCTCAAAAGCTGCTAGGAGTGTAGACAGGCCCGGGAATGAGGTCGGCCTGAGTGTCAGTCTAGCTTATCTGGCATGGCTGGGGCTGCCCATGGGCAATTGTGGCCAACCAAAGGAGGGAATGGCCTTTGCTCACTGATCCTGGACTGGTAAGGGTGGAGTGGGCATCAAAGCCACTGCTGGAGGTCTCCAGGGCAGCCAGGGTCCAACTGGCAAGGCAGAGCTCTATAGGGCAGCAGCCAGCCTTGCCGTGTATATATGTCTCTCTCTGTGTGTGTGTCTGTCTGTCTGTCTCTCTCTCTCTCTGTGTGTGTGTGTGTGTCTATGAAGCAGGCAGAGTCCCATGACTCAAAGCCAAGCTCTGCCAGGGATCTCCTGTCTGCAAAACAAGGCTCTCCCCGGCTTCAGGGCATGCCTTTGAGCAAAACTAGGCTGCTGCTTGGACCAAGTGCTCTGCAAAGCCTGGCTCCTGGGGAGGCCTACGGCAGGGCCCCTACCCTTCTCCCCCCTCTTGAACTTGGCCTTCCTTCGTAGGATCCACGATTTCCAATATGCCATTTACGGAATTGCTGGTTTCTTCTTCCTCTTCGGAGCCCTCCTCCTGGCCGAAGGCTTTTACACCACCGGCGCTGTCAGGCAGATCTTTGGCGACTACAAGACCACCATCTGTGGCAAGGGCCTCAGCGCTACGGTAACAGGGGGCCACAAGGGGAGGGGTTCCAGAGGACACCGTCAAGCTCACTCTTGGGAGCTGGTGTGTCACTGTTTGGGCAAATGGCTAGGACATCCTGACAAGGTGATTTATCCACAGTTTGCATCTTCTGGGGCAGGTTGGCTGGTCTGGGTATGGGCAGACAGCATGAGACTGCAACCCTGGTCAGCCCGGTGGCTGGTCCTGAGAGGGCTCCAGGCACAGGCGGAGCAGCTGCACTGAATAGACAGTGGCATCTCAGAGAGAAAACCGCACAGGATGGCAGCTCCCCCACCCCCACCCCTCCTTGCTGCCCCTCCTCATGCCTCCCCAGCCGTCCCATTGACTTCAGCCTCTGCCCACGCTAACTGGCTCGCTCATCTCACGGGCATCCCTGCAGGGGTCCCTTCCCTCCCCCCCCCATGCTCCCCTTTTTGCAAGGAATACCTGGAGGATTGAGCCACAGCTGCCTGGTGGGCATGGGGTCCTCACCATTAAGTGCTCCAGCTGGGGTACTTCAGTCATGCCAGCCATGTTGCAGAAGATGGGAGGGCAAAGATACCAAGCATTGATTGAGCGATGGGGAAGCCTCAAACGGGCACTTCTGGGCGATATTTGACCTACCAGCTGAAGTGCCTGTGGCATGGGGCAACTCTGCCATCAGAAGCCCTGGCCTTCCTCGAGGGGCCCCAAGCAAACCTCTTTCCAGGGGGAGGGACAAAGAACAGCCGCACAGGTGCAGGGACCTAGAGGGACTGGGGGCGGGGCGCTGCTGTGGACGTGTGGAGGGGCATTTGCCAAATGAATGAGGGAGCCAGGTTGGATATGAAGCACAGCCATAGGTGTTGCCTAGGAATGCCCATTTGCACTGGGAGACCCCCAGCAGCTTCCCCGGCTCAGACAAGGACAGAGCAAACCAAGTGCTGTTTTCTTTCAAGATCACTTCTTCACCTCTTGAGCAGATGTTCACTCTCAGGCACACACAATACGCCTTCTTGCACTCACCTAAATGTCACACACGTTTCACCTCCCCTCACAGACCCGCTCACCCCTCCAGCCTGGAAGCACACATAGGACAGCATGGGAAGGCTGGTTCCCTGGATGTTATCAGCAGGTTCCCGAGACACCCGTGCATACTGAGTGTGCCTTTCTTTGAGCATCTGCCCCAGCCGGAAAGGGGGGTTGGCACCCGGGGAGGGGGGCTCTCTGCACAATCAAGCACGAGCTCAGACACTTGCGCCTGTGGTCTCAAACCATCAGTAGTGTGTTCAAACAGTTTGGCCAGGGTGGGGGTTGCAGTTTGCAAGACAGAGACCTACCTTCTTCCTTTCAAAAAGTGTCTGAAGGGTGAAAGTTTGTGAACTGCAGCTGTGTTCAGTATAAAGCAGCCACTGGAGGGCAAAGTGGCAGGGATGAGGGAAGGGACCTGCTAGCGTTCCGTTTTTAAAAGTGCACAACTAAGGGGCCGTCTCTGCACTTAAAATGCACAGCTTTCTAAATTGCATGAGGTTAGCTCATAAATCAGATTATATGTGAGACCCAGTCACAACTCTGCTCCATGTTTTCAACTGCTATGGCACAGCAGACCTTCAGCCTTTTGAGAGAAGACTGCAGAGCATCGTAGCCACCAATTGTGCTGAGAGGCCCTGGGTGGGAGAGGAGAATAAGAGCTTTGAGCAGGGGGGCTGCAATCTCTGGCAGTCCCATTGGTGCCAGAGGGGTCTCTCCTTCCCTTTCCGGCAGAAAGAGGTGGGGAAGTCGTCTCAGACTGCAGATCTCCAGTCTCATGCTCATGGCCAAAGGTTAAGCTGACCAGCGATGACCCTGCCTGTTCTGACTGTTTCAGTTTGTGGGCATCACTTACGTCTTGGCCGTCCTTTGGCTTCTGGTCCTGGCCTGCTCTGCTGTCCCTGTCTATGTCTACTTCAGCACCTGGACCACCTGCAACTCCATTGCCAACCCCACCAAGACCTCAGCAAGTATTGGCAACCTGTGTGCTGATGCCAGAATGTATGGTGAGTAACAAAGGCAACTTTCTTCCTAAAAACAGGAGACTTCTAAACAAGATCAAACCATCTAGAGGCTGCACAGGCCTGGGTGCTTCTCTGGCTTTGGAGAGCAGATGGCCACTGATCCAAGTCTGCCCTGGGGAACCAGAAGTCCCTCCCTGCCAGAGGCATATAGGAAGGTTGCTCGGGCTGGGGGCCCTTCCTGAGGAATGGGGAGAAAGTTGCCTTTAGGGAATGGAATGGTTATTTCCACATCCAGTGGTTTGCTTAACTATGGCTTACAGAAACAGCTGCAACTGGCAAGTTTCATAGAACTCACTAAGCCAAAATCAAAGTACTGAATGTTTTAGTGGGTTGTTAAACCAGGATATGGTTAGGCCTGGCTGCTCTCTGCCCTCTCCCCTGGTTCTCAAGGCAGACAGAGGAGCTTGTTAGGGAGAAGCAGTCCAGGGGGCCCTGGCCAGGGTTTCAGGCCAGGGGCTTCCCGTGTCTGTCTAGTCCTCTGGCCTCCTGGGTGTGGGCTGCTCTGTGCTCAGGACCTCTCGTGCTCCACCCAGGTGTGCTGCCCTGGAACGCATCTCCGGGAAGAGTCTGTGGCCAAAGTCTCCTCTCCATCTGCAAGACTGCTGAGGTGAGTGTCTTCTGCTTTGCAAAGGAGTGGAGGATGGATTTTCCCAGCAAACCAAAAGAACCAGAGAGAAGGTTCCTTAAGGAAGAAAAAGGGTTTTTATTAATTAATTATTAATCAAATTTAGGCACTGTCCATCTCATTGTCTCTGGGTGGTGTAGAAGTTAAAAAAACCCCAATAAAGTCCACATAAAAATCTGTAGAAAAATAAACCAAGTTTAAAAGACCCTCAAGCCCCCCATCACTCAGGATTGGGCCTCATTCTTGGATTCCCTGCCAGTTGTCAAAGCCAGGTCTTCGCACTCTTCCAGAAAGCCAGCAGAGGGGGGGGGTCAACCTCACCTCTGGGGTCAAAAGTTCCCATTCTAGAGCAGGGAAGGAAGAAGAGAAATTTAGTGCATCAGCTGACGGCTGAAAGGGAGTAGAGGCCACATACTGATGTGATTCTGACAGAAAAGTGCAATCAGATGACTGCCCATCATTGTTTCTATCAGAGAATTCCTCACTGACCATTCTCACATTACAAAGATCCACTGGGACCTTCACATTTGCCATCCTCAAATCCTTCTTTGATAAGTTAATAATCAAAATCAAGTTATTACTAACTTGTAATTCATTAATTGGCAATTTGCTCTTTGTGGATAATCTATTGTGTTCAAGACAATCATCAGCAGATTGCTAAAAAAAAACCTGAGTTGAGTCACCAAACACAATTTTGTAGCTCAGTCAGCTACTGCCTTTTAGTAGAAACCATCAGTGTGAAAACAATCCATATTCCCTGAGGATGGACTCCAGCATGAGTCCAAAAGCTCGGAAGATTAAACCTCTGGTTCCTCTGACCAATCCAGATTGGTTCTTGTAACAATTCGTATTATTTATATGGATGGACAAAATGGATGTAAGATACCTTCTGGGCATTATTTTGGAGGTGACACTCATTTTTATACGTGAATGAGAAAAGACCCACCTGCAACTGTGAATATTCAACGTGATGGAAAAGATAATCCATTTGCCATCTCTAAGGCCAGCCTTGCTAGATCAGCGGAAGCCCCTTTGGTGCAGCAGTTGGTTGACCACCTTGAGAAAGGTGCTGCCTTCTTTGCCCACAAGCCCAACCTGTGCTTCCATGGACGACCCTGGCCAGACCTTCGACCTCTGGGTTCAGTCCTCCAAGGGCCTGGAAATCTCCTTGATCCCCCATCCTCCAGGGATCTGGAGCTTAGAGCTCTCTGTGTTATTTGCTTGCAGTTCCAGATGACCTTTCATCTCTTTATTGCCGCATTCGCGGGGGCTGCCGTTACTCTTGTGGCCCTGGTAAGTCCAGCCAAGGGTCCCCTCGATCTTTTCCCTTTGACCCCAGGGTTAGGGTTACGGAGTGTCGCTGTTATTGCTTTCAATCCAAACATTCAAAACAGCAACATTTTCAAATGACAGCAACGTTGAAAGGAGCTTCACAGTGGCAGCTGGGGCTGTTGCTGTCTCTTCTGCCAGGGAAGCGTGTGGGTCGGGGCTGGAGACCTCTAGGCAGGTGCAGAGGAAGCCCGAAGCACGAGGGCCACGAGGGGAGCTTGGGAGTGGGGGGGGGTTCCTTCCACAGGGCCTTTTAACCTCACCTCCTTCTTCCCACTTTCTGCCCTCCAGCTCACATTCATCATTGCTGCCACCTACAACTTTGCAGTCCTCAAACTGATGGGAAGAGGCACAAAGTTTTAAGCGTGAGCGAAAGAAGAGAGCCATTACCTTCACCAGATGCTCTTCCTCCTCTAACTACCAGGCTTTAACCCAACCAGGCAGTCACGCTGCACCGGGCCTCCTCCTCCTTCAATGCCACCTGACTGCCCTCCCCCCTTGTGCCAATGAAGCAGGCTGTATCCCAAGCATGGAGGAGAGTCACACTTCTTCGTGCTCTTATCTCCCTGTAGCTCTCTGGGCTCCCCTGGGGCCACCCAACCGGGGGCTCTCTGCCTCGTACCGGGAGAAATAGAGAGCTGTCTGCTCCAAAAGAAGAACGTGGTCTGGTCAGCCGGCTGAGCTGTCCGGAGAGAGAAGGAAGCAGGGGAGCCAGCAAAGGCTAGTTCACCAGCTTTCTCCTGAGGTGGCACCAGAGGCGGCGGAGAACAAAAGGTGCCTTAGGCCAACCGCCCGTCTCCCGGGCAAGAGGGCTTAGAGCCAGGATCTTCCCAGGAGGGAAAGAGAGCCCTGAGCCTCTGCCTTGTTGACAGGTGCCCTTGCCCAGAGCCCCAGCCTCCCTGAGAGCCCTGAGGAACCTGGGGAAGGGGTCCTTCTGTCCATCCTTTGAGGAGCAGGTAAAGCCAGGCTGGTTGGCTCCAGCCTCCTTGGGCCACACCAGCTGGGCAGAAGTCAGCCTTATCTTAGGAGCACCCATAACCAGAAGCTTGAGTGTCTAATGCTAGGAGCTCCTTCGTTAAGAGGAGGGCATTGTAACCCCCAGCTGGGTGCTTTCCCTTTTGCCACTTGCTGTGGAACCCGAAGTCTCTGACCATCACATTGGTGCTCTTCTCTCCCAGTGACTGCTGCTTCTTTCATAAGTGTGCTTCGTTAGGGATCATTTGCAGAATATAACCTATATTCATTTCCTTGTAATTACTCTTTCCAATTTCTGGCAAGCCGTAAACCATCCCAGTTATGTGGAGCCTCCTGTCTTGGTTACTTGGTCCAAATAGAGAGGTAAAAGAGAAACGCACTGAACATTTTGGACATGATTTCCATAAAACAAAACTGCTTTGGTTTTCTGTGGGAAAGGAGCGTCCCTGAACTTCACACAATTACATCAAGCGGAAAGAAGGGATAGACTGAAAGTGTCACCAATGCTCTCCCGGCACCTCCGGGTTGGAAGAGGGGCTTCTGGTCCACAGAAGCAAAGCCCTGGCCGGGGCCTCCCTGGGCAACCAGGCTCAGCTAGCCAGGGCTGGGCCCCAGCCTTGGGGGTCTGTGTCAGCAAGTGGGGAGAGAGGGCCAGGCAGGGGCCAGTTCCCTGGATGGCTAACAATCAGGGCAGCCCTGCTGAGTAGGCTCGGCCCAGGCCTGGGTGCACACGTGAACAGAGCCCACCTGGAAAGCGGAAGCAAACGCCAGGGGCAAATGAAGTTGTCTATACCTGACATTTCACATTGATTGAAATGCATATAACTGGGACTTGTGCCCTCCAAAATCCCTCAGTATAAACACTGGGGAACCAGCTAATAAGTTAAGTGTGTTTCTTTCTCCTTTTGAAATTCATTTT
The DNA here is from genome assembly GCF_947247035.1 of Vipera ursinii. Lineage (NCBI taxonomy): Eukaryota > Metazoa > Chordata > Lepidosauria > Squamata > Viperidae > Vipera > Vipera ursinii. Next base: position 209,759 of record NC_139525.1, on the reverse strand, counting down.
TTAACAAAGCATGACAAACTGTTTTTCGAGACTTACCTTGCAAGATGTATTTTGTAATATTCAAGGGAATAAACGTTTTGACTGTTCTGAAGAACCTTCTGCTCTCTTCCTGTCTGACTGCTTTCCCACCTTGCCTCACCAGATTCTCCTCGGCTCTTTTCCCTCTGTCAGGGAGGTGGGGGCAGGACTGCTTGGCAGGGCCCAGGCCTCTGAGCGGTGCTGGCAGCCTGGCCCTCCTTGCCGGGGTTCTCAGAACGCCATCCAGGCAGTTCAGGCTGAGGGTGTTTGTAATCCCCCATGGCTCTGAGAGCAAGGATCATGTTTTGATGCCTGGATTCTTCTTCCCAGACTGATAAAAAAGCACCACGAGGAGAGTTCTGTGCTGCAGAAACTGAAGTCAGCATTACAAGGTTCAGGACTCTTAAAATGGAGTGGGGGGAAGAGATATTGGATGTAATGCAATTTCTGGCTATTGAGCCAATCCTGGAGTTGAAACGCATGGCTTAAATGCTCAGCAACTGTAATGGAGGGTATGGGGCAACCTCTACCTACCCATCCATCCATATACACATAAGCAAAAATAAATAAATGCACTGGCTATGGTGCACATTTCTGTGAGCTAGACTTTGCTTCTTCACCAAACACAAGCATAATGTATGTTCCAGATGCTTAAAATAGGAAAACCAAGATGAAATCTCCTGTGATAAAATGTATGTGGGGGTGTGATTGTCTCTTCAAAAGCAGCAGGGTGAGGCTCCACTGGATGTTGCCTCATTGATCCTCTTGGGACTGCAGGCTTTCTGAGAAGAATTGTCTCCCTTGTTTCTCGCATTGTGGCCAGATGGCTGTTCCACACTCCCACCCACTCTTTCGAGAATGCCGGGCACCGCACAGAGCGGGTTGCCCTAGCCCTTCCCTTCTTCTGTACTCTGAAAGCCTGGTGGGTGTTCAGATTGGCTCAGAACTAGGAATGACCCAGAAACAAAGCTCCTTCTTCTGCTGCCCCACAGAGCGCTTCTCAAATATATGGGGAAGGGGAGGCCCTATCCCTATGCCCAGTGAAGTTATGGAAAATGAAAGTTACCTCTGTAACTGCAATTCCTGGTTTGCTTTGTAACTTTGAGCAGAGAGAAAAAGTCTCAATCAGCAAAGTCCACCAGGGGAGGGGGGCTTCCTTTCACCTGCCAGGGGAGCCACCCACAAGAGACACGGGTGGGCTTTCAGATCATAAATTGAAGCCCACACTAAGAGAGAGCCTCAAAAATCAAACAGGTATTCTGGCCCTTTTACAGATTAACCTGTTTTGCAGCATTTGTCAGATATAGGAAGTGGCTATACCAGCAGTAGGCAACCTTGGCTTTTATGACTCGTGGACTTCAATGAGTCATGCTGGCTCAGGAATTCTGGGAGTTGAAGTCCACCAGTCATAAAAGAGCCAAGGTTGCCTACCCCGGGTTATACTGATACAGGACTTAAATTGGGATGAGAGTGCAGAAAAAAGGGTGTTTGTATAGGTGCAGATTACAAGTGCCTTATCAATCAACAAACACAGTACATTTAAAACACATTGTATTTGTGGAGACCTTCTGAAATGGCCTGAAACCTTTGAACGTTGGCGAGTTCTCTGAGAATGAATTTATCTATTGATCTGGTTGGTTGGTTGGATGGATCGTTTGGTCTTCTGAAGGCCTGGTTTAACATCATCAGTTGAGCCACTCTGTAAAGCAGGTCAGAATTCCACCCCCTCCTTTAGTCAGTTTTGATGTTTCCACGAGACTCTGTAAGGAGGAGGGAGACCTGTAACTGCTAACAAATTCTGAGGGATTTGTTATGTGCTCTGAACATAACATCCCCACTGTTTTTTTAGTGGGCAAAACAGCATGAAAACTGGTGTCCTGTGGATATAATCACCTTCTTCTGCCCAAAATACATTTATCTGTTGCCTTCTTACACTGCTGACTCATGACTATTAGATTGTAGCAACCCCAGATCATCAGGGGGGAAACTGGAGGAGAAACTGTTGGGCCAGCAAGCACAAAATGTGAACAATAGCAGCTTTCCTGCCTGTTAAGGAGACAGGTGATCAGGGTGCTTTGTGATGCCATACAAGCAGGCGATCTAGCATAAGTTTTAGAAATCAGAGCCCACTTTTTCAGAACAGCAGGCAGGATGGGTTACACCAGAGGGCAAGGCGTGAGATGGTTGGGGCAAAGTAGGCTTTCGGATGAGATAATGAACTTGCCATTTTTAAGATGGTTTCTGAAATCCATCTTTATTAGCGTACTGGTTTGGTTTAGCTGTAACAGACTGACATGACGCTCTCTGGAGACAGCTTTGAAAAAAACATGCTTGTAACACTAAGAGTAAATTTTCCTTTGAAATGAATGAAAAAGTTACTGCATCTGGAACTGCATCTTAATCTATTAATCTTGTCACAAAAGATGCACAGAACACACGGGAGGCGTGGTTACACACAACTCTGTTCATGTGCTTGGCAGTTTTCCTTTCTTCATTCATAGTCACCAGAAAAGCTCTCTCTGTCACGTCACCTCTTAGAACACCCCGACAGATGCAGCTGAGCTTCTCTTATCATGGCTTTGGGCACAAAATTAGTTCAAGGGTTCTGCCACATCCCAACTGCCCCACTCCTGAAGCCACCTCTGCTGGACCCCAAAGACAGTGGGGGAATGGCCAGTGTGGCTCGTAGGAGAAGGTGGGTTGCCCGCAATTGTGAACATGGCAAGCTGAGCTCCGTGGGCCTATCGCAAGGTGCTCTCATGGGCTCAGTTCTTTGGCCAAAAGGCCCCAGAAGAAGCTTGCCTTTCTCCTATACCATTTTTCTAGGCGTCGGGAGGTCCTTGTTTCCAGAACAGCCCGAGGGGGACAGAGCTCTTCCAGCATTTGTTCAGCACAGAACCTGTATTTCTAAGTAACACGGCCTCCTTTGCTAAAGAGGCCAGGCATCTGCAACCTCAGAAAGCTAAGAATGGCATTGATCTTTGCTCTGCTCAGCGATTCAACATGGCCACATAAGTGGGCCACGCTTTGGATTCACTGAGCTTAAGTATACACACCTACATATAAACTAGCCAAGTTAACAGTCTCTGTCCCCAGATTCAGCTCAGAGCCATCTGCTTCCTCCAATGTCAAAGTGAGGTTTATCCCACACTTCCGGGTGAGGCACCTGCAGCAATCTCAAGGGGAATCATCAGGAGCAAAGGCAGAAGAGGTGGAAGAGATAGCATGGTGGTCTCCTGTTGCTTGGCACTAACAGTAGCCATAGAGATGGGCTGATTCTGCTCAGCTCCCCCCCCCATCAGCACAACGCACCTCGGCCACAAAGCTCCACATGACTCAGCCTGCTTGCCTCCAGGGACTGTGCAAAAGCTCCAGCAATTCTTGCTTTCCCTGGCCCTGCTCAGAGGTGAGGGATACAGGACAAAGGATCCTGGCCCTATGTCTCTACAATTCACAGGGCAGGCTGAGGAGAGAGAGGACAGGAAGTGCCCTCCGCAAGGGTCCAAGCTGATGCTGCATGATCATAAGGCTGCTACACTAGGGCAGTTTGACCAATAAGGGGCTCAGTGGGCTAAACAGAAAACCCAAGAACCCTGGGTCCCCATTGGGTTGTTGTCTAGCTCAGGAACTCCCCTTCCTCCCTCTGTAAACAGCAGCCAGTTCTAGTCTGGCACCTCTCAGCAGCACGAAGAGCTGGGCTTGGCACTGGGATGCAGACTGACCGTCTGGCCCAACACAGAGTGCTCCAGCTGCTCTTCCAAGGCCAACACCTGCCTCACTGCTTCCTCAAAAGCCACTGCCACATTTGTATCAACCTTGGCACTTGTCTCTAGGTAAGGGTAGTTGCCATGTGCCAGGCACCATGCCCGGGCCTCCTCTGCTGCCACCTGCCTCTCAGCTTTGTCCACCTTGTTGCCCAGCACCACAAAGGGGAAGTGCTCCGGATCTTTCACATTGGCGTAGCAGGCAAACTCTTTCTGCCAATGGCCCAGATTCTCGAAGCTCTGGCGGTCATCAACGCTGAAGGTCAAGAGGCAACAATCTGCACCACGGTAGAAGGGCGTCCGCAGGCTTTTGAAGCGCTCCTGTCCCGCCGTGTCCCAAATCTGCAGAGTCACAAGGCGTCCGTCCACTTCCAGGTCCTGGTTGAGGAACTCCACCCCAATAGTGTGGAAGGCCTGGGAGTCAAATTTGTGAGTGACATAGCGGTTCATGAGGGAGCTCTTGCCAACGCCCCCGTCTCCCAGGAGGAGGACTTTCAGCAGCAGAGACTTCCCGCTCATGGTGGTTCTGGCAGCAGCAAGCTTTGAAATGAGCAGAGCACAGGGTTAGCAGGCAGGTGCTAGGCCCGGCTCCCTGGTAGGTGGCAAGCAGGACATCTCCTGGCTCAGAGACCCACCTTTCTGGGGAACTTCCTACTTGGGAGCTGGGCCGGAAGAAGAGAAGGCAATGCTCCTGGCTGGCAGGGGCCCCAGTGCCAACTCCCAGGAGCCAAAGCCCCGCTGGCCTTAGGCCTTCCCCAGGCACGGCTGGCTGAGAAAGGGCTTCCGCCGGTCCCCGGATTTGATCTGGAAGCCAGGGAGAGCCACACTCGGGAGGACAGTCCCGCTGGACCTGGCGGGTGCCTGCAAACGGCCGGAGGCACCGCAATCCGCGTACCGATGTTAGCTACAAGCCAGGAGGCCCGCGCCCCAGAACCGCTGCGCCCTGGCCTTTCCGCCCCAGCCGCCTCGACGCCCCCCATCGGTTCCGCCCAGCTGTTGCCGCGGGCGCGTCCGGGCCTCGCGTCGGGCCCGGGGCGGGAGGGGAGCCGGAGGAGGTGGGCTGCACTGTGGCCGAGGGGCCGGAGGGGAGGGGGCGGCCAGCGCCAGCCGCCGCATCCTCCGCTCCACCCCAGGCAGCTCTGCCCGGCGGCAGCGGCCGACGACCAGCCCGGACCCGCCCGCGGGAAGCTGCAGGAACTCCGCCCCCGCCCGACCTCTTCCTCACCAGGAGGTCCCGGCTCGTCCCGGAGCCCCTGCCCCGAGCCCGCCGCTCCGTCTCCTCCGCCCGCCCGCCGAGCCAGCCCGCGACTGCGCGGCCGTCTACCGAACGCGGCATCCCCGTGCGCATGCGCGGGCGGCACGCGGCTCCCCGGCGCGCTCAGGCGAGCCTCTGGAAGGGCCGCGCCCGTCTCTCCTTCGCGCGGAAGCGCCTGGGCGACGTTGCCGGCGGGCGGAGTGCCAGAAGGGCCGCCCGCGACCCTGCCCGGCCGGCGGAATGGGGTGGGGCAGGGGGGAGGGTGCGAGGCCAAGTGCCACGGAACCATGGCCTCCTTCCAAGGCCCCGGGCGTGGCAGCTGCCTGCCTTGAGCGGGGCCCGGAGCCAGAACGAGGCTGACGGAGGCAAGTGGGTGCTTCGGCTGGGCCTGGACCGGGGCTAGGCAACCTCGGCTCTTTTATGACTCGTGGAATTCTGGGAGTTGAAGTCCACGAATCATAAAAGAGCCGAGGTTGCCTACCCTTGGCCTGGACCAACGTGTTGCGCGAACACCGAGCCGGGCCCAGCGCTTCGGAGGGCGGCTCCTTTATTCCAACGCAGCAGCCCCGCTGCTTCCAGCCGCGCTCAGCTCTGCAGGGAAGGAAGTTCAGGCCGGCGGCTGTGAGTGGCCCGGTGCATTAACGAAAGCGGTGTATGTAGCCTGCCATCTCACAGTTACGATTCGGAGCACGCAGCAAAGCCGTTCCCTCCCAGTCGGTCTTCGAGGGGGAAGAGGCGGGGTTGGTTCTGCTCTGGGGCGGCCGCCTGTGGCGTTCCGAAAAACGCTTGGCTGGCGGCACAAAAAAAAGGCAGGTGACGTCTCCTGCTTGTCGAGCTAGCCCGGGCCTGTCGGATCTGTGCTGCGTGCAGGGAGTGGCCTCCCACTCCTGACCTTCCACTGGGGAGCCAACCAGGAGGGAGGGAGGGAGGCCTTGCCCGCATCAGCCACATTTTTGTTAGCTGAAGCACACACCTGGAAAGCAAACAGCTACTGGCAGGGGAGGGCCTGTTGTTGCTGCCATGCAAAGGGGCACTTGGAAGCATTGAGATAGTGTAGCGTGAGGAATGGGGTCAGCAGGCTGCTGCATCTCACTAATGGCCACAGCAGACCCCGACAGCCTTGCAGAGCAGTTCAGCATGGTTCCTAAATGTACATGCTTTCTGAACATACGCTGATCATGGAGCTAAATTAACTAGATGGACTGGGTTCCTCCCACGTGCCACCACCCCCCAGCCCATCCTTAGAGTGATTAAATGAGTAAAATGCAGACCAGCTCCATGCTTTCTGGCAATGGCCATTCCCAAACCCCTTTTACCCCTTGTGATCTTTCCTAAGGAGCTGAGATCCCACTGAGAATCATTCTAATCTCCGCAGAATCAGCACAAGTGAATCAGTGCAGTGGAGTGCAGGAGGAAATGGGCTGTTTGTACCCAGGATGTGGAAATGGGGCTTTACTGAAGAGGCACCCAAAGTGCCCAAGTTCCTGAGATGCAGCAGTGAATCATTAAGGAGCAGGAAATCCAGTAACTTTTCTTCCCCAAGGTTTCAACCACAACTCTGGCTCCGGGAGTTGCCTGCAAGATTGCCCATGTCTATATGGAGGTTGAGGCTCCTCTGTGCCTTGTCAGGTTGAAGGCTTCTGGGAGGAGGCTTTGTGGTTTCCGAAGCAGAACATCTATATTCAGTCAGTTTTGTTCCATGTAGCATCAACCTTGTGAATCCTCAAGCTTCCTCTTTCTGCTATGTATTCAAAATGGACAGTGATTAATGTATACTAGTATGTATATATGTATGGATCTAGGTATATACATATGTATGTTTGTAGTGTGTATATGTATGGCTAAGGGTAGATATATACTTTCAAGGGCAGGCAACAGAATTTCATTTTTAATGTGTGCCAGTGTGCCAACAGTAAAAAATGATAATAAAGGTTATCTTATTTCTTCTGAAAGGACGGAGGGGGCCAGTTCTGGCCTTTTCAAGGCGGAGGGGAATGGCTCCATCTCCCTACTTGCCCCCCTGAGGCTGGGAGGGGGCCACGGAGGAGTGTAGCTGACAAGATTTTCTCTTGCTCAGAACTGCCCACCCTCTTTTCCCTTGCACTAAGTCAGGACACACATCTGAGTAGAACAGGGATTTTGGTTTGGGCATGCCCATCTGCATCCCCACCCTGTTGAGGGCAAGTCCCAGGGTGCGGTTCAACTGCTGCGCAGAGCGCTGGGTGATGCCTGGCTTCTCCTTGAACAAACCAGACCCAACACAATAGCCCTGACCACAGAGCCCTTCTCTCCCCCCCTCCCTGCAAGGATCTGCAGGGGTTGGCTCGGCTCTGCTCCGCTTAGGTAAAGCTGTGCACCTTTCTCAAGAGGCTGCAGGGCTACTGTCCACCTTTCCAGCAGATGCTCTTGTCCTAGGTGAAGCTTTCAGTGCAAGTTCCTGTAGTTTGCCTTCCCTCAAGCTGAGAAAGGCACACCCAAAACGGCCTTTCTTGCTAAAGCGCCGAGGGGAAGTTGCAGGTTTTGCTCCCTTCCTCTTCAAGCTTTTGACATCTCTGCAAATCCCTCCCTTTAGCAAGTGTGGTTAGCTCAGAAGTGGTGACTCCAAAATTTACCGCTGTATTGGAACTCAATTATTACTGTTTCCTCCTGGTTGTTAGTTATCTTTCATCACTGTAAATTGCCATCTGAATATCTTCTAAGGAAACAATTGAGGCCTCTTCAGAAGACCACAGCTCTTAAATTTAATAAATCTAAATTTAATTTAAATTTAAATTTAATAAATTTAATAAAATCAAATCAAATCAAGCTGAGTGTTTGTTGATTCTTTCCTCCTGGCTACAAAGGTGCCCACCTTCAAATATATTGGACCCCTGCTCTGGGCCCTTTACCAGCCAGAATATGAAAGGCCACCCCTGGAGGCCTTCAGGGTCACTGTCTTGCACATGGCAGACTACAAGCTAGTAGCTCTCTTTCCATTTCTAAAACCTCTCATCTCTGGCTGTCTCTTTAACCTAGCACTCCCTATTCAGGATTGGCTTAGACTCACATTTTACCTTCTCAAAGCCCTGAGCCTGGACCAGTGGCTACTTGCAGGGGGTTTCGCAGAACTGCAGTGCGATTGCCTTGGCCCGATCTCTCAGATGATCCTCTGACTTCCCCAAAAGAAATGTCTCTGCCAGGAAGAGGCAGAGATTCCAGACCCCGACTCTTACACCTTTCTGCCCCCATCAGACAGAACACCGGTTCCCCCCCCTTTCAAAAGCGCCACTCTTTCTCAACTCACAGCACAGGCCTGGGCCAAATGCCCTCAAAGTTTGGGGGCTCTGGGGAGGAATCATGAGAGACAGTCATGAGGTAATTCATTTTTAAAATTTTAATAGATTTTCCTTTCCATTTTTAGGAAATCAAAGCTGCAAAAACAATCACATTTTTACTAAATAGGATTTAACTGATGAAATCCCCCCCAAAAGAAAATTGTGTTGGGCAAACCCCAGAAATTTCCTGTAGATTTTTTCTTCTGTGATGGAAGCAGAGTGCGTGGCCAAGCCCAGAAAGGCAAGAGGGCGGGGAGGCAAAAAGGCCCAAAGAGGCAGCAGCCAGAGATGGGTTGCTGCAGCATTTCTTGAGATGTACATATATATATATATATGTATGTATGTATGTATGTATGTATGTTTTAAAAAAAGCTGAGAAAGAACATCAGAGCTTCATGCTGCTGGTCTATGATGACTTGGAAGACTCTTTTTCCTGTTCAATGGCTGAGGAAAGAAAAAGCACCTTGAGCATTAATAGTCACCTGCGGCCATCTCCCAGACCCCCTGCCCTTGGTCCCTAGGGGTTGAGGGGGAAAGCGAAGGCATTTTCTGGGTAGTATAAACTTATTGGCAAGGTCTGCTGGACCACCAACTGCACCCTAGTTCTGTTGTCTCCCAACTCCCACACTGGCCCAGTTCTGGAAGTGGGGCCCTTAAACTCTGGTTCTCCAGCTCCTTCCTGGGTAGAGCTCCATAAGTCCAGGTCTTGATGCTCAAGGAAGGAACCCAGTGGAGACCTATCCTTGCTTGGATTCCAAACTCACACCTCGGCCACCCAGATGCTTTGCCAAAGTCAGAACTACAGGGAAGGAAGCCCATCTCAGCAGGAGGATCCCATAACAAGCAGGAAAGAGTCCCTGCAAAGGCAGAGACCCTCTAAGGGCCACTCATCTGCCAGCTGCTCCTGGACTTCCAGAGACTGACTGGCCGATGCCCAGTTCCCACTGTAGTGGAGTTGGGCAGGGCTCAACTCTAGGCGGAGAAAGCACAGCCTGAGGCTACAGCTTTCCCAAGTTGCTGGTCCCCAAAAGTTAGGCTCCCCAAGTCTCCTTCCTGCCCTCTTTGCCCCATGCGAGTTTGCTCGAATGTTGCAGCTGCTGGAAGGCCCCGCCCCAAATACTTACTCTCCTTGGAAGGAAGCGTGTTCTTCTCTTCCGTATTCGTTTTCTTCAGCTTTTTCTTATCAAACTTCTCGACCTCCGAAAGATCCGGTTTGTCGCACATCTTGGCCAAACAGGAAGCTAAGCCTATACCTTCAGAACTGCAAAAAGCCACATGGTTCCTCGCGGGGCTTCCCGGAACAAGGGGCCGGCAGCCGCAGCCCCAAGCCAGGCCGAGAAGAGCCGCAGGCACGGGGGAGGAGCGGGGCCAGAGGGGGAAAGCAGGCCCAGGGGGCGCCGCCCCCGCCCCAGGCCAGGCTCCGGGAGAACCTTCAGCACAGGCACGCCCCTCTCGCCTTTGTCCGCCAGCCCGCCTCGCTCCCCGGCCTCTCCCAGCGCCTCTGCCGAGCCACTCGCGCGGGAAGCGCCGCTCGGCTTCACGCGGCCCACCCAGCAGTCCCTGGAGAGGCGCACACCCCCCCCCCCCATGAAGGGAAAGGGGAAAAGCGCCTCTCCGCCGCGGCTCCGGGTCCGCGGGCGTGCAGAGGGCGCCGCTCCCTAGCCCGCGAGTTACCTGCAAAGCTACCGCCGCCTCCGAGTTCTGCGCGCTCTGAGCCAGCGTGTCAGGGTGGTCCTTTATATCTGGCGGCCGGACCGCAGGGTACGTCGGGAAGTGTAGTTTCTTCTTCCTAAACGGGGAGGGCGCTGCACCGTGGAAGCCGACTCGCCCCTGGGGGCCCCGAGGCAGGCCGGAGGGCGCGCCCGGCGTGCGTTGAGAGTTGCACGGTCAGCCTTGCCGCTTCCTTCGCCTGGCGGTCCGTGGCGCGCTGCGTGACCCCCGGGTGCGCCGAGGGCCCCCGCCCTGCCTTTTCTCCAGGCCTCCCCGGGTTACTAGCAGGGCGCGGCGGGAGGCTACCGCGCCGCTGCCTCCGGGCCCCGCGTCCGCCCGGGGCGTCGCCCTCGCAAGGATCCAGCGGCCGGCATTCCAGGGAGCTGTTAATCGAGCTCCCGCAGGCTGCTCGCTGCGGATGATGGGAGCTGTAATTCAGGGGCCTTTCACAGTCGCCGATTCCGAGCGCGCACGCACTGGCGGCGGCGGGGGGGGGGAAGCGCCTCCCCGGATCCTCGGCGGGAGACCGGTTGGTTGCGCAGTTCTGATCCTATGGCGGAGAGCAGGCCTGGGGGGGCAGGGGGTACTGTAGGAAGAAGTGGCGGTTGCTGAAGGCTGCAACGTTGGGTGAAGGTGAAAGCGCTGCTCTTTGAGCCGACCCTTCGTTTATCCATATTTTGGATGTCGACGGCCGCAGCTGCCAGCCTCCCTCGGCCCGCCAGAAACCGGAAGGGAGAGTAGCAACCATCGCGCCGCCGCCCTGCACGCGACTGTTGTGCAAGCCCCGCCTCATCGCGGGTGGGCGGGCCGGCGAGTTCCGTTCCCCGAGCCGCAGAGGCAGGACCGAGCCTGCGGGCTTGGCACGTGCTCGGGTGCCTTTTTTTGTTTTTTAATAAGCGTAGTACAGTTCATGCTGGATATTTGAACCTACATTTATATATTTAAAACTAACCCAAAGTAATAAGATATTGCGGTAAGACAGTGCATAGCTATTCTATGATATTATGCTTGGAGGTTGCAAAAAATTTGCTAGTGAATTGTGGGGAGGCGTGTAGTTGTACTCACTTATTTTCTACGCCAATAAAAAATAAGTGTACACTTGTGTGTCTATATAAAAAAAGAAGTCTAAGAAAGTTTGGAGACCTTATAAAATAAAAGCATAGATGATGAAATATACATGCCAAAATTATCCAACATGTCCTTCTTGTGGGCTTTCAATCAGCAGACAGCGATTATAGTGGGAAACAAACAGGCCAGGAATAACCAGCTTATTCATAACAGCTACTTATTAAAGTATCAAAATTAATGTAAGCCGCTAAAATTCAGCTCAGGTGAAGATAGTTTATAAAAATAATATTAACTAAAAAATGAAACATGCCAATGCCCTTTCTCCAAAGGATCCAAGACAAGTTGGCTGATATATTTGATTACATGGTTCCAATAATTTAGCCCAAGCTTAATTCACAAATCAGCATTAGGTTACAAATAATGTACCCCAGTGTATTTATTGGGAATTAATTCTGCTGTGATGTCCGGCTTGTAACTTAAGGGTCCAACATGCAAGACCAGAAATCATTATTTCTCCTCCCCCTTCCCTGGGCCCTGCAGGAAAGTAAAAGATATTCTTTGCTGGCCCACTGTGTAATCCAGTTGGGGGCAAAGCAGAGCTTTCTGGAGCTCCAATGGAATCAAGTTAGTCCAGATGTGCCTGCAACCTTCAGATCTCTACAAAGTGTCCAAGTGAACCAAATCCCCCAACTCTTGAGTTTGCTCTGCACTTCTCTCTTTCCAGCCTGATACTGTTCAATTCTCCTGCACGCATGTGGGGCAATTCTCCTTTCCTTCTTGTTGCCATTGTCTCCATTTACACCATGTCTACATACACTGAAAGCCCTAGCCCCGCTTCGGAATCAGTCCTTAGCTTGTGACCTTGGACAAGAACTGGTAGATGGCAGTTGTGAATCCCCAGGTAAGGCTTGAGCGGAGAATGAGAAGAGAGCCGCCCCTGTACAGCAGCCGAGCTTTCCTTCCCCGGGCCTGCCAGACCTCAGCCATCGTGGCCAAGAGGCTGAGGGTTTCCTGCCTTCCCATTTGGGACTGCATATTGGCAATGAGAATGCCAAGGGGGTAGAGCAGCAGGCACACCAAAGTGCCACTAATGCTGCCCGACAGAAAGGCTGGGATTCCAACAGGCAAGCTCTGTGTGGAGAAGCTGCTACGGAGAGGCTCCTCCAAGGCAAAATAGAGGGAGCTCCCCAGCCCATTGCGGACCAGGATGAGCCCGAGGCCTCGGTAGAAGCCCAGGCTGAAGCTCTCCCCGAGGGGGCAGGAACAGAAGGTGGTCAGGATGTGACGTGTGGTGGGGAACCTCTGGACCTTCCTCCCATCCTGGAGCACATTCTGAACCCTCTCGAAGGGACAGAAAACCAAGGCTTCCAAGAAGCCAGAAAACAGCCCAGCTGTGGCTCTGCGGGACCAGGACCCGAATGGCTGATCTGAGAGGAAGCTGTAGAAGCTGTTGTAGGTGCCAAACATCAATGTTCCTTGCAGCGTCTTGACCATGAGTGGTGGAAAGACACCACGATAGATTTGGCAGAAACCTTCGTGGCACAGCTGATGCACTGCTTCAGTGATGGAGGAGGCATGCAGTTGCTGGCGGAAGATGGTCTTGTAAATGGGGAAGGTTGCCAGGGTGGAGAGACTGCTGGAGGCAGCGCCCACAAAGTAACTCCCGCAGCCCCTTTGCCTCTGACCCCTCTCTGTCTCTTCTTCCATCAATGCAGTGTCTGACTTGCTTCTTGGTCGTGAGGTCTCTGTGGGAATAGAGGAAGTGCACAGCCCTGGGTTCTGAATGGGTGAGTTGCTTTAAAGGGCAAGCGGGGAAAAGATTTAATCCTTCCTTCTGATTTTAATTTTAATTAAATTAATATTTAATCTTTAAATAAAAAGGAATCTGTCTCCTTATGACTGAAGTTGGGGCCACAGACATTTTGTCTGTGGACGCTTGACTTCTTAGATGTTCTCTACACACACATACGCTCTCCCTCTTTGCAACCTTTGCTAAGGCAACCTATTATTCACAAAGGGTGGCTTCTACTTCTTCAGTCTCTTTACACTCCAATAATTAGATGTTTCTCCTGGAGCCATCTTTCTGAAGCCATTCCAAGGTTTTCTACTAGCCCCTTTACGATATAAATCCAATTGGTTATATATCCCTGCTCACCAACCTCCTGTTTAAGCAGGAGTGATTCCGCCCTTTGTTAAGCAAAAGATAATATAGTTGTGTTCATTTCAGAAGCAGGAATGAGAAGCATGTGGACCCTTTTTGTTCAAAAAGAAAATAAAACAGCTTTACTAATTGCTCAACAGTCATAAAAATCATAAATGTCAAACTAACTGGATTCCAAGTGAGCAGGTGCACGCTCACAGCTTGGAGTGCTGTTCACATCTCCTGATCTTAGGGTAGAGATCTTTGCTACCAGACTAGTGTTGCACAGCATGATTTTTTTTCATTAAAGGTTGCCAATTTTGTGCCTGCAGCCTGTGGGGTTTTCACAATACACTGCTCTTACCAATTCCACTACTTTTGAAATTCCTCAAACTAAGTTTACTAGAGCAGTTCTTGCAGTCTCAAAATATATTAAGAATGTTGTCTTATGTTTGGGGATGAATTAGGATTCTGTGGATGCTAGAATCTAGTCCCTCCTGATCCATTTTTGACTAAAATTAGTTTTTTTCTCCATAGGTCTAGCCTCTGCGTTCCTTAGGGATCACTTCAAATCAACATGGTTTAATAAAGCAATTGAGAAAATCCATTCCTTGGAGAACTGCTGCTCCCCAGAAGGGCTCTCAGGCAACCAATGGAAGCCAATCTAAGCCCAGCCTCTCGTCCTACCTTTTGGGGAGTCTTCTGAAAGGATTGGCACCAGCCTGCAATTCCAGAGGGCGGAGCACAGGGCAACCCTAAAAATATCTGCATCTCTGTTGCTGTAATGAATCATTCAAATTGAGCTGCTCCCCGTCCCAGCAGTTCTCCTGGGCAGCAGGAGGGCGGGCTGGAGCTCTTGCACAAGGGCCTCTCCCTCTCCCATTGGGATTTGGTGGCGGGAGTGGGGGTGGGGAGAGAGATCCTCTGCAGTTCCCAATCTGATCTGGCCCATTTTTCAACTCCACCCTTCCTTGGCCAGCTTCTCCCCCATCCCTGGCCCAAAGGCTCCCACACTGCCAGTGCTAGGTTCTCAAGAGCCCCTAGCCTTGAGAGTGCCAAGACCACTCGTCCAGACCTGAGGCAAATTTTAACCCACTCCTTCTAAACATTAAACGCCCCAGGGGACTCTGCTCCACCCCCACCCAGAGCAGCCCAAGGCACTTTACCTTCTTCCGCACGTGTGTCTGTTCCTTTGCACAGAGATGCAGACCTGGCCGGCAACGCATCCTCTCTCTCTCTCTCTCTGCTGAAAGCTCCACCCCTGGAGCTTCCGGTGGGGCTTCCTACAGCCCTTTCTTAGCATCATGGAAGACTCACGTGGTGAACACAGCAGCCCCATCTCCAACTTCCCAAGGAGATGCCAGAGAACAGTGGAAAAGGCAATACTCTGAACGCCTGGGCCTGGAGGGCCACCAGGGCTGGAGGGGTAACCGAGCTTTTTAGAGGGGGCAGTAAGGAGCGCACCCCTTTACTGTGTTGACATTTCCTCACAGTTCTGCCTTGGTCAGTTGCAAGGGCTGATCTCACAACTCTAGTCAATGTGTTCTGCCTTGACAGCAATACTTCCTTCTTTTCAGCAAGAGGAGGGGGCTTTCTCTGGGGCAGGAATAGTTCCTTTGCCTGACTGTCAAGAGAATTGAACTTCATTCCAGTTGTATTTGCAAGTTCAGGGGAGCCTCCTTGAAATAAACTCTTTTGGGCAAACACCTGGAGCAAAGGAGGTACCTGTGGAGCAGTGAGAGGCATCTCCTGCTCAAAGAGCTGGTTCATCCCTTGAGGAAAAAATTGACCTGACACAGCAACAGCCCACCTGCTTCTGCCAGATATCCTCTGTGATCCGTTTGGGGACCCCTGAACACACCAAGAACCTTCTTTTAGGATAGTACAAGTCAGCAAGGCCCCCTAACTAGGCCAGCTTTTCTATACCTACACCCCTAGAACGCTTCTGATATATTCTCGCACCCCTTACAAGTTTGAAATAACGGCAACAAATTATGCATATACACTATAATTTTGAAATTTCTAAACCCACGTTTTTGCACCCCCTGGAATATCATCACACCCCCAGGGGATGAACCCCTGCTCTAGGTGGACCTAAATTCCTGCTCTCCAGTGCAAGAAGTGCTGAACTACCTTGGGGCAAAGGAGTGTGGCAGGCATTCAATTAGAGCACCCCAATCAACTGCCTCACCCCTCAAACTGGCAAAATCAGCACCATAAAGAGCAGGATGCTAGCCTCCCAAAGGTACACTGGCCTTACTGCTACAGGGGAGCAGAGCACCAGGCTTCCATGGGATGTTACGTTTGGGTTCCTGGATTATGCGCTTTCCAGATTGTGTGAAGGGTGAGGGCACCCAGCCCCAACTCTGCACATAAGAGACCCACATTTAGCCCTGTCCATTGTTTAGCAAGCTTCTCCAGCCATGTCACCCACTGTTTTTTGGCTACTTGCCCCTGCTAGGAGGCTGCAGAGAGAGAACGTAAGATGGAGGAGAAATACCCCCCTCCCCCGAGAGATGCCCTTCCATAAGCAGCCTTCCCTTGTGCACTGGCAGTCAGTCAATCAGAATAGAGCTGAAAGGGACCTTGGAGGTCTTCTAGTTCAACCCCCTGCTCAAGTAGACCTATCCCATATATATGTCCTTTGTGTGGCACAGCTACTCACTTGGAGGGATTCACGGCAAGTTGCTCCATATATGCTTCAGCAAAAAGATATGTGGGCAAACCATGGGGGCTATTACAACGAGTTGCCACCCCCTTGGCACCCTGAAAAGAGATCTCCATGGACTGAATTTGGAGGTTTTCAGTTAATAATAGCTGCTAATTCAATAGCTTGTATTGCATCAAAGAAGGCAGCGCAATGTGTTCGACTCCAACAGTCACAGACACTCATATAGTCCCTCACCCATATCAAGACCTATTCCTCCCCACTCTCCTTTATTGTTTTTAGTGGGGGAAAGGGCTGCGGCCCAAAGAATCTTGCCGGAATATGGTGTGTGTGGGAACAGCATCCAGAAAGCTCTTGATTTTTAAGGAAGAGTTTAATTCCTCCTGCTCTGAAGTTCTGAGTAACACAACCATCACATTGGTATCCTAGGGATGCAGCTGAAGCGAAGCAGAGGCAGCAGGAAGGGCCCAAATAAGAAGCAAAAGACAGACAGACAGACAGACAGACACACACACACACACACACACACGTAGATAAGATACACATATACACGCCAGAGCAACAGGCATACAATCCACAGAACTGCTGCCCAAAACCCAGCTGAAGGGCTGTGAGACCAGAGGCAGCATGCTTAGGCTACAAAGATCTCTGCTTTTCTGGGAGCCGTGTTTCTCCTCTCCTCAAACACTCTGAAAACCTTTGGGATGGGGATCATGGTCTGCTGCTTTTGCCTCTCAAAGGAACGCAGGCCCCATTGCTCTGAAATGATCTCCACTGCTGTCAGGTAGAAAAGCAGGTGCCAAAAAACATCCCTGAAAGCAACTGGGCAGAATGCCTCAGGATCACAAGCTGCATAAATCCTCTGGGAAGCCTTTAAAACGGGTGTCGAACTGCCAGCCTGCGGGTCAGACGCGTCATGAGGAAACCGCGCCCACCCCATTGCCGGCAATGGGGAAAAAGCTCTGAGATGTCACGTGATGTCACATGACGTCACGAGTTTGACATGTCTGCTTTAAAAGGAAGAGGTGGGGGACACTCCAACCCGCCCCTTAGGAAATGAACGACATAAAAGGGGTGGGGAGGAAGAGGCAGGTAAGTTCCAGTCAAGGCACACCCCAAATGTGGGCATTTTTTGGCACAGAAAGGCCTCTCTCTCCATACTCTTGAACCAAGTGACCATTTTAACTAAAATGCAATCCTAACCTTTTGCACAACTAGCTGCCAGCCCTCACAAGGACACACGATGGATGACCTGAAACGCTGGTTCTATTCTCCTCCAAGTGAAAACAGGTCAATAAGTTCACAAGAAACGTAATTTGCATAAAAGCACCCCAGTCAATGGACAGGCTGAGAATATGAACTATGATCTCTCCCCCCTCCCCCTCCAAACACTGAGAAGTAGAAAGGAAGAGTGTGGCAATCAAACAAGCAACATCTACTGAAGTTAAAACAAATTTTGGTTTTTCAAAAAGCCACCCAAGCAGCAGCATCTAGAGTTATAAAGGGACGTGACTGAAGAGGTAAGAGACAGATTCCCCGTTGTGAGTCCGCCTGATGGCTTCAGCCAGGATCATGGAGATATCAATCACCTGCAGAGAAAGAGAAAGCAACGAGTCAAGCCATCTGGAGCCTGCAAGCTGTCCAGACTCTCCTTTTCTTCGGCAGCCGCACCTGGATTTTAGGGCAGTGTTTCATTTTGTCCTCCTGGGGGATTGTGTTTGTGACTACAACTGCTTCAAAGCAGGCATGGTTGATTCGGGAAATGGCTGGCCCAGAAAAGATCCCATGAGTCAGGATGGCATAAACTTTGGTAGCACCAGCTGAAAGCAGCCTATGTGGAAAACAGACAGAAGGCAGCGTTTACTGGGTGAGCCGGCTGCTCATCTGTGAACAAAGCAAGCATTCTAATCTGCCATTAGTAAACAACAAACCTTCCCTACAGTCTTATTGTCTACAAAGTTAGCCTGTTATTGCTTTCAGCATATCTAATTTCATTCAAAGAAGCAGAGGTAGGAGGATGAATCAGCCAGGACAGAACTAGCCACCCACCCTCTTGACCCCAGATGGCTGCCTACATTCTGTTAGGATACTCACTTGTCTGCTGCGTGGCAGATGGTGCCACATGTGTCTGCCATGTCATCCACAAGGATGGCCACCCGGTCCTTCACATCTCCCACCAGCACCATGCGGTCTACCTCGCTGGCCTTCTTCCTCTCTTTATGAATAAGGGCAAAGTCCACATTCAGCCGATCAGCAATGGAAGTCACTCTGTGGAGAGACAGGTCCATACCAGCAATTTCCAGAAAGGGTGGTAATCCTGCCCCTTCTTATGCCTTCCGACTGCAGGGCAGCAACTCCCTGAATTCTTATCAGCACCGCCACCTCAAATCCATCCAAAAAGAGCAGGCTGGGCAAGGCTACCATGAACTCTGCCAGCAGCACATGCTGACATCACCAACATGCAAATACAGCACAATGGCCTGTCCTGCAATTCTCACAACAGAGCTCTTTTTTATATTTAGGAATGCCTAGACGTGCTTTTTTCTGTGCCAGGCACAACATTAGATGATCAGAAGAGCCCATTTGCTCCAATTCCAAGGTTTGAAGAAGCAGCAGAGCCAACAGCTGGCCAAAATAAAATTCATTTTTTGAAAGGGTTTCCCAGTCAAAGCATTTTATGAATGCAAACAGTCTCCTGCAGCTGCCTTTTTGGTCAGCTGGGATGTCCTCTGCTGACTGAGGTTCTAGCACTACAAAAAGTCAAGAGCCAGGAAAAACATCACACTGAAAGCCAACAAAAATACAGGTGTGTTTTGAATTTGGAGAATGAATGGGGACTTTGGCCACATCTCTTCAAGGTGGTCACTAATCAAGACCTCATCACAGCCATGATTTGAGACTGAAAACATTCAGCAAAACAGGCCCTCACCCCAATTGCTCTGGGTGTCTCACCTCTTGGCTCCCCCAGCATCGGGAGAGACAATGGTGCAGTTCTTCCACTCAACAATGTTCTCCTTGATCCACTTTAGGACGGCTGGCTCAGCATACAGGTTGTCCACGGGGATGTCGAAGAAGCCCTTGGGAAAGGGAGCAGCTCCTTAGCCCAAAGATCCCAGAGCACCCTTTTGGCTAAGCTTTGGGGCCATTGCCCGGAAGGCAGGAGAGAAGGCCCCCTTCTACATCCGGCTAGAGGCGTTAGCCCCCCAATCTGCCACAGCAGCCCAAGAGACCCCACGGAGCTTCCTCTCCAGGCAGCGAGGCATGCCAAGTTGCCAGCTGCCCGCCGAGGGGCACCCGCCCCACCGCAGCCCCAAACCTGGATCTGGGAGGCGTGCAGGTCCATGGTGATGATGTGGTCCGCGCCGGCAACCGACAGCATGTTGGCCACCAGCTTGGCGGAGATCGGGGCCCGGCTCTGCAAGAGAGGCAGCGGCGGGTCGGGTCAGGGGGAGCCGGCCAGGGCTAGGCAGGAGGAGGGCGCGGGGCGCGGGGCACCTTGTCCTTCTTGTCCTGGCGCGCGTAGGGGAAGCAGGGGATGACGGCCGTGACGCGGCTGGCCGAGGCGATCTTGCAGGCGTTGATCATGATCAGCAGCTCCATCAGGTTGTCGTTGATCTCCCCGCAGCCGCTCTGCACGATGTAGACGTCCTCACCGCGGACGCTCTCGCCGATCTCCACGCTGAGGGGGGCGTGGCATGAGGGCGTGGCGTGGCGCTCCTTCCCTCCCCCTTCTCCCCGCCCCCGCCCGCCCGCCCCCACGCATGCGCCGCTCCTCACGCGCACCAGGTCTCCTGGTTGGAGAACTTCTTGGTGACGACCTTGCCCAGCTCGAGGCCCAGCCGGTCGGCAATCTTCTGCGAGAGGTCCTGGTGCGAGCTGCCGCTGAAGATCTTGATGTTAGGCATCCTGGCCAGCAGCGGCGGCGGCGGGCAGCGCGACGCGGCGGAGGACGAGGCGCGCTCCGCGGGCCCGCCGCCTTCCTGCGGCACCAGCAGCAGCTCCGCCGCCTCCCTGCGGCGCTCCCGCCCGCCGCTCTCGGGATCCAGCAGCAGCAGCAGCGCCGAACGGCCTCCGCCTTCCGGGCGCCGGCTCCGCTTAGAGGGACGGTGCGACGCACGAGCGGGCTTCGAACGCGCAGGCGCCGACGGAAGAGCCGCGCGCGCTAGCCCGCCATCTTGGTGCCACGCCCCCTTTGTCACCTCACCGCTTCTCGCCTGGCAACGCGCACGCGCAGGGCAGGACCTGTCCAAAGGAAATTTCCCACGCGACAGGGGCGGAGGGATTAGGTTTACTCTTCCGCGTTTGCAGAACAGCAGCTGCTCGTTCCGTGTACAATACAGACGGCTGTAAAAAGGGGTGCCGCTCAAGCCCCGGGTGCGCCTGGGGAGACGGGCCTCGGGGGCGGGAGTCCCAAGGGCCGCCTTGGCCCTGCAGCAGCGATGTCGCTTGGGGGAGCGGAGTCCGGCCGAGTCGCTGCGCTCGGCCACCTTTGGAAGCGGCAGGCGGATCCCGCTCTCCCGAGCGACGAGAGGCTCCCGGGCCTCCGAGTCTCTTCCGGGGCCCCGGGCGGCGCTCGGCTGCGGTGACGGCGACAGTTCCCGACGCGCAGACGCGGCCGTTCCTGGCAGACGGAAGGCTCCGCTACTCGGTTCTGCCGGAGGGAGAAACAGCCTCCCGTTCAAATGCCGAGAGGGCTCTGGGGAGAATCTGCTCCTTCTGGCGGCGGGAGACAAGCCCTGCAGGATCTGGGGTCTCCCTTGGACGGAGCCTTTCACTGTTTCGGCCCTTGAGGCGAGGCGGTCTGACCCTCGGCAGGCCAGGAGAGGAGATGGGACGGGACTCACGTGGCAAACGCCGCCTGTCCATCCGCGGCAGGCAGCGCTGAGATCCCTAGCCGCGGCCTGGCTCTCCCGGCGGCTGGTAGCCCTATAACATCCAGGCACTTGGTCTAGGCTGGGCAGGCGCAGGGCTCCGGTGACAGACACTGATTTACTTGTTCATCAGTGTCTTCAAGGAACGTGTAAGAGTGTTCACAACAGAGGCCGCTGATTGGTGGCTCAGCTGCTCAGCTTCCTGCTCCCCTCGGTGGCAGGTTCGGGCAGTGGACTCCTCAGCAGCTCTCAGTAAGAACGTGTAGTTCCTCACAATCTCTTCAACTTTGGCCAAGAGCGCCTGGCGCTGAGACTCTGAGCGCACCACGTTCACCAGCCGCACAAAGGTCTCAATCAAGCTGCCCAGGACTTGGAAGCTGCTACTCACTGCCGACAGCATGCGGGTCGGGCTCTTGTTGACTGCAGCAACTCTGCGGCAGGACGCCCGGAAGTCCTTAAACTGAAGGGCTAACTCTTGCTTGTACTCAGTCAACTGAGGGAGATACGGCTTGCCTTCCTGGGCCTTGGGGCTCACGATGCACTGCCGCAGAATGGTCAAGAGTTCACTAGTGTCTAGCTGCACAGCTTGGAACCCATTGGGCCAGGCGTAGGTACGGCCCTTCAGGGCATGGATCTTGGCCAGGTTGCCCTCAAAGGAAGAGGTCCGTAGGTCTATCTCCTGCGTTTGGTTATCTGGAGTGCTGCAGGCGGTGGCATCCAGAACTTGGAGGGTTCTGCTGACAACTGGGATTGCCTGGTGGCTGATCTTCCCTTCTGGGAGAATCGGCATGGGAATGGCGTAAGAGAGCTCATCCTTTTCACTCCCATCATCAGCTATGTCGCACTTCCTGTAGTAGAAGCAGTACCGGAACGAGCAGCATCTCTCCCCATCTCCGTCCTCCTCTGGCAATTTGTGGGGGCTCGGATAGATGTCCTCCTGAAAAGGAAGCACAGCACCACCTTTCTGGCTCTTCTCAGTCACTTGAACACAAGAGGGGTCTGATGCTGTGGGGTGGGGGTCCTGCAATTTGCCTTTCAAGGCAGGGACTTGGGCCACGGCCTCCCTTTGCTTGCTCAGGTAATGGCTCAGATAGCCTGGAGAACTTGGAGACGTTTGCTCCATCTTTTCAACTTCGCTAACGCTGTAGCGCCGCATCAACTTCTTGTAGTGGGGTGCTCCTATGCACTCCCCAGGAGAGGCACACGTGGTCAGGCAGGACAGATCGTTTTCAGGGTCAGACCGGCAATCCCTAGATTCCAGACTGGTGGACCTGATCCGGCTGCCCTTGGGAGGGACTCTAGTGGAGGACTCTCTTGGCCCTTCTGCCTGCTGCAGCTCTCTGCCCCTGCTCTGCCTATCTAGGTCTGTTGACTGCCCAGGCAGGGGCCTGGTGCCACGGCTGAGCCGCTTGCAATCACAACTCCGCCTCTGTTCCCTGGACATCCCTGGCACAGTCTGCACAGGGCTGGTCCGGACCTGGCAGGTGCACTGCCCCGTAGCCGAGGGATCCAGACAGTCCGGAGACACGGGGTCTCTCCTGGGCTTTGGCTTCAGCAGCTCTTCTAGGAATTCAAGTTCGTATTGTCTCACTTTTTGCAGCTGAGCCTGCCGCTCATCGGTCTCTCTCTTGAGTCGCGTTGGGAAAGTGGCAGAAATAAGATTCTTGAACCGGAATGATGCTTTGGGCACTTTAGGTTTAGCTGGGAGATCTGAGTCTGGTGCTATAACAGCCAGTGCCTTTTCAGGCCTTTTTAAAAGCATAGAAGCAGAGGGCAGGCTTTCAGTCCAAGTACCTGCGGGGACCTTCCCCTTCAGAGTCTCCCCTCTGGGGCTACTGAAGGTCTGTGGGCTCCTACAAGGTGGGGGCCTCAGGGCACTGCGGCTGTTGGCACCCATTTCATGCTGTCCTTTTTCCTCCTGGCTAATGAGTGTCTCCCTCTGGCCAGGTGGCCTGGCACCCTCTTCCTGGCACAGGAGTTCCTCTGCCCCCAGCTGCCCTGCCCCCTCTGGCCTTCCCTTTGTCTGGCAACTCTGGGGTGTCTGCTTCTCCTCTTCTGCTGGTGGCAGGGGAGGGGGAACCACCTCCACAGGACTGCCCAGGGGTGCTGGGTTCTGCTGGCAGGCCTCACTGCTTGGCTGCTTCTGAGAACAAGGAAGGCTGGAGGGAAGCTGACCCATAAAGCAGGGCTGGGCAACAGACAGCTGCCTGGGGTCAGGATCCCAGGGCAGAGCGCTGCCTTCGGTTGGCAAGGGCACTGCTGTTGCTGCTGCTTCAGAAAGGGAGGCTTTGTGGCCGACTAGCTGCAGACTTGATGCGACGAGGACAGGAGCTGCTCTCTGGTCCTGCAGCCCACTCTCTGGGTGGCTGTTTCCCAGGCCAGGGACAGCCGTAGTGTGTGGGGCCGCAGCTGTACCACAGGGGAAGGAACCTTTGGGCTCAGGTACTGCCCCTTTGGCATTGGGCTCACTGAGTTGCTGAGAGGGTGAGGGCTGGGCACAGCCTTTCTCCTGTTCTTGCTTGCTTGTAGTGCAGGTAGCACTGGGGGTCTGGTCTGGATCTTGATGCTGAGGTGGCCCTTTGGCACCACCAGCCTGCATGCGGAAAGGAAGATCCTTGTGCACCAGAAGGCCTTCCTTGCTGAGGTGCTGAGTCAGGAAGAAGGCAGCGTTCTGGCGTTGCTGCACGGCTGTGGGGACATCGTGGATCTCAGAGGAGTTGGTTTCGTGGCTGGAGTCCATGGATGACTCTGGGGTGATGGCAGCCAGAACGATGAGGCCTGGAGGAGGAGAAGGCACGCTCTTTAGAATCGGGCAAAGGTGGGGAAAGTGCCTCTCCTGCCGGAGGCTCAAGCCCACCCTCAGCTACTGGTTGACTTTGGCCAGGGAGGGGAAAAGGAAGGGGAGAGTGCTGCAGATTTAAATGAATCCGTCGCTCTGCGTGTGTGTGTGTGTCACTGCTTCAAAGGCAAAGCTTTTCCTGTGCTGAGGGGGAAATGGGGGGGCTCTGCAAACAAGCGGTAGATGAGACAAGCCACGTATGCTGGCTATTGCTGGACCTCCTGTCTTTTTGGAGGCCCAAGTTCTGGCATAGGCTCAGGAGGAATTTTACAGGATTGTCTGGGCTGCTAGCCCAGCTGCCTCTAGATCAGGGGTGTCAAACTGCCGGCCTGCGGGCCGGATGCGTCACAAGGAAATCACGCCCACCCCATTGCCGGCAACGGGGAAAAAGCTCCGATAGGTTGCGCGACATCACATGACATTGCGAGTTTGACATGTCTGCTCTAGATGATGCACCTGAGCTGGTGGGGGTGGTATGGTGGTCTTAATAGCCCAAAGAGCCCTTTGCTGTGCTGGGTCCTAGCCTCTTCTCTGAGGATGGACTGCAGACAAGCTGCAGCCTCTTCTGTTTCTGAAATGGGGTTGGAGAGGCGTTCGGTCAGCCCAGTCTGGCTCCACTTGGAGCTCTTGGGAAGGCCAGCCACAGACTGCACCTCTGACTTGGGAGGGAGGGGGTCCTTCCAACCTCCCTTTCCACATACGGCTATGATGCTGCCACTGCCCCTCTCTTTGGACTAAGCTTGCAGGCTCTGGGAGGTGCTGCTGTTTTGCTGGGGGTGTTCTGATAGGAGCCACCTGGAAAGGGGGGGTACCTGCTGTCTGCTGTGGCTGAGGGTGTGGACCATCTTCTGAGGCTGCCAGAGCTTCCAAGGCCTGCAGAGTGGAGACCAGAGCGTCGTCCAGGTCCTGGGCACGATCTCGAACCGTCCGCATCGGCAGGCTGTCTATGAGTGTCACGGGAATCTCCTCGTACAGGAGGCCACAGAGCTGGCGTCCCGGCTCCTGCCCTTTTGCTATTGCAGCTGCCGCTGCGGCCACCCGACGTTTAGAGTCGTCCTCGTCAGAGCTGTTGTCTTGGAAGCCGGGAGGCGGTGCGGCGATGGCGGGGAGGAGGGATGTGGTTTCATCCTCCTCTTCATCACTCCCTGGAGGGGGGAGGGAGGTCAGGTCCACCACGTTGTCCTGCGTGGAGCCGGGATTGCCGCCTCGGTGAGGGGCCGGCTGCTGGCGCTTGACTTTGGCCTTGCAGGAATCACAGTAGAGCTGTGGGGGGGGCTGGCTGTCCTGCCGGCCGTCCAGGGTGTATGCCCTGGCTCTGTTGGCCCAGCGCTCTTGGTGTGGGCCGTGGGGCTCACAGTCCTGGGCGGCCCCATTGCAGTCTCGCCCGGAGCTCTCTGAGGTGGGATCTGATTTGGTCCGGGGCCGGGACTCCTCGAAGAGGATCAGGTTTTCATTGACGTCAGTCCTGATCCTGCGCTCCTTCTTGTGCTCCCGCAGGTGCAGGTAGCAAAAGCCGAGGAGCTCCGAGTCCAGGGGGTCTGTAGGGCTGCCCGCTCCGGGGCTGGGGAGAGAGCCTCCCAGGAGCCTGCTCTCCTTCTTAGCCAGGGGTCCTGCTGGTGCCGGAGGCTGATGACCGAGGAACGGGCTGCTGTCTGGAGCATAACACACAGTGGCTGTTAAAACATGTGGCTCCCCAGGAGGCGAATGGTGGACAGGCAGCCAAAGAATCCGGTGCCTGCCCACTTGGCTGGAGGACGAGCGGGGGACCCTGTGAGGTCGGCTGGGTCCCAGCAGCAGAAGAAATTGGGCAAGACGCTCTTGCCCCCCTCCCTACTTCCCACACTTTCAGCATAATTGCGGAATGAGCTCTGCTGTCAAATGGCTTCCCGTTTGAAAATCTCCCAAGCTGTGGTGGCCGATGTCCGGCCACTGTTCTCCCAAACTGATGGGGTTATGCGGCCAGAGGCAGGTTTCCTTCCTCTGCATTGCCCAGGCTCTCTCTCGACTGACCACCAAGAGACACAGAAAAGGATCCCTCGCTTGAGCAACAGCTGAGCTCAAGGCACGGGGCTAAACAGGCCAAGAGGGTGTGCTTCTTGCAGGGAAGGCCGTTGTCCTGGCAAGCCTACTCCTTCCCTTTGAGAGTTCCAGGCAAAGGCCCTTCTGGACTCCCTCAGGAGAGCCACAAGCGGAAGTGCAGAGTGACTGCTGGGGAACGGTCATGGCTCCCATGCAAGGCAGGGCTGTCTCCTGGCTCCTCTCCTGCCCTCGTCCTCCCAATGACTCTGTGCACCTCCCCCCCCCTCAGCCCCTGACTGAACAGCTGCAGGAGGAGGAGGAAAGAGTGTGTGTGCGCGCGTGCGTGCTGCTGCTGCTGCTACCACCTGCAGGCCTGTTGAGCAGAAAAGCTCTGCCCAACACACGGGTGCCTCCACACCAGCCTGGTAAGGGAATCCCCATGCTTGAGAGGTTCCACGTGGGATGCTACAGAGCCGCCTAGGGGAAAGGCCCATCCTTGGAACCCCCAAGTCGAGGGATATCATGAGAACCTGACCGAGGGGCACAAATCTCAAGAGGATGAAACGCACCTGCCTTGGTCAGTGGAAGCGGTGGTGGCTGACTGGTGGGTCGGGAAAGGAGCGTTCGCTTGGCGTCCACCAGAAGGCGGCAGTAGCCAGCAATGAGGCAGGTGAAGTTGGTGGCCTCCGGCCATTCCATTAGCAGCACCAGAGGCTGGGAAGGGAGGAGAAGCCAATGGGTCAGAAGCCTGTCTGGCTATGGCACAACCTTCTCAAGAGGGAAAGTTGATGTGCCTGGCCAGGAAAGGTCCATGAGCGCCCTGCTTGGGAGACCCGCCCTAGCTCACCTTCCAATTCCACCAGGATGGTAGCCAGTGGCAGCAGTTGGACCTACCTTAGCATCCAGGATGCTTGTTTCCACCCGGGCCACACCCTGGTTCTCCCTGAAGAGCTGGATCTTGCTGACTTTGCTGAACTCGGACAGCACGGTGGTGAGGTTTGTCTTCAGATCAATGACATGGCTAATGCCATGGCGAGGCCCCACCAGGAGGGTCGTGGCTGACTGTTTCTCATCCTGTGTGGGACGAGATGCCAGTCAGAGGCTGAAGGGCAGAGGCAGGCCTTAGGATCTGGCTGGGGACCTGTCACTGCTGTCTCCCCTCCCTCGCACGCCAGCGTTACTATACCAGTCCCACAGTGCTGAACAGGACGCCTGCAAAGGTTGGCAGCTCGTTCAGGATGCGCAGGTAGTGGAGCTTCGCTTGGGTGGTGGTGATCTGGAGAGAGACATTGCGTCCTCCGTGAGGATGCCAGGGGGCCAAGATCCCCATAAGAATTATTGTGCCGTGGCAACAATGCAGGGCAAGGGTGGATTTTCTGGAAATTGAACCTTCCTTGGCTTGACTACTGCAGTGGGTTCTGCCTGGGTTTTACTGTGGCAGCCAAGCTACAAACTGATGCAAACTAGTGCCGCAGTGAGACCGGCACTGGATCCCAGCTGTTTTCTGAGCACAAGATCAAATGCTGGCATTGACCCTTAGGCATTTAAACGGCTTGTGGTCAGAGCGCCTGAGGGACCATTCACTTGGTTGGGCAGGACACGCCCTCCCAAAGGCCAGCCTGCTTCTAGTGCAGAGGGGATGGCTTCTTTTTTTTTTATTGAAAAGTTTTATCATACATTTTATTTTTAACAATCCCCCCTACCCCTCCCTCCTTTCCCCTCCCCCCCGACTTCCCAGAGCTAAGTACAAGGTATAAAAAAAAAAAGAATCATAAACAACCATATGCTAACAACCGTAAATTCTAAAATCTATCACTCTCTAGCTCATATAGGATAACTACAAACACTATTAATATAAAATATATAAAATAAGAAAAAAGAAAAAGAGAAAAGAAGGGAAGACTTATTCAAATACTACATAAAACTTTTTAGTCCCATGTTTGTTCTGGATATACTCAATCCATTTGTCCCATATTTATTCTGGATATACTCAAACCATTCCTCTTAACAGTTTAATAGCCTCCTTAAACTTCACATCCTCTGGATTCAAAATCAAAGCCTTTTCTTTTTCCTTTATTTCATTCTCCAATTCTTTCCTCCTAGCTTCCACAGGGGATGGCTTCTTTTGCAGCACTGTGGGCCCATACTGGATTGTGGCCTCCCCTGTACTGGGTTTACAGCTGCTGATATGGAAAAGCATCTTTGTGGGGGCCTGGTCGGTCATCGGCCTGCCTTCTGTCAGCTTTAGCCCACTTGTGTGAAAGTTGTACCAGAAGCCAGGAAAGAATTTTCCCAGAAGAGCTGGTTTTGGACTTTCTAAGAAGTTTGCATCACGGCCCCTTCTCTGAATGGAGAGAAAGGTGTTAAGTAACAATCTCACGGGGAAGGCACCAAGCTAAAGACCAGGAAACGGTGCGTTCTAGTCCCCACCCCCACCCTTAGGCATGAAAGGGGGCTGGACGGGCCAGTTTCCCAATCAATGTCCCAGGGCTACTCTGGGGAAAATAGGAGGAGGAAAGGGTATCAGGTGTGCTAGCCACTTTGAGTTATCTGTAAAAATAATAAAGGCAGGGTAAAAATAAAACTGTTTTTTCTGCATTGGCTATTTTACACTTTATGCAGAATTGCCTATTAATCTTCCTATGCCATTTACCTCTATTTACAGAGGAAAGTCCAAGGGAAAGACTTTGTAAAAAAAGAAAGGCATTGTACAATGTTTCTCTAGGTAGATTATGCACATCTAATGGCATGTCTGAACACACCACCCACCTAATAATCAGGAATAAAAGCTCCCGTATCCTGCAACAGAGACTAATTTGTTTCCAGATCCAGCGTACCTTTCAGCAAGAAACTTTGGTTTTGATTTGATTACTATATGTTTAAGTTGCCCCTCCATCAGCCTGCACAGAGCAGCACAACTGTGGATGGAGGTCTCTCCAGGTGCCCTCTTCTGAGGGCGTGAGCCTTATTTCAAAGCATGCCAACTTGGCCAGGGATTTGGGGGGAGGAAGCAGCACCCCTTTGGAAGGGCTCTGTTTCAACTCAAGTAGGCTTTTCACTCACAGTCTGTTGGAGGAAACAACACTTGAGCCCGCTCTGGGCCGGAGGGGCCACACTCCCCCCCTCTCAGACAGCCATCGGAGTCCCGCAGGCCATCCGCCCTCCCTGCACTCTCGCCTTGCCTTGGTGCCCCAGGGCGGCTGGTTCTGATGGGCCTTCAGCTGCTGAGACAGGGCCTTCCGAAGGCTCTTGTCTTTGATGCCTTGCAAGAGCGAAGGGGGCAGAAACGGCTCCAAGCCCCATTCCTTCCTAGCAGGCAGGAGAGAGGGCTGGTGAGAAAGGCCAGGCGGATTTCCCTCTTTCCCCCTGCCCTCTAGAGGTCCCTGGGCTGATGGGGCAGAGGACCAGTCTCTCCGGCTTGCCTGCGGCATCTCCTGCCTTGGGGAGAGGGAGGCAGGAAGGGCAAATGGTCAACAAAGGGCCAGGGGAGGACTGTAGGGTCAGATCCTGTGTCCAGAGGAGGCTGAAGGCCTTGCCAGAAGGCTGGCTTAGTGTGGGTGTGAGACTCTGGACCCCCAGAAGGGGCGAGTGCATTGGGGGGGGGGGGAAAGCCGCTGTGGCTTTTGCTGCCGAACTTACTCCACATTTTTGAGAGAGACTTTCTGGCTTGGCCGTGTGGCTGAAACCGTGATGTAAATGTGCAGGGCAGTCAGGCCGAGCAACATTTCCGGCTTGGGCTCCATTCCAAATCGCTCCCTGATCACATCGTTGCGGCTCTGGGGAAAGAAAGTGAGCTGCTCAGAACAGCTGCTTCCCTGCATCCCCCCCCTCCAAGAAGGCCCGGCCCAGGTCTTTACAGCCCCTCTGGACGTGCTCTGGTGCAGCCCTGCTATGCTCCAGGGGCAGCTGGGAAGTGGCTGCAGAGCAGTCTGGAGCCAAGACAGAAAGAGGCCAGCCTCTGCTGCGAAGCAAGGGGGAACCTTGCACTGCTGGGAGGCTGGGAGGCCCTGCGCCTGGGGCTCTCCTCCCCCCCTTCACCTGGATGTACAGGTACTCAAAGGCTGCCGGGTCCCTTTGCAGCAGCTCCACAGGGTCTTTGGGAAAGAAGCTGATCCGGAAGAGGCATCGCATTCCTTGGTAGTGCGTCCTCTGTACCACCTGTGGAGAAGCAGACGGGAGGCAAATGTGGGCCCTATGTGGTAGACCTGGATGGGAATTGGCTCGCCTTTTCTAAGCAGAGCAGAGGGCCCAGGATGGTGTGTTCTCCTTCCCTAAAGGCTGCGCCAGCTTCAAGGCCCCTTCAGTGATCTGGTTCCTTCCCAGCCCAGACACTTGGCAAGGTCACCTGATAGAATCTTCTCAGGGCTAGAAGTCTTCCAGAGCAGGAAACCTCAGACAAACAGCTTTCAATTGCAATCTTTGCTTGAAAGCCTCCATGATGAAGTTTCCGTGACTCCAGAAGACTAGCTGTCCTTAATAGCTCTCGCAGCCAGGAAATTGCTCCATATTTCAAGGCTGAATCTCTCTCTCTGGAAAGCCCCCCTCCTTTTTCCTGGGACAGCTTTTTAAAGTTTTGGCAGCTGCTGTCATGTGTGCTTTTGGCCTTCTCTTAGGCTAAACGTACCCAGTTCTTTGTAGCATCTGGTCTTACTAGCTTTGTTTCTCTTCTCTGTTCTCCTTCCAATTCCTCAGCACCCGTCTTATATTTTGCGGCACAAAACGACACTGTATTCCAGATATGGTTTGACCAGTGGTGGCATCATCTCAGCATCCCGCCTCTGCTGACGTATCACATCACAGCACTGGCTTGCACTTAACAACATGGAGCTGTGAGCTGCTCTTCTGAGGTGTGAGCGTCCCCCCCCCCCTTTGTGTTATCTGCAGCTCCTCTCTACCCCCTTCCTCCAAGCCACACCAGGAGCAGAGCAGGCAAGCAGTCCTTCCAGTGGGAGCCGTGAGGAGGCCAAATTCCTGCAGCAGAGAGAATGGAGCGTCCACAGGGCTGGGGTTAGGCACAGGCGCTTACGTGGGCCAGGGGCTGTTTGTCCTGCAGAAGAAGGAACTTGTGGCTCTGTTCGGGGCTGGAGTATTCCAGGACCAGGGAGAAATGCTCGATCTGCCTGAGGGACAGCCGATCCTGGAGGGTCATCATCACATCCTGGCCAGAGAGGAAGAGAGAAAAGCTAATTGGCGGCGGCGGGGGGGGGGGGGACTTCAATGCTTAGAGATGTTCTCCCTCTCCCAGGAAGCCCCAGTGTAGTGTGGCTCCCCAGGGACAGGGGTCCAGCAGCTTAGCAGTTCTTAGAATTAAAGGAATGAGGCCAGGACCCAGGCAGGAGGAAACCACAGCTGGGAGGGGGGGAATTTCATCTCAGCTGGATCGTTCATAGGGAAAGGCTGTACCTCTATTGTGACTCTCCCCACATCAGGACTAGCCTAGCGGGTTTCCTGGCTCCTCTGGCACTCCCTTACCTTGACGGTGGTTCGGCCGTCAAAGGTGAAAGACTTTATCTGCCCGTTCTCAAGGAAAACCTTCAGCACGTTTGGAATCAGGAGAAGCGCTTCCTTCTTCAGCATGTCCTTGGGGAACAGGAGGGAGGGAGCCCGTCCACCCACGGAGCAGGGCAGGGCAGAGAGAAGGGGGAGGGGGAAGAGGAGAGCGCATCAGCCACACGTGGGTTTTAAGAATCAACCACTGGGGGGAATGGACTCTGCGGTAGGAGATCGTGGGGGACTGGTCAAATGTGCACCCCTGCCACCCCTGATCTCCAGGGCTGCTCTCCGCTGGGCTGGCAGGCCAGGTGGAGGCTGGAGGCCCCCAATGGGTAGAGGCTCGAAGCAGGAACATGCATGGTCTCGGTCTCTGTTGGGAGTTGCTGTGGGGCGTGTGTGGAGGTGTCAGCTGCCTCCTGACTGGCCAGAAAAGGTTGTAACCATAACCCTTGCCTGCTTTTCACACAGACTGGAATGTAAACTGAAATGGTTGCCTCCAGATCCTGGTGAACTTTGACAGATGTCCCCAGAAACAACCTGGCCCCCTTTTCTTCCATATCAAATTGAGATACATGGACCCTCTCAACTGTTTCAAAGGCCTTTTCCACCCCACATCCGTTTCTGGGAATCGGCACACAATGCAGGTTCTCTCCACTGGCCTCAGCTGTGCTTCCTAGATCAGTTGGAAAGGCGGCCCCCGCAGAGCTCTTCCCCTTGCCGAGTTGGAGGTTGGAGGAGATGAATTGAGCGACACGGAATCCCCTGGGGGGCACTCACGGGATCAGTCTCGCCAATGGTGACGTGTTCTGAAAAGCGAACTTTCACTGGATTGGACCTCAGTTTTGCCTTTTTAGCTGCACTGATAAAGGCTGATTTGGGGGACTGTAAAGAGAAGACACATCAGATGAGTTCCGCCCAACCCGACCAGGCCTGCAAACCAAGAAAGCTTCCTTGGGCTGGACACTCCCCCCACCAGCCCGGGTTCTGATGGCCCAAAGGCTTTGCCTCTGCTGCTTGAGGCCACCACCTCCCCTGGAGAGCCAAGGGTGGATCTGGCCACGCTGCTCCCCAAAGGACGACAGCGGGGGGCCTGCGTGGCTCTCTTCCTCTGAGCTGCAGCCGACAGAAGAAGGAAGGTGCTGGTTGCCCAGAGCCTTCTCAAAGCGGCCTCCATCGCTACAGGCATGAACAACTGTTCAGCGGTACTGCCACCTGGGCTCTGGGAGGGAGCAAGGCTGCTTCCCTGCTGCTCTGCTGGTGGTCTGGAAAACAAATGCCAGCAGTTGTATTCTCCCCCCCCTTCTCCCAAGAAGACAGGAGAAAACCCAGGCTCAGAAGGTCCTAGGGATGCTGCAATGGGTGGTTATGTGGCTCTCTATTACCTACAGTTTACCAACGGAGGAAAAAAAGAGTGCTGTCTCTAGGCCACAGAGCAGCAGCTTCACCTTCTGCCTGGCATTCGTGAAAGTGTGAAGCCAAGGCCTAGCCCTTCCAGGGGCACAACCGTCATAGTAGCCAAGATTGGCTGCTGCTGCTGCCAATCTTTGAAAAGAGGCAAATTTCACTTTGATGCCCTGGCCATTTTTTGGCTGGGGGCAACACATTCAGACAGCCAGAGCCATCCAGCCTTCCTTCCAGCCCTGTGTCGTGTTTGCACAACAAGGCAAGGGGGGCTGAATGGGATAAAAAAGGCTGCCGTCCAGCCCATTGTAGGGACCAGCCATTTCTTCGCATGTGATTTGAACAAGATTCACTGGCGTAAACATGGTGCCCTTCCCATCCCAAAGTTTGGCTCCCACCTGATGAGTCTGTAGCACAGTAAGGACCAGGGACTCCTTGGCGCCTCTGCAACGAGAAGGGAGAAGCAGCTGCTTTCAGGAGAATTCTGCGGAGCATCGCAGCAAGAGACGGAGTCGGCCTTTCCCTGCCCCCAGTGGAGTCATTCCCTGGGTCGGCCTTTCCCTTTTGCAAGCCAGGTTTTTATTTTACTCCCACCCCAATCATGGATTCACTTATAATGCCTTGGCCTTCAATCACAGAGGGTGGGAGCAGATTGCAGTTCTCCCTGCCCCAGAGATTATGCAGAACATCTCAGCAGTCAGCTGTGGGAAGAGCTCTGGGTGGGCTTAAGGCAGCACCTTTGGGAGCAGCCCAGGCTTTCCAAAGCTGGCCTTGCAGCCCTGGTGGGTCCCTGAATCTTCCTCCCTTTCCATTCTGGCATCCCGCTCTTACCTGACAAGTTCTATAACTCTCTCTCTGGGGGCGTCACTTACATCTTCGTGGTTTATGGCCAAAATTTGGTCACCTGCCAACAGCTTATCCTCAGACGGCCCTCCTGCCAAAGAAAGGGTAGTGAGCCACTGGTGGTGGTGGGGAATGGGGACATAGCAGCCCCCATGTGGCTTTTGATGTCTCCATCATGTGCTGCTGCCCCTCAGGCACCACCTGGCTGTGCTCCCTCGCAGCTGGAACCTCTGGCATTGGGAACCATCGGGGGAGGGAGGGGGCTTGACCCAAGCACTCTGCAGTTCAAAGTAGCTGTTTTGACCTTGAAACAATGTCACTCGAGAATGATCAGAATTGCCTCTTCTGAAATTTTGTACATTCCCACTTTGTCCTGTTGCCCCTTATGGCTTTGGGGAAGGGGGAGGGGGTCCTGATGTAGCTGTCCCCCAGTAAACAGAGCCCCCTCTGCCCAACTTCTCATACTTGCGACCTTCACTGGCCCCGCTCCTTGGGGCATTTCCCACCGCACCTGAGGTCACTGAGCGAACTACCACCGGTCTCTCACTTCCGGCCACAAAGCCGAATCCATAGACGGGGTGACGCTGGACTTTCACCTGTCGGAGGACCTCTGCAGGCAACTGGTCACATTCCATATCATCCCAGCAGCGCTCTGCCTGCGTCACATGCCTGAGCATGCGGAGACACAAAACGACAGAGATGAGGGTGGGGGCTGCTTGCGCCCTCTTCTTTGGATAAGCCTGTGCTCTTCTTCACAGCCTGGGGGATCACCCAGGCTTGTAGGGGGCACCACTGCACCAGTGGAGGGGTCAACCCCAGAGTTGACATTGCCTCTCTCCCAGACTGAACCGTCTCTCTCCGAGGCAAAGGCTTGCTCTGTCTCCTGGCACTTTGGCACGCCAGAGGACTAAGCTCTGCAGAGGAGCCCTGAGAGCGCAGGGAGGAAAGGCACTCCCAGATGAGGGCTTCCCTCCTACACCGAAGCAAGGTTGCTCTCCTGTAGTGGATTTACACAAGCAGCTCCAACAGAAAACGCAAGGGAGGAAGAATCCAAGCAGGATTCACCCTTCAAGACACTCAGGCAGTGGAACAGGTCCTGCCCTCCTCTCACACCTAATTTCTTGGGGTGCCAATACTCAGTACATCCAACGCTCTAGAGCATCTTATACCAAGAAGACATTTCTGTTGCCTGACATGACTGCTCAGGAGACAGAGGTAGTCCTGGCTCCTTGGTCTTTAGGAAGGACAGACTGAGGTGTTTTTTCTCCTCTGCAGCAATTGCCACCACCAGTGAAAGACTGAGATCCCAAAGTGCTCTCTCCTTCCTTCCTTCCTTCCTTCCCCTTCCTTCATGAGGGAAGTCAGGGGACTCTTGCAAACTTAGGGCTTTGGGATGCTTGTGGCCACCAGCTAGACAGCTGTTCTGAGCAAGCAGGCTGGCTTGCTTGCCTTGCCTCTCTCAGCCCGGTTCTGACCTCTAGCATGGAAGGATTCCTTGCTTTTCCCCCTAATCTTCACTTTAAGGAGGATCTCATTCACTCTGCTCTTCCTTTTTAAACATACCAGCAGCATTTGGGCAAAGGAGCTGCTGCTGCTTCCCAGAGATCTTTGGATGAGCCCAAACTCCCCCCGCCCCAACCTGCAAGCACACAGGAGTGAAAGGTGTGTCCTTCCTTTGGTCCTTCCTGAGTACGATGAAAGAAGAATAACATACATTACACTGATTAAGATATTGTGAACAGTTTGCATAATTAGTATATATTAGCCGGCATCGACTTCCCTCCGCCCTGTGCGTTCCCACAGAGAGGGCCTCCTCAGGGTGCCACCGGTCAGAGAATGTCGACTGGTGGCCCCCAGGGGGAGATCCTTCTTTGTGGGCGCCCCGGAGCTATGGAATCAGCTACCGGTTGAGCTCCGGACGGCGCCCGACCTTCGCTCCTTTCGCCGCGAGCTAAAAACATACAGTACTTTTTTGAACAAGCTGGCCTGGCCTGATGAAGGGATTGGGGGGGGTTGTTATGGTTATTTTATTGGGTTTTAAGATGTATTTTAGTATGTGGGCATTTATTTAATCTTGTTTTAACTTTTATAATCTGTATTTTTATTCTTGCCCTGTTCACCGCCCTGAGTCCTTCGGGAGAAGGGCGGTATAGAAATAGTATTAAATAAATAAATAAATAAATATATCATTAGAGTTCTGTGCAAATCAAATGTTCCTATAGCCAGGAACAAAGCTGGATGGAGACAGTAGCAAGTCGTGATTTTTCCTGGATCTCTCAGATCTCTGCTACAGAAAAATCAAGGTAAAACATTCCTTAAAACGATCCTTGCAGTGGGTGCCAGCCCTGCTGTCAGTTTGGGGACAAATCACAAGGAATCTTCCTGGGATGTTACACTTCAGACACATCGCTAAGAGACAGCAGGACGTGGCCACCAAATGCCAGGCCAAGGAGAATGAAGCGAAGCGACTTCTTGCTAAGGCTACCTGTTGGCAGCTCAGTCCCTGGGGGAAGGCGCTAGGTCGGAATGCTTCCAGGACTGTTTTCTGCCCCAGCCGGAGGAAGGCTGCACTGAAGCTTCCCGGGACCAGCACAGGCAGTCCCTGCAAGAAGCAGAGCAAAATGTCCCACTCCAGATAAATAGGGTTTAAGTGTCACCACAGCTGGCACAGATGTGCTCTGGGTATGCATGCCTGTGGGAGATGGGTTTGTAGCCCTGTTCAGAGATTGTCATTTCCCTCAGTAGTCCTTGAGAGGTGCTGAAGAGGAATTATTTTCACCCGGTGACTTCTGGCTTCTTGGATTCTCTTTGACAGCCCAAGCCAGGTGAAATTCTTGTTGTGAAACGCTGCCCTTATTCAGATCTAACGGCCCTTCCTGACCATACGCCCTGTTGCCAACAGGAGGCGCAGGAAGGGAGAAAGTGAGCCACGTGGACTGGGCACCAGAACTCCACTGAAACCCTTTTCTGATTTGATGGACACCACAGACTGCTCCAGTCAGTTGCCTGAGCTAAATATAGGACCACTCGGAGGCTCCAACTGGTACAGAATGCAGCCGTGAGAGTTGTGTTGGGAGTCTCCCGATACTGCCATGTTACACCCCTGCTCTGCAAGCTGCACTGGCTCCCAGTTGTCTTCCGGGTGAGATTCAAGGTGCTGGTAATGACCTACAAAGCCCTTCATGGCATGGGTCCGGAATACCTCAGGCAGCACCTGCGGCCGGCATCAACTTCCCTCCGCCCAGTGCGCTCCCACAGAGAGGGCCTCCTCAGGGTGCCACCGGTCAAAGAATGTCGACTGGTGGCCCCCAGGGAGAGGGCGTTCTCTGTGGGCGCACCGGATTTATGGAACCATCTTCCGGTTGAGCTACGGATGGCGCCCGACCTTCGCTCCTTCCGGCGCGATCTAAAGACCTACCTGTTCGAACAAGCCGGCCTGGCCTGATGGGTGATGGGTTTGGATTTTATTGTTTTTTATGCATTTTAACTTATTGTTATAGTTTTTGGGCATCTTGTTTAATCTCTTTTAACTTTTGTATTCTTGTTTTTAACATGTATTGCCCTGTTCACCGCCCTGAGTCCTTCAGGAGAAGGGCGGTATACAAATAAAATTATTATTATTATTATTATTATTATTATTTACCCAACCCAGAAGGTCGGGAGCCTAATTTTAATCTCCCTTCAGAAGTTTGTCTCCGGATCAACCAATTTCACGGAACTGGTCCTCAGGTGGGCTGTTTCCTAGGAGGGAAACCTCATGGAAAAAAGCATTGCTGGAAGACCAGCCAAAAATACATCAGAAGGCATTATCCGGAAAGGAAAAGGGAAATCCCCCACAGGGCCAGCTGGAGATGCCTGTTAGAGGCACTCTGAGTTTTCCACTGCCTTGCTTGGACTAAGCAGACCTACAAGATGCTGTGGACCCTCCTTATTCAGTGGCAGAACAAGGTTATAGAGCGGAAGATAAAAACCAGGAATTAAGAGCATGGAGCTTCTGTTTGGCTCAAGAACAGGCCCACCAAGTGACAGTCTCAACTGTTCCAGGCAAAGAAGCACATTTCCTCCCTGCCTTTCCTGTAAGACTTTCACACAAAAAATCCATTCAGATCTGCATGCCCGGTCTCTGGCTTTGTTTTCTCCCTGGTGCCTAGTTTTTGCTGCCTAGCTTTTGGTTGGATACAGTGATTCTGCTCCTCCTCATAAAGCTGGGAGGGGTGAGACTGCTTCAGAGGGTCCACCTTGAGGCGGGCACAACCAAGCCCTCCATTCATAGCAGGAGACCCCAAAGCAAGTGCTTGCTAGGAATGCCCCACTTCTCCTCCCCCACAAGGAAGCTGCCTGAGACTGGAGCCCCCCAGCAGCCTCCTCTGCTCACAAGGTACTCACTGTCGGCATCCAGCAGCCAAGAGCAGGGACAGCTTGCTCCGGCCTGCTCAGTGCTCACTGCCGCTGCTGCTGCTGCTGCTTCCTCCACCTGGCGCTGGTGATGGTGGCGCCTGTGGAAAGAGCGAGGGAGGCTCTGAGCTCTCAAGCCTTCGAAATCCAGCCCCATCTGTGATCGGAATCTTAAAAAGCCGCCTGGCTCAGCCTCAGAGTTTGGCGGGGGCCAAAGAGCGAGCAAGGAAGAAACTCTGGCAAGTGCCAAGCAGCTGCTTGCTGGCCGGTTCACAGGTCCTTTCATAGCAGAACTGCACCAGGGAAGTGGCTTCCTTCCCTCTCCCCAGGCCCCACTCTAGAAAACCCCAGGATCTACTGTGGAAGGACCGAGACTTGAAGAGCTTAGAAGAGAAGCAGACTAAAATGGAGGAAATTCAGCTCCCAAGGAGAGAGATCAAACAGCCAAGCAAAGAGGGCAAGAAAACTGATATATGCCCTGTGGCTTGGCGAGTTTGGCATCAGAGGGTGAGAGGCAGTTTGTTTAAAGAGGCCCTGCACTTTGGAGGACAAGGATGCTGGGCATAAAAGACTTAGAGGCAGGCAGATGAGTAGGACTGCTGCTTTCTCAGCAATACCTTGTGCAGGCCACCCAACATGTTGAATAAAATAGGCTTTCTTAAAGTTAATCTTGGATTAATGACTCTCTATAGTTTTATGGTTGTTATTTCTCTGATGCACATAGTAAAATTGCTTTAGGGCTGATATTTTTCCTATTGGATAGACCAGGAGGGAGAGCAACAGCTCCAGGGAGTCCTTCCCCCGTGGAAGACTCAGAAGTAGCCTTTGACAGGAGCCGTCGAGAGGAGTTGGGCTTGGATTGTAGATTGTGAGGACAGGAGATATTCCTGGTCACTGGAATGATAATTTTAATAAACAGAGTGCGTGATTCCTGTCAGGGCTCTCTTGGCAGAGGGTGCCGAGATGCTTAACTTTTGAGAAAGAAAACCCGTCAGACTAAAGCCTGTTTGGCTTGCTTGGGGAAAGTGTCGACAGCTAAAACACATTTTTCCTGTGCTTTCCGAATTGCCTGATTTGAACTGACCTCAGCAGGAGGTGCGGCGAGGTTCAGTCTGTGGTGGAGAGGAGCGAGGGGAGAGCACCTTTCAACAGGGGCCGGGCAGCAAATTAAGCCTGTCCCAAGTCCATCCCAGGGGACCTGATATGTCTTTGCCTGCAGCTTCCAAATCCCCGGTCCCCATACAGAATCACCTTACAGGGGATTTAAAAATGTAATAAAAATAAATATAGATGCTAGGACTTGGGGAAAGGGTAGTTCTGGTTAAGTGGGCCAAGGTGGTACGGCAGATGAAGCTTCCTAAATTCAGTCAAATAGGACTTAGCCAAGGCAGTGGGAGTGGGGGTGAGGTGGGTTTATCCAAATTAAAACATATTGTGTACTATCCAGTCCCTCTCCAGAAAACAGCCCAGATTTGCAAGCCAGGCTCTTTCTCTGCAATCTGTTTCGGGGTCATTGCTCTGCTCTTTTGGGGAGAGCACCTTTCCGGGCTGAGGGGTGTTGCCTGCATTTTAGAAGTCTACTTTCCATACGCAGAGAAGGAGCAAATCCCAAAGTCCTGTTTTTAGTTAACCCAAGAGGCACATTGCCCACAAACATCAGAAGCCACTGGCCATTTTTCCCACTGGGCCAAAGAATAGCTGGCTGGGGGGGGGGGGTGGCACCACCATGATTTTTTCTCTCCCCACTTTGAGGGTTTCAAATAGATATTTCTCCTCCTGAGATGCAGAGAGAAATGACACAGGCAAAGGTTCCATGGCCTTCACTGTTTCCAGCTATTTTCTCTGAGACTTGAACAGGCTTTGATTACTTCCTCCACGTGTGGAAAATATTATTCTGGCTCTCATCGACATACAGAATTCCTCGTGGTGCCTCTAGCCTCAGTGAATAGTCACAGCAAAGGATCTGCTTTCATATTTAGTGGAATCCCTCATCTCTCTTCCCCTCCACCACACGCACAATGCCTCTGTCTCTGTGCCTGCTTTGCTTTCCAGCCCCTTGGCCACACGCACGTGGCCCTTCTTCCTGTTGCTGCTGCTCCTTCTGAGCAACCTCGCTCTGCTATTTCATAGCCCCTTCTCAGCAACAGCACCAGAAAAAGGAGACTGGGAATCACCTGGGAATATCAGCCCCCAGACGGGCATCCCAAGCCCAAGGCAGCGTCAACCCTGGCTGGCCAGAGGAGAGGCTACCCCCCAAAAGCAGACCTTCCTCTGGCAAAGGCAACCAGGGAAGATCGTGTGGAGAGGGCGGCCACATCTCCCTTTGCTCCTTGCTTGCTCACCCGCCTTCCTCCATCATGATCCACAAGCTGATGTGTCACAGTCTTTAGGAAGGACAGGCTGTGGAGGATGTGGAGCAACAAGTTCCCAGGTTGGGATGGATGGCAACAACTGAAGTTACCAAGAGCTAAGCAGAATTGGCAGGCAGCTACTCTGTTTCTACTAGGGATGACTGTGCGGGAAGGGGCCCTCAGCCACAATTTTTCCTTTAAAATTCCCTTCTGGCTTAAGGCAACATGGGAATCCAAGCAAGTGTCGCTTAATATAGCAAAGCACGACTTAACATGAAGCCAGATTCAGTGAAGATACAGGTGAAACTTGAAAAATTAGAATATCGTGCAAAAGTTCATTTATTTCAGTAATGCAGCTTAAAAGGGGAAACTAATATATGAGATAGACTCATTACATGCAAAGCAAGATAGTTCAAGCCGTGATTTGTCATAATTGTGATGATTATGGTGTACAGCTCATGAAAACCCCAAATCCACAATCTCAGTAAATTAGAATATTGCGAAAAGGTGCAATATTCTAGGCTCAAAGTGTCCCACTCTAATCAGCTAATTAAGCCATAACACCTGCAAAGGGTTCCTGAGCCTTTAAATGGTCTCTCAGTCTGGTTCAGTAGGAATCACAATCATGGGGAAGACTGCTGACCTGACAGTTGTGCAGAAAACCATCATTGACAACCTCCATAAGGAGGGAAAGCCTCAAAAGGTAATTGCAAAAGACGCTGGATGTTCCCAAAGTTCTGTATCAAAGCACATTAATAGAAAGTTATGTGGAAGGGAAAAGTGTGGAAGAAAAAGGTGAAGAAGCAGCAGGGATGACTGCAGCCTGGAGAGGATTGTCAGGAAAAGGCCATTCAAAAGTGTTGGGGACTTTCACAAGGAGTGGACTGAGGCTGGAGTCAGTGCATCAAGAGCCACCACACACAGACGGATCCTGGACATGGGCTTCAAATGTCGTATTCCTTTTGTCAAGCCGCTCCTGAACAACAAACAATGTCAGAAGCGTCTTACCTGGGCTAAAGAAAACCAGACCTGGTCTGTTGCTCAGTGGTCCAAAGTCCTCTTTTCTGATGAGAGCAACTTTTGCATCTCATTTGGGACCCAGAGTCTGGAGGAAGAATGGAGAGGCACACACTGCAAGATGCTTGAAGTCCAGTGTGAAGTTTCCACAGTCTGTGTTGATTTGGGGAGCCATGTCATCTGCTGGTGTTGGTCCACTGTGCTTCATTAAGTCCAGGGTCAATGCAGCCGTCTACCAGGAGATTTTGGAGCACTTCATGCTTCCTTCCACAGACGACCTTTATGGGGATGCTGACTTCATTTTCCAGCAGGACTTGACACCTGCCCACACTGCCAAAAGCACCAAAACCTGGTTCAATGACCGTGGGATTACTGTGCTTGATTGGCCAGCAAACTCGCCTGACCTGAACCCCATAGAGAATCTATGGGGCATTGCCAAGAGAAAGATGAGAGACATGAGACCGAACAATGCAGAAGAGCTGAAGGCCGCTATTGAAGCATCCTGGTCTTCCATAATACCTCAGCAGTGCCACAGGCTGATAGCTTCCATGCCACGCCTCATTGAGGCAGTAATTGCTGCAAAAGGGGCCCAAACCAAGTACTGAGTACATATGCATGCTCATACTTTTCAGAGGTCTGATATTGTTCTACGTACACTCCTTGTTTTATTGATTGCATGTAATATTCTAATTTTCTGAGATTGTGGATTTGGGGTTTTCATGAGCTGTACACCATAATCATCACAATTATGACAAATCACGGCTTGAACTATCTTGCTTTGCATATAATGAGTCTATCTCATATATTAGTTTCCCCTTTTAAGTTGCGTTACTGAAATAAATGAACTTTTGCACAATATTCTAATTTTTCGAGTTTCACCTGTATGTATATGTTACAATTCTCATAATACAGAATAAAACTAAATGCAGATTCAAAGAAATGGTGAGAGACAACACAAATTATTCCTTTTATAAACATATAACAATTTCAAGTTATTATAGCTTTTAAATCAATTAAAAGGTGTATTTATAATGCTGGCATTTTATGATCCTCTATGCTTAATTTGCCTCAAAGACTGTGATCGTCTTTATAACTACATCAGGGTGGGGAGATGGGTTTGATGCCCTTTTCTTGGGATGAAGAGAAGCAACATTTCATTTTACAAGGCTGTCAACCTTGGGGTTTGATTTACATGCCCAAGCCTTCCTGGGGTTCCGCAGGGGATTCTGCCTAAGGAACACATGAAGAATTGTAGAATCTTCTGCATCCCTTGTGTGGGTTCTAAAAAAAAGGGAATTGTCTGTGAGAGACTTGATCTTTTTTTGCTGGAAAATAGGGATTCTCCTCTACTGCTGCAGTGTTGTTGCAGATCTGGGCTAGATACTGCCAACCCTCTAGCTCCCTGTAAAAGACTGCAGGTGCCCAAATTCTGTGCCAGAGAAACTAGAGGATGGGCAGGAGGGTCAGGGGGGTTAGCAAAATCCCTGTCTCTACAGCAGAAAAATCTGGGGAGACAGCTCAGAGCAAGGGGAGACTCATAAGCCTCTTGTGAGGCTACCAAACTATTTATTAATGCAGAGGCAGCTGCATTTACAGTCAAATGCTTGGACTGAATACTGTAAGAAGCTGACTCCTTGTATCAGCCTTGGCATGATGGTGTCACATGCCCTATGGCCCTGATTCCCACTTGGTTGTTCAGCACAGACAGTTTTCTGTAGGCAGTTGCTATTTGGAACAGAAAGGCAGAAGAGCTCCCATAAGTTGACACTAGCCAGGTTGTTGACTGCTTGGAGTTCCACAGGGTAACTTCACTTACTGAAGCTTGTCCTCCCCCTCTTCTGGATCTGGCAGTTGACTGGCAGCATGAGGGAAGGAGTTGCCTGCCTATTTTTGGCAAGCAACCTGTATCAGAGGTAATGGCAGGAGAGTACCAGTCAATTCCTTCACAGCCTGAAATAGCTGGGAAGACTCTGGCCAGTGATGCTTCATGCTGTCTTCCAGAAAATTGTGGCTGATGCACAAAGCCTTTTGCAGGGGATGCAGATTCCTACACTGGAGCTCGCCTTATTGCCAGCATGTGGATTCTTGCCTTATCTACAGAGCTGGAGCAGTTCTTCCACTTCTTTCTAGCCACTGTTCCATTTCCTGTTTTTATTTATTCCACTTATTCTATGTGCATTTAAAAAAATGCTTTAGTTCACTAGCTAACAAGGTTGCCTGGAAACAGACTATTCAGTGTGACAAATTCTTGACTGTTAGCAAAATTCAGTTGCTTGAAAATCAGTTATCAATCCAGAACAATTAGAAAATTCTGGCAAAATATTTACTCTGTCGTTCTGGAGATTTTCATCCTATGGATAAAGAAATGCATCCCTATCTATAGCTTTCAATGCTATTGACACCTAAATGTAATTTTCTATCCTTAACCCTCAGGCATTTTTCTTTTATTTATTCTCCCATGCAAGGCAGTCAAGTCTCTTCCTTCTGCCCTTTCCTTAAAAGCAGCCAGTGCTCCAAGACAAGCACAGATTCTTCCACTTCTTTGTTCTCCAGATTCAATCACTGGCGAAGACCAATTTTATCTGCACAATACTGAATGAATGAAAGAATGAATGAATATATGCACTCAGGTCTACATTTAGAGCCATAGTTTCTACCAGTAAATACACAGTGTGAAAGAGAACATACATCTTTCATTGGAGGGAGTCTCCGACAAGAATGCTGAGTAAAGAATAAATGCTATGGGGATGGTGAAGGGCAATTTGGGTTATTTTTCACAAATATCACCAGGATTTCCTCTTACAATTGATACAGAGATAGTCTAGTTCCTTCTAGAAGAGCCAAATTGGGACAGTCATCATGATAAATGGAGGGTGGTTTTGATGATGGGTAGTTTGCTTTACTGTAATGCACAAATCTTAATAAACCATCTTTACCACAGATGGTTTTGACAAAGATTAAATGATTTCTGGTTTGTCATAAGTGTTTCTGCAGTCTGGGGACCTGAGGCCCCTTTTCCTCCTCCTACAGCAGGGCCAATAGAACTGTGAGAAGACTCTCCAAGTACTATCATGCCTA
Organism: Vipera ursinii; assembly: GCF_947247035.1. Classification (NCBI taxonomy): domain Eukaryota; kingdom Metazoa; phylum Chordata; class Lepidosauria; order Squamata; family Viperidae; genus Vipera; species Vipera ursinii. The sequence goes on along the minus strand of NC_139525.1, from coordinate 165,515 downwards.
TCTTTTCATTTAATTGGCCTCTGCTGTGTGCCCTGCAGTTTCATTTTAACACATATTTTAAAGGTTTAAACAGGGAGTCATGAAGACCCTGGTAGAAGTGTTCTTTGAAGTGTTTCATGAGTCAGAACCATGACATGAACATCCCATTAGATAGTGAGGAGCAGAAACAATAAAAAGGGAGTAGGAATTATACTGCATTTCCAAAGTACCCAGATCTGTTAAGCAGCCAAAGTAAATGAGGTTGGCAAACCTGATGAATGAATATAAATTATTTGAATAAAAATGACTGGAAAGAGGAATACATACGATATTGTTAAAAGTGTGGGTGGTATTTTCTCAAAGAAAATCACAGACTTTTCCAAGAGGTATGAAATAGTGGGATGAGGCATTTTACTTTCTAGAGCTCTGTTGGCAGAACAACCTGGGGCCTGTCTTTTCACATATTTCTTGCTGGGGTGGGTAGCCCTCTGTCCTTCCTGGAGGGGCTTTGAGGGAACACCTGAAGCCAGATCAGAGGTCTAGAGGGGGGTCCTCCCAATTCAAGGAAACTAGGAAGCAGCAGGAACAGGAAAGCAGGGAAGAGGCCACGTTCCTGATTTTAAGGGAAACTGAACTCAGCAATCAAGTAACATGGCTTGGATTCCAAGAGAGACAATTTTAATAAAATCAGGGTAATTATGACATGATGCCATACGATAAAAAATAGCTTAAGATGGGCAATAAAATTACAAATAGTTCCCATGAGGCAAAGAAGAGGCAAATTTGACTACACAAAAAGTTTGGTGAAGCTCTGAAGAAAAGGAAGACAAAATGAGGAGCTCGAAAGAGGCCTGCAAAGAAGAGCCCAGAGGGACAGACTGGATGTTCAGAGGAAGCATCAGCAAGGATAAAACCCCAAAGGAGAAAGCGCTCTCTCTCCCTCTCTCTCTCTCATCTCTCTCTCTAATCTCTCTCTCTCTCTCAAAAAAAAGAGTAAAGCAGTAAACCATAGAGCTGCTTCATGGAGATGGAGAAATGATAACAAGGAACAAAGGAAAGAGAGAAGTTATATTTTGACTATTTCCTTAAATAAGAATATGTTTCACCAGGTAATCACGAAAAGCAGAAAGGGATAAGGTTGTGGATTGAGCCTTCAATAGACCTGGTGAAGAAGCAGATCTTTGCTTTGTGTGCAGATGTTCCACACCAAATAGGTCACACTCTAAATCCTGAAGGAACTTACTGACGGTTGGCTGAATCTTTCTGAAAAATCCCAGAAAATCAGTGAAGAATCAAATAACTAGTATCAAATGTTGATTCTCTCTTCAGAAAGAAGGAAGAAGAAAAATTGGGGAACTATGGACCAGTCAGTCTGACCTTGGTACCCTGGAACATTTCTTAGGAAATCATAAGGCAACCAAGCGTTGAACATCTGAACATGCTGGGGTGATTACCAGATGTCTACAAAGGTTTGCCATGAAGAATCTTCAGGTACCTGGTTTGCCAACAGTTCATGGGGAAAAGATCTTGGAACAGTAGGAAATTATTTGCTGAATTCCCTCTAGGGGCGGGAATAAATTTGACTGACCAGGACCAGGACTAACTACTGTTTCCTGATAATAGACCACCTGCCTCCCAAAGAGGTGTGGTGCAGAAGGACCTGTCTTTCCTTCCCAAGGGCAGAATTCAAGCTCCAAGTTATGCTCTAAAATCCTAGAGAAGGGCCGTAAGCTAAGCCAGGCTTCTGCAGTGCAGCAGCCTGTAGGCAGATTTCTCCACATCAGCCATTCTGGCTAGAAATGGGCCATGTCTGGCAAGCACTCTCCACTGCCATCACTTTCCTCACCATTTATTTCCCATTGCACAAGCCATCCTGTGTAGTCCTAAGAAGATAGTGAGCATCTCTCAGAAGAAGCCCACAAGTGTGGAATGATGCTGGGCAATGACCCAAACCACATCCTTGTGATGTCAATACCATCCCCCCCTTATTTGCACAGTTGACACAATCTCTCCCCATCCTATTTTCATGTTGCCCCCCTTCTCATTGTTGCATTCTGCCTAGTAGACATCCTGTAAGGGAAATCCAGACATCCTGGCCTTCTGTATCTTCCTCTCTGGCACTGAGGGCGGCCTCCACATCACTCTAATTTCTGAATTCCACCTGCAAGTCCTTTCTCACTGATTAGCAGGACTGCAGTCCAAGGGCATTCTACTGAGCCCCCCCCCCCCCCCCCCCGGAGAAGAGAGAAGAGAGTTTCCAGCAAAGGCCGTTCCCTGTGGCCTCCTTGCCAAGCCAGTAGCCAGTAGCCTCTCAACAAAGGCCCAGCTTGTGGGCTGGGCTCAGGACTAATCAGAGAAACCAGCAGGAGGAGGAGGAGGAGGAGGAGGAGGAGGAGGAGGAGGAGGAGGAGGAGGAGGAGGAGGAGGAGATCGTGGTGCCCCAAGGCTCTCTTCTGCCTTCACCTCTTTCTGCTACTGTCTGAATTCTTAGCTGCCTCCCAAATGGAGCTTTTTATCATGATCCAAAGACTCAAGCTTAGATGTTGCTTGGTCTTCTATCTTTCTAGCCACTGCAGAGGGTTATTAGCTTCTTCAGAGCCTAACCAGTGGAACAGCTTGCCTTCAGAAATCGTGGGCGCTCCATCACTAGAGATTTTTAAAAGAGACTAGACAGTTGCTTGTCTGAGATGGTATAAGTTCTCCTGCTTGAGCAGGGGGCTGGCTGGACTAGAAGACCTCCAAGATCTCTTCCAGCTCTATTTTATTCTATTTATTTGCCTCGGCCAAGGACACTGCCCTCTCACAGCCTTCTGCCTGCCAGGGAAAAGGGGCCTGTGAGGAGCTAGGTAGGAGATGGCTGGGCTTCGCTGCCTTGCTCTTCTCTGGAAGAAGGGAGTGTCCAGCTGCAAAAGCCAATCCTGGGAAAAAGAGCCTGAATGGTAAACTGGTGTGAGGCAAACAGAAACATGGGCTTTCCAATGCCTCCCCCCACCACAATGTTATGCTACGGATGATAGGTGTGGGAGTTCAGTATTGAGAAGGACTACTTTTGTGTGTGTGTATGTACGTATGTACGTATGTATGTAGAGCTACAACTATGTCAGAATTTGGAATATATATCCAAAATAGCCTAATTTAAATACCAAACTAGGGATTTTAGCCATCTTTTGACAGCCAAAAAATACCTTTATTAGTTATGCGATCATACATTTTTGCAGTTGTTCTTAACATACCAAAAGGCCATTAAGTTCATTGGGAGGGGTGCAAAGGAGGAAGCCATTGATCAACAGGGTTAAATGGGTTAAAATATGATTTCATTCTGTTGCTTCAAACCCCCTTTTTCATGCATGGGCCGGCACGCGCTTGTCTCTCCCCTCCCCTCCCCCTCCCTCCCAGCAGTGCCCACTAAAAAGCACTAAAGAGATCCCTCTTCCGTGGCCTACATCTCCGGGAAAAGATCGCTACTCCCCACCAGTTTCCAGATCACAGAGAGGAAGGGGGGACTCAGGCCTCTCCCGGGCCAGCCCTCGATCTCCAAGAGACGCAAGGACACAAGGGCAAGACTTTCGCTTGCCTGCGGGATGGCCGCTCCTTTCTCAGGGCGAGGAGAGACCCGGGGGTCCGCAAAGGACGCGTCTGACTTCCCCGGACCTCTCCAAAGCCCCGGGTTAACGGGGAGAGGACCCGCGACTTTGCTTAAGAAGCGAAGGAAGAACGCGGCGCCGGAGGGCAGGCTGGGCCGGCGAGCGGAGGGGAGACCCACCTGCTACACTGGGCTGGAAGAAAAGAAGGCCCGCGGTAAATCTCACTGCTGCCCGCCTTCCCGGCAGCCCGCTTCTGCTGCCGCTCGATGCGCTCGCTTGAACGCTGTTTCAAGGAGAAAAGCCCTGTTTCTCTTTCGGTCGGAAGGGCTCTGGAGACCGCGGCGCTCTGGCCGGGAGAGAGAGGGGCCAGGCCCGCTCGGAGAGCAGGCGGGGCCCCAGCAGCTCCGATCAGCCGGCATCCCCGTGTCCCCAGAGAGACCGATCCCCGGCGCACCAGCGTGTTCTTGCCCGGCCCGGGTTAGCGCGAGGGCTGCCCGGGATCCGAGGCCCCCGTAAGGTGCAGCGGCCTGCCGGGGCGAGGCGTCCATCATGCGCTTCATTCCTCCGCAAAATCTTCTCGCCGCCTGCGCTTCACGGAACGGCGCGGCCACGGAGAGCTGTGCGGAGAGCTCGCGGCGGCCTGCGGGAGGGCTTCCCGGGGACTGACCGCAGTCGGAGGGGCAGGGCCGCCCGCAAAGGGGGCGTGGTGCGGCGGCGGCTCCCTCGAGCCCAAGCATCGCACCGCGACGCCCGCCCTCTCCCCCGAAGGCCCCAAGCAGCCCTCCTCCGCGAGGACTGGCAGAGGTACGGAGAGAGAGAGAGGGAACCTCGGGGCCTACCTGGCACTCGCTCCCGCCGCTGCGGCTCTACTGGGACGGCGGAGAGGTTGCGACAGGGCGTTGGATGCCCGCCTTTGGCCGCTCCATGCTCGGCCTTCGCTCGCGGCGGCGGCGCTTCGGACAGGACGGCGATGGCGGGGGGGGGGGCGAGGCTTCCCGGAACGCCAGCGGGCCTAGGCGGCCAGGGCGGCGGGTGGACGGACACGCGCGGGGAGGGAGGGGAGCGCGCGGGAGACGGCGGCGTCAAGAGCCCCCCCCGGCTCTTCCTCGAGGCGCTTCGCACCAGCCGAATCCCCTGCCCCGAATGCCACCGCCGCCTCCGCTTCCCGTCTTGCTCGGGACGCTCGCTCTTCGCTGCCCAGTTCCGGTGGGGCAGAATTTAAAATCTGCCCCCGGGGAGAGCGCCGAAGGGGAACGGGAGCGGCAAGATCCCTTCCAGGAGGCCCTGGCGATAAAGAGGGCCCTTCGCCTCTACTTCGCCTGTCAGGTGGCAGCGAGCTAACGTCACCGGCAGAAAAGCCATCCAACCTCTGGCCCTGTGGATGGCGCCTCTGCTGTGCAGGGGCTTTGCGGCGCAGCGGTGGCGGCAGCAGCAGGAGCCCTGCCTGAAGGGTTGTTTTCCTCCCCCCCCCCCCCCCAGAAAAGGGTTTTGGCGCGACATTCTAAAAAAGCGGCATTGTAGATTTTAAGTTCAGCCTTGATGGGAAAATGCGCATCTCCCGTGCTCCCCGGCCCCTCTTCCTGGGTTTCAGATTGAGGCTTTGGGCTTCGTGATCAAGAGTGGGGCTGAGGGGAAGCCACCCTTAATTTCAATAGCCAAGTTGGGGGGGAGGGGAAGAGAGAGGGAGGGAGGGTGCTGGTTGGGGAACATGCCCCAAGTATGTGGGTGGTCGCTGCTGAGGGGTGCCCGTTTCCAGGTTCTGGAGCAGACACAGACCTCCTCTTCAATCAGTCCAACCAGTGTCCCAAGAGAAAACTGGGTAAGAAAAATTTTCCTTGGAAAAATGGGTGCTTGGACCTGGAGCTGAGCAAATATTTGCTGAAGGATTAGTCCTCTGCCTTAGTTTCCTGTTGTCACCATCTCTGAGAAGCTCCTTTTGGTCCAGGATGTAACACACAGAATAGGATTTAGGTGCTGGATGGATTTGGGAGCCTAATCCTGCTATAGTGCAAAGGCATGTCCTTCTCTCTCCATCTCATTCAGCAGGGCCAATCCAAGTTCTCACTGTCCTGACAATGCTTCTTGGTGCTGTGCTGAATAACTTTTCTTATTGAAAAGTTTTAAAAAATACAATTTTCCTTTAAGAAACCCCCCTTCCCCCTCCCTCCTCCCCTCCCTCCCTCCCCCCTATCTCCCCCCCTCCCCCTCTCCCTCCTCCCTCCCCTGCCTCCCCCCCTCTACTTCCCCTCCTCCCCCCCTCCCCCCCCTCCGACTTCCCAGAGCAAAATACAAGGTATATATCTAAAAAGCAATCATAAACAATCATATACTAACAATTATAAACTCTAAAATCCATCACTCTCTAGCTTATATAAAGTAAACCAATCCTTAACAATACTAAATATATATAAAAAACTAAAATAAAAGAAAACTAGCATCATTCCCATCTATGTTCTTCCACATTTCCCTATTACCTAAACATATTCTCATTTACACATCACAAACACCTATCCCTATTAACCTCTCTAGCCAAAATAGACTATAATAGATAGTTCTTACACAAATTAACCCGCATTAACCCACAAAACTTTCTTCCTCTTCCTCTGTAATAAATTGTCCATTAATTCCAAATTAAAGATTCTGTTACCATACATATCATCCCAAAACTTTTAAAAACACAACTACCACTTGTCTATAAGTATATTGTGGAAGTTCCATAGATTTCTGCTGGTCTTATTTTTTTGTCTTTTTTGAGCGTTTTAAGGCAGCACGCGTCACCCTCTGTTCTCTAATATCATCCAAAAGAGTTGCAGCTTGAACTCCTCCTGTACCCTTCTCGTCTATCAGTCCATCTTCATCCTCTTGATGTTCTCCTTCTCCAGATCCCTCTGCAGCTTCCAGAAGTGTTGATGGGGTTACATTTAAAACATTGTTGTAAAAGTCATGCGCTTGCTTCACATTACCCAAACAGTACCTTTTGCCATCATACATGAAGCTCAGCCCAGCTGGGATCTCCCATCTGAACCTTATATCCCTTTGCTTGAGCTCTTGCACAAGAAAAATAAAATCCTTCCTTCTCTTTAAAATCTTTGGAGGAATTTCTTTTAGAACCAAAACTTCTTGACCAGCAATCACAACTTTGGTATCATAGGCAGCTTGTATAACTTCATCTCTAACTTCCCTTTTTACAAAATAAACCACCACATCTCTAGGCAACTTTCTCTGTTTAGCAATCCACGAATTCACACGAAACACTTTGTCCATACCTTGTTTTATTTCAGATGCTGGATGATTCAATACCCCCTCAAAAGCCTCAGAAACCAGCTGCTTTAAATCTTCCTTAATATTCTCTTTTAGGCCTCTAATTCTCACAGCAAACTGCATCTGGTAAAATTGGGCCAGACTCTGTTCACTATCCATTTTGTCTTTTAAATCTTCAATTTCCAAAACTTTTGCTTCTAATATAGCATTCTTTTGAGTCAAGTCTTGCACTTGGTCATCCAGCACCTCCACACATTTAGCAACTTTATGCACTGAGGACAAAATGTCTGCCTTCATCTCTCTAAGTTTCTGTTCCATCCTTTCTTCCATTCTCTGCTCCAATTTCTCCAATTTCTCCTCCATCTGTGCAAATTTAGCACCCATTGACTCCAGAATTAACTGGGTATGTCTTTCAAGATCCTTCGAAGTCAATACATCAGGAGAATGCAACGCCTGCAGTAATGATTGTTGTTGCACCGGAGAATTTCCAGCACTCCGAAAAGTTCTAGGGGGAGGTTTAGCCGCCATCTTTTACTTACAATTGTGACGCACTTTCACTTTAAGTTTTAAGCAAAGTCCATCAAGCTTGAGAGTAAAATAAAATAATCTTCTTCATCTCTTCATCTTTCCCTCTTGTACTGCTCTGCCTGCTCTTTTCCTTTCATAGTCTCTCCTTCAAGCAGGGATGGTCGCAGACGCCTGGCTCTGCTCCATAAAGTCCGGAGCAGAGACGCTAGCCAGCTGGGAGCAGCCCAGGCTACGGGGGAGTTCAATCCTTCAGCCGCCCAAGCTCCAAGCTCAGGCGGCCCCGGAGAACTCAACCCCCACCTGGGGGCTCACCCCCTCCTCTTCTCCCGAGGAGGGGGCTTCAAATTCGCCCGAACAGCTGATCGGCGCTGTTTCGGGCGAAAAATCACACAGCTGAGCTGCGGGCAGCCCGGGAAGGCTGTCTCCGGCGCCACGGAGCCACCGGAAGATCCCTGAATAACTTTTCTTGTGGCTGCAGGGATTTGACATGCATTTCCAAAAGAGGTAGGGCACCAATTTGTCACATTCCCCTCCATGCCCTGCCTCAAAGTTGGTCAACATTAACGATGTCCTCCTGCTGACTTAACTTCACCCTGCTTTTTACTGTCTTCATCTGTTTTTATCTGGCCCGAGTTTGTCTCCTTGGGCTCCTCTGATTAAACGAACACTATCATTTAAGTAGAACCAACAGGAAGTAGGGCTTAATTGGTTACTGGGAGATGACAGATGTCTTGCAAGTTGTCCCACTCCATTGAAGAGGCCATGAACAAGCTCTCATTTGCCCACATCATCTCCCTCTGCTGCAAACCACATGAGCAGGAGCTTCTTCTCCTGTGTGCTTTTCAAGTTGCATGTTTGCTTATAACTTGGGCCCTCCTGATGGAAACATTGTTGTGCTAAATGCTGACTTTATGTCGTGGAAGACTGTGCTTATTCTTCACCAAACCCCAGTTCCATTGTTGGATTAGAGAGGCCAGCTTCTCTTGGAACAAGCCTGAGCTTGTTTAGTTCCCTGATCCATTGCAAACAGCCCAGGAAGCAGGTAGGCATCCATGTAAAGGAAGCCCCTGCTGTGCTGGCCAGGGCAGAGCTTCTGCAAAGGATGGAAGCGGGCACAAACAAAAAAGAGCAGGAGTTTTATTATCTATAAATGGCACAAAGGTCAGAGCAGTCAGCAGCTCAGACATTATGATCCCACTTTGCATCTGTTGTCCCCCACATGCTGATCCCAATGTTGGAGGAATGGAAACACCCCCCCCCCCCAAGGAAGCAACAATTAATGAAAGTGGAGAAGCCAGAGGCCTCCTAGAAATATTTCTGTGTCAGAATTCAAGAGGATAGGGCAGCCAGACCTCAAGGTATCCTGATGCTGGCACGAAGGCCTGTTGGTCACTTCAGTAGTTCTTTGGAACAGGTGGTAGGATCTTCTTCTTCTCTCAATTACCTCACTAGAAAATCTCCCCTGGGCCTCTGAGCGGCTGATTCTTCTTTCTCTTCATGCAAAGTTGATAAAATCCAATTCTCGTTTCATCCTCAAAGTGACTTCCAGTGTAGCCTGTTCAGACAGAAAACGGGCTCTCCCATTGGTGGTGTCCACTGGATGAGGTAGATGCAAAAGGAGCCGCCTGGAAAACAGACCATTCCAAGCTGAAATTGAGGAAGGCATGAAGAGTGGGGAGACTGCTATATCCAAAATGGACTCACCCTGCTCCCCCAGTATTTGCAGCAAGCAGCAGAAAGGTAAACGCCAGAAGAGGGGATCAGAGAGAGGAGGCATATAAAGCTCAGAGACTTTCCCAATAAGAAATTCCTATGGCCACTGTTCCATATGCTTGTAGCATGTCAGACCTATCACAGCCTGCTCCTGCTTGCTCCTCACAGCCGAGGCATCTCAAATATTATTGGAATGTTACTTTCTAAAGGCAATATAAGAATATTCTCACAAAAATAAATTATTCAGCTTACTTCTGGGGACTCCGAAAATCAAGGAGCTTTTCTTGTATATCAAGGGTAATGTCTGAAGCTTTTGTGTCTGGCAGTTTAATTTTAATCTGAAATTGGAAAAACAAAAAGTGAGGAAAAGAGATTAAGTATGTTAAATGAATCCTTTGTGCATCCAGTCTTATTTTCAATAGGAAGGGATACATGCTAGATGTGTTACGCTGTTGCTTTTCTGTTTCAAACAACAGAACAATGTTAGAGGTTCTGGAATCATTGTACAACCTCTGTCAAAGCTGGGGGCATCCTTTGACAAGGAAAAGGGAGGCTTATGGATATCCTATATTTATGCACAGCAGTACATCTCAGATATATGAAATGTTAGGTTAGATGCTTTATAATATAATGTGTGCAGAGAAAGAAAAGTTGCCAATTTTGAAATTCACAACTCCAATAATGTTGTGTAGCTTTTGGTGTGAAAAGGCTGGAAGGACCGCCCAGAGAAACATTGCCAAGAGGAACTACCACTTTGTTTCTTACCAGCATGTCCTCGCAGCAGGCAGTGGAGGGGTCCTTTCTGCTCATGCCTAGGAACAGATCCTCAGCCCTCACCTGCTGCTTGAACACAATCTCATATCTGTAAAGAACTGGGAGTCAGGTGGCTGGAGTTTCAGTGCATGCTTCAGAGAGCATCCTTTCTCAGATCGTCTAGACTAGAGGATGTTTCTTCCTCACACAGAGAAATTATAGCAACTCTGAAACCAATAGAAAAAGCTGGCAGAGCAGCAAATCAGTGGGAAATTCTGTTCTAGTTGGGTCTGCCCCCCACCCCAGCCCCGGTTTTGATCGAGCTGAGGCCCGCTGACTTTCTTTCCCCGGGTTCGTTCAGGGGGGTCATCGACTGAGGGGGCGCAGAGGGAGCCCTTCGCAGGACGGCCGTTTCTCCACCTGCGGCGCGGGGACCCCGAGGGGAAGGGGCCGCCAGGACGTACTCCGGCTGGTCCCGGGGGTCCCACGAAGCGTCGCCCGTGCTCCCTTCGGCCACCTCCTCGGCGCTCCAGATGGCCTTGCCTTCCTCGGGCGGCAGCGGGACGGCTGCGGGAAGAGACGGGGCTCTGAGCGGCGCTTCCGCGGCCTCCGGGAGCCGACGGGCTGGCTGAGGACAAGCGGGCCCTCGCTCCCTTCCTCCCGCCCCCGCCGATTCACCCGAGGCACCGCCGGCCTTCGGGGGGCCGATACTTCCCGGCCCGGAGCGGTCGCCCGCGGGGCCCAGCGCCTGCGGAGAGAAGGCGGCGGGTTCAGGAAGACAGGCCGGGACGCCCCATCGCCCGCCACGGCCCCCGCCCCGTCACGGCCCCCACCGCGTCCGCGCTGTCGCCGTTCCCGGAGCCCGAGGAGAGCAGCTCGGCCAGCGCCAGCAGCGAGTCTGCCGAAAGGGGAGCGGGCGCCGCCATGGACCCTCTCTTCCCCCGCGTCCCTCCCGGGTTGCCAGGCAACGGCGCGGCTTCCGGCGCGCTGCGTGATCGTCATCGGAGCGCGCGCGGCGGCGAGGCTGCTCGGGCAGGGTCGCGCCATGAGTCAGTTCGGCCTCGGTGCGGGCGGCGGCGGCGGCGGCGGCGGCTTCAACTTCGGGACGCCCAAGACGGCAGGAGGCAGCGGCACCAGCGCGGCCCCCGCGGGCTTCTCCTTCTCCTCGGCCATCTCGGCGGGCGGGGGCACAGGCGGGTCTTTCGGCTTCGGCTCCCCGGCCCCGAATGCTGGGAGCGCCGCGCCCGCCGCCGGGCTCTTCTCCTTCGTGACGCCCGCCGCCTCCACGCAGGCCTCCGCATTCAGCTTCGGGATGCCCCCGGCCTCGTGCGCGGCGGCTTCTCCCGCGGCGGGCGTTTTCACGCTGGGGTGAGAGGGGCTCCTTCGTCCGGGCGTTGGCGGGTCGTGGCCCTTGAGCGGGACGGCGGTGCCCTCGCCGGGGAAGCCATCCCAGCGCCCCTTCTTTATCCTCCAGGGGCAACGCGCCCAAGCTGAGCTTGGGGGGCTCGGGCGCCACGACGGCCCCCGCCGCGACCGGCGGTTTCGGGCTGGGTAGTAGCGGCGGACTGGCCGGCTCCGGCGCGAGCAGCAGCGTGCCGGGCACCCAGGCGGCGGCGGCGGGGGCAGCGGCGACACCCGCGGGGTTCGTGTTTGGCTCAGCCACGACGACGCCACAACCAGCTCCACCTGCCGCCGCCGCCGCGGGAGGCTTCAGCTTTGGCGGGGCGGCCCAGACGGGGGCTCCGAATTTCAGCCTCGGCTCGCTGGGCAGCGCCCCGGCTCAAACGGCGCCTACCGGCCCGACCTTCGGAGTTGCTCCGGCCTCCACCAACGCCGCTGTGAGCACAGCAGCTACATCGCAGGCAGCCCCAGCCTTCAGCCTCGGGACAGCGTCTACCGGTGAGAGGTCCGGGAGGGTCGAGCCTTGAACCGGGTTGTGCAAGACTAGTGGCTTGCTGCCTGTGCGAGGCCTGCTGGTGTGTCTCCATATGAGGCCATGGGAAAGGGAAGTGCCTGGGTGGGGGCTGATAAGACTGATCTTGAAGAGGCCCCTTTGTTTCAAAAGGAAGAAACACGGCACTGCATGGTGGCCCTCCTGGAAACATGCGGGGACATTGAGGCAGGAATGCCCCTTTGCTTCCTGTCTTCTCTTCTTGTTGCAGGTTCTGGCTTTGGAGTGTTGGCTCCAGCAGCTGTCACTTCCACCACCACCACAGCCTTGTCCTTTGGGGCTAAACCTGGAGGTATGTTTTGGGCTTGGGTACTGAAGAACTGTGCTGGAGCTTGCTCACCTGGCTAAATCGCCTGCTTCATTGCTGCTTTTAAAAAATATCCTGATTAGATACTATTTCCTATCGTTTAACCCAGGGGTCTTCAAAATTGTCCCTTTTATGACGTGTGGACTTCAACTCCCAAAATTCCTCAGCCAGCATTCCTGGCTGAGGAATTCTGAGAGTTGAAGTCCACAAGTCATAAAAGGGCCAAGTCTGAAGACCCCTGGGTTAACCCCTTTCAGCATCATAGTCTGCATGTTGTCCTGCTGTTTTTATGATCTTGCCTGTTTTTGTTCTTTATGCTTCGTAGAATCCCTTGGGCGTCTTGGAATTCCGCCCCCTGCCCAGGGCACACAGTTTGCTTCAGTTTTTTTCTTGAAAACCTCCCCTGATGGAACACGTTCAGGTGCTATGGAAAATAAATCTTTGCCCTGTGGCAGATTTTCAAGTATTGGAAGGCTGTTGCCTTCTTTGAGTTAAATATACTGAGTTCTTTCAATTGCTGTATTTCAGGTTTAGCCTCAAAGTCTTTTACTATTTTTGTTGCTTTTCCCTATGCTGTATCTAGTTCCCCAGAATGCTGCTTGTATTTTGGTGAACTATTCCAGGTGTGCTCTGCCCAGTGCACCACAGAGTGGTGATCTTTTCCTGGAATAATTTATTTGGCAAATGTGTGTCTGAAAAATCATTTTTTCTTACATGCACTTTTCCAACAATTCTCATTTCTCAATTTCAACAGTTCTTTTATAAGCCTTCTTTTTTTGTGTGTATGTGTCCGTGTCCCATATCAAAGATTCCCCTATTTGGAATCTTTCACTGTAGCACCATAGTAATTCAATCAGAATAGAACAGGAAGGGACCTTGGAGGTCTTCTAGTCCAGCCCCCTGCTCAAGCAGGAGACTATACCATTTCAGACAAGCGACTGTCCAGTCTCTTCTTAAAAATCTCCAGTGATGAAGCACCTACAACTTCTGACGGCAAGCTGTTCCACTGGTTAATTGTGCTAGATTCCCTTGTAACAACTGAAGAGGAAGTTGAAGAATGTCTGCTGTGTTTGGTTTATTGGTAAAATTGCACTCATTTTGTCCATGTCTCTAGATAGATAGCATGAAATAGTGTTTGGCCTAAGAGACCACAGAAAATTGTGCCTGTCTAGAAGCCGTTTGTTTTGTTCTCACCCAGGGAACATTGAAACTTCAGCAGGTGTCTTCTGCTTATCCTTTTCCACAGGTACCACTGCCACTTCGGGGGCACCTGCCACTATAGGTTCTTCTCTCCTCGGCTTATCAGGACCCACACCATTTGCATGTGTAGCAGGCTCCTCAGCTCCAGCTGCCTGCACTGCCATTAGCCTTTCAGGTAAGATGGCTGAGGGGGCAGGACCAGGTCTCTTTACAGCCTTTGCTCAACCGAGACCATAGGATGGTTAGACGTTTGGATGGTTTGGGAACTTTATCTCCCTTCGGGTCAGAATTTTGTATACTTTGCCTGTTTTTCTCTGACACAAATGATTGTAGCATTTTTCAATGTGTAATTCAGCTTTTTTAAAAAAAAATTCTTGGCCACTTAGGAACATTTGTCACTTTCTTCTGCAGTGGGTACCTCCTCGACAGGGGCAGCTCCTGTTGGGACCTTGGGATTTGGCTCAAAAATGCCTGGAGTGACCACAACAGCAACTGCTACCCTCCCCACAGCTGGTGAGGATCTGCTGAAGGAAAGAGGTGTCCTTTTGTATACTGAGGCTCTTTAAAATGGCCTTTTGGCAGGTTTGACCATCTGGTTTGCACTCCTTTGGGGGCATATTGTGTATATGCTCACGGCTTCCTTTTCAAGTCAGTTTACAAAAAGAAACCAGGTTCAGGGTGAAATCATCAATAGGAGAGAAGGGCTGCTGCTGGTGCTGCAGGGCAAAACCAGTCTTGGCTCCTCAGCCCTGGGTGGTGCTGAGTCCAGGGCCCCCAGAGCAGAGCCTTCCCTGCTCTTCTGCCCAAAGGACACGTAGGGGCTAGAGGCCCAGGCAAAGCAGGATCAAGAATGGGAAACATCCCTGGGCCCATAGTGGCTTTTAGGCTTGGTGGTGGGAATCAAAGTTTTGCCTTTCCTAGAGGCACACCCTGCTGTTGGTTACAACTGTGTGCCCACTTCAGCGGCCGCTGCCCTCCACAGTCTGATGTCAGGAACTTTCTCTCCAGGGGCTGTTTCTGTACCTGCTGCAGGATTCCTTTTGAACCTGAAACCCCTTGCCACAACAGGCGTGGCTGCTTCCACCTCCACTGCAACCACCACAACTGGCATGTAAGTTGTTTGGAGAGAGCTCCCGTTGTGATGGGAGCACCAGGTACCCTGCAAACAGACTGATGGTGGGCTGGGATTTTCCATCTTCTGTCCAGGACTCCCCCTGTGATGACTTATGCCCAGCTGGAGAGCCTGATTAACAAATGGAGCCTGGAACTGGAGGACCAGGAGAAGCACTTCCTTCAGCAGGCCACCCAGGTCAATGCCTGGGACAGGACATTGGTTGAAAATGGAGAAAAGGTAGAGGGGGGGCTGCCTACCTCTGGTGTTCAAAAAGGCAGATTCTGTCAAAGAAACAACATCTCTGTTTCTCTGTCAACGCAGATCACAACCTTACACAGAGAAGTAGAGAAAGTGAAGCTGGATCAAAAGAGGTAAGGGACTGGGCCTTAGACTAGAATTGGCTTTGGTTCCCCTGCTTCTTAGGAGCAAAGGGGAGGGCTGTCCCTAATGGCTACTTTAGGAGAAAGGGGATACAATCTGCAAGAGGCCAAGCAGCAGGGTTTTGGGCCCCATGAAGCTCTCTTTTGTCCAAGCCCTTTGAAGCATGCAAGATTTCCAATCTCTTGAGGCCAGCTTTGCCTGGCACTGGCCTTCGATCTAGCGAATGCCTCAGGTAGCACAGAAGCAAGTGTTGTCCCCGTTGCTTGCTCTTGGAGTCAAGCAGCATCAAGAACCATGTGACTGTGCCCTACTTCTGGCCTGCAGATTTTGTGAGGGGTATCAGAAATCTGAGTCAGTGTGCAGCCTCTGTGTGGATGTGTAAGTGTGCACACTTGTTAATGGCATCCTTACCGGGAATTCTGAATGGCCTGAACAGCCTATGCAGCACTCTCCCCTTCTAAAGCACTTTAGTATGCTGTTCCTTCCCTTCCCTTCCTCCCTTCCCTTCTAGGTTGGATCAAGAGCTGGACTTCATTTTGTCTCAGCAAAAGGAGCTGGAAGACTTGTTGATCCCATTGGAGGAATCTGTGAAGGAGCAGAGTGGAACGATCTACTTGCAACATGCAGATGAGGAGCGGGAAAAGACGTGAGCATCCCTGAAGGCGGGCTCTCTCGCCTCTCCTGGAGGGACCAGTTGGCTGGCATCGTGCCCTCGCCTTGGTCTCTTTTGAATGACAGTAGGAATCCAGTCCGGGTTGGTCACTGGAACCAGAGGTAGTCTTGTGCTGGAGCCCATCCTCTGGAAATTTCTCTCTCCTGGAATACATGCTTTGGGATACTTTATGCTTCGTATTTATACGGTGCCTTCCTATTGACTGACTGGTGTGTTGATGGCCGGCAATTGGCTTGTGCTGCCAAATCCTCAGCTCCTCAGTGCTTGATAAGCTTATGCTAAATCAGCACTCCTGTTGACTAAACAAGGGGCTCAAAAAGGGGCCCGTTTTTCAGGCTTCATTCATTTCCCTGGCTATCTTTGTACCTGCATGGCTGATAGTCTTAGTAGTGGGAATGTTGAAGGCTTCAGCAAAGCGGGCGTTGGTGTTGACATCCTGAAGCTAAAGGCCCTTTTGCTCCAGGTTGAATGTCATGGTCCCTCCAGCTGGGTCTCTTCTGTTGCTTCTCACCCCCTTGCCCGTTCTGTGGGAGGCAGAGGCACTGTTACGCAGCTCTTTGCCTCCGTGTGTCCTTAACCATTTGCTCTTGTGCTGCAGATACAAGCTGGCAGAGAATATTGATGCCCAGCTGAAGCGCATGGCCCAAGACCTGAAAGATATCATTGAGCACCTGAACACCTCTGGAGGCCCTGCTGACAATAGTGACCCCGTGAGTACGAGGGGGCCCCTTCAATTTTGTGCTTTGAATCATTAGTTCTGCTGGAGCTAACATTTTGGCTGCCCCCTTGCTGAGGAACCTGATGTAAATGGGGAGGAAGAAGCTCCTGTCCTTGGGTTGCCATGGAGGCAGGAGAGCCATTTCCTCACCAAAACTTGTGTTTTCTCTCCCCTCCCTTGCAGCTTCAGCAAATCTGCAAAATTCTGAATGCACACATGGATTCTTTGCAGTGGATTGATCAGAACTCAGGTATTTGGTTCTGAATTCCTAGGGAGCAGCAGTCCACCTATTTATAGCCAGGTGTAGTGTCATGGCCCTGGAGGTGTTTGAGCCCAGGATTAACCCCCCCCCACCCCCACTCCTTCAGTCTGATCTGGCAGCTGTGCCTTTCTGGTCTTCCTCTTTTACCTCTTGGGGTGCCCATATTTCTGCTAATGAGAGAGGGCACTTTTCAATCACTTGCCTCCTTTCTGCCTGTGGGGCCACAAGAGCAAGTTTGTATCTGTAGGGTGGCAGAACACCGCCACCACCCCAAGCTAGCTGCCATTCTCCATTTATCCACAGCATTGCTGCAGAGGAAAGTGGAGGAGATGACCAAGGTCTGCGAGAGCCGCCGCAAGGAGCAGGAGCGCAGCTTCCGCATCACCTTCGACTAACGCGCTGCCTGGTGCGCCTCTGCGTCTCCCCCCCCCGCTTCTTTTTCTAGCCCTCAATAAAGAATTTCTTTCCAAACGCGTCTCCTTTGCTGAGCCTTCGCCGGCCAACCGCCAGGGGGCCTCGTAGTACGTGGGATTGGGGGCGGGGCCTGGGGCGCGAGCCAAGCCAATAGGGGTGCTCCCGGCAGTCCGCGCGGCACCCCGGCAGTCCCTGGCCGCGATGAGGCGGTGAGGCGGGCGGAGGGGAGGGGGAGGGGGAGAGGGGAGGGGGCGGGGGGGGAGGGGGCGGTCCGGGAGCTGCCGGTCCCTCGTCTCGTCCGCAGGTGCGGAGCCCGCGACGGGGAGGAGGCGGCGGCGGCGTCGGAGCTGGAGACGGAGGGCGAGAGGCAGCTGAAGCGGCTGCTGCGCCTCCAGCTGGACACGGCGGCCTCGCTCGAGCAGTGAGTGGCCGCGGGAGGGGCTCGCCCGGGACCCCCCCCCCGGCCTCGGGCGCGGCGTGACGGGCCTTCTCGCGCAGGTGCGTGGCCAAGCGGCACCGCTTCGCGCCGGCGACCGTGTACCGGCCCTTCGGGGAGGAGGCCGCCGGCGCCCGCACCTTGCCGGAGTTCCGGGCCCTGCAGGAGAGCAGCGGGGAAGCGGCCTCTCTGCAGGAGCTGGGCCTTTCCGACGCCGAGATCCGCCTCTGGAGGCAGCGGGCCCAGAAGGTAGCCGGCCGGGGGCTGCGGGGAGGCCTTCCGCCGCCTTCGGGGCTGACTGCCTGGTTCGCCTGCGGCGCTGCCTGGCCGAGGTTTCTCTCCTCTGCAGCAGCTGCGCGCCAGAAACCCTTCTCGGCCAGCCCCCACCCCACCCCCGGTGCCCCTTCAAGGAACCACTCGCCCCCCCCAGCCCCCAGCCCGGCCGAGAGGAAGGCAGTTGCCCTGCTCTCTCCCGCTGCCCTTCTGCAGGAGCGGCGTCTCCCCACCCCTCTTGTCTGCTTCAGAGCCCTGGGCTTGGGGCCGCCCCGGAGGCTGCTCGGGAAAGGGTCCGAGCCATCCAGGAGAAGATGGCAGAGCGCCAGCGCATCCTCTCCCTGCCGCAGCACTTTGCAGGCAGCAAGTCCCTCAGCAGGCGTGAGATGGAGATCGAGAGGGCTCTTTTCCGTGGAACAGACCACCATTCCTTTCTGCGGATGTTGTATCGCCAAGGTATGGTGCCTGTCTGGGCCGAGGGCTGCCCCACGTTGTGCGGGGCTCGTTATTCTGTTTCCAGGCTCTGGTCAGGAATTGTCTTTGCTTCTTGAGGTTCAGATGAAGCTCAGCCCAAGGTTGCCCCTGAGACGGGCCCAATGGCTCAGCTGGATGCGGTTTATCGGGAGCTCCTGAGCGAACCACTGCCCAGCCTGAGGCCACTGGAACCACCGGAGTCTCCCCAGAAGGCACCTGAATCGTCTTGCTCTACTGCCTTCACCAGCCTTGGAGCAGCTCCATCAGCCGTGGAGCCTGTGGTGGTGACAGAGCCTGTAACGTGTGTGCCAGAAGAGGAGATTCTCCGGAGCCGCCTTTCCAAGGAAGAAATCCGCAGGATCCCCAGATTTTCCTCCTATAGCTCAGGGGAGCCAAGCAAGGTACTCGCCAGGCAGGCTGGGCTGGGCTGAGATGCTTTGCTCTTCTCTGGGAGAGTCCTGCCTGGCCTCTCGTGTCACGGTGTTCAGCTCAGCGCCTGGGCCATTGAGCAGCTTCCCCACAGAGGGAGAGGGTTTGCCTCTGAAGTACAGAACCAGGCAAAACAGCAGCCCCTCCCTGCCAGTTGTCTGGGATGATGGGGAGGCTTGGGGAACCTTCAGGGGAGAAGAACATAGTGACCCTCAGCCTGGATAGTCCTGTGCAGTGAAAGGAGGGGCCTCTTGTCCCTCTTCCCTCTTAGCAGGCCGGTACTGCAAACAGCTTCTGTGCTGGGGAGATGGCGGGGGCTACGGCAGATACCCAGCCTGCTATGAACGAACCTTTATGAATGAACCTTTATTGTCAGAGTACAACCGTGTATACATTGAGGTTAGCCGAGCCTCCCTTCGTGCTCCCACCCCCCAACTCACAGTGACAACAAACCTCCATCTTATTACACCATGTGAACTAATTGCACCACGCACCAGCCTCGCAACTCAATTCTGCATAAAGTTTATAAAAATTATTTCCTGCTCCATTTCCTCTGGGGGTTAGGTGCTGTATGTGAAAAATCTGTGTCGCAACGCTACAGTGAATGACCTGCTGCCCTTGTTCTCCCGCTTCCAAGAGAAAGACAGCCCCCCTCTTCATTTGCGCCTGCTGAGCGGGCGCATGAGAGGCCAGGCCTTCCTCACCTTTCCCAGTAAGTAGCTGGCCTCTCCGGGAGGGCTCGGCCGGGTTGGAATCTTCCCCCCCCCCACTAAGTCGTCTTCTCTGGCCAGCTGTGTCCCAGGCCCAGGATGCTTTGGAGCTGCTCAACGGGTTTCTCCTGCTAGGGAAGCCACTCATCCTTGAGTTTGGGCGGAGTGAGAGGCCGGCTTCCATCCCTGCACTACAGGAGACCAACAGCTAGTCAGACAAATCCCAGACTGTTCGGGTAGCTTGATGGCTTTCCCTGCAGATGGAGGAGACTGGAAGAAGTCTTGCAGGAGCTGTTGCTGCTGGGGCTCCTATGCGCCCCTTTGCTTTCACATACAGAGGGAGCTGACTGCATGTGGGGAGCAGGGAATAAAAGTGGGCTTGCCAAGCTACAAGAGTCATTTTGTTACACCACCATTGCGTGAGAGGCTCTGTTGACCATTTCTCACTCAGTTTGCATAAAATGCATGAATGCTCACGATTCCTCTGGCTGTGTTGTTTGGGTCCTCTCAGAACATTCTGGGGCACCATCTTCAGTCAGAATAAGCAAGTGTTGCTAAGGGATGGTGGGGTTACTTAGCGTTTGCTAAGGTCGTCTTTCTCTCTTACGGGCTGGAAAAAGTCCCTTTCCTTGGCCTTGAGCTGCTAAAGAGTCATCAGATGGATACTTAAAGCAGTTTGTGCTAACTGGGAGCCAAAGAAGCTTGCTTTGTTTCAGGTAGAGCCGGGGCCTTCAGCATACAAGATGGGTTCTTGGCCCCCAGTTTTGCAGCAGATTGACCCTTTGGAGAGAGGGGTGGGAGCCCAAGGCCCTCCAAGAAACAGCCTCCAGTTAGGGGTTAGAGCTCTGCTTCCCACCTCTCTGGGCTAGGGAGCAGAAGGAGAGGAGCGTCATTCACCCTTTGCAGCCTAAGCATCCTGCCAGCCAGGGTGAAGGAGGCCCATTGGGGGGGGAGTGGCAGGGAAGCCCATTAACTGGCCCAGAGCAGGGCTAGACAAAGGAGGCTGGGCTGTTTTGGGCTCTTTTTGAAGCCACACCCCCAGACTGGTCTATTCTTCAGAGGGGAAACCCTGAACTGCTCACAATTGCCCTTGATTCCCTCCTCCATCATCTGGGGCAAAGGTGGCGGGGGGGGGGGGGCGGGGGGGCCGGGGCATAGCAGGGAATGTGAGACTAGATGATAGGTGTTTCGACCCTTTTCCTCTGTAATAAAGTGGGGAACTTCGGAGCTGGCTGGAGTGGCTTTGTGCTTTTAATGAATTCTCACCTGGTTAAAGGAAGAAAGTAGCAGCCACTGGTGTGTTAAAGCTTGCTTAGCCAATGCTGCCCTTTCTCCACTGCCTCTGATATCGTCTTGCTCCAGTTGTTTCCCCCTTTGCATGGACAGGAGCCCTGCAGAAGCAGGTTCTTAGGAGGGGTCTCCCAATTCCACCATCTGTGTCTGCTCCAGAATTACCTCTCCTGGTTGCTTTTTTCTCTGGGTCATGGAAATCTGGTGGCCCCACCTTGGTTATTAAAAGAGTGCAGCAGGGTGTCGCATTTGCTGCTTGGATTGCCCTCATTCTACGGGGCAGCAGTAGGGAAAAAAATCACAGGTTCAGCAAGAAATGTATTGGAGGGAGTAGAGCAAGGGATTGGAGGCCTGCCCTTACCTGTCCCACCTCTTGCAGAATCTGTTGGACGTGGCTGCCCAAACTGCATTCTGCCCTCCTTAAAGTGGTCACAGGGTGAATTGTTTCAAGGAGCACTCAGGTGGGTGTAGAGAGAGAAAAAGTCCCTTTTAAGTTCTTTCACCTTAGGAACCATTTCCCCCTGGGGGGGTGGGGAGATGGCAAGAATGCTTTCGTCATCTATTATCAGGAAAATAGCTTTATTGGTTTGCAAAGGTTAATAGCGGCAACGCAACAATGCATTAATCAAGTTTTTTTTCCTAAACTGCCCTCCAAGCTTTGCCTGCGTAAGCTGTGGAAACATAAATCCACTGGACACCCAGCTGTTCCGAAAGGAGCTCATCTGTGGCCCCCCACTCCCCAGGGTGGATCAAAACAAGGCAGGGGAAACAGTTTCCACCCAAAGCCCAACTCTTGTCTCTTCCTGCAAGGAAAAACACATCGCCCACAGCTTAGCTTGCTCCTTTGCCCAAGGATGCTGACCCTTCCTCCATCACTGGCATGACTGGGAGACAACAATTTCTTTTAATAGGGAATTGCCCTTGTCATGATTGATAACTACATATCCATCCATCCACCCATCAATTCACAGGAAAAGTCTTTCATATAGAATGTCTCCTAGCTCTGGAGTTCCATCCTGGCATTTTACTCTTCTGGGACATCCTTTGGCCACATCCAGTTTTCTAGATGGCTGCTCTGAAGCCTTGCAAGGAGCGGCCGCATACTGACCCTCCAACCAGTCTTGCACTTTCAAATTTAGACTGGGCCAACTAGGCTGTAGCAGCTAGAAAAGACCTGTTGAGTTCACCGTTCCCAGCCCCCTCCCCCAACCCCGCTATTCTCAGTTCCGCTGGCCCTTCAAAAGAGGACCTTGCCAGGATGAATCCACTCCATTCATTTGGCTACTGTTTGTCTTGTCTCCCCGGCTCTTCAATCGTGAAGGGATTGGTTGATCTCCTCCTGAGCGGAGCTATTCTTTTCCCACTTGTGTTTGTATGGCCTCTTCTGTGTCCTCAGCACAGCCTCTGGAAGCTCACTGCCTGCTTGTTCTGGGAATCATAGCTTTGCTGCACTTTTTTCTCTTAAGCCAAGCCTTTGCTGGAGCTTGGATTCCCATCTAGTTCAGTATCATCCTCTTAGGGTTTTTCAGCTTCTTCACGCCTCGCTCTAGATACCCGTCTCACACTTTATATGGAAGAGTCTTGCATCAAGTCTCTGTCTTCCCTTGGACCCATTTGCCAACTCACTTTCGCCTGCTGCCTTCCCTCCCGGTCCCCCCTTTTCTCTACCCAAAGCATTAGCTCTTCTGAGAACACACGTACTTTTTAAAATCCCTGTTCCAGGACATTGCTAAATAGACCAACAGGCAAACATGCTGGTGCCAGTATATTGCTCTGGAGCAGGAGGTATAATAAGAGGTCAGCCCTGGGCCCGTTTTGCTGGCCTCCAAACAATTCTTTGGGATGGGCCAGAAGTACTTCAGGATCATCCCAATCTTGTTTCCTTGGCTCCCAGGTTAGAAGGAATTGGTCCTGGTGTTGGAGGTGCTTCTTTCCCAGTGGCCCAGACACAGTTAAGCCCCTCTGTCCCGCCTCTGTCCTTTTCCTTTATTCCTTTATAGCAGGGCTGGAAGAGAAGAGGCCGCCTAGCCCAACCCCTGCTTGAGCAGATCTTCATTGGCCAGTGAAACCACTGAGCTCTTCCAAGGCCAAAGGCTTCTCAAGCGTGGAGTACTTGAAGCGGGTGGGTGGGTGGAGTGGCCCTTTGATCCCAGAGCAGGCGTGCCCATGGAGTTATTTCATCTGCCAAGACCAGCATGTACCCACCCGCAGAGCAGGCACAGTTCGGCCTCTTCAAAGCCAGAGGCTAAATACACACTGTTGAGACCTAAATAATAGTGGGCTGTGGGCAACTTGTCATCCTTTTGGAAATCTGCAGAAGGCAGGGCAAGGGATGGGGGTCTCAACTTCTCTCAGAGGATGCTTCAGTTGCCCTAGGGACATCCCCAAGCATCCTTGGTCTGTTCTGCCATCAACCCCCTTGTTATGAGCTCCAGCAGATTGGGGTGGTTTCTTTTT
Source organism: Vipera ursinii (assembly GCF_947247035.1). NCBI lineage: Eukaryota > Metazoa > Chordata > Lepidosauria > Squamata > Viperidae > Vipera > Vipera ursinii. Next base: position 142,608 of record NC_139525.1, on the reverse strand, counting down.
TATTACCTTACCAAGGTCTCTCCCAGAAATGGTGACTGTTTCCCCACAGCACTGAATGATGTCCTCCCAGTCTGGTTTCCCACTCTGAGGCTGGATCCCATGGAACGGGAGATGGGATGACGGCAGGATTTGAGAGGTGCTTAATAGAGGCCTGGTGGGCATCCGTGACTCCTCCAGATTGATTCCTCCTGTGCCATGCAGTCATTGGGCACTTTGCTTGGTCTAGCAGGAAGGTCTTCAGAGGAAACACAGCCCCACTGGCCTCAAAGACACTGCAGCCACCGGACTGTTGACAGACAATACAACATCTCCGGCAGTGCCAAGTTGCATCGGGAAGAGTCAGGGCTGGAGTGCTGAGGATGAAAGGAGGGTTGTGGGAAGAATAAGCCTCTCTCTCTCTCTGCTTACCTGCTCAGTGCATCCAGTAAGCCAGTTTTTGTGGGTGGCCAGCCACTGCTACACATAGCCAGTCTGGCCGTATGCACTGGCCTTTGGAGGTGTGATAGCTGGCAGGGAGCTCCTGTCAGTCGTGGCCCGAGAATGATGAGGACTATAGCGGGTTGCTTGCGAGTCACGAGATGGGCAGGAGGCACAGAGGATGGCGCCGCCAATGAAGGAGATCAAAGAAGATAGGATACCCAAATATAAGGCTTCCCCAATCTCATATTTCATGCTGTCGGGCACAAGAGGGTTGTAGAAGTCACGGAGGATCACATGGAAATTCCACACAAGAGGGATGAAGCTGAGCAGTGCCCCCAGGGCGAAAGTGACTCCTCCCAGAACCGCCACTCTGTCCTTTGCTGGGGAGCTCTGAGAGAAGATGGTGCATCTCATCCCCGCCACAGAGAGAATGGCAGCCAGTGAGCCTACGGCAACGGAGGTGGCCATCATGGCTTGGGCCACCCGGAGGTCAGTGGGCAGGCTGAGCAGAGAGCTGTAGATGTCACATTGCACAATGCCTGTGCTGTGGGTTGCACACTCCATCCAGAGTCCTTTTGAAAAGCCAACAGCTGTGACGATGCTGGAGCCGATGTAGGAGCTGATCCGCCAGCTGGGCAGCAGAGTAGCGATCAGGGTGCCCAGCAAGCCCAGCAGCCCCAAAATGTAGCCTGCCAACTGGAGTCTGACTGAGACCATTCTTGCTCTCCTTGGCTATTGTGCGTTGGTGCCTTCTTGCTCTCTGCACCCTTCTTCTCAAGTGCAGGCTGGAGCAAATGTTTAGAAGACCGGGAGCTTGAAAGGAAACCATCCTGGATTAATTATTAGCTTCTGAAAAAAATGCCAAGTGCCCTTTGTCCATCCCCTTATCTGTAGAAATTACGTCCTAAAACGTAAAAGAAAGAACTATCTGTGATGATCATTAGGGCAAAGGGAGGAACATCTGTTTTCACTAGTTTAACAAAAATTCTGAGAGGCTCCTTAATGAGAAGCGACTGCTCATTTCTCAGAGGAAGAAGCCCGTAATGGTTGTGGTCCCATTTTGATGAGAAGGTGACCCTCAGCCTGTCTATGAGTTGCATGATATACAGAAGAGCATATACTCATCTGAATGAGATGGGTAAAGCTTTGCTATGTATTTTTAACACACACAGAAAAATAAACTTTGTCCTGATTTTTAAAAATCCCTTGCAAAAAGAGAAGTGTGGAGTTACTTGCTCCCACCTGCAAGTGTGGGGGAGAGGGGAGGGGAGGGGGGAACCAGCACCCGCAGCCCCTGGCCCTGAGGCATTTTTCCTCTTCAGTTCAGCCTAGCAGATAATCCCTCTCCTTGCAAGGTGTGCTTAACCTCTTCAGGACAGCCAGACCAGAGTTTTGGTGGGAAGAGTGAGAGGATGGGAGGGGGCTTTGCCGGCTCAACACACCCCTTGTCCCCTGCTTATCCTAGCAGAAGGAAGGCTTTCCCTTTTCAATTGCCCAGCCTTCTGGAGGAAATGGGATTTGGCTTCCATGCTCTGCATGCACTGATTGGCAGCAGGGTTATTGGTGTGTGTGTGTGTGTGTAAGTTTCCCACAAATGCCCAGATTTATTCTCTTGCGTTTTGGTGCAAAAGAGCCAAGGGGTGGGGTGGGGGGGTAGTGGCAGCACAGCAGTGTTTTCTGCTGCCCTCCCGGCTTTCCACAGTACAGACAGAAGGCAATGTTTGTAGCTCAGAGTTGAACTGTGAGGTCCTTGGTGCTCTCTGAGCTTGGTTGTTTTCTTGCAGACGTTCATGACGCAACTAGGGAACAACATCAGTGCATAATGACGTTTACCTAGTTTGGTAATGAAACATCTGCAAGAAAACAAACTTCGAGCACTAAGATCCCCCTCTTCCCCCCACTCCCCTAGTCTTGGAAGGCAACTGAAACGCAATCTTAGCATCTCGGGACGGTGATAAGCAGCTGCCCTATCTGGCCGCTTCTTTTAACTTCCGTGATACACAGGAAAGTAGTAATTCAGGACAATATAACCACGATGCTGGAAACAAAGGCCAAGCCTTCGAGGAGACGAATCGCGTGAGGCCTGGGCTCTCAGCAGATGCACTCGTGGATTGCCCCCACAGGTCCTTCGGGAGCCCAGTTTTAGCCTGGCTCGCCTGCGCAAGGGTGGTAGGCTGTTGGTCAGCCGGGTAATTATGGCCGTAAGCCAGCGCCACCAGGGAGCTAGGACTCGAGGAAGGAGAAAGGAAGTTGCTGACAGCCCAAGTTTTGGCCGAGCCACCTGCAGGCTCCTCTTCCACTACTCGACCAGGCTTCCAGGCGGGCAGGGGCTCCAGGTGTGCCCGGAAGGTTCTGCTTGGGGGTGTCAAGGTGGGTCCCTCAACTCTCATAAGGCTCCCAGGGGGATTGCCCCAATTGTGCCAAGGCTGGAAGACAGCATCCCCTCCCCTGGCCTCGGGCAGTCTTTGCCCGGCTGGAGCAAAGAATGAGGGCAGTTCGGTCCCAGCTGGCATGAGCTCCAGGCCGCCCACCTAGTCCTGGCAGGACTTCCCAAGCTCTGGGTTAGTGGGTGGGGGAGAACGGCTCCTCCAGGGCAACTAGCCCCCCACCAAGAGGCACGAGCAGCTGCTTCAACTGGAAGGCCTCCTCCCTTCTTCTTCCTGGCGTGGCCTGGAGGCTCCTCTTTTACTGATTGGAGGCGCAGCGAAACAGCTGGATGGGCCACGGGGGGGGCGGGAGCGTTTGGGGGAGGCTGTCTACGGAACGGGGTTTCGCCTTCCCTTTTCAGCAGCGTCCTGAGACCCTGGCCCAGAAAAAGAGAAATCCCCCGCGTCGGCCACCGGAGAGGCTCCGGCCGCCCCTGGACCACGCTTCCCAGAAGCCCAAGCGAGAAGGAAAGGCATCCGTTAGCCCACCCATCGGCTTTCCCCTTTGGAGCACGGATGGGCGTCCGGTCTGGCTCCAGCTCGCTGGACCTACGATTAGATAACGCAGCGAAGGGCCGCGGGGTGCGTGCGAGCTCCGCCTCCAGGGCGCGGCTGGCTGGGGCGCGCGGCCAGTCCCGCCCCTTGGCGCCTCCGACTGGCCGCGGCTGCCGGCTGATCTGGTGAGTTTCTGCAGGGCTTCTCGCCGCGAAAAGCCAGCGAGCGAACCGAGGTCTCGGATGGTGGTCGCGGAGCAGGGATCGTCTCGGAGAGTTTAACGGAGGGCGGGGCAGAGTGGCTGCCTCGGCTTTGCGTCTCTCGCCCCGAGCACAGGCGGCCTTTCCATTGTCTCGGCGAACCGGGTGAGGGGCGCGCTCCGACAGGCCCGATACCCGTCGGTGCTCCCGATGCCTGGAGGTGACGCGCATGACGTCAGCAGCATCCTGTTCTCGCTGCATCCCGTACGGCTCCTCGCTGTTGCTATGGCAACCTCTTCCCCGACGGCAGAGGTAAGGGATCGGAGTCCTCACGGCCTTCGTGCGCTCGAGGAAGGGCTCTCCCTTTGGAAAATGCGGGAGGCGTGTGTGTGGCACGGTTGCCGTGGCCGGCTCGCCTGGTGCTTGCTCCCACTGCAGAGTTGGGGACCAGACCCCCGCTGCCATCCCCGTTCCTTCTGCCTCGGCAAAACTCCTCGCTCAGCGCTGGCACCTGCCGGCCAAACTACGGGGGGAGGGGAGAGTGCCTGAGAGGTTGGAGCGGGGCGTTTGGCTCAGCAGTTGCGAGGTTTGTAACTGAAAGGCAGATCCTATTTGGACTGTGGGATTGCCACTCCCCTCCTTGCGCAAAAACCCTGCATTGTGCAATGTTGGGGGGGGGAGGGATTGCCGCTTCTCTTCCCTCATCTGATGTAGAACTCCGTGTATGCAGAGACAGGAGCCTTCAGGGCCCCCTCCTTCCTCCCAGCAAATCTGTCCATGTTCCTGGCACGTATGCTGCCAACACGAATCCTCAGTGTCTGGAGATGTTTTTCCATTATTGTCTGTGCTGGTATTGTCTGGAGGAAGAAGGGCAGCTTTGGTATTGGCCTGGGCAACTGGGTCTCAAGCACCTTCAAGGATGGTGGAAGGGAAGAGGAACCTGAGAATTAATGGGAGGTTTTTTAACTGGTTTGCTCTCTTCCTAACAGTTGGCTGAGACCCGTAACTGATAGAGTGAAGACCTAACATGGCAAGTAGGTGAATTCTTTGCTGGAGAGAAGCATGTTTTCCACCCATCCTGGGGAGAAGGGGCTGAAAGCCCTGCCCTAGGCCACCGAGGGCTGGCTGGGTTTCTTCTACATTCTTGAATTAGTTTTCAAATGCAAGGAGAGAAAGGGGAGGAGGACTGCTCTTAGGCTGTCCCAAGGGGAGGGAGTGTCTTGAGGGTGTTTTGGCCAGTGCTGCAACTGTCCTAACCTGAGGTTACCTTTGCAGGAGGGGCCTATTCGCCCTCACCCATGGCTTGTCTTCTCTAAGGACAGGCTAGGTAGCCCTTCCAAATGCCACAGCCCACCACTGAGGCTGATGGATGTTTAGCTGTTCCAGTTTTAAGGTAGTGCTTTCACTTTTTGCATCAAGGTGGTTGATGACATGACCAAGTGAATTGGGCCACCAGCCCACACGAGCCCAGTCCTGCCCATCACGGGTTAAGAGAATAAGTAGTACCTGCTTCTTCTGCCACTGGAAATTTAGGTGGGAGGGGAGGTGATGATCTTGCTCTGCAATGAAGCAGCAAGGCCTCCACCACAGAAGAAGAATGGGAGCTGCCAGAGATGAAGAGAGCCACAGATGGTGGCAGACGTTTCGATCATTTCCTGGCCTGTTAAGGCGGCCATGTTGGTGCCTGTCTTCCAGCCTTCCTCACAGCCCCGAAGGCCCATTCCGTCCTGAAGCGCTTTCCACGGGCCAATGGCTTTCTGGAAGAATTTCGCCAGGGCACCATTGAGCGCGAGTGCGTGGAAGAGGTCTGTAGCTATGAGGAAGTCAAGGAGGTCTTTGAGAACAAGGAGAAGACGGTAGGTGGGTCTGGGAGGGAACAACAGGGGTATCCCTTGTCTTTCACCCACGTACTCCCTTGCACCAAGTTTCCCCACTCTGCTCCCAAGTTGTGGATAAGAATCCATCTGGATGAGGGCTTCAGCTACTACAGAGGGAAATAGCATGTTAATTTCAATTGCTCAATAGAACATTCATTCCATTTGTTCCAACTGTCTGAAAAGGCTTATTATTCACTGCTCAAGAAATAAGATATAAGAATCCTTGGCTCCTTGGTGTAAAAAGAGTGAGGAGTGGACAGGTGGGCAAGAGGATGAATTTTGCAGGAGGAGAGCAAAATGGGCTGATAGTTGGGGGATTCGAAAACAAAAAAGCTATGCACCAGGTAAAACCTAAAGAAAAAGTCAGAGGACTAAAGTACATTGGGTAGTCTTGTTTTGGTGATTTCTCCAGGCATCAGGAACCATTTGTACTGCCTCCTAGTGATGGGACTAAGTGATTGCATATGAGTCTGTCTCTCTGTCTCTCTCTCTCTCTCTCTGTGTGTGTGTGTGTGTGTGTGTTGCTTGGCTCATGACACATGGCCCAAATCCTTAGGCACTCTTGATCTAATCCCTTTCAGGGACTACGGCGGGAGTGTGGATGGTTGCTTACTGGTGTCTCCCATTCTTGGCAGATGGAGTTCTGGAAGGGTTATGCCTACTCTGTCAAAGATGCCTCCAACGGGACAGACCGCTCCGATGCCATGTACGTCATGGTGCCACTGCTAGGCGTGGCATTGCTCATTGTTATTGGTCTCTTCATCATCTGGCGCTGCCAGCTGCAAAAAGTCATGCACCACCGGCCCTCCTACCCCCAAAATAGGGGCCTGGCCAGTCGAGCAGCTCGCAGCTTGCCCAGGGTAAGGGTGCACCGTGAGGCTCCTCCCAGCCAGAGCGAAGCCCACTACCAGCGGGACCCAAGCAGCCGAGGGGCTGTTGATGGTGAGTGGGGGCAGGGGTTGTCCAGTCAGCTGGCCAGGACACTTGTTGAGCCTGACCACATGGCTCCCCCCTTGTCTAGACTGTGTAGTGCCACTCCTCCCCCCTCCTATGAAGAAGTGACTGGGCAGCCTGACTGTAGTGGCAGCAGCGGCACAGAGGAGCCCAACGTGTCCTACAGCGACCCACCCCCCAAATATGAGGAGATTATGAATCCACTTCACACTCTTGGGAAGTAGCAGCCCCAGAGCTTCTTGGTCAGGTGATGCCGTCACAGAAAAGCCTTATCCTCCACCCTCATCAAGTGCTCCATGGGTAGCCGGTACCATCCACCCCCCCTTACTCCTTCTGCTGGGCTGTTGCAGGACTTTCAACTGGAGCGGTTCTGGTTGCAGGGATGGGGTGGAAAGCCCAGCTGAACTGTGCCCAGGGGCCCTTTACAGGAAGATGGTTGAGCCGCTGCCCTTTACAGGAAGGAGGCTGAGCCCCACTGCTGCAAGGAGAGGCTGCTGCAGAGGAGCATTCAGCGCCTTGAAATCCACCCTTTGGGCAAGAGCTTGGTTGGGCACTGATGGTGGATCGGGCAGGGTGGGGGCTTTGCCACTCTTCCTACCTTCCTGGGATGGTGCTGATGAGGAGGAGGGCAGATACGGCTTTTTGGTATGTATCTGACCCAGGAAAATGTCAGTCCTTCTTTTCTTTCTACCCAGCACTGCTTTGTTCAGCCAAAGGAGGGGAAGAAAGCCCACCTCTGTGTTTGCTGTCCCTGTGGAATGCTGCCTTTGTCTGTGGATTGAGCCTTGACACAAGGCCTTCTTCTCCAAAGAGAAGTAGCCCAAAGCCAAAGTGAATTGTTGTATTCACAAAGCCAACGCATTGACGAATGTCATTTTCTGATGCACCTGTTCCACTGGAAGGGGGCATGTCTGTGTCTGTGCCTGTAATTTCTGTGTGCACATGAAGGTCAGAGGAGAAGGACTGAGACTCTCCTTCCCCCCCCCCCCAGCCCCCAGAAACACAGCAAGGCATTGTCTGGCTCTCCAGGCTTAGCCTACTGGCCCAATCTGCGTCTCCCTCTCCCTGAGGCTGTCCAGAGGTAGAACCCACAGAGCCACATGCTGCCAAAGGGGATTCTAGATGGGCATCTGTGCAGGGAGCCGCTCCTGTTGCAGCAGCACTTCCTCCTCTGGTGGGATTCGGGCCCAGCCCCCAGGCCAGCTGCACTGGATGTTCTGCCCCAACAGTCGACTTTCCCCTTTGCCCCCTTCTTTGGATGTTTTTCCTGCTGAATGGAGGGGGGGGCATCCTGCTCCTCCTGCCCTCAGTGCCCTGCATCTCCCCCCACCATGCAGCCCCCTTCCTTTCCCTGGAATTCCCTGAAGATGTCTCCTTGCCAGAAGGAACCGCTGCTCGATGTTTTCACTCCCCTGGACAAAGCACGTACACTCTCTCTCACACAGACACTTCTTTCTCAATGGTGCTAATGCATAGCCAGGTATTCTCCTTGTGTGACACTGTAGGCTGCTTTACTGTATTTATATTTTTTGTTTAAACTGAAAAAACGTCATTTCTCTTGGGTAGTAGATTGTTTCTTGCACTATCAAAACCAGGTCATGGTCAGCCATGAATTGAGATGTGGACAGTGGCAAAAGGTAAAAAAAGACACAGAACATTGTAAGTGCAGTCACTCTCTTTCTGCCGTCACTGCCTGCCTTGCAGGGAGATTTTACCCCTCTCTTAAGAAAAAAAGCTGCCTTCTACGCTGGTATCAACCACCCTGAGCCCAGGGAGACTGGTGGCCGTGGCAAGTTGACCATGAGAACCTGGAGCAGGCAGATGGTCTCGGGGTCATCAGTGGAGAGAGATTGGCATCTTCCATGCTGCTAGTGACGCCTCGGGGGACCTTTCCTGAGGCTCCGATCTGCATACCAGCCAAACAGCTCTCCCTCCAGAAGTATCTGGGAAAAGGAGGAAACTGCCCAGGCTGTGCCCAGAGGCGATGGGCAAAGGACTTTGTGAGAGTTGGTGACTGCATGGTTTTGCCTGCAGAAATGGTTTGCACCAGGGATAGGTTTAAAGGCCACGTCTACTTGTCACATTCTGCTCCAATTGCTGCAGTCTAGGTCTGAGTTAGCCTTCTGGTGGCACTCCATGAGCTGGATTGTGTGACACATGTTGACGAGCAGGTTTTTGTGTGTGTGTGCTGAGGTTGCACTTTTCCAGCTTTTGGTGGGAGCCAGGCTGGAGAGGTTCTTCCCGTGAGATGGACATATGAAGGGAGCAATCAGGCTGCTATGCTGACCTCTTCCTGAGGTTAGGCACCGGTGCCAAGGCAACTAAGCGGCTTTTGGGCACCTTGGCCTGGAAGATGCTCCAGAGGAGCGGGAGGTGGGCCAGAGAGGAGCCCTTGGGCGCGGCAGGCAGGGCAACCCGGGGTGGCGCAGCTCCCAGGGTGGGAGGAAGCGCCAGGCTCTGCGGATGGGAACCACCGCCGGCTCCCTTTCGGGTCAACACACGAGAGGCCACCCGGAGCCTCCAGGCACCAGTTCGGCATCACAGGCCGGCCGGGCCAGCTGACTCGGACTTGGCACCTTCGGCCGAGTGCACAGACACTCTGCGGGCCACAGCTGGGGGCAGGTCGCACCAGGCCAATCGCGGGCCAAGGCCGCTGACCTCGGCTGCAGGGCGGCCGGCGGGCCCTGAAGTTGGGCCCAAGGGAAAAGGACGTGCCCGGGCATTTTTGTCTTCCTCGCCTTTCCCGCCTCCTGCAGTTTCTTTGTAGGATTTCTTGCCTGGTGCAAAATCTTTCCAGGGCCCTGGCGAACGGACCTTCCTGCGTGCTGCAGAAAGACGCTGTGAGTAGGCGTGGGTGACCACGCTCACGTGCAAGACTCAGCCCCATTCTTTGGGCGCTGGTGGTCTCCCCCGGTTCCAGGATCCTCTGGTGGCTATGTTTGCAGGGCTGTACAAAGGGAAGAGCTATTTAATATGGAGGCTTTGCCGGGACTGGCTGCTGAGAATCCTCGTCTGGAGTGCCGGGCCCGTTCGTGCCCGCGACCCGGGGGGAGGCCTTTCTTCTGGTGACTGAATGGCATCGCAGGATCTCTTTTGCAGGGGGCGGGAGCAAAATCCCAAGAGGCGCTCTCCTTCCTCCCAAGAGTTTGAATTGCTGGATGGCAAGGAAAAGCCTTGGGCAGTCGCTCCCATCACAGAAGGCAGGAGAGCGGGCTATGTGGTCTGCACAGCTGGACAAAGCCGATCAAAAGCCGGCTCCTGTTTGTCCCCAGCCGGCTGCAGGTGGCAGTCGAAGATGCCTTCCTCCTCTTTCCAGATGTAGGTCCCTCGAAAGCCCTTGCTGGCTGGTAAAGCAGGGATCTTATGGGATGGTGGTAGTTGGTGGAGGGTATTCACAGTTTCTATGTATTGCCACATGCCAGACTGTCCTGACTGTTCATAGAAAGGCACAAAAGCTACTCAACTCTTAAATCTGTTAAGTGATACCTGTGGCCCCAATCCCATTACTGGCAATTACAGATCAACACTTCCTTGTTAACAGGCTTGTGCCTCTAGGGAGGGGCTGCTCCAAAGTGAAGGAGAGAAATAAGCATCTCACCCAGACACTCTAGTAGAGGAGACCTTGAGGACCCCCTTGTGGGATGAGCGGTTGTGCTCGAAGGAGACAGCCTGAAGATACTGAGATTCAAGGGCCGAAAGCCTTTACAGGCTAAAGCCACATAGATTATTGGAAGCCAATGAATGTTTAGAAAACCAGTTAGATGGCTGTAACAGCTTGCATGTGCTAGTAGGTGGGCTGCCCGGTTGTGGGTTTTTGCGATCTGTGTAAAGCAGACTGGCATAGCCCAGCTTTGGGGAACGCACAAAATTTTCCTGGCTGGCCTCCACCTGGAAGTCTAGCAATAGTTGTGAATCCAGGACCTGCATAATTTCCTTTGAGGAAGTGCAAACCTGTCCAAAATTGGAACAGAGAGCCAGATGATTTTGGGTTTTACCTGTTGGATGACCTCTGCCAGTAATCACATGTGGTCATCTAAACTATGGAAGAGAGGATTGGATCCTGCATCTCCTCTGAGGGAGCAACCCCAGCTGACCTTCCTCACTGGCTGGAGAGAGCAGACCTGCTGCAGAGCGATGCTCCTGGCCCTTGTGGTGGGACCAGACTGCCATGATTGAAGGTACCAAATGTTGCAAAGAGGGTCAAAAGATTATTGTGCAAAAATACTCACTTAAGTAAAGAACCAAGGACAACAAAGGCAATGTAGCATCTTATCTTGGCATACACAACTACAGGGATCTCTGGGCTTTTTGCCAAGGGAATGCAGAAGAACTTGAAACTCTCAAAGTTATGGGCTGTATACCCTCTGAAATAATACATGGGACATGCAAAAGCAGTATAAATGATAATACAACCATTACTATAAGAATGTGGATCTGATAAGGACATGGGGTAAGTTTATTGTGGGCTGGCCTGGTAACTCTTCTTTCTGGTCTTCTAAAGAGGCTCCTAGCCTGTCCCGGCTGCCTTATAAACTGTCCTTTATTGTGCCCATATGTGGACTCTCTGCACACCACAGGAACAGCAACAATTCAGCTTGTCTCCTCTGCCTAATATGCATTTAAGAGTCATATATGCAAAGACACAGTATTATTTGCCCCACACAGAGCTGAGCAGATCACACTCATATCCAGGTCCTGATTTCTTTGCATTTTCCATCCTATCTCCAGGATTGCAATCTGACTGAAAGAAATCTAGGTAAATTGCCTCCTCCAGGTCACTCAGTAGCTGGCATTCCTCCACTTTATCCACCCATTATCTGGAAAGGGAAGCTGGAGGCAAGGTAGAAGTTGGACCCACAATGAATCCAATGGGGGCATACAATTGCTTCCTTTAAGGCAACTGATGTGTCTTCCTCCCAAAATCTATCCAGTCACCCCACCCACAGTTAATTTGTTGAATTGACCCATGGGTCCCCCAAGACCATGGGGAAGTGAGCATTGATAGAACTCACTCGCAAGAGCCCTAGGAAGGTTTCCTTGTGTGGGGCTGATGGGATCATCTTCCCTCCCCTCCCTCCTAGAAATGAAGTCTCTCTTTTTCCAACCTTCTGGGGCACAGCAGTAGCTCCAGAGCTGGGGATGGGGGCAGGGAAAGGAACAGAAGGGGTTTTCCAAGACATTAGCCATGCCTGGTGCCCTTGCTATGGGTTGAATTCAGAGAGGGTGCTTTGTCATCTCCACCCTTGGGAGAATAGAGGTGGCTTGCTGGGGATGGAGAATAAGAGAAGAATGTGGAACCCCAGCTCTCCAAAAGTGTGCAAGTGTTTGATGTGCATATAAGTGAAATGCTTCCTGGCTTGAGGTCCTCTTTTCCAGTCTTTGGGATGCATGAGACAATCACACTGGATGGAGCAAGGAAGCCACTGTGCCACATGCTCATTGAACCAGCCCCAAACGCCAGGGGCTGGTTTTCCTGACCCTTGGCAGCCAAAGTGGGCAAAATCTACCAATTGCATGTTCAGGTAGCTCAGATATAGTGTCCTTGAAGTGAGTGATACCTGCTGGTGCCCAATTCCTTTAGGCTCAATAGAGATTGTGGTGATGAGTTACGTGTGTGCACACAAGCAAGCAAAAGATGCCTGTGGAGATGTGTCATGTTTAATTCTAAGCCAATCATTTTGCTTGTGCTGTACCTTCCAGGGAGGGGCAGGCCAATGTTCTCTGACCGATGCTGAGTCCTGCTGGCCTAGTGCAGCCTCTCACAGTGCCAGGGAGCCACGTGGAGCTGTTGACTGAGGTCCCTGTTACTCTCCCGGAGGTTCTGTGTGAGGAAGCCCTGCCCATTTACAGGACAGACCTTTGATGTCACTGCAGAAGTGCCCAGGTCCCCTTCCTTTGCATCTTTTGCCCAACAGGCATTTGCGGATACAATCTGGGAAGAGGGAATTTCCAGCAAGGCCCCTCAGGTGACAGTGGAGAGGATCAGGCAGAGGCAGGGCAGAAAAAGGAAAAAGAATGCCCTGCTGGGAGAAGGAATTTCATCTGTAAGCTGATGGTTCCCTATAGTCACCAAAGGCAGCACAGGCTGCCTGGGGGGGGGGCAGTGGGTCAGTAAGGCAAAGTAAGTCTCGGGGTCATTTATGGCCTCCCCTTCTAGCTGGCTAAGCTAGCATTGGCGTCTCCCCTTTCGGATAGCCTAGAACAGTGATGGTGAACCTTTTAGAGACCGAGTGCTCAAACTGCAATCCAAAACCCACTTACGTATCATTGGGTGCCTGGTGGGCGTGGCCCATTGGGTGGGCGTGGCCCATTGGGTGGGTGTGGCTGCAGTGGTAATGGCAGACTGGGTGGGACTAAAAAGTTCAATCAAGCAATCCAACTTTGTGAGATCTTTTTTTTCCCCGTGAGAAATTGAAATTGATTGATTGATTGAACTTTTTTTTTTGCACACGGCGCCAGAGTCCTAAAGCGAAAAAGTTTTATAAAACCCAGCTGAAGCCCTAGGACTAGGGCAATGGCGCGCATACTCACAGAGAGGGCTCTGCGTGCCACCTGTGGCACGCATGCCATAGGTTTGCCACCACGGGCCTAGAAGGTTCCAGTCACAAAAAGGGGACTTCTTTTGGCTGAAGTTTAGAAACTGGCATGAGAAGAGGAGGCTGTCCTTAGGGGATCTTTATAATCAGAAGCTGGATGGCCTCTCGCTGCTGTTGACTTCCTGCACTTTCTAGGGGGATAACCCGGAGCAGGGACTTCCAAGGGACACCTGGCGTTGCTCCTGAGTTGTCACAGCGGACAGTCTGTCTCAGCTGGTTTGAAGTGCACTCAGTTCACTGGGAATGTTAAAAGGCAAAACATGCAAGGAGGGGACCAGTGTTGGCATCTTTCTCTATTTTTGCAAATCCTCCCACTTCTTTGAGAAGGCCTCTTTCCTTCATGGCTGAGCTTGTGGGAAGATCTGCCTGTCCTCCCTCCGGGCCAGCAGGAGCTTGCTCAGCTTCCACCTCTGCCTCTGTCTGGCCTTCTGCCCCCGTGCCCCAGGTCCCCAGCTTCCTTTGGAGAGAGCAGGATCTACTCCTTCAGGAATGTCCTTCAAGTGCTGCGCTTCCTGGGACTCCAACTGTTCCAGTTGCTGTGGGGACCCGGGAGGGTCCAAATCAGGTATGCCCAACCACCCTGTGGAACTCTGCATGTTGCGCACTGAGAAGTGGGTCATGTTTTCCAGGGGGTGCAGCCATATCCCCAAGGTTGACCAGACTTGCCAGGACCTCTTTCTCCGGCCTGTTCCTCCCATCATTTATGACTCTCGCCTGCCAGCTTTTTCGGTTTGGACTAGCCTGCTCCCCCTCCTGCACGCAGCAAATAGCGTGTCTTCACCTCCTCCCTTTCGTCCCTGGGAGGTGAACTTGGTCTACGATGGATCCCTGGAGGGGCCTGGCATCCTGGAGAGTGGGTCAATGATGGAGCAGTAAGGGAGAGGACCACCAAAGTGGATCTTCCCTTGTGAAGCACTGAGATGCTGCAAGAGCCTTGTTCCCTCGGCCTGAGGTGCGCAGCAATGGCCGGGTCGCTTTCTCCTCTTCCTCTCCCCTGTTTGAAATGGCAACCAGCCATTGGGAGGGGGGGCACTGAGTGTTCCTGGTCTCTCTCTGGCCAGAAGGGTAGGAAGGGAGGGTAAAGGCTGCCCTTCCAGCCTTTGGTTTCTTTTTTTCTTAATGTTTCTGTTGTAAGCCATTGGCAGGTTTTATCTTTATTACTATTGTTCTTCCCTGTACGGCTCCTCTTGGGCTGTAGAGGGAGAAAATGCCTTCCCTCCTTCTTTCATAGTCTTTCCTGGGGGATGGGGGTGTGTGGAGGTGATGGCATTGGGTTGTCCTCCCTTCCACTCTTCTCCACTCAGCGATGATAGTAGGGAGGTGCTGTGCATTTAAGAGCATGATAACATTGGAGTTCTGTTTTTTAGATGGCTCTGCACATATCCCTGCTGGCCTCTTTTCACATTCTCCCCACTGTTGGTTCTTGTGGAGATAGTAGAAAGTAGTGAAGATCAACTTGATGGAGATCTACAGACTCCATTACCAAGGCTGGGGAGTCCATAGCAGATTGAAAACACATGGAAGTGGCTCAGACAGAAACCTCCCTGGGCTACAGGAACATAAGAAGGCCGAGGAAGACTGTGCTTATAGCCACTCTCCATAAACAATAGTTTTAGCCTTCCTGTTGAGCTGATTTCTGGATCTACTCTACCTGGTGGGGCTACAGCATGGTTTCAGTGTCTAATTTGTATATAATTTTGGAACTTTTTGTTCATGATAGCTGCAGCAAGATTATTATATGCGCAAAAATGGAAAGATTCAGCACTGCCCATTACAGAAGAATGGTGAAGATGACAGAACTTGCTGCGATGACTAAATTGACTTCTTTGATCAGAGAAAAAACAATATCTACATTTATTACTGTCTGGAAACCTCATAGACTTTTTGTGAGAAACAGAAAAAAATGAACTCATGATATATGGTTTGGATGATTAAATCAGATATATTGTAGAAAGAAGATACGTTGTAACCATAGAGTAAAATTTCTAATTGTTCTTATAACTTCCCACCCAGTAAGTGTAAAAGAAGATTGTAAGCTACTTCTTTGTGTCTTTTTTTTTGTTTTACTGTTGCACTTCTGTGGCATTGATAGCAATCATGGTAGGGCCAGTGATCTGGCCCAGCTCTGTTAGCAACCTTTGGCTGCTTCCAGCATTGTGTAACTCCTCTCTGGTTAGCACCAGCCTCCTCTGCAGTCATTTTGGTTATGCTGCTCGGCATTTGTGATAGCAGGAGAAGAGCAATCATACCAACCTCGCTAGAAGGGCTGAAGGCCTGGGTCTTGTAATGCAATTTCCTGCCCAACCCACAGACGGCGCTTCCTCCTGCGGAAAGTTCTACGGGATGCTGTAGCAGCATGGATGGGACTTGCATGTCAAGGCTGGACAAGAAGATCAGCCCAAGATTCCTGGAGCAAGGCTTGCACTAGCTTTGCCAGCCCTGCCAGCCCGCTCCACCCCCAGCCAGTTTTGTTATGGAGAGAGGCTAAGAGGTCTTCTTCCCACTTGCAGGTTGTGCGGGGGATGTCTTGCACTGCTTCCCCTTAGCTTCCCACCCAGTAAGTGATTAGAGTGATGTCCCTCTCCAACCTTGCTTCAAAGACAGAGCAGAGACCTGCTTTGCAAGCTGAACAAATCGTGGGGTGTAATTTTGTGCCATCCCACAGGGGGAGAAAGGAATGGTAAACCAAAATCTCTGAATGCGCCTGGTTGTTGCTTGTTGCATTCTTCCTGGAGAAATCTTTCGGTTGTTGTCCCGCCCTTTCCTCTACCACTCACTTCCCACCACCCGCTTCTCCAGGGAAAGAATTGTTGTGTCTTTGCTAAGTGTGTTTTGCATTCTAGGTGCACTAGGGAGCCTTGGTTGATGGTGTGGCAGCTGCTGCCTCTTGAGCCTTGCCTGCTGCCATTTTTCTTTCAGATCTTCTGATTTTCAAGCTGGAAAGTCATGTTCCTCCCCAAATTCCCCTTCCTAAGACTTCCAAGTCACATTTCTAATTTGGAAGAAGAATGGTTTTGCAAAGCTGTGAGTGCTGCCAGTGGTTAATAGCACAGATTCTGCATTTGCTCCCTTCTTAGAGAGTATCTTTTGTAGGCAGAAGGTTTCAAGTTCAGCCTTGGCAACTCTCCAGTTTGAGAGGGGATTGTTTGCCAGGTGGTGGGAAGGCTGTCTTACGGCCTGCAGTCAGGCAAACACAGGTGGAAGAGATGAAGACGCAGTTCGCCTGTTGAATTTGCATCGGAGAGAATTTGATTGATTGACATACATTGGCCTTTCCAACACGTTTTGACTTTCTTGCCTGCTGGCTCAGCAGAAAGGCCCCACTTCTAAAGAAAAAAGCAGCAAACCTGCTGGCTCGAAGCGATCTGTGTTGGTGCTGGAGGTAACCTTGGCAAGCAGCCGAGTCCCTGAGCAGCAGAAAGTAGTAGAGAAGGCGAGCTCCTTTGGGCTCAGCTCCCACACCAAGTGAGCCAGAGGAAGGGCTCAGCAGCAGGTACCGTTGAGCAGCAGGGGGTCCTTCCAAACCAGGGGCAGGAGAGGGGTGTTGAAGGGCATCTTGGTTCGGCATTGGCAGCAGGGGTGAAATTCCTACAAAAAGAGGTTCGAACAAATGCAGTCTGGGTAGGCAACGCCTGGGTCTTTCTTTGGCTCTTCTTTTCTCTCAGGCTGCATGAGTGGGTCACCGAGCACCGTCCCAGCCTTCAAAGGACCTCCTAGTTCTTTGGAACACCTGACAACCCTTTGAAGCAGCAAGTCAGCCGCCCAACTGATGCCCAGCGAGAGGGTGCTCAGCACAGACTGCAGGATCACAGCTGCTGCTCCTCCAGGCCTGCCCACCTCCAATGCAGTGACCTGCTTCTGACACGGCCGTGGCACCCGACTAGTGAGTAGCAGGGGAAGGACTGGCTAAGCCTACTTAGCTGGTTGAAGGGTTAGGTTGGGGGTCTGGAGGAACAAACCTACATGGTGCTGAGGATAGTGACCAATAGCCTTCCTGCAGCTTCTTTCCCTGGCAAAGAAAACTCTTATTTCACACTTGCAGTCATTGAAAGGCTAAACTAAGGCCACTTTGGAAATGCTTTGCCATTAAACAGGAACAAAAACTGACATGTGTGCAAACGTGCAGGATGGCAGTGGAGGGGGAAGGCTGCTTTGGTTGCCAGTCTCAAGTGTGGTAGAGATAATGGATGTCAGAGAATTTAGAAATAAAGCACTGGTCAATTAAAAGAACTAATGTCAATAGTAAGTTGCACTGGGCATAGTTCTGAGATCCCACTTCTCTCCTATTGTTCCAACGGCCTCTCTTTTTCTTCAACTGACTTTTTAAACTGCTCCGGAATGACAGCAACTGTCTGTTACACACAGCCAGGCAGCTCTTTCCCTGGCACAGCAAAATCAGTACAGATAAGCTGGCTTCTCCTTTTAACCAGTTTGCTTGCTTGCTGCTGAGCCTCGGGGCTGCCTGGCCTGTGTACCCTTCTTTAACTCTCCCTCTGACCTCCCACCTCCCCCGCCCCAGGCGTCTGAATTCAGAGGGCAGAAAGGGAGCAGCGTCTGTGTGTTCTTGCAGATGGTCAGCCAGGGTAATTACTAAAAAAAAGGAGAAGAAGCCAGGATAGTTAACTTCTGAATTGCCTACCACGCTTGGCACTTCTTCTGAGCTACCTGTCCAAACGGAGGGAAGCAGTCGGAGTTTCAGGTGGGGAGGTTTTGAAAGGCTGTAAAGAAGAGCTTGGGAGCCCATCTTCAATGAGGTGAGGTGATACAGTAGAGGTAGCTGTTTCCCCTTTTCAGGAGACCTAGTTCAGTCAGGGATGTGGCTTTTGCTCATAATTGGGGGGTGGGTCTCCCCGACTCAGCTCTGCAGTGCAAGAATACGTCAAGACCTTGAGTATTTTTGCTTTGATTCATGATTATTTTATTGATAGTTCTTTTCTCTCCCACTCTAGATACAAGTACTGCTACTACTTTTGCTTTTATTATGACTACTGCTAAATTTGCTGAAAGCAATTACAAAACAAACAACCCAAGTTAGTGAGGGCTAAAACAGATATCAAAATGTCCACCTAATAGACTGTGGCAGCTGCTTCCTGCAACTGGTTTGTTGAGGTCAGTTGGAAGCTCCGTGGTGCCTTTTGGCTCATGAGCTGTTCCTCCGGCAGAGTTAGGTGATGCTCCTCCTGTGAAGCTGGAAGGTTGGGGGCTGCCTCTCTCTCCAGGCTGGTTCCTCCCATGTTGCCCTGCTGAGTCTGCTGAGGACAGGCCACGGAAGCCTCTCACAGTTGTTGTTAGGCAGGAGCTTGATGCTGATGAGGTTGTCATGGTTCTGATAGCAAAGATGAAAGCCTTTGGGAGAAGCCTTGAACAACAACGTAGGGAAAGGGGAGTTAGAGCAAAGGGAGGCCTGGGGGTGCAGCAGCAGCAAAGGAAAGGAGGATGGGAGGAAAGTCTCTCAGCAGCTACATCAGTCAAATTCAAACAAATTTTTGAATGTGAATATGGGCTGTTTTGCTTTGCCAACTTCAATAGTCCAATTTGTTTATTAACATGTAACTATTTAGATCAGAGGTCCCCAACCTTTGGGGCACCAGGGACTGGTTCCATAGAGAGAGTTTTTTCCATGGGCCGGAAAAATTGAGGGAACAGGGAATTTCAGGTCTGCACCGTGGTAGGTGCCACGTGATTAGCATCCAGTCCACAATTCTTTTCCTACATCTTTCCTTGCCAGAGCTCTCACTGAATTTACGGGGCTGTCACTTATTAAACCAACTCCCAGCTATTGGCTGCAGGGCTCCTGAGTGTTTGGAAATTTACACACAACCCTACTTTTCCTAGGACCAGAACTGATTCCTCCTCCTGGTCCTGGGCAGAAAGCAAGTGATGCCAGGAGGAAAAGGGCAGGCTGGTGGGTCCCTGGAGATGTGTGGGGACAGGACTTCCATAGAGACACCTGGGAAAAGTGGTCAGGCTGACAGGAGGAAAGGGCAGCCTATCCTGAGATGTCTCAAATTATCCTCCACCCAACATGAGAAAATGCATTTTTGAAAGCCCCAATGCAGTGACTTTGCTAAAGGAAAGTCGGACAGCAGCCTTGGCAAGATGGACTTGCCTGAGCTGATAAGCCACTCCTCTGCCAAGCAAAGATGCCATATTTCAGTGGATATCAGGAAAATTGCTTAAGATACCAGTTCCTCCAGATTACCAACAATATGCCCCCTCTCATGTACAACAAAGTCATCTTTGGATAAAGTCATAGTGAAGCACCCAACCCAGAAGCAAACATTTATCAGGTTCTTGCATGTCCAGCCAGGCTTTATTTTCCCTGTTTTCTGGAGCAGAATAAAGTTGGTGGCTTCCACACATGGAGGATGATGGCAAAGAACAATGGTGCCAACCACCAGCGAACGGCCTCTGTAAAAACCAAAGGTGACCTGGAGCAGACCAAGCTCAGCAACCATGATAGCAGGTAACTCAGGGTTTTGGAAAGGCTGCAAGACCCTCCATTTGCCAGATGGGCATCTGGTTAGATTAAGACAATGGCATTCTGCACATTTGAATGCACAGTGTCCATTTTGGTATGTGTTTGTGTGTGGGGGGGGACATGGAGTGCTGTGGTGTGCTGCAAACCCTGCTCCTTTTGTGCACATTTCTTGTTGCAGCCACATATAAAAGGTGTGCAGTTGAAGACTTTAATGCTGCTTCTGTCATTCAGATGGAATTCACTAACTGGCTGTCTTCTACTGTTAGGAAAAGGGGACCTATTGGCCCTATCTAGAGGGAACTCAGGTTGGAGAAGCTGCCCTGATGCCCAGGAAACTCACGTGACCCATGATACGGCATTTCATCAGAAAGAGCCTGCATCTTTTCCTGGTCTCTCCTCCCCTTGAACTGAAGTCTTCTCTTGCCTCATCAAAGCGAGGCTGATAGAAGCAGGACCTGGTTTGGCCAATAAACAGATCACTGGGTCCCAGAAACCTGGTTTGTAAGGCACAAACCTATGGATTCCCACTAGACTTCATTTCTCTGCTGGGCCCACATTGATGCCTCTGGGAAAGGCAGAAGCTCTTGAGGTTTTCCAGTCAGAGGCCTGTGAGACAGCAGCTCAGGGTTTGGCGAGTTACTGAGGCCTTGTTTTCATGGAAAGAGAGGAGTGGTCTTGCTGAATGTGGTGGGCAATGGTGGCCCGTTGCTTAGCTTCATAAGCCAAGGAGGACCACTTGCTGTTTGGTCTCTCTACAGGCTTCCCTCCGTTGATGATGACGATGCCTCCTCGGAACTGCAACGTGTGGCTGCCTTGGAGGATGCAGGCCACCCCAAAAAAGGAGCCCTCTCCAGGTGGGCTTCACGTGGCTTTGGCCAGCTAGGATCTGCTGGGTGGGAAAGGCAAGGTGAATGGAGCTTTCTGAAGCAGACAATGGGCGCAAGCCATTTTAGTGGCATTGGATAACAGCAGGGATTTCTTCCTTGCCCTGAAACCCAGCAGACTTTTGCCAGAGTTGTCAGGGATTCCTTCTGCATCCCTTCCTAGGCAATAGGAGGAGGTCAGTGTGTCCTTTGTTGGAAACTTTGGGCTGCAATCACTTTAAGAGTAATTCTGTAGTTTGCCTAATAAGACTGATGCAATCATGGTTCCTGGGTTCAACATATGAGGATGTGATGATGTTTCAGCAGGAGGAGTAACAACATTTGGGGGACTATAAAGGTCAGGAAGTATTCTGTTTGGACTTTACTGCTTTCCTTCTCCAGTCCTAACCAGGCAGGAGAAATAAACAACGGCCAGTTTGTTTCTCTGAAGCTTTCTGTGCCACATCTTCAACTCCAAACCAAGCAATTAACCAACCAACCTTCCTCCCTTCCCCCACCCCTTGCTAGGATAGCTCGGCTGGTGATGGCTGTCCGAGGATGGGCAAAGAAAGGTAAGAAAGAAGAGGAGAGGCCGGACTCCTTCCTGGAGCGCTTTCGAGGACCAGATGTGAAGGCTTTAGCATCAGAGTTGGCAACAGCAGGTGGAGATGGCCTTGCAGGCCAGGGGAAGAAGAAGTGAGTCTGCCTAGCTCCCTGGTGAGAGGGGGAGCTGTCTCTTCTGGGGTTGCCGAGGGGAATGAAGGAGTTCTTTTCTAAGGGGTGTCTCAAGAAAGAGACCGAAGAGGGCTGCCTTGACCTTGGGTCAGGGATGGTGGGAGAGGAGCCCAATAGTTAATGCCAGAAAACAGCTGCTGGGCATTCTATGGTGGGGAGGTGAGCACCTGAAGAAAATGAGAGGAACATGAGAGAAGGAAAGAATGCAGCCCATCTACTATTGTGAAGGTGGCTACTTGAACACCCTTGGTCCCCCTGGTAAGGGAATGGTTATGTTGCACTGAATACATTTGAGGAATGTTGCCTGGACCTCTTATGCAGATAACGGAAAGTTTGAGCTAACCTTTTGGCATTTGGCAAAATGGCAGAACATCTCTTGGGGCCAGTCCTAGCAGCCGGCATCTCCAGCTCTGCTTAGTCCCTCAGGGGAGCCTCATCTCACAGGGCAGCTGCCATCTACCAACTCCTATCATTAAACACTGCCCAGCAGGCCCCGGCTGCCAGGTTTTGTCAGGGCACTGGCTTTATCTGGATGGCATGCTCAGGGCTTCTTTTTCTGGGCAGCCAGGGAGGTCTTGAAATGCCACAGAAGCAGAATACAGAATAGCAGATTTGGAAGGCACCTTGGAGGTCTTCTAATCTAACCCCCTGCTCAAGCAAGAAACCCTCTGCCATTTCAGACAAGTGGCTATCCAGTCTCTTCATGAAAACCTCCAGTGTTAGAGCATCCACAACTTCTGGAGGCAAGTCGTTCTACTGGTTAATTGTTGTTACTGTTAGGAAGTTTCTTCTTAATTACAAGTTGCTTCCCTCCTTGATTGTTTTTCATCGATTGCTTCTTGTCCTGCCTTCAGATGCTTTGGAGAATAGGTTGAACCCCCCCCCCACTTCTTTGTGGCAGCCCCTTAGATATTGGAACACTGCTATCATGTCCTTCTTTTCATTAAACTAGCATACCCAAGACCGATTGTAGGGCAGTGAGTCATAATCAGCCCCAGAGTCCTCTCATTATCTGTCCAGGAGGTGGTAGACAATTCAGCCAGAGACTGGCGCTGTCTCTTTTTTCCCCTGGGCTAACCAAGGATGTGCTTTACTGAAGCCAAGGCAGCGGAAGCTGAACAGCAGTGTGGCAGTGGCTGTGCTTCGGCTTCCTCTAGTCACCCCCCCTCCACACCCACACACTCAGCCCTCCCACCCTGGGGGCCCTATCCAAATTGGAACCGGATTCTTCCTCTCATCACCCCTGCCCTCCCAGTGCAGCTCAGCTCCTTTAAAAGAAGGTTTTGACTGTGTTTCCAGGAAGAAATGGAAAGTCCTTGTGGTGGACCCTGCTGGGAAGTGGTACTACCGCTGGCTCCTGGTTATTGCAGTGCCAGTCCTG
This sequence comes from Vipera ursinii, assembly GCF_947247035.1. Lineage (NCBI taxonomy): Eukaryota > Metazoa > Chordata > Lepidosauria > Squamata > Viperidae > Vipera > Vipera ursinii. The sequence goes on along the minus strand of NC_139525.1, from coordinate 120,180 downwards.
TACAATTGGTGCGTGCTGGTTGCCAGGTGAGTGGGGTATGTGGTTGTCTGGGCCCCTGTTTGTTTCACTCCTGCAGGGCCTGCCAGCCGAGCAATCAAGCAGGCTCCAGCAACTGCAGAGTGGAAGAAAAGATGCCTACATATGCCCTTTCCCAAGCAATATTCTGTCCCAAATGTGACCATCCACCACTGGAGACCTGAGCTGGCACACTCAGGCCGTCTCCTTTCTTACCTGCCATGGTAGCCCTCTTCCACTGGCTGCAGAGGAAGAGAATGCAGGGGCAGAGCTACTTTCAGACGTGTCAGTCATCAGAAGGAATGTTTTGCTGGAGGACAGCTGTCATCTTATGATGCATGGAGACACAACATCTGTCCCTGGAAATTGTGCTGGTTGTCTTTCCTCTCCTGCCCCCCCCCCAAAAAAAAAAATCAAGGAAGCTCCTGTTCAAGGCAAGGGAGGGTCAGCCAGTTCCCTGCACAGAACATCCAATTGCTCGGTCCCACCACTATGGATCCACTCTTAACGAACTGATTTCCAGCCTTTAACTAATCTTTCCTTCCTAGCAGTTTTCCTGCAAGCGCAGGGCCCATTTTTTTCAGATCAACTGAATGTTGATACATTTGATCATGACAGAAATTGACTGGCCAGCCTGTAGCCAGAACCTGATGTTGTGGAGTGAGAGGGATCGGCCCAAAGTCACCCAGATGGCTTTCACATCTAAGGAGGGACTAAAACTCACAGTTTCCTGGTTTATAGCCCGATGCCTTCACCATTAGACTAACTGGCTCTTATTTTCAGCTTTCAATGAAGGTGCACAAAATACCCCTTGAAGAAGGTCCACCCTATGGCAACCATTCGCCTGTCTTTTCTTTGGACAGCCCTGCCCGGTGGCCCCATGGTCTCTGTGCCCTGCTTGTCATGGGCTCTTTAAGGGCTTCCTGAGCAGCATCTCAGCTCTGGTCTCTTTGCAGAGCCTGTTTCAATGAGCTCCAGAGAAGGTACTTGCTCTGTTGGCTGCTCCTGGACTACCTGGCAGACAGCATTTACATCTTGGACATTGTCATCCGGATGAATACAGGTGAAGTAGAAGAGGTGGGATCTGGACTGGGAAGGGTTTGCGCTCTTTCTGTAGTTGAGGGAAAGATGCCTGTCTCTCCAACAGGCAGAGAATGATCCTGAGAAAGTAGATCTCCTTTCCTGGAGTTCTGGGGGGAAAAAACAGTGAAAGATTTATCAAGCATTATTACTAACAATGATCAAACTAGGCAGTAGCGGCCATCATAGAAATGATTCTGCCCTGCTAGCCAGCTGAATTAAACTGGGGCACTTGTAGCTTTCAATATCTTGTCTCCCCACCCTTCATTACTGTGAGAATGGAAAATGTGTGATCCAGAGTAGCTCTTTCACTGATCACAGGCAGACTGTGGACCCTGGCTATAAGGAACAGTAGCACAGAATGATGTACATAGTACGTATTTGAACTGGTCTTTGTGTTTTTCTTGGTAGGTTTTCTTGAGCAGGGATTACTTGTTAAAGACTTCAAGAAACTGCGTGCTAAATACATTGCCACTTTGCAGTTCAAGCTGGACATCTTATCCATTCTGCCTACTGACTTGGCATATTTTGTGGTTGGCATCCATCGGCCTGAGTTACGCTTCAATCGGCTACTCCATTTCCCTCGCATGTTTGAATTCTTTGATCGGACTGAAACGAGAACCAGTTACCCAAACATCTTCAGGATCTGCAATCTGGTGATGTACATTTTGGTCATCATCCACTGGAATGCATGCATTTACTATGCCATCTCCAAGGCCATTGGCTTTGGAGAAGACACCTGGGTTTATCCAAATATCTCAGATCCAGAGTATGGATATTTGACAAGGGAGTATGTCTATTGTCTCTACTGGTCCACACTGACCTTGACTACCATCGGTGAGACTCCTCCCCCTGTGCGTGATGAGGAATACCTCTTTGTCATCTTTGACTTCCTAATTGGAGTTCTCATCTTTGCTACTATTGTGGGAAATGTGGGGTCCATGATCTCCAACATGAATGCCACCAGGGCAGAATTCCAGGCCAAGATTGATGCTGTCAAACACTATATGCATTTCCGCAAAGTAAGCAAGGAAATGGAAGCTAAGGTGATCAGGTGGTTTGACTACCTTTGGACCAACAAGAAAACTGTGGATGAATGGGAAGTGCTCAAAAATCTTCCTGACAAACTGAGGGCTGAAATAGCTATCAATGTCCACCTTGAGACACTGAAGAAAGTGCGGATATTCCAGGACTGTGAGGCTGGACTCTTGGTGGAATTGGTGCTCAAGCTTCGCCCTCAGGTTTTCAGTCCAGGTGATTATATTTGCCGGAAAGGAGATATTGGTAAAGAAATGTATATCATTAAAGAAGGAAAGTTGGCTGTGGTGGCAGATGATGGTATTACTCAGTATGCCTTATTGACCGCAGGGTGCTGTTTTGGGGAAATCAGCATTCTCAACATCAAAGGAAGCAAAATGGGGAACAGGCGAACAGCAAATATTAGGAGCATTGGTTACTCTGACCTCTTCTGCCTGTCCAAAGAAGACCTCATGGAGGCGGTGACTGAGTACCCAGATGCCAAGAGGCTCCTGGAGGAGCGTGGCCGAGAGATCCTCACTAAAGAGGGGCTGTTGGATGAAGCAGCGGCGGCGGAAAGCATGGAGGTGATGGATGTGGGCCAGAAGCTGGACAGGTTGGAGACCAGCCTGGAGACGCTGAACACTCGATTCTCCCGACTCTTGGCTGAATATGATGCCACTCAGATGAAGCTCAAGCAGCGCCTGACTTCTCTGGAAATCAAACTGAAGGAAGAGAAGCAGGAGGAGCTTTTCCCTGAGGGTTTTATCAGCCCACTGGAGGAAGAGGGAAAAACTGACCTTTGAAGTCTTGCTTCCTACCCTTTCCTGCTCATTTATTTTACTTACTTTGTCTGCATGTTACTTATTCCACCAAAGTGGCTCTCTTCTGATTATCTGACCACAAGATCCATTTCCAGACTGCTGCTCTTTACACACCTCTCTCCTCTTAGAGTGACCTTACAATTCTCCCAATGGTTTTCTTCTTTCACCAATTAATTTACTTAGATAATGGAGTCTTCCTTTTTCTTAACTTCCATTTCTTTTCCTAGCCCCCCTTGAGATGAGACTATGCAGGATCTTAGATGTTCATTCTGAAAAACAGTTGTGAAATGGAAAGTAGATCGGGCTGTCTTGCTCTTACTTTGGCCTCTACTCTGGTGACAATAATCCTCCTTATTGAAACATCATTTCACAATTGGTGACTAACAGCCGATAAAAAATTCCCAAGTCTTCCTGTTCTGGAGGCAATTTCCAATGGAATTCTATTGCCTATATTATTTCACAGGCAGAAGGAAGGAAAGCATGTACACATACTTCATGTGAGTGTAGTGTATCAGGACATAGAATCGTCTCTTTAAGTGAAGTCTGCATAGTTCAGAATTGCAGAGAGAAGCATGTGCCTAAATATCCTTGAATTCTTCTTCTCAGTTTTTGCTGCCTGGATCTTTTTCTATTTCTTCTTAACAGTGAAGCTTCCTGCTATCTATTCTCTTTGTTTTTGAAGATAATGAAATTTCTTCTGGGGTAACGCTGCCAAAAAAATGCAGCACATCCTGGCAGGAGTAGGTGTTTAAGGATTATCTTCCCGTATCTCAGGCAGTCAGGAAAGGCCTGGTTCAGAATCTTTCCTGGGCCAGCCATCCTTCCTCATACTTAAATCCAGCTTGAAGAGGACCTGAAATTAATTGGGAATAGTTGTCCAATGAGAATAAATATTGGTTGGTTGAAGCCTACAGCTGCCCACCAGATCCCCATGATTATAGCCCTGTCCTCTTTTAAACCAGGGGTCCTTCCAACATCATGGATGGGAAAATTGTGTGTTTTGCAGGAATCGTGAATTGGGTCCATGTAGTGGAGTTGTCTGTAAGGGCTTTTGCACAATGCTTCGTTACCTGATCAGATTCAGTCCTTGGCCCTAACAATAATAGGAAAATCAGCACTTTGGCTAAGGAGGAGAAACAAGTGTTTGCACCCTTGTGTAACACTTGCTTGGTCTACTTGAGGTGATGCAGAAATGAGCTGCTGTCCTGCTTTAGAAGCTGGTAATGAAGAAGAAATTCTCCCATGCAGCTTTATAAAGAGCAGCTGGATTCCCCCATCCCCAGAGCTAACTAGAATTGGAAGCAGATCAGGCCAGCTGGAAGTCATGCAGGTTCCTGAGAAAAAGGCACAGGTGAAAGCAATGTGCCCAAAGTCATTTTACATATTGCATTATTTTTAGTATATTTTGAAAGATGTCTGCCTTGATATAAGAGAGTTACAGGGTTCCATGTCATACTTTTTAAAAAATAAAGTACTCATTGTCAATGATATGGCTGATTTATTTTCTTGCTGACTTTCCCTCTCTTGTAAGTGGAAAATGGGGCAGTGAAATTGCTGAAGCTGGTCTTTCTAAAGCTTTATTTACCCAGCAAATGGCTCAGAAGAGCAAGAGAATTCTAGAGATGTCAGAAATTGGCTTGTCCACAAAAGGAACTGTAGGCCACAAGGGGGTGCTGTTGGCCTATAAATAAAGACAGGATTTCTAAGAGAATAACATCTCTCTCTGTCCCCCCCCCCAAACACACACTCTCTCTCACACATACACACACTGCAGTTTGATCAGGAGCAAACTTGCAATAATCTCCTGCTTTTTCCGGAGAGTTGAACCCATTCTGTAGATAGATTTTCTCTAATGATGGTAACTTGCCTGATTACACATACTTCAGGTGTGATTCTTCCATCTGGTCAACTTCATACCATACGAGGATGTTCTGAGGCCACATGTTTACAGAAGTTTCAGAAGTATGAGCGTCACAGATTTGCAGGATAGACCATCCAGAGGCTTGCCAAGCCTTTCAGCAGGCTCAGGGCCTCTTTTAAAGCAACCCATTCTCATTTGCCCATGGCAAGGGACAAACTCCACTGAGTACAGGCAAGAGTTGCTATTAAAGGGTGCTGATTTAGGCATCGAAGCATAAGTACTTCCCTGCACTAATTGGATCTGCAGATAATTGACCAGTGACCCTCTTTAAAGTGAGCTTCTACTTCTGGGTAAGGAGGATGCAGAGGTCCATCTGAAGGAGCATGCTGAGGGATCTGCTCATTTTTTTTAGAAGACAAAATCACCCAGATTCATCCCTAGTTAGTTGCCAATGTGGTTGCTGGGCTGGTGGAGGCACCTGGGGCAGGTTCTTGCCCAGTTATCTGGGAATAGTTTGACTCTGTTGCTCTCTAGGACAGGATTCTAGGGAGTATGAACACAAGCAACTGTGTTTTAGATCCATGCCCCTTCTGTCCTGTGAAAGTTTCCTGGGAGGTGACATGCAGGTGGGTTCTAGCAGTGATTCATGCTTCCTTGCTTGTGCGCCTGCTCACGGTCACTAATGCCCTAGTCATCTTCTGTTTTGACTATTGCAACATTCTCTACATGGAGCTGCCCTTGAAAAGTGTACAGAAGCTTCAATTGGTCCAAAAGTGGTTGTGTGCAGGCTAGATGGGTACATGTGTCACTGGTGGGAGCTGCCTTGACTGCTAATTTGCTTCTGGGGCCAATTCAAGGTGCTGGTTGTCATCTTTAAAGCCCTACATGGCTTGGGACCAGGTTATCCGAGGGACTGTCCTTTGCTAGTCACATCTACCTGACCCACCAGAGCGGGGAGGGAGGGAATACTATGGAGCCTCTCCCGTAAGGAGGTCCATTGAGCAGGACCAAGAAGTAGGACCTTCCTCCCTATGGAACATCATCCTCATGGAGATTAGACTGGCCCCCACTTTGATGCTCTTTCAGAATGCCCCAGAAGATCTGGTTTTGCCAAAAGGCCTGGGGAGCTCAGGGTGGGATGGAGCCCATCAGGTGACTTATCTCATTGATCATTGTGGGGGGAATTATTTATTCACATTTATTTATTGGATTTATGTGCCACCCATCTTGGTTGGAGGTGACTTTGCTTTTTTATTGTTTTTACATTGGGTTTTATCTTTGTAAGCTGCCCAGAGACATTAACAGTGAGCTGAGCAACAATATCAATTTTCTTAAATAACTATCTGTGAAGCTATCTTCTCTCAGCCCATTGAGATCATTCTTGTTCTGTGTTACTTCCTGGTTTAATGGGAATTTTCACTTCAGTCAACAGCCACAGTGGGAGACATCTACACCACAAGACTCAGCAGAGAAGGGAGAGGGGCAACAGGAGCTATTTCTGCTTCAGGATGGCAGAAGAACAATAGAGGCTTCAGCTGGGGGGGGGGGTGCTGTGCTACAAGCATTTGTAACATCTACTTTGTTGCTTCTGCTGCTATTGTAATTCCTTCCCATTTGCCTTGGGGATGAAATGTGAATGTTACGTTTTTACTGCTCAGTCCCTCATGACAGAATAATGCCAAGACAGTGAACAAATCAGGCTATCCATTTGCACTAAAGATAGTTTTAAAAACAAACAAAACCTCACCCAGGAGGAAGTTATTTCAGCACTCTGGACAGCAACTGCAGGCCGCAGCTGCGGGAAGGCTCAATCCCAGAGGGAAAAGGGCCGCTCCAGGCAGAGGAAGGCTCCAAACTGTCACAAAATAAAGCACAATAAAGAAAATGAAATAAGATGCTTGACTCAGTCTGTTGACCCACCTGGGCTTGTTTTAACTTTTGTGAAGGCCAGGGTCACCAGAGAATCAGGCAGCAGATTTGGGAGGGAACATAAAATGAACTATTGCATTCCAGGGTTAATCAAAGCGTGGGGCTCATGGGAACATGAACTGATTGCAGGGGGGGGGAGTATTTTTCATCCAGTTTCTCAATGAAGAACCTTAATAGAAACTTTTCAAAGCATCTGAATATTACTTTTCTGAAGCTCTTGATATTAAATCTTGATGCTGGAAGAGGCTAGAAAAACTGCATCTCAAATCTCAATACCTTTAAACCAAGAGCACTCTTCATGGCTTTCATGATGATTTCTTTACCCTCGGCAGAGGTGGGAATACAAATTGCTCTCAGTAGGATGTATGGCCAGTCCATGTCCAAGTCTAGCCTTGAAGGCCAAAGGAGCAGAAAATCCACCAATTTATCACACACGCTAAAATAAGGCAAATGGGAATTAACATCTTCAAAGCAATTCTCATCCAGGATAACTGAAACCTCTTTAGATGTTGAAGATTTGGAGGCTGGGGGAGAAGGTTGAAATTCTGAGGATCTATAACATACCCTCCCTTCCTGCCTGTGGCTCAACTGTTTCATTAATATAGCTGATGTCTTGGGTTTTTGAGTGTGGTGCAAACTCAGCCTGTTCAGTCACAGCCAGATGCCAGGGCAGCCGAGCAGAAGTGCTGAGTCCCAAGAGGAATCAACCAGGGGCCCAGTCTGCAGCAGCCCTTTCTGGCTTTGCTCACCCAAGGGCCGTCCTCTTGGGGATTTAACAGCCTGGCTTTATCTGCCTTCCTCTAGAGCAATCATGGCAAGCCTTTCAGAAACTGAGTGCCCAAACTGTGACCCAAAACCCACTTATATATCATTGGGTGCCAAGTGGGCATGGCCCACTGGAGGAAAATTCCACTTAGTGTTAGGTCACCATGAACTCATACAGCAAAATGGACATCACCAACAAACTCAGAGTGCTTGGGTATGGTTAGGAGGGCACTTACCATGTTAGGCTGCCCTATCTATGTTTCCTGGTAAAATACATGGGAAAATCCCATTGGAGGAAAATTCCACTTAGGGTTAGGGTTAGGTCACCATGAACTCATACAGGAAAATGGACTTCGCCTTTTTTTTTTTTTTGCACACAGTGGCGGAGGCCTAAAGCGAAAAGGTTGTATAAAACCCAGCTGAAGGTCTAGGATTGGGGCGACGATGTGCGTGACAACAGAGAGGGCTCTGCGTGCCACCGATGTCATGCATGCCATAGGTTCGCCTTCACAGCTCTAGAGCCTCCACCAATGGCTGCTCTGTTCTGCCAAATTCCATCCCATCTGCTTGTGGCCTCTTGTATGGGGGAAGCAAGCCCAATCATGCTTTCCTTCCAGACTGGAAGCACCTGTCCCAGTACGCAAGGATGGCTTTGTTATGGGCACAGGATGGCCTGGACCTGATCTCAAGTTTTCACACTCAGTGTTTTAGTTTTATATACTAATGTATATTAGCCATTTCTATAACAAATCTATTCAGCAAAACCCAAAGTTTCATATTTTTCAATATCATCCAGAAGTTTGCCAGTTTGGATCTTAATATTTTGGGTAAAGTTGTAATGTTTTTCATGCAATAGTGGAAGAGAAGGCTGCACTTTTTTCAAATTTGCAGTTTGGAGGCAAAGTTGAAAACAGTTCAGGTATATTGTAGTATAGGCTAAATCTACTAATAGTTATTGGCCATGGGAAAACTCCATATTCAGAGGCTATCTCTGGTTAAGAATGCGGTCCAAGGGAGATTATTGTTCTCAGGCCCCGCCTATTTGCTGCTGCTGCTTGCAACTGAAGAAGGGTCTTTTGCCGACTCTTAAGGATTCCCTGCAGTCCCTCGCAAGAAGCACATGGCAGAGGAAGGGGCAGGCAGATGAATGAGAGAGTAAATGAAAGTGGCTAGATTTTGAGTCCAGATAAATGCCGTTTTGACTAGGTGGGCTGAACGACCACCCATATCTCCATAAAAATGGAGGATGGTGGAGCCAACGTCTGCCATCCCAGCTGTCTGCTCTCCACCCTTGCCGGTGCTCCCGGGGTGTTTCAGCTCCCACCAAGAAGGCTTGCAAACAGCTCGGGCCTTCCCGTTTCCTCGAGGGCAAGGCCGCTGCAGTCCAACACAGGAGGGTGACCGGAGGAACGGATGTCGCCCAATCCGAGCCCCTGCTTTCCTCTGGACTGGTCCGGAAGGCCAGGATGACCCTCTCCCCAGGTCTCACTTTGAGGGTGGGCAACCAAATTTCATTTTTGATGTGTGCCGTTGTGCCCACAGTAAAAAAATGACAATAAAGATTATCTTGTCTTGTCTTGTCTTGTCTTGTCTTGTCTTGTCTTGTCTTGTCTGATTCTGATTCTGATTCTTATCTTAATCTCTCCGTGCAGTCAGGAAGGAGCAGGAGGGGAGGCTCTGCATCGCTGCTCGAGGAAGCCAGTCCCGTGAGAGCCACAATGCTGAGTGACAGAGAAAATAGGGTTCCCGCCACCTGGTGGACCTAAAGAACACCTAGCCCAGCAATCCCAGGTTGTTGGATCTGTCCCCCACCCCTTCAGACATCTCTTATTCTGGTTTGAATTGGAGATCTCCTTTTGCCAGACTCCACTGGCCTAGCATTGCTGTAGGACCCAACATTGACTTCCACAAGTGCCAGTTGACCCATCTGTGTGTGCTAGGCTGCCATGATTAACAACCTCTTTCATCTGCCCAAGGCCAGAAGGCCAGCAGACTCATTGGGGCAAAGGCTCCTGTCCACCCACAGAAGGGCGATGTGGACAGACTCTTCCACCATGTCTGTGGGCACTTTCTGGCATGGAATGGGGACAGACATACCTGGGAGGATTCCCAAGTGCAGAGAAACAAACAATGGTGTCCTGAAGGGGAAAAACTGCTCTCCACAGCTGGGCTCTTCCTCTCATCAAAGGCAGCCAAAGGGCTCATTGGCCTTGGACTTAAATCTGCAGCCAAGAGGGTCTCCCCACTTTCCCCCCAAGTTTTTGGCCAGCTTCTCCATTCTTCTGTACTTGCTAATTTTTGAAATGTAGAAATCTGTAGACTGGTGTTTAGCTGTTATCACCATCAGCTGTTAATATTTAAAATATAACTAGTTGTGAAATGTACTCTATCACTTTCACAATTAATTACACTTGATAATAACTGTCTTTTGTGTCTGGAATGCCCAAGACACATCAAGATGTGTCCTCTGGGAGTTTTTCTGCTAAGGCTTCTCCTCCTCTCATTTATCCCTCCTTGGCCTTCGAGGGATAATCAGTCCAGCATGTTTATGAGGGAGATGCAGGCACAAGTGCCTGGAATGTTTTCTCTGATCCCTTGCAGAAAAGCCAGTCTTTGAGAATTGGCCCACCCTTAAGGGTCATCTTAGGAAAGAATGCTCCACCTGAATTTGAGAACTAGAGGTTTGCTAATTCAAAGAAAGATTGGGATATCTTCTCTGAATGGTTCTTCTTTCTGTTGACAGTACTATGAAGATTCTCAATCATATAGGTTATGGCTGTCCCAAAGGTGCTTTTCAAAAGCAACTGGACTTTCTTGGTTTTTGTCCTTGAAAATGTTTCACTTCTCATCCAGGACTGAAGAAGCTTCTTGGAGAAGTGAAACATTTTCAAGGATAAAACCAAGAAAATTCAGTTGACTTTTAAAAAGCACCTTTGGGTTGAAAGTACGGTTCCTTCAGTCCCTCCTGCTGCTCTGGGACATGCCGAGGATCTTTTCTGCTCAGAAAACCTGTACTCTGACCTTGGTTCCTGGAACCTGGCAGTCATGCCTCTCTGGCACTCTAAGACACGGATGGACCATCTATCATAAAATGTGATGTTTTGCTGTTTTCTTGGATTTCCACCAGGAGTTCCCAACAAAGGCCCTTACTTTGCAGGTTGGATGCAAAGGGTGTTAGAATGCCTGGTCAAAAGAATCTTCTACTGCTAGCAGTGTTTGCTGAGCAAGCTGAAGTGCAATTTTTACCAAGTTCTAGCAGAGCTGGGTAGACAGAAAGCCGCTTGAATTTTGCTAGTAGAGCCAGCCTTTGAGGAATAGGGTTATCTACAATCTTAGCCTGTTTGATTCTGCTTCTGGATTCTGTACAACTAAGTTATACATTTGAAAAAAAAGATGAGCAGCCTCAAACAACAAGAACAACCAAACCCTCAGGCACAATGGCTGAATCTCCAGCTCACACAGCAGATGGCATGCCAAGTGAGGCTTGGATACCTGAAAAGTGAATGCCAGGGCTACTGGCTGCCATGGTGCATCACTGATGCTAAAACTCTCAAGTCAGTGGCATTCTGGTGGACTTCAAATTCTTGTTTTAAGCATAAATAATAATAACCTTTGTAGCCTGTCTTGCAGCCACCAACCAGGTTATTGCAATTATCAGAACTGAATCAAGGGATGGGCCCCCTCTTGATTCCTGAAGAACAAAAGTGGATGAAGTTGGCAAGGATGGCATTTTGTTTTACTTCTACTGTAGTTAGCTAATTGGTTAATTATTTTGTTCATTTCAAGATTTCTGTCTTCCTAAAAGACCTCGCTGTTTTAGTAAAAAAACTGGTGAGAGGGGAAAGACTGGAAAATTCACCCTATATCATTTTCTCAGTTACAAGTAGTCCTCATTTTGTGACCACCTCATTTAGTGACTGTTCACAATTACAATAGTGATGAAAAAGTAAGTTTGCAACCAAGCCTCACATTTACAAACTTTGCTCATCTTTAAAGTAAAGTTGAAGTAAGATAATAAGTACAATCATGGTTATACTTTGCAACTCCTTCACTTAATGGTTCAAGTTGTGGTTACTAATAAAGGACTACGCACGTCTTCCTGCCTCCACTCTGACTCCACCAAACATTCCCGGAGTGGGAAGGCCTGCAAGGGAGTCCTGTAAACACCTGGAATCATCCCTGAATGCACATGACAAGGAGCAGAGAAATGGGGATGGAGGAGGGCTGCCTTTCCTTATCCTGGCAACAAATGTTTCCAGTCACAGAGAGTGAAAATAGTGCTTGGCTCTCCACCATCTGCTTTGATTAATGGAGAGCTCAATCTGTGCCCAATACCCAGTCATGCCCTCTGATCTGTGAGCACTACAGAGATGCCGGGACAAGTAACACGGCAGAACAAAGCAAAAACAAGCTTTCTAGCTAGTTTTTGCAGACCAACGCCTCATGTGCCACCATTTGACTTCATGTTTTAGTAGACAGGTCCTTTGCTCAGTTTGTAAATTTTCTGAAAATGACACAATTTTTCCAGAAGTCCCCAGGTTTTGTGCCTATTGTGAATGGAAAGGTGACGTCAGTTGAAATCTGTCCTCCCTTAGCCATGAATTTGCTCTTGGCAGCCCTGTGTCTTTTGGGGGAAAAGAGAAATGTATCCCTCCCAGTGACTTTACTTGATAGTGAAAGGAACAGCTATTCCTATTTGTTTGTTTATTTATTTATTTATTTAACAATATTTATAATCCACTCCAATCCAAAGGGCCTCTGGGGAACAAACAAGATAGAAACAATAAAGGAGAACAGGACAATAGTATAAACAATAATATCAGCAATGGCCATTCATGATCAATCTGGGCCAAAGGCACATTGGGGTAATATGCATGCCATGCCCCTACTTTAATTTCACATTTGGCAGATTTTCCAAGCATCATTATAGCAGCTATAACCTTTTCTTAACCACCAAGGCAACAGCCACCTGAAGCTTTTTTTCCCTTTTCCATTCAATCATGTCCAGTTCTCAGAGACTGCCTGGAAAAGTCCCTAAAATTTTCTTGGCAAGGTATTTCAGAAGAGATTTGCCATTGCCTCTTTCCTAGGGCTGAGAGAGAGTGACTGGCCTAAGGTCACTCAGCTGGTTTGTGTCCAAGGTGCACTAGAACTCAGGGTCCCACAGTTTCTACCTAAATGCCCTTAACCGCTATACCAAACTGGCTCTCATGCTCTGAAGTTAAAGATGTTAAAAGTAGATTGCTGGTAGCGTCTTGCTGCCAAAATGACAATGAGGTTAAATGCTAAATCTACTTTTTGGCTGTCCATCCCAGACTGAGGCATGGCAGTTCAGTTTCACCTTGCCTATACAATGACAGTTGCCTGACTTTGGGGGGGGGGGGCGGTGTTGGAAAGGCTTTGAAGTGGGAGGCAAACAGGTCCAGGAGTCCCCACTACTTTGGAAGTCCTCCAGAAAAAGCAGGCCCTGCCTTCTCCAGCTTGCTGCTCTCCTGGCTTCTGTGGAGGGGCTTAGAGTCTGCCCAATGATGCTTGCATGACTCCCACCTCCCTTTTGCCTTCTGCTGCCCTCTCTTCTGCTTTGCTCTTGGCACCTGGTTCCTCCTTTTCTCCCCTGGAGACCTTCTCAGCCATCACATCTTTTCCTCTTTTCTTCTCTTGCTTCCTCATCCCCATTTTGCCAGTTGCACAAATAGTCTTTGTTTCTGAGTTTCCTTGTTACTTAAAAATAGGCTATGTTTCTCCTTCCATCTAATTCAACCAGTGCTTGCTCTAGTCTTTCATTTGAGTCAGAGTTTGGGGCATGTCTGGAATTATGTTTTTTCTTGCTCATGTCTTTTTCTCAAGAAAAATGTCCCTTAATGGGCCTAGTTGTATGATAGCCAGGATCACCAGTTCATCTCTATGATTCAGTTCCCTGGGGATAACTGGAACCTCCTGAGGACCTCTGGCCACCCTCTTGGATATTATTATTGCAGGAGGAGCAGCAGCAGCGGCATTCCAAATGATCAAGTCTCGTGGAGGCTTACAGTATAAAATCACAATAACATATATCTGCAGTAAGAATGTTAACATGAAGACAATAACATATACGTGGGCAAGAAATCAAACTCCTTACATCATAATACAATGCAATCCTAACAAACCAGAAACAAAAGTAACAGATCACACCATAAGGTAACAGTGGTAAACAGTGATCTCTTGATGGGCTTCTAGAGAACTTTGAAACTTGCTAACTTGTAAGAACTTCTTCATTTTTAAGGGGGGGGGGCATTCCAGAGCATTGATGCCTCCTGCCCCAACAAGCAGCCTTTCAAGATGAGTGCCTCTCAGGCAGATAATTACACACAAAAAGTCTGATCAGAAAGAGATTTGAACCAACAATCCCTATTTATTTTTTTTCTAAACATTCACTATTATATTTACAACCCAATGAGACGTTTCATGAAAAGGAAAAAATGGTGCATGTCTACTGAGTTTGGGATATTTTGTACAGTTGTCTTGAAGCTGGTAAAAAAAATCTCTAAGGAACCATTTGTTTGCATTTAGGAAATCCAGGTTGTAGTGATTAACAGCAGATTCAATAGATAACAAACCCAACAAAAAATTTGAACCAACTAAATAAATAAACTGAAAACAAAATGTTAAGCTGCAAAATCTAGTGAATCTGAATCTCATTAATATTTGGGAAATAAAATTAGAAAATATACTTCTTAGGAACTGAAGAATGAAACTGTGACAAGTCATCCCACTACCTTCATGGCTTAAATCTTCCCCACTGATAATTAACCTTTCTATGGGTGCAGCTGCCCCAATTCCTCACCCCACACCTAATACAGCATCATTTGGGCTTCTTGAGCACTGAGAGATGGTGGGCAAAGTCTCTCTTGAATAAGCCAGCATAGCTGATCCCACAGCAAAGCTATCATATCTTGAATGCAGAACTCTGGACAATGCCAAAATGGTAGCCAGGTAATACGAAAGCTCCCTAATGCTTTGCTGAATGTTGAGTAGCAAGCCGTTGGTCGAAGTTTGACAAAGCTTTTTGAGATATGATACCTAATTTTTCTCATGATTGGTTTGAGAATGTATTTTCTTTGTCAGCCATTGCTCTGCTTTCTTCATTATCAGACGGACTTCTAAACAAGTGAGGAAAGGACTATTTTAAAGCCTTTTACAACTTTGTCCTGGCGCTCTCAAACTAGACTTCCTTTTTGCACTATCTACTAGCTGTAACAGAGGATGTGACTTGTGTGTTAGATGCTTTTTCCAGCCCAGCAGCAAATCTGTGGTTCCTTTGTCTTTATCCTACTATGCACATCTTGTTGCTCTCTCACAAAAGGCAAAGAAGGTTGCAGTCTGCTTTTCTTCCTGGGTTTGGATGACCACAGAACATCAGAAGCAACTAAGGCTTTTTGCTTGAATCCATTGACAAACCAGTCGCTGGTAGGTCCCAAAGGTGTTTTTCAAAAGGCAGCTGGACTTTCTTAGACTTTACCACTTGCCTTTTGAAAAGCATCTCTGGGACAATGAAAGACTGAGACTCTCCATAGACACTTGCTGGTATGTTCACACTCCAACTATTGCAATGTGGGCAACCCTTAAAGAGTGTCCAGCAACTGCCTCTGGCCAGGAATGCAGAAGGGCAGACAGGAAGGCCCAGGACCCAAGCAGCAGGATGAGCCCAGCTCCAGTGCGGTTGGCTGGTCAGAGGAGCTGCCCTTGGAACCTTGCACGGGGGCACTTCCCCCCCCCTTATTACCTTTTGGGGTGGAGAGGAGCCAGGATCTTATACATCAGGTCTTCCTTGTGTTTAAATGCTTATGGTTGGAATGCTTCAATATTTAATATTTCTTACTTTTAAGCATATTTCCACGATAGTTTTCATGTAGGTTTGCAAGCTTCCCAGAAGTTGTCTAAGCAACCCCACCCCCCTGCAGCTCTCTCCCAATGATCCAGCCCCAGATTCTCCAGGTGAAGAGTTCGACTGCCAGGAACAGGAAAAGGCTTCGCAGGTGAAGCAGATGCTCAGGTAAGTTCTGGGGGCTTCTTCTTGTAGCCTCCCCCCAAAGAGGCTTTGGGGAACCAAGCCGGAGAGACAGAAGGGCAAGACTTAGGACAGCAAGTGCTCGATGTACAATTAAGAGGGCTGAGAGTGAAGGGGTGTCTTTTAAAATGGACTTTTAGTTCAGGGTTCAGATGGAAATTTTTCAACATTTGCCTACACAAAACAGAACAATTTAAGATCGAACTGTTGTGACAATAATGGAAAATGAAAATTGTATATTTTATGCCTATAAGTTCAAAACTTAATATCAACCCCCAAGCCTTCTCAAGAAAATCATTCCATGAACAACAGAAAGGCTGACAGATGCCAAAGAACGAGAGACAAGCAGCGGGTTCCCCAGCCGTCAAATGGAGGGTGGGCCAGGGAGAAGTCCTCTTCTTGCCCAAAGCCTGGAAAAGCCGTTTGGTCACCCTTTATATTTTCATCCTTCTATTTTGTACTTAGTCTCCTTTTTACTCGTTCATTGGTGATGATTATTTTTAGGCATATCAGAAATTCCACTATTCTCTTACCATGTCTTTCTTGTTTATTATTTTTAATTTGGTTTTTGTATTGTGTTCTGCCCGATCTTTACCAAATTAACATTTTTTAAAAATTGCAACTACTGTTAAGTGCAGCTCGTTTCTATTTGTACACCTTCCGTCTTCACAAGTAGCCCAGTCACAGCAGCCTCCATCATGCTGTCCCTCATCGTGAAACAGTACTCATCTTTAAACACGGAAACTCTGCAATGTGCAGGAGCATTCAACTGCACACCCTTGTCCTGCTGTGGGGATGTGGGTGCCCCACAGATATTAAACAACTCCCTTTCCCCCAGCTGAACACAGCAGTTGACTCTGGAATGAACACGAGTTCCCGTTCAAAATATTGACCCAGAGGCCAAGCCGCGGAACATGTGTACAGGTTTCTCTCCTTTCTGCTTGATCACTTCCAAATCAAGGCTGGTTTCTCCTGCTTTTCCTGCTGGCTGGAGGGCCAGAAGATGGGAAAGTGCCTGCCCTCCTTTAAACGGAAAGGTGGATCAGCCCCTTTCTCTTATCTTCAAAAGGAAGCAGTTCAGACTTGCAGACGATTTGCTCATTTTCACAGGAGGAGGAGATGCTTCCAATAAGCCCAAGTGCTTCTAGTGTACTTGCAATATTTAAAAAAACTGTAAATGCACATTTATCACATATGTATATTGATGATGAAATAAAATTGAAAAGCATACGTTGGTCCGTTCATTCCACAAATGCATTCTCAAGAAACCATGGTGCACTATGCTTTAACGTGCACATCTGTCCATGCACATGGCTTAATGAAGGAAATAGAAAAATAATTTCTCTGAAGGAACAGAGAAATGCTGCATCAGCCAATTAAGCTTATGTAATATTTACAAAATTTCAAAATCCAATTTAGATAACAACAGATAATAAAATCTGCTATATAGGTACTGCTATATGACCACAAACAAATAATTCTGAACCATAGATCCAGTGAAGAATTCAGAAAAATATCCCATGGAGTACAAAGTCTGTCATGATAAAATTGCAAAGTTCCTGAAAGAGACAACCATTCAGAATTGACACCTGCTGTTCCTGTTATATCCTAGCAGTTTTTCTGACCACGTGCAAGTACTGAGTCCAGGACCAGCCCGGACTCTGTGAGTGGCTGTCCTAGATCTGTCTGCTACCCAAAGTTACCCGTTCTGCTCTCATCACAATTTCCGAATGGCCAAGTTGCTCCAAGGGGACCTAACTTGTTTTCCCTAACCCCAGGCGCTCCAATGAGAAAGCCCCCCACCCCACCCCCCCACCAGCTACCCAGAGGCCTTGGGCATCAGGAGCTCCTCGGCATGCCTCACACAGGATGAGCAAGGCAGGATGGAGTGGAGTAGGCAAGATTGGGGTAGAGAGACATCAGACTCCTAGGGACGACCCCTGCCCCAAACAGTAAATTTAATACATCCAATAACATTCTTGATTTTCTTTTCTTTCTTTCTTTTTAAAAATCACAGTTTGGTTCACATAGGAGAGGAAGGAAATCAGCTGAATAATATTAATCATAATAAAAGGTAAAAATGATTATAGTATCAGCAAGGGGACCAAAGCACCCCCCCTGAGCTCCTCTGTCCAGAATTGCATGGACATACGGAGGGTGCGCAGCTACTTTCAATCCTTGGGGATCATATCCTTGATGGCTGACTCCCGGTTGACATACGTTGCCCAGTACACCATGTTGAAAATGGCAAACAAGACTGGAAAGACAATGCGAGACATTTTGTCTACCTTGCTGACACTGTTGTAGGTCTTCCTGTTCTCCAGAGGCTTCTCTTCCAATCGGGGCAACTTGATGGGGGGCCCCACCACAGCAGCAGGTGTGGCTGTGGGAACAGCTGCATTCTTGGCGATGGTTGGGAGGGTAGGCTCCTTGGTGATATTGAGAGCGTACGTGGTCCCCACAATGTTGTAGGTGTTGTTGGTTTTCTTAGCCAACGTGGCTGGCTCTTTCTTCTGAGAAGAGAAGCAAAGAAGATGAGATAATGGCCCAGTGGGATGGATGCAAGTGCATCCAGAGATATTTGCCTCTGTGGGTATGGAAGGGTGAGAAAAAGGACTGCTGCTGCTCTGATTTGGCCCTAATGTGGATCTCCATTCTGGAAGAGAAGGGGCCAGCAAGGCACAATCTTTTGAAACAAGGCATCTACTGGAATCCAGGCCCTTCAGAAATGAATTTCTCATATTTAGAATTGGATCCCCTCTCTTGGTGGTGTTTTCTGATGCAAATGTAAGAGCTTTGGTACTTGCTCTCCTCTTTAAACTACCATGACAAAAAGAACGGTGGCCAGTTGGATTGCAATCGTACTATTCCCTTTTTGGGTTAAGCAAGTTATAGCTTTTTACATTGTGGGAAGATGGCCAGGATTTCTCTGGGTCACTCCTCTGATGCCCTCTGCCCCTCCCTTCTCACCTTCATCTCCTGAGCCTCCAGCACCTTCTTGCCCTCCCAGGCCCAGCTGCGCTTAGTGAAATAATTGACGGCAGCAAATTCAATCAGTGCAGAAAAGACGAAGGCATAACACACTGCCATAAACCAGTCCATAGCTGTTGCATAAGCCACCTTGGGGAGGGAATTTCGTGCGCTGATGCTCAGGGTAGTCATGGTCAGCACTGTAGTGACGCCTGTGAAAAGGAGAACAGATCAGAGGCAGCTGAAGAAGGCAGGCTTCCACCCTTAGGCTCTCCTCTGTCCAGGCTAGTAGGATTTTGTTTTGTCTTGTTTCCACCCCCCCCCCCATAAATTGGAAAGGCACACATCAGTCTTTCAAAATACAGCATCAACGAGATTTGAAAACCTCTATAATGAGCAACAAATTCAGGCACTGTTTATCTGCTATATTAATAATGACTTCTAATGAATGATCCTTATGATTTTGAATATGAAGCTAGAATGCTGATGTTATAGTGTATTTTATTATTTGTTTAATTAATTAATTAGCATACTTATATACAATAGCTGTCCATCTCACAGACACATGATTCAGGGTGGTGTACAACACAATTATAGTTAAAAACCCCATACAATCTAAAAACAACCTCCATAAGCAACTTCATGTAGATGCTAAATAGGAGGGAGAGAGTGCCGAACCCTAGAGAATCCCACACAATAAGTATCTGATAGCTTTACACACATCCACACAACAAGCATCTCAGTTTGTACTTCCCAAGGCAGCCTATGCACTTCTGTAAGGATTAATTTTGACACTGGCTTTTCCCAATCTTATAATGCATGTTTCTTATGAAGGACAAGGAAGAGGAGGAGGAGGAGGAGGAGGAGGAGGAGGAGGAGGAGGAGGAGAGGCAAAGTATCCAGGCAAGTAAGACAGAAAGGCCCAGACTGTGAGTGTCTGCTGGCTCTCTTCTCCCTGCAGCCTACCGCAGGACACACTCACCAAACACTGTTCGGGCTGGGACGCTCTCCCTGTTGAGCCAGAAGGAAACCTGGGACAGAATGACTGTCATGATGCAGGGCAAGTAAGTCTGGATCACAAAGTATCCGATCTTGCGCTTGAGATGGAAGTAAGTGGTCATCACAATGTAGGTCCCTGGTAAGAGAAAGGCCACAATACAGTGATACTAACATCTTGTGGCCAGGCAGCAATGTGTTAGTTCAGCTGCCATCTTTATAAATGTCCAGTAAAACTGCTCACTGGGGTGACCAACTGCAGTTAATGACTGGGGTGCATCTACATCTATATCTTCATGATTTAAAAATCTGCCTTTCACATACCACATCTGTAATAGTTTTGTAAAAATTGTGTTTTGGTCACAAATCGTGATGCCATCTCTCTAGGGAAATGAAATAGCTGGCAATGCCCTTCTCAGGGTCTTCCATGAAACCAGGGAGAGTCATCAAGTCTACTCAGTGAATTGGTTCACATGCTTAAACTACTTGAATTATTGCCCTAAGATACTGGTACAAATTTCCTTGCCTGGTCCTGCCTTCTTCTGACAGTGACAGGACCAGACAGCCCCTGAGCTTAGATGCACAGGAGTAAAGGCTTTTTTTCTTTATCTTGCCACAAGAAGGACCATGTGTTACAAATATAATCCCTATTTAAATCAAACATGCTCTTCATGGGATTATCCAATAGTAAGTTCCCCCAAAACTGCTCCCTCATTTAACCCCCTAGTCTATTCCTACAGCCTGCATCAACTCTGCTTCTTGTTGCCTTCAGGCATCTGAATTACCTGTGCTAGACTCAATGGAATCTCTTCCTACATTATGGCCAAGGAGGTCATATTGATTGAGGCGGGAGCCACCTTCAGCCACTTCCACTTTTCCCAGAGTCCAAGTGTAGATGACTTCTGTCGTGGTGTAGGCATCTATGGAGGAAAAATTACAGAACAGCTGGAAGCTATGCCCAGAAGGCCTTTGCCCAGCTTTGGTTGGTGGACTAGTGGAAATCTCATCCCGAGGGGGTTGTACTAAAGAAGATGTCTTTGCCTTGCTGTAATTTACTCTAGATGGGGCTCTACTTGATGATCACCTACAAACCTTTGGATCGTGGGCCTCCTTGAGTTGGTTATAAGAGTGGTTATATAGATGTTTTAAATAAATAAGTAACTTTCAACTGCTGCAAAATGCACTGGCCTCTATATAGTACTTATTACATTACAACCATTGGAACACAAATACTGGGTATGAAAAGCTGCTGCTCATGACCTACAAAGCCCCATACAACTCAGGGTTTCTGCAAGATTGCCTTCCCCATAGGAACTCTGAGCAAAGTAAAGGTGAGGTCCCAAAGCTGTTTTTCCCCAAAAGACAACAGGACTTTCTTGGATTCTTCTTGGAAAAGTGAGGATATTAAATTTGGTAGTTGGAACAGTAAAGTGTGCCAGAACACAGAGTGGTAGATGATTGGTTGGAGAGTGCTGGCTCCTGCATTAGGCAACCAGCACTGTTCTTAAATCAGAAGAAGTGGGAGTGGGCCAGTTTTCAATTCAATTTGTAGATGCAGACTGTGATGCCATCACAACCTATGCAAGTGTAAGCGGGCAAAAGCCTCCCTCCCCTTCAAGCTAGAGAACAACAATGGAGTACTTACAGCTCCCAAACTTCAATGGGCAGGCGTGCACGTCCATAGGGAAATCCTCCAGATGCATGGGGCATTCTGCATGAATGGTCAATCTGCAAGGCAGAGGGTCCGCCATCAGGCGGGAGACTCCCAGGACTTAGCTCTGAGGCCTATGGCGAGCCCTTTGACTGGATTCTTTCTCAAATATCCCCAGTTTGTCTTTCCACCAGAGAGGGTGCTGACTCATAGAATGTATGCTTTCAAAACTGCCTCTAGTGCTGCTCCACTAAGGCACATGACACTGTGGGATGGAGTGTGCCAAAGCCCACTGTCACATTCTGCAAGTGGCATTGAGAGGGAAGCTCCACGGTAAGCAGGGGTTAATCCAGTTCCCCAATCTGACCGCTGAGCAGCCAATCTTAGGTTGCCTCCCGCTGCTTCCAGGGTCACATCAATGGTGTGGGTAAAGCAGGGGTCTCCCCTCCATCAAGGCCAAAGGGGCTTCTGGCAGGGCGCCTCTGTCTCAAGCCCTGGGATGGCCAACCCGACACCCCAGCTCACCTCATGGTGTAGAGGAGAGTGCCATTATCCACCAGTCGAAGCAATTTGTTTGGTGTGGTCATGTTGTGTGCCACCGATTTCTTTCCATTGTGGAAAAAGGTGTCTGGGGTCCAGATCTTACTGGCTAGCAAGTTATTCAAGGGCAAAATCTTCATTGGACCATCAAATTTCAACCGCTCATCTCTCCAGGATTGCCGGAAGAAGACATCGATGGTGTACTCCTACCGGTGAAAAAAGGAGCTGAAGATGAGGGTGCCCGAGGAGCAGGCCCTCTCTTCACCCTGCCCACAATAAAGAGGAATCCTGCATCCAACAGACTTCACAAGGGGAAACCACGGCACACACCTCCAGGGGCCCTCTGCTCAATGCCTGCCTTGGTCTTGGCTGTTCACACCAGAATTAGCACCTCGGAGCCCCACAGAGTGAAGAACCCAAAGAGACCTTTTGTGCCACCATCCCAGCATCATATATTGCAGTCCACTTCTCCTGCACCCTGAGACCACTCAAGGTCCTGCCTTCCTGCCCCCCACCCTGGTCACTTCTGCCCTGTCAACTTTACTGCAGGCAGCTTCTGCCACTGCAACAGTTGTGCTGTCTCAGCGCTGCCCTAACTTGACTGATTTGCTCTGGGGCCGGTGGGGTGGCGAAAGGAATCCAAGGTCATTCAGGGGCGCCCTAGTTACGCTCTTGTCCCTAGAAGCAGCTCAAGTGCAGAGAAGACTGCGGGTGCACTGCTGACTTTTCAGATTTTCTTGGGGAAAAAAATGACTGGCAGGAGCAGTAAAATGGTAAGAGCCCTCAGGAGAGGCCCAGTTGCTGGATTCCTCTCAGAGCACGGAAGGGTCTGTGCAGGATTTTGCCCTAGGTGTGGAAGCAGCTGGAGGAAAAGATCACAGGATCCTGGCAGAACATCAGCTGCTCTTGCCAGAAGCCATTTACAGGGGAGGGGGAGGGGGTGGGGCAATCATCAAGCCTTCTCCTCTCCACCCTCCCTCTGGGCTGGGCAGCAGGGCCATGTAGGCTCAGGAGGATATGCCGCAGAGCTTTTCTCTGGGTGTTTCCAAGCCCCCCTCCATCGTCATAAGGAGAAAAAGCCCAGCAACAAGTGCAGAAAAAACTGACCCCCCTCCCAGCAGTTGCCATGGCAACAATCATGTGGCAAGGAGCGCCAGTGATAATGGATGCAGAGCGCTGCCAGCCACAGCAGCAGTTGCTCCCTCCCTTTCCCCAGAAAAGCTTAGCTGGCCCCCCGGGGTCCTAGGCCCATAGACCCTTGGAAGGGAAAGACTGCTCCCTCGTCAGCCGGTTCCTGCCTCTGGCCACTCCCCTGAGGGGGGGAGCACAAAGGGGCCGCCAAAAGAAGATCGATGGATGAGATGCACTGGCTAAGGAGGAGGATTTGTGCAGAAATGAAGCAAACACTTGCATTTGACTTTACCCGTTTTCCACCGAGTAAATTTTGTAAGATCACATAGCAGTAGAAAATGCAATTCATTTTCAACTACTTTGATTTCTCCTTTCTTCACAGCTGACTTAATGAAATATGCTTAACTTTATAGTAATGACAAGGTACTCTCTGAAGGTGGAATGATTGAATATATTAGGGTTCTTGGCTTATCGTGCAACAATAAGGCAGTTATCATGGAGGAGAGAGAGAGAGAGATGGAAAACAACAGTCCAAAATGAAACGGAATTCACTTTCTTTGCAAGGAAGGCAGCTGGTCAGACTTTGGAGCTTCCTGATCAGGTGTGAAAGCAAAGCTTTCACTTTTACACGAAGGCAACCCTGAATCTACCCTCCACCGTCGCACTGAGCCAACTGCCTCTCACCCTCAGTCCCTCACCAGGATGGTTTGCAGGGCCTGATTTACAAACCTGGGGCAACTGATCACCACCCTATAGATCAGGTGCTCTGAGTCACCCATTTGGCAGAGCAGCAGCAGAGATTCCTTCCTTCTTTATTTGGAAAAAAGGAGATCAACTTCAGAAACAGAGCAACTATGCTGGCCTGGAGAAAGCCCGTTAAACCAGGGGCCTACACTGCTGTAGGCCACAGGCAGACTGAGCAGGGCTGATGGCTTAGGGGGCACTCAAATGTCTCACCCCACAGGCCCAGACTGAGAGACCCCAGGGAGCCAAATTCTGTTCCCTTGACTCAGGAAGAAGGCAGGTTCGGATCCCAGTAAATACATGCCAATGAGTCAGTGGTCTCTGCCAAGAGCTTCTCCCTGGGCCAGAGGAAGTGAAGCTTGCAATCCCAAACAAACCAGAGAATTCCAGTCTGCCAGCAGGTTCAGTCTGTATTAGCTGGACAATCCCCACCATAGTTCCAAAAAGAGTGCATGGAAAACTATTTTCTTCTCATGAATGGGATTTTATTTCCTGATTGTTCAGATCTCAGCTATCCCATTCCTATTTTCATCCAAGGGCTATCCAGTTCTTTCCCTTCCCTTTCCTTCCCCACCAGAAATTGGAGCCCCACTGACCTCTTTCCTGCCAACCAAAGATGGCACCTCCAGGGGCAACCGTTGCCAGCCTGCTCTTCTGAGTCAGAAGTCAAACTGATAGTTTAGCTCCAGGGACCTGGAGGATTCTTCCATTGGCCCTGGGAAGCCATTCCCTTTGGTCCTACCGAGCCCGTCAACACCTATCCAACCTTCAGAACAGTCCTTGGATCCTGATAGATTCCTGCTGGGAATCACCCCACTATTGCTCCCCATCCTTCCCTCTAAAATCCAACTGCAGGCAGACCTTTGGGAAAGGAGAAGCCATAATATCAAAATATTTTTAAGGCAATGCTGCTTTGCCAGCTGAAAGCATCCCTATCCCTCAGGAAGCGTGGATGTAACAGAGCATCACCTACCATGTCAGTGTCTGAGACAGGGCCAAAACTTGTCACGTAAATATTGGTTTTGACTTCAGTTACTGTATCTGAAACAACATAACACGTGATAGCTATTGAAAATGAGTTGTACTTACAAAGCAAACATAACATGATATAATATTAGCATCTTGTCTTTTGTTTGAAATGTCCATGCCTTGGGGCATCCTTTGATGTCTAAAATAATCCCATGCCTTGAAAGTAAATCAGATATAGAATTTAATTCAAACAGAAAAATGCATTTTATGCATTTTAATTTTATAGAATTTCTATATACACATACGTGATGTGATCCATGGATCTCCTGTTATGCCATCACCCAAGAATAATGTTTCCAAATTCTGTTAAACGGCACAGGCTACATATTGCTTAAAGCAGATGCTTCACATGGGGCTGCTGCTGAAGACTGCTTTGGAAACTTGATTAATCAATTCAATATTTGAGCCAGGCAATGGGATGGGCTGCAGTCCTGCCCAGCAAGATAAGGGGCCTGCAGACCTGGACCTGGACTTTCCACACCCCCAAGGCAGGCCACGGGGCTACCATTAACACCTCCCCATCCAGTACTTCAAGCCAAGGGCTTTTCTACGTGGACACCCCTTCAGGTTTTTGCCCTCCAACCACATAACCTTCCCACAAGTAAGAAGAGCCATTCCTTGGAAAGAGGCCAATCACCTTTTCAGTTAAGTATCTCCCTCAACCTGCAGCATCTGATGGTTTGGCAACTACTTCCATTTTGACTCCATATCAAGCAGCCATAAAAGACCTGTTATGCCTGGTAAGACCAAAATATACAGCGAAATGGGTGGCTTAAGTGTGGGTGTCTTTTTTTTCTCCCATTCCTTTTGAATCCAAGTCATCCCAGTGATAAGTATTGGACCTATTGAAGAGGTATCTTCCCTATTTTGTGCCACTTTCATAGAGAAATTTTTGGCACGGAGAACTTACTTTCATTAAGTCCATTCTTGCTAGCCACTCCCCCACCCTTGAAAGCGCCACACTTTTTAATTCAAAGCGCGGCGGCAACATATTTTGGCTTCCTCTCTCAGTGCTGCCTCTTGGGCAAATGAGGGATTCCTAGACAGAGGTGCACTTACTCATTTTATTTGCTTTATTTGTAGTCTCTGCCTATGACATATAGAGCCCCTCTAGCCCATGCTCTTATGACAGCATCATGCAGGCTCCCTGTTTCTTGCTTGGGGCCATGGAGAGCAAACTCCACTGATCCACCTTTGAGCCTGGTACAAACCAGATCAAGATAAGTTCATTTGGTCTCGCCGGTTTGCCAGTTTCTGGCCTTCTCCCCAGGACAGCCAATGACTCTGGCTCATTCTGGAGCAAAGGTGATCCCCCTAGCCCCACAGCTTCTGCTTTGCTCCACTTCTGCTCTGCCATTCTTCTTTTGCAGCCCTTCCACAATGGGTGTGTGTGTCTGTGTGTCTGTGTGGGGAACCCAAAGTATCTCCCACCCAGCAGAGGAGTGCTCCAGAAGGGAGGGAAGGGAGGGAAGATGAGTAGGAAGGAGCTTGAGCTCATGCCAAACTGCCCTCTGTGGTCCTGACCAAACCTGGGAGGGGCGTCTCCTCCTCCTCCTCCTCCATGACCACCACCTCTACTTCCTTTCTAGCACATCGCCTGCAGCTTCCAGTCAGGTAACCACCCTTCCTTTATTTTAGCAACAGCCAAGTGAGCTGCACCATTCCCCAGGTAGAAGGCACCCAAAATTACAGTTCTTCCTTAAACATTCTCTCTGGGTGAGAAAGGAAAGGAGGTTTGCAAAAAGGGGAGTCTTGACAAGGATGTGGCGTGAGACTGGGAGCTTGAAGTATGGAGGGTGGACTAGTGAGTGCCCCTGCTCAAAGATGCCAAGCCCCTCCTCACTGCCTAGGCAAAAGTTTAGAAAGATGCATTCAATGTGCTCCCCCTGTGGCTCCACACAAGCCTTTCCCCACATTGTGAGGGTAGGCCAACCTTGTCCATTAATTCTCAGGATCGCTCTTGAGTGAGCAGCTATGTTACCATGACAGCATCATCAGCTCAGAATTGAGGAAGCCAGACAGACCCCTCCTGGAGGCAGGAAAATAGAAATTCCCCAAGTGGGGGTGGGTGGGTGCCTATTTGAGCTCAATTAGTGGCAATGCAAAAAAGGAGAAAAAACCTTGCACACCCCCAGACACAATGTCCAGGGCAAAAAGAGAATGGAAAATCCAGCCTTCCCTTCGTGGGCTGGGGGGAAAGGGAGGGCTAGCACTGCCAGGGAGCAGAAAGAGATGGCTATGCTAGATAGACCGTACAGCTTTGGAGTCATGCATGCCTTGGCCAGCACTAGGTGCCCAGCACATCCATGAGAGAGGTTTAAGTCATCCTTTGTTGCATTGGCATTTAAATAATGTTTTCCCCTTACTCTGCCACATCCAAGGACAGACTCAAGTTACATAAACTCTGTTAGGCTTTGTCCCCTTGGAGGAAAGTCAAGCACCATTGGCGGCTGGGAACAAATGCAACCGAGGCAGGAGCGGGATCAGCACCGAGAAGAGCACCTGATTTTCTGGTGGAGCGTTAGGGAAAAGCCCACATTTTTTGGCCATGTTAATCCTTCTCTTTGTAGAGTCGCACCAGCTCAACACTTTCCTCTTGAGTGGGAATAGTGCTGAGTGGTGGCCAAGAGGCTAGCTGCATAACTAATAACATGAGCCAGCTTTACCATGTTGGACTGCACTGTGATGACACATATTTTACAGCTTGATGCAATTTGGACAGTGGGAACATGCTTTAGAAGGGATAACTAACCCGATAAGAAGACCTTGTGCTTCTCTGCATTACCACCATTCCACTGAATATTGGACAGACTCATGGTAAAACATGACTTATAAAGCCAAAATTGATGTGGAAAAATGCTTTTTGAAAGGCAAATTCTCTAAAATTAAATCTGCTTAATTTTAAGATCTAAAGAACTTGCAGCCATGCTTCAGTTGGAAAGAAAGAAGGGTAATATTCTGAATTACAGAAATAGATTGACTATAAAAGAGATGAAGAGCATACACCCCAGACACTACTGGATGAATGTAAATCCCCATCAATTCAAAATTAAGTGCAAACCAGTTTTGTGTAAAAATGACTCTGAGAATCAGAGCTTGGCAATGGTTTTGCTGGTCCTGCCAGTGACTTGGACTGCACTTTGTAGACAAGAAAGAGCAGGTGAGATAACCGCAGTGACCCCTGATCTCTCCCAGCTTCACAGAACATCAAGATGGAGGTGCCTTGTTCCTAGTTCTTCAAGAAGGAACTTCTTGCCCATGCTCAGAGAGTTCCAGAACACCTGCCCAGACAAGTGCAGATGCAACTTGAAGAAGAAGAGAGTGAACGCCCTGCCCGGCCAGCACTGCACCCACAGGCTGTGTTGGTGAAGGCTTCAGCGCCTCTCCTCCCCCCAGGTAGGAGCAGCTGCTCCATGGGCACAGAACAAAGTAAGCCGCCAAATTCAAATAACAGAAACATGTATATGCAAAGAAGCTTGAAATAGTTCCTTAGTTTATGGATGTCAAGAAACCACAGAAAACACAGGTGAAATGGATTTACCTCCGAGACCAGGTCTCAGTCGGTTATCATAACCATCTAACAGACGATCCAGGATGCGTGTGAAGATGGTTATGTTGTCTTTGCTGTCATCGTCAATGATATCAGGTCCATGTTTTTGGGCTAGTCTGTCAGGACAACAGAAATGGGGGAAAAAATCAAGACACACCTCCATTTATCACACCTTATCTCTTTAGGGGAATCAGACATATTGGGACAAGTCTCCATCCAACAGATCTGAGGAGGACCTGGATGATGATTGACTCTCCCAGACTCTATCTAAACAGATTTCAGGTAAGTCCCAAAGGCCTGGTGGCAAGATCTTCTCCATACTTCCACTCCTGCGTAAAGTGACAAAGGCAGTTTACTGTAGACAACATCATTAATAACATGGTAAAATCTGGGCTAGGTAAAACTTCAGTCAGATGGACTTACAATTAGCTGCACCAAAGAGTGCTTGTTAATGGCATCACTTCAGCTGGGTGGGGAGGCTCAGGTGGAGCGCTGCAAGGCTCTGTCCTGGGCCCTAGGCCAGGGGTGTCAAACTCGCAATGTCACATGATGTGTGCTATGTATTGTGACTTTTTTTGCCATTGCCGGCAATGGTTATGGGTACGGGTTTTGCCATGATGCAGCCAACCTGCTGGCCAGGATTTTGACACCCCTGCCCTAGGCTGTTCAGCCTCTCTATTAATGATGAGCTGGATGAAAGGGTTGAAGGGATCAAATTCACAGATGACTCAAACTAGGGGGACCAGCTAACAGTTTAGGGAGACAAATACATTTCAAAAAGATCTATACATATTTTACACTGGGACCTCCCTCCCTCCCAAACAAAATAAACAAAACAAAACTAGAAAAACAGAAAAACAACCAACTCAGAATGAAATTTAGCAACAGACCTATCAAGTCCTGCGCTTGTGTATATGAGTGTGTACACAAATACATTTGTGCATATATTTAGGATGGGGAGATCTGGTTTAGAACATGCAAAAACGTTGTTCTAGTAGATCAGGAGGTGAATGTGCACCAACTGTGTGAGGCAGGTGCTGTTTTGGCCTGTTGTAACTGCATATAGGGAGTAATCATCCAGCTTCATTCTGCTTTGGTTAAACTCCAGTTTTCATACTCTGCTTAGTATTAGGTACTGCAGTCTAAGAGAGATATTGACAAACTGGAGCAAGTTGGGAGGGGGCTACCATGATTCTGGGGGGACTGGAAACCAAATCCTATGAAGAATGGTTAATGGAAAATTTAGTTTGAGAAAGTGGCATCTGATGTGATGGTATGAAGGTAAAAGCTTCCCCTGTTCAGGTGTTTATGGCTCTAGAGGGTGGTGCTCATCTCCGTTTCTCAGCTGAGCGAGCCAGCGTTGTCCAAAGACATTTCCAAAGTCATGCGGCCAGCATGGCTATACACTGAGGCGCATGGAATGCAGTTACTTTCCCACCTAAGTGGTACCTATTTATCTACTCACATTTGCATAATTTCAAACTGTGAGGCAAGCAGAAGCTGCGGCAGGAACAGGAGGTCACCCTGTTGTGTGGTGCTTGTGTCCCAAACCCAGGTTCTCAGCTTTCTAGCTGACAAGCTCTGCCTCTAACTGCGGAGCCATTGTGCCACTTCACATTGCGAAGTGACATCTAATGTGGTAGTATACAGAAGATAATGGACATTGTCTGTTGCCCTGGAGGGTAAAACTTGAAACTGTGGGTGGAACTTTCTAAGACAGAGGATCCCAACCTTTTGGGCACCAGGGACCAGTTACATGGAGAGAGGTTTTTCCGTGGACTGGAGGGGGCGTGGTTTTGTGTGCTGCTTGCATCCTGTGGATGGGGCTTTCCTTGTTTGCACAGACGGATTGCTGGCATGCTGTGGCCCAGTACTGGTCCAGAAACCGGGGGTTGGAGACCCCTGTTCTTAGAAGTAGGCTATATGTTAAGAAGAATTTACTGATGTTAATTGCTGTCAACCAGTGAAATAGGTTACTTTTCCTGTGGTATGTTCCCTTTCACGAGAGGTCTTCAAAGAGAGAAAGAAGAGAGCCATCAGTATATTTTAGCAGAACGCTGAAGGGTTGGACCAGATGACCTCTAATGTTTTCTCCTGCTGGGTCTATGATGAGAAAGTGTATTTGTGGTGTTGCTGGAGGAGACCAAGTTTGGGAATTGTATATGCTAGATGAGAATGGTACCTTTATGAGATAATTGGTCAAGTGAGTTGATGCCTGTCAGCCCTTCAGGATCGTCTAACCAGGGGTGTCAAACTCGCAACATCACGTGACATGTTGCAACGTATCATGACTTTTTTTCTATTGTCAGCAATAGGGTGGGCGCGGTTTCAACCTAACGCATCCGGCCCGCGGGCTGGCAGTTTGACACCCCTGGAAGAAATAAATTCCCCAAGAAGATTAGAATTAAGTTTGATTAAGATAGACTTTATTAATAGACTTTCTCTCCATCCTTCTGATACCCTGTGACTCAGGGAGGAGCCAGCCTAAGTTTATTCCTAACGTTCTCCTCTTTCCCGGGACTAAAGGAATGCTTCTGCTCTTGCTTCTTTTAGGGCACTTTTGAATATTTCCTTCAAGAAAACCCCCCTGGCACTCCTCTGATACCTGACTCAGTGGACACGGTGAGCACAGGCAGCTGTTCGTGGAGCTGCCCAGGAGCTTGAGACAAGGTCTCCTCTGGCTAAGATCCTCCCCGTATCTCCCCGCTACTTTCCCATTACCTTTGCACACACACTCCCCTGCCCCCTGCCGGCCCTGTGAGGAGGGGAGTGTGATGAAGGTCAGACAGTTCTGCAGAGGAGCAAAAGCCCTGCTCACCAGCCTTCTGGGTGTGGAGATGGGGCGAGTAGTCTGAGTCTCTATGTTTCATTCTGAAATAAGATTTCTTTAATCAGGCAGTCCTCATTTAGTGATCATAAGTGGGACTAGCAACTCAGCTACTAAGTAAAGCAGTTGCTAGGTGTAACTATAACTATGCTTAGCATCTGACCAGTTTTTCTTTGCTTTACAGATCTTATTCTGGATCAAAAAGGTTGTAAAGGTGAGGATCAGTTGCAAGTTTACTTTTTCATTACTATTGTAATTGCAAATGGTCACTAAATGAGACAGACCTTAAGCAAGAACTATTGTATCCATTGTAGTATAATGATGCTCTTGTGTCCAAATTCTCCTTGTGGGTGAGGGTGAGGCAAAGCAGGTAGAAACATTCACAGCCACAAAATTCAAACATGCAAATACCCTTCCCCATATACCATTGTAAGCTGCCCAGAGTTGGGTAGGGAGCATGTGAAATGAATGAATGAATGAATGAATGAATGAATGAATGAATGAATGAATGAATGAGTAAGATGTATCAGAGTGACATGGGAGGGAGGGAGAGGTTTAAAACTCTAAATTGCAGCCAAGATTATTTTCATGGACAAATGCAAGAAGGAAGGCCAAATGATAAATCCTGGGATCCTTTTCTTCTCCAGCATTCAGAGTGGGAAGAGCCGAGCCAGTGGTGGAATTCAGCCAGTTCTCACCACTTCGGCAGAACGGGTAGCTAAT
Organism: Vipera ursinii; assembly: GCF_947247035.1. Lineage (NCBI taxonomy): Eukaryota > Metazoa > Chordata > Lepidosauria > Squamata > Viperidae > Vipera > Vipera ursinii. The sequence continues at coordinate 88,481 of NC_139525.1, read as the reverse complement.
TTTTTGTTGCCCAGGCCCAGAATGGACTTCCAGAGGCGGCATCCCCACAAAGAACCGGTTGTTCACATATTTGAATCCCACCACTGGGAAGAGCCCATGGATCCATAGATCCGTTGCTCTCTTGCTCAGGGCAGAAATCCAAATTAAAGCCTCCCTGGCCTCTGCCTGAAGGTGTCCAGCCAAGAGGAGGCCCATGCCTTACTGCCTGGCCCCTCTACCCTTGTGGCTGTTGGTGGCCTCCCCACCCTAGGTGCTCCATTTTGTGTTGTTCTGCCTGATGGGCAGCAAATGGCAAATGATGAAGGGAGGCCCAAGAAAGCTCTCAGCAGGGCTGTCTTTTTTTTTTTTTGGTCTCTGAGAAGCTTTGGAGACTGACCCAGCAGTAAATTCAGCCTGCAATAGACTGCTGAATCACCCCTTCTCTAGCGCAGGAAGGGTAAAAAAAGAGCAATTTGCCAGCCAGCCTCCAAATAAGCAAATCAGACCTGTGGGGCCAGTAGGTGGGTCCAAATGAAGGCTGATGCTTCCCTCCCAAAAGTCATGGCTGGGTCAGAAGGAATGACTCAGCTGCCCTTGCTAGGACAAGAGACCCCTGTTCTGCCACCTTACCCTTCGGCAGGCAGGGCATAGACTAGGAGCAGAATTCCAAGGCTAGAGGTGCAGAAGGGGGCCCTTGCCCAGAGGATCCTCAAGGCCATCCCTTTACAGTGCAGCCGTGGTTGCCAGCGGATACTCCACACCTGCCAAAGAGGAAAAGAGGAGAGTCACAAAGGCCAGAAAGATGCTGACAATGGAAGACGGGGAGACAGAAGGCACACGGGGAAAGGCCAGCTAGAGTCTTGGTCTAAAGGACTGAAAGCAGGAGTCCTAGGGGCTGATGCACAAAGCCAGGTCCAGCTAGCCACTGTCAATCCCCTCTAGTGGTCCTTGTGGCCAGTGGTCCCTAAACAATGTTGAGTTTGGACTGCTACTTCTAGACAGCCCAGGAAAATAATACTCCACTCTCTCATGCTGTTCTCCCCGTCTTTGGCAATGGTCAATTGGCGAGGGAGGGAGGGAGGGAGGGAGGGAGGGAGGGAAGGAAGGAAGGAAGGAAGGAAGGAAGGAAGGAAGGAAGGAAGGAAGGAAGGAAGGAAGGAGGATTACAGTGGTGAGCAGTAGCAAGTTCAGGCTGCTGAGAGAATTATTGGTTTTAGGTTAGTTTTGTGTGTTAATGAGTAGTTTCAAAGAACTTTTCAAAGGGTCTTTTAAAAGTAATGCTTTTCCATAGTTCCATTAGCCTCAACTTTCATTTCTCCTGATTCCACAGGTTTTCCTCAATGTTGTTTTTACCCTTTTCTTACCTAAAACTTTGCATTAGGAGAGGTAAATCAAAGGAGGGGTAAAATGTAGTGAACATTAAAGGGTCACATTTCACATGTTTTAATTAATATTATCTCAAAAAATGGTTGGCAGTTAAGAACTTACTTGTCAGCTCTGTCATGCAAAATATTAGATTGGGATACATTTTAAATAGACTAGACTGTTTTTCTCATCACTTTTCAGCTCATTTGAGCAAGGAGATCTGATGGAAAGCTTTATCTGGATTGGTTATGGAAAAGGTGGCAGTACAGCCAGGACTGGAAAATAGCTCTGGAAAATACATATTAGCCAACAAGTTCCATTACTTGGAACCTCCAAGAGAAATAGCTCAGGACAAATGTTTGGGAAGCAGCTTACAAGTAAGCCTGAAGTAATGGGATTGTGTACACCAACGTATTTCTGGCATAAAAACAAACATAAGGCTAAACATAAGGCTAAAGCAGCAAAATGGACACCTCAGTAAGGGAAGAGTGACAGACCCTGGAAAAGCTGCCCCATCTCAAGAAAGGGAGAATGCTGGAGCTTCTCGATCCCTTGTTTGAACAGAGATGTTTTCCCCCTGGAAGGCTGAGCCTAACATCAGGCAAGAACAAGGGATGGGGAAGCAGATCAGCCCTGAGCTGGCCAGGCTTTCTGCCCCAAGACAATAAAGGACACTGTTTCTGCAGCAACTCCTGAGTAGGTTGTCTGTTCAGTTAGCTTTTGTAAAGGAAATGACAGAAATGGGTCTTTCATGGACACCCCTGCTTTTGAACATTCCCCATAGGCACTCATGTAAAAGGTGTTCATGGACAGCTGTGTGACTTGCAACCATGCATCTGCTGACGCCGGGAAATGAGCTTTGCAGCAGCAGCAGCAGCCGTGCTAGTAGAAAAGGGGGCGTATTAAATGGCTGCCTTATTTACTACAATGTCTCCCTCTGTGTGCCTAATTATGTCAGCTCCGTCTGTATGTTCAACACCATGGGTTAAACAGCAGAACTGAGATGAGGAGAAATGTAAGAACAAAGCCTGAGTCACTCGTGGGGGGAAATGGAAATGAACTTGCTGATATGGTAGGCATTGGCGTGCTTAACTAAAGGAATATTAAGAATGAGAAATTACAAGAAGAGAAGTGGCAAAGAAAGAGGAAATGCATACAGAGCATATGCAGGGCAAGGCAGGGCATCTCCAGCTGTGGCTGGCTGGGAGCCCATGTGGCTTGGTTCTTTTTTGAGACTCCCGGGGAGGGGGGGGGGAAGAATGAGGCACTCCCTCTCTGTCACCAGCCAGCCAGGCTCTTTTTAGAGGTGGGGCTATGGCTGTTCCAAAGGATCCCTAGACCCGCATTCAGAAATGAGGCTGCTAAAAACTGGCAGGTATCAAGCCCGTGTGCCTCAGCCTGTCAGGCAACTCAGCAGGTGGCTTTTGAACTACTACACTTGGCCCATGTGAAAGGAAGCCAATGGTGGTCATTGACCCCACTCCAGGCAGCGCATCTTGCACTATTGGCTGTAGGTGGCTGCCAGGCTGCACCTAGTGGCTATGGGAAAACTCCCTCGCAAAGAGCAGCCACCAGAGAAATTAGGGATTAAGCGCCTCTCCTGTTGCCCTGTGGCACTGGCAAAAGCTCCCTAGACACAAAACGGAGGGGGCCATCCATATCGCTTTGGCACTCACTGTCTCTCCAGCCAAGCTATGGGGACATACCTGTGACCTTCTGCTCCAGGCCAGGCCTGGAGACAGAGGGATTCTCAGGTGCCCTGCCTCCCCAGGTCACCTCTGCGATTGTGCATCAGGGACTCTGGGAAGCGGGCACCAGGGAGGGACGTTTCCCTTTCAGCCTTCGGTGGGAGGAGGTCTGAAGACCAGTCGGAGCTCTGAAGCAGAGAAAAACCGCTGCGGACACAGAGCACACTGCCAGCTGCCCATTCGCGGAGCCTGCAGCCCTGGAACCCAGCAATAAGCCCCTTAGGCCTGCCCGCCACAAGTCCCCAGGGGGCATGGGAGGCTCGACCATTACTGTCTTGCCGCGCCCTCCCGGGTTCTCGTTCGCGCGCCTCTCTCCAGTGCAAAGAATGCACACCGCACCCGGCCGCGTCCGTTTAGATGGCGAGACGGGCAGCAGGGAGAGGTGCAGGTCAGCGTTGCTATAACCGCTTGATTCCGATCCTGGAGCAGCGCGCAGCTGGTTAAGCCCCCGCAAGCACGGAGGCCGAGGGTTTGGTCGTCCGCCTCCCCCCCCCCGCCAGTTCTTTGCTGCAGCCCATTAATCAGAGGAGTCTAGCACTGCCGGCTTTGAGTGAGAGAGGCAAGAGCCCCACAGAGGCAAGGGGGTTGGGGAGGCAGGGAGCCTGCCCGCGCAGTTCCCTCTCTGGCCGCCCCCGCTCCTGATGAAGCAGCCCAGCAGAAGGGAGTTCCGTTAGCCGTAGCTGTCTCGGTTTTTCCGCCCGTGTCCTTGGGCGGCCCGCCGCAAGACCCTCCGCTGTGCGCATTCAGGGGCGCCTGGCTGGCAGCGCCTCAGCCAGAGGGAAACGCGCCCACTGCCGCGCAGCCCTTTGTCCTTCTTTGGAACTCGGGCGCGCGACTGCCCCAGCTGCCGGTAGCCCGGAGAAAGAAGAGCGAGGGGCCTTGGCCTCCCTCTCCCTCGCTGCTTCCCTCGCGGCTTGCTGCTGGCGCTGCGCAACTTGGGCGGGGGCGGTGTGTGTTAGAAAGATGTGGGCTGCAGGCGCCGATCTTCGAGGTCGCGCAGCGGGAATAGCAAGCCGCCGGTTTCCGTGTCTATCGCCCGGGCTTTGAAAAGGGGCCCGCGAACAGACAACATTTGCCCTCCCCTCCGACGCCGCCCAGCGCTTCTTTTTTGACCCAAAGTGCGGCGGCGATCAAGAACACCTGCCTGTCCTGGCGATCCGAGACGCTCCTTTGGGCAGAGGAAGCGAGGAGCCAAGGCTCAGTTCCGTCGTCGGAGCTGCCGAAGCCGGAATCCTGTCGGAGCGGCTCTATGGGCTCCTGCTCGCCGCCGCCGCCGCCGCCGCTCGGTCTTGCCACCGGCTAGCCTCTGGCGCTGCTCTGTCCTCGCGGGTGGCTGGAGAGGGAAGAGGGGCGGGCGGGGCGGCCTGACGAATGGCTAAGGAGCGGAGCGCCTTTAAACCTGCGTTCCTCGGCTGCTGCGAGTAATTCGCGCGCTCTCGGGAGCTCGGCGGCGGCAGGGAGAGCAGCCGTGGCCGTCTTCCTCCGACACCGGCGAAGGTTAGGGCGGTGAGGCGCGGCGGACAGATTTCTCCTCCTCGCGCCTCTCCTCCCCCTCCCTTTCCAGGAGGAGGGCTTGGCGATCTTATGAGCGCCAGCAGGGAAAGTGCCTTCTCTGACCCGGATCAGAGAAGCAGTAGGTCAGACGGAGGCAGAACGCTACCCGCAGTGAGAGCCCAGCAAGTTGCCCCATCGGGATTAGCCTCATTGGGAAAAGGTGGTGGCTCGTTGGCCAAAGCAGGCCCGCTGCCAGGCGGGACTCTTCCGTTCTGCACTGCTGGAGGGCCTGGGGCAGGAGGCGCCTTGCCCAGATCAAGCCTAAGAGTCTCGACTGGAAGAGGCGCTGACGCTTCTGACAACGGTGTCAGGCATTTCGAGAAAAAGGAGGTGTTGGGAAGGGAAGGTGCTGGTGCATGGAGGTGGGGGCACTGATCTTCTTTTGTGAAATCTGGGCCTGTGCAGTCAGAAGACAGCAAGGGTCGGCCTGGCAGCTTCAGGGGTGGGTGGATGGGAGTGGGGAGCTTAGGGACCAATCAGTAAAATGGCCAGAGCCCGTGGTCTTGTCCTTCTGGTGTCCAGGCATCCCTTTTTGGCTGGGAAAGTTGCTCTCTCCTTTCTTCTTCAATGGGATGGTAGTCACCAAGGAACTCCCTGGTCTCTTGGGTCCGCTTTGGCTTTCTTTGGCCCCAATAACACAAGGGTGAGCTGGTTCAGAAGCCAGTAGCAGGTAGGCCACAGGTATTTGTGGAACAATCAGCCCAGGGCATATGGCTGTGGCCCAGGAGCTTCCTTTTTTTAAATTCCATTTATATCCCGCCCTTCTCCAAAGACTCAGGGCGGCTTACAAGCTTAGCAGTAGCCTTCATTCTATGTACATGCCTGCTTATTAGGGCTTTCACACACACACACACACACACACACACACACACACACACCAGCAGCATTATTACAAAGTCAGCTTAATTGCCCCCAACAATCTGGGTCCTCATTTTACCTACCTCGGAAGGATGGAAGGCTGAGTCAACCTTGAGCCTGGTGGGACTCAAACCTGCACTAATTGCAGGCAGCTGGTGTTACTTAAGGAGGCATTAGCCCACTGCTCCACCAAGGCTCTTCCTTGGAGTTCACTTGATCCAAGCTCTTTGACCTCTTCCCTCTCTTCCTCCACCTGCTGATAAGAAACAGAGAGGATGGTAAGGGCAGTGAGGACGGGGGTCTCATCTCCCTCTGTTTCTGTGTTCGGAACTCTCTCTAGTCCAATTCTGGGTCTCTAAGCTAGTTGCAGCATTTTTCTTTTCAGTTCAGACTTTCAGGGACACTGTGAGCCTCCACTTGTGGGCAGGCTCTGCTGAGATGACCCTATGAAGTGCCCAGATCTCAGGGTTTGCTGTGGAAAGCTCCTCCAGGAGATACTTTGTCCAGCTCCCCATCCGCAGAGCAGGCTTTTCAGGGTGCCATCTCAACAGTAACAAAGCAGAATCAAACTGGTAATGGGAAAGCTGCGTGACAGGAAAAGCACACTCAGGACAGCTGCAACTGCCTCCTTTTCATCCCTGACCTCTTTTGAGACAAAAGGTGCCAACTAGGAAATTGTTTCACTGTCAGCCTGTCCCCCTTCCTGCCTTAATTAAGCAGGATTCAGACATTAATTAACAGCTTTCTTAAAAATAACTTCTCAGAACATTCACACTTAAGCAATGGAGATTTGGGTCAAGAACTTGTATTGTCATGGGACTAATCACTTTCACTTTGAGGAATATATTGCATGGACTTGAACTTCTCAGGGGCTTTTTCTGTTTGCTTAGGACCACGGTGGTGAACCTATGGCATGCGTGCCACAGGTGGCACGTAGAGCCCTCTCTGTGAGCACGTGCACCATTGCCCTAGTCCTAGGGCTTCAGCTGGGTTTTATAAAACCTTTTCACTTTAGGACTCCGGCACCATGTGCAAAAAAAAAGTTCAATCAATCAATTTCAACTTCTCATGGGGGAAAAAAAGATCTCGCAAAGCTGGAATTGCTTGATTGAACTTTTTAGTCCCACCCAGTCTGCCACGCCCACCCAATGGGTTTTGTAAGTGGGTTTTGGATTGCAGTTTGGGCACTCGGCCATGACTGGCTTAGGACATTCTGTGTCCTTTGTCCTTCATGCTAAATGGGCTGATATACCCTGAAAGCTTCCTGACCTCTCCCACCCTCAATCAGGCTGTTCATTGGGCTCAGCACCAGAGAGCTGAAGGCCTTCCCTGAATGCTAAATTATGTGAGACTCACCAGATGTGTTGTGGGGGCAAAAACCAGTGGAAATGATGCTCCAAAATGACAATGGCCGATGGCCAATTTTCAGTATCACAAGTGAGAGACCCATCCAAACAGAAGAGGAGCCGATGGCTTTCCTCCTCCTGGGGCTTCATAAGAACCCTGAGGCACAGCCGAACCCCAGCAGCAGAGCACAAGGAGGCAGTCAGCAATGCCAGACTAATATGGGACCTTAGCCTGTTCCAAAAGCAGACCTTTTCCCCTCTGGAAAGCCTGATCATCAGAGAAAGTGGAGTTGGAAAGAGTGAATGTTGTGGAGGAGTTTGAGCCTGGGAATAGGGCAGAGCCTTTGGGGAGGATGTTGCTTCCTGGGTGGGTAGATGTGCTCCTTCTGCATCCTATCCTGGAAACCCCATCTAGACCTTCCTGTTGCTTTCATGTTGCCCAATCAGAGTGGGACCCTGCAAGGCCCTTAGAGACTTTTGAACCACTGAGTGTGCCCCCTCCCCTATTAAGAAGATAGCACAACTTGGAACTTGCTTCTTTCACTGCCTCCCCCCCATGCACATGCATCTCTGAGTTGCTTTTTTTTCTTTTGAGCTGCATTGTCAAAGCTCATCAATGCCAAGGATTTCATTAGTGAATCTCCATAGCAACCCATCCACTGCTTCACTCAGATGGATCCCACCTCACCATGGTGGTCTGGAAGACAGATCTGCACCTCAGTCTTCATGTTTCATAGCGTCCAACTCCATTCTTGCCCCCCATTATCTGGAGGATGGTCTGTCACCTCTGAGAAGCCTCAGCATGGAGCAGGCAATTTTTGCACTGGCTTGGAAGGAGCATTTTAAAATGCAGCGGAAATGTTTACTGCAGAATTAGTTTAGTTTTTATTGCAGACATTTGCAACAATTCTTGGTTGCAGTTGCCAACATACTCCATCTGCATTGGAAGTTGTGAGGGAGGGCTCCATTGCTGTTCCCCAACAGGCGTTAGGCTTGCCATCCTGGGACTTTCGAGAGTCCATAAGGAGAAAGGGGCAAAACAGAACTCTCAGCCCATCTTCTCCTTCCCCAATGAAACTTCCTCTTGCCTGCCCCTGTCAATGTGATCCAAGCTGATTAGGTACTTCATTCCTTTTTTAAAAAAACTAACTGAACTTTAAATATTTGCTGTAGCTGTTCATATATTGATATCAACAATTGCTTTAAAGAGGCTGTGCAAAATGAGTGAAGAACTCAGGTTGCAGTCTTACAGAATAAACTATCTCTGAACTGGCAGAGCAGCAGTAAGAGTGGCTCCTCTCTCCACATACTGAAGATTATGGACAAGAAATGGGGTGTGAAGTCTTGCGGCTCCACTAATTTTCATATGTTTTGCTGCAACCAGGTGTGTTCTATACAAATGACCAAAACAGTTACTTAGTCCGTCATCTGAGTGATGATGGACTAAAACGCCCAAAGGTAGGACAAAGTGCCCAAAGGCAGGACAAGAAGCAATGGATGGAAACTACTCAAGGAGAGAAGCAACCTAGAACTAAGGAGAAACTTCCTGACAGTTAGAACAATTAACCAGTGGAACAACCTGCCTCCAGAAGCTGTGAATGCTCCAACACTGGAAGTTTTTAAGAAGAGACTGGACAGCCATTTGTCCGAAATGGTATAGGGTTTCCTGCCTGAGCAGGGGGTTGGACTAGATGACCTCTAAGATCCCTTCCAACTTTATTATTATTAAGATCGTCTTTGGGCTTAAAGGTTAAGCTTCTTACAGTTTGCTCTACAATCGTCCCAGCTATCCAAACCAAACTGGTACCCAATTTGTTGAACACCCACCCTTTTTCTTTTAATGTAGCACAGGGAGGTGTGAAGGTGGCTTTCAGGGAAATATTCAAAAGCTTTAAAAAACAAAACCAAAAGGGCAGAAGCATTCCTTAAACTCCAGGAAAAAGATGGTGTTAGGAAGAGGCTCAGGTTGGCTCCTCACTCACTCAGTGCTAGACAAAAGAAGGGGAGGGACAACATAAGCAGCCTAGAGACAATCTCCATAAAATAGAGTTGCACTCTTCCTGTGGGGTGGGGGTACCTTCTGCTATCTTCCAAGCACCTCACCCACTCACCAGCATTTCTCAAAGATACTACCAGCTCATTCCTTTGAGATGCTGTTCCTCTAGCTCTGAAGATTTGAACTCAGCACAGGAAAGCAGTGTAATTCTCTGTGGTAAGCTGGTTGTCCCAATCCCTAATTGTGTTTTTATCCATCTCAAGCTTCATCCAGTTCTTCCAATTTCTTGAAAGAATGTTGGTCTCTTCCAAGCTCCATCTAAGATCTGTCCTCCTTCTCTTCCTCCCATCAGCTGCAGACGGGGGAAGGGGGAGAAAGAGACTCCTTACCTCCTTCTGTTGAATCAAACTTCAGAAGAAGGCAGCTTTGGTATAGTAGTTGAGATTCTGCTGCCCTCTAGTTGCCAAGATATATTCTGTAAAACCACAATAAAGCACAGCCCAAAAAGAAAAACAACCCTTATTTGAAGAAACAGTTCTCCAAGGGACTGCAGACAAGTATTTAGCAGTCTTTTTACTGCTATAGTCTGAGTTGTGTCATGCATGTAGAAAATTAACTGAGCACTGGTAGAAGAATCACAAGGTAAGGAAGAGAAGGGCATTCTGAAAACCTCACGCTAGAGTGGCTGAACCAACCAACAGCTGAAGACAGAAAAGCACTCATTGTGTCAAGCCGTTGTCTCCTTCACAGTGCAGTTTCCTATTCCTCTGGTTCATAAGAATAAGAAGAAAGGAGTATCAGTTGGACTTTACAAATATTTTAATCCTAGCATGATAGAAAGTGTAACATTGTAGGAGGTCTAATGAGCGAGTGATGTGTGTAGATCACAAAGCAGATTGCAGGAAGAAACAGAAAATTTGAACTGATTTGAAAAGTATAGCTGAAATGCTAGGAATGGCAGGAGACCTCACATTTCTATTGTAAATGGTCAGGAATCCACGGGAGTGTGGTGGAATAAAATTAAGCAAGTACATACAAATTGCAGCCTTAGTCCTTGAATATCAATGAAATTATGATTAAAGGTTGCAGTTAAACGATGAGAGATGGAGACTGTTCTCTGCCTTCTCTCTTTGTAACTGGTGAGTTTCAGACTTACTCGTTCAGATTCTCTTAAGAACAATGCATTTAATATCTAACTGAAAAGGCACTCAGAAGTGATGCCTTCTGATGCCTTCTGCATCAGTGACCGTCTCCTTTGTTTGAAAATCAGAAGAAAGATTCTTCTCCTCTAACATGAGTTTAGCTCATCCTGGCTAAAGGTTTTAAAAGAAAGCAAGCTGTAGAAGGAAGCCTAAATCTCCTAGAATGTTTCCTCAGACGGTAAAGTTTATTCCCTTCAGGCAGCACATTTTTTTTGGTTTTGCAAAGCATGTGAGTAATCTGCTAATGGGGCCGCTTTACTCTGATGTAGCAGGGATGGTGTCAAAGGGTCAACCTTCCAAGTTTAATGTGGATAAATGTTAGTGCACCAAAGAGGAACAAACTTCAGATTCAGCAGGTTGTCTCTTGCACCAAAGGGATATATTTTACTGGTTTCCATGTGTAGTTGTATATAGGTGTGCAGGTACACTTACATTCAAGAAAAATGTCACAGCCTAAGGCCTCATTAAGCATTTGTGCTGGTTCAGTTTTCATGGTGGGTCTTTTAACCCAGAGGGCTAGTTGTCCAAACGCTGAATGGGCCCAAGGACTGGGAGAAGGCTAAGAGATGATGGATCCAACCTACAGAACACCTATGCATGTAGCTACCCAGGGACAGATACAGAAGCCCCTGTCTCTCTATCCAAAGGCCTGCTTCTTTTTCTAGCTGGGGTGGCCGCTGGCTGCCTGTTACCTTCCACTGCCTCCCACTTCTGGCATGGGGTCTCGGTGGGTGGTATCTGAACTTTTGCCCAGGGGTGGGTGGGTGCACTAACATGGGTCCCAGACGCTCTACTCATGCCCTGGCTATCTCCTCTGGAGTGATACGCAGCATGCCCTAAATGCTAGTTGTGGGGAAAGGTTGAATGTGCTTAGATCTGGGAGCTTCCCTAATGTGGTCCTGTGCCACTGGGTGATTTGGGAGGCCGGAACCTGTCAGTTCTCTTGCAGAGATTCTCATATAAATTGAACACATGTATATACCTGCAGGATCTTCTCATGGGGAATGTACTTTAGAAAATGTGATGCCTCAAAAGATGCAAGGGCCAGGAAAGAGCTACTGCTTTATTGGCAACAAAACCTGGAAAGTAGAGGTGTGTATTAAGGGAGGGTGTCCCAGATCAGGGAATTAGAATCATTCATGAAAATGTAAGAAATGCAGAAAAGGCAGTAATTTAGCATGATCTGATAAAGCCTGTAGGAATTCCCAGGGGCGTCTGAGGAGGCACCCTCACTCCCCGTTTCCAGGTAGATGGATACATGGCTACTTCTGGAAAGGAAGGAACACAATTTTAGACATCGAGGCCATGCCAGAAAAGAGAAATTTTCTGAGGATAAAATTAAAGTACTTCCAACGTGAGAGAGGGAAGATGGGGAAGGACTCTCCCTGCCCACCTGCTAATGTACATTCCTCCCATTCCTGAACTGGCAGAGAAGGCCCAAGGACATGATTTGCACAGCCCAAATTATCTCAGGCCCCAAGTTGGCTTCAGAACAGGAGAAGGAGAGAGATGGGCCCTTTCCCCACCTCCCAATCCCCTCATCCTCCCTCCAGGTCAGTAACACATATGGAGGGGAACTGCATTCACCACCAAACCTTTGAGATGCCCCCCTCCCCCACATTTGTGAAATGCTCAGTGCCCTTGTAAGAAAACATTTACATCAAGATGAATTGGTCCTGAGTGGCAACAGGGAGGAATTAAACAGGAACCAGTGGCCCAGTAAACCAAATTGTTTATGTATATTCACTGATCACACCTCAAACACAGTATAGCTGACAGAAATGAGATGCAGGCTTCAAGAGTTTTCACAGACGTTAGAGCTTAGTGAGAAGTTACAAATATAATTTGAATTAGTGCAAAAGCATCCTCATGTTGCTTTGGAAGAAAGGAAAGAGAAATTTAGGCTAGGCTAGGCTACTTTATTTGGCCAAGTGTGGTTACAGAATAAATAGAAAATGGAAACAAAAACGCAGACTGGAGAGAAATGATTAGTTGAGCAGCAGTCAGGGAGGGTATTCTCTGAACAGCAAAATCCTCAATCCTGGGATTGTTCCTGAGTTAAGAGCTGAAAGAACATGGAGATTCTCTTGCCAAGAAACACCACCACTTCATCTGAACAAAGGGGCTTTTCCAGAATAATTAAATAAATTCAGGAATAGAGGCTTCCAACATCACTATGTCAGGCAGATAGTTTTCTTCTGCTCTACATTCTCCTCCTGAAAAAAGGCCAAGGCCAAGAAGAAACAAAAAGGGCAACGCCACATCCCTGCCCCAGCTCTGTCTTCTAATACTATGCCATGCATGTGGCTTGGCTGCAGATGCAAAGAAGCTTCCCCCCATTTATACAGTGATATTTATAAGACAAGAGCCACCGATGAAGAGGACTGCTGTGAATGGAATTATCCATCTCACCCTAAAAGTGCCATGTTCCCTGGCCTGTAGGAACATACACTTGTACATACACGTGTGCCTATGCATGTGTGTATGTGTGCGTGCACACACACACAAACATATGGCTGACTGTTCAGCTACCTCTCCTTTCTGTATCTGCTCCATCTTTTCTTATGGATTCCCTCCCCCGTATATCTGAAGGGCTCTCAGGGTGGGAGGGTGGCCAGGAGTAACCCAGCTGGTGGGCTTGCTGTAGAATGGATCCCCCTCTGGGCAGGAGGTTGGCCTGCATGAGCTTCAATGCCCCCTCCTACTTATGGGTCTATGTTTAGAAAGGGAGTGTTGTGGTATCAGCTTGCCAGTCTTGCCTCAGAGGGAGGAGGAAGTCAGAGTTGGTCTGTTTATTTTAGAATGGAAACAAGAAAAAACATTAGAAGACCTCTTCAGGCATCAGCTGAAATGAAAATGCATCCAATTTATATTTAATAGTGAAGACTGTTGGTGGAGATGCCAAGTACCTCCCGGACTGTGTGGTTCTTCTGAAATTCCTGTGGGGAGCAGGGCAATGCCTAGCAAGACCTGAGGAAGGAAATCTGTTGAAGTAGAAACTCTACCTGCAAGAAAGCAGACGGCTTCGCAGGGAAGAAGGAGCCCAGCCGCTGCTCTCCCTAGAAATGGGGGCTCTTCTTGGCTCAGGATGCCCTGCCTTGCCCCTGGAGCCAAGCCAGTTTGCCCACCGCGGGAGGAGAGCAAGTGGCACCACCACCTTTCTCCTGCGCCCTGTTGTCGCTGAAGGGCGTGAGCCGAGAAGAGCGTGCGGGTCCCCTGGTCCTCGCAGGTGGCCAGCGGGAGGGAGCGGAGTACTTACGGCGCGGAAGGGCATCTCCTCTTCACAGATCCTGAGTCTAACTCAGCTCTCGATACTATCGGCGTGGCATCTTGAGGGGTTGTTAGCAGGGTGTTCTCCTGGCTGCCTAACCACACCTACTGTCGTCACTGTGGTGATGGGGAAATACTGCCGAGGATGCCTGATTGGCTTGTGGGTGGCCAATGGTCCGCATTTTTTGATTTGCTCGCTGAGATACAAGCACGTCTCCCAGGAATCTGCCAATGCCCGAATAGGAGGGGTGGTCATGTGAGCGCCTTCCCTCAAAAGTGGGGAATAGGGAGGGTGGGGGAAAAAGGGAAATGAACCACACACGGTGGTGCTAGGTCGATTTAAGCAGGAAATGCTAGTGCCCCCCCCCCCACTGGATAAGCCCGAGAGGGTTTAACCTGGGCTAGATCGAGGGAAAACAGGTAGCGGCCACTCGACTGACGAATGGTCCCTAGGACATCCAAGTGCGGGCGCCGTTCTCAAAGCTGCCGGGGGCGGGGCTACGAAGGACCTCAGTCCGAGAAGAGCCGTGTCGAGCTCAGCGGTTGGGGAGCAAGCGAAGGAAGGAGGGGCTCCCTCTCTCTTTGCCCCTGGCTCCTTTTGCCCCACCTCCCCCTCCCCCTCCTCGTGACGGAGTTGGTGCGGGTCGGGGAAAATCCGCGGAACCATCTTCTGATCATCCGCATGCGGGGGCGGCGTTTCCTCCTCTCCCTGGAAACACCCCCGCCGCCCTTCCCTTTCTTCTGGCTTCTTGCCGCCCCTCCCGTTATAGTCCATCCGTGCCAATCACTTTCCGCATCTCCTGCTCTGCAAATGCCACCCGGTGGGAACTAGCCGAGTGCGCAGGCAGCCCCTTTCTAAAAATAGGGACGGGGGACCCACGCAGGGGCGGGAGGGGGCTGCTGAGAGCCTGAACGGTGCGTGGCTCGCCGCTCTTCCCTCCCCGCTGCCCGACTGCTCGCGTAGACCTCGCCTCTTCTTGGTCCGCCGCCCCGATCCCAAAGGAGGCGAGTAGGCAGGAGCGAATCTCGGCACGGCCGGATGGCGACGTAGCGGCAGGGCCGGGGGCAGCAGCGGAGCTCAGTAGGCAGAGCGGTCTCTCGTCTGAAGGCTCTTTTCCGCGGTCCCCCGCCCACTCTCCCTCCCTCCCTCCCTCCCTCCTTCCCTCCCACCTTCTCAGCCCTCGCCGTAGCCGTCGCCGCGAGAACGGAGTCTACGTTTCACAGAGGCCGTTCGCGAGCGTTTGTCTCTGCTCGCTCCCGAGGGACCTGCTCCGTCGCCTGAGGAGAGCTCGCTCGCTCGCGCAACCGAGGATGCTGCTCTTGCCGCAATTGCCGCTGCTGGGGGCCAGAAGAAGTGGAGTATCGGGCCGGCGCTGAGGGACCCTCCCGTGCGCCCCTCCCCTCCCGCTTTCTCCCTTCCTTCCTCCCTAAGGTTTAAATGCTTCATGTGATTAAAAAGCAGCCGCCGCAGCACCCCGACGTCGGGCATCCAGGATATCGGTCGCGGGCATCGGCCCTTCCTGCGCGCAGAGGAGGGCGACGAGCGCGGCTCCCTTCCACCCCTTCCGCCCTCCCCCTTCCCTCCCTTCCCTGGTCCTGGAGGTGGAAATGTGGAGATTTCAGGCACGCAGGCTGAGTGGATTCGTCTCTGCTTTGGCAGCTCTTTGTCTCGCCTGCTGCGCCCAAAGGTAAGAAGCGACGTCGGATCGGGGAGGCGAGGCTGGGCTGCAGAGACCCCCTCCCGCATTGTTTTCTTGCGCCACCCTCGAGTCGCCGGGAACGGGACCCGCTCAGTCTCGCGCGGGAGAGCTGCAGGCCGACGGAGCGGGCAAAAAAGGCTGACTTCGAAGGAGGCCTCCGGTGGGGAGGGCCCAATGGGAAGCAATTGCTGCTGACCGTTTGCCGCCGGAGTAAATCGCCGCTGTTGTTGCGCCTTCGGACCCCGAGGGAGCTGCTGGCGCCGCGGCGAGATGGGGATGGGGATCGGCGGTGATGAAGAAGCGGCGCCAGCACACCGCTGCCCTGCCAGGTTGGCTCTCGTCTGCACGCGATCCAACGCCGGACTCTAATTGCCAGCGTGTCGTTTGCCTTTGCCTACCTAACCCGGAAAGCCAGAGGAATCCCGACCGGGAGGCCGCATTTCTATCCAGGGTTCAAATCCCTTAAAGAGACAGACCTGTCCGGTCGTTGGTCCTGCTGGCATCTGGTGGGGAATTGGAATCCGACTATAAATAGGGATTTGGGGGTGTGTGTGTGTGTGTATGTTACAGTGTATTGGGTTTAGATAGAGATCACTGCCAAAAGAAATGCCTCTCCCCCCATTCTGGAAAGGTTATGAAGACTCTTTTGCAGAACTGGCCAGGAGCAGGAGCTGCTTTGGAAGCTGCTGAAGGACTTTTGCTAGTTCAGGGGGAGTCCATCCCCTCCCCCCAAGCCCTCTTCTGACCAGAGATAAGACAATGGGGCAAGTCTTAAGTTCAAGCCCCTTTGCCCTTCTCTCATATCAGGCTCTCTTTGGACATAATATACAGCATTCATCTAAGCAGTCAAATACTGAAAATTTGAACTGGAAAGTGGAGCTGTCTGTGTGCCAGACCATAAGCAGTTGGGGAAGAACTGATAGTCTAATAAGCCTATCTGAATAAGATCTCTGTAATTAAGAAGCTTGCATCATCACAGCAGGCCTACTCCGGTGCATCATCTTCTGAGCCATTCCTATGATACTCAGGTTAGGGTTAAGGGGAAAAACTCCTTGTAAAGAGCAACCTTTAGCCCATCATCAGATCTTTCTGTGTCTCTTCAAATTGCTCAAGTCCACCATAAGGTTGCGTGGAAGGGGAAAAAGAAGGACCCTGACAGATGATGTCAGAAGGAGCTGGAAGCTGATTCCATATAGCATAACTTAGGAGAGCTTTGCAGGATTGGGCCTTTGGTTCCCATTGGAAGACCAAAGGGGACTTGATCTGTAGAGTTATCAGATCAAGTCACACCACACCTTTATTACTGTCATGGTCTTCAGAATTGGGAAGTGTTTGTGCCTAGTAAGGAAGTGTGGTGCCACCAGAACTTGAGTATTTCCCCTCCATGATTTCTCCAATCTTCTTTTTTGCTCACCATAAGAGCTGGCCAGCACTGCCGTGACTATGCCTTCCAGTAACAAATCCCACGGATTTCATGCTTGAAGATAAACATCCCTCTAGTCAGTTTCAAATTTACCACATTCCAGTGTCGTGAGATGATTTCCACGAGGTCTATTCTTTTGGGGGAGAGAAAATGCTTTCCCTGATTTGATTGACCCACATTAGATATAAGTTTAGATCCTTTACATATTGCAAAACACCAATCTCCTGATCATTTGGATCATCCTTTTCAGTATTATGAGAAGACCAGAAATTGTGCAGAGCATTCTGAAAGTGACCACCCCATGAATCTTTGGAAAGGATGCATCAGGACACTGCCCAGCTTTATCAGCACGCCTGGTTGTCACCTCCTGGCCAAGAAGCACTGATTTGCCAGGGGCAAACCAACCACCCAAAGTCTTCTTCTAGTCTGACTCATTAAGCGGTCATTGAGGCATCTTAACCCACTAACATTAGCACTAGCAGCAGCCATGGTGGAAAAGAAAGGTTTCCTTGGCTTGGCTAAAGATACACAAACATTCATAGAGGCCACATGCTGCTTCTATCTGCTGATTGTGTCTGAATCACATGCGGGATGATGGGCAGGAGGAGGAGCTCTGAAGGTACTCCTGCTTCTGGCCCATCTTGGCTGGCTGAGAGTCCTACTGCAGCTTCTGTTCACCTTCAATCTATGACAAAGGAAATGGTGCCTTTGCCTTGGGAAAGAGCAGTGAGAAGGGTGACTACATGAACCAGCCTGCAGGAGAACAAGGCCCTTGGGGATGGTTATAGTGCAATGGTTGCAGGAGTACGGAGGAGCTACTGGGTTATGGGTTCTTGGCCTCAGGGCTACAGGGTTTTGCTTCCTTTGTGTCTCAACCTGCTTCCTTCTCCCCACCCCACCCCAATACTCTTTTCCGTCCCCTTTGGAGGGACAGAAAAGAGTATCGCTGGCCTCAGTCTGTAAGAGAAAACTAGAAGTTTAGGAAGGAGGCAGGCTCATCATACCAAGACCACTGAGGCCAAGATGGAGTCTTGCCTCTTACTGGCTGCAGAAAGGCAGTTGCTCTTTAGAGTATTTTCAGGGGCTCAGGAGTCTCCTGCCTGTCTGGCAGTGGGTGGAGCAGGGACAGCAGGAATGACAGCCATATTCAGGAAGCCCCAGGAGAATAAAGGGGGCAGAGCAGCTTCAGTGTCTTTTGTGTAAAGGCTGTGGCCTTGTGAGCTGATTTTAGAAGTTGCACATCTAACGAAAGGTCAAACACAGGAGGTGTTATGGGGCAGAAGCTGTGAGGCTGTTAGGGCCCTGTCAAGAGGAATTAGGACACCATGAAAATTTGTGCACATCCCCCCTGGTATTCCCAGAAGGCTGGGGAAAGGGATGGAAATGGCACAGCAGCTTTTTGGCAGAACCGTCTGGGCTCAAGAGAGGTGGCAGGCAGTGGGTGCAACCTGACAGGAGATGCTGGTGTGGGAATTACCCAACCTGCTGCATTTGCACTGGCCGATCTCCCCCCCCCCCCCCCGTGTTTCTCCAGCCAGAACAGCTGTTTCTCCTTTAGGTCTTCTTGGTCACTACAGTCCAGGATCTTGTGGGATGCTGGGTGTGGATGTGGGTGTGGGGCACTGATAGTGACCAGATCATGTTACCCTTTCTGTCTTCCAGCCCAGCTACTGGGAATATATCCGTAGTTAAAAATATTGTGGACAAATTGCTGAAAGGCTATGATGTCCGTCTCCGGCCTGACTTTGGAGGTATGTAGATCCTTCCGTTTCTTTTGCTTTGTCTGGGGGCTTCCTTCAAAGCAGACAGAGGCCCCCCAAGGCTACTTGGGCTCCTTTTGTCGCTCTGTAGTTGTTATGGTGACCTTTGCAATTTCCTTCCCTTTCCTCCATCATCCCCTGTTTCTTGGCTGGGCCAGGCAAACCATGCCTGATTAGAGCCAGTCTCCTCCAGAATCTGCTTTCAGTATTGAGAATGATGGAGGCAGGGGGAATAAAAATTGGCCTTGTCTGGCGGTGCCCTTTCTGCAGTGGTTGCTGCTACAGGCTTCCCGACACTTCCTGACTGCAAAGATCAAGATGTTGCTCCTTGCCCCAGCATCCTGTAATGTCACAGTGGTAGGTCAGTTACTCTGGCAAGGCCTCCCCTATCTGTGCCTTCCCAGGCTGAGGGTTCTTCCAATGTGGCATGAAAAAGGCGTGCCAAGCCAATCAGTTGTTTGCTTAGAAGTGTGCAGATTGGTCATCCCAAAGAGGAGTCGTCCAGGGGCATCACAAATAATCTCCAGTCAGGGAAACACTTCAGGGGCTAATCGTGTTAATCACACATTTTTGGCTGACAGATGTTAGGACTGGAGCTTTTGTTAGTTTGTTGCAGTGTACAGTTCTTCATCTTGTATTGGACATTGTCATGGTTCATGGTTGCTGTTTTTTTTTCTTTGGAAATGTTTTGGGTCACCTTTATATTCATTTTGCTAAGATCCTGCAATATTAGTACTATTACTAATAACAAGGCTAAGACTATTGGAAGTGTTTTATACATATTTCATAGTTAAAACATAGCTTGAGTGACTATGTACTGAGTAACTGGTAGGGCAACGGAGTAACTGGTAGGGCAACGGAGTGTTTCTTGCAAAGAACTCTGTAGATCAGAGATACTAGTTTACAGAGAATAATATGCTTGAAGTAAAACTAAACTCTGGATGTGCTTGTGGTATCTTAGCATAAAATTTACCAAAACAGATGGTCACTTTCCTTAACATAATCAGAGAAAACCTTATGTGGTTAAGACTGGTAACGTCACCCATATATTCTCTTATCTTCTAAAAAGCAACATTGATCAAGCCATAAAGGATAGTAGAAGGTATCATATCATATGACATAATATCGTATGTAAGCTGATGACATAGAATGTATTAGAGGAATTACTGTAAAGAGCATGAATTAACAAATGAAATTTAAAAAATAGGAGGAAAGATGTAAAAGAAGGTGATCTGATTCTGTGGAGTGGCATTGATAAATATACGCAATTTTTCAGAGAAGTGTGAGATGGTGATAATAGGGATTTCATTTCCCATCTGCTGGGAATCTAATTCTACCAAAAATCAGAGGCCCAGTAAATTCTTGCTTTCTTGCTGATAAATTCATTTGCCAGAAGGTAGAAGAAAGAACAAAGGGTCTATTATCCCAGACCAAATTCTTACTAAAGGGATGAGTTGGTTGAAGAAGTCATGGTGAAGGAAAATGATTGTGTTAACCTTGAATTCATGATATCCAGGGGAGAAGGAACTAAGAAGAATCAGATCTGCATGCTGGACTTCAGAAGAACATATTTTTTGAACTCTGAAGAAAGGTAGGTTAGATCCTATGACTTGAAATCTCGAAGGAGAAATATGTCTAGGAACTGTGGGAAATGAACACAGTTGTAAACAATTCCAGTAAGAAGAAAAATGGAAGGAATCTGATGGCCGAGAAGGTATCTGCATCATATTGGTGTGTTTTTAAAGAATTCTTGACTAAGCAACTACAGGCCCAAGATATAATTATGTGTAAGACTCTTGAGGAACAGGAAGAAGAACTGCAACCAAGACAACGGTCAGATAAAAAAAAGTTAAGTCCAAGACAGAAATATAATTTGAGAAAAACTTTCAGACTTGATGCTCCCTAGTTCTCTTGAAAATAAAGGGAAGGGGGCGAACCACATTCAGTCTTTTGAGATTGTCTTATAGTAACCTTATTATAAAAGCAGTATCAGCACTCGTGATTTCAGACTAGTCAGGACTACCTTGAAAGACTGACAAAGTTGGGAGATATGACAGTAACCCTTAACTTACAATACAGAGAGTATAAGAAAAGAAGATATTGCTTGGAACCCAAAGAAGAAGCTACAAAGCTACAAAGTGCTCAGATTTGGATGGGTGGAGCTTTGCTATTAGGGAGGATGAAAAAACACTGGATGGAACCATAACACGAAAGGGGCCGTGGATGAGAGGAAATGCATAGAAGGAAACAATGGCTGAAAACAAGGAGCACAGGAGAAATATATTGTAGAGAGGAAATGGTTAGTCGCCAGCCATGTGATGAAAAATAAATAAGTATTAAGATTAAAGGTGGCCAAGAAAGAGCAATACAAATTTGATAAAAAAAATTAATACAAGTTTGATAGAATTTTTTTTAAAAAAGCCTCTTCAGGCTGTGGGGAAGAGAGGTAGTCTCCAGAAGACTGAATGGAATTAAGAATAAAAGGGATAAAATTTCAGGGATGAAACTGAAATGAGGGAATGCTGGAAGAACTCTTTTAGAGATTTTTATGGGTTTGGAATGGATGACATAAATGCTAGTATTTCTAGTGCTATAAATGAAAAGAAAGTCTCAGATCCTTGTCAAATATTGAAAAATGATAAGATGGTAGTAAAAGAAGAATGTGGTTTCCATAAGGAGTAGCTTATGAACCGTTTAGCTTGCGTGAGGATGACCTCTATGCCGTGAAGAGAGGAAGGCTGTGATTGTTTCCCTGCATACAGGGGAAAGCATCAAAGAGTCGGTGAAGTTAGTTTGGGCCTTGGAAGATGGAAAAGAATAACAAGAATAACCGTGAACAACGGTGGGAGGTGCCGTGCAGCATCATGCCAGGCAGGGGGATACGGAGACCTTGTTTTGCCCTTCATCAGGTCATTGAAAAAGATATGCATGCAAGGAAACAGGTGTTACTGCATGTTGGATTATTATTTATTTATTTATTATTTATTAATTTAATTTATATACCGCCCTTCTCCCAGGGGACTCAGGGCGGTGAACAGGGCAATACATAAAAACTAGATACAAAAATTAAAATTATTAAAACATGATTAAACAATGCCCATAAAATTAATACAAATTTAAAATCATTTATAAAAATCCCACCCCGTCCCATCAGGCCAGGCCAGCTTGTTTAAAGAGATGAGAAAGTATATGATAAAAATAGGGCGGAATTATTTTGGGCTTCATGGATAAAGAACTTGAAAAAAGTGGAACTTTGATGTTATATATGCTGACAGCAGCAACAATACTTTATGAACAAAAATGAAAGGATACTTTGATTTCCACAATGGACAAATGGCTGCAGAAGTTGATGGAATTAGCAGAGATGGCTAAATTGACTGCTCTGATTAAAGAAAGCCATACTTGGAAACTACTTTAAGTGCAAAATAGAAAAAATGAAATTTTGATTTAGGGTTTTGTTGATTAGATAGGTTTGATTTTGGGTTTTGTTGATTAGATAGATTGCTAATCAATGGCTAATATATATTATGAAGTAAAAGCAAAAAGTTGAAATTGTATGCTATTATCTTATTCTATTGCGCCAAAAAAGTAGGAAGTCGATGCCTTTCTCTTTCTTTTCCATTTTACCCTACACTTTTTCCTCTTCCCCTTCTACTCCTCTATTTTCCCTTTATTTTCTTTTTTTGTATTTCTGTATTTTATACTTTGATAAACTAATTAAAAATTGAAATCAAAAGCAAAAATAGAATTATAAAATATTTTGCATGAAAATGAAGTTAAAGTTAGGTTACTGAATGTGCTATAAACAATCCATGATGGAAATATAACATGGTGAGAATAAATACAATGGCTACAAAGTAATACCTCCACCATTATAATTCACCACCAGATTCTAGTGCCGGCTTCTAAGAAACTCTGCTCTGTGTGTGTGTGTGTGTGTGTGTGTGTGTGTGTTAGCATTTGTTCTTTCACTTCAGTTGGTGGGAAATTACTGTGAGGAAAAATTGTGTTGCTGTTATTTGTGAAATGAAAGCCTAGAGTGAGTACTCATCAATGTACCTGACATTTTTGACTGTTGAGGGAGTCTCTTCAGTTGAGATTCACTGCTGAATGCTGCTTGTTTATAGTGATGATGTGTTTGGATGTGGGTCCTGTGTATTGCTTGGCTAAATATATATATATTAAGGATTAAAGATAGTGAATTGGGAGGAGCCAATTTGTATGATCAAAAATGAAGTGCTGTAGATGACCTACGGCAGCAACCTCTGAGTTCCACATGAGAGTCAGATGAATCAATTAGGAACAACCAATAGATTATCAAAGGGAAATTACTGTCAAACATAGCATTTCACAGGAACGTGTAGGTCATATTATGGATCTTCTTCAATATCAGAAGGTTTGTTCCCAATGGATTCCTTGAATCCTATAGTAGCAACGAGAGCTTCAAGACTAAATTTGCCAGCAGTTATTGTCACACAGTAAGAATGAATGTAAGAAATTTCTTCATAGCATTGTGACAGCCAACAAAACATAGGCTCATCATTATTACCCAGAAATGAAGCATCTAAAAAGCTTCACATGGAAAAATCATCCAAACCCCAGCTTTGTTAGGCATAGGGTTACAGTTTTTTGGCATGCAGATGTGGTTATTTGCTTGGATTTCCTTGAACCTGGACCTGTTATCAACTCAGAAGGGTGTAGTGCAACACTCAAAATGTTGCAGCAATGATTAGGCAGAGTTTGGAAGCATCAGAAGTAAATTTTATTGCTATGTGGCCTCACACTTTATGAGCCACCCAAGAGGCAACTGTGAAGTTGGATCCCTCTTACCCATTTGACATACAGGCCAGACATAGCCCCATGTATTTATTTCACCTTTCCCAAGAAATGAAGGAATACCTTCATGGCCCTCTATTTGACTCAGAGGAAGAGGTGGAAAGGGCTTTCAGGACCTGGTGGAAGAGATAAATGTGGAGTTCTTTAGTGATGCCTTTCAGAAGCTTGTCCATCCCCTGCACAGTGAATGGTGGCAATTGTGTGGACAAGTACTGTAAATACAAGTAACAAAGAGTTAATTTCAAGATTTATTTCCTGTTTCATTTATTATACTATCCTTATTTAAATCAAAGTTATGGAGATGGAGGCATTACCTCTCCTTCAACCCTCATAGAAAGCCTTGGGAATGATTCAGTACTGGAGTAAGTTAAGGGCATCAAGGACATTTGTTGTCCTCTAGATTGCTTAGCATGTTTGTGGATCAATGTATAAAAAGTGCTTGTGGTCATTAGAAGTTGGTTGGAAATGTGGACTTATGGATATCTTTGTATGCAGAAAATGTGGCTGGCTGAGAACCCAAATAATTTGTAGGTGATGTTCCATATTGAGTGATGCAACAAGAAGTATTAATTGGAAATTCTTGCATAAAAGACCCAGGTAGTTGTGTTTGACAAAGAAAAAAATAAGTGAATCATTACACGGTATATATCAGTTGAGAATTGTGAATTGTTGTACCTTGACATGTTCTTTATTACAGCTGAAAAAACAGGGAGGAATTTTAAGATGTGCAAATGCTAGTAGAACTGCAGACTGTTGAAGGTATTTGGAAGAAGCAGGGTAGAATAAGAAGAGAGAAAGTCAACAGAGAATCCGTTATGAATGAACTGTGTCTTGAAGACGAAAATGAGTGACCCATTAAAAGAAGCACTGAGGCAGTTTATCATATGGGGACAATGAATGGGAATGCAATGGCCAAACAAATACATGAAGAAAGGTGAATGGGAGGAAAGAGCCTTGAAAAGTTTAAAGAATATAAAACAATGTTTGCACTAGAAGATGAATGGATAAAGCAAGCAAGGATGGAAAGAAATGCAATGGTGCTGGAACAAAATGGTGCTTGCTTGCCTGTTTTATTTGATTTATTGCCCCCCCCCCAATCTCAAATAACTTCTATGGTAACAAATTTAAAATTTCATAAAAACCAAAGACCAAAATAGAGCATTGTGTGATGAATATGCACGTGTGTATTACAATTTTATACAGAAAGTCGTATTACAGAAGTTGGACCCTGAGGATGAGAGAGAGGCTTATCTGAGATTGTGAGTTCATAGTAGAAGTGAGACCTGACTCTGATTTCTATCTTGGTTTCAGGATCGCTCTCCATCCCATTTGGATGGTCAAGTCTGCAGTGCTTGAAGCCACTTCAGGAAATCATGTTTTCAGCTCACCTAGATTTCAGGCCCAGTCATAGAGTCAGTCCTCCAAATGTTGAAATGGCAGCAAGGGATCCAGGCTGCAGGGACTGGCCCTACAATTCAGCACAAGGGAGCCAGGGACTCAAAGGAGCCCAGAGGGTTCTTATTCCAGAAAGGGGCTTGGCTTCCAGCCATTCAGTAGGATGCCTGCTATGGTTCTAAGAGATGGAGTCAAGAAAGTGGGCTGACCCCCAAGTGCTTAAACTCCCAAGGCTCCCTTCATTCTTGGAGGCCGCAGAGAAAATGGTGGGCAGGCATTTGATAAACTGTTATGGGAAGAAGGCTACTGCCTGAATTTCATGGCAGGTCCCCCCTCCACAGGATATCCGTGGCTTGTCCTTCTTTTCTTAAGCAAAAAGAGGCATAGCCAATTCAAAATTTAAATCAGACTATTTGGAGATCCCAGTGGTGCACAAGCAGACTAGTGAAAGCTGAAGACATGCCTCAGTTTCAGTGCACAGTAATTGCCCCATCTATGAATCCAAAACCTATTCCCCAATATGAAGTTCTTTGGTGTAAGTCAGGGACCCCTCCTGCTCATGTGTAGAGTTAGACTTCCATAGATGTGGTAGAGAGTAGTGTGGACAGGCTTTATAACCCTCCTGTGATGGCTGAATAATGCTATGAAGGAGCTATAAAATACTAATGAACAATGATGACTGTAGACTGGAATAGGGTAAGAGAGAAGATTTCCTTTATGGGGTTGTCCTATTGGGGTTCGAGGTTGCTTCAGAATGGAGTGGTCCTTTTGGCCTTAGTGATCCAGTGCATGATCTCAAGGTTAATCTGGCCGGCCTCTCTTCCTAGGTGTGCAACCATATGGAGGAGCTTTGTCAGACCTCTTCGCCTATTCTGGTGGGATAGATGGCTGTGGGCTGGGAGAGACTGGTTTTAGTTCCAATCCTGTGCTGGGGCCTGTTTGAACCACACAAAGGGCTCACACCTTCCTCCTTGGAGGGGTAGAGGGGATGAAGCAGGACTGGTCTTGATTTATAGGGCACAGAAACATCCCAGCTAAAGGGCAGGTCTCCTTTTATGAAGGCATTAGTATTGCGCCAAGAAAAATGAGCTATACTTTCTGCAAATATTCATTAACACATTTTAAATTGTTGTGTTATCCTGTACTGTTTTCTATTTTTTAACCTCATTGATTTATTGCACACCACCAGAATCATATCTGAGAGATGGGCAGCTATATAAATGCAGTTAATATATCAATCTCTAAAAGGGTTCATCTGACGAACGTGAAACAACTGATTGTTGTATAGCATATTAATGGTAATGGTATAAGAAATGAAGTGTTTATGTTGGCCCTTTAAATTTATTGTGTAGTGTATTTTACTGAGCCTAATCTTCAGGAATTGCAGACTCAGTAGAAAAATCACAGAGGATTTCCTTCAGCCAGTGCCCAAACTTTTCTGAAAGTTGGCAATAAATCACTGAATGACCTAAGACAGGAGGGTCTTCTCTCTTCTGCAAGCACTTAGCAACCCTGGGCAACCATAATAAGGAGGTGCTGAACAAAGGCTTTCAATTGGCCAAACGTGCAACCTATGGGGTTAGTGGAGTGGTGCAGCAGAATATATTTAAAAAGCAAAGTGAAATAGGTTAAGAACTCAACATTTCCGCCCCTGAAATATAGAAGTAAAAACTTGCCTGAGAGAAGCATGGAAGAGTCAGACAAAGTCCACTCCATCCTAGAACAGAACAGTCCTTTTATCCTTCTAACACAAACCTCTGGCCTGCTACTCAATCCCTACACCAGGCATCATAACAACTGAGCTCCTAATTAAGTCGTTCTGCTTCCTGAGTGACCCCTACTGTTATATTTCAAAAAATCAACTGGAAATAAAACCTGGCAATTTGCTTCCCTCCTACCTGTTTCCACTAGCTGTCCCCTCTTGATCCAGCTTCACCCTCTTGGCTTCCCCCATCTCTTCCAATCCCCCCCTTCCACTCCTGCCTTCTGTTCATCACACCCCCCCACCCCCGCCACATGCTTCAGTGCTGTATTGCAGTGCTCAGGGTCCTCCTTGCCTACTTGCATCCAGATCCTCCTCTGTTTTAACATTCTGTGTCCTATCATGGGCTTCATCCAAGCTAAACCAAGCAATCCTTGCCACCATCTTTATTCATGCTGTTGATTTGATTTCTTCCCTCGGCAACCTCATTGTTCTTCCTAAACTGCCATCACCTCACTTGGAGCCATATAGAACATTTGGGGGCAAGAGTGACAGCAACTGTTAGCCCTGTGGACAGTAGGAGTACCCCTAGAGTTGTCTGCTACAAACCTCATTTATCTGCCCAGAGTTTCCAGTGTTTAGAGTGGACACTTCTTGTCCTTACTGCATAGACGCTAGAAGGCCTCTGCAGCCTACTGATATTCCAGTCTGCTGCTGTTAAGGTGCATTTGGAACCACTGATCAGCGACTGTAGGAACATGATGTTTCTCAAGTAGATCTTTAACTAAAATAACAGATGCTCTCTCAGCTTTTAAGTCAGTGGAGGGGGGGCAGTTGCAAATTCAGCCACTTCTGCTGGCCAAGCAAATCTCCAGTCTTGTGTGATAATATGCAAGGGGAGAATGAAGACAGCTGTGATTATCCTGAAGAAAACATCCTGTTCTCTATAGAGGGATCCTTATTTCCAGGTGTGAAATATGAGGACAGTATATGTGGTTCCCATCACCATCAGAAGACTATCAGTTCCCGGCAGAGCTTCCTTTGCTAAGCATCCAGTATCAAAGCCAGAGGCTGATGTAGTTTACTTATAAGAACTAACCTTTCTGTTTCTGTCTGACTAATTTCAGACAAAACAAATCCATGAGCGTTCTCAGAACAGGGAGCCACAACTTTTTCCCCGATCCAAGTCATGCATTTGGCTTCTCGGCTGCGTGCAGGGAGTCTCTCTGCCAAAAGGAAATAGGCCAGTCTGAAAACTACGTATGTCTGCCTGGGTTTCTAACCATGTCTCAGCACTCTACATACATTTCTATGTTCCTTGCTTCTAGTCCATCTCTTGTCAGCCCTTTTAGGTAGGCAAGATAAAGAAATGGGCTGCTAGGTGTCTTGAAATATATTGCAGTTAGGGTCTTCTTGTAACAGTCTTTAAAGCCTGTTTAAACTTCAGCTTATACCTAATACAACAAGTGGAATTGTTTTGAGTTTTTTTCAGGACTTAAATGTATTTGTGATAATGGCTTGACATAGTCCTGACCCTTTTCTGAATCAAATTCCCATTCCATCACACATATTAACCAAAGTTCTCTGTTCAAATTATAAAGTTATTAAAATATTTGTGAAACCATAAAACCATAAAATGTACAAAATACAATTAGTAATAACACTGAAGATATATATGTAAGCCATCCAAGAGCAGAGTAGGACTTTCAAACCAAACTGATTCCAAACTCAAATTAATGCACCGACAAGATACAAGCAGCAGAGGGGCTTCCCTGCACTCCATTCCTAAGAAGGGATTCTCTCCCCACCCAGAGGAGATATCTAAACAGTAATGGAAGAACCCAAGCAGATACATAAAGAAAAAGTCTCTGGTCCCAAGTTGTTCCAGGCTTCAAAAACCAGCTCGAACTGGGCCGGGAATTAGGCCAAGAAAGGAACGGGCACCCAGCGCCATTAGAAGGATCTTGACGTGACACAGTTCCAAGAGATAGCTAATTGAATAGAATAGAGCTGGAAGGGAGTTCTTCTAGTCCAGCCCCCTGCCGAAGCAGGAGAACCTATACCAGCTATAGCCTGCCAGCTCTGTTCCAGGCTAGCTGAAGGGGATGAACTGTTGTCAGGGGCAGTCACACCCTGCAGCGTTCCAGCTGAGATTCTCTGGTCTCTGCCAAGAAAGCTCTAGGTAGAAGATGATAAAAGTTTTCCTCGCCATCAAGATCACCTGAGACAGCACAATTCTCCCTGAAACAGGCTGAACACTATTCAGATGAATATTTGGGCCTTCTACCAACTATTTCTGTCTTGTCTGGACTTTGTTTCAATTTTCCCAATATCACCCAATTAATTACTATGCTCAGGCATCAGCTCAAGACATAAATGCTCTTAACTCCCTTTTTATGATCCTGTAATCCCTTAATTTGGGGTAGAGTCAAGGTGACTGGATGGAGAGGAAAGGCTGGATACAGTGAAGATAATTCAGCCCTGATCCCTGTAAGGTCTCCCACAACCTGTTGAATCTTAGCCTGAAAAATTTCATGCCATTGAGAGATAACTGTTAATTCCTCAGCATCATCTTCTGGAAACAACCAGTAAACAAGAGGAAAATTAACTCCTTCCCTATTTCCAATGATCTGGAGGAACGCCATAATTAAAGTCATCCAAGTGTTAATAGAATAAAAGAGTAGCAGATTGGAAAGGACATTGAACATCTTCTAGTCCAATCCCGCTGCCCAGGCAAGAGACCCTATACGATTTTGGATAAACAGCTGTCCAATCTCTTCCTAAGAGCCTCCAGTGTTAGAGCACTCCTCATTTCTGAAATTGTTCCAAAAGAATAAGCAAGGAGTCCTGTAGAATCAACAAAGACATGTATTCTGGGAGCTGCTAACCAAGATTCTGATTCCTCAACTCTTGCGGTTCTTTAAATTCTTTCTCACCTAACCCTAACCTTTGATCATGGATCGCCGCTTGTCACCTTCGTGGCGTTCATAGTGTTTTGCCTTAATTTTCTTTCACCAGGCCTTTCAGATTTTATTTTATTTTATTTTAATCCCATTTATATCCCGCCCTTCTCCGAAGACTCAGGGCAGCTTACAATTTAAAGCACAAATCAATGTGCTTAGCAATAGATTGGCTGGATGTTGTCATCCCCAACTGCAGAGGGAGATGCTGAAGGTAAAAGAGCTCCTGAGAAAGTGAATGGTCCAGCCAGAGGTCCCACCAAGCAGTTGCTTGTGCAGAGGGGACATTCAGAGCAATTTAGCATCATATCTTTCAGTGTCCTTTTAAATGAAATGCCATTGCTCTTTATTTTTTTTCATGAATGAACTCTGATTACAGAAGACCAATTAATGGGGCAAAAGGTAGCATCCTTTTTTCTTCTGTAATTTAGAAAGAAAAGCAATTTCATGTTCTTTCAGAAGGCCCTTTGATAGGGTCTTTTATTCTGGAGCTTTATATTTTTCATAGTATTTATGCATATGTGTCTTGGGGATGCTTGGGAAAATCAGTCAAAACTGAAACAATTAGCCTCACTGTTGCTTGTAATCATGGCTTCTCTTCTACCTGGAGGGGGGAATTAAATCTTTTTTAGTCAACTGTTGGTTCTCATAAAAGAGGCTTCCTTCTTCCATATCCTGACGTGAGGTTTACCAAGGCATTTAGCAGAGATTAGACATGAACACTTTATTATCAGTTTCAAAACTTGTCCATATCAGAGATATATGTTGCTTAGAAGTGAACTGCTGGATTCTTGGTGCTAGGCTTAGGCTTGCAGTGCTTTTGTTGCCTGGCCTGGTGATGAAATATCTGCAAGAAAAGAATCAAACCCAAAGAGCATCAAGAACTCAATTCACTTTATCCATTTTATGAGAGCTTGAAGTTTTATTCCATAAAGAAAAATCAGGGTTGATTATCCATAACAGACCTAAATTAGTTCAATTTGCATGGGGACTAATCCTACCTCCTTGTGCTTCAGGTAACCCCGTTACTGTTGGAATGAGCATCCATATTTCGAGCATTGATCAGATTTCTGAAGTGAATATGGTGAGTATGAATGAGAATAACAAAATCATTCTTTTTGGGAATTCCATATCCTGCAACCAATTGAGCAAACCCAATTTGAATTGAACAGAGAGGCATTAATGTTCTCATCGTCCTCATTTGCAAATGGTGTTTAGCTAGAAGTGAGGTATACCAGAGCATGGGGAATGCATGAGCACACATTCAAACATGTGATATTGTATACATATACAATATAAATGTATTATTTAATGCCATGCTTTTGCCCTGGGAATTATTTGCAGCAAATTCTACTTTATTCTGATGGCAAATGTCAGACAGGAAAAGACTTTTGAAATACGATAGAAAAATCTGTCTTCAGTTAATAAGTGATCTTGTATTGTATTGACAACCAATGGAGTACTTGCAACCTCCCCCTTCACCCCACTGTTTTTTGCTCTTTTGAAAAGATTCTGCACTGAGTTCAGTGACAAGACTTGTTAGACTCTACCATCCTCTGGGGGGGGTAGAATAAATGCGAAAACTCCACCCCGTAAAGCTTCGCATACTTGTCTAAATGGAGAACCTCTCCACTGGGGTATCCACAACCAGAGGACCTGCTCCAAAGAAGAGGCAGGCAATTAGAAGTCCTATTCATTCTGCATTGAGATTTTCTGAAAAATCTTAGATAACCATGGAACTAGAACGAATAGTTTTTATATACTGACACTTGAGAATGTGTTGACCACCTTTTCTTGACCAGGATGTCCTACCAGAGCTAGATAAAACTCTATATGTTTTCTCTGATCTTCCTAGTTTATAGCAGAAAGGAATAGGGGCTAATATTTTTACAAACTGTCCCTAGATTTCAGTCACAGGAAGACGAGGAGGTCCAGCTTCTGACACTTGCCTAACATAGCGGTCATTATAATATATACTGCTCAAAAAAATAAAGAGAACACTTAAACAACACAATGTACTGTATTTATAGTAGGATGTCTTATTTTGTGTTTCCTTTATTTTTTTGAGCAGTATGTTTAGGGACTGAGTCTGAAAATTAATTATTGTGCAGATTCAAAATGTTGAATCCCTTCCCCTTCTACCTGAATTCGTATCTAATTCCATCACAGGTGGGAGTATTAACAAAGAGCAGTTTTTAAGCCTTAATCTTAATTGGTTTGAGAAAAATAATGTTTACAAGTTTAGATCTAGCTAAGGCAGAAATTTTTGGTTGATGGAAGAGAGTTGTTTTTTTTTAATGATGTCAGATGCTAATGTGAGGGACTTGTTTTTTATGGAGGATTATAGTGGACACTAGAAAACCACCAAACTCCAAACTTCTTAATGATTACTACACGGTTCATTCCATTACCTGATCTACTGAGAAAAAGCACAAGTTCATTCTGGCCACTGAGGTTGTAATGGTAGGAAAAGGGCTGGTAATTTCTTTGCATGATTTATTTTGAATGAAAAATTCCTTCACTGGAGCAAAACAGGTTAAAATATTTCATTTGAATGGGAGAGCCTTACTTCTGCATTGTCTTTTTAAACGTGAAGGACACCTTTTTAAAGGTGAAAGCATTTCACAAAATAATGAAGTGTTCATTGAGATAGATGATGGTCTCAAGCCATTCCATAACTAATTCTTGTTTCTCATGAAAGGTATGGTTGACCTAGATCTTCCTGAAGTGAGAAAAAGTGAGGAACCTGAAATGGAGTTTTGGACAATGGGAAGAATAACAGAGTAACAAAGTTGGAAGGGACCTTGGAGGTTTTTTAGTCTAACCCTCTGTTTGAACAGGAACACCTACATCATTCTGGACAAATGGCTGTCCATGCTCTTCTTAAAAACCTCCAGTGATGGAGCACCCACATCTTCTGAAGGCGAGCCCTTCTCACTTTCAGGAAATTTCTCCTCAGTTCTAGGCTGGATCTCTCCCTCTATCTATTACTTCTTCTCCTGCCCTCAAGTGCTTTGGAGAATAGGTTCACCCCATCTTCTCTGGGACAGCTCTTCAAATATTGGAAGACCGCTATCATGTCACCCTGCTAGTCCTTCTCTTCATTAGCCTAGACATACATAGTTCCTGCAATCGATCCTGTTATGATTTAGCTTCCAGCCCCCTAATCATGAATGTAGCTCTTCTTTGCACTCCTTCTAGAGTCTCAGCATCTTTTTGTATAGCGGTAACTAAAACTAGATGCAGCCTTCCAAGCGGGGTGTGACTAAACTGGCATAAAGTGGTACTATCCCTCTGTTGATGCAGCCTAGGTAGGACTACGTTGGCTTTTTTGACACAAATGTGTGTTGTGATGCAGACACTGTCTTGACTTAGCTGTGTGTGATGTCTTGATGCAAATGCAAAAGAATGGAGTTGTGATGTCACAATATAGCCTCCTCAGTGGAAAAGTTGTGATATTAGTCTAAAATGAGCATACGCTAATTCTTAAAATCCTGCTTCCAAATTTAGCAGGAAGCTAAATTTCATTTGCTTTGTAAGGGGACCTTTCCACGTGGAGACACCCTACAGAAGATTCAGGAGAGGTTGACCTCTGTTCTCAGCATTCTGGGCTTGGCTTTTGCCTTAGATGCCAGGTAGCCTCAAACTGGGGTCCTAAGAAGGAGGCTCAAGGAGAGGAGCTCATAAGAATCTCTTCTCTAAGAACACTTTTGCTTCTCTTCTATAATATTTCATGCTGATCATCTCTGTCATTTCCTATGGCAACAAAATCAATAGTCTAAATATACCTTGAGAAAGTGGCTTCCTTAGATATGCTACATATCATGGGTGTCCAACCTTTGGCTTGAGTGAAGAGGAATCACCTCGAGCTACATATAAAATATACAATATAGTTAATATATTAACCTTATACAATCCTAGCACCTCAGTAAAAAGCTATGTCAAATTGCTTCAGGATGTGGTTATTGCTGAGTGATGGATGGGGGGCCACCAGGTGCAGTAGTGCACTGTGAGGATGGGGCTTTATGCAGCCTCCTCACAGGGTGACAGTCAGGCTGAGTTACTATGGAGACAGGCTAGCTTGGATTACTGCATGCTCCTGATCATATGGTTAATTAAGCTCCAAGTATTGCTTCAGCAGAGGAGTTTTCTTGCAGTAGAGGGTCAAAAAAGAAGAACATTCAGATTAATTTTGCCAAAGAATCTATTCATCTCCTGGTTGAATTCCTGGCCCATAATATTTCTATACAGTAGTCCTCAACTTACAACAGTTCATTTAGTGACAGTTGAAAGTTACAACAGGACTGGAAAAAGTGACTTATGGCCATTTTTCACACTTATGTCCATTGCAGCATCCCCATGGTCACATGATCAAAATTCAAGCACTTAGCAACTGGCTCATATTTATGACATTCACAGCATCCTGGAGTCACACCTTCTGATAAGCAAAGTCAATGGGGAAGCCAGATTCACTTAACAACCGTGTGACTAATTCAACAGCTGCAGTGATTCACTTAACACTGTGGCAATTCACTGTGGCAAGAAAAGTCACAAAATAAGGCAAAATTCACTTAATAATTGTCTCACTTAGCAACAGAAATTTTGGGATCAACTGTAAGTCGGGGACCACCTGTATTAGATTTCTACCCTGCGTTTCACTCAGGAACAAAAGGCAAGGGACCCGGGATGCCTTCCTCCTGCATCCCCACAGCCTCCGCTGCCACCTGGTGAGGCTGACTGGACTGAGCAGGAATGACTGGCACCAAGGTACCCTATGAGATGAGGAGGTAGCAATGGACCATGGCATGTCCATTGGGTTAGGTAGAACCCCCTGCTTATTTTTAAAGTCAGATTTATTTCCACCTTTTCTCCAAGGGCTCTAGGCAAATTATACAGCGTGTCCCCTTACTGTATATCCCCAAGAGCCCTTCTGCGAGGCAGGCTGGGAGGGAAGACCGGTCCAAAGTGCCCCAGGCAGTTTCAGTGGCGGGGGGGGGGGGGGGAAAGACCTGGCTCTCCCTGGGGCTAGTCCAGCACCCTCTTCGTTTTACTGTGCTTGGCAAGGTGAAGGTCCCATTGAGACTTAGTAGCAGGGAGTTGTTAAAACTCCTTACTGCCCCCTCCTTAAGTTTTTTTTTTTACATAAGCCAGGGGTACATGGGTGCTGCTGCTGTTCTGCTTTCCCAGGGACATTTGTTGTGCTGAAGAGCATATCTGGAAGTGTGTGTGTGTGTGTGTGCGCGCGCGTGCGCGTGGTGCCTAGGAACTGTTCTACTGTTGGAGCAGGCAGGCAGTTCAGGATGCTGGTCTCACTCTGAGAGGAGCCCGGAGGCAGTCAGGGAGCCCTGCTGGAATAAGACACTCTAGATGCATTTCCGATTTCCTTCTTCCTCTTCTTTTGTTCTTGCCTGCCAAGTGTGAGGAAGGGGAGGCTTGGGGAGGGGAGGGGAGGGGAGGGGAGCACTTGGGATTCCAAGGCAATGAGCTGTTGCTAGGCAACAGGACAAAGGGATCTAATGAGATTGTGCAGCCCCTTCTTGCTAGTAGGTGGCCCCAGGCACCTTCATTCGGAGCACTGCTTCCTTCCATGCAGAAGGCTTGTCCCTCACCTGGGGGCCTGCAGATGGGCTGGGTCTCCCCCTCAGCAACTGCCAGGCAGGCATTTTTCTGGGCTGCTCTCCAGTTCTTTCCAGCATTCACAGCTCTGCATTCCTATCTCTATAACTTCTTTCTTACCATCGTTCACACAAAATTGTTTTTTCATACCTCTGATTAGCATAATTTCAGAAATAATTAAGTTTTAATAGTGCTGCATTTTTGGAAATTATTCTCTTTACTCTAAGCAGGTCTTAAAGCAAAAGCTATGCAAACCCAAAAGAGCAGTGAGGTGGTTGAACATGGAGGCCATTCCGTCTCCTCTTCCTCCTCCGACTGAAATGTGGAATGAAGATCATCCCAAGAAATGGGACATATTTCTGTCAAGCCTTTGGGCAGGCCAGAATCTGGGTGACACCCCCCCCCAAGGGACTGAAGTGCAAGCAGTGCAAAGGGAAGGCAGACACAGACAGGCAGAGAAGAGCAACAAAGATGATCAGGGGTCTGGAAGCTAAACTATATAATGAACAAGTGAGAGAACCAGGTATGTCTAATCTAATGAAAAGAAGGACTAGGGGTGATATGATAGCAGTCTCCCAGTACTTAAGGAGCTGTCATGATAAGAAGGGGTCAACTTACTTTTCAAAGCAACTGAGGGCAGGATAAGAAGCAATGGGTGGCAGATCATCAAAGAGACACCCAACCTAGAATTAAGGAGAATTTCTTTGACAGTAAAACAATCAGTGGGATAGTTTACCTCCAGAAGTTGTGGGCACTCCATCACTGGAGGTTTTCAAGAAGAGACCAGACAACCATTTGTCTCCTGCTTAAGCAAGGGATTGGACTGGAAGACCTGCAAGTTCCTTTCCAATCCTACAGCATTATTTTATGTTCTATGTCTTTCTCAGAGAATTCAGTTGCCATCAGATGCCCTGACATTCTCTGTGCTTCTGCCTAGAAAAGACAGGTGGCCATTCTTCTGACATTTAGCCCATGGCTTCTCCACTTGTGTTCCCAGGACTACACCATCACCATGTATTTCCAGCAAAGTTGGCGAGATAAGCGTCTAGCATATAGTGATCTAGCCCTAAACCTCACCCTGGATAATCGCGTGGCTGACCAGCTGTGGCTCCCTGATACCTATTTCCTAAATGATAAGAAGTCCTTCCTGCATGGGGTAACAGTCAAGAACCGGATGATCAGGCTTCACCCAGATGGGACTGTTCTTTACGGCTTGAGGTGAGTCCAAAAGAAAGCATTTAGTCTGGATTCTACCCTTTATTTTCTAGTAAAATGAGGAGAAAGCTGGCTTTTCTGTGGTGTGTTTGTATTGCAATTGTACTTAATAATATCAATATATTTTCCCAGTAATTTAGAAAAATGATCTGGGCTTGAATTATTTGTATGGGCTCCAAAGTTACCCTCAGTAGCATTTCAAAAAGGCTTTTCATCTTAAGTCAAAATCTAGAAATAAGAAATTGTGGTTTTCTCATAATCAGTGTATTTGTGGCAATGCTGCAATAGTTTGTGGCCAAAATGCATGAGTTACACATTGACCTCTAAATGGTTATTTCAGTTTTCACAGGACAATTGCCCTGGACAAAGTTTTGGCTTAGACCAAACTAAGGGATTCCATTTCCCCTTGCTGGCTTAGAAGAATGTGTGGTCTCCACACAAGGGGGTTAATTGAGTGCAGTTGTAATGGTGTGTAGCTAACAATCCATAAGAAACATTCATTTTGGATTGAATTCCTTTGTAGCATAGAACTCTTTAGAAGCTATGCTATGGTCACCAGAGGCATAGGAGAGGGATAGAGTCCACCTGATCCAAAGCTAGAGGAAGATATTTGTTAGAGATGGCCAAGTCACTATGGATAATAGTGGTGGATAGTTATCAATGAGCCTGGACTCTACTAAAATCTGAGGCAATATGATCATGCAAAGCTGTAAATTTTAAAAAGGTGGTTATCTGACCCAACCGTGAAGGAAACAAGTGGTATAGTGCAGCACTGAAAGTCACAAAAATACAAGGGTAACTAAGAAAAGGCAGAAGTAATCAACTACTTCCACTTGGGTTTCATATTTTTTGAGGAGGGGATATTAGGAAGAAGACTTGAGGGCATATATGGCTATGTCAGGATAAGAGTATGCATGGGAAGTATCAAAGAACAAGAGTGGATCACAAACTCCGTATGAATCAGCAACAAGTGACAAAGCTGCTAAAATGTCAAATTCTCTATCATTTGGGGCTGATATACAACTGTATATCTCCGTTCTGGGTGAAGTGAGCGATGCAGTGGATGCCCCTTGGCAGTGCCTGGAGGCTGCGGGGGGGGGGGGTCTGCATGGGGAACGACAGACTTCAACTGAACTCTAGTAAGATGGAGAGGCTGTGGGTGGGCCTTTCTGTATCCAGGGATTTATCATCTTTGATCCTGGATGGGGTCATACTACCCCAGACAGATCTGGTATGTAACTGAGGGGGCCTTGCTCAAAGTTCAGGTGGCAGCCATGGCCAGGAGGACCTTTTCTCCTTGTGTGCCAGTTATGCCCCTTCCTGGACAGGGAGGGCATCTGCTTGGTATGTATGCTCTAGTCATCTCCCAACTGGACTACTGCAACTTGCTCTATATGGGGTTACCCTTGAAAAGAAGCTTGAACTGGGTGCAGAATGCAGCTATGTGAGCCATGCTGGGTGCCCAAAGAAGGGCATGTGTATAACACCTCTGCTCCGCGAACTGTACTGGATGCCAGTTTGCTTCTGGGTCCAATTCAAGGTATTGATTATTACCTATAAAGCTCTACATGGCATTGAGTCGTGGAACCGGCTTCACCCCAACACATTAGCCCACCCCACTAGTTCAGTCAGGGAAAGCAGGCTACAGACCCATCAGTCAAAGAATTTCCACTTCTGCCACCACCTGTGCATTGTGGAACATCTTATGCCCCAGAGGTGAGGAAAGCCCCCACTCTCTTGGTCTTCCACAAAGGATGCAGGGCCCCCACAGCCATGGGACTGGATGGCCCTATGGAAAACACCTCCCCCCGCAGCCTATATTAACAACTCCTACCCTCCCCATCTTGGTACTCTCCATCTTTTGTAATTTTATAATATTTTATATTTTTAAATTTTTTAATCTTAAATTATTCTGTTTTAATGAATCCATTGTAGCAAGAGGAATCTCACCAACCATAAAAAAAATAGAAATTGGTGGTTCTCTAAATGTTGCTCCTCTATCACTCTCAGAGACCCAAGAGCTGCTCTCTGGAATTTCAAGGAAGACCCACAGGTTCTGTTCCTCCGTCTCCACAAAGAGCACCAACCAATTTGTGGCTCTTGTGAAGAAGGGCTGGTCCTCCCTAGAAGAGATGCTCTTAATCCAGCTGCTGCCTCAGGGAGTGCCAACTGGCCTCTGGCAGCCAGCCCATTCCTGGGAGCTGCAGCTAGCCTTTGCTTAGCCCCTCCAGGGAGAAGATGCTCCCAGCTTTGTACAAACAGCCATGTACAGACAGCCATGTACTGAACAGACCCACCCCACCCCCAGCATTTGGCAAAATGGTCCCGATCTATCTGAGGGTATGCTTTTCCTAAGTTCCCCATCCCTTTCCATCTATTTATAGGGCATGAGACAACAGCAGAGGCACCCACAAGGCTTCCCATTACAGAGAGATCAAATTATCAGGTCACTGTTGGTTATCTCCCTGCCTCCATTTTCTTTTGCATCCTCATGGTCTACATTCCCCTGCTGGTTGCAGTCACCTCATTGTCTTCTTTCTCGCTCCATGTTCCTGGAAAAGCAAGCACTCCCTTTAAATAGAGAACACGTGCTTGAGGACTGCCTTAAGCTCAGCCTCTGAACTGCGCCCATTCAGAGACATTTGCCAGGGGCTGCTGAGAATCCTTCTTTAGGGAAACTGAGCCTTGAAAATCAAACTGGAGCTCCAATCAGCAACAACACACAGATCTCACACAGGGCTTTAATGCAACAGAAGGATTACTCTGAACTATCATCATTCATCATCCATTTTTAACAGCACCAGCTTTGTTTTGTCTGGATTTAGCTTGAACAACTCAGATTCTACCTAGGTGACATGAGTTCAGGTTGGAGGCAGTTGCTCCAATGCTTTCTTGGATAACATGAACTAAAGTGCCCATTAAAGCCACACCGTGCTATACATGATCTCAGCTGGCAGCGATTTATAGAAATTTAAAACTGCCCTGGCGATGATAATAATACCGAAGAACCCACTGCGCAGCTCCAAGATCACACAATTTCACCACAGATCTGTTCACTGCACCCTTGTGCGCTCACCTGATAAGTCACTGGCATTTTCTCTATGAAGTATGTGCCAGGTGTTTTTAAACTCTGGGGCAGAAACAACGTGGTCCAGGTTTTCCTGACAGGCCCAACTATATCAGCAAGAAGGAATTATTCTGATCAATTTTCAAAGGAACATTATTCAGCCAGGCAAATAAGCCACCACGATCTCATATTCACTACAAGAATCAGGTTGGAAAGGATGAAGACAAAGAATAAAAGGGAGGGAGGACATTTGTTCTGAAAGAAAACAAAACTGTGATGCACCAATAATGGTTTCTTCAACACCAAAGTACCAATTCTGTCTCCGTTGCCACAATGAAGCAAGTGGGACCAAATTACTCAGACTTCCCAGAGTAGTCAGTTCTCAGCATTGTGGCACAGCTCTTGCAGACAGGAGAATAACTAAGAAGGTGGTGCTGTCCAAAAACCTCACTCACTCACGGCACAGCCTGAGGGCAGCCCCGAGAAGAGACTTGCACCACAGTAACCCCAAGGCGCCATCCTCCACCAGCCGATGACCTCAACCTCTACCTCTTCCACGATGGTCTTTCCCAGTTCTGCTGCCCTGCTAAAACACTCTCTAGGCGTAAGGACAAAGGCCTGCCTAGCTTCCCCAAACTGGCCAGCCAATCAGATTTCTGGGATTTCTTGCTTTGTATCAAAATTTTTGCTTTTCCATTGTTCAGGGTCCCTCTTCTCCTGAGATTGTGCTCCTTCTTTAGACTGAATTCATGACACAACCGCGTCCCATCCTCTTGGCAGCTTTGCAGGGCACAATAGGCATCACAAGGATGTCTCATACTGACTCCAGGTTGCCCTCCAAATCTCTGGAAAGGATCACTTTTGCGGCCTGAAATTGGTATTCTTGAACTGGTTATTTGATATTTATGGATCTGCAGGTGACATTTTGTGGTAGTCAAATGCAATTGTATAACTTGTTTATGTAACTTGGGGGTGGATGATTTGCGGGATTTAACACCGTGGTTGGATTGCAGTACATTTACAGAAACCATGTTTGGGCAATCAAAATTCTTGATTAGATTTGCTTTCCATATTCCATTTGAAACTTAGTTTTGCTTCAAACCAACTGATCCTTTCTGAAGAGTTCAGATGTAGGCGTTTGCATTTTGAAAAACAACTTATACCTAGATTTATTCCTGAGCATTGTAACAAACATGAGTGTCTCTTGTTCACTTACCGATTTTCTTCTTACATTTTCTTTCTGACCCTCCTAGCTTGTTTTGGTAGAGCTGCTGGGCTGGCTGCAGTGAGTCACAAATGACTTAAAACTGTGCAGTGGATGCTGTGTAGCACAGCCGGTCTCTTCCTGTCATTCCCCACCTCATGTACACACCTACCCTACACTCTCTTTTTGGTTGCCATAGGGACAGCAACCCACCATGTTAACTTTCTCTTTCTCCCTTCCTTCTTTCCTTCCCCCCCCCCCCCCAGAATCACTACCACGGCTGCTTGCATGATGGACTTAAGGAGATACCCCCTTGACCAGCAAAATTGCACTTTGGAAATTGAGAGCTGTGAGTACCAGCCTGTTTGGCCTGGAAGGGGCTCCCCCAGTGAGTTTGAAGAGGAACATGGGGGTGAGGTTGGGTGGGGGGGATGAAGGAGGGAGAGTGAGCATGGACCCTTCTTTGCCTGCCTGCCTTTGACACTTACTCTGCCACTGTGGAAATCTCCTCCTTCTTTGCTTGCAGAATGCTATTTTGTCTACTTTCCCTCTGAGTAGGACTAAGTGGGGTTCTGATGTGGACATCTGTCAATGATGTTCCACAACTGCACTTTTTAAACGGGTTTCCCCCACGGATTCAAAACCAACCATCTTTGAGTGTGTGTGGGGAGGTGTTATTGCAAAACTGAGGCTCTGGGTGGTCTTCAGAGTGTAGGTAGTGCACACTTGCCCAGTGGCACAGAATACCCTCCCCCCATCTTAATGAGCTCCTTTAATTGGGTGGGAGTCTTCCACTGCTTGTCGGAGCACAAAAGGCGCAAGGGGATGATGGTGGCCGGTTGCCATCCAGACAAAGGGAACCGGTTATGGCTGTCCGGACCGGTCCCATCTCTGGCTGGACACGCTCAGCCTCCCGGGAACTGCCTGAAGCTTCGGTGGAACGGAGAACGCGAGGCTCCTGCGCATCCCGGGGCCCCAGATTCTTTGCCGCCCAGGAACTCGCCCTTCACCACGCATCTCTCTGGCGGCCGCAGCCAACAGCGGCCTCCAGCCGGAAAAGTAGCCCCTCTTCTCGCGGGGCTCATGAGGGCGATGCTGAGGGCTTCAGCCCCCTCGTCCCGAGAGAGCCACATTCTTACGCTGTGTCCGCCGAGTGAGGCTGCATCGGGAGTCGCGGAAACCTGATGACGCACCTTAAAGCGAGGCTCGCTGTCTTCGTTGAAAATGCGCTTGACGGCTGCACCCCACCGGGAGATCCAGTATCGGGCAGAAGGGCACGGCCGGTCTGGAAGCCGGGACGACCCTGACTCGCGCGCTTCAGCCCGCGTTT
This sequence comes from Vipera ursinii, assembly GCF_947247035.1. Classification (NCBI taxonomy): domain Eukaryota; kingdom Metazoa; phylum Chordata; class Lepidosauria; order Squamata; family Viperidae; genus Vipera; species Vipera ursinii. Next base: position 46,955 of record NC_139525.1, on the reverse strand, counting down.
CAATACAGGCAAGGCCGGCCAAGAGGCTGGGTGAGAAGGGAGCCAGACTTCTTTGGACTCCGGAGATTAAAGCCAGGGCGGCTCTGTCTGAGATGAGCAACCCTCCTGGTTGGGGTGTGAGCGCGCGTGCTGGGAAGGCACAGGAGGTAGCCCCATGCACTCCCACAGACACCCGTGTGCAGGAGTGGGAAGGAACTCTTGTACCTGGATGTTACTTTTTCATTCATCAGAGTTTCCAAACCTTTCTCATCTTCAGAGACATTTGAGTGGGGAAACCACTGGTTTTCTCCCCTTCCCCCACCCCTCTTCATTTAGGAAACGGAAGGTGCAATTCCTAGGGCTGGAGCAAGTTTAGCGGACTGAGCTTGCCCTCTGCGTTTGTCTTTGTTTTTTTTGTGTGGAGGTGACTTGGAATGACAGCTTCCCAAGACCAGTAAGGCTAAGATTTCCCAGATCTCATCCCTGGAAAGTATGACAGCTGGCTGCAACAGCTCCTTCAGGAGGAGAGAAAAATGTTTTCTTTTCACAGAGGAACTAGGATTCATGTTTACATTTGTGACAGCTAGTAAATCCTAATAGCACTAATATAAATCACAGTAGGCCAGTATGATGCTAATTCGTGGCCTGTGAGCCTGTGGCTCCTGCATCCTCTGGCTATTCTCTGAAGTGCTCTGCAGACTTTGCTGACTTTCTCTGCTCTACTTTTCTCCAGATGGCTACACAGTTGATGACATCGTGTTCTTTTGGCAAGGAAATAATTCAGCTGTGACAGGGATGGAGGTCCTCGAGCTGCCCCAGTTCACCATCATTGAGCAAAGGCTTGTCACCAGAGAAGTGAACTTTACCACAGGTGAGTTCTTCCGTCCTTGCCATAATGACAACTCGGGGCATCAAGGCCTCGATGTAAACACCAAGAGAATTAGTTAAAAACATGGTGCAAAGACCTAGCTCCCTAGAGAAAAGCTGAGAAAAGAAAGACAAACTCAGTTACAGCGGCATTGGGTGCGCCCTTGGAAGTCCTGAAGACCAAGGGAACAAACTCAGTTACAGCGGCATTGGGTGCGCCCTTGGAAGTCCTGAAGACCAAGGGAGGGGCAGATCAGCAGAGAGAACATTATGTAATATATAGGAGCGGAACATGAGTTGATGGCACATTATCCACTGGTCTTGGCCAGATGTTTTTCATTGGAGCGGAAGAGAGCAGGTACTAAGGTGCCTTAACTCCTCTCCCCATCTCTGATTGCAAGTACTTCTCTTTCTGTTGGTCCTGCTTCATAATATACATTCTTGTCTTGGATTTTGTCTGCTGTATTCCCTGAAAGTAGATATTTAGCAGTCAACCACAGCTACTTATTCACTTTCTCCTCCCCCAAAGCTGTGTGAAAATCTTCTAGCCCGGAGGTCTCCTTTGAGCCCTATCCAGCTTCTCCACACCATTTAAAAATGTGCTCCCTCAACATAATACGGGACTTCAAGAGTAGTTTAACCAGCACAGGACACAGTGCAACAATCTTGGGATCTGGGAATTGAGGAAAAAAGGTGGAAAAATGAAAAAAGTGGAGAAAGCTCAGGGAGGCATGTTGGGGGAGGGAAAATAGTCACTGAAAAGAAGAAACTGTGGACAGGGAATACTGGAAAGGAACTGGTGAGTTTTGTATCCAATTTATCATTCATGCTTTTATTTGTTCAGTCTCCATGTCTACCCGAGTAACAATTTACATATATATGTCCTAATAGGTAGGCTTTATTCTGCATAAGCATTTCAAATTTTGTTATTTTTCTTATAGAAGCCCTTGTTTGCTTTTGTGGTCACTTTGTATTGTTCCAGCAATTTGAGGGTACATCAAACATGGCATGTTCCAGACTTCTCCAAGTAGTTCTTCCTCTTTCTACAATCTGCTCCTGGTGTCTTAGAGAGCATTTTATTGAAGTATCATTTGGGGGCATGTTTCTATTCTGAACTATCAAGATTTGTAACTTTTTTCACTCACCTCTAGAAGTATATGCAGCACTGTGAGGGTTCTTTGTTTTCCAAAAACTGGACACACCACAATATAGATGAATTCTGTAGAAAATAATTCATTATAACACACGCCTTTCCTGTTCCTCTTGGTTAACTTTACCCTGCTAGGCTTTGCAAGTTGGTGTAGCCGGATTTGATGGTTAGTCCTTACAAGAAATCAAAATCTTACAGTTTGTAGGGTGGCATACAACCTTTGTCCTTGGGACTAGCTGCTGCCTGAATCCTGTTGCTCCTTTTGGGCAAAGCCAAGCACCAGGCAGGAACCCCACCACAACAGGTGGCAGAGTCATAGCTGGGGGTCCTGGTGGTTGACAGCGCTCTTGCTTGCCTGTAATGTACATTGCAGATGTCCCACTTCCTCCTCTGCTCATTGTCTTCTTTGTTTCCTCTCCTACACAATCACATTTTTGTAGGTTAAGAGCCCAGGTGGGGGATGAGACTGCCTGTGGATATCTGCAAGTTCCAAAAGGCATCAGGATGTGGCTCAATTAGCCCACCAAGTGTGGATGCTTATAAGTAAACTGTGAGGTGGGAGGAGGGATGAATCAATGAATGAGCCCACCTCCTCTCAAGTTTCTGATGGTGCAGTGGTTAGAATGCAGTACTGCAGGCTAACTCACTGCTCATTCCAGGAGTTCGATTCTGAACAGCTCAACAGCCTTCCATTCTTCCAAGGTTGGTAAAATGAGGACCCAGGTTGTTGAAGGCAATATGCAGACTCTGTAAACTGCTTAGAGAGGGTTATAAAAGCTCTATGAAGGGGTATATAAGTCTAAGTGCTATTGCTGTTAACTTTTGCTGCTGTTTGGGAGAAGCTGAGGCTGTCCTTGGAGCGGTGGGGTGAGCTGCCTTTCTGCCCACCTGCAGCTGTCTTTCCCAAATGCAAACAGTAACCCCAGCTGCATTCTGTCAGAGACCTCGACTAGATAAGCATTTGGGCCCCTTTAGTTAGAATACACTACAATTGCATTTAAAACTGAGACCTCTATTTATCTGAAGCATTTTTTCATAACTTTCATATTTCACAGAGCCTCCTTCTCTCCCTCCCCACTCCCCAAAGTGTGTCTCTTTTTGCCATGTTAGCTTCATTATTATTCATTATTACTGTTCCTATGTTGCCCAATTACAGCACTGTAATATTGCAATAAATGTCATTCACAACCAATACCACCAATTAAAATCCATAAAATCCATAAAGCACACAGACAAAAAAAATAAACTAAGGTTTCTTGTTTCATTGCAATTACTATACTTGAAAAGGGTTAATTTACAATAAATACAAATGCAACTCCTTTTATCTCAAAACAGGTGGTGGTTATAGGGAGTAATGAAAAATGATGAGAGATATTTAGAAATGAGCAGATGACCCATCCCTGTGGGGAGCTCTGAAACCTCTTTGGATCAGGTTGCAGCCCACCCTCCTTTGGCTGAGCATCACAGGATTTTATAATTTACATGGCTGTGACATAGATGGTTGCCACTATTCACACAACCGGGGCCCTCATTGCTAGAAAGGGCTGGAAGGACACAGGAAGAATAATCTCTGCTCCTTCAAGCAGAACAGAAAACAGACAGTTGGGTTACAACTGTCACTTTATATTGTGGCTGTTTATTTGTCATCCAAATTTACTTACCATCTATTGAAAAGTGTATAATAATTACTTTGATGTTGAGTTTTGTGCTGTGAAAAACTAGAAATTTCCACTGAGATGATTCCAAGATCTCCTTCTCATTATACCGTTTTTCCCCTCTCGTCTATCTGGTAGGTTCCTATCTTCGCTTGTCGCTCAGCTTCCGAATCAAACGGAACATCGGTTACTTCATCCTGCAAACATACATGCCTTCCATTCTCATTACAATTCTTTCCTGGGTCTCCTTCTGGATCAATTACGATGCCTCTGCAGCCCGGGTTGCCCTGGGTAGGTCTACAGATTGACATCAATTTGAAACTGAGTTGGTTTGTCATGAAGAAGAATGTTTATCATGAATGTTTCAAAAAATTGGGAAAGTTTTCTAAAGGTTTGTAGCAGTAAGCTGTAGGTGGAAAGGCTTACAAAGGTGGCAAACAAATTTCTGTTTTCTTTTTCAAGAAACAAAATTGTTTCTTGGGATATAAGTATATCATAATGCTCTTTTCTCAGAAGTTCTTCAACTTCTATTTATCTTGGCTATGTAAATTGAGAGACTAACCCAAATAAGATTCAACTTTGAAGTCAGGGCCTTAGCTATCATTAATAAACCATCTGCCTCTACAGGACTCAGGCATCCAATTAATTTAAATAAAAATGATAAACAATATTGCCCCCCCAACTAATTATGGGAAACAATATAACCTTACTGACTTTGTTAATTCTATCTAGTATATCTGCTGAATGCCATTGTAGGTACGAATACCAATTAGTGGTTCTTCAAGGTTATTTTGTTAAATGCGCAGCCACTCCGTTTTGTGATAAGTAAAACCTGGGGCAAGTCTGATTTGAGTAAGGATAAGGGTTAGGGCTACAGTTGGTCAAAATATTAATGGTTCAAGAATTAAAAGAATCTGGATAAGATAAATGTTTTTTTTTAAAAATAAAAGTAAAATATCAGTTGCATTAATATTTTTGATTTTGCTTTTAAAAGAATGAATCCTGGAAATTAAACTTGAACTTTTAAAAATGTGATTATCAACAGTTTAGATTATTATTCATATTTTGGTTCTTCACACTATCAGCCAGATGTTTGCACTGGATTTGGCATTATTGTCTATCTATCGAGCTGAGATAGGCAGATGTGGATGTTTGCTAGTCCTAAAGGTCTCAGGATGGAAGCTCTTCTGAGCAAAGCTGCCTTTTGCAATTGACTGATGGTGATTTTGTCAATGCCAATGGTGTTTCAAGTGGTGCTCCAGTTGATTGCACCCAAGGCACCTATTACTATTGTATACTATCTTTCTTTTTCTTTTGTCATTTCTATTTGCAAGTATTTGTATTTTATTATTCTTATTTTGATTAGTATTCTGTCCAATTCCCAGCAATTCTGGGCTTTACTAATTTCAAGTCATAAAAAACACAAAAAACAACAAAAGCAAGGATAAAGATAGCAGGATGACAAACCAGGTAGGAGCAAATGAGAACAACCTAATTTAAGAGGAGGTGTCAATTCATCCTCATCAAAGGCTTAGGCAAAGAGCTAGATCTTCAGGGGCATGCCATAAAAATGCCAAACCCAGTCTAAACATCTGGCTAATTTTTCCACCAACCATAATAATATGCCATTCAACTCCCAGCACCCTTGTATCAAAGTATGCCCAAACCCACAAGGCTTGTATTGCGGATCTTGTACAGTGTTGTCAAGTAGATGACAGAGCAACCCAGGATTTTGTTACAGTGATTACATAATCCAGAATCTGACCATAAAACAGGCAGGCTGCGTGGCCCCTAAGGAGAGGCGGTCCAGCCAGGAATCAGCTTTCTTTTGCAGAATTAGTGCAGGCTTTTCACACAATCATCCCTCCCCGGTGCCCTGTGTTTTTTATTGTCTCCAAAAGCATTTTTAAAAAGTGCTGTGCAGTCTCCCTTGCTCCACTGAAAATCTTTTCCTGACAACAGTCAGTTTGAAAGCACTAAATGTATGTCTGAACTCTCCCTCCACAGGAGTCACCACAGTCCTCACCATGACGACCATCAACACGCACCTTCGGGAAACTCTGCCCAAAATCCCCTACGTCAAAGCCATCGATGTCTATCTCATGGGCTGCTTTGTTTTTGTGTTCCTGGCGCTCTTGGAATATGCCTTCGTCAACTACATTTTCTTTGGCCGGGGCCCCTGGCAGCAGAAGAAACAGAGCGAGCGTCTCAACAAGACAACTAACGAGGACAAGCACCGATATGAGGAGAAGCGGGTGAGAGAGCAGGTTGGTAGATTTCCTCATTGCAGAATTACGAGCAAACTACAGGTTGTGTCTTGTGAGTGTTAAGTGTAGAGAGCAAGGAAGAAGATCTTGAAGGTTATGTGAGCTACATTACCAAAATGCCAAGGGGTAAAACATATCTTAACTCCACAACAGACAAAAAATAAGTGGAAGAGGCTCCCTCATTCACATAAGAAATGGGGGGAGAGTAACCAACTTGAAGGACACCTGGAAGCCTACTAGTAACCAATGCAGCTGGCATAGCAGTGATGACACAGGAGCATAATGGAAAGTGCCTGGCTGTAGCTTCCGGTTTAGAATGTAGAATTCTGCCCGAGATTCTCCCAGCACCCTGTGTAAGCCAATCCCCCAGTTGTTTCTGTATGCGCTTCCCTTTTATTGGAGAACAACAAGGGCAGCCTTCCAACTGTTAGGTCATATGCAAGTCTCCATATACGTGAAGAAAGACAAAAAGGACAAGTACAAAAAATGGAAAGAGGGACACATAACTAAGGCAGAGTATCAGCAGATAGTCTGAATCTGCAAAGATGAAGTCGGGTAAACAAAGGCTCAGAATGAACACAGGCTTGCAACAAGAGTCAAAGATAATAAATAAAGTTTCTTTCAACATATAAATAATAAGAAAAAAGTCAAGGAAACAGTAGGTCCGCTTAAGAGGGAAGATGTCAAGGAAGTAACAGGCAATAGAGAGAAACCAGAGCTGCTTAACTCATTCTTTGCATCAGTCTTCACGCAAAAAGGAACTATTTTGTTGTTGTTAGCTGCGAAGTCGTGTCCGACCCATCGCGACCCTATGGACAACATTCCTCCAGGCCTTCCTGTCCTCTACCATCTTCTGGAGTCCATTTAAGCTCACGCCTCCTGCTTCAGTGACTCCATCCAGCCACCTCATTCTCTGTCATCCCCTTCTTCTCTTGCCCTCAATCTTTCCCAGCATTAGGCTCTTCTCCAGTGAGTCCTTCCTTCTCATTAGGTGGCCAAAGTATTTGAGTTTTAGCTTCAGGATCTGGCCTTCTAAAGAGCAGTCAGGGTTGATCTCCTCTAGGACTGACCAGTTTGATCGCCTTGCAGTCCAAGGGACTCGCAGGAGTCTTCTCCAGCACCATAGTTCAAAGGCCTCAATTCTTTGGCGCTCAGCCTTTTTTATGGTCCAACTTTCACTGCCATACATTGCAACTGGGAAAAGAAACTATAGCCCAACCTATCAAAAACCTAACTGTAAAAGACAGAGTAGAAATAAAAATTAAAATAAGCAAGAAAATGGTTAGAGAATACCTATCTGATCTTAACAAATGTAAACCACTAGGAACTGATGGATTTCATCCCAGAGTTTTGAAGGAGCTGGTGGATGTCATCTCAGAACCATTGTACCATATCTTTCAAAAATCCTGGAACATCAGGGAACTACCAGAGGATTAGAAAAGAGCTGATGTGGTTCCCATCTAAGTAAAACAGATCCAGGAAAGTACAGACCAGTCAGCCTAACATCAATACCTGGGAAGATACTGGAAAAGATAATAAAAAAAACAGAACATCTAGAAACAAATAAAGTTATAACTAAAAGCCAGCATGGGTTTGTTAAAAGCAGATCATGCCAAACCAATCTTATTTCATTCTTTGGCAAAGTGACTAAATTAGTACACCAGCGAAATGCTATGTCTAGAAAAAGATGGATTGATAGCATCACCACCAGATGGATTTGTAACTGGCTGACAAACTGTACTCACACGAGTCATCCTTAATGGTACTATATCTACATGGAGGGAAGTAAGTCATGGGGTACCACAAGGTTCCATCTTAGGGCCAGTACTCTTCAATACCTTCATAAATGATTTAGATGAGGGAATAGAAGGGGAACTCATAACATTTGCAGATGACAGGAATAGCCAGAACCTCAGAAGACAAGCTCAGGATCCAAAAAGATGTTGACAGATTTGAGCAATGAGCCCTATCCAACAATATGAAATTTAATGTGGAGAAAAGCAAGGTTTTATGCTTAGTCAGGAAAAACTTATGGTACAAGTACAGATTAGGCGAAACCTGCTCAAAAACAGTAACTGTGAGAGGTACCTTGGAGTCCTATTGGATGATCACTTAAATATGAGCCAGCAGTGTGTGGCAGTAGCCAAAAAAGCTAATACAATCCTCGGTTGTATAAACAGAGGCATAGAATCAAAATCACATGAAGTATTAGTACCACTTTATAAAGCCTTAGCAAGGTCACACCTGGAATACCTCATCCAGTTTTGGTCACCACATTACAAAAAAGATGTTGAGACTTTGGGGAAAAGTGCAGAGAAGGGCAATTAGGATGATTAAAGGCCTGGAGACTATAACATATGAAGAATGATTGCAGGATTTGGGTTTCACTAATCTAGAGAAAAGAAGGACTAGGGGGGAGGGCATGATAGCAGTATCCAAGTATCTGAGAGGTTGTCACAAACAGGAGGGAGTCAATTTATTCTCCAAAGCACCAGAGGGCAGGACAAAAAAACAATGGATGGAAACCAATCATGGAGAGAAGCAACCTGGAAAAAGTTCCTAAGAGTGAGGACAACCAGTGGAGCAGCTTGCTATCAGAAGTTGTGTGTGCTTCATCACTGGAGGTTTGTAAGAAGAGACTGGACAGTGGCTTTTCTGAAATGGTATAGGGTCTTCCTGCTTGACCAGTGGGTTGAACTAGAAGACCTCCAAGGTCCATTCCAGCTCTATTCTGACTGATTTAAACAAGTTGCAGATCTAGTCATAAAGGAACTACATCCAAATGCTGAAATGTTAATATCTACAACAGCATCATTACCATTTTCAAATTTTCATAGCGTTTATTATATCCTCTTCATCTGTTTTCCTTTGACAAACTTTTATATAGTTTATTATTAATTCCAATCTTCAAGTAACCATTATCTTTATAGATATAAAATGTACATATACAAATTTCTTAAATACTCTTTGTAGCATTCCCTCAATTTAGTTTCATCCCAAAGCTTTTATCATTTTTATTTTTCATTCTGTTCCTAAGTGCTCTTTAGGGTTTTCTTTATTACCTTCTGTGAAACTCTATTTTTCTCTATATAAAGATTATACCTTCCTCACTTTTTGTAGCAATCCTTTTCTTAAATGCAGGTTTTCTAATCCAGAGTCTCTCTCGCTTTGTCCTTCCACCAAGCGTCTTTCTTCATATTTCCTCCTGGTATAACACCACCTGTTTCCTTGTCTCTGTCACATAATTCTTCTCACTCTTTTCCAAGCAGCTCCCACAACCTCTTTCCTTATCTCTATTTTTCATTTACTGTATTGGAAGAGTGATCTGTTTTTTTAATACTTGTTCATACATAATGTTTGCTTTCTCTTCCTGCAAAACCTTTACAGGTAGTTCTCAGATTGCGACCATTTAGCGACTGTTCAGAGATGACAGTGCTGAACAAATAGTACTCACAACCAGTCCTTGGAGTTCCAGCCATTAAACCTTTCTCATGGCCACATGTTCATGATTTGTGATGCTCCCTGCTCGCTTCCTATAAGCAAAGTCAGTGGAGAAGGCAGTAGGAAGGTAAAAGTCACAATCACATAAGGTCCTGTCTTAATAACCCACAGAGTCCTTGGATTACAACAGTAACCAGGACTGCTAAGTGACATAGTTAGATGGCATCACTTAGCAATGGAAAATTTGGTCTCAATTGTCATTGTAACCTGAAGACTACCTGTACTTTCACACTTGATTCTTTCCCTACAAATTTGTGAAAAAGCTGCTCAAACAAATGTATCATTTATGACATCAACACCTGTGTTCAGGTATCATCCATCGTACAGATAAAATGTTAATACTGTGCAATATCTTTGGACCTTTTTTTCAGGTGGACCCTTATGGCAACATTCTTCTCAGCTCTTTGGAAATGAACAATGAATTATTAGCTTCTGACATGATGACCACAGCAGGTGAATCACGAAACTCTGTCATGTCCTTTGAAGGATCAGGGATCCAGTTCCGCAAGCAGCTGGCCCCTCGAGATGGTTTTGGACACCACCCACCAGTTGAACGCCACGTCCCGCTGACCCATCATGCTGCAGCCCGTACTCGTGCCAACTGCCGACTCCGCCGACGATCGTCTAAGCTGAAGCTCAAAATTCCTGACCTGGCAGATGTCAGCACCATTGACAAATGGTCACGGATCATTTTCCCCATCACTTTTGGATTCTTCAACCTGGTTTACTGGTTGTACTATGTAAATTGATGCCTGCAGACCAGAGAAAGAATAGGGGAAGACACTCAAACTATGACAACAACACAGGAGTGTGGCGATCTTTGGGGTTTGGTTATTCTCTAAATTATGACCAATTTTTCACTTCATCCCCACCTTTTATTTAATTTCTGCAAATCGTTATTCCTCTTTTCAGCACATGATGCGCACAAAGAGTTTGTGTGGTGGGCTATGTGGGTTTGTTGAAGGAGGAGGGAATGGTTTTCAGGGATTTTCCTACCTTCCCTCCCTCCCCCTCTCTGTTATGCTTGAAATGCTTCATCCCTAGGGGTGGGTAGGGGAGTGATCGTCTCTTTTAATTCATTATTGCAGCTAATTTAGTTCTTAGAGTAGTCTTGCAAAAGTTAGCTCTAGACTCTAGAGTGTGTCAGCAAATGCCTGGCGATCCGCTCCATTGGCTCACAGATTGTGCAGTTCCTCACCTGTGAGGTTACTCTAAGATTTTTTCTTTCTTTGTGGATTCTTTTGAAAGATGGAGCTACATTCTCCCAAAGCATGAGTTTCCTTTATTTTGTCACCTTCTATCTTATAGGTGCATAAGGATTTGTTTAAAACAACAGAACCCGTATTTTGCAACTGTTTGGGCAGAAATGGGAAATTACGGCGGGTGGGGGGGGATCTGCTGTGAGTGTGTTGAAGACAAAGGAATGTTTGTAAGCTGCATTTACGACTTTTAGAAGTTTGGGAGTGTTTGCTTTCCTGGGGTGAATGTATATTTTCTGGGGTGAGGGAGGGATTTGTATTGTCCATTGGTGGAATAGGACCGAGAGTTGTAGGTGTGAAAAAGGTAGAAGACTCTTGCTGAATTGACTTGCCAATAAGTGTCATAAAGGAAGGCTGCTGCTGCTGCTGCTCTGTTCCCTTCCTTCAAGTTGACTTTGCCCTGGTTGGGTGGGTCCCCTTTGGGTTGCCACAGATTTACCTGCCACCTGCCCTTATTTCTTGATGCCAGAGATGGACCCGAAAGAATTTCAAGTGGCAGTAAAGTTTAGATTGATCCTTTATCTAATTCTAATTCTAATCTTTTTCTAGTTCTTTTTCTAATCTCTTTTGTTTGGATGTAATATGACCTAGGAGCAGAGTCCATGAAGTTATAATTATTTGCAAATTCCAGTGAGCAAAATTGTGGCCCATTATCTGTTGTTTATTTATTTATTTATTTTATTATTTTATTTTGTCTTCTATTTTATCTATAGAATAACAGAGTTGAAAGAGATCTTGGAGGTCTTGTTGTCCAACGCCCTGCTCAGGCAGGAAACCCTCTACCATTTCAGTCAAATGATTGTCCAATCTCTTCTTATAAACTTCCAGTGATGGAGCACCCACAACCTCTGGAGGCAGGTTGTTCCACTGATTAATTGTTCTCACTGTCAGGAAATTTCTCCTTAATTCTAGATTGCTTCTCTCCTTGATTAATTTCCATCTGTTGCTTCTTGTCCTGCCTTCAGGTGCTTTGGAGAATAGATTGACCCCTGCTTTCTTTGTGGGAGCCCCTCAGATATTGAAAGACTGCTATCACGTCCCCCCTAGTCCTTCTTTTCATTAAACCAGACACACTCGATTCCTGTAACCATTCTTTATATGTTTTAGCCCCTAATCACTTTTGTTGCTCTTCTCTGCATTCTTTCTAGATTCTCAACATCTTTTTTACATTGTGGCGACACAATGTAAAATTTATACAAAATGTATAATGTACAAAATTATACAATGTAATTGTACGATATAAAATTTATTTAATTTATAAGCTGCCCCACTTCCAAACACCTCTCAGTGGCTGACAATTAAAAACCAACTTATTAAAAGAAACACAGTAGAAGAGCAAAATCCAAAAGCATCAAGACAAATAAAGCAAAGTAAAACAATCTCTTCAGAGATTCCACACTTTATGAAGAGACAATGCAAAATTATTATTTGACTAAACAAAAATTCTGAATTTCATGAAATTTAGAAAAACAATTAGTACAAAATGTTTTTAAAATTAAAACATAGTCATTCCCAACTTCTGCTAAGCTCTCATAGACTAATCCATGCATTTCAGTTGATTCTTTATATTTCTTAAAATCTGATCTGCCTTGTACATTATCTTTGGAATATTCACACCTAGCCAAAGGAAAACCTTTTTAGCCTCTCTCTTACACAAAGGCCTTTGATGTATTAATTTGAAATTCTCACTGCTGGCTGTTCAAGGATGACCACTGTATCATTCTTGAAAAGTAAATGCTTAACTTCTTTCTTCAATTCTAGTATTTTTTTACATCCTCTCGAACGTCTTTCCTTTTTGGGATATGCTCATTTTCATTTCATTCTCCTGAATAATTGTAATGTTCTGTCATTTAATGTAGTATCTTTAAATTCTTGTATTTTTCTATCATAAATAAGGCATCCTGCACATCTTTGTTTCATAAAAGCCCGCTAGACAAGCAGACCACATGCAATTATTGGCTATTTCCAGACACAAAACATTTATTGTGATTGCTACATCAATAACCATCTTTGGATTCCTAAACGTGAACAGTATAACGGTTCCTTAAAAATAGCTTTCAAAGATTTATGATCAAAGTTCTACTGAAAGTGTTTTCTGGAAATAAAGAGAATTCTTGTACATCCTGGTAGCAATACTGCATCTAAATCAGATGCACCAGAATTTACAGTTTTTCACCTTATATAGTAATGTGGGTGCCTTTGTTAACAATCTTCTTAATTTATTACTTTTTTCTTCATCAGTTGGCATCCACCGTAATTACATATCCTGCAGCACCAATTTGCTTAATGCAGTTGTGCCAGTGTCCATTTCCAGAAGATGTTTTGCTAAATAATTGGCCAAACTTAAATATTGCTCGGTACATTAACAATAGTGTCAATCTTCATTTTGTCAGGTTTCACAGCACTGTAGTTAACATATATTCCAAAAACGTTACCTCATTTAATCTAAGCATACAGCTTCATTTCTTTAATTTAAATTTTTTCTCCACCTTTTTGAAAACTTGTTAATTCTTGTGTTGTTTATCCGTAACCTATGTCAGAATATCTACATTAAATGTCACAAAGCACAAGACTGCTTCTAAAACATCTAGAATCTGCTGCATTTTATAGAGTTCTGGGGAAAAACCCCAAACAAACTTTTAAATTTGTACTTATCTAAAGACGTACTAAAAATTCATCTCTCCAAGGTCCTGTAATCTAACTGCATTTTTTAAAAAAACTACTTGCATTGAAAACAATAAAGAATTGTGGTCCCTCTAAATCTTCTTCTTCACTTAGTAATAATAGTGTTTTCTTAAAATAGCTTTATTTAAATTCCTGGAACTGAAACATATCTTTGTTTCCATCCTGTTTTCTCCATAATTAGTATTGGGTTTACTCATTCAGCAGTCATCTACTTTTATTACAACTCCTGCGTTCCACTCTATTCAATTCTTGTTCAGTTTTTATTATTACCAGACTATTTCTTGGTGCACAGGAAGTACTTGTTAATTCAATTTGATTCATTTCATTTCATGTCCTGTTAGGTATCCTAATCTAAAAATCATTTTTTAAAATTCATATGCTATACTACACATGAATTTAAAATTCTACTTCTTGCAAAAACTCTCAATACGAGATTTAAATGAATTACTGCACTAACCTAAAAAAGAACCTAAAATCCACAACTAGAACTTTAATATCAAACTCATAGGGTTATACCTGAAGTTTATTTCACATTTTTTTTCTGCAACTATTCAGTAAGATCCAGCATTTGCTTGTGTCCCTATAAATCTTAAAATTTCAGTGTCGTAATTAAATGAACAACTTGTTCATCCTTTATTCCCTCTATTTTAAAAGTTCTTCATTCAGAGCACATAACATGTTTGTCATTAGTTCTATACAGTTCTGCAAAATGTCTAAGCTTTCCTCTCCTTCTTTCTGCCTCAACAGCTTAGCAGGCTGTTTCAGGAGTATAAACTCTAGGGACGTAGGTGCTTCCAGTCTCTGTCCTTTGGCATCCCGACTGATTGCTAAGATATGTACCTTTGGTTGAGTTTAATATTTGACTCCTCAGAATTTCAGTTTCCTTTTAAGTGAGTTACAGCCGACTCCTCAGCTCTACAGACATCAACAGCATTTTCCAACATTAATCATCTTTCTGTAACTCTTTTCATTCCATACACGATACCATCTTTAAAAAGTTTCCCCAAAATTTGCTGCAAGTTTTAACTCTGTTATATAGGGGATAATATCTCCTTTTTGTTTGTTTGTAGGCCTTTCATAATGTAATATTCTGGGTCAGTACAAAGTAATTTTCACATTTCTCAAACGATGTTTATCCGACTCCTCATCAGACTTTAGTTACCTCATCTCCAGGCTGTCTGTAATTTCTCATTCTTTGCATTGAGTCCACTACCCATCCAACGCAGCTCAAGTTTTTGCTTATTTTCTCCAGTTTTCAGCACGTCCTGTAAAACCTAACCAATCTGGGACTGCAGCTGATCTGTACTAGAAATTCCAAATTTTCTTGGTTTTCTTTTGATATCGTGCTATATTTGTTCCACTGTGGCAAACGGAAATAACCAAAACCAATATAAAATACTCCTGTAGATTTTACTGCTACCAGTTTACATTAGATATAAAAAGCTGCTTGTCAGCACCCAAAGGTAACTATTTTGATCTACTCATCTATACCAATTATAATTTTCCTTCCAAGAGGTACCACCCCAACTCTCTTAGTGACCACACTGATGCCCAAATCTGGAAGGAGGGCCTCCACAGTCGGAAGCCAGCTGCAGTTAGAGCAACCAGAAGTTGACATTGCTCCACCTTTCCTCTGGGTGTGAAAATCTGTACGGGAAACCAAATAATTCTGCCTCTATGGTCTCTATGAAGTAATTGTCAGTAGCGATGACCCCACAAGAATGTGTGTGCCCATAGAATACTAACTGATGAAGGAATCGTTTATTTTCTTATTTTCTCATTCTTGCAAATACACAGATTTCCTTCACTTGTGCAGTTAAAATTGCTCCAAGTCCAGCTCTTGACATAAATAAACTAGGAAAGTTTGTACTTCAAAAAAAAATGTGGCCAGTGACGATGGAAAAGGGGGAAAAGTGTGTTGCTGTGACATCACTATTTGGATGACGGTTTCGCCTACCCAGGCCATTCATGTCTGTCCACTTCTACTGTCTCTACATCCAACCCCATAATTAACATCCTTTTAACAATTGCAGTTAGTTCTCATATGTCTACCAACTCTATCACAATGGCTCAATTTCAGTTCATTAGTATATCAGCCGCAAAATCACAAGGCCATCCTTCTGAGAGCTATGGAGCAGCCAGGACTTCCCAAAGACCCTGAACCAGCATCCCTCTTTCTATCTTGATTCTTGTGCTAGGTCACTCTTGATCAGCATTTCAAAAACATGTTTGTTCAACCTGCTTTTGTTTAATCTGCTTCTCTAATGCTGGAGAAGCAACACAGAAGAGAATAGGAGCAGAAAAGATCTTGATGAAAATGCTTGATGAGTCTGATGATCATCCTGGACTAGTCAAAACTCAGGATGAAGTATTACCATCACAATTCCTTTTTTGGGAAGGAAGGAGGAGAAAGAAGAAGAAACAATAAATATTGTCAGAACTCTCAGGACAGCACAAACTGTAGGCATGCTTTATTTTCTTCTGCTGGCACAAAATAGGCCATCACCACTCAGGGACTTTAGTGAATTGTGGGTGCCATCCAGTCAATCGCTCCATATTTCAATACCCCACTTCTTCCTCAGGGAAAAAAAAGACAAGTATATGGATTAAACAGTAGGTAAGAGAAAAGATATGTGGACTAGAGTCAGCACTATGTTTTGGAGGCCAAGCTTCACCTACCAATTTGCCTAATTGTTACGTGGCTGATGCTCCCCATGAGTGAATCAGTTCTATTGGGGGCAGTGAGAGCTTTATGAGCCTGGGGTCTTGGAACTACCAGATGCTTCAGACAACATGGAAGCAGAGTTTTGAGCCAGGGGTAGCGATGATCTCAGCTCAGCAATTATTCAAAGTAAATGTGATACAAGGACTTGCAGGAAGCTAAGCCTTGTACAGGAATGGCTAAAATGCATGGAGAATCCTGATAGAATAATTCAGAGTTTTTGAGATTGGCACTCATTTACAAGAAAATGAATGAGGAACGAAAACTAGTAATTAACAGTGTTAAATAATTAACAGCCTGTCAGAGTGCCAAGGCTACAGAGAAAGGCAGCTTAGCCGCCGTGGGGTACTACCTTCCACGTCAGGTGGGTCAGTGGCACCATCCAGACCAACTGAGCCTTCTGGCTGGTCCCAAAGGACAGCCTAGGAAGGGTGGGCCAGTTGGGAGGAGGTACCTGAAGGGTCTCCATGGTTGCCATGCATGCAGTCCCTGATTTGAATGCTGCTGCTCAGTGCAGGCCAAATTGGCCTACCTGGTTAGCCCTCTGATTCAACGCAAGGCTGATTTCTGTGTTCTTGTGAGACTCACCTTGAGACAGTAAAGGGAAGAAAAGGTTTGTCAGAGAGGCCACCAGCTCTGTGTGTGTGCACATGATTTTCATTTTTCAATTTTGTTGTTCCGTTCTCTAGGCAAGCAAATCAGATGGAACAAGCAAGGTAGCAGGAGAAGTGTAATTTTTCAGAAAGAGCCTTAATTCAGAAACATGAACAAGGAATGTTGCCCCTGCCACTGGCATTCTTGTGTTTGGTTGCATTAAGCAACAGGAATTAGACAAAGATGGAGTTTATCCACATGCCATAAGCTTGATTTGGCACCAGTTTCTCTTCTTGTGTCCTCTCCATATGAATAAAAGGTGGGGGAGGGGACTGTTGGGCCTGGAAAATAAAAAAAAACACACTTCAGTTATTTTTGCCCTTTGGCAAATAATAAGCGGTAGAAATACAAGGATTTCTCTGCCCAAGAAAAACACTGTTTTCTATTCTTTCCTCATATTTCAGAAAAAAGAATTGGGGCTCTGATCCCAGTGCAGAGTAATGAGCAATGTTAGTATGTGGGAATCCTCAGTTAAAATCAGGCCAAATCTATTACCAATAAATTCCAGAGGAAGACATAGCTCCCTACTCCAGTTTTTGAGCAGTGCTGTGCTCCCGTTTAGCTAGCACAGTAGCTCTGATCAACCTATCAGCACATGAAGCGTACAGTTGAAGAACAATTGTATACTAAGCAAGGCCTTATTGTCTTCAACCTGAGAAAAACAATCCCACATGCTGTCAGTTTGTTCTCTCCCTGCCAACCTTGTGAACCATGTTGATTGTTATATTGTGGATGTAGGACTATCCCAGGAGGAAGAGAAGTCTTTCCATGGCTGCACAACTAGCGCCATCATTCATTGTGTTCCCTCCTTTTCCCTTACTAAAGTTTCATGCTGTCTGCCATTGGTGAACATTTTAACAATAGTTCTGCCCCGCCTAAGAGGAACACATGGACTCACCCGATAATCTATATAAATCTTATTTTATGCAGAAAAATAAGGTGACAATGATTTAAATATAGAGGGAACCTTGGATAGAAATGGTAAGGTGAACAGGTTGTGTAGTTGAAAGAGTACAAATTTAATAATAATAATAACATTTGCCTATCCCAGATCCTTGGAAATGACTCCATAAGTGGATCGAAATGCCAAATCCAGTCTAAATATCTGGCTGTCTATGTAATGAATCATCATAATAACATAGATTAGATAGTGGCACATAAATCTAATAAATAAAATATGACAGCATTGTAGGTTTTTTGGGGGGGGAATGGATACATATGAAGAAGAACACCAGCTAAAGAATCAGCAGCTGTGTTTTCGTATGTTGTGTATACTGCATAATAGTACTAATTCCAGATATAAATGATGGACAAGGGCTGGAAAAGAACAGTAAGATAACCAGGACTAAAACAGGAACAGATAGGCTAACTGAACGACTTTCATAAGATGCTGCGAACAAGCATTTAGGAAGGAATTTCTAAATGAAATACTATTTGTTAAGTAGGTAACTGTCTGAAACACTAAATAATTTAGGTCTGGAATGCTAATATGCTACTGATTTTTTCTTGGTATGGTCACACATATGCAATCACCCCCTTCCAGGAGTGGGAGAACTCCCCAGGTGGTGCTCGATCAGGCTGCAGGGCTCTCGGAGAGGAGCTCAACAGTGAATTGGACGGTTCACTTGCAGTGTTAGATGTTGAAATGTGGCACTAAATAAGTAGATTCAGTTCCAATGTAGCCATGGTGCAGAAAGTGTTCATCTTCCTCACCAGGGCTGGTGCTGGCATATACTGCTTCCATGCCTACATTTGAGGACAGAAAAAGGTGCTGCTTGGCCAGCCTGGGGATGATGGTGGGAAAAGAAGCCAAATGGGCAGAGTCCTTGGCAAGATTGCCACCCGAAGCCATTGAGAGACATCAAAGGTGGTGTCTAATTCCCAAATTTGCCTACATAATTATTATTAACTTTCTTTCTAAATAAATTCTCCTATTTGTGTCCTGGGACAAGTGACATCTTATATATGAACAGACTTCCTAAGTGCCATATAATTTATAATGACAGAATATGTGTTTGTGCCAAGTGGGAATTCTAAATTGTGCTGGATAGAAACGAAAGGAAGTAACTGCCAGGAGATTAGGCAGCAGTTATAGGGTGTTTCTGTAGCCTATCAATGAAAAGGTTCCGAAAGAGCCCCTGGCAGAGAAAGGCTGCCTTGGTCTTGCCTGCAACAACTGGCAATTTATACTGTAGCAAACTTCTACCCAAACTGGAAAATGGTGTCAAGGAGAAAGACCTACACTCCATTGGTACTTCCTACCTTCCCCATTTTGATGGAAAAAAGAAACTCAGTGAGTTTAGCAGATTTGACATCACTCTTCTTAGCATCCAGGTTCTCTCAGGCTTTGTAAGTTTGTGTTCCAAACTTCAGGAAAATGCAGCTTTCCAAACAAAGTCTTTTTAGGAGCGAGTAGAAGATTGTCAAATATCAACTCTTTGATGAAATAGGTCAGAAGTAAGGCATCTGAATCTGGACAGGAGACTGAAAATTACAAGTCATCACTCTATCATGTAAGCTTGTGATGTGTGAAGCCTTTTATACTCTTATTATCCTCTCTATGCTGCCAAGACTTAAGCTCCGGATCTGGCATGGGAATGCCACTGTTCCAGTCGAGAATGCTGAGAGTCCACAGTGGCCAGGAAAGCCTTTCTCCAGCCAAAGTCTGGAAGGAGAAGGAGAGCCACAGTGGCCTTTGCAGGCGATACAGTCCAAAAAGGAGGCAGTGACCCAAAGAAAAAAGAAGACAGGGGGCCGGTCAAAATTTGAATATTACCTGAGTCAATTCAACTGAAAGTAGTAGTTAATATATAAACACCAATGCATTTCACCAAGTAATTCCCCTGTCATGTTCAAATTAACTGGAACTGCAATTCACTGGCAAGTTTTGCAATTGCTCTGGAGGTCCATAGTCCACACTTCAGAGAAGTACTTGCTCAGGATATTTTCAGGGCTGCAGTTATGTTATGTGCTTTGGGCATCGATATTACTTTATGCTTAAGCAACAGGAATTTCTGCTCAACAATTTAATTTTGAAACAAGTTTTAGACGTGTACTATGGCCATTTATCCAAAACAGGCATTGTTTCACACAACAAACAACATGGCAGTTGACCAAGAGGCGTAATTTAGACCTGTGGTGCAAATGGTCATCTCTATACTGTAGAGATCAAGACAGAAGACTTTAGCCTAGTCGGAATGTTCAACAGAAGCCACAAGATACGCCTCTTCTGTCTTCTAAGAGACCATCTGACCAACTTCAACTAAAGCCAAGAAAAGGCGGAAAATTCCATTATAATGATCTGGGAACAGATGTTGCAGTAGAAATTGTTCTGTCCAACCTATTTAATCTTTCCTAAACAGGCTACTTTGCACCCAGGTTACTTTGCACCCTACACAAAACAAAGAAAAGAAAAGAAGAAAAGAAAAGCAGCTTTTTAATTCTATTTGATTTGCATTTTGTGCATGAAATGTTGTTTTTTATATTTTTTTTCCTCATGAAAGCAAATTCTGCTTTATAAGTGTACAAAGCAGGAAAGGAAATAATCTTTCTAGCAAAGTGATTTAGCTGTAGATTTTTGTATTAAAAGGCAAGAAAACAAACAAAACAAAAAAATAACTTAAAGAGCCATCTTTGTCTACTCTAAGATGTGAAAATGCGATTGGAGAGCAAATACTTCCTTTTCACAAGCAGCCACTGCTGGCGAGTCACGAGTTGTCCAGAACTCCTGTTCTGCAGAGGAGAGAAAGCGATTGGAAGTGCAGATTCACCAATTGCTTCGTTAATAAAGTGCTTTCAAAAACTGTCTCTTTTACTACATAGGTCGGTTTTCCTTTTTGATTCTGTTACTTTAACAGTGACAGTTTTTGAAAGATGTCAAGAAACTAACCTTTAAAAAAGAAACTTGAACATAGTTTACAGTTTTGTATAAAATACGATCAGTATTAACTGTTTTTTAACAATCATAAGAGTGCCAAACAACGTAAACTGTGTACATTCATGTTTTGTTTTGAAAAGTACTGAAACCCACAGACACACGCACGCACACATACCGACACACATATATCCCTAACAATAACCCTTTTTAAAGAAAAATCAAATGGCAATGTATATGGTCTAAAATGTATTTTAAAATTGTTAAATAATAATTGATCAGGAGTCTTTTTTGTTTTTGTTTTTAACCCAGAAAAGAAATAACACTTTCAAAATACAGGTTGACAGAAGATATGTTTATTTCTTTCCTCAGTTTGAAGGTAGAAATGTTTTGCTTCATTTCGGTTTGGGGAACACACCATCCCTGAAGAGAAGGGGTTGTCTCTCGGCAGTAACTGGGAGAAAGCTAGGGGTCAGAATATAGATTTTGGTCCTTGGAGTATTGATAAGAGAAAGGGATTGGGGGGTGAGGAGGACCCACACAAGGGCCACCAAGCCGATTTGCAGTCTCTGCTGCTTTAAAAGTAGCTGCCATGCATTGGTTGAGTGCCAGTTGACAGTCACAAGGGCTGAGATCCAAAATGCTCATATGTGCATGCACAAGAGGGAACCTGCACGTAGGCTTCTGCAGGAATCCCGATGTGACCACGATCACCAACTAAGCAATAGGCTGCAAGCTCTGAACACTTAGAGCTGCCTGGCAGTCCTGTCCTCAGTCACAGCTGAGCCAGAACTGAACTTGAAGATTAGCCATAGGGTTGGAATTAAATATCTTCTTCTTGAGAAACAGAGCATAAGTGGCTGCCTTGCCATAGCACTCCCTTTTTTTGTGGAAAAGTCCTCCTCTTCTGACGGGATGCAACCCAGGACATCTCCCCCAGCCTTTTGCAGAGCCCTGGTGTGAAAGATGAAGAACGATATGGCCAGAAAGGAAGCTCAGCTATGCTTGCCACCATATAGAGCAGCTTTCTTGGATCAGGCATGGAGCATGGAAATCCAGGGAGACCTTAGTGGAAGAAAGAGGGCATCTCAGGGGCCCAGCCAAGAACAATTTCAAGTGATTCCAGTGAATATGTCCTGTCAGGGATCAACAGGGTGATCTGGTGGGCAGCTGCCAAGCCTAAAGCTCTCGCCCGTGCGGTATCTTTGCTGAGAAGAGGGTGGATCCTCCCCTGGCATTCTCTTTGGAGGAGCCAGGCAAGCGAGAGGGCATCAGATACCCTTAGGGGTCTCCTAAAGGCATCTTGTTCAAGGGATATTGCACAGATGAATATATTTTTTAGGCTGAGGCAAATATTTAATGATTATAAGCTGCCTTGAACCTAGGTCAGGGTTTAGCGTCAAGACCATCATAGGCCATTTCAATGGCCTCGATGCTATCGCTTAGGGGACAGAAAACTGTGCCATCCTGTGGTCCCAGCAGGTATAGCAGCCACCAAAAGAGATAAATCTTTTAAATGACGTTTTAAGATTATTATTCTTTATTAATAAAAATTTATTAATATTAGGCCATTTAATTCTGCGCCTGTGTCGCAGCAAAACGGCCATCCGTCGCCCTATTAATATTAATAAGGCGTTAATAATAAAGATAGATAATAATAACCTTAAATGCCATTAAAAAGGATTATTTCTTTCGGCGGCAGCAATATCCGGTTTCACCACAGGAGGGCACGGTTTCCCGTCCCATTGCATTAACATTGAGGCCGTTGTAGGTCTTTTGCCTAGGATCGGGACACCGAGAAGCGAAGCCACAAAGCGCAGAGCGTCCCCTTTCACAGAGACCTTCTCGATATGGCGAACTTTCTGTCCGTTCATCCCCCAGTTTATTTGGAACGGACCTTCCTAGTATGGCCGACTTCCTGTCCGTCTTCCCCGCCAACTTCCTTTCGCAGCAACCTTCTCGCCATGGCGGACTTCCTGTGAGTCGGCTACGGTCGTCCTCCAGTGCCTTTAACAACGACCTTCTCAGTATGGCCGTCATGAATTTCCTGTCCATTTGTAGAACTGTTCTCTGCTTTTTCCTGTCCTATTTTCTGCTCTATACTGCCGGGGTGCGCGTCCACCGGCAAGGCCGCAAAAAGGGAAAAAAAAAAGCTTGATGGAGACGCAGGTGAGCCGAGTCATCCCCGCATTTCCGGATTCCACAAAGACAGCGGGTTTTTCTATTACCTAGTTAGCGGGGGATCCCCACGTGCCCCCCGCCCCGCCACCCTGACCACTCATTTGGTCCTCTTCCCCTAAGCTGACTGCCTGCACGTTCCTGGCCTTTCACTTCGTCTGTAAGGAAGCGACCGAGTACCGGTGGTGGTGGCGCCATCAGCGGTTGTGAGACCGGGTCTCTTTGTACTCATTCCATTTCAGCTTTAGAAAAACGAGGGGCTAAATTGGGAACATACAAATGAAGTTAGTTTGTTTCAATAATACACTTCTGAGTTGTTTATTCGGGCTCAGCCGCGACTTCTGTTGTGCTACAAAGATCACGGAGCTCCTTTTTAGAGCCGGGGCCGGCCCTCAAGGTTTTTGGTGTCCAGGTCGGGAATGGGTTCCATCCCATCTCGGGGGTCTCCTCGAAGGCTGCCAAGCAAGGCAGCTGTTATAATGGTATTTCCCCAGAGCCCAAGTCCCGGATGTAGAAGAATGAGTGGTATGGCCCTTCTCTGCATTAGATCTTAAATAGGTTCCTCTTAAAAGCGTACCCCACTCACCCCTGTCCACCAAACCAAGATTTTTTTTTATTTAAGAATACTTTTGTTTGTCCTGCCCTGCTATTTCTTTAAGGAGATTGTACGTATGTACCTTTCATCATCATCGGCGGTGTTATTGTTGTTGTTGTTATTATTATTTAATATGTGAGTGCAGCAAAATCGCGCAAACTGATTACAAAGCTAGACGTGACAGAGTTGCTAACTAATCCACTGGACATTGTGTGAAAAATACAACTTGCCTGTGTCCGAAAAGTCATGGAAACATAGGGTGGAAAAAGTTGTCGAGAATGAGAGAGGGTGAAGATCTTGTGGGACTTCCGAATACAGACAGATAGCCATTTGGAACACAACACGCCAGATATCGCAGTTGTAGAGAACCGAAGCCCTGCTCTGCTGTGGCTGTTAAGAAGGAACTCAGGAAAACAGATAAGTTGTCCTTTTTTGTCAGTTTCACCGAGTTTAAGGCTTTTCCTTTTAAAGAGTTGGGGATGGAAATTGAGTAAGGTTGGGAGCCAAGTTGGGAGCAAAAGGCAGCGGGAAACACGGTGGGAGGTTGCGATGGCCACCATTCTAAATATTGCAGTTTTGGTGGGAAATAGCAGGAGGGACCTTTCCAAGGGCCTTCCCAGGAGCACAACTTGGCAGTCTACCGGGAAGGGCCGTTTCTGGCGTGCCTGCCAGGCCCTGCAGCAGAATCTTCGGATGGTGTTTGCGGGCCCGACTTTCCAGGGATGTAGAGACAAGGTAAGAACGCATGTCTTTTGGCGAGCTTTTGATTTCTGAACAATCCTCTTGTGTAATTTTAAGACCGATTTAAATTGCATTAATGTTTATAGATTACACTGTTAGTGTTTTTTGAAGCACTTTGACGGTAGAAGAAACAAAGCTGCCTAGATATAAAATAACTTAGAAACAAATGTAAAATTAGAAATAACTAAACATAGATTACATCTTAAAACTTAGCGTACTACACTCTAGGAATAAAGATAACTCTAAATCAAATTTTGAAAATCATTAGGCTTAATTGCTGTCCACACTTTTAAAATAAATACAGAAGCGTAATTGTAACAGTACCTGCCTGCAACAGCAGTTGTTTTTTAAATCAAGTGAAAATCAGAGCAGTATTATGCCACTGAAATTAGTTCAAATTAAGCATCAGGATAGGTTTCAGGTCGTAGCTCAGTCCAAGACATGCACAATTACCCTATTCTTAAATCTTCTGAGATTCTTTTGGGAGCCACCAAAAGAAATAAATCTTAAATGGCATTTTAAGGTTATTCCTTATAATATAAAGCTTATTAATAGGGCATCATAAGGGACGCAGTGGCTCAGTGGGTTAGGACGCTGAGCTTGTCGATCAGAAGGTCGGCAATTTGGCGGGTCGAATCCCGAGTGCCGCGTAACAGAGTGACCGCCTGAGCTTCTGACAACCGATCAGTTCGAAAGCACGTAAAAAGGCAAGTAGAAAAATAGGGACCTCTACAGTGGGAAGGTAATAGCATTCTGTGCGCCTTTGGCGTCTAGTCATGCCGGCCACATGACGGAGACGTCCTCGGACACGCACTGTTTCTTCGGCTTTGAAACGGGGATGAGCACCGGCCCCTAGAGTTGGAAACGACTAGCACGCATTTGTGGGGGAACCTTTACCTTTTACGTAATAGGGCATCATAGTCCTCCTTAACTTTATTTAAGGCTTTTGAAGCAGGACTCCTTCTGTGCCTGTGTTGCAGCAAAGGGACCTCCCGTTGCCCTATTAATAATAAGGTGTTAATAATATACAGAAAAATAACCTTAAAATGCCATTAAAAGGGTTTATTAATTGTGTCTGCTTGGAACACAAGACGGCACTATTTTCAGTTCCACAATGACTACAGAACAGGCACAGAAGAAGGAATCCTGCTTCAAAAGCCTTAAAAAGGCTTCTTTCTTTTGGTGGCTGCAATATATGCTTTGACACAGTTTTCCGTCCCATAGCATTAGCAATCGAGGGCATCGTAGCATGCCTTTTCGATGACCTCAGTGCTATCTCTAAGGGACAGAAAACCATGCCCTCCCTTGGTCCAAGCAGGTAAATCTATGGTCTAACTTTTGCCTAGGATCGATCGGGACACCGAAGAACGAAGCCACAAGCGCAGAGCGTCCTCTTTCACAGAGACCTCGAAATGGCCAACTTCCTGTCCGTCCCTTTTAGTCCGGAATGGGGTTCCGTCCCATCTCGGGGGTCACCCTATTAATATCAATAACGCGTCAATATTAACTATATTAACATTAATAAGGCGTTAAGAATAAAGATGGAGAATAATAACCTTAAAATCCTATTTAAAATGTGTATTTCTTTTTAGCGGCCGCAATACCTGGTTTGACCACAGGAGGGCACGCTTTTCCGTCCCATCGTATTAGTATTGATGCCCCCGTAGGCCTTTTGCCTAGGATCGGGACACCGAGAAGCGAAGCCCCAAAGGGCAGAGCGTCAGCCAAAGCGTCGCTATTCTACGTTTCCCCTAAAGGGACAAGCCGCTCCCATCGGCCTTCTATGCATGTCCGCCTCAGTGTTATCTCTAAGGGACATGCCCTCCCTTGGTCCAAGCAGGTACGGCAACCACCAAAAGAAATCTTTTAAATGGCATTTTAAGATTATTATTCTTTATTAATAAAGGCTTATTAATACTAGGGCATTTAATTCTGCGCCTGTGTCTCAGGAAAATGGCCATCTGTCACCCTATTAACATCAATGCGTTAATATTAACAATAAGGCGTTAGAATAAAGATGGCGAATAATAACCTTAAAATCCTATTTAAAATGTGTATTTCTTTTTAGCGGCCGCAATTATTTCTAAAAAGAAATGTATTTCTTTTTAGCGGCCGTTTGACCACAGGAGGGCACGCTTTTCCGTCCCATCGCATTAGTATCGATGCCCCCGTAGGCCTTTTGCCTAGGATCGGGACACTGAGAAGCGAAGCCCCAAAGCGCAGAGCGTCAGCCAAAGCGTGGCCACTCTACGCTTCCCCGAAAGGGACGAGCTGCTCCCGTCGGCCTTCTGCGCACGTCCGTCGTCTCGTTCCTCCCGTGTAATCTCCGAGAGCCCTTCTCGGCCCAGCGGACTTCCTGTCCGTTCATATCGGCCATCCCCCAGGACCTTTGTACTAGGACCTTTCCATCACGGCTGACTTCCGGTCCTTTGTTTTTGATCATTCCCCTAACTTCCTTTCAGAGAGTGAGATAGACCTTCTCGGCACGGTGGACTTCCTGTCCTAGCAAATTCGCTGCCGCCCCCAGGGCCTTTAAAAAACGACCTTTCCACGATGGCCGTCCATCCTTCTTAGTCATCCTCTAACTTCCTTTCGCGGCGACCTTCTGGGCCCGGCGGACTTCAAGTCCGATCAACAAGTTAGACCGTAGATTTAAAATGCCATTAAAAAGGTTTATTTCTTTCGGCGGCCGCAATACCGGGTTTGACCACAGGAGGGCACGGTTTCGCGCCTCATAGCATTAATGAGGCCGTCGTAGGCATTTTGTCTAGGATTGGGACACCGAGAAACGAAGCCAACTTCCTGTCCGTTGCTTTTAGTCTTCCCTGCCAACTTCTTTTCGTAGCGACTTTCTCGCCATGGCGGGCTTCCTGTCAGCTCAGCCACGGCTTCTGTTGTGCTACAAAGACCGCGGAGCTTCATAGCATTAATGAGGCCGTCGTAGGCATTTTGTCTAGGATTGGGACACCGAGAAACGAAGCCAACTTCCTGTCCGTTGCTTTTAGTCTTCCCTGCCAACTTCTTTTCGTAGCGACTTTCTCGCCATGGCGGGCTTCCTGTCAGCTCAGCCACGGCTTCTGTTGTGCTACAAAGACCGCGGAGCTCCTTTTTAGACCCGGGCCGGCGCTCAAGGTTTTTGGCGACAGGGTCCGGAATGGTGTTCCGTCCCGTCTCGGGGGTCTCCTCGAAGTCTGTCAAGCAAGGCAGCCGTTTAATGGTGTTTTCCCAGCGCCCGACTCCCGGATGTAGAAGAACGAGCGCTATGGCGCTTCTCTGTATAAGATCTTAATAGGTTCCTCTTAAAAGCGTACCCCGCTCACTCCCGTCCTCCAAACCAAAATGTTTTCATTCAAGAATAGTTTTGCTTGACCTGCCTTTTTAATAATAATAAAAAAAATTGGAAGGCACCTTGGAGGTCATCTAGTCCAATCCCCTGGTTAGGCAGAACTTACAGAATCACAGAATTGGAAGGGAGCCTGGTGGCCATCCAGTCCAACTCCCGCTCAAGCAGGAGACCTTACAAAACCGCACACTTGGAAGGGACCCTGGAGGTCATCTAGTCCACCCCAGTGCTCAGGAAGCCCTATATTATTTCAGACAGACGGCTGCTCAGTCTTTTGTTAAAAACTTCCAGCATTGGAGCATTCGCCACTTCTGGAGGCAGGTTGTTCTACTGGTTAATTGTTCTAACTGTCAGCAAGTTTCTCCTTAGTTGGTTTTGGGGTGAGGCACATCATCACATTTCACATCATCAGTGAAAATCGGAGGAATATTATGCCACTGAAATTACTTCAAATTAAGCATCAGGATAATTTTCAGGCGGAAACTCAGTTAACAAGAAGGATGATTGCCCTAGTCTTAAATCTTCTGATAGGCAAAGAGCCACTCTCCAGGGTCCCATCGCAGAGTCCGGTAGCTGTGCAAAGAACGCCCTTTCCTAGGGGCCCGACGCTTTACTTTGTGGCCGGGGTGGGTGGGAGTCAGAAACGACCTCCAAGGCCCTCTTAGCAGCAGAATCCAAAACAGAAAGGAGGACACGAGACAGGCAAGGGGTAGCTTTGCAGCAAGCAGGCGGCATACGAAACCCAGCATGGTTCCAATAGTATTTTGGGTCCTATCGAGTCAGCACTGTTTTTCCGAGCATAGGGGCAACTATAGTAGCTGTTTTGTATTTGTCTTTAGCCCTCTTTTGGGCAAGAAGCTGTCTGAGTAACACTCATTTCTCCCACTTTCTAGAACTAGGCCGCTCGACGGATGCAGGCGTAGAGCCCTTCTGCGAAGACGTTTCATCAGCCTGCCCCTTGGAAAGCGAAACACCAAGGAAACCACCCTATCCTTTGGGCCACGGGGGACAGCGAGAGCTTGGAGTTTAGAGGTGAGGAGTCGTTGTTTTGTGTTACGTGCCTACAGTCCGCTCCGATCTTCTCAGCAGCGCTGTCCATCGCTTCTGGCTCTGCCAATGCTGTAACTATCTGTTTTGTTGTTGAGATATAATGTGGCATCTGCCTTTTTCACAAGGAGTAACAAACTTTCCAGGCCCCTGCCGATAATTTCTTTAAAATAAAACATTTGCCTTTTAAAATACTGCCACAACGTTGTTACACTCTGCCAGATTTTGTCTACGCTAGTTAGTAGCAGAATATCCACAGAGACTCGTATCAACTGAAAAGCAGTCGGGGAGCAGTTAGCCAGAGGGCCGCTCTGTAGTCACAGAGCGCCTCGTGAGCCACAGGGAAGCCCATCCTTTACCAGAAGGAAGAAAGGAAAGATTTTTTCTAAAAAGAAAACAAAAAAAATGTAAGCTTTTAAGCAACTCTATATTCTCTCCAAGGGGACTTTTTTCACCTGCAGTCTCAGTCTGAGGCTCTGGTGTCTCAGTTTGCCTTTCCAATCCACTTAAGCAAAACCTTTACACGAAACGATCTCCTAATTCACTTCTCTTAACGGACAGGAGTAGAAGAGGAGTCGCTTCACCCACACGGCCTAGAGAGGAAGGAAAAGATCTACCGCCCGATCGGTCCTGTCCTCACCAACGCGGTCGGCCTCGGGAAGGTTCATTCACTCAGCTTTCGACAGACCATCCACAGAAAACTTCAGGGGCTTCCTAGATCACGGTAGCCCCAGCATTCGGTCTCAGCTTAACACCAGGCGTACACCAGGCGGCGCAGCCAATTCAGGAAACCACAAATTCCCATTCGGGTTAACGCGTGAACCCCGTTCGTTCAGGAAAGCAGGACCGTCTGCTACCGGGGACGACTTCCCATCGCCCAGTGCGCTCACACAGAGAGGGCCTCGTCAGGGTGCCGGCGGCCAGACAATGTCGGCTGGCAACCCCCAGGGGGAGGGCCTTCTCTGTGGGAGCACCAGCCCTTTGGAACCAACTCCCTCTTGAGCTTTGGATGGCCCCGGACCTCCGGTCCTTTTGCCGCGACCTCAAAACTTTTTTCTTCCATCAGGCTGACCTGGATTGATGATGGGGTTTTTAAATATGTTTTAATTTTTAACTGTGTAGTCAATTTATTTTGGCGCTGTTATTTCTTTTTTAATTTTTGTATTGTTGTTTTTTATTGTTGTTAGCCACCCTGAGTCCTTTGGGAGATAGGGCGGCATATAAGTCCCAAAAATAAATAAATAAATAAAGCTGCCGCCCTCGTTACTGCCGAGCAGGCCTCCTCGCCCGCGCCCTGGAGGCCAACCCTTCCGCCTCCTGGGATGCAAACTTGCTGCAGCCGTGCTTTTTCGTCTCCTAGCAGGTGGGTTCTTTTGGTCCGCTTCGATCTGCTCTGCTTTCCTCAACCCATTTTTTGCTGCTTTCGTCTCCTGCCTTCTCTGTAAATCTACGTGAAAGCTGACGAGAAGTAAAGTTTTAGTATTTACCAAGAAAAAAAAATATTGTTATACGTATAGTCACGTGCTGTAGACGGAGAAATAAGTCTGTGGAGCCAGTTTGGGAGGATGGGGTTCGGTCTTTGCGGTAACCGAGTCGGCGGAAGGATCCGAAGAGACTCTAAAAGGACCAGCCATCCGCAAGGAATATAAATCCTTCCATTCCCCACTATCTAGTCATAGCCGAGGAGGGTTTTCAGAGGAGAGGCGAAACATCTTGAAAAAGGAACAGGATTCCGGTCGCATCCGGAAAAAGGATCTTTGGGATAACCACGACTCGGGACGACTCAAACACACAAAGAAACCATTTGAAAATATTAAACACGGAACATATCGCTAGGGAACAATTTAATCGTTTTTCAGGAGAAAAGTACATTTGCGGAAAGTAAGCCTACATAGCACATACATATATCTTAAGAGCGTAAAACGTGACGTCTCATTGCAAATCCTATTTTGTATAATATATAGGAGTCCAAATAACATTAAAGAATTAGTTTGAAAAATCCAACCAGGAGTACTTTAATTTCTATTTTATGGATATAATTAAAGCCTAGAGGCGAGGATCTGGACAAAAGGCAACAACAAACCAATAGGAGGCGAAGACGCATTTGTCTGCATTCCGCAACAGCCAAGCATTAAAATTAATTTATTCATATTGTAAAGATAAGGTAAGCAGGTAATTTTCAGAAAAAGACATAATTGCTCGCGTGCGGAAGGGTCGGTCTGAATTCGCGTTCCTACACGCTTACGGACGCACACGCAATCGGAATAATTTAAAAGTCAAACGGTCACAAATCTTCCATTCTAAACGCAGATGCGTTAGGAAGCCTTCCTTTTAAAAAGAAACCTTACTTCAACTTGCCGTTTTACGTAAGCTCCCCAGCTTTTTCATCCCAATTATCGATCAGGTCAACGCTTTTCAAAATTTAGCAATTCTGCTAGTATCCGCTATTTGCCATATCGTTAACCAATAATTTCCTGGGAAATTAAGAAGGACGCAAGAAAATGTTTTTTGCATAGCACAGCAAGGTAACTTTGGGAATCCTTCCCTCAAAAAATAAATACATTAAAAAATAAAAAATAAAGCTTTTTAACGGCATTTTTAAATCATTCTATATTATTAAAATTATGAATATTAACATGCCAACGTAGGCCTTAAGGCTTCCGAAGGATTCGTTCTTCCGCGCCTGCGTCGCAGCAAACGGGTTTTCCTTTTAACATTTATATTAATAATAAGTCGTTAATAATATTCATATTTAATAATAAAGCATTAATAAAAAGATAAGAATTACGTTGAAGCGTCGTTAAAAAGGATTGTTTGTTTCGGCGGCAGCAATACCAGGTTTTACCACAGGAGGGCACCGTTTTCCGTCCCACACCATTAACATCGAGGCGGCAGTAGGTCTTTCGCCTAAGTTCGGGACACCGAGAAGCGAAGCCCCAAAGGCGCAGAGCGTCAGCCAAAGCGTCGCCGTTCTACGCTCCTCCAAAAGGGACGAGCCGCTTCCGTCGTCGTTCCGCGCACGTCAGCCGGCTCGTTCTTGACGAGTAATCTCCGAGAGACCTTCTCGGCCGGACGCACTTTCCGTCCGTCGATATCGGCCGTCCTCTAGGTCTTTGAAATAGGACCTTTCCATCACGGACGACTTCCCGTCCGTTCAAATTTGGAGTTTCCTAGGGCCTACATGTCCGTTCTTCTTTATGATCCTAACTTCCGTTCCCGGCAAGAGGGACTTCCCGTCCTTTCACATTTGCAGTCCCCTAGGGCATTTTGGTCCGTTCTTCTTTATCATCCCCCCTAACTTCCTTTCCCATTGCGGAGAACTTCCTGTCCGTTCAAATTTGGAGTCCTCTAGGCCCTACATGTCCGTTCTTCTTTATGATCCTAACTTCCGTTCCCGGCAAGAGGGACTTCCCGTCCTTTCACATTTGCAGTCCCCTAGGGCATTTTGGTCCGTTCTTCTTTATCATCCCCCCCCTAACTTCCTTTCCCATTACGGAGAACTTCCTGTCCGTTCAAATTTGTAGTCCCTCAGGACCTTTTGGTCCGTTCTTTTTTATCATCCTCCTAACTTCCGTTCTCAGCATGGCGGATTTCTCGTCAGTTCAAATTTGCAGTCCCCCAGGGCTTATCGGTCCGTCCTTTTCCGTTCCCAGCAAGATGGACTTTTTGTGCGGTCACATTTGTAGTCCTCCCAGGGCATTTTGGTCCGTTCTTCTTTATCGACCCCCTAGCTTTCCAAACACGGCGAACTTCCTGTCCGTTCAAATTTGTAATCCCCCAGGGGCTTTCGGTCCGTTCTTTTTTATCATCCGCACTAACTCCCGTTTTCAGCATTGCAGACTTCCCGTCCGTTCAAATTTGCAGTCCCCCGGGCCCTTTTGGTCCATGTTTCTTAATCATTCTATCCCAACTTCAAAAGGAGCCTTGGTGGAGCAGTGGGCTAATGCCCTTTAAGTAAAGCAATTCTCTCCCATCTTCACAAGGAGCCTTGCTGGAGTAGTGGGCTAATGCCACCTTAAGTAACACCAGTTGCCTGCAATTAGTGCAGGTTCGAGTCCCTGTCCTTTCAAGTTTGTAATCCCCCATCTTTTCTGTCCTTTTTTTATCATCCGCACTAACTTCCGTTGTCAGCATTGCAGACTTCCCGTCCGTTCAAATTTGTAGTCCCCCGGGCCCTTTTGGTCCATGCTTCTTAATCATTCCATCCGAATTTCAAAAGGAGCTTTGGTGGAGCAGTGGGCTATTACCTCGTTAAGTAACACAATTCCCTCCCAACTTCACAAGGAGCCTTGCTGGAGTAGTGGGCTAATGCCACCTTAAGTAACATCAGGTGCCTGCAATTAGTGCAGGTTCGAGTCCCTGTCTTTTCAAATTTGTAATCCCCCAGGCCTTTTCGCTCCGTTCTTTTTTATCATCCGAACTAACTTCCGTTCTCAGCATTGCAGACTCCGTTGAAATTTGCAGTCCCCCGGGTCCTTTTCCTCCATGCTTGTTAATCATTCCATCCCAACTTTAAAAGAAGCTTTGCTGGAGGAGGGGGCTGTTGGCTCCTTAAGTAACACTATTCCCTCCCAACTTAACAGGGAGCCTTGGTGGAGCAGTCGCCTGCAACTAGTGCAGGTTCGAATCCCACCAGGCTCAAGGTAGAGAGGGTTAGGGGTTAGGGTTAGGGAGTACCCAACTACACCCTTCCTTCCATGTCGATGCGGTTCATTTGAGGACCACACACTGAGTACGGCGGGACGAATCCAACTGGCGGTGATGCTGTCTAAGCCACATTTTTCTATCTTATCAAGTAGTAGGTTGTGCTCTACTTTATCAAATGCCTTACTGAAGTCCCGGTAAATTATATCCACAGCATTCCTCTGGTCCACTAATTTTGTCACTTGGTCAAAGAATGCAGTAAGATTTGTCTGGCACGATCTGTTTTTGACAAACCCATGTTGTCTTTTAGTAATGACTTTGTTTGCATCTGGGTGTTTATGTTTATATTTGATGTTTCTAAAGGATATCCCTTTGAGATATCTATATTAATGTACATTGAATATTAAATTTCTAATTGAAATAAATTGTGTACTTTTTATTAA
Source organism: Vipera ursinii (assembly GCF_947247035.1). Lineage (NCBI taxonomy): Eukaryota > Metazoa > Chordata > Lepidosauria > Squamata > Viperidae > Vipera > Vipera ursinii. Next base: position 13,351 of record NC_139525.1, on the reverse strand, counting down.
GAAATGATAAATATAAATTGATATAAAAATAAATATAATTTATTTTGAAAATGTATATAACATATTGGTGCCTTAAAGTTTTATCATTGAAAGTATGGATAAAATGGGGGAGAGGAGTTGGAACTCATGGAATTTATTGATTTGTTTGCCATCCATCTAACTTTGTAGAACTTTTTGCAAAGCAAGTCAGGGTTAGGAAGCGCAGGAGATTCTTCCCTTTCCTCTCCAGGTTGCAGGGTGGGGGGAAGCCCGCCCACCGCCCAGAGGTAAAAGAAAGGAAAAGCAGGTCTCTGGGGGCAACAGGAGACTTGGGTCTTTGCAGAGTCCAGCTTGCAATTTTGCTAACTTCCCCAATCACAGCTCCACGACTGAGGTAGCAGTCCTGTGGGTGAGGAGGAAGGGTAAGAGGCCAGTCCTACAAAGGCCTGCAGGCCGAAAGGCAGTGGAGAAAGAAGGTTACGTTCCCTGGATTTGCAGCCTAGAGCCTCCCCCAATGGGTGACCTGCCCTGCTGTGGCTGTTAAGAAGGAACTCAGGAAAACAGATAAGTTGTCCTTGAGGATTTTTTTTTCTTTTTTGCCGTTTCAGCAAGGTTAAGGCTTTTCCTTTTAAAGAGTCGGGGATGGAAATTGAGTAAGGTTGGGACCCGAGTTGGGAGCAAGAGGCAGCGGGAAACACGGTGGGAGGTTGCGACGGCCACCACTCTCAATATTGCAGTTTTGGTGGGAAATAGCAGGAGGGACCTTTCCAAGGGCCTTCCCAGGAGCAGAGCTTGGCAGTCTACCGGGAAGGGCCGTTTCTGGCGTGCCTGCCAGGCCGTGCAGCAGAATCTTCGGATGGTGCTTGCGGGCCCCAGTTTGCAGGCATTTAGAGACAAGATAAGAACGCATGTCCTTTGGCGAACTTTTGATTTCTGAACAATCCTCTTGTGTAATTTTAAGACCGATTTCAATGGCATTAATGTTTATAGATTACAATGTTAGTTTTTTTTGTGAAGAACTTTGACGGTAGAAGAAACAAAAGCTGCCTAGATAACAAATGTAAAATTAGAAATAACTATAAACATAGATTACATCTTAAACCTTAGCGTGCTACACTCTAGGAATAAACATAACTCTAAATCAAATTTTGCAAATCATCAGGCTTAATTGCTGTCCACACTTTTAAAATAAAAAAATACAGAAGCATAACTGTAACGGTGCCTGCCTGCAACAGCAGTACTTTTGTTTTTAAATCAATTGAAAATCAGAGCAACATTAGGCCACTGAAATTAGTTCAAATTAAGCATCAGTATAGGTTTCAGGTCGTAGCTCAGTCCAAGAGATGCACAATTACCCTATTCTTAAATCTTCTGAGATTCTTTTGGCAGCCACCAAAAGAAATAAATCTTTTAAATGGCATTTTAAGGTTATTCCTTATTATTTAAACCTTACTAATATTAATAGGGCATCGTAGTCCTCCTTAACTTGGTTTAAGGCTTTTGAAGCAGGACTCCCTTCTGTGCCTGTGTTGCAGCAAACGGACCTCCCGTTGCCCTATTAATAATAAGTTGTTAATAATAAAGATACAGAAAAATAACGGTAAAATGTCATTAAAAAGTTTTATTAATTGTGACTGGAACACAGGACGGCACTATTTTCAGTCCTGCAAGGAGTACAGAACAGGCACAGAAGAAGGAATCCTGCTTCAAAAGCCTTTAAAAGGTTTCTTTTTTTTGGTGGCTGCTGCAATATATGGTTTGACAGTCTCCCGTCCCATAGCATTAGCAATCGTGGGCATCGTAGTACGCCTTTTGGATGGCCTCAGTGCTATCTCTAAGGGACAGAAAACCGTGTTCTCCGTCGGTCCAAGCGGGTACGGCAGCCACCAAAAGGAATAAATCTTTTAAATGGCATTGTAAGATTATTATTCTTTATTAACAGAACCTCATTAATACTATTTAATTCTGTGCCTGTGTCTCAGCCATCTGTCACCCTATTAATATCAATAATGCATTATTATCAATATTAACATTAATAAGGCGTTAATAATAAAGATGGCGAATAATAACCTTAAAATCCTATTTAAAAGGTGTATTTCTTTTTGGCGGCCGCAATACCCGGTTTGACCACAGGAGGGCACGCTTTTCCGTCCCATCGCATTATTATCGATGCCCCCGTAGGCCTTTTGCCTAGGATCGGGACACCGAGAAGCGAAGCCCCAAAGCGCAGAGCGTCAGCAAAAGCGTCGCCGCTGTACCCTCCTCCGAAAAGGACGAGCCGCTCCCGTCGGCCTTCTGCGCATGTGCACCGTCTCGTTCCTCCCGTGTAATCTCTGAGAGACCTCGGGCCGGCGGACTTCCTGTCCGTCGCTATCGGCCGTCCCCCAGGACTTTTGAAATAGGTCCCTTCCATGACGGCTGACTTCCGGTCATTTCTTTTTGATCATTCCCCTAACTTCCTTTCAGAGAGAGACATCGTCATGGTGGGCTTCCTGTCCTTTCCACGATGGCCGTTTTCCTGTCCATTCTTCTTAGTCATCCTCCAACTTCCTTTCGCGGCGACTTTCTGGGCCTGGCGGACTTCACGTCTGATCAACGTTAGACCGTAGATTTAAAATGCCATTTAAAAGGTTTATTTCGGCGGCCGCAATACCGGGTTTGACCACAGGAGGGCACGGTTTCGCGCCCATAGCATTAATATTGAGGCCGTGGTAGGCCTTTTCCCTAGGATCGGTACACCGAGAAGCGAAGCCGCAAAGCGCAGAGCGTCCCCTTTTACAAAGACCTCGAAAAGGCCGACTTCCTGTCCGTTCCTTTTAGTCTTCCCGGCCAACTTCCTTTTGCTGCGACTTTCTGGCAATGGCGGACTTCCTGTTAGCTCAGCCGCGCCTTCTGTTGTGCTGCAAAGATCGCGGAGCTCCTTTTTAGAGCCGGGACCGGCACTCAAGGTGTTTTGGCGTCCGGGTCCGGAATGGCGTTCCGACCCGTCTCGGGGGTCTCCTCGAAGGCTGTCAAGCAAGGCACCCGTTTGATGGTGTTTTCCCAGTGCCCCACTCCCGGATGTAGAAGAACGAGCGGTATGGCACTTCTCTGTATAAGGTCTTAATAGGTTCCTCTTAAAAGTGTACCCCGCTGACCCCCGTCCACCAAACGAAGATGTTTTCATTCAAGAATAGTTTGATTGACCTGCCCTGCTATTTCTTTAAGGAGATTGTACGTACGTACGTTTCTTCATAATAATAATAATAATAATAATAATAATAATAATAATAATAATAATAATAATAATAATAATAATAATAATAATAATAATAATAATTGGAAGGGACCTTGGAGGTCATCTAGTCCAATCCCCTGCTTAGGCAGAACTTACAGAACCACAGAGTTTGAAGGCTCCCTGGTGGTCATCTAGTCCACCCCCATGCTCAGGAAACCCTATACCATTTTAGATAAATGGCTGCCCAGTCTCTTCTTAAAAACATCCAGTTTTTGAGCATTCACCACTTCTGGAGGCAGGTTGTTCCACTGGTTAATTGTTCTAACTGTCAGGAAGTTTCTCCTTAGTTCTAGGTTTTTGGGTTGAAGCACATCATCACATTTCACATCATAAAGTGAAAATCGGAGCAAAATTATGCCACTGAAATTAGTTCAAATTAAGCATCAGGTTACGTTTCATGTGGAAACTCAGTTAAGAGCCGCTCTCCAGGGTCCTGTCACAGAGTCCGGTAGGTATGCAGAGAAGGCCCTTTCCTAGGGGCCGATGCTTTACTTTCTGGCCGGGGGTGGGTGGGAGTCAGAAATGACCGCCAGGGCCCTCTTAGCAGCAGAATCCAAAACAGAAAGGAGGACACGAGACAGGCAGGTAGCTTCGCAGCAAGCAGGTGGCATAAGAAAACCCAGGGTGTTTCTGATAGTATTTTGGGTCCTATTGAGTCAGCACTGTTTTTCCGAGCATAGGGGCAACTTCAGTAGCTGTTTTGCATTTGTCTTTAGCCCTTTTTTGGGCAAAAAGCAGTCTGTGTAACACTTGTTGCTCCCACTTTCTAGAACTAGGCCGCTCAGTTGATGCAGGCATGGAGCCCTTCTGCGAAGACCTTTGATCAGCCTGCCCCTTGGAAAATTAAACACCAAGGTGACCACCCTATCCTTTCGGCCACGGGGGACAGCGAGAGGTTGGAGTTTAGAGGTAAGGAGCCGGTGTTTTGTGTTAGGTGCCTACGGTCCGCTCTGATCTTCTCAGCAGCACTCTCCATCGCTTCTGGCTCTGCCAATGCTGTAACGATCTATTTTGTTCTTGAGATATAATGCGGCATCTGCGTTTTTCACAGAGGGAGTAACAAACTTTCCAGGCCCCTGCCGATACTTTCTTTAAAATCAAACATTTGCCTTTTAAAATACTGCCACAACGTTGTTACGCTCTGCCAGTTTTTGTCTACGCTAGTTAGTAGCAGAATATCCACAGAGACCCTTATTGACTGAAAAGCAGTCTGGGAGCAGTTAGCCAGAGGGCTGCTCTGTAGTCACAGAGAGCCTCGTGAGTCACAGGGAAGCCCATCCTCTACGAGAAGGAAGAAAGAGGAAAGATGTTTTGCTAAAAAGAAAACAAAACAATAAATAAATTGTAAGCTTTTAAGCAACTCTATATTCTCCCCAGGTGGACTTTTTTCACCCGCAGTCTCAGTTTGAGGCTCTGGTGTCTCAGTTTGCCTTTCCAATCCACAAGCAAAAAATTTAAACGAGATGATCTCATAATTCACTTCTCTTAACAGACAGGAGTAGAAGAGGAGTCGCTTCACCCACACAGCCTAGAGAGGAAGGAAAACATCTATTGCCCGATCGGTCATGTCCTCGCCAACGTGGTTGGCCTCGGGAAGGTTCGTTCAACCAGCCTTCGACAGACCATCCACGGAAGACTTCAGGGGCTTCCTAGATCACGGTAGCCCCAGCATTCAGTCTCGGCTTAACATGAGGCGTACACCAGGCCGGTGCGGCCGATTCAGGAAACCACAAATTCCCACTCGGGTCAACGCGTGAAACCTGTTCGTTCAGGCAAGCTGCCGCCCTCGCTACTGCAGGGCAGGCCTCCTCGCCTGCGCCCTGGAGGCCAAGCCCTTCTGCCTCCTGGGATGCAGACTTGCTGCAGCTGTGCCTTTTCGTCTCCAAGCAGGTGGGTTCTTTTGTTCCGCTTTGATCTGCTCTGCTTTCCTCAACCCATTTTTTGCTGCTTTCATCTCCTGCCTTCTCTGTAAATCTATGTGAAAGCTGATGAGAAGTAAAGTTTTAGTATTTACCGAGAAAAAAAAATTGTTATATGTATAGTCATGTGCTGCAGCTGTAGATGGAGAAATAAGTCTGTGGAGCCAGCGTGAGAGGATGGAGTTTGGTCTTTGTGGAAACCGAGTCGGTGGAAAGATCCGAAGAGACTCTAAAAGGACCAGCCGTCCGCATGGAATATAAATCCTTCCATTCCCCACTATCTAATCAGAGGCGAAGCGGGTTTTCAGATGAGAGGCGAAACATCTTCAGAAATGAACTGGATTCCGTTCGCGTCTGGAAAAAGGATCTTTGGGATAACCACGACTCGGACGACTCAAACATACAAAGAAACCATTTGAAAATATTAAACACGGAACATATCGCTAGGGAACAAAAAAAGCATTTTTAATGAGAAAAGTACATTTGTGGAAAGTAAGCCTACATAGCACATACATATATCTTAAGAAGGTAAAATATGACGTCTCATTCCAAATCTTATTTTGTATAATATATAGGAGTCAAAATAACCTTAAATAATTAGGTTGAAAAATCAAACCAGGAGTACTTTAATTTTTATTTTATCGATATAATTAAAGCCTAAAGGTGAGGATCTGGAGAAAAGGCAACAACAAACCAATATCGGGCGAAGACGCATTTGTCTGCATTCTGCAACGGCCAAGCATTAAAATTAATTTATTCATATTCTAAAGATAAGATAAGCGGGGAATTTTCAGAAAAAGACAATTGCTTGCGTGCGGAAGGGTCAGTCTGAATTTGCATTCCTACATGCGTAAGAACGCACACACAACCGGAATAATTTAAAATAGTCAAACGTCACAAATCTACCATTCTAAACAAAGACGCGTTAGGAAGCCTTCCTTTTAAAAAGAAACCTTACTTCAACTTCCCGTTTTACGTAAGCTCCCCAGCGTTTCCATCCCAATTATCGATCAGGTCCACGCTTCTCAAAATTTAGCAATTCTGCTAGTATCTGCTATTTCCCATATCGTTAACCAGTAATTTCCTGGGAAATTAACAAGGACGCAACAAAATGTTTTTTGCATAGCAAGATAACTTTCCGAATCCTTCCGTCAAAAAATAAATACATTAAAAAAATAAAAAACCTTTTTAACGGCATTTTTAAATCATTCTATATTATTCAAATTATTAATATTAACAGGCCAACGTAGGGCTTAATTCGCTTTAAGGCTTCTGAAGAAGGATTTGTTCTTCTGCGCCTGCGTTGCAGCAAACGGGTTCCGTTTTAACATTAATATTAATAATGAGGCGTTAATATTCATATGTAATAATAAAGCATTAATAAAAAGGAGAAGTTAAAACCCCATTAAAAAGGATTTTTTGTTTCGGCGGCAGCAATACCCCGTTTGACCACAGGAGGGCACCGTTTTCCGTCCCACACCATTAACATAGAGGCCGCGGGAGGTCTTTCGCCTAAGATCGCGACACCGAGAAGAGGCCCCAAAAAGCGCAGAGCGTCAACAAGGCGTCACCATTCTACGCGTCAGCCGGCTCGTTCTTCACGAATAATCTCCGAGAGACCTTCTGTGCCCGACGCACTTCCTGTTCGTCGATATCGGCCGTCCTCCAGTTCTTTGAAATAGGACCTTTCCATCACGGCTGACTTGCGGTCATTTCTTCTTAGTCATTGCCCAAGTTCCTTTCGCGGCGACCTTGCGGGCACGGCGGAATTCACGTCCGATCAACAAGTTAGTAGACCGTCCATTTAAAACGCTAGTAAAAATATATTTTTATTTTCGCGGCCGCAACTCCCGCTTTGACGACAGGACGGCAGTTTTCCGTCCCATAACATTATCACCGAGACCACGGTAAACCTTTTCGAAGGCCTCAACGCCGCTATCGCTAAGGGACGGAAAACTGTGCCCTCCTGTGGTATACGCCGGCGTAGCAGCCATCAAAATAAATCAACCTTTCAAGTGGCGTTTTAAGATTATTATTCTCTATTAATCAAACCTTATCAATATTAGGTCCTCTTATTCTGCGCCTGTGTCTCAGCAAAAGCGTCACCAGTCCCCCTATTCATATTAATAAGGCGGTAATAATAAAGAAAGGTAATAACCTCAAAACGCCATTTAAAAAGGATTATTTCCTTCGGCGGCCGCAATACCCGGTTTTACCACAGGAGGGCACGGTTTTCCGTCTCATAGAATTATCATTGAGGACGTCGTAGGCCTTTTGCCTAGTATCGGGACTCCGATAAGCGAAACAACAAAGGGCAGAGCGTCCCCTTTCACAGAGACCTTCCCAGCAAGGCGCACTTCCTGTCCGTTTAAACTTACCGTCCCCCCGGGCCTGTGGAAAAATTACCTTTCCATCATGGCTGACTTCCGTTCCGTTCTTCTTAATCATTCCCCTAACTTCCGTTCCTAGTAAGGCGGACTTCCTGTGAGGTCAAATTTGCAGTCCCCCAGGCCCTATTGGTACGTCCTTCTTAATTATCCCTCCAACTTCCGTTCCCATAATGGGGACTTCCTGTCCGTCAAATTTGCAGTCCCTCAGGGCCTTCTGGTCCGTTCTTTTTTATCATCCCGCTAACTTCCGTTTCCATCATGGCCGACTTCCTGTCCATTGAAATTTGCAGTCCCCCAGGGCCTATTGGTACGTCCTTCTTAATTATCCCTCCAACTTCCGTTCCCATCATGGGGACTTCCTGTCCGTCAAATTTGCAGTCCCCCAGGGCCTTCTGGTCCGTTCTTTTTTATCATCCCGCTAACTTCCGTTTCCATCATGGCGGACTTCCTGTCCCTTGAAATTTGCAGTCCCCCAGGTCCTTCTGGTCCGTTCTTTTTTATCATCCCGCTAACTTCCGATTCCATCATGGCTGACTTCCTGTCCGTTGAAATTTGCAGTCCCCAGGGCCTATTGGTACGTCCTTCTTAATTATCCCTCCAACTTCCGTTCCCATCATGGGGACTTCCTGTCCGTCAAATTTGCAGTCCCCCAGGGCCTTCTTGTCCGTTCTTTTTTATCATCCCCGCTTACTTCCGTTCTTAGCATTGCGGACTTCCTGCCCGTTGAAATTTGCAGTCCCCCAGGGCCTTTTGGTCCGTTCTTAATCATTCCCCCCCAACTTCAATTGTGCTTAATGGGGTTTCATGTCGGTTAATTGTTATTAATGGGGGTTAATGGGATTAATAATGGTCAATTGTTGTTAATGGGGTTTAATAGGACTAATAGTGGTCAATGGGGCTTAATGGTTGTTAATGGCGGTTAATGGGTTTTAATGGAGTAAATTGCGAGTCAATGGGGGTTAATGCACTTAATGGTGTGTTATGGGGGTCAATGGTGGTTTATGGGCATTAATGGGGGTTAATGGGTGTTAATTGTCGTTAATGCAGTTAATGTGGGTCAATGGTGGTTTAAGGCGGTTAATGGTGGTTAATGAAGGTTAATGGGGGCTAATGTGTGTTAATGAACTTAATGGGGGTCAATGGTGGTTTATGGGGGTCAATGGGGGTTAATGGTGGCTAATGAAGGTTAATGGGGGTTAATGTGTGTTAATGAAGGTTAATGGGGTCAATGGTGGTTTATGTGGGTTAATGGTGGTTAATGAAGGTTAATGGGGGTTAATGGGGGTTAATGAAGTTAAAGGGGGTCAATGGTGGTTTATGGGGGTTAATTGTGGTTACTGGGTGTCAATGGTGGTTTATGTGGGTTAATGGTGGTTAATGAAGGTTAATGGGGGCTAATGGGTGTTAATGAAGTTAAAGGGGGTCAATGGTGGTTTATGGGGGTTAATTGTGGTTACTGAAGGTTAATGGTGGTTAATGGGGGTTAATGTAGTTAATGTGGGTCAATGGTGGTTTAAGGGGGTTAATGGGTGTTAATGAAGGTTAATGGTGGTTAATGGGTGTTAATGAAGTTAATGTGGGTCAATGGTGGTTTATGGGGGTTAATTGGCGTTAATGAAGGTTAATGTGGTCAATGGTGGTTTATGGGGGTTAATGGTGGTTAATGAAGTTTAATGGGGTTAATGGGTGTTAATGCACTTAATGGGGGTCAATGGTGGCTTATGGGGGTCAATGGTGGTTTATGGGGGTTAATGGAGGTTAATGAAGGTTACTGGGGGTTAATGGGTGTTAATGAAGGTTAATGGGGGTTAATAGGCGTTAGTGCAGTTAATGGGGTTCAATGGTGGTTTATGGGGGTTAATGGGTTTTAATGAAGTTAATGGGGGTCAAGGGTGGTTTATGGGGGTTAATGGGTGTTAATGGGGGTTAATTGTGGTTAATGCAGTTACTGTGGGTCAATGGTGGTTTAAGGGGGTTAATGGTGGTTAATGAAGGTTAATGGGGGTTAATGTGTGTTAATGAAGTTAATAGGGGTCAATGGTGGTTTATGCGGGTTAATGGTGGCTAATGAAGGTTAATGGGGGTTAATGGGGGTTAATGAAGTTAATGGGTGTCAATGGTGGTTTATGGGGGTTAATGGTGGTTACTGAAGGTTAATGGGGGTTAATAGGTGTCAGTGCAGTTAATGGGGGTCAATGGTGGTTTATGTGGGTTATTGGGGGTTAATGAAGGTTACTGGGGGTTAATGGGTGTTAATGCACTTAATGGGGGTCAATGGTGGTTTATGGGGGTTAATGGGTGTTAATGAAGTTAATGTGGGTCAATGGTGGTTTAAGGGGGTTAATGGTGGCTAATGAAGGTTACTGGGGGTTAATGGGTGTTAATGCACTTAAAGAAGGAACTCAGGAAAACAGATAAGTTGTCCTTGAGGATTTTTTTTTCTTTTTTGCCGTTTCAGCAAGGTTTAGGCTTTTCCTTTTAAAGAGTCGGGGATGGAAATTGAGTAAGGTCGGGAGCCGAGTCGGGAGCAAGAGGCAGCGGGAAACACGGTGGGAGGTCGCGACGGCCACCACTCTCAATATTGCAGTTTTGGTGGGAAATAGCAGGAGGGACCTTTCCAAGGGCCTTCCCAGGAGCAGAGCTCGGCAGTCTACCGTGAAGGGCCCTTTCTGGCGTGCCTGCCAGGCCGTGCAGCAGAATCTTCGGATGGTGCTCGCGGGCCCCAGTTTGCAGGCATTTAGAGACAAGATAAGAAGGCATGTCCTTTGGCGAACTTTTGATTTCTGAACAATCCTCTTGTGTAATTATAAGACCGATTTCAACGGGATTAATGTTTATAGATTACAACGTTAGTGTTTTTTGTGAAGAACTTTGACGGTAGAAGAAACAAAAGCCGCCTAGATAAAAAATAACTTAGAAACAAATGTAAAGTTAGAAATAACTATAAACATAGATTACATCTTAAACCTTAGCGTGCTACACTCTAGGAATAAACATAACTCTAAATCAAATTTTGCAAATCATCAGGCTTAATTGCTGTCCACACTTTTAAAATAAAACAATACAGAAGCATAACTGTAACGGTGCCTGCCTGCAACAGCAGTACTTTTGTTTTTAAATCCAGTGAAAATCAGAGCAACATTAGGCCACTGAAATTAGTTCAAATTAAGCATCAGTCATCCCCCCCTAACTTCCTTTCCCCTTGTGGAGAACTTCCCGTCCGTTCAAATTTGGAGTCCCCCGGGGCCTATACGTCCGTTCTTCTTTACGATCCTAACTTCCGTTCCCTGCCAGAGGGACTTCCCGTCCTTTCACGTTTGCAGTCCCCTAGGGCATTTTGTTGCGTTGTTCTTTATCATCCCCCCCTAACTTCCTTTCCTATTACGGAGAACTTCCCGTCCGTTCAAATTTGGAGTCCCCCGGGGCCTATACGTCCGTTCTTCTTTACGATCCTAACTTCCGTTCCCTGCCAGAGGGACTTCCCGTCCTTTCACGTTTGCAGTCCCCTAGGGCATTTTGTTGCGTTGTTCTTTATCATCCCCCCCTAACTTCCTTTCCTATTACGGAGAACTTCCCGTCCGTTCAAATTTGGAGTCCCCCAGGGCCTACACGTCCGTTCTTCTTTACGATCCTAACTTCCGTTCCCTGCCAGAGGGACTTCCCGTCCTTTCACATTTGCAGTCCCCTAGGGCATTTTGGTCCGTTTTTCTTTATCATCCCCCCTAACTTCCTTTCCCATTACGGAGAACTTCCCGTCCGTTTAAATTTGTAGACCCTCAGGACCTTTCGGTCCGTTCTTTTTTATCATCCTCCTAACTTCCGTTCTCAGCACGGCGGATTTCTCGTCAGTTCAAATTTTCATTCCCCCAGGGCTTATCGGTCCGTCCTTTTCCGTTCCCAGCAAGATGGACTTTTTGCGCGGTCACATTTGTAGTCCCCCCAGGGCATTTCGGTCCGTTCTTCTTTATCAACCCCCTAGCTTTACAAACACGGTGGACTTTCCGTCCCTTCAAATTTGTAATCCCCCGGGCCCTTTTGGTCCCTGTTTCTTAATTATTCTATCCCAATTTCAAAAGGAGCTTTGGTGGAGCAGTGGGCTATTACCTCGTTAAGTAACACAATTCCCTCCCAACTTCACAAGGAGCCTCGGTGGAGCAGTGGGCTAACGCCTCATTAAGTAGTACTGGCTGCCTGTAATCGGTGCAGGTTCGAGTCTCTGTGCCTTCAAATTTTTATTCCCCCAGGGTTTTTCGCTCCTTTCTTTTTTATCATCCACACTAACTTCCGTTCTCAGCATTGCAGACTTCCCGTCCGTTGAAATTTACAGTCCCCCAGGCCCTTTTGCTCCACTCTCGTTAATCATTCTATCCCAACTTTAAAAGGAGCTTTGGCGGACGATGGGGCTATCGGCTCCTTAAGTAACACTATTCCCTCCTAACTTAACAGGGAGCCTTGGTGGAGCAGCGGGTTAGGGTTAGGGTTAGGGTTAGGGTTAGGGTTAGGGTTAGGGTTAGGGTTAGGGTTAGGGTTTAGGGTTAAGGGTTTAGGGTTAAGGGGTTAGGGTTAGGGTTAGGGTTAGGGTTAGGGTTAGGGTTAGGGGTTAGGGGTTAGGGGTTAGGGGTTAGGGTTAGGGTTAGGGTTAGGGTTAGGGTTAGGGTTAGGGTTAGGGTTAGGGTTAGGGTTAGGGTTAGGGTTAGGGTTAGGGTTAGGGTTAGGGTTAGGGTTAGGGTTAGGGTTAGGGTTAGGGTTAGGGTTAGGGTTAGGGTTAGGGTTAGGGTTAGGGTTAGGGTTAGGGTTAGGGTTAGGGTTAGGGTTAGGGTTAGGGTTAGGGTTAGGGTTAGGGTTAGGGTTAGGGTTAGGGTTAGGGTTAGGGTTAGGGTTAGGGTTAGGGTTAGGGTTAGGGTTAGGGTTAGGGTTAGGGTTAGGGTTAGGGTTAGGGTTAGGGTTAGGGTTAGGGTTAGGGTTAGGGTTAGGGTTAGGGTTAGGGTTAGGGTTAGGGTTAGGGTTAGGGTTAGGGTTAGGGTTAGGGTTAGGGTTAGGGTTAGGGTTAGGGTTAGGGGTTAGGGTTAGGGTTAGGGTTAGGGTTAGGGTTAGGGTTAGGGGTTAGGGTTAGGGTTAGGGTTAGGGTTAGGGTTAGGGTTAGGGTTAGGGTTAGGGTTAGGGTTAGGGTTAGGGTTAGGGTTAGGGTTAGGGTTAGGGTTAGGGTTAGGGTTAGGGTTAGGGTTAGGGTTAGGGTTAGGGTTAGGGTTAGGGTTAGGGTTAGGGTTAGGGTTAGGGTTAGGGTTAGGGTTAGGGTTAGGGTTAGGGTTAGGGTTAGGGTTAGGGTTAGGGTTAGGGTTAGGGTTAGGGTTAGGGTTAGGGTTAGGGTTAGGGTTAGGGTTAGGGTTAGGGTTAGGGTTAGGGTTAGGGTTAGGGTTAGGGTTAGGGTTAGGGTTAGGGTTAGGGTTAGGGTTAGGGTTAGGGTTAGGGTTAGGGTTAGGGTTAGGGTTAGGGTTAGGGTTAGGGTTAGGGTTAGGGTTAGGGTTAGGGTTAGGGTTAGGGTTAGGGTTAGGGTTAGGGTTAGGGTTAGGGTTAGGGTTAGGGTTAGGGTTAGGGTTAGGGTTAGGGTTAGGGTTAGGGTTAGGGTTAGGGTTAGGGTTAGGGTTAGGGTTAGGGTTAGGGTTAGGGTTAGGGTTAGGGTTAGGGTTAGGGTTAGGGTTAGGGTTAGGGTTAGGGTTAGGGTTAGGGTTAGGGTTAGGGTTAGGGTTAGGGTTAGGGTTAGGGTTAGGGTTAGGGTTAGGGTTAGG